>NC_140413.1:165402500-166625000 GCF_965140295.1 Lepidochelys olivacea
TCACAGTAAAAAATCACCTATAATATTAACAGGGAGTAGATAAATTGCAAAAAATGGATTAGAATTGTAAACAGAATGAACTAAAATATTGAATGTATAATGAGAGTTGCTGAAGAGGTTTACTGAGCTGTAAAATATGCAGCTTTGTTATGACTGTTATAGGTTGTAATTAGTAGCTGGTGCTCTAGAAAAATATCAGCAAAAGCTAGAACTATGGTTCTAAACTGTTACATAGTCTTACATTTTCTCTCCAGGATAACAGTATTCAGTGTAATATCACTGAGAGATCGGTTTTGTTGTTTTTAATAAGCAACTTGTCACTGAAAAGGGATCCATATACATTCAGCAGAGTCCTTTAAATAGGTGGGCCTACATTCTTAAGGGGAATAGAATATTCAATTAATCTGAACCTCTTTTGTCCTTTGAGCCTTGTAGTTTCCCTTAAGTAGTTAATAATTGCTAGGTCTGCCTTTCGTTTAAAAAAAAAAACAGCCCCAAAATTGTGTTTATCCTCCCCCCCCTTTTTTTTTTAATTACAGAGCCTGGTCCTATAGACCCACCGCTACTCTTGAATGTTAAAGCTAGGGAAACAGTCATCATCTGGCAGCATCCATCAAAGCCAAATGGCAACATCATTCATTACAACATTTACCAAAATGGCCAACTGCATGCTACAGTGCCAGGAACCCAGTCTAATTGCACCATACTTTATTTGCATCCTTATACTGTCTATCAGTTTCAAGTAGAAGGCTGCACCTCTGAAGGATGCTCCCTTTCACCCAAGGCCGCAGCTATACAGACTCTCCCAGATGCACCTGAAGATATCCCTGCTCCAGAGCTGTATTCAGACACGCCAACATCTGTGCTTATATCATGGCAACCCCCTGTTCACCCAAATGGTTTGGTGGAAAACTTTACAATAGAAAGGAGAGTTAAAGGAACAGAACAAGTGTCCACTCTCATGACTCTACCTCGTAATCATTCAATGAGCTATGTTGACCAGAGTGCTGCTCTTAGCCCTTGGAAGAAGTTTGAGTACAGAATACTGGTGAGCACCCTTCATGGAGGCACCAACAGCAGCGCTTGGGCAGAAGTTACCACCAGACCATCAAGACCTGCTGGTGTTCAGCCACCTGATGTGGAGGTGTTGGGACCAGATTTGGTTAAGGTCGGTTTAATTTGTTTTGTCTCACAATTTTTACATATTTTCCCTGTAAGAATGTGTATTTGACAGAGACAACTACTGGCTGAGCTAACAGATTTTATTGCTGTTGGGGGTAGATAAATATTAGCATCTGGCCTTTGGGTCAAAACTATCTTTGATTTGGCTTCAGTTTTCCTTGAAGTCTGCATCCCCATGTTATGTTGACACTTTCATTTTTCTCAGACACTTGAAATATTTGGAACATCACAATGGGATATTTAGTTTTCATCCCCTCGTCAGACTAAAATAGACCAGAAAATTAATTACAAAAAAACCTAACAACCCCATCTGAAGACTTCATTAAAATACTAATAAAGTCCCAAGTTATAAATATTTAAACTTTTTATAACATTATTAAAGGTCCTTTTTCTAAGGAAAAGGAAGTAAAAGGCTAAGGAAGTAAAAATAACAGCATGAGTCCTCTGATTTAGGAAAGAGTAGCCTTACAGGACTGGCTAGGAAGTTTTCAATTATTCACATTGTTCAGTTGGGAATGAGCTCTAGAGGACAGGATAACTACCATTGTTTTGGCTTGCATACAAACTTCATTCAAGGGAAATTAGTGTAACCAAACAAGAGGGATTTTTGTAGCTTAGAAGCCTCTTTGTGTAAATACGCACATGTTTTCACGGATTCAGTCTTGTACTAATGCCAAAAGTATTGGTACAGTAGCTTGCTCACTAGAGCACAAAACAAAGGACATTTGCATAAGACTGAAGTTCATCTGTTAGAATTATTATTTTTGTTTCAAATGTATTTTGTTTCAAAAGGTAAATATAAAGTGGAGTTACCCAGGCAGCATAAATAGTTTGAGGATATGAATTTAAGTGCTAATTTTTTCATTCTTCATCCACAATATCAAACTTTGATATGAGTTACCCTCTTTTAAACAATGAAACATGAGCTCTCTAAATTATATTTGACTGTCTATGGAATTACATGTTACCATCCACCTTAAGATCAAATAAGTTCAGCATCTGAATACAGTGGTTATCATAAGAATTAATAACGACTGACACTAGTAATTGTAACGTATTGCCAGACTGTTGGGAATTTTAGCTATATACTTTCAGATGACTTCAGAGGCACTCTGTACTTTTTTTAGACACATCTTAATGACCAACACAAACTCTAACAAACCATCCTTTCATGGATTTGCCAGGAACAGGACCAATAACATGGAGTAAAATACACAGTACAGACAATGGCCCCAGTTCAGAAAGTTATTTAAGCACTTGCCTAATGAGCAGTCACATTGACTTTAATCTTTATAACAGTAAAAGAAGTCACTGCTTATCTTTGATGCTGTATCCAAGGTCATAAAGTTTTACTCCTTTTACATATGGATTTTCTTTTCCATTAGATATTAATATACTCAATCCTAATTTTAAAAAAACTTATCAAATTATTCTTGATCCTGTACTTGATTTTTCCTTGGGACCTAGGATACACATTCATTAGTAATTGGATCTTCCTCTGTTACAAATCCAAAATATCAGGGATCCACCATTCCTAAAAAACAGTTAGATCAATTCTCTCTTTTGAGACCAAGTTTTATAGCACAATCCTGCATTTCATTCCGTAATAATTCAGTTTCAATATAAGAATACTTTACCAGATTTTGCTGTCTGATGAGACAGTTCAGTTGCGTATTTTTACCTTCTTGTTTCCCTAGTCTCTCATTAACTTTCTCAGCCTTTTAAGGTCTATGTTGTACAGCCTTCTGTATGAGCTGGACATATTTTGTGCCATTTGCTGCTCTAGCAGTCTCAGGCTTTCTTTTTTCTACTTGTGGACCTATTGAATCTTCCATTTCAGTGAGAAGTGCTGAGGTGGGGTTTGTTTACTATTAGATCCCAGTTGTGCTGTTCCCTATCCCTGACTTTGTCATTATCTCAAATGTAGTAGGTCTAACTATGAAAAATAATTAATAAAAGGTAAAATTTCATTGAGAAAGATGAAACTTCTTTGTGTATATCTTTTCAAATACACCCATGTGTGTGAAATATCTCTTTTAATCCATCAGAGTAATATAACTATTACAGTATACTAACACTGTGTTTAATTCTTCTGAACCTGGTCGTCTTTTGTATTAAATTCTGTTGAATTTAGGCAAGTGGAATAGTTAAGATAAAACAACAAAAGTTTTCCACATACAGCAGGACGGAGAAATTCAAAATCTGCTAATTCATACTGAGTGTATTTCTTAGCTGAAACATTACCTTTCTTCTGCTCTCAAGGAGTACAGTCAAACCTCTTAAGGACAGAAAGGGTTTATCACAATATTTGCCAAAAGAAATTAAGCAAAATGGTATAATTAGATACTTGAAAATCATATTGCAGTAAATAATTCAAGAGAGATTGGACATAGCTAATGTTGCCTACACAAAGAACAGTAGATTCATTACTAGCCAGCTATCTAATTTAAGGCCAAATCCTGCAACAATTGAAATAAAAGACTACATTTAATAGCTACTCATTTCTGCTAGCATTTAGTATTTTAACACATTTCTGTAACTGGTTAGAGGTGTACTGAATCTATACAGTTTACAAGCCTTCAGTTGTCAAAAGTCAAACATCCAAAGTTACCATGGGATTGCTGTCTGAGATACCCAAGGACTTCTTGCTCTTTGCTCCCCTTTAGAGAAGCAAATTGCCTGAATGTGGGTGGAGAGGAGGAGGCAGAGATGTAGTTCTGTCCTTTCCCACCCCAGTGGGGCCAGCACACCAGAAGCAGCTCTGCCTGTTAAATTCTATAGAACTTCCATGTAAGAATGGTGAGGTTCTGAAGCCACTCCGTGGCCATTACTGTAGCACTGAGACCACATCATTTCTATGTGGAGGGAGAAGGAAGAGGAAAAACATAAGAGTAGTTGATCCTCTAGCTTCCCCTTTCTGCACCTGCACTTTGGCATGAAGTTGACCTCTGTCCCCCTTACATATCCTCACAGCACTTTCACTGCCAGGTGTATAGGCATGGAGGTTGCTTCAGGACTTGTCCCTGAGTGATTGAAATTTATTCTGAAAAGAGGTAGGATGAATCTGGCTCAGATGACTTTATATTGGTAATGTTTAAATTGCCATTAGTCTCAATGAGGTGGCTCAGTAAACTGAGTCACAAAACCTTCATGAATACAGGACCTGCTTAGTGCTCAAAACATGCTTGTGCTATACAAGACTTGTCATATTAAATGCTACAGTGGCAACTCTTACGTGAAGAGTGGAAAATAAACAATCTCTTCAGGAGTGAACCAGCGTGAGACTTTAATTACCTCTTGCCCTAGAGAGAGCTGTCCTTCCAGGATAGAGCTGAAGGTATTGTGGAAGGGCACTATGGGAAAAGTTATATTGAGAGGCTCTTTCACCAAGCCAGGGATGTGAATCAATAGGGGCTTTCAGTTGTCAGTGCAACCAATCCCTAAACCATGAGCGCAAATATTTACTTAAACTGGAAAAAAAGAGAATTTATTATGAAGAGAAACATATTTCAATTCCTTTATTTAGTCATAAAATCAATATAAATGATTTTGTGATGTGAAGAATTCAAAGCGCTGTAGCAAGAGTACTCACTGGAGTATACAGCTTATTTTCTCAGACGTAAGCCCTCACTCTACAAGGAGGAAAAATGTCAGCACAGCATCCACAGTCTCGGCATAGAGGCTTCTGATGCTGTATGTGGTCCTTTTTATATTAATTTTAATCAGAATGGCCTGATGTCTCCAAATACCATTCAGCTTGCTTTCATTTCTGGAGAAAAAAGTGTAACGTTACTGATAATTTTTAAACCACCACTTTCTATGACACCTGCATGATATTCTTTAATATCTGCTGAATTGATAATGTTCATGGCAGCAGAGTATACTGAGCAATAAACTGCTTTTGTGGCTGATTAAATGCCAAAGTGACGTGGAGATATGCAGCAACTGCAAGAGTCGTTTATTTAGTGTATTCCAATGCCGTGAACATTATTCCTGTTACACAAGATTTGCTATACCCTGATTTACAGAAGTAGAAAAGAAATTGGTTATTTTCTTGTGACGGTTGCAAGTGCTGCATGCCTCATTCTCACACTTCACGCTGGTATGACATTGGAGAGAGTATCTAGGTTGATCAACTTGAGAAGAGGCTGGTTTACACACTGAATAATTGTTTATGGGAGAACTCAGTGTAGCTAAAGAATTAAGAGACTGGATACACTGAACTAGATTCACCGTTTTTGTTAAATGATGTTTTCTTGCACTAGACTTCACCCTTCTAACTTGCAGTAGGCAGATGCTATTTCTACTACTGCCCTAACTGGGGTTTACAACTGGGGAGGCTAGCTTTAATCCCCACTAGAAGATTCACAGGAGACTTGCAAGTAGAGGCCTCTGTGACAATGTACTGGATAAGTAGATGCCTGGGTACCCTGAAAGTACTCCCTCCCATACCAATGCCACTTGCAGGTCTGCTGACAGAGAAGTTGCAACCATTTTCCACCGCTATAGCTGCCATCTTGGAGAGCTTTCTGGTTCAATCTAAAAGGTGGCCTGGACCTGTACTTTGCCGGGTTCATTATGTCAAAGGGAAGGAATAATGCTACATTTTTCTGGGCTAAGATAGGGTGAAATTCTTGTCTTGCAGCATACTTGACAATATAGCCTTGAAATATTTTTATCATCAGGATGTCCCTTCAAGGTAAAATCCACTTATATATATACACACACATTTCCTTACATTCAAATTAGATCTCAGATGCCAAATGCAGAACAAGGAGAACAATAAACTATTCTGATGTCATCTATCATCTTTTTTTCTCTATTCTGTGTATAGTAACTGCTAAAAAATACATTTCCTCCTTTGGTAGTAATGGCCCTCTAGCATCTGACAAAGTAGTTCATTTTGCCCCCCTTTCCCTTTCAGAGCTTACCCCAAGTATTTCCCTGTAGTTGTTCTGAATGAAGGAAGGGTGTAATCTTTCTTAATTCATCTTATAGTTCTTGTTCATTATTTTCCTCAGTTCTGTCTCCTCTGTCTGAGCCCCACTGCCACCCTTCTCCACACACTGGAAGGAGCTGCAACTAAGAAGGCTCATGCCTTCCTATTGAGACTGAACAGTGAGCGCACTGGGCCTGCCATCTATGAAGCAATCTCCATTTTTCCCTTGCAGCAGGATGACCCTTCTTTACTACATAGTGTTCTTTACACATTTTTAAGTGGTCGCTTTCTCAAGGCTGACTACTAAGTTGCATGCATACAATTAAACAAAAAGAGAAACAATCATCATAATTGTTACCCCAACTCCACTCTTGGCTTAGACATGAGAAGCAGGAAATTTAGTGGTCAGGACTCTTAACCTACCGTTATACTACAAACAGGATCTCAATTAAATCAAATGGTTGCTATTCAGAAATACAGTTAGACCAGTTACAGAGTTGATCCAGTTACAGCTGGCCAAGATAAATGAAAGAAAAGATATTTTCCATGTCCACATATCATGGAGTTACAATTGCATTATGGGGCATTACATGCCCGCTCAGTCTGGTGCCTGGCTCTGAGACCCCCACCGTCCCTTGCTGGGGTCATTGCTGTAAAGGGCCAAGAGAGATCCATTGAAGGGGATTACAGAAAGGAAGCTGGCTCCTGTGGCTGGCCATGGACCAGTGGAAAAGAGACCTAAGGGGAGAGTCTTCTGGGTCCCTTCAGCCTGCTTTGGGATAACTTTGTTAGTGCTACTTTGTGAGTTTTGTGTTTTGAAGAATAAAACTGTGCCCTGAAGAAAGGGTATGAACACTTTGGGGCATGGCATGCTTGCTAGGCAGTGGAGACAGGCCAGCAGCCTACATTCCAGATTCTCGCAGGAGTAAAAATCAGAAAAATTCCAAATGCAGTTTTCTGAAAATATTAAAGTTACATAGCACCAATATCTTCCACTGCAGTGATTCTCCAGTGTTTTACTTCTCGGATCATTTTGTGCTAGATAAAACCTCTCATGGCTCTACTCTCAGTCCCTCTTAAGACCCCGGTCTACCACTGCTTCATTTTCAAATTGCTTCATCCTGCAGACTGCTGCAAAGGTCTCCACAGAGCACCACTGGGCTAAGGAGAGTGTTAAACACCTGGTATCTACCCTTGTGTGTTACTGGGTTAAAAGGAAATGCAACAAGAAGACCTACAGACTTCATCTTGGAAAAAAAAAAAACCTATGGCTCTTTTCCAGTTTTACACAGGTGTGCCCTGTGCTTTGGGGAAGCTGTTCAAGAGCAATCAATCCTTGTGTGAAGATTGCCTTGTAATGTTGCTAAGGTCAGTGAGACCTTGGTTTATTTGCCATATAAGTGCTGCTTGAGCAAGTTGAACTACTGTAACACCCCTAGGAGCAGCCTTAGCCTGCACACCTGAGGTTTTTCTGCATTTCAGGGTTGTGATTTCCTGCACAGCTTGCTCATTTGGGGCATGCCATGCAGTGGAGTGACTTGGAGAAAACTAATGAG
Organism: Lepidochelys olivacea; assembly: GCF_965140295.1. Taxonomy (NCBI): domain Eukaryota; kingdom Metazoa; phylum Chordata; order Testudines; family Cheloniidae; genus Lepidochelys; species Lepidochelys olivacea. The sequence goes on from NC_140413.1 coordinate 165,410,178, forward strand.
AACCTCATCAGCATATCCCCTTGCACTGAACAATATCAATGAAAAATCTCAGGTTCTGCAGTAGTTACATAGGCTTATTCAGAAATGTTGTTTCCATTTACCCAGTATTCAGTGCAAGAACTTCTCAAACCATTTCCACTAGCAACTGATCATTGCAGGCTTGATCTTGTTGCCCTCTTGTATTCGTAACTCTGATTGAAGTGGATGGGAATTGTGCATGCATGAGAATTGCAGGAAATACATGAAAATGTGACCATTAAAGGGTTGGGTTTTTGAAAAAAAAGTACGGCTGTATCTCTCTACATCTAGAAATATAATGGATTTTATTGGAGTAGGTTTATGGACTGGCTGATTAGCCCCTCTGAACTGAATACATCTTGTCCATCACAGCCATCCAGTTCTCTCCTTTAATCATATTAATGCAAGTGGAATAGTAGAGCTGGATCATTGAACCCGAGCAATAGAGTAATTTCAAACAAATAAGAACTTCAGTCTATTGTTCTGTCTTTGCAACTCTTTCTAATTACCAGAGAGATATGCAGGTTACTGAATATACTGTAGTCTCACTCTTGGCCTCTGTCAGGAATCAGGATCTATTCCAACTCCTGACACAATCCCAGCTTAGTTTTCTTTTAAACCAGGCAACATCTACAGTGAAGTAGACTTCCTGGCCATATTTGTTTTGGGGAGGTAACATAATCCAGTGGCTAGAACACAGGACCTGAAGCTGGGAGGGCTGTGTTCGATTTGCCTATGTCTTACTATGTGATATTGGGTAAAACACTCAATCTCTTTCTTGTTTGGGGGATTCATCTATAAAATAGGGATAATAACTTACCTTTTTAATATACTTTGGGGCTTAGAGTGTAAAGCTCTCAATAGTGTATTTGTTATGGGTCATGCCCATCAATGAGAGTGAGACTAGTGTAAAGCAAAAAATGTAGTTGTGTACTTCCTTTGAAACTCGTTTCAGAATTAAATTGAAATGTTCGGACTGCTGTCAAAAAGAAAAGCTTTCTGGGGGTTGTAACTGTTTAATGGGGAGAAAATGGCTAATTTCAGTCTCTTTAAATTTTGTGGTGGAGAAAATGAAGTTCTTTGATCTTTAAATGACAGCTTCCAGTGTCATTACATTGAATCAGTTAATCTCTCCCAGTAGTTACCTTGTTCTGGCTTCCTCATCTGCACCCTCTTCCGTGGCCTCCATGCTGAGCTTCAGATCAATGAACAAACTGCTACTGTTTCCAACACAGGCTGTCTAGTGAGTCCTTCTGGTTTCACGCACTGCCAAGTTCTGACCTCCAGTCTGGCAGATTCGGGATAAAGAGGAGAGAAGGTCCAGTTGTGTCGCAATGAATTTAAACCAGGCTGGCTCTGCCATCTTTATTTACATTGCATAAGCCAATCAGTCACTTGACCTTGTCCTTGACTTGTCATTGAAGTGTTTAGGCTACCACTTTTTATGACAGGAAAGTTTGCCTGATGTGGCATTGGATTGTATATCCTGTTCCATCCTTCTTTCCAGGTGACATCTGAAGTTCAAGGCAGGTCAGCTCCCCGATACATATGAGCATCATCTCAAGTTTAAATCACTGCTTTCTATTCCATCTTGATTTTAGATAGACCGACAACCCTAGCAATAAATAAAACACTGAGTCCACCAAGTTCAGAGGGAATCAGGCCAAATGAGACCCAGACTCTACTTTGTTTTTCATGCTGCTGAGTACTAACATCGTTGTGCCTGGTTTGCAACGTTTCATTCTCTTTGCAGTTTGCATTACAAGATAAAATACCTACTGTAATTTAGGCAGGGACAGTATTGTACAGCCCCCATCACAGCGTCAGTGCACAAAACACAATACAGAATAATATTTGAAAGTCCTTTCAAGTTTCAGTATATAGAACACTGTCAGTGTGAGATTCAGATGCTGAAGTGTCGGAGGAACAGCAGTGGTACTGCATGTGCTGATAACCTCCCATCTCCCTAGATGGTGTTACATAGCACTGTACATGTTTTATTTAAAGAATTTTATTGTGTGCTGGTAAAGAACTTAAGTATCCAAAGTTTAGCAGTGACGCACTAGCAGGAGCCTCGCCTGCACCAGAACCAGTCTCCTGGTAACCCACTGAGCGCAGCTGGTCCTGATAGAAGCTGTCAGATTGATTGCACCATCTGATTGGCTGATACTCAGGGTCAATAGCAGCAGCAGTCCAGTGGCTGCTCAGTGCCTGCAGCTGCTCTTGGTCCTGTCCATAGCTCCCACCCCAGCCTGTTCCTGCTCCAGCCCCCAGCTCCTTCCTGACCTCTGACTCCCTAGCTCAGACCCTCAGCTCCACCTTCTGACTGCAGCTCCAGTGAACCCTTCAGCTTAGGCTTTGGTTTCTGACTCCCAACTCCGATCCTCTACTAGGCCTTCTGACTGCGACTCTGGGTAACCCTTCAGCTTAGCTTTGGTCCCTGTCTCCCAGATACAACCTTTGACTTTGCTCCAGGACCCACCTCATCTGGATTCAGCTTTAACTTATAGGCCAGACTGCCCACGACTTGGTCATTGACTCATAAATCATCTCAGGAAATAAAGCAAAATCAGTACAAGTTGAACATTTTGAGGCAACTTTGAGGGTAATCCTCAAAGTGTCCCCAAACATATCACATACAATACTTCTGTTAGAAGTTCTCTTCCATTAAACAACCCAGACTAGTCAGTCCTTTGAGAGCTCACAGAAGACAGTTAAGGTTTAACTGTGCGGCCTTACTCAGTCCTTATTTAGGCAGAACTCAAAGTGAAATCCAAACTTCAGGACTGGGCCCTATATTAGTTACAAAATATAATTATGGCTGGGGAAACATGATTTTCCATAGTGGGTCAGACCAATGGGCCATTGAGGCTGGTATGCTGCCTCCTTCAGTGACAAATATGAGTCTCCCATGGAAAGTGGCCCCCTCCTCCCCTTCTCACACGTGTACAATGCATCGGGTCAGCTGTGCTGTTTTGTTCACGCACAATGTAGTAGGAAGAAATGTTCCTTCCTGGATGTGGAAACTTACAACATAAAATACACTAGCCTGTCTGTTTTCTACCTAAATTTTAAAATGAAACCTTCAAGCTTTATATTGCCCATGCTCCTATACTTTTTAAACAAAGGGAGAAAGTACATCAGCTCCTCCAAAAAGAGATTTTGCTCTTTTGCATAAAGGAGGGTGATTGTAATATATCTTTCTAATAGATGAATTAGGAAAGATGCAAAATCTTCTTCTACCTTCTGCTACCTGCTAGCATTGTTTTCCTTGTGATGTTGTCTTCATTTCCTTAATCATATGTAGGGAATGACAGAAATCTGCTGCTACTCTGAAACCAGAAATCTGAATAGCACACTTGAAACCTAGCCAGAGTAAAACCTTTCCTTTGTTGACATGGGTAAGCTTGTTTGTGTTCTCATAAATCAAGACTGCCCTGTTTATAATTCTGTGTTTAATAATATTCCAGATTTTGTTATCAAAGATCTTCAGTTTTCTTCGAAATTCTGCTGCCAAGATCCTTGCAAGTATCAAGGCTCAAGCGCTCCTCCTGTTCTTAAGATCTAACATTAGTTACTCCCTGGTGGTATTCCAGATCCTTTCAAAAACACGCTATGAATCCAGCTCCTTTGTACTCGGGGCATGTGTTAGTATGTGGAGTCACCATTTTAGAGGGACTCAGTTTTGAGACTGGAGAAAATTAGGGAGCAGGTTGCTTAATTGATCAGCACCTCAACTAAAATATCTTCATGTTATTGTATTATAAATCAACATTATTTTGTTTTTTTATTTTGTAACACACACAGCTTGACTGTTTTCCATTCATATTTTCTAAGGCTCAGGACTTAGCTTTGCCTAGTATGGGTGAAGAAAAGGCAAAGGAGGCACTAAGCCACTTTTCTGCCTCTCCCTATTCTGGGGCTTCATTGGGTTGAATTGGCTTCTGGCACAAGCTAGAACAGTCAGAGCTAATGTAATTTACACCTTGAGGGTCCCCGCATAGAAGGAGATGATAATGCTGAGCCAGCCAGGCCAACTTCACCCCAATGGGAGAATCCTAACAGGGGAATCTACAGTTTCCTCTTGAGGGCAGCTTTAAGTCCACTTTGTACTGTTGCAGTGGCACAAAGAGGATTTAATCTGGACCTCGGGCCCATTGTATGTATTATCCCTATCTGGTTGACACACGTCTGTGAACTCACAGCACGATCTAGCTCCCGTTGGAGTCAGCTAGTTCAACGGGAATTGGATCAGACCTGCAGAGTGGATATGGACAAGCCTATATCAAGGTACTAATTAATCAGGTGAACATAAAAATTATTCACACTGAAAGTTGAGTAAGACTGCAAGAAAAATAGGGTTTTGATTTTGTTTCATTTAAATTTGTTGTCTTGTAAAGACCGATTTATACATAAAGCAATAGATGCAATACGCAAAGCAACAGATACATATAGTTACAATACATATTATTGTAATTTATTACTGAAAAATAAAAACATGTTAATGGTATGGGTGGATGTTTTCTTAGCCTGCCCTGATAGGTAAAACTATGAGCTTTTACTGATAACAACATATAATAGCAGAATATGGTACACATGTATACCACCCAGTACATTACAATACAAGAGTGTATGTGTGTGTGTGTGTATATATATGTATATATATATATGTGTATATATATATACATATATAAGACCGCATTACGGTGGTATCTGAGCATCTTGCAGTCTTCCGTGTATTTATCCACAGCAATCCTATGAGGTAGGGAAGTCTTATCCCCATTTGACAGATGGGAGCTGATTTAAGCTACAGAGAGATTAAAGAGTAGATTTTTAAAAGCAAAAATGGCATATAAACATCTACTGTCCATTTGAAATTTAATGGACAGTATGTGCCTATCTGGTATTCATGCCTTTGAAAATCTACCCCAAGTAGCTGGCCCATAGTCGCATGTGAAGTCTGCGGCCAAACTGGGAACTGAACCCAAGTCTCTTTGAGTCCCAGATTTGTTGTCCAGCGGCTGGACTATCTTTTCTTTCTAAACAAAGAAAGAACATCTTATTGTGACAGTTGTGCCCATTTTACTTATGTTATTTCTATGTTGCAATTGCCAGTAGTTCGGATTCTAAGAATGCCTTTATTTTCTCAGGTCTCTTGGAAACCACCTCTCATACTGAATGGAGAAATGCTTAGCTATGAGATCCGAATGCCTGACCCTCGAATTACCATCATCAGCAACATTTCATCAATGCAAAACCACGTGGTGACCAACCTGATCCCTTTCACAAACTACTCAGTCACTATACTAGCTTGTTCTGGAGGCAACGGTTTCCTGGGAGGCTGCACAGAGAGTTTACCTACACATGTGACTACCCATCCAACAATTCCTCAGGGCATTAGCCCCTTGTCTGTGACTCCAATAAGTGAATCATTTATTGCTGTTTCCTGGCAACTGCCCTCTAGGCCCAATGGACCACACTTGAGGTAAGGAATAGCAATATGTAACTTAAGGGTGGGTGACATGGGGTTTATAGCTTTGCAGGACTTCTGGAAATGTGCACACCCGGGAAATGGAATTCCATACCTCTGGTGATCCATGGGGTAAATATCACTTCAGCACTTAATTCACAAATGAGACCAGAGGCTGTCCTCAGCTTACCTAGATCCAGCCCAGAGAGCACAGCATGAGAATTGCCAGCTTCGTGGCATGATCTCCCATTTTTTCAGACCCTGTGGAAGCCCCTCCCTGAGGTTCAGGCTCCATAGTGTGGCTTCAGGGCCAGCAGAATTTTCCTATATTCTCCTGCACTAAACCAGCAGGACAAACCATTTTCACTTATTGCTGTCTGAGTCAGCATTAATTTGTACAGGTTCTGATCTGCACTGTGGAAATCCAGCTGAAACATCACAGTAAAGAGGGGAATGCATTGTAGCTGTCAGAGCAGTGTCATCCAAGAGGCTAGAATGAAACAGCAAGAGGGCAGGATACAATGCAAATCCAGCTCTAACATATATAGCCCTGAACTGCCCATGCCTCCTGGGATCCATGCAGATCTCAGGGGAGTCATAGGTTTTGTGAGCTGAAACAGCTGCCAGTTTTTGGTGGTGGTTTGTGGGAACAGAATACCACTTGGGGAAGAATTAGGAGAAAATTCTGAGTGTAAACTCAGGGAGCCCCCAGTACCCTGTGCAGGTTATTCCTACACAGGGGAAGATGGGGCTATTTATAATTTGGTGAGGTGAAATGTTCTTCAAAATTGAAGATTACTTTATTTTGTGTTTGGTTCATGGTGGTGTATATGATAAATAGATTATGGATGAGTGGGAGGAAAAGAAGCAGCAAGATTTCTGGGAGATTCTCCATGCATTGAGGCATTCGATATTTTACTTTACACCTAGCACACTTTTACAGGCACATATTATTACATCGCAGCATCCTCCACAGCTTCCTTCCTGTCTTTCTTAATGCTTAATTAGAGTACACTACTGCTGAATGAACCTTATTGCATCAAGATATTTGAAACCTTTGAAAAGCAATGTACATTTCTCTGAAGTCAACAACATGACCATTTTACCATTGATGACTGAAGTAATTCAACATAAGCTACAGCTGCAAACTTCATTTCCTTCATGGTGTGCCATACTGCTCTAAACCAGAAACGCCACTAAAGCAGCTGCTCAGTACGGCATGATGGAGAAAGAAGTCTGCAGCAGCTGCCAGAGAGTGTGATTTACACTTCATCACCATCCAATGTTCAAAAAGATTTTGATGTTTCTTATGACTTGTCTTTGAATGATGTTGGACAGAATATGCCAGGACTTTATCTAATAAAACTGTTATATTTTGTCTTTGGATTCCCAAACATTGATAACCCTTGGTGTAAAAGTTGCTCTTGCAGTATGAAGTCATCATAACATTTTGGTGAAATTACAATTTAATTAAGTTTTGTTAATTAATTACTCAGGTTAAACTTCCAGATACTATAGTGATAGCTGCTTTTGAAATGTGTGATATACTGTACCTCATTCAGTCAGAAAAGACCAGGCTTGGATAACCTAAAATGAATCTTAAATGTTGTCTCACAAACTGCAAACTCTGCAACAAGCCCTGGCTAGATGCAGAAAAGGCATTTGACTCAATAAAATGGTCATACCATTAAAAATTCTAATTCTTTCTTTCAAATGAAAGCCGTATGAAATATTTCATTATCCATTTTCAAAGTATATTAAGTAATTGAATGTTTTAAACCTGTAAATACTAAAAAGTTTATCTGCAAAACTTTACAGCTGTAAAAACAAAATAATGTGTGGCTTTTAAAAAACAACAAACAATTCCCCTCCCCCCGATTTTTGTGTAATAACATTAGTTGAGATAATCCCAGTGTTCTGCTTGTCTTTTGTGTTAGATATGAGCTCCTGAGACGTAAAATCCGGCAACCACTTGCATCAAATCCCCCTGAAGATTTAAATCTGTGGCACAATATTTACTCAGGAACTCAGTGGTTTTATGAAGATAAGGGTCTTAGCAGGTGAGATTACAAAAACTATAAAAAAACAAATGCTGGCATTTTGTATAGTGCATGTTCAATAGTTCAAAGTGTTCCTTGTGTCTTTATGTTGTGAACATATTAATTGTGTAATGAAACATTTTCTGTCATCTCAGCATTAACCATTCCGACATGCATGGGTTTATTTTTATTTTGTAGCTCTTGAATCTTACACATAGTATCTTGCTGTAAACATTCAAGTAAAATTGACTGTATGAAGTGAATTTTGAGCTTTGATCTGTTCATACAGTCAAACCATTTACATTTACTGTAAATCATGGTGTTGACACATCACGCACAAGCTGAGTGAATGGTTGAGAAGTTCTAATTCGGATGGATTAAAGCTTGGTGTCAGAGCATTATTTTTCAGTCAGTTTTTTAAATTGCCAACATTGATTATTGTCTCAATATTTCCAAACTCAGCAACAGATATTTAAAGTATTCCTAGCTCTAACTTAATTATAGCTTTATGGTGACTACCTCAGTAGTCTACACTTATGTCATGGATCCGTGTGATCTGGTCTATCCCCCAACCTGTGTAACCAGTCCCTTGGGGGTGACCCTTTTAGTGTGCCAGTCCCCGACGGTCTACACAGTTCTGCTGGGGCAGGCCCACAGCCTCTACAACTCTGAAACTGTCTTTAGGTGGCAGATATACTTGTTTCTCTCCATGACTCCTTGCAGGAAATCCAGCCAAGCCAGAGCCCTGTGGGCAGTTTGTGTTGTACCCTTCCAGTGTGCACTGCCTGTAGTAAGTATTTGCAGCAACACAAGGCAGTTTTTTTCCAAACAAGATAATTTATTAATCACCTGGAATACAGAATCTTAAATCATTAGATTAGCCTAGAGAAGCAAAGATTAAGACAGAGACATCCAGCCAAGCTGTTGTAAAGTCCATCTTGGCTCTCTCTCTGGGTAGGTCTACACATGCAGTGGTGGGTAGAGTACAGACACCACATGCCCCGCTAGAATGGGTATGAAGAGCTGTGTATAGGGTGAGGCACTTCTTAGAGGAGTAGTGCCTAAACTCTAGGTTATATGCCCTACGCAGCTCTCGATGCACCCAAGCAGTGCCTCTGCCATCTGCACGGTGATTTTTAGCAGTGTAATGTCCCACTGCATTGAAACACTTCGGCAGTGGGGCGAGACAGTGGGGATCTATGCACTATGCACCGCAGTGAGTGTGAACTCAACCTGACTTTCCGTGCAGCATGTAGTTACTTGTACCCTACATCCCTCAGCAAGTGTAAACGTAGTGATGTTACTAAAATCCCGTATTAGAGTCTCCTGTCTTTTTCTGCTTATACAGATTTTAATTGTTTTCTTGTTTTTATAATACAAATAACAAATTACAAAATTCTACATGTGTATATATATTGACATACCTTTGAACAGCAGAAGAAACTACGGTGTGATAGTTATTTCCTCTATTAAATATACATTTGGCTTCTGACAATACCTCATGCATATGCTGAATATGCCAGAGTACAGTTCTGGAGGAAATTATAAACTGGGTTTGCAATCTTAATCGCTAGCCCCTGGCCCAGATCTTCAAAGGTATTTAGGTGCCTAACTCCCACTGATTTCTTTGTTACATTTTGGGGTATTGCAGAAGGACAGCAGGTGAATGAATAATAGCTGTCACAAGCGAGATTCTGGAATTTGAAATCGAATTTCTGAAAAGAGGGGGGAAAAAGCCTCATTGGATTAAATTTGGATCCAAACTTTGGCAATTTGCCATTGATATAATTACGTCCTGAATTGAGTAATAATGTCGCACCACCACAGAAATAATATATATAAGGGAATGAAATATAATATTCTGTATTTGTTAGCATGTTAGTGTTAGCCAAGTATTTCTACCAAACACACAACTATTCTATTATAGATTTTGTATATGCTGAAATAATGCAACAAGGTAGCTTTTGAGAAGGAGCAAGCTTTGTTTGACACAGTTGGAAGGACAATGCAAAATGTTTTGTATGTCTGTGATAAAATACATATTTTCTTCTTTTGTAATTATTATTTAAAAAATGTCTTAGGTACACAACTTATGAGTATAAACTCATAGTACACAATGAGGTAGGATATACATCAAGTGAGGAAGTGATTGCTACTACGTTAGCAGGATTTCCAGAGGAGGGGAGTAGCCTCACTGTGCGAACTCTTAACCATACGGCTATAGAAGTGGAATGGTCAAAACCAAGTAAGTGTACTTAGTATTTATTACATTAATTAAATATTAACCTGTCATCAGTTACCGTGATCTGCATTGCACTTTCAGGAAACAAATTCCTTATCTTGATTAACTATTGCACTCCCTGTCTCTGAAAGGGCCCTAAAGAAAGTGGAAAGAACATGAAAATTTGCTGTTTTTTTTTCTTGGTCACATATCTTTTTACTATACATTATTTTAATGAGGGGTGGGGAAAAAGAGAGAATTTAAACTTGTGGAGGTTCTTTTAAATCTATGAAGAAAGAGTACACAATGTTCTGTTATCTTTGTGCATATTTTCATCCCTTTGTATGAAGATTTACATATTCCTTCAGGATGAGTGAAAATCTGTCTGTCTACTTATTCACTTATGTTCTGCCTCTTAACATGAAGACCTACCATTACAGTAGTGGTAAACTTCATGACTTACATGCAAATGATTTTGTAAGGACTGACTGGCGATGCTCAGTGAATATAAGCTCTTTGTTTTATAATTGCATGCCTGAAGTAAGCATGCTTATAAAACCTGACAAACCTAATAGATCTGAAGCAGCTCACTGAAGTTTCATTACCTTAGTAATCTGAACCTCTGACCTTCTACATGTAGGTAATGCAATCTGGTTTTATTTTCATTCATACTTAAAAAAATTCCCAGATATCTATTTGTGAATGCAAAGGTTAAACATCAAGTGAGGGTCGTTAATAGAAAGCCTTGTTTCACTATCATCTTATTTCATTGCTAAATATGTTACACTGTGCAGATTAACTATTCTGTCTCCCTATAATGTTCCTTATTTTTGTAATATTCGTTTTTAAATCATTCTCTTGGTTTGTCAGTACCTAGGAAGACGTGAAGATAACTTGACCTGAAATCCTTCTATTAGAGGGAAAATATACTGAGAATGACTGGCTTTTAGGGACTTAGGGCCTGATCCTGCATCACTGAAATCAATGAAAATGGAAGCAGGATCAGGCCCTTAATTATGAATTTCTGCCACAGATGCAGTATGTAATCTGAAAACATCTTTGCCTTCAACTTTTGATGATGTAATCATTTTCTATCTCAGCAGGCTAGGTTGTGTTCACCTGGAAGAGCTATTGATATTTTGCCACCATCCTTCATTACAGTGCAGTGTATCATAAAGTGGCATGTGCCATTTAAAGCAATATATATCAGGGCTGGTCAAAATGTTTCTGTCAAACTTTGTCAGCTGTGGAAATAGAGTGTGGTGGCTGATCTGATCTGAAGTTGCATTGTTTACCATTGATAAGAGAATTGCTCCCCCCAAGTCACTGAGAGAAGGTCTCAGGAAGTTCACCGGAGGTACATGGAATCCCCAGTTTCATAGCTGACCCTGTACAATGAATGTTTTTCTATCTTGCAGCTAGTAATATTGTACTCAGTTTGGAAGGATAGACCTGTCTCCCTAACATCAGAGAAACATGTTAGTATTGGGGGCAAGACACAATTCAGAGAGAAATATGACCTATGTATCTGTAGGAAAACAGCTTTATTGCATATATGTACCCAACATAAGAACAGCCATATTGGGTCAGACGAAAGGTCCATCTAGCCCAGTATCCTGTCTTCCGATAGTGGCCAATTGCCAGGTGCCCCAAGGGAATGAACAGAACAGATAATCATCAAATGATCCGTTCCCTGTTGCTCATTCCGAGCTTCTGGCAAACAGAGGCTAGGGATACCATCCCTGCCCATCCTGGCTAATAGCCATTGATGGACCTGTCTGCCTGAACGTATCTAGTTCTTTTTTTAACCCTGTTATAGTCTTGGCCTTCACAACATCCTCTGACAAAGAGTTCCACAGGTTGACTGCTGCTACATTAATGGTCTAAATACTAAAGGCCAGATTCTCATTCATACTAAAGCCCCTTTCCACCTCTCTAGCAATGTAAAGGAGCCTTAAAATGGACATAAATTACATTCACACCCAGAAATTACATTCACACTGAGCACTGCCAGTGATGTGAAGGGGATTTGGGTAAATAAGACTTAAGCCCTGTATCTTAAATTAGTACCGCAGGAGAGCCTAATTCTGCTCCCCTCACTCATTCCCTCTGTGAGGCTAGGCATAAAGCCTATGTACCACTTGAGTAGCAAATTTCACCTATAATTAGTACCTTACTCCACAGGGAGTCCTATTAATTTTGATGTGGCTACTCACAGAGAAATATACTAGTCTGGTAAAGATGCAAAATCAAGCGATGAAGGTTTGGGGAAAGTATGGAAGTATGTTATTTCTATTTATATGGGGGCAATTTCTGAAGAATACTGTAGTGTTTTTAATAAGATAGATATCAAGGAACATTGTTTAGTCAGCAAAACAAATTCTATTGATAAGAAATTATATTTTCAATTTAATAACAGAAATCTACTGAATATGTCCTCTTTAATCTCCCAAAATATTTTTATTCGTTTATTGCTGTTTCTTTCTTTCCCAGCACTGCAAGATTTGCAAGGAGATGTTGAATATTACATCCTCTTCTGGAACTCCCCTACATATAACAATTCTCTGAGCATCCAGGCCAATGTAAACTATGCTGTCATTGGCAACTTGCATCCCAACACAGAGTATCAGGTTTTTGTTCAAGTTTTCAATGGTGTCCACAGCATCAACAGTGAAGTGGTGCACGTGACTACTTCAGATGGAGGTTGGTTCATCCTGAAAGCAGCTTGGCTTAAAATCTGAGAATGAAATTGATTGATTTTTGTTAGGGTTGAGATCAGTCATCCTTTCATTATAAAAATTTCCGGTATAAAAGGAAAAAGGACTAAAACACTAAAATGCTTAAGTGCTAGTTGTCATCAAGTGGCAGATCAATAAAATGTCCCACAGAGACAGAAGCACAAAGCTCTAATTGCGGATATTAACCCAGTTTGTTCTCATCTTCCTTTGTGTACTACGATCTATGTATACTACATTTGGAATTGAGTTCATGTCAATAAATAGTGAAATTTAAAAACAATTAATGGTTTTTAAAAAGATTTGCTCTGTGAAGCAGCGTGCTTTTGACATGACAGTCAAACGCAGGACCTTTCCTGAGTCACTAGAAATGTTAAGGTGCAAGTTCAGCCTCTGAGAAAATTTCCCTATGAGTCATTTCCAAGCCAGTTGGCTGGCGGGGGAGAGAAAAAAACACTTGTGAATCTGAAATGTGTTTGGAATGGTCTTTCTAATCTTTTTGGCTTTATAAAGTCTCATTATAAACATTATAATATCATTATCTCAGAAGCAAGTGTTCCAGGTCATTAGCAAAGCACTTTAAGTGAGGATTCCATTTCCTTGGTGATGCCAAAGGTCAGCACCTTTTGTTTATAAAATAGAATTGATCGCAAGGGCAGTTTTTCAACTGGTTAAGATGGGCTCTTAGGATAAAAATAGGTCTTTGCATAGTTATTTCTGACATGGTTTAATAATTGTGTAATTTAACGCTAAGGAAGTTTTTTTTTTAAGCGTTAGACTTCATCATTGCCTATGGTAATCAACATTCAAAACCATTTACATAATGACAATATTGCATATTGCTTCATATTGCTTGACTTACAGGCTCAGAACATCAAAGAATTTGTCACGTTCCGGCAGTGTATTTTTGTGTTAGTTTTTGCTTAAAAAGCAAAATTGCATGTTTTTTGAGAGGGGATGGGGGGCATAAAAATAATAACTGTGTGTTGGCAGTACAGATGGGTGAATAATTTATCATCATATCCCACTGGTCACATACCATTGAAGATTAACAGTATGCTGGTGGTATAAAGCATTTTACCACCAACTCTCATGGTTTCTAACTGAGAATATAATAAGCCAATTTACAGAGAACTACAGACTGTGATAACTTCATCAGAGGAAAGCAGATAAGCAGTGAACCCTTTGCTAAACCTAAATACTAATCTGCATTTGGTTAAACAAGTGCTTTTACAGAGACAGCTGGAGTTTATTCAGTTTCTTCCTTTATTTCTAGAGCCTGAGGGCATGTTCCCTCCAGAGGTTGTCATCATCAACAGTACAGCTGTACGTGTCATCTGGACATCGCCTTCAAACCCAAATGGTGTTGTCACAGAGTATTCTATCTATGTAAATAATAAGCAGTACAAGACTGGAATGAACGAACCTGGGTCCTTTCTTTTAGGAGACTTGGCTCCATTCACTATATACAATATACAGGTCAGAACAATTTTGTTTTGCAGGCTGTGCAGCTTGTATTAATTTTACATAAAATATGTGTAGTTCAGGACAAAATTGTGAATATAGGGACACACACGTCTGTATGGATATAGGGCTGGAAGTGACCTCTCTCTCTCTCTCTCTGTCCATTTCTATGAGTCAGTAATAGAGAGATGAATACATGCCATGAATGTTTGTATCTTTATATAAAAAATACTCATACACAAATAATATATATATATATTATTTATTACTATTATATAATATTAGCGAGAGAGTATACATTGGTTCATATATGTATTTGTAGACATATATTTTTACACATACACATTTATTTTCAGCATAATTTTGGGTGCATAACCAGTTTTCATATTTCCTCTTTTCACCCTCAGAACTCCATTTGATTTCTCCTAAATTCCATTTGCTATGACATTAGCAAAGCCCCAATATATATATTACAAGAAGTAAAAGACTCTACTCCTACTCATTAAAAGAAAATTGCAATTGTTTTAGAAACATCAGGCATGCATAATATATCAGCACAGAGAAATAATGATATTGCATTTGTCATCCTTTTATCATCTTTTTTCCCCCTCGTCTTTCTGTGGAGGAAGCAGCACTGAGCCATGAAATCATAATGGTACTTTCTTATGCTGTTGAGAGCGACATCTTTTTCTTTCTGTCTGTCTCTGACTCCCTCTCTTCAGGTATCTATCAAAAGTCAAAACATTGTAGGCATTTCCTAGACTATAAGCTCAAGGAAAAACTTAAATATTTATCTATTTAGTGAATTGTATTGATACACTTTAGAAAGTGCGGTTTGCTGGCTCCTAATTGTAACTATTCCAGACTTAAGTTGTGTTATGTATGGAAAGGTCTTGATAGTAGTCATGTATACTCTGTTCTAAAATTTGCATCCAATTACTACATGCCATAAATAAACGTCACAGACAGGCGCTCCATAACAGATTTCTATGTTCCAGCCCCTCTGTAACAGCAAACCTCCATCCATGAATACACATATGACTTTCCCAATGCTTCCTGAAAACACATTTGTCAATAGTAAAGCAAATTCAGAGTACTGCCACACTGATGGACTCTCAGTATTAATATACCATAGACACCTTCTGTTGCTTGCAATATTAATTGTTTTCCTCTGTAGCACTTCAGCTTTCCCAATCTTTGTACTGGGCCAATGTTCAGAACAATCTATTAGGTAAAATCAGACTATTCAGCTGGGATCTTTTTTTTTTTATGTATCATTTCGCCCTCCCCACCATGCACCTTGGAAATAACATTATCTGGATGTGTGTCTGTCTTACTGCTTATGTTCATGTATGAGCTCTTGTTTGTTTCTGCTTCTATGTATTGCATGACCTCTCTGTTGCTAATGAAGGGGTGACATTACCATTCTTCACTTGTCATCTTTCTTCTATCTATTTAGATTAGTCTCAGGAACTGAAGGAGTAGGTGGTTATTTTCTTGTGAGATTTTTAATAGCAAAATATATTATTTATATAGGATTTTTCATCTTCAAAGTACAGTACAAACATAAAATAAACATCCTTGTGAGGTAAAATTGCCTACGTTTTACAGAGAAGAACCTGATAGACACTGGAAGGTGAAGTGACTTGTTTTAGGCCAGACAAAAAATCAGAGTCAAAATGAGAATTTAGAAGTTTTTGATCTCCTAGTCCAACTGCTTCTCAACATTCTGTGCCAGAGTCTCCTGTTATGAACATCAATACAAACCTGCAGTAACTGTATTGACTCCTGTGTAACTGAGAGCAGAATTTAGCACCAGATATATAAATATAGTCTTACCCTGGACAATAAAAGAGCACAATATCTGAGCACTTATCTTAAAATTATTTTTTCCTGGTTATGTAGAATTCAGTGATCGGGAAGAAAAACTACTTTAAGGGGGACAGGAAGGGTAAACAAGTAACAGTGTTAGTTAACTTCTGCAACTGGATTTTTACAAGTATCATTCTTTTGCGCCCAGGTTGAAGTCTGCACAACGTATGCTTGTGTGAAAAGCAATAAAACCCAAATTACAACCGTGGAAGATGAGCCAAAGGAGCTGTCAGCACCCATAATACACGTCCTCAGTCCAAGGTACTGTACTCTGTTTGTTTTTCTTAAGTCATAACTACTTGTTGCCACAGTGAAAAATATAATTTGAGGCTATTTCCTTCATTTCAGAATAAGGAGCATTAGAAAAATTAAAATATAGTTATAAGATCTTCCTAATCTCTTTGCAAGTGGTGGTCATTTTTGCTATTTGAGTTATGGCCAGCAGAGTGACTGAAAAAATATACCTCTGATCTTTAGCTGGCTGCATGTACCTGGTTATTGGTCATCAATTTGTGATATTACTAAATAAGAGGCAATATAAATGTAAGGCAGCTAAATGAAGGGATGTGGGAGAATGAAAATCATCAAACTTACACTGTTCGGTAAGGGGAGGGGAATGAATGTGGAAAAGAACCATTTGACACTGATAATGGAAGCTGAGGTAACTGTGAGAGAAACAGTCGCACATCATGACAATAAGAATTAATAAACCATCTTAAAAGGGGTGTGTGTCTGTGCCTCCTGAAAGCCCTGTTTGCTATCTGCGTCTCCTCTCCGTCTCTTCCCCACTCATGGGCAAACTTCTCAACAGTAATAATAGTGCTAGGCTGGCAGACTCCAGAGGCAGCCAAGTAGTGACATACATAGTAATTCTTTTTGTTAAAAGAACCATGGTGGGAGCTAACATTATCCAAAGGAGAGGCTATAACTAATGGACATACAGTGCCAAAACATTTATCAAAATTACACCAACCATAAAACAGCCTCCTGCGTGTATGTTATTGTTGGTGTGATTTTATTACACTTCTGGGCATGGAGGGCCTGTTAGCTATGTTTCTTTTGCAGAAACAACAAAATTATCTTTTAAATAACTAAAATCTAATATCCAAGCCTTCAGAAATGGTCAGAAGAATGGATTTACTCTCCCAATTTTTAAAAGGAACTTCTGTTTGCTGTTTATCATTTCTACATTTTCCTTGAATTCTATATTTGTCTCTGAATAAGGTAATCATTGGGTGAAATTAAACTTGCTATTTTTCTGTCACACATACAGATACAGTGAAAGCTTGTTTGATGATAAGAATTCAATTCAGGATCTCATCTTTTGCCCTTGGCTTTAACTTTATGTATGCCTTTGTTGTATTGCAAACACTTATGTGTGTTTCTGCTATTATTTACAAACTAAATATGTCATAACACATGAGTGCAAAAAGATCAGAAATACCTTCCAATTTTATAACCTGTTCAGCCAGAAACAGGCTGTTTCTACATTGCCTTTTCCTGCATGTCATATTATCATCAGCTGTTCTTATATCCCAAAAGAATACTAACTACTGATCGATTGCCCGGACATGTCTGGCCGTGGCCTACATGTGCCCCGGGTAGTTCATTTATTTGCCACGGTGGATTTGCTAGAGTGGAATTTAATCAATAGCTAATTCATTAATTCTGGTCCTCGAGTATGTAGGGATTGTGCAGTATAAAAATGGCTGGCTGGCTTCAGCTTTGATTGAAATATGACAAACACAGCAGCTGACAGCTTCAGCAGGTGCTGGACTGAATATGAATTTTGCTTATTTATCCTCCGTAAAGGAATAAGCTTAGGGGGGAAATTCCAGTTCGTGTAAACAAAGGGACATTTTAATATGTATCTGCCCACAGACCCAAAAAAAGGCATTTCTAGAGTATAGGGTCATGAGAAGGATGAGATATAGCACAGCTCATGCAGTTTATTGTCTTTAGTTGGAACCCTGGCAGTTTCTCCATTTCTGAATCAATTTTGGGGGCTGTATTATTGATGAGAAAGCTGTAGGATAATGTCTTTGTAGCATTCACAAATAATTGTTTTCAAATTTGCCTCCATGTGCTGTATGACATAAATTATAATTTCACCCACCAACTTTTTAGAAGTCTTTCTGATAGCAGCTCCATCCAGGCTGTTCTGATGAAGGTTATACCACCGTTACCATTATGAATACCTTCTTCCCCCTCCACTCCCAACACTTAGAAACTCAGCTTCAGGCTGAAACTTGGTACAAAATGTTACAGTCCAACATTTATTTATTTTTTTAATGCCAGTCTTGAAATACAAAACAGTATGGAACCCATTCATGAACTCCTTGTTCAGTTTTTTCTCATTCTTATTCAGTCATAATTCCCATTGCAATCAAGGGTGCAATTTGCCTGAGTAAGAAGCTCAGGATTAATCCCTATGTGAGACATTTCATTTCAGTACTAGAAGCATGGTGCTCTTCTCTCACCATGCCATGCACTTTCCAGCTGACTACTGGTTTGGATAGTGGATTAATCACTTCCTCTGTTTTGAAAATCAGTTTTTGCTTTTTAAAAAACAGATTTTATTTATTTATTTATTTATTTGTTGGTGTTTCAAAGATGATAAACTCAGCCCTCTGGCAAAGTAATGGCTGTGTTGCTTAATAACAACTCTGACCACTCCAGACAAGTAAGGGACAGTGCAGATGAACCCTATTGGGGATTCCATCCTGTTCTGAACTAAGAGGTTGGTGGCTGTGATAAGGAGTCTGAGGGCTAGGGGCTACACTACAGAGAACTCCTCAGAGCTGTCTGAAAGAAATGAAAAGCCCCTTAGGTGCTTTTGGGGGAAGCAGAATTTGCAGGTGCTCATGTGGATCAACCCAGACCATGACAAATCAGTAAGAATTATCCTGAGGATCTGTGATCTTCAAACTAAAAATTCTCTAATAATAAATACTTAGCTGTATAGCACTTATAACCGGTAGCTCTTAAGGAGAAAATAACTATTTATCTGATTCCCAGTCCCAGCAAGTCTGTGTCTTGGTTATTGTGTCGTACTGCATCCCTAAATATCTAAGTACTGTTGTCCAATACAAAAGACTCCATCTGCTATGAAGAAGTGGTGCTCTAGAGAGACAATAATTCAATATATGTGATCCCTAATTAGGAATTTATTTGCCCCAACGATCACTACTAGTAAGAATAACAACAGTGTTCCCATCTTTTACCATTTTATTGTGAATCTCATAATTTTTGGTATTTTTCTTAAGGCCCCCACTCCCAAAGTCAGTGGATTATGTAAGAATCTCAGATTTCATTTTTTTTAAAAAGTAAATGTCTAGCCCTCATCCTTGAGGAGAAAAGCTTGAAAATATGAACCCTAAAGACTAAAGTCACAACCCCCAAATTACTTGTCTTTAAATCTTATAATGTTTAAGACAAACTTATGATTTTTGGATCCTTGTGGTTGTTGATACTATAATAATCAAACTCCTAATAACTAGAGCTGATCAAAATTCAGATATTTCAAATTTTTGTTTTATTCTCTATTGCAGGAGTGGGCAAACTTTTTGGGCCGAGGGCCACATCTAGGTGGGGAAATTGTATGCAGGGCTGGGGCAGGCAGTTGGGGTGTGGGAGGGAGTGTGGGGTGTGGGAGGGGGTGCGGGAACGGGCTCAGGGCAAGGGATTGGGGCAGAGGAGGGGTGTGGGTTGTATGAGGGGGCTCAGGGAAGGTGGTTTGGGTGCAGCAGGAGGCTTAGGGTAGGGGATTGGGGTGCAGGAGGGGTGCGAGGTGCAGGCAGGGGGCTTAGGGCAGGGAGTTGGGGAGTAGGGTGCAGAGGGGTTATGGCGCCGGGCCGGCGCCACTTACCTAAAGCGGCTCCAGGGTGCCAGCGGCGCACACCGGGGCCAGCGGAAGCTCCCTGCATGCCTGCCCTGGCCCCATGCTGTGCCGCTCCAGAAAGCGGCCAGAACCATGTCCCTGCGCAGCCTCTGGGGGAGGGGGAGGCACAGGGCTCTGCACGCTGCCCTTGCCACCCCTCCAGGTACCTTCCCCGAAGCTCCCATTGGCCGCGGTTCCCCGTTCCCGGTCAGTGGGAGCTGCGGGGGGCGGTGCCTGGAGGCAAGGGCAACACATGCAGCTCTCTTGTCCCCCACCCCGCGGGCCGCAGGGACATGGTGCTGGCCACCTCTGAGAGCAGCGCGGGGACTGCGGCATCAGAGGGGGCCCACGGGCCGTAGTTTGCCCACCCCTGCTCTGTCAGGGCAAAAAGTTGAAATATTTGTGGAATGGAAAATTCTGAAAACGTTTGTCAGTAATGTCTGATTAAAATGAAATATTTCAACATTCCCAAATTCCCAAAGTGTTTCAAAACATATTGTTGAGGTCAGTTTGAAATTAATATGTTCTCCTGAGGTGCTTCCTGGGAGTTGTAGTTCTGGTGCCTCATGTCTTGATTCTCTTCTGTGGGCCAGACTCCCCAGCATGAAGCATGGGTCCCTGGTTTGAACCTTAGTACGTTAGCAAAGGTGACAGCTATCATAAGTGGGGGTTGAACTCTGCTGGGCTTCAGCTGCTTGGGATGAGTTTCCTCTGTCCAGAGGAAATGTGTAAACCACAGAGCAGTGTGTAATGCATCCCCATCTGTGCCAATCCAGAGGATGTGATTCTGTTACAGCTCCCAACTACAGAGTCTGGCTCTTTAGCTCAAGCAGTGGACGCTCAAGAATCTATAGCTGTGGAGGCCCCCAGTTGAGTCTCATGGCCAAGATGACATTTGTTACACAAAGCTTATGTGCAACATAAGTCCTATTCAATCCCTGCTGAATATAAGTCTATTTTAAGTGGTGCATAGTCCTTCTTCTGATCCTCTGGACAGGGGTGAATTTCACCTGAAAAGGACACACTGAAGGGCTGAAACAAATGTATTAAAGAATTTGTGCAAGTATTTGCAGTTATTTTAAATAGTATTTGTGATGGGTTGGATCACAGAAACCCTCTTGGGGTTGCCAACTGATGTGCCAAGACTACTTCTGCCCCGCTTTCCCTGCCAGCCTGGGAGTCCAGCACCCCGTCTTGCTGAGCCAGACACACCAGTCTGCTCCAACACAGACCCAGGGTCTGAACCACGTGCCCCAAAGCTGCAGACTTAACTGAAAGCAACTTAAGAAGTGTTCCTGTCTTTAACACTCAGATGCCCAACTCCCAATGGGGTCCAAACCCCAAATAAATCCATTTTATCCTGTATAAAACTTATCCAGGATAAACTCATAAATTGTTCACCCTCTATAACATTGAAAGAGATATGCACAGCTGTTTGTGCCCCCCCCTCCAGGTATTAATACATACTCTGGGTTAATTAATAAGTAAAAAGATTTTATTAAATACAGAAAGTAGAATTTAAGTGGTTCCAGGTAGTAACAGACAGAACAAAGTGAATTACCAAGTAAAATAAAATAAAACCCGCAGGTCTATGTCTAAGAAAACTGAATACAGACAAAATCTCACCCTCAGTGGTGTTCCAGTAAGCTTCCTTCTACTCTGGGTCCAGCAATCACTCACACCCCCTGTAGTTAGTTTGTTCCAGTTTTTTTCAGGTATCCTTGGCGGTGGAGAGGCTCTGTTTACCCAGCTGAAGACAAAATGGAGGGGTCTCCCACGGGCTTAAATAGACTCTCTCTTGTGGGTGGAGGCCCCCCTCCTCTCTCCTATGCAAAGTCCAGCTCCAACATGGAGTTTTGGCGTCACCTGGGCAAGTCACATGTCCATGCATGACTCAGTTTTTACAGACAGCAGCCATTGCTCACCTGCTACCTTGAATGTCCTCATGTAAACTTCTCATGGAAATTGGAACCTTCCAAGATTCATTGTCCCTTAAGTGCTTCTTGGTTGGAGAAGCTGACCAAATGCCTTACTAAGGTTATTTAAAATCCAACAAGTATACAGCCAATATTCATAACTTCGAATACAATAATGCATACAAATAGGATGAATAAATTCAGTAGATCATAACCTTTACAGAGATATGTTACATGGTATATGTAGCATAAAACATATTCCAGGTATGCCATATATACATTCATAAGCCTATTTCCATAAAGCCTTATGGGGGGAACCATCACAGTATTCACTTAGCTCTAGTTGTATCTGTGTAAATAGTATAATAATAAAGTGCTTGCTTTTTAAACAGTAGCATACATTGAGCCCTACATAAGGGATAAAATGCTCAAACCATTGTACGAGGTTTTAGACGAGATTCCGCTTTACTTTAGTGAGAAATATGACTTGCAAACCTGTAAAACCCTGCACAATGCTTTGAAAATTTACCCTGATGGTCTGAGTGAAGCTCTCGAACACAAAATCATTCAGCAGTATGGCTAGAAATATTGGCTTGCCATGGTACTGCAGTGTGCAAAGACTGGAAGAGAGTCACAATGGTATGAATAAAGTTTGAAGTACTAGCCTTTCTTTCTTTTCTTCTCCCCTCTTCAGCTTTCTCTGTATATTTTCCTGCTTTTGTGGGTTTAAATCAGACCCTGGAATGTTACTTAAGTGTAGGGAGGTTGGGGTTTTTTTGATAGTTGAATATGCAGTGAATACAAAATAGCCATCTACAGAATGTGGAATTAATTCAGTGAGTCAGATGAAGACCTCAGAATAATAATAGTGACTCTACAAGTCACCTGTGAAGTTATTCCTTCATAGGTGACATTAATTCTCTCTCTGCAGATGCATATTGCTATGTGTGTTCCTCTGTTTATACCTCAAGGAAGTGAAATAATAGTGCGCTGTTATTTTTATTCTGTTAAGATGTCAAAGTTTATCGCAGCTGCTGCTGTTTGAGTGTAACTGTCTTGGTTTAAATTAATGCTAATTTATGATGTCACTGGCATTCTGACAGTGGCTGTGTAATTGGGCTATGGAGATTTTAAAAAAAAATGTATTGTGGGAATAGTAAGTACTTGACAATTTTATATACAGATAGGAGGACTGGTATGTAGCAGTCCTGCACTGCACTGCAATCTATTACCTAAGTGATAATGTCACCTGCTGTACAGTGAGAATAACACAAAACAGCCTAAATATATGTAAAGTGGTGATCATGATTGTGCTAAAATACAAAACTTTAAATTAATAACGTTTTCATTCTAAATATCCGGGTAAAAATGTTTTAGTAAGAACATTTTTAGGGAAGAGGGTGGCAATTTTATTCCTTTTAGTGGCAATTTTGAGATCTTTCCTTTGGAAAAATAGAATGCTGTTTTTAGTAATGCTGGGTCTGATCCTGGAGACAATACTCATGACTTTTTAATGGTGACCAGTGTTCCACAGACTAGACTGAATTTTTTCCTTTAATGCACTCACTCTCTTCTAAACTGGATAATCTGATGCTAAATATTGAAACCAAGGACTGGATTGTGCCTTATAGGCGCTATGTTGAATATAGTGCAGAATCACACCTTTCCCATGGGAGATCCAGGAGCCTTGAATCCTTCACACCATACACGCTTTTTTCCCCTACTTCTAGCTTTATTTCTGAATGAAAAAAGTTCAAACTTAGAATGAGGAATATTGCTTACTGAGACACATTCTAAATCTGAAGTTTTTAAAATTTGTCATGTTGAGTTATGTGACCACCAAAAAGATAAAACCGAACAATTTTGCTAATGCAGAAAAAAATACATATTTTTTCATTCTTATCTAACTCAAAGGGCTCAAAACATTGTTTTTGTTAATTAGCCAATGAGGAGGGAACAATTAGAAGACGTTTCAGACCAAAAGGAATTATTTTATGAAAGTTATTAACAAATGAAAAGATTGGTTTACAATGGAATGTCTAGCTCAACTTTGGCAATGGTGCTACTGCCCAATGCTACAATACATCCTAGAGTCATAGAAGCTGGAGATAGGAAGTATCTACTCTATTAGGTCTTCTAATCCATTCTCCTGCCAGGGTATGACTTATTCTATATTAAACTGGGCAAAATGATAGGAAATGTTCTGAAAGGAAAAATCTTATGTTAGCAGATACCTAGACTGGATAATCTAATTGGTCTTTTATAGCTCTAAGTTTTTAGGTGCTTTGTCCAGTCCTTATAAGGAGTTCATTTTCCCAAATATTATCAAATTTTGCTAGTTTGCTACTTTTTTGGCTATTAAAGATTTTGTTAATTTGACAATTTAGAAGGGGATTTTTGACACTTTTAATAATTCCACTCCATATGCCCAATATAAAAAGAAACTGCTGGAGACTTCTAACTTAATGTGAATGTCAGCAGAAGCTCAACTAAAAATAGGATTATTAAATTAATTGTTGTACCAGACATTATTCTATTTACTGTAGATCTCTTCAAATTGACTGGGCATCACCAGGACAACCGAATGGCATTGTTCTAGGATATGATCTCTTACGTAAAGCCTGGCGGCGGTGTACTGCAGCCCAGCAGCTACCGATGAACCGAAGCAATAGACCATGCCTATCACTGGAATGTAAGATACATGAAAACATCTGTGGAGACTTGTGCTATCATCCAGAGTCTAAGGTACTTGCAAATTGCATATATTTAACTTAACAGTCAAGTGCAAGATCATACATCTAGAATCAAAGAATGCAGACTATACCCTGGAAAGCAGTGACACTGAAAAGTATTTAGGGGTCATAGTGGACAAACAACTTAACATAAGCTCCCAGGCAATGCTGTGACAAAAAGGCTAATGTGATTTTTGGAATTGTGGAGAGAGGAATAGTGAGTGTAAATGAGGAGGTGATTTTTACTGCATACAGTATTGGTGAGAATGATACATACTGCATCCAGCTCTGGTGCCCACATTTAAGTACCTTTACAGGGAAAAAGTATGAGGTATTAAAGGGCTCTTTAACCTTTGGAGAAAGGCATAACACAAACCAATGCCTGGAAATTAAATTAAGCCAGACAAATTCAAATTGTTAATGAGGCACAATTTTTAACAATAAGAGTGATTAATCATTGGAACAAACTCCCCAGGAGAGTGGTGGATTCTCCACTTCTCGATGTCTTCAGATCAAGGCTGGTTGCCCTTCTGGAAGAGATGTTTTAGTCAAACATAAGTTACTGGGCTTTACAGGCATAACTGGGTGAAGTTCCGTGGCCTGTGTTGAAAAAGGAGGTCAGACTAGAAAATCTAATGGTCCCTTATAGTCTTAAAATCTATGGCAATATGAATCTTTTTCACTGAGAAATTTTCCCAGGAAAAGTATAAACTCCCTCTACTACAATTTATCCTAATCAGAAGAAATCCTGTAATTAACTAAAAAGAAAAGGAGTACTTGTGGCACCTTAGAGACTAATTTGTTAGTCGCTAAGGTGCCACAAGTACTCCTTTTCTTTTTGTGAATACAGACTAACACGGCTGCTACTCTAAAACCTGTAATTAACTAGTTAGTGTTTGTGTACCACTGCCCTTGAGTGGATACAATCAGAACTGCTCAGAGGTGTGTCAAATGCTTTATACTGCAAATAGCTAAAGGAGATACTTCATTAACTCAGGTAGTAAGGAACTGTGCTTTTTGAAGTATATGAGGATCTAAGTCCTTTCAGCACTGTCACTATAAAGTTCTAAGTAGTCATAGTGTGAAGCATAGAGATCATAGTGAAGTTTCTAGGTTTGCAATTACACTGTAGTACACGTCTATTTGAAAAAACCTCTGGGGAAGGTCATGAAGTGAAGATTAAAGCTTCCTGGTGTACATTTAACTCATATCATTCATCATAATTTTCATGGCAAATAATTGTTTATTGGGATGATTAGGTGCCTTTCAAATTCTTCCTTGATTGAATGACTTGATTCTGCTTTACAGCAAATCTATTTAGATTCAGATACAAGTGGGTGGTTGTTTACATGATAATAATGAGCAACTCTGAATGGGACTATCATGATTTATCAGGAATATTTTTAAATTACGGTCATTTGCAGATTAATCATCATATTAGTTGCTGTTCAGGAGTTGGATCAATAGTGCAGCCAGACAGTAGGAGTCTGTAAATGGTTTTTATTGACAAATGAGGTAGAAAACTCTTAGTTTGAGGGTAAGATTTAATGTAATGAAATAATGTCCCTATTTGTCAACGCATCATTCCGCTTTCAGTGTCTAAAGCTAACTGTGTATTCACAAGATTCACTTTCAGAGGAGACAGTAATTAAGAAAGTGAGTTATATGAGGGATTCAGATCAAAATATAAATTATTCCAGCTGACACAGGTTTAGCTCTGGGTTGCATTCAATGGAGTGCCATGCACCTAGCGTTTCTGAAACCTTACTGCTGACTTATGAGCATGATTTTGTTCTGAAATGTAAATTAATTTATGGGGTTTTTTGTTTTTTACTTTTTGAGAAACAAATGTAAATGTTTAATAAAATGTAGCATGTAGCATTATTTTTAATACTTCTAGGGAGAATGTAAAGAAAAAAAATATGCGTCTACCCCTTACCTGTGCTACTTACACCGAATTATTAATACTGACTTTAAAAGATATTTTTTC
Source organism: Lepidochelys olivacea (assembly GCF_965140295.1). Taxonomy (NCBI): domain Eukaryota; kingdom Metazoa; phylum Chordata; order Testudines; family Cheloniidae; genus Lepidochelys; species Lepidochelys olivacea. The sequence goes on from NC_140413.1 coordinate 165,436,515, forward strand.
TCAATGAATGTGGGTTACTTTGTTTTTCTTCACTCCATTTTCATAGTGACTCTTAGGATGGAAAATTTCAGTCTCATGTAGAGAGAGACACAAGGTGATGAGGCAATATCTTTTATTGGATCAAGTTCTGTTGGTGAAAGAGACAAGCTTTCGAGCTTGCACAGAGCTTTTCTTCAGGTCTGGAAAAGGTATTCAGAGTGCTGCAACTCAATACAAAGTGGAACAGATTGTTTAGCACGTGTAGTTAATACATTCCAAGGTGAAGTGGCCCGATAACACTTCTCCAGTCATAGGATAACAAGGAGGTGCGAGGGGTAGTGGCTTACAGATTGTTGTAACCAGATATAAATCTGCTGTCTTTATTCAGACCATGATTTTTAGTGTCTAACAAAGTTATGAGTTTAAGCTCCCAGGCTCATCTTTTGAAGGTGTTGTGCAGGTTTCCTTTGAGGACAAGGACTGAGAGGTCAGATAAGCAGTGATGGTTTTGTGAAAAGTGTTTGCCCATGGGCGATGTGGTGTTTGTCTTTTATCATTTTTCTGTGTGAATTAATTGGAGTGTAATGATTATTTGGCTTCACCCACATAGTTGCTATTGGGGCATTTAGTGCACTGGATGAGGTATGGCATATGTTGCGATAGATCCAAAGAAGGCTCTGAATAGCTCTCTTTCACCAACAGAAGTTAGTCCAATAAAATATATTATCTCACCCATCTTGTTCCTGTAAGATTCTGGGATTAACATGGCTACAACACTTCGAACAGTCTTGTATAGATACTTGCATTTTCTATGTTTTAAATACATCTTTGTTAGTTTTATTTTTCTGCTATGGTGTTCATCATGGTACTAACTGAGCACCTCACAAACACTAATGCATTTAGCATCATAACTACCTTCTGAGGTAGTTATCCTCATATGACAAACAGGACACTTCATGTTTGTAAGCACTACTCTTATTTACTGAGTCCACTCCACCAGAGGCTGTATTACGTATTGTTTGCACTTTGGTAGTGCTCAAGACTTCTAGAAGATGCTGCTTCTTCTTCTTCTTCTTCTTCTTCTGGATTTGGTCCTATCGAGCTAGGTGCAGTACAAGCATTGGTAAGCATTTATGTGACAAAGTTCCTCCTCTGCCCTGATGGGTCCTGCGCTTTTTGGCAGATTTACTCATCTCAGAGGTTCACAGCAGCCCTCAGTTTGGCCGCTTCTTCTAGAGGCTCAAACCTGCCGGTCACTCAGCTAACATCATCACTGGCCAGCATGGGGGAAATGGAGAACAATCTCCGCAGTCTCTGTTGTCCCACCTAGTGGGTCGGGGACAGACCAGATCCCTTTCCAAATTAGACCTTCCCTTCTGGTGTTGCTCACAGACCAGATCAACGCCTCCTGTGTCCAATCAGGAGTTGGGAGGAACCTGGGCCCGCTCTCTACACTGGGTTCCAGCCCAGGGCCCTGTGGATAGCGACTGTCTAAGTCTCCTGTATCAGCTCCAAGACAGCTACAGCTGCAACTCCCTGGGCTACTTCCCCATGGCCTCCCCCCAGCACCTTCTTTATCCTCACCGCAGAATCTTCCTCCTGAAGCCTGATCACGCTTGTACTCCTCATTTCTCCAGCAGCACGCCTTCTCACTCCCTGCTCCTTGCACACCCTCCACTAACTGATGGGAGGTCCTTTTTAAACCAGGTGTCCTGATTAGCCTGCCTGCCATAATTGATTCTAGTATGTTCTTAATTGGCTCCAGGTGTCTTAATTAGCTTGCCTCTCTTAATTGGTTCTAGCAGGTTCCTGATTGCTCTAGGGCAGCCCCTGCTCTGGTCACTCAGGGAACAGAAAACTATTCATCCTGTGGCCAGTATATTTGCCTTCTACCAGATTCTTGTACCCCACTGGTCTGGGTCTGTCACATTTATTACTATTAGTGTGGAAGTAGAGCCCTGGGAATAATTTAAAATAGATGGTGACAGAGTGCTAGCAGCCTAGAGCTGACCCAGCATTCTGGTCACTAAGGTACTAACTATCCCTACCCCCTGGAGTGGATTTAAAGTGGGGGGAGGATGCATGCTTAATGGCTTGATTAGGCAGGAAACTGATAAGCTAATAGGTAAGTTCACCCTGGGATAAAAGACCGACAGCATGGCTGCAGCTGGCTCTGGCCAGATGACTTGGGGTGGAGGATTTGGGGCTATAAAATTGCAGTGTAGGCATTGGGGTTCGGGCTAGAGTTCTGACTCTGAAACCATGAGGGTGTGGGTCTGAGAGCCCAGGCTCCAACCCGAGCCCCCATGCCTACACTGCAATTTTTAGCTTTGGCTCTGGGACTCTCTGCCATGGGTATTGGTTTTTGTTTTTTTTCTTTCTAATCTCAGTGTCGACATACCCAATGACTGCAATCAGCTTTCAGCTGGGAACAGTTAAAGGACAGGGAGGAAAGTGCAAGGGAAGAAGGCTGGGAGGGGGGCACAGGAGACAGAATATCGAGAGGAGGAGATCTTTTCCTCTCCCTCCCCAGAGAGTGGGCTAAGCGGGAAGTTTATTTCTAATTGTATGTTCCTGCCCGAGGTTGTACTGGTGAACTGGTGGAGAGGACTCCCTAAATAACCCAGGGGGGCTTACAGACGTGGAAGTGCCCAGGCAGTTTGAGGTGGTCCAAAGGGGAAAGACTTCCATGTCACATAGACCTACATAAAAAATCCACTCAGTCATGCAGGTGACTTGATGAAAATATTGTCCCCCTATCTTCCCGATTGTGGATACCCCTCACAAGCCAGTGCTTGGCCTGCTGTAATACACATTGCCAACAGTCCCTAAGGGCCTGTGGGAATCACTGTGGGACACTCTATCACCACTTTATACGTTTGAATACCGCTGGGTGAAATTTTTCAGCTGGAAGTTTTTTTGAGAAAACAGGTTGATAAAAACTTTAATCGATTTATGTTGTTTCAGCAAATTATTTTAGTTAAAAAAAAAATAAAACCCAAACCAAACAACCCCTAAAAAAAAAATCAAAACCTTTCATTTTGACATTTTCTAAAATAAACGTTTAGATTTTTCATGTTTTTAGAAATGTCCTTTTGTTTTATTTTTATTTTTTTAAGTTTTAAAATTGCCTGAAATCAAAATGAAATGTTTTGTTTGTTCTGAAACCTGAAATAAATTTTTCCCCAACTTTTTAATTGGCCAAAAATTCTGGACATTTTTGATTTTGGGTTGATTGAAAACAATTTTTTCCCATGATTTTTTTTACAACTGTCAGCAAACCAAAAAATCCATGATTAGCACATTTTGAATGTCTGACTAGGGGCATGTCCTGCCCATTTTGCTTCTGAAATGCAAATAACGCTCCCAACATATTGATGGTGTTCTGTTGCCTTCCTCTGAGCCAGGCATCCACATATAGTTTGGCCACTGATGGGAGAGCGAGACTGTGTGTGAACGTTTTGGGGGGACAATATCCACACGGACCTGTTGGGGCACAGCTAAGTCTGAATGGGCTCTGATTAAATGGGTAATGAGACTTGGAAGAAAACCTGTGGATTTTCAAATGCAGTTGTCACCATTGCTGTGCTACAGAATTCTTTCTATGGCACCCTCAGAGGCTACTGTGTTGAACCACATTTGGTTCTTTCTTTTTCCTCTCACCCTCCTTCAGGTGAAACTTGGTTACTTCAAACCCTCCCTCCTAAGCCAAAATCAGCTTCTCCCAACTCCTCTTGCTCCCTTTTTCATTAAGCTCAACTACTTCAGCCACCGCATGCCTCTTGAACCACATCTGCTTGCTCAAGAGCAATCATCTAACTTTGGTCACAGACACCCAATGCTGAGCTGCAGTCTTCTCTTTCCTTCTCCTTCCACTCCTTCTTTCTCCCGCTTTAACCAGTGGTAATTGGGGCAAACATTGGGAAAGTCACCTTTGAAATGTGTCATGGAGTCTCCCTCAAGCAAGCTGGCATTTCACTCATTTTATTAATTGTATATGTTATGCAAGAGACAATGGGCCTGATTTTCCTCTCACACCAGTTGTATCCTGGTGTAACTCCATTGACTTAAATGGGGTTATACTTGATTTGTGCAGGTATTAAGTGAGAGGACAATCAGTCCATTTGTATGTAATTAAATTGGAGATCCAGTGTTATGTGTTAACATTTTTCCTTATCTGTTGATCAAAGGGTGACATTTTGCAATATCAGTTTGGTTGTTATGGAACACTGGAACAAAGGGACTGTGTTCTTTTTACCTTATATACAAAATAAGAGTGTTAAAACACAATTCCACCCCCAACAAAGAAACCCACACTTCAGTAATAGGAATGCAATGTGTCAAATAATCTTTTACTCTGTGTGAATCACTGTTTAATTTTAAATCCATGCACAAGCAAAGGACCATGAATGAAGTAGTTTGAAGCCTCATCCAAAGCCTCCCATTGACTTCAATGGGCTTTGGATCAGGTCCTAAGTTTAGTCCTAGGTAATTTGTTCTGCACTTGTTGAATCTTGTAAACCTGTTTGAACTTATTCTAATAAAACTCCTTGGGGTGGCATTTCTTTCTTTCTTCATCAAAATATACTCTTGTGCCATCATCACAAGTGTGATGCTTGAGTACCAAAAACCATAAGAAGACAAGCTATACTGAAAAGCTGAGTGTCGAGCTCTGGCTTACAATACATTTGTGGACCTCATTTGTATAATCACATATGAAATGTACACTATGTGACAGTACCTCTTTTTCAGTCCCAGGATTGTTATGCCGGTGTTTTCAGTCTGCTGAAGTTCATAACGCTCTCTTGCCTAGGTGTCGTTACTAATGTATGTTTCCCACACAATCCTATTCACACTTGAAATCTTTAAAAGGACTTTAGCCAATTGAACAAACATCCTCTGGAGTCGGAGGAAGATATTCAAATTACTGGTGGAGTGTGGTACCACTCCACCCGGCAGCTAAGATACACGTCTGCATTGCCTGTGTAGCTATACCACCTGAACTGTCCTGCTGTTGCTATGTGCATCCTGAATTTAACCAAGCAAGCAATCAGAGACTGTCGCAATAAAAAAAATAATTAAAATAGTGGTGTATAAGGAAATAATTTCATTAAGCAATGGCTCATGAGTTTGAATAACAACAGTGGTCACAGTGTACAGTTCAGTGCCTAAAACGAGACTGAATGGAAGTGTTAATACAGCTGCAGTACTTTTATTTTCAGCAGCGACAAGCTACATAAATCTGCTGTTAATGAACTAATCAAACATAGCTCTGGCATTACTAGGAAGTGCAAGCTTGCCCCTTGACTCATCATAATTAATACATGAATGCCATTTATTCAAAACATTGTCGGGACTCATTTCTTTAAGAAGAACAGTTGCAAAAATACTGGTTTTATATCTAGCCTCCTGAAATAGCTCAACCTCACAGGCAGGACTCTCGGACAGCATTTAGACAGAATATAGAAGGCAGCATTGCAAGGCACATTCCATTCAGGCCACAAGCCTGTCAGCACTCACGTGAACATTAGCAGCAGTGTTGCAAAGTCCATTCTAGGTTCACTCAGGGCTTGGGCAAGATGCTCAGGTCAACATCTGCCCCCCAAAAAGAGGACAATACAGAAATATAGTAAGCTTTGGTCAATAACATCCCAAATGCAAATTCTTCAACTAGGGCAACGTACAGCACTGCAAACAGAATTATTACTCACAGGTTTTAAAATTCACATCTGTGTTAATTGTCCAAGGAAAGCAACAGCTTGGGAAGAGGAGTGAATGGCCTCATTGGACTCTCACCACAGCACCAGGTCCCCGTAATGTAACACCAGGAGATGCATTTTCAGTTCCTATGGTCTGGCCAATGGACAGCAGGGAACTTACACAGTACTGGGGACCAATTAACCAAAAAATAGCAGCATTTACTAATAGAAGAGATTTCTTTCCCCTATGAGGATGTCAAGGGTCAGTCATTGCTGCAGTGCTTACTCCACAAGAAGAAAACTGTTTTTAACAAGCTCATAGCTCATAAGAATTCCATCTAGTCTTTTGAGACTTGCCATTCTCATAGGTGGCTCTGGAGGTGTGTGTGTGTGATAAGATAGATAAACATGGCTGCTCCCTGCCTTACACAAGCGCATGCCTGAGCAACCAAGTGCTCACAGCTAGTAGCTTTGAAGGATGCCTGTAGTGAGCAAAGGGAACACGATCACCACCTGCTGTTCATAGAAAATACAGCCCAAGAGTGATTTACCACTATGTGTGTGATAGTAAGATTTTTACAAGTATCAATTTGCAAATGAATTAATGTAACAACAATCTTAAGTACATCGACTATAGCTAAGGACCTGTTGTCTAGTCTGTACATATGTCACAGCCTTCTGCAGGGTGGAATCTCAGACCTGGTCAAGTGTTTGGGCTCCTGTGTCTGATTACTGCAAGGATCTCAAATTGCTGGGCACCATTACAACATCCAGTATGTGCTGCCACACCTAAATATAAGAGGATGAGATAATAATAACCTTTAGCCATTACTTTCAATGCCTTTGCTGATTTGGTTTGTGACATAATCCTAACGCTACTTGAATACAATTTATTTTATGGGTTGATAATGCAAATTCTTTGAGCTTAATACCAATGCAAATAGTAACTAACTGTCTTGAGAGTGCTGCCAAAAAAGTGCTATTTCACAATTTACAGCTGGCTGCAGAGGACGTTATGGAACTACATAATAATAGTACCAAGTGCATCAATTGGTAACGCCAGATTAAAAATGTCCAGACGTATTTTAGCTCTGACTGGGGATTTTTTTGGGAAGCTCTGTGTGGGGTTTTGGAAGATCCTAACAGGAAGACTTGAGTTATTTTAAATAAGAGTGTGGAGCTAGTTACTGAGGCTCAGAGAACATAGCTGGTTATCTGACAGGGGATTTCCCAAGGGAGTTTAGTTGGGAAAGAAGAAACATTAATAATTATACTTTACACTTACATAGCACCTTCCATCCAAGGGTCTCAAAACACTTTACAATCAGTAATAAAGTGTGTCTTACAATACTTCTTTGAGGCATGTGGAGTGGCTGTGCCCAGTACACTCAAGGCATTATTTGAAGAAAGAACATCAACTGGACTATAAAATGGCTACTGCAGGATCCAGTGCTGGCTATTTCAAAGATGTGCAGTACTTCTATTTCTGCAAAGTCCAGGGGGACAATATATGGATCAAGTTCTCACTGCTTTTCATCCTGGGTGACAAGGAAACATTGACAAGCAACTGAAGCCTGTGAAAGAAACCAGAGAAACCAAATTAGGTAGATTACAAAGAGAAGCACCATCAGAAGAGACCGCCAGTGAGAAAGAGATAGAGAAGGGTTGAAGACTAGGTTTTAAGCCATCATTTACTTGGATAACTAGATTGTATACTGCCTCTGGTGTCCCAAGAGAAGTAATATGAAAAGAGGAACAGAGGATACCCTTAGGAAGTCTGAAGAATTTCTGATTCATGCAGTCTACATTGGGGCCAATGATACACATATTGGCTGATTTGATAGAGCCAAGGCTACTTTTAGGGACCTGGGAAGGTAGAGACATGGTAGCTAATCTTCTGGGTCCATCTGCCATCTGGTGACAAATGTGAGTGAAGAAGGAAGAAGAAAAGAAGTACTTGTGGCACCTTAGAGACTAACCAATTTATCTGAGCATAAGCTTTCGTGAGCTACATCCGATGAAGTGAGCTGTAGCTCACGAAAGCTTATGCTCAAATAAATTTGGTTAATCTCTAAGGTGCCACAAGTACTCCTTTTCTTTTTGTGAATACAGATTAACACGGCTGCTACTCTGAAAGAAGGAAGAGTGGCTTACTACTGACCAGACCTCATGCAGCTTTATTTTTAAGGAGTAGTAACCACAGGTCATTTAAGTACAACCCTGCACTGGGGTTGATGCAGAGCTTCACCTTCTCAGAGGAGCACTGTATGCAGAAGGACTGTGCCTATCACAACGCTCCTTTATAAGGTGAACCCATTCTTTATAATGCTTTACCCATCTCTGTCCCCTTCAGGGCATTGTATGGTCCTGTGGTGAGAGAGAGACGGAGCCACTGCCTTTCTGCCTGGCTTTTTTGCAGATCATGGAAAGTCAGAGGCAGTGGTTCCTTGCTTTCTATATTCCTTTAATCTCACTGCACTGCACACCCCCGTGAAAGCCAGATGGAATCTGGTGATCAGAAATTTACAAGGTAGTTGAGAATACAATTTATTTTCTTACATGAACAGTAAAAGGAAAGGTGTCATGTACACAAGATAGTAGCACAGAGTAGAGGGGAGTGGCAGCATGGATTGTGTGTTTCTTCCAGGAAGGATATACATAGTGTTGTGTAAATGTTATATCTACAAAAAGAAAAGGAGTACTTGTGGCACCTTAGAGACTAACCAATTTATTTGAGCATAAGCTTTCGTGGGCTACAGCTCACTTCCTCGGATGCATACTGTGGAAAGTGTAGAAGATCTTTTTATACAAACAAAGCATGAAAAAATACCTCCCCATAGTGGCCAGGATGGTGTTATCAGGAGATGAACACCATCCTGGCCACTATGGATATAGAAGCCCTCTACACCAACCTTCCACACAAAGATAAACTACAAGCCGTCAAGAACACTATCCCCGATAATGTCACTGCTAACCTGGTGGCTGAACTTTGTGACTTTGTCCTTACCCATAACTATTTTACATTTGGGGACAATGTATACCTTGAAATCAGCGGCACTGCTATGGGTACCCGCAAGGCCCCACAGTATGCCAACATTTTTATGGCTGACTTAGAACAGCGCTTCCTCAGCTCTCGTTCTCTAATGCTCCTACTCTGCTTGCACTACATTGATGACATCTTCATCATCTGGACCCATGGAAAAGAAGCCCTTGAGGAATTCCACCATGATTTCAACAATTTCCATCCCACCATCAACCTCAGCCTGGTCCAGTCCACACAAGAGATCCCCTTCCTGGACACTACAGTCCTAATAAAAGATGGTCACATAAACACCACCCTATACTGGAAACCTACTGACCGCTATTCCTACCTACATGCCTCCAGCTTTCACCCTGACCACACCACACGATCCATTGTCTACAGCCAAGCTCTGCGATACAACCGCATTTGCTCCAACCCCTCAGACAGAGACAAACACCTACAAGATCTCTATCAAGCATTCTTACAACTACAGTACCCACCTGTGGAAGTGAAGAAACAGATTGATAGAGCCAGAAGAGTTCCCAGAAGTCACCTACTACAGGACAGGCCTAACAAAGAAAATAACAGAACGCCACTAGCCGTCACCTTCAGCCCCCCACTAAAACCCCTCCAACGCATTATTAAGGATCTACAACCTATCCTGAAGGATGACTCAACACTCTCACAAATCTTGGGAGACAGGCCAGTCCTTGCCTACAGGCAGCCCCCCAACCTGAAGCAAATACTCACCAGCAACCACATACCACACAACAGAACCACTAACCCAGGAACCTATCCTTGCAACAAAGCCCGTTGCCAACTGTGCCCACATATCTATTCAGGGGACACCATCACAGGGCCTAATAACATCAGCCACACTATCAGAGGCTCGTTCACCTGCACATCCACCAATGTGATATATGCCATCATGTGCCAGCAATGCCCCTCTGCCATGTACATTGGTCAAACTGGACAGTCTCTACGTAAAAGAATAAATGGACACAGATCAGATGTCAAGAATTATAACATTCATAAACCAGTCGGAGAACACTTTAATCTCTCTGGTCACACGATTACAGACATGAAAGTTGCGATATTACAACAAAAAAACTTCAAATCCAGACTCCAGCGAGAGACTGCTGAATTGGAATTCAATTAACTTAGGCTTGAATAGAGACTGGGAGTGGCTAAGTCATTATGCAAGGTAACCTATTTCCCCTTGATTTTTAACTGTTACTCTGAAACCTGTTATATCTACGATTTTATTTTTATAAGTTCATACCACTTGGTCCATCACTCCTCAAATAATTCAGCTGTTAATCTAGGGAGTAAGTCATTCCACTTCTCTTAATTATTTAATGTTGTCAATCAGTAATGAATTTAAAGGAACTAGACAAACAAAAGCTCCTTTTGAACAGATAGAAACATTCTTTTCTTTTCTTTTCTTTCTTTCTCTGTTGTTGTGATGAGCTGAATTAGAAAAGAAAGGAATGATAGCTATTAAACACTTGTGCTGTACTGCTAACTGCATTTTCCTTCTAGCCACAAGAGGCAGCCGTTCTAACTAATATAGCTGCACTGAACAGGTTCTGAGGTTACATTTCACTATGATTCTCCCAACTGTGCTATATGATTTGTTATGTATACAGGATGTCGGTCTATCTGCACAGGAGTAAGCATACAAATAATTATTTGATTGTTCAAGCGTATAATTTCCTCTACGGTATCTGGAGAGAAGACCACAGTTAAAAGGCCTTTTCAAAATTCATTTCCATGTAAATTTTATTTTGAAAAAAGTATATAAATTATATTCTCTTGAGATCATGTTTTCTGAAGACTTGTGGTAATAAATAAGTGATCATATGCTATAAGAAGAAAACTACTTATTTTAATGTGAAAAGGAAACTCAAGAGCTCATATTGGGAAGTCCTGTTTTTCTTAGTTGTAAGGTTTTTAGATCAGATGTCTCATCAAAATAAAAATTGAATATGGGAAGGTGAGAGCAGATTGTATCTATCTATGGAAATCTACTCCATACTGAGAGACTCAAACATGCTAGGCATCATGTGAAGACAATTCATATTAATGGAGTATTTTATTAAGGTGCAGCATGGTCGAAGGCCACAAAATAGCAGCATTCTGTCAGATGAACAGTAGTTTATTGAAGTCTAATAATGCTAGAGGGCACAGGATTTTAGCCGTGTTGCATTTTGTTTGTCTTCATTCTTATTAACATCAGAGCTAGGATTTATTGTACACATTTTTCATATACATTGTTTTGTCAGCGAGTGCATTATGTTTTGTTTAACAGATATTGGCTTTCTATTTTTTAAACTACTTTTAGGTGTGTTGTAATGGGATTCTGCACAACAATAAACCTGGCTTCCAGTGCTGTGAGGACAAGTACATTCCATTTATTCTTAATTCATTGGGGGTTTGCTGCGGTGGTCAGATACACGCTGTGCAACCGAAGTATCAGTGCTGTGGTGGCTATTACACCAGGGTATTAGCAGGTAAGAGGCAACTTCTTTCAAGCATTTGAAAGAAATAAAATTGCACAGTAGAGTTGGTGTACTTCTTAAACCAAGGAAGGTGAATAAATATTAATATGTTCAGCATTTATAGAGGTTTTTGGTGTCATTTATGGATGAGCAAGGGTTCTGTGCTGACATAGAATGGGCAATGAGAAACTGTCTTGATACTGCTGCCTAAACACAGTGCACTCCACTTACACAGGAAATGCCTAACTGATAAATCTTCCTAATTGAGTCAGTTCCCAGACGAATTTAACATGAATGATACTTAACAGCACCAACTGCTGCTTAATGGGGAGGGCAGTTCTGCTTAATAGGGACGCTGTCAGGCAATTGCGTGGTGCTATGTCTTTTGTGTGACTTAATCTTGTGTTGGTCTGCCTGCCTGCTCCTGTAGCAAGGGCTTGTACTCCCTCCATACCTGTGATACATACAGAGAAGTGTGGATAGCTTCACCATTACCCAGTGATGAGCTGCCAAAATCTTAATAACGGGTTTCCCCCTCACCCCACGAGGGGGTCGTTGCCCACCCCCGCCACCCGGGACTCCTGCCCTGTCCAACCCCCCCATGTTCCTTGACGCCCCCCCCCAGAACCCCTGCCCCATCCACCCCCCTCCCCTGTCCCCTGACTGCCCCCAGAACCGGGCAGAAAGGTCTCGTGGGCCACCGTAGTGGGTGCCCACCCCACCCCTAAGAGCCAGAGGCACTTCGGGGGGGGCGAGGTGGGGAGTCCCGGTGGTGCTTACCTGGGGCAGCTCCGAGGAAGCCTCTGGTGGGTCCCTCTGGCTCCTAGGGGCAGGGGAGTGTAGCTAGGGGGGAGCAGGGGGAGTGGCTGCTCCCCCATTGATCACATCAAAAGTGGCACCTTAGGCACCAACTCCCTGGGTGCTCTGGGGCTGGAGCACCCACGGGGAAAATTTGATGGGTGCAGAGCACCCACCGGCAGCTCCCCTCCCCGTGCCCGGCCCCAGCTCACCTCACCTCTGCTCCGCCTCCTCCCCTGAACGCACCACCCCGCTCTGCTTCTCCGTGCCTTCCCCCCACCGGCTTCCCGCGAATCAGCTGTTCAGCGGGAAGCCGGGGAGGGCTGAGAAGCAGGCCGCAGCTTCCTGCTCAGGCCAAGGGTGGCGGAGGTGAGCTGGGGCGGGGAGCGGTTCCCCTGCGCCACCCCTTCCCCCCCCCCGGGTTACCTGCTGCGGCGCGGGTGGCCCTCCTCGTGCCCACCCCCCGCCCGAGCTCAGCTCCACTCTGCCTCCCTGGGCCTGAGTGGGAAGCCACGGCTTGCTTCTCAGCCCACTCCAGCTTCCTGCGCAAACAGCTGATTAGCGGGAAGTGCGGGGGGCTGGAGAAGCAGAGCAGGGTGGTGCGTTCAGGGGAGGAAGCGGAGTGGTGGTGAGCTGGGGCCGGGGTGGGGGGCACGGAGAAGCGGGGAGGGCAGCGCATTCAGGGGAGGAGGCGGAGGCGGAGTGGAGGTGAGCTGGGGCCGGGGGTGGGGCGGGGAGCTGCTGGTAGGTGCTCTGCACACACCAAATTTTCCCCTTGGGTGCTCCAGGGCTGGGGCACCCGTGGAGTCGGCGCCTAGGGTGCCACTTTTGGCCGGTTAAATTTAGAAGCCCTTTTAGAACCGGTTGTCCCTCGCGGAACAACCGGTTCTAAAAGGGCTTCTAAATTTAACAACCGGTTCTAGCTCACCATTTGCCACTACCTGTTTCTGTCTGCTCTTTCTATTGCAACTATATATGTTGGATGGCAAGCTCAACATTTCTCAGATGCTCCTTGTGTTAATACTGCTGCAGCTGAGTCCCTCTCCAAATGCAGGGTACGTCATCATCTTTTTTAATCCATGGGACTGTTCAGTAACATGATGGTCTCTGCAGATCCCTGGACAGCACCATTACTGTCAAAATGGTGTAGGGTTTTCTTCATAAGGAATTCCTACTCATGGTGCATATAAACAGAACACTACTGTATTAAAAAAAAAAAGATTCTCAGGTGAAACACATGACAAGTTACAGGTAACTTCTGTAACGTAACCATTACTTTTAAAAAGTGCCTTTGTTTTTAGTTTTCAGGAAATAAATGTTTTTGGTAAAAATTTCACATTCTACTTCACATTGAAGAGTTCCAGTTATCCATTTCAAATTACATTTTAAATTTAACATTTAAAATATCACTTACTTACTAGTAAACACTATTGGGTTATATAGTGAGGGGATAAAGAGAGAACATTAAATATTTCTTGTTGCTCCTGACTGCTATATCTTAGGTCTCCAGCTCATTGGTTGGTTGATTTGATTTATATTGTGCATGCATCATCCTTATCTTTAGGCACCTACTACAAATTTGAAAATAATGAAAAAGAAAACTTGACAGACAAACTGATAAAATATCAGTACTACATAAACTCCACCCCTGCAAAAAGGAAAGGAACAGTCCCCACTTAACCCAACTCCTCAGAAAAAGCTTGAGTAAAGAGGCTCTCCAGCGTGCTCAAACTCTTTTGTGACATGCTTTGACCCATTTACAACAAACACACGAGAGTTCTGTGCACACACCAGCTTCTTCGACAACACAGCCCTATTGCCTCATTGTGTTTGCATGTGTGCAATCTAGGAAAATCTGGGAAGCTGCCCCATAGTGCCTCTTTTGTGGAGAGAGGCTCTGATCCTGCATCATTAAAGGCAATACAAGCTTTGCCAGTGACTTCAATGAGCATAGGTTTGAGCCAGAGAACATGGTACAAAGTGGCACCAGAAATATATGAGGCCACGCACTCCGGAATGTTATGTGCTGATACAAACCATCATTAGAGTCAACCATATTGCTAATTGGTTACCACATCAGTTTAAAATTATAGTGTAGCTGAAACCTATAGAAAAATAAATACCATAAATACCATCTGGAACCTCAGATGAGAACTCCCTAAACTCTAGACTTGTTGACTTTACAGACCATCACTTCAAGCACTCAGATGATCTCACTGTTAGGTAGAGTGATGGGTAGAGAGGTGGTGTCTCAGCAGGGTACCAATGTTCCTACTCACTTTCACCCTAGGGACTGCGCAGTAATGCAGGACTGAAAACTTAGAAATGCAGCTCAGGAATACCATGTTATCACATTAGGAAAGGGTTCTTTGCAGCTAATCACCTAATCGCTAAAATGCAAGTAATCTCCCCACCAACGTCCCAATTATCTGGCATATAAACAATCAAAGCTGGTAGCCCCATGCAATATTGTAATGAACTATGATAGCCTGCTTTTCTCACCTTTTCTGATGTGTTTATAAGATAAAATTTGAGCTTGCAAACCCCACGTGTATTTTTTTCTGAAATATGACTTTTAAGTATTTTTCCCATATAGGTTACTGATTTTTATTCAAATACTGTAGGCCTGGTCGCCCTCAAAAAGATTTTTTTGTTGGGTGTTTAGTACGCAAATCTCTTTGCAGGCAGTTGACAGGTCAGGAGCTAAAATGTTTGCATTACCCATGAGATGTCATGCACTGTCTATGCTCAGAAGTGCTTGAATTTCTGCCAAAATGTGCAGCACATCTCGAGCTCCAATCCCTTGAAAAGGAATTCATATATCACAATATTAGAACATCTACTATGATGTCATCAGAAAAATGCGCTCTCAGAAAAACCAGAGAAAAGTATTTTGCTGGCTCATTAATCTCAATGTACTGAAATGGGAAGATTATATTCTGTGACCTCTATCCCCATCCAGTGGTCTGTGTTAACTAGCTTAATGTTGTTTACATCAGGAAAGAAAAGCGTAGTGACACAAACCATCTTGTATCTGAAAATATTTCTTGTTCAGTCATAGCCCTTAAGCGTGAATCCGTGAATATTTGTACATGATTTGCAAATATTTTTTTTCGAAATATATTTAGTGCATTCTTCCTCTTTTTTCTTATTCTAAAAGGGCAGCAACATGAACAATGTTGGTCACTTTTCTTTCTTTTTTTATAAATATGCTAATAACCCCAAGCTAAATGTTAATGTGGGTCATTCTTTGATAAGGATAACAATTAACTGGTAAGACTGCATGGTAGTTTTCAGAGAGAAAACATTTTCAAACCTAGCTTGGAATGGATCCCATTTTGAGAGGTTAATGAGAAGGTTACTGATCCTTTGTGTCTAATGTCTAATAGTCCTTTACAAAAAACAGTTTTATTTCCAACTGATGTAACCTACATTCACTGTTTTAAGGCCTATTGCTGTGCAGTCACTAAATTAGATTCTGAGGAATGAAGGAAAATATGGCTAAGTATCTAAACAGATTATATCTATTATACTGGAAAGATTTGTTCTTGTCTTTTTGTTTATTATTGACGTTATTTGATAAAGATATTTATACAGGGTACTCTCTAAGCATACATATTTCCCAGATGTTGTTTGGCCAGCTTGATGGCACTAGATGTACAGCAGCATACTGTGCTAACTGCATGAAGATTACAAATTAGGAAGTCTCGGTTCTGTGACTCTGGAGCAGGCTGAAGTGCCAAAATGTATCCCGGAGCTAAAATGAGAGGATGCAATCTCTAAGCAGAGTGAAACAAATAATGCTAGTACCCCTCACATGCCATGTTTTTGACCAACGAATGCTGAGTGAAGAGAAATAATGCTCTGCCTTGAATGTCATCAGTGCATATTTTGTGTCTCGCAATAAATAGCTGCATGGTGTTTAAAGTCATTATTGGAACACTCATCCTGTCAGGAGAAGAGGATTCGAGCTGTGTCTGCCACAGAGGAAAATGAAGCTAAAAGGACAAGAGAAAATTGCTTAAAAAGTAACAAGAGTTCCAAATATTTTGTCAGTATTGGTGTCTGTCCTGAAAAGCAGAACACCGCCATCACCCTTATTCCGTTTCCCCTGCTTCTTTTCAAATCTCGAGATACCAGCATTCGGGCCACACAAAATATTCCAGTATAGGTAGATACTATAGAACCCCACTCTTTGGTGACAATTTCAAATCAAGCCCAAAATGGTAGTGAATGAAAATTGTTACCATTTGATAGCTACTTTGTGTCCTGTGTTGAATGGATTAGCAATCTCCTCTCCATTTCTGGTGCACAATTAACCCCATCAAAACCCACCATCATAAATGGCAGTAATTGGCAACCTTCAAAAGTGAAATCTTCATTACTCTGTGGCTGCCTATGCTACAAGTATCAAACCAACACTAATCTAGCTTAAAGTGCTTACAAATATAGAAGCTTTTTGAAAAGTATGTTGCTTTTCTATGCAGGCTTTGTCTTGCTTATATTGCAATAAATGTCGTATGAGCCATTTCATTTCAAAGAGCTCTAACTTAGCCTCTGCTTTGGTGCCGGTGTGTTTGTGGTGGTGTTATAAGCATTTATAATGTTACAGCACTCTGAAGTGTAGTAGATGACTCTGTGCAAAAGAGTCTGTGTTTTCATGTGCAATGATTTGTATGTAAAGATAATAGACTATGACCCCAATTCAGCATCCACTGCAGTCAATGTGAATTCTCTCATAGACTTCAATAGCTGCATATGCACGAAATCACCAATTTTGTACTTAAATTAACAGGAGAAGTGTGCTGCCCTAATGAAGAACAAAACAGGGTTTCGGTTGGAGTTGGTGACTCTTGCTGCCAAGGCACTCCTTATTCCACGTCAGGGAATCAGATCTGCTGCGGTGGATCACTCCATGATGGCTTCAGTCATCAGTGCTGTGGTGGGCAATTAGTAAGTAAAGACCTGATCTGCTGCGGTGATGGAGACAAGGGAACTGTACACAGACCTCTCCCAGGTAAGCTCTGACATGACCACCAAAATGTACTGTATAGAAAAACTAAGGCTGGGCATTGATGGCTCTCCACCTCCCCAGCCCTAGTCAAACATTGGCCACTCTGCAATGAAGCACATAGATGTATGGTACATGTGCCCCTTTCATTAAAATGAAGATTTAACTCCAAGTTAACCAAGGAAACCAAGAGGAGTGCACCATCTGCCCTCCTCTCTGTGTCTGGCCTCACTCCACTCCTCTCTCCACTGCCCTTGCAGATGCTTGTCCTGAGAGTGGTGCAAGCCTTGCGAAGTCCTTGTGCCTGTCAGCACCAGGATTTCCATTGTTCCTGGGCCTTTGGGTGTAAACAAGTAGGAAATAGAGGGGATGAGTCTGTTTGGACCCTCTCCCTCATTTGTGCACCAACATGGGGGCTGGGAAAAATAGCCCAGAGATTTTTTTAAGTAATCAGATCTAGTGATGAGATCAAATCACCTGTCCCCACCCGCTGTACCCAGTCCACCTGTCACACATCAAGTTCCATTTGATAGAGTGGATTCAGCCCATGCATCAGCAGTTTAACAGTTGCATATAAAATTGCAGAGACCTAAAATTAAGATCTTAATGGGGAAAAAAAGGTAATACTCACACCTTCCTGTCAACTGTTGGGAATGAGCCACATCCACCATGATTGAATTGGCCTCATTAGCACTACAAAAAGTAATTTTCCCTCTGTTGATATTCACCCCCTTCTTGTCAACTGCTGGGAATGGGCCACATCCACCCTAACTGAATTGGCCTCGTTAGCACTGACCCCCCACTTGGTAAGGCAACTCCCATCTTTCCACCTGCTGTATATTTGTACCTGCCTACTTTTTTTCACTCCATGCATCTGATGAAGTGGGTTCTAGCCCACGAAAGCATATGCCCAAATAAATTTGTTAGTGTCTAAGGAGCCACAAGGACTCTTCATTGTTTTTAAGAAAATCACTTCGCTATTGTGTTTCCACATCTGTAAATGAGCAGTGATCCTTACCTCTTTTGTAAAGCAGACTGAGATCTACAGATTGAAGAGCTAGTTGTTATTAACAACCATAAGTAGGTATTCCAGTACAAACATCCTTCTTAACACAGTATTCAGAGAAAAAGTAAAAGCCTGATCTTAGGTGTAAAAGTTAATCTTAGGTGTTTTCAGTTTGAAGAAAAATATTCTTTACTAATTGTCATCTAGAAGGGAAGCCCAATTTTTAAACATGGAAATCGTAAATCATAGCACCCAGTTCCACTTTTGTGTGCCCAGATTGGCACCGAAGTGACTAAAATGGGTATTTGGCCACCTACATGTCAGTGAGAGCATTTAGCTGTGGAATGAGCACCCTAATTTTGATACCCAGATTTGAAAATCAAGCTCATAATGTCATGTATCATTAAGTATAAGTCTCCATGAACCCCTTGGACAGGGCATCCCGTGCCCTTCCCCACCAAAAACAGGTCAACCTTTCTTCACCTGAGTTCTTTCTCACTTCAACCCCTATGGTAACATTAGATCTATTCTTCCCCCCAACCTATCGGATTTCCCATACCACTGTGATAATTGTTGGAAAAGGGCTAAACCAGACAGCATCACAGCTTTGTCCAGTGGTTCCCATGCCTTTGTTCCATTCCAGTGGCGAATTACACAGCTAGCATCCTCTTTGCTCCTCGTCACCCCAATCCTTACTTGTCAGCTCCACAACATCAACATAGAAATCACACAATATCACTCCTGTACCAAACCTTCTTGCATGGCAGCTCATTGTGCAGCTGCCACGAGATGGGGCTGACTCGTAAAACATCTCTTTATGTACTTTATTACTTAAACTCTTTTATTTGCCTGCAGGAGCCCTTTAACAAAATCACATTGAATTGACTTTCTCACACCAAATCAAATCTCCCTGGTCCCAGTTCAGTTGTCTTTGTCAATATGTATTTTATAAATGGAGTGAATTAACAGATGCTGTTGGAACAGAACTGCTGGGGTAGCATTTATGTTTTTACTGCTCTCTCTGGGCAGATGAGTTGTCTAGAAGTGTAATACAGGTATCTTGGGATAAAAGGCATGTTCTTCATTTCACTGTATGTGTATTCTTAACAGTTTTTTTTCTTAATATATATTTTAAAAAGCCTTTAAACATTTTTTATTTTTATATAAGTGTTTGCCTATATTGCTCTATCATTTATGCTGTTTTTCTTAAAAATGGGTCAAGATGACATTATTAAAGAATAAAATCGGTAGCTTTTTCATCACTCATAGATTTGCTGTGAGCCAGCGTAAGACTGGACACACACATATGTTTGAAAGACAAATTTGTTCAATGATTACTCAGTTTTTAAAAATTCTTATTTTGTTGAACTAAACATAAAATAGGCTATGTTTTCATATATCATACTCAGTACACTTGGTGCTTAATTTCTTGTGGCAATTCAGCCTTGCAAAACCATCAAGAAAATGTACCAGCCAGCGTTAAAATCTACTTATCTCCCATCCCATCATGCATATGATTGTAACGAAAAAATATTCTCACACAGAAAAAGATAACACACTTACTTTAAGCAAATGGAATTGCTTCTTGTATAATGGTTCCATTCTCTACTTGGCCTTACTCTAGAGCTGAAATGCTTTTGATTCTGTGCTTTGTACCTAGCCAATGAATGCTATGTTTAAAAAGGTACCTTCAAGTGAGTTTTTTTTTTAATTGGAGAGTTTTTCTGAAAAGTATGATGGGAGCAAATAAATGTCAACAAATGTTGCAAACACTTGTGCATATATTTACACTTAACTTTACACACATTAATAATTCTATTGAAATCAAGGTATGTTTGCAGAATCTGGACCCACGTTTGTAATGTACATTTGGCGAAGGTATTGCATGCTGTCAGTTTACTGTTTGCTTCTGTACAACCTTTTTTGGAGACTTTATCCTGCCATGACAAGTGGCCCTTTCTATCTCAGATTGCTGTGAACTTATTTTCCCCCTCAATTTCTTATTTCATTTTTCCCTTTCTCATTTTGGCTCTTTACTAGCAGGGTTGACCATAGAGACATCTACTGGCAAAGACTGGCAATGATGCCACTGCATACAATATATCCTCCCCTAGCCTCACAACTGCAAACAAGCATCCAAAGTTTTCTTGTGCTGGTTCTTAAGCATAGAGTGACCAGAAACCCACCTCATAATTTCTCCTATTTTCTCTAATAAATTATCCCTATGATCCCAGGCCAGGATCTCAAAATATGCTATTCTGCACAGCTGTGATTCTCAATCTCCGGTAGCTGCAATATCCACCTTCAAGCCAAGGGTTTCTGGAATAGCTTGCAGTGTACACTGGCTCTGTATTTTGTTGATCCTCTGTTCTGGCTTTGAAGATTAAACCTTTTAATTCTCATTCTTCCTCTTGAAACCATTGGTTTTGCAGCTACACTAAATTAGTCATTCATTACCCAGCCATGTTTGTAAATTCTTTCAGTTGTGGGGATGAACATGAAATAATTGTTGACAGAAATCACTATGAGCAAGAAATGCTTTTCCAGCCCATATATTTTCTCAATGCTGTACTGCATTTTCTGCCTCTAAAACATACATATATAAAACATGACACACACATTCCTGCTGATTTGCAGATAAATATTTAGTAATCAGTATTTTGGTAAAATAAGCAAATAGTGTAAAGGAAATTCTCCATCTTTAAGCAATTATATGAAGAGGTGTTGGAAAGTAAATCAATCCATCAATATTATATGGACCTATTTTGTTTTTCTTGGGGCATATTTAAAATTGTACATTCACGGTGTCAAGGTTCAAGAGGCAAGTGCCACATGTGATAAATTAGGCAGGGGTCAAAGGCTATGCAATGCAGTTTCAGAAGATTGTCTATCTCTGCATTTGCAGCTCATTCATGCTGAAGTGATGCACTATGGGAATTACTACCAAACTCTGCTCTGCAACATCTGCTCTCCCTAAGTGAGTTAGTGCACGTCAGACATCTTTATGTCAGAATATTGCAGTGATGGATGCAGTCTTCAGAAAATGCTGCATAAAAATCTGGTGTGCCGTTCTGGCCATTAAGTGAAATTACTATTTAAATTAATGGCGCTGTCACAGTTTATCTGTGCAAAGAATGAACGCTGATTAGGGTATTAAGTAATTAGCAATTTATCACACTGGAACAAGGTTGATAATAATTAAAGAAGTAATGGTTTACCAAAGAAACTAGAAAGGGAGTCACTTCTTGTTATGTGAGTGAAATCTTGGCTGAAAAAAATTAATTCAGTTAAACAAAGATGAGGTTCTCAGCAAAAGAATGCAGAGTTGTTGTTTTTTCAGTATGAAAACAGTTCATTATCAAAATTTTAGTTTGCCTGTCAAGAGTCCCTCAGAGCTATCAGATGGCTGGTTATTAGTATTGAATTGGGTCAATGTCTGCATTTATTTATTTAGAGGAAAAAGAAAAGTATTCAACTCTTAGAAGGCTGGTTTTCACATTTTGATTGCTATGTAAGGTCCCAATACTGCCAACAGGTAATGTACATAAATAACTTTACTCCTTAAGTACACCTAGTGATTTGAATGGGATTACTCACATGGGTGCTTTCAGGATCAGTCCCTTAAAGAGCAGTGTGCATTGTCTATGGCTTGTTATAAAAGAATTTCTGCGATAAATGGCAGTAAAGGAAGTCAAGGCTGCATTTAAATGTCTGATTAGGAGAATGTAAAGACCAAGTCAAATATGAATTATTTTGACTATAACTTTCATTTTACAATGTGGTCCTGTTTTTCATTATGGCACAATTCATGCCATCATGGTTGAGTCAGTAATGACATTTCCTAGTTTACATCTCTAATTTTAAAGGATTTTCATAACAACTTTTCCTGACATAAAATTTACACATTCCCTTTTGGGGAGAAGGGACAATGTCAAAACATAATTTCCAAATGAGTAATTGTGCATGGAAAATATATGAACATTTGCCCTGATTTTGGGTGCTTTTTATGTTTTCATCACTCAAAAATATTTCATTTAAAAAGAAATTTTAAAAAATAGGGAAAGAAAATGAAATAAAATTTGATTATTAATTCCAATGTAGAAATTAAACTTTTAAAAGAGAGAATTGAATCATAGCTGTTGGTATCTTGAAAGTATTTTCATTTAGTGTTATATACATAGTACAAGCCGATAAAATGGGGCACAAAATATGCATCTCAACTTTCTTTAGAAGGCTATTTTTGTTAATATCTAACCATTAGTTAACTGGCTGTCCTGATCAAAGGGCACTTGAAGATGAATGAGCCCATATTTAGTACACCTGTGCCTAAAAGCAAAAGAATGCCATCAGGGGGTTACTAAATTTCCTCATTCTGGATTAGCTGATCATTGATCGTCTGTCTGTAACTTAACACGTAAGGTACCATCCATGTATACAGTATTTCATAGTAGAGTTCACACAACAGCTCGCAAGAAGTGAGGAGATTCTAGAGGACCCCTGTCCTCTCCATTTGTTAATTGTTTTTAGGTACATCTGGGAATAAGGACTCTCAGTTCAGTCACCTCACATTCAGACCTGAATCTCAGGTTTTTTTTCTCTCTGCACAATTCCAGCAGCTGCCTCAGTGTGACATTTTTATGCTCAACTGTATACTATTCTCAGTTATTTCCCTTTCTCTCTCCCCTCCCTGCCATGTTTCATATTAATATATAATGTTTTATTGTTGCAGGGATGTACTGTTGTGGGCAGGAATATGGGAATATGTCAGATATCATATGTTGTTCAGCTTCCAGTGGTGAGTCTAAAGCACATGCTAAAAAGAATGACCCAGTGCCAGGAAAATGCTGTGAGACTGAACTTATTCCGAAGAACGAGGAATGCTGTAATGGAGTTGGATATAATCCTTTGAAATATGTTTGCTCTGACAAGATTTCAGCTGGAATGATGATGAAGGTAATTGATAGAAAACCTCTCAGTGGCTCTGATTTGACAATGGACAGAGAAATACATTGTTCATAACTATTTTTCTAAAATAGGAATATAAAAACTCCTGTGTGCATTATTCATTTTCACATTACATCCATATTAATACCGAATGAGTTCACCATGATTGATGTTATTGCAATGAATTTTAAAGGAATTAATAATGATTAGCTGCTTCTTGTGAAGTGTTGCCCAGCACTTCAGATTAGTATAGGGGGCTAAAAGTTGGCATGCCAACAGGGTTGGCATGAATAGCAAGTTTGAGTTGTGTGACCATTGTTGATCCTTATTGGCACTACTTGAGTGGGAATAGAAGCTGAAGTGACTAAAGATTTATTTTGGAAATTTCTCTATACATCCCAATTTAGACAGGGTTCTTGTTCATTGGTTCTGAGTAATAATTTTTGAGTAGCAATATTATTTTGCTATAGCGAATACCGTGCAGATGTTGAATATGATTCTGTACCATATCAGCTAACTTTAAACACAGCACAATGCTGATAGGTTTTTCATGGACTAAAAGTTCCCCTATTGAACTCAGTAGGAACTTTGGCATTGACGTCAGTGGAATCAGGATATGTTGCAGTACGATGATGTAATGATGATGATATTTATTTTACACTTTTCATCTCAGGGTTCTCAAAGCATTTAATCAAAATTAATTAATTAAGCCATGCAACACCCTTTGTTAGGCAGATACTTGTAATTCTATTTCACAGAAGCATAAACTGAATAAAGCTCAGATAAATTAGTTATGACATTTTTCAAGAGTGGTCAGCGATTTGGGGTATGGACATCAAACACTTTGAGCCTAACTTTCAGGGGTGCTGAGCACTCATAATGCATGTGCTCAACATTGCTAAAAATCAGGCCCTTGGTGTTTCAGTAAGGGTATCCCAAAAACTAAGGCACCAAGAATCACTGGCCATGTTTGAAAATTTGACCACATATGACTTGTGCAAGGTCACACTATAAGTCAGTGTGTACGCTCAGAATAGAACCTAGGCATCCTGACTCGCAGTCCCTAGCTGTAACCACTAGCTCACACTCCCTCCCCAGTGACATGAATAGAAATATGAAAAGGTTTCCATCTAATAGAATGTTAAATGAAGGTGGGGGGAATGAAATTAAATGATCACTCAAAAATGGCAGTGATACTGAAATCCATTTACAGCTGTTTTTAACAAGAAAATTTGTAGAAAAATAGTCGGAATAACTTCTAAAAATAACGGATGGAGAACTACTTAGAAAGTGTAAAAATATAAAAATCAGCTGGACTAGATGTCATGCCGCTTAGAGTCCTCACCCTTGGGGATCTGCTTCTGGGGTAGGGGTGACAGAAATAAGAAAATTAGCTATTGACTTAACTGAATTTTTAATAACTAATAACGAAAAATCATGCAAACTGGGGGAGTGCCAGAAAACTGGAGGAAAGCAAAGGGACAAAGAGTGATCCTAACCATTCATGATCCATAGGTATTACTTCAATCCCTAGCAAAATAATGAAACAGATATCCAGAGAAAACATATAACCAAGTTCTACAAAGCAGTCTGTGCAGGCAGGATCCCTAAAAAGCAACAAAACCAAGGGCATTGATCCTTACAGATTCATAATGCTCAGTCTTTCAACTCCAACCAGCCTCTTACAGGAGTGCTCGGGATCTTGCAGGATTGAGACCATAGGGGCTGATCTAAAACCCACTGGTTTTTAAAATACACAATTTAGCTGAAGATACAATTTCAGTGTTTTCTTCATACACTGTGAAAGCTGATTGAAGGTTTTTAAACCAAAATTTTATTTGTGAAAAAAGGCCCTTTTTAGAAAAGAGAAATTTCACATTTTTTTTATATTTCACAAAATGTTGGCAATAAAAATGTATAGACTTTTTATCAAAACTTTTATTGAAAATACCAGAGACATTGACAAAATGGTTTCAGTAACGGTTCTGATTTAAAAAATTGCAAAGTGAATATAGGTCAATTTTTTAATCCTACAAAACTGAAACAATTTAGACATTAGATACTTGTTCAAAAGGGCATTGAAATGGTGACATTTTCATTGTCAAATCTCTTTTTAGGAAGTAAGGAAGGTAGGACTAAGCTTCTTTATATCTCTTGATTTAAAACGGTGTTCATTCCTTAGGTAAAAGAAGAATGCAAAGCTAGCACCTTGTGCCCTGTATCCATGAAAGCAACAGCATATTGCGGAAGATGTGACTTTAACCCAAGTGTCCACATCTGTGCTTGGGTTAAAAGCTCTCAGAATGCTACTGAAAAGGTGGCAAATGACAGTGTATGTCCAACTGCAGAAGAGACTGTCTACAGTGGAGGCCCAAATAGATATTCATTTCCAGGTAACAGGAAATGGGACCTTGATTTTTAAATCACTCTGAAATGAAGGGTTCTGCACTGGGCACCATCAGCTGTTTGGTTGTTATAGTGAAGAAGCTTGCTTTATAAAGTAATCTGTCTGCTAGGACTTGGGTAGTAATTTAGGCCTATGAAACTGATAGTTAGTTACAAGGTAACTGAACTCTTAGGGCTCAATCCTGCTCTCACAAAGTCAATGGAAGTTTTGCCATTGCCTTCAGTGGGAGCAGAACTGGTCCTTACTTAGTTCCTGACTGAGAAAAGTTCTGAAGCATGTGCCTGTCTTTAAGCATATAGATATAGACATGTAACATTTCTTCTTGTGTATTTTAATACAAAATTGAGATGACTAGTGTCTAATTTTCTTTGTTTAGACCTGAATCTAGAGCCCTATGTTACATATGAGTACAGGGTAGCTGCGTGGAACAGCTATGGAAGAGGTTTCAGCAAAATTGGCAGGGCTAGCACTAAGCAAGATGTGCCTCAGGGTGTAAGAGCACCGAAATGGACCAAAGCAGAAAATCGGGAAGACATAATATTTCTGAACTGGAAAGAACCTCTTCAACCAAATGGTATTCTTAAAAGCACAAACTGTATGTTCTCCTATTCAACAGACATTAGTTAAATGTATTAGACCAACTGTTCTATACACTGAAACCTGTCTTAAGTGTATTATCAAGTTAACTGTCATCAAAATTTACATACTCATGCCTATACTGAGTAAACGTGGCGATATTATTTTCGCACTTGTTCTTCCTCAGACCTTCACCCTGGTTTGTCTGTCTGTTATCCTCATTCATCACAAATAAAGTTAGATGATAAGATCGTCAGGAAGAGACCTGGTTTATTATATATATGTAGGGCCCTACCAATTTCACAGCCACGAAAAACGTGTCACGGACCATGAAATAAGCCCTTCCCCATGAAATGTGCTGCTGGGAGTGCCCCAGCTGGGGGGGGCGTGGCTTCTAACTGCAAGTCCCCACCAGGCTGGGGAGGGACAGGATTGGTCCTTCCCCTGCACGGCCGCTCTCAGGAGGAGATCAGACCCACCTCCGAGTGCTCCCCCCTGCTATAGGAAGCTCCGGTGCTGGGGGGCAGGCCTGAAGGTTCCTGCAGCTGGAGGAGGCTTGTTGATGTGGGTCCAATTTCCCCCTGCTGCTGAAAGCACCCTAGCCATGGGGCTCCTAGCTGTGAGTCCCTGCAGGGACAGGGCCTGTCCTTCCCTTGCATGGCAGCTCTCGGAGGAGGGGAGATCAGACCCATCTCTGAGTGCCTCCCCCTGCTGCAGGAAGCTCTGGTGATAGGCAGCAGTCCTGAAAGTTCATGCAGCTGGAGGAGGCTTGTGATCTCCCCCTGCTGTTGGAAGCACCCCAGCTGGGGGGCTCCTAGCTGTGAGTCCCCACTTGCGGAAAAGGGACCCCCTTACAACATGGTGAAATTTCAGATGTAAACATCTGAAAACATGAAAATGACCAATTTTAAAACCCTCTGGCCACAAAATTGATCAAAATGGACTGTGAATTTGTTAGGGCCCTATCTATCTGTAAAGCACACAGCACTTTTTGGGGAACAGCTATAATTATAATTAATTAACAGAGCTGGTTGAAAAATTGTGACAGTTTTACACAAAATCAAACATATTTTATGAAAGATTGTTTTCAGAATTAATTTTTGATGGAAACTTTATGTTGATATTTCAAGCATTCAGAACATTTTGACCAGATCTAGTAATTAAAGTGACCACTCAAGAGATTTAAACAATCTCTTGCCTCAGAAGGGGTGGGTTTTTAAAAAGACACAGCAGAATAATAATCAATAGTCTTGAAGTTATTTGGAACAGTCTCTTAAGTTAGAAGATTGACTGATAAGGGTGGTGTCCTACCAGGTTCACTGTCATATTTTCGGTGTAAAATGCTATGATCCAGTGTTGTTCAGCTAACAAAAACAGAAAACTTTCTCTTTATGATAAGGTCTTATCATTCACTATATTGTTCTCCGAAATGGGATTGAGCGTTTTAGAGGAAGAGAACTGAGCTTCACAGACACAGGTGGTATCCAGCCATACCAAGAATATTCATATCAGCTGAGAGCCTGTACTGTTGCTGGCTGCACAGACAGTAGCAAGGTGGGTGATTCGGTCTTCATAGGAGTGGTAGTAGAATTTTAATAGCTGAGGAGGTATCATACAAATGCCACTGGAAAGGCATTTTTTTCAAAGAATTTAATTAAGATTGTGGGTTGAATGGGAGGGAAACATCAGTAACCAAGTGACTTGTTTGAATTCAGCACCTTAACATGATCGTATTAAATTACAAATTGTTGATTTTTGGCACAAATAGACCCAGGCACGAAACTGTACCTCAGTCTTTGTAAATCTGAAATTATATGATATGGAAAGTGAGATATACAGATTTAAGATAAACAAGGAGCTTCAAACCTAGAAGAAAGTGTTGAAGACATGCTTTATTTCCAAACAGTAAGACTAAATCCATTCATATCTTTGTTGTTTCTCACCAGGATTGCTATAACCTCCTTTTCTCTGGACTCCCCATAGCTCCTCTCTCCCATCTCTAGCCTGTGCATTACAGCCAACATCCTCTTCCTCTCATATTGCTCCAACTGCATCACTTCTCATCAGATCCCTTCACTGGCTTCCTGCTTCTGCATTAGATTCAGGCTCTTCATTCTCACCTTCAACGCATGCACATCCTGCCTCCATCACCTCTTATTTTTAACTCTCTCTCTGTCTTTCAATTTGTTACTGCTCCTTTTACCACTCAGTTTCACACCATCGCTCAGGCTGCCCCATTACCATGTAACAATATCTCTCACGTTGCCCCATTGCTGTGTAACAACTTCCAGCTTCTATTTTACAAAGTGCCTTTTTCTCCCCCTGCAAATAACTTCAAAAGCACATCTGTTCAATGAAATCTTCCTTGCCAATGATGTCCATGCCTCTTTTTTTTTGAGTTTTGTCTAAGTTACAATATAGGGTCTCTGGGGCAGAGATGTGGAATTGTGATTGTTGTTATGTTTTGTAAGTATAAAAAATCACAACCATACATGTGTAACCAGTAAAGTCATCAGTGAGAATTGAGCCTGGGACCTTCAAAATCAAGATTGAGTTTTTTAAACAAACATAGGCAAATTCGGAATCCAAAACCCCTAGGTAGCTTTGCAAATCTCAATCCAAAAGTACAAGAAAATAGTCCCAAATAGAAAAGGTGGGTGAGGTACTATCTTTTATTGGACTATCTTCTGTTGATGAGAGAGAGAAGCTTTCAAGTTTACACAGAGCTCTTCAGGTCCTGTTAGCTGTGACTAAGTAGCCAGCTCTTATAGGCATTGATGCTAGCCACTAGAGGGTGACACCCTCACTTACATTAAGTCAGTGTATTACAGAAGGCATGTATATGCTTACAGCATAATAAAACTCATGTATAGTGGCACTAATAAAAAGACATGATTCTCTAAGAGCATAGGATCTGATTCTCCTCTCAAATCAGAGTAAATCAGATATAGTACCATCGAAGTCAGTGGAGTTACACCAGTGTAAAACTGATGTAAGGGAGATGAGAACTGGCCTATATATATTCAATTTTGAGAAAGATCTTAGTGAATTCTAAATTATCCCAAGCTTCAGATTTCTTCTTGAGTTCATTAGAAAAGATTCAAAAAGCTATGAACTGATAAAGATCCGATTATACTGAATTCAAAGAAGTCTAGCTCTATGTTTATTGGTGCTTAAAATATATGAAATCAGGCTGTTAAAATGCAAAGACACTGGCAAACCATATGGAAGAGAGTTATCAAGAGTTCTCTAGCAAGACAGTCTGCCATCCAGATTTTGCTGTTTCACCCAGTTCTATACACTACAGCTGAGATGTTGTGAACCTGCTGTGATAAATTGTAGACATGGGCTTATGTAATGCATTCAAGGTCAGATTTCATTGTGTAAAAAGGAGTGGGGGGGGGGGATTTAACTAGTTCTTCAGGCCCTTGGTAATGATATGCCAGATCAAGCAACAACATTTTAAAACAAAAGTGACATTCTCATTGATCGTGGTATCTAGTGTACTATTACAGTAAATTGCTGTTTAATTCATATGTCTTCAGGTAGTTGCAGTCACTGTCCAAGGAGTCCCAGAGAGCGTTCAGCCACCAGCAGTCACAGCTCTGAGCTCAACAGCATTGCATTTGAGCTGGACAGCACCCAGGAAACCAAATGGCATCATCAGAGAGTATCAGATCAGTCAAAGTGGGAAAGGGCTTATATACACAGACACTACAGCCAGAATGCAGCATACTGTATCAGGTAAGGATGGGCAGCTCTTTGAAAGACTAATGTCCTGTTCTTAGATATAAGACATTCCTTCCATAGTGATACTATCTCTTGTCAGTAACTTTTAGGTTCCCTATTTTGCACGTAGTTCAGAAATGCTTTAGGCTGGTATTAGAAACCGTAAGCTATTTTGGTCAGTCTTATTTTTTCTAGGCAGTGTTTGTTCTCTGTTGTTAAAATGTGAATGGATCTAATTTCCAAATGTTAAAATAAACCACATACATTTTGATTCAGAACATATGCTTTTGTGATGGGTAGAAGAGTGCCAGATAAATTCCATAGGTTTGATATACCCCCAATCAGATTCTGCTCCCCAGGTCAATCTAGAATAACTCCATTGAAGTCACTTGAGTTATTCTAGTTTTGCACCAGTATAACAGGATCTGGCCCTGATGTTTAGGATAACAAAAATTAGAAACAGTTCGTCCTCAGCTTGAGAGTGGACTGTCAGACTGTGCTTTGTGAATCTGAGCTGTTTTGCCAATAACAGATTTTAGATTGTAAGACTTATGGGAGCAAGGATAGTATCTTCCTCTGTCTTTTTCCTCAGCAGAGCACCTTGTTGATGCTCAAAAAGAACAGGAGTACTTGCGGCACCTTAGAGACTAACAAATGTATTTGACCATAAGCTTTCGTTGGCTACAGCCCACTTCATCGGAAGCATAGAATGGGACATCTAGTAAGAATATATATATATACACACACATACAGAGAACATGAAAAGGTGGAGTAAGAGGCTAATTAATTAAGATGTGCTATTATCAGCAGGAGGGAAAAACTGGAGAAAAAAAACTTTTGCAGTGATCAACAAGATGGCCCATTTAGACAATTGACAAGAAGGTGTGAGGATACTTAACATGGGGAAATAGATTCAATATGTGTAAATGACCCAGCCACTCCCAGTCTCTATTCAAACCTAAGTTAATGGTATCTAGTTTGCATTTAATTCAGGCTCAGCAGTTTGTTATTGGAGTCTGTTTTTGAAACTTTTCGGTTGCAAAATTGCCACCTTTAAAATGTGTTACTGAGTGGCCAGAGAGGTTGAAGTGTTCTCCTACTAGTTTTTGAATGTTATGATTCCTGAGGTCAGATTTGTGTCCATTTATTCTTTTGCGTAGAAACTGTCCGTTTATATATTTTCTTACTATATGTTCCATTCTATGCATCCGATGAAGTGGGCTATAGCCCACAAAAGCTTATGCTCAAATAAATTGGTTAGTCTCTAAGGTGCCACAAGTCCTCCTGTTCTTTTTGCAGATACAGACTAACACGGCTGCTCCTCTGAAACTTGTTGATGCTCAGTAATATTATTCAGAATCTCTTATGTTACTCTTAAGAATTTCCCACTTGTGCACATCTGCTGTAGAAGAGGGCTTAATAGAATATTTGCCATTGATGTCAAAGATGTATTGTCTCCATATACTACTCTCTTAGTCACATTTCAGTCATAAAATGAAACAAAACTCAACTTAGAAATATTTGCAGGAAGCATAAGAGGAAAATGGTACTTTTCAGGGGTGTTTGCTTTCAGCCTTTGACCCCTGGTATCAGATGCTCATCCTGCATTTTTATTTTTTCTAGAGAAAATATTTAAAAAAATTTTTTCTCTCCTCACTTTGGCTGCAAACCTAAAGGTCCTCATGTTACAGTCACTGCCATTCCTGCTGAGAAAGCTCACCCAAGATTCCCCTTTAACAATATCATGCACAAATATCAAAACCACCACGTATGTATTAAAACTCGGTCAGTATTCAATGCATCCTGATGACATATCTTACTTAGTACATCAACTTGCTGTACATTTTTCAAAAATAGAATAGATTTTAAATCACCATAAAAATAATATCCCCACACAAATTGCTGCTGCAAGTTTGTAACGTAAAGTTCACTTGGAAAAAAATTATCGCTTTATCAGTGAAACGTGGTGGGCTCAATCCTGAGCTGTGCCAAACTCATGTGTGGCCAGCTCGGGATGGGAGGGGAAAAGAAAAGGTGACTGTCACCCTAAGAGCTGTCCCATGTTACACCACCCAGAGGATCTGCAGAATAGTGCAGCTATGTCATCTGTCACCATCCATGGATTCCCCTATGCTGCGGAAATACTTGGTTACCTGTGGCAGCTTGAACTGCAGTTTTGTGTTGCTGGAGCAGGTTCTTAGTGAGGGCCAAGGAGCTCGTCTGTTGTGTTTCTCTATCTCTGTAGGAATTAGTGAGGGGACTTGTCATGAAATTCCAGATCTGGATTTTAGAGTTCCCGCAAAGATTTGGGATTTGGAATTTTGCTTCAAGCTAACCCCTAGTAGCATATTATATTATATGTGACTGTGTTTTGTATGGACGTGTAGGAGTATGGCTGCATAACACTACTTGCACAAAGGAACTTCAGTGCTCCTGTATTAATTTAGGTGAAATATAAGGGCCCAAAGAATCAAAAGTGTTAACATGACCCTGAATCTGTCCAACATTAAATGGTTTTAAACAAGGTCCAGGGTTTGGTATACAGAAACAACAGCCTGCTTAGCACCATGGCAAACACACTGTTTTAACCGTTTATTAAAGATACAGAAAAGAAGGAAAAACAGGGCAGTGGTCCCCAAGGCCGTGCCCGCGGGCGCCATGGCACCCACCGGGGCATTTATGTGCGCTCGCCTACTGACAAGGGAGCGCTTCTACCGGACAACCCGCTGCTGAGGAGCGCGGCCACCGGACAACCAGCCGCTGAAATGCCACCCAGAAGCGGCAACCCCAAGAAGCGTCGCCGCTGAAATGCTGCCGCTTCTTGGCGGCATTTCGGCAGCAATGCGTCTTGATGACACTGCTTCTCGGCAGCAACGCTTCTCAATGACGCGGCATTTCGGCGGCTGGTCGTCCGGCGCCCGCCACACTCTTCTGGAAACGTGAATATGCTATAGCAACAGAAAGGTTGGGGACCACTGAGTTAAGGCATTTGAAATGTAAAGTATTAAATAAGGCTTTCATTTTAACAACATCTCTTGTTCCTTTCCCCTTTGTCTGTAGAGAGTCTTTACAAAGAAAAAAAACCCCTGTTTTAGATATCCTTTTTGGGGAAAAGAGAAGAAGTTAGTCAAAATGGGCTGGAGCTGCTGCTGTTCTTCTTAAAGTCTGATTCCATTTCCTAGAAGACAAAACAAGACACAAACACATAAGAGGGGAGGGAAAAGAACAGCAAAGATAGAAAATGTAACTTCTGTGTTTGGCATTGACTTTCACTTGCAATCTGATTGCTGGAGAAACACAGGCATGGCACACGGTATTATGAGCCACTCCAAGGCCTGGCAAACTTGTACCAGCATCAGGCTGTTTAGGGCCTTGCTTTTATCTGCCTCCGTGGTCCCAGGTTTACAGTAGGATTGTAAAATATACAGCCTTGGCTGGCTAAGCCAGACTTTATTAAACAGAAGGCAAAAGGAGAGAGAGAGAGGAAAGAGAAGAAATAAGGTGGGGAAGAAAAAGAATACAGAAGGGGAGCAGGGGGCAGTTCTTCTCAGACACAGAGGTATTTGCACACACACAGTCTCACACTGCAGGTGGTATTTGGCATTCAGCTTGAGCCAGTAGAGGTGGTATTGTCATCTCGCTTCTTCTCTCTGTCCTGACCTAGTCAGGACATCTCTCAAGATCAGGAGGAAGAAAGCCTGGGATACCAGAGTACAGTGGGGGTAGCAGATGGTGCAACTTGCTCCTTCCCCTTCTCTCTCATCTTTCGGTCAGCCATAATTTCAATAGCCAGCTTTCTCCCCATCAAAGTTGTTTTGTTAGGACTGTGATGGGTGGAATAGCCAATCCCCTTGTTATTTTGGCCTAATTTCCAACACTTCAGTTTTGGTTCACTGATTTTCAGTTCTACACTTTTTTCTTATTTACCAAGGATAATCTTAACACTGTCCTTGAATTATATCAGTAGGCCTATATTTTTTTTTTTTTTACTAATTCAATCTTTGTCTCACTTTTTCACCTTTTTCCATCAATGTTTGTTGTTCTAGGTTACTGTGACATCTTATGAACTGTCACTCACTTTTTACCAGTTGAGCTCACAATCGGGGTAAAGTTGTAGGCCCAGGTATCCAAGTTGAGGCATAGAAATCCATATTTATTTAGGGATCTAACTAAACTGCATGATTTTCAACAATGCTGAGAACTTGTTTCTCATATTCACACTGAAGTAAAACGATTTATTTTCCAGAGGCAGCTAGGAGATAGTATCTCCAGTTTCTAACCGGAGTAACAAAAGATGGACAAACTTTGCCACCACTTCCGATTGTTTTTTTTCCCTAGTCTATCAGCATTATCTCAGCCTCGGACTAGGTCTCCGTCGGCTGTCCCGCATCAAAGCCCCAATACTGGTTAGGCACTGGGTAAACAGGGGAACTGCACCATCTGGATCTTGTGAAATAAAGAACTGAATGTCATCTGTGTATTGCAGGCACAGCAGCCTATACTACCTCCCTAAAATTCCTGAAGGCCTCTGTACATATCGAAGAAGAAGGGGACAGAAACAGAACGCTGTTGTCAGCAGCTGTCTTCCCTCTAATTTTTCCCACCCATGTGCGGAATGAATTTTGTTATGTGCACCAATATGAGGTGACATGTGACACATCATCTTCATGTTGGTGCACATAACAAAATTTATGTGGTGGGGGTGGGGCCGAGGAATTCTTGTGGGAGGGGGCTCAGGGCTGGGACAGAGTGTTGGGGTGCAGGGATGTGAGGGCTCCGGCTGGGAGTGTGGGCTCTGGGGTGGGGTTGGGGATGAGGATTGGGTACAGGAGGTGAGGGCTCTGGGGTGGGGCTGGGGATGAGGGGCTTGTGGTGCAGGAGTGTGCTCCGGGGCTACGGCAGGGAGAGAGGACTCCCCACAGCGCTCTCTCCCTGCAGCAACATTTGGGCTTGTGGGGAGAGGCACTTGTCCCCACTGTGGGAGCGCTGGGGCTGCAGCAGAATAGGCACCACTTCCCCAGCCCCAGCAGGTCCGGGCTTGGGGAGGGCTGCCTGGGCCACACCTGAGGCCAAGTCTGGGCCCAATCTGGCCACGGCTGGGTCCGTGCCGCTCTGGCCGTGCCTGGGCCCTATCCGGCCACAGCTGGGTCCGGGCCTCTCCAGCTGTAGCAGGTCTGAGCCGCAGGGTGAGTTGGGGCTGTGGGAGGGGCGCCCCTCCCGTGGCAGGTTGGGGGCGGGTTCCCTAAGCACCTGCGTGACACTAAATAGGCTGCTGTGTGGCCGTGCAGCTTACAGGGAACTTAGGTCAGCAGCAGCAAAGTGGAAAGCAGCAGCAGCAGTGGTGGAACCATCTTGGTTTTTGTCCATTGTCAAGAAGACACAAGCAACCAGTGAGACCAGAGCAGTCTCCATACCAGACCCAGATCTAAAATTGAAGTGACTGGGTATTAGGAAATCTGAGTATCCCAGGTAGTGCCAGAGTTGCTTTACCTCCATTTTCTTTTTATATTTCCTAATAAAGGGAGATTAGAGCTTGGGGATAATTAGAAGATTCTAAGTGTACAGAGATGGCTTCTTGAACAATTGCCTAAAAACTGTTTCTTTGAGAGAGGCTGGCAACCTGCCCTACAGAAGGAGTTGCTGATAATTTCCACAGCATCTCTGGCTGAAACTCAAGGGGAAAATACCTCACATGTGCCCTCTCCTCCCACCTAAGAAATAGCTCTGCCTCCAGAGAGGTTGAAATTTTGTTCCTCATGCAAACAATACAGTTTTCATGGCACAATTGCTAGGGAGAATAGATAAAGTTGTCTCCTCATAAACAGTGATCTATTTTTCTTTAGTGTGGCTCTCTCAATAAGCCACTGTCCACGTTGCCATACTAAGCCAGCAGGGAAATGGGT
This sequence comes from Lepidochelys olivacea, assembly GCF_965140295.1. Lineage (NCBI taxonomy): Eukaryota > Metazoa > Chordata > Testudines > Cheloniidae > Lepidochelys > Lepidochelys olivacea. Next base: position 165,472,090 of record NC_140413.1, read on the forward strand.
GATCATTACTTCTGTCAGTAAGAATCAAGTCTTCTGCTAGATTAGAGGGAGACTTCCTTTGGTCACAGTGTTGAACTCATGACCGTGGTTTTGCAATGTGGATAATTGTTACTTTCTAAATTCATGCAATAAACTAAAACAATCAATCTTATTTCACATGTAATCTCAAATGTTTGAACTAAGTGTTGTCTCAACCCCCGTGGATGTATGGTTTGATTTTTCTCATCTTTTTTCAAAACCTCTGGTGTTCTTAAAGCAACAGTTGAACATTAATGAAGCTGTAGCATTAGTCTTCCCTGAGACTTTGAATCTAGGGCCTTACAAATAGCAGATGAGTAGGCTAGCACCTTGCCACTGCATCTTTGTCTTGCTGCTTATTTTTAATTACATCAAAGCTTTGGAAACATGATCCCATAAATGCTTTGTGGGAATAGTGGTGAATGCGTTCATCATGTGAAATCCATAAATTGCTTATAATCCTCTCAAGATGTTAAAAAAAGCATTAAGTAATTGAAGACAGGAAGTCCTCAGTTAATTATTTAGAGGTGTTATCAATGCTTTAAGTAAACTGAAGCATTTTCTGCTATCTCACTGAATTGAATGCCACTGGGACCTAGGGGCAGCAGCCATCATCTTCTCATATTCTCTAATGCAAACAGCACATGGCAGCTTGTCAATAAAGGACCTTTTTATATCATTTATTACTGAACACTTCCACTACCCTGTACAGAACAATTTGGATGACAGTTATGGCATTGTTTCACTTTGTGTTACTACTGCTTTACAAATGGGCCTGCAAATGCTCTGCGGTAGGGGGGAAGGATTGACTAAAATAATTAGTGGCATTGCTGTAAAAGAAAGCTTAGAGTGCCCTCTTCAGCAGCCGCAGCAGCAGCAGCAGGTGTGACGATGATTCTTCTTAACTCTATTTTTTTTTATATTTGACTAAAAATCTTATCCAAAGTCATGGACTTCATCAAGAGTTTCTGTGAGTGATCAGATTTAAGTAAGAGTCACTGACAGGCAGTTTCATAAATGAAATAAGACTCCAGCGTATTTTGTGATAGAGTGGTTTGAAATTATTCTACACACACACACTCTCTCTCTCTCTCTCTCTGTACTTAAGGGTAGTGGAAAGGTGTGTGTGATTCAGTCGTGCTGCCACTGGACAACCCTATCTCCAGGCAGTGGTGACTCATTAGCAACATTTTTTTTTTCATAAATAAAAACTATCAGCAACTTGACGTGCTCCTGAGTGAAATTCATGTGGTGGCCCAGGACTGTCAGCACTGGAGCTAATTGCTGACCCAGCTGCAGCCAGGACCACAAGCAGAGACAAATAGTGTTGGAAATGATTGACTGATTGATAGGACAATACGTTCTTTAAGAGCTGTTTGGCAACCACTTGGAAAAACAGCGGATGATACAGTAGTCCAGTTGCTGACCACCTCAAAGTAACAATTGCAGAATCAAATTCCAAGGGAAATGTCTCCTTGAATTCATATCCACAGGGGAAATTTTTTAAAAGCGAAGTATTGTTTGCATTTCACAATTATCATATTATGTTTGTTGTCATTTATAATTAATCACATGCATAGATTCGTACAGGGCTCTCCAAAACATGCACAAAGTCCTGATAGCAAAGAACTTATAAACTATCTAAAATCAGCTACATGTAGGGACCAGAAGTTCCAGGCACCAGAATTTTTTCAATAAATTTAGTGAAACCGTGCGCTCTCTTTTTAATGCCCATTTTTCTCTTTAAAGTGTAGCTGTAAATGAGTATTGCTTTATTATGCGTGTTTCCTTTAAAAGTGAACATGACTCCCTTATGGGGAATTCAAGTAATTTGTTGCCACAGTAATCTTTCCTAGCCTGAATGTTAAATTATTGGCTTTCCTCCATGCCTTTGCTTCTGTCTAGTCTGCAACTGTCATTTCCTCCCTTCTTACTTTTATCCTGAGCATTCGGATGATTTTTCTTCTCTTCCAGTTCATGATTAGGTTACATTCAGGGCTGTCCCCCTGAGTCATCTCTTTATTTTCTTTTCTTCACATCCTGTTCAGTTTGTGAGCAGCTTTTGTGTCTTCCATTCATTATTTTACCTCTCTAGCTGCCTGTTGCTTATTACTGCTCTGTATGTATAAACCATTCCTTTTAACTGTGAAAATATGGCCTAACTGGTTTTGAACAAAGACTTTTATCCTCATGTTTTTTCTTGTTGTGGGACTGTATTTTTAAAAATAATTACAATTACATGTACACGCTCTCACATGAATCTTTAAAGAGCAATATTAAAGTTGCAATGTCAAGCACTCAAAAGTAGGAAATGCCTGAATTAAGGTTGCCTGTGTAGCCCTTGTGCATATGCATTATGATACAGTCTTTAATTATATGATCACATACTATTTTTTCCATAGGATCTCTCCTCATTCAGAATGGCCGGTGCTCAATTAATGAGAAGCTAGTCAATATTTTTTATCCTCATTGGAATGTGTAGCCCCATGCCTTATTTACTTCATGCCATTCAATTCCTGCTCTGAAGGTAGAATTATTGGTTTCCTTATGATGCTCATCACGATAATATCCGAGGACTTCAGAAAAAATAATTAATTTATCTTCATAACGCCCCTATGAAATGAGTGGGGGAATTATTCCCATTTTACAAATGTGGAACTGAGGCACAAAGAGATTAAGATCAGAAGTATCCACTAATTTTGTGTGCCAAATTTGAGATGAGAGTACTTAGCATTATATAACACTTAATATGTTATGCACAGCTCCCATTGTCTTCATTTGCAGTTGTGCGTGTTCAACTCTCTGTAAATCAGACCCCAAGGTCTCTGGTTGGGCATCCAGAAAATGAGGAACACACGATTAGTGACAGTCTCTGAAAAGTTTGGTTTAAATGAGTTGCCCAGCATCACACAGGAACTCTGTGGCAGATCCAGGGATAAAATCCAGTTCTCAAGGGCAACATTCAACTGTCTTAACCATGAGACCCTCCTTTTCAACTGCAGTCCCCTGACTGCTTCACTATACACCAGTCAATTTCTGCAACAAATGAGGTCGAGATCCAATAGATAACAGCCTCCTTTACTACATAGCCATGATTCATCCCCAGAACAGGTGCACTGAATGAGCCAGACGTCCTGTGGAAAAAATAGGATATAATAAAAGACGTATACATGCAAAGGAGCCGAATTCAGGATGCACAAGCAAACTTAATTCTGGGAGTTCCTAACTTTTGAGAGTTTGATTTTGAAACCTTAATATTCTTTCAGCATAGCTTTTATGTATAATTTCCTACATTTTTAAAAACACAAACTGGAAAAAAGAAAAAAAAATCTGTCCTACAGTGTTCTATTGACACCAATATGGGTCATGGACAGGTTTGAAACCTTTAGATCTTTGTGCCAATGGAGTAACTGATAGCAGTAGTAAATTGTCCTCATCTATGTGGATCAGCACTAGAGGAGGGTGAGGTCCTTACTTTGTCAGTGGTTTTCAAAGATATTTGCTGCCATCGGAGGAATGGTAAAACTCAGAAATCCTGGGTTCTATTCCAGGATCTGGAAGGGAAGTGCCCTGTCTTGCAATGTCGATGAAGCCAGTGATAGTGTCACAATTGTCCTTGGAATTTAGTCACTTTCTCTGTTTTATTTTGAACCTTTGGCACTTCCTGGCTCTGGCTAGAATCCAGGACAGGAGTGCAGGCTGGTCTTGTGGTTTGCAGACATCTGAAGTTGGCAAAGTTGTAATGTAAAGTTTGTGATTACTAACATGATGGGTTCTGCCCTACCCGCCCCAAAGCTGTGGGCAGGGCACACTTCCATCAATGGGGAGGAGATAACCAAGGCTGGGTCACATAAGGGCAGAGCGTCTTCCCTCCTGGCATGATGGAGGTGCATAGGCTCCTGCTCCCAGTCCTGGGCTCCACTCCATGAGGTTTCATGAGGTAACTGAAGACTCACACAACTCGGGCGTGAGACTCGCGGCGTCTGGATACATATTATCAGAGTGGAAGTGGGAAATACCAAAAATATCTTAAACGAGTTTGGGTGAAATCCCGTTACTTCAGTGGGGCCAGGATTTCACACCTTGTGCATAAGAGATTTCCAAGGCAATAATACAGACTTGTGGGGACTAATTCTTCCCCCACTTTCACCAGTTTGACATTTATGTTACCCCCATGTATTTCAGTGGAGTTACTCCAGATCTACACTAGTGCAAGCGAGGTGCAGGAGCAAAACTCGTAAGCTAAGCATTCAAATATTCTGGTACTTATCTGTATGGAACCTCCAAACTTTATGAAGATCACCCATGACTAACTCGGAGTGGTTTTGCCACACTTCTTAAATGAATATGACATTGCTTACATCCAAATTTGCACTATTTCCCTAATTTCACTATTTATGCAGACTTAGGGCCAAGTTTTTAATGGCCTCATTTTTTTTATGCACAACTTGTGTGTGCAAATAATTGCAGTCACAACCAGAGTAATTTAAACATTTTACTGCTGCACTGCACACAATTAGATCTCTACAGCAGGCCCTTACTGTAAATTACTCTATATGCTAACTCCAGATACCATATTTTCCCTTCCAACTGTACCTTAGAAATACAGATCTTTTGACGTAACCCATCTCTGATCCGTAAGTTCAGCAACTTTCCCTCTACAGTTGTAATTCTCAGAATGTCTAAGGTCATCATGTTTAGTATGATTGTTTGTTTGTTTTGTTTTTAGGTCTCCAGCCATACACTAACTACAGCTTCACACTTACAGCATGCACATCTGCTGGATGTAGCTCTAGCCAGCCATTTGCAGGTCGAACCTTGCAAGCTGCTCCTCAGGGTAAGGAAAAGGCATTCCCATAATATTAGAGGGAATCATTGGGGGTAAAATCTTCTGTAAATGGGCAAAACTCCATTGACATTGATGGCGCTCCCAAGCAGTAATTTACAATAGGTAATTTGGCTCTACAGTGCAATAATTGTATTATAACCCCATCTGTATGCTGAACCACAATGTTTCGGGTTCTCTGTTTTTTTGGTTTTTTTTTGTGAGAACAACTTTCTGGCATCATCTTGAAGTAAATTATTTCCAGAGACAATTGTAATGGGCACATTTTTGTAAAACAAAAATAAATATATGCTGACACATCAGGCAAAGTTAGTCCTGTGATTATCAACTTTTAAGTCTGATTCTCCATTGATCTGCATCCTGTATATTTATTTATGTCGGTGCTAAGAGAGGGCAGAATATGTGTAAAACTACCTTTCTGATCTGGAAGTGGTCTATACTCGTTTTGCACTGGTGTAAATGACTGCACAAGGGAAATAGAGAATCAGGACCTTTTATATTTAATTTTATGATATGCCTGAAACAATGGTATGCTGATGTTAACAGGAGTATGGTCGAAGCCTCGTCATATCATAGTCAGCTCATCACGAGTGGAATTCTATTGGGGTGAACCAGAAAAACCCAATGGACTTGTTTCTCAGTATCGATTGCTTCGTAATGGAGAAGAGATTTTCCAGGGTGGCAGCACAGCTCTGAATTTCACTGATGATGGCCTGCAGCCCAACAGTAGGTAAGGCCTAATAAAGAACTTTGATAAGCTTCAAAGAGTGCTTAAGAATTTGATTTTGCAGGAGAAGAGTAAAATGTTCAAAGGTGTTTAAGATGAACCTGAATCCAATTTTCAATGTGCATAACCTGCTGAAGTGTTTTTGAAAATCTTGCTAAGCACCTGTCTACACCTTGAGGTGCCTAAATACTTTGGAAATCTGGCCCTGAGGGCCTAAGTCTCTTTTGAAAATGGGATGTGGGGCTCCTAAGTCACTTGGGCACACCTGAAAATGTTATGCATAAACTGCTAGGATGATTTAAAAAGAGAAGAATCTCTGATTCTGTTCCTTAATCACTGAAAAATTGAAGACCTCCTTAAAGAGGCTTCAGATGAAGACAAGCCTTGTACCAAATTGATTCATAGACTTGAAGGGCAGAAGGGACCATCATGATCATCTAGTCCCATCGGTAGTGCTGCCCAGCTAAGGCAGGCTGCTAGTGCCTATCTTTTCCGACGCCACGCCGCACCCCGGAAGTGGCCAGCAGCGGGTCCGGCTTCTAGGCAGGTGGGCCACAGGGCTCCACGTGCTGCCCCTGCCCCGAGCACCGTCTCTGCACTCCCATTGGCCAGCAACCAGCCAATGGGAAATGGGGGGTGTTGCCTGTGGGTGAGAGTTGTGCAGAGCCACTTGCGAGCCTCCACCTAGGAGCCACACCTGCTGCTGGCTGCTTCCTGGGTGCAGTGCGGTGCATGGTGCACCCTGGCTGTGCTGCTGACTGGGAGCCACTGGAAGTAAGTCCACGCCCCAATCCCCAGCCCTGAGCCCCCCCAAACCTGGAACCCCTTCCTGCACCCCAAATATCTCATTCATGGCCCCAGCCCAGAGCCTGCACCCCAACCACCTGACCCAGCCCTCAGCCCCCCCCCACCCCCAAAACCGGAGCCCCTTCTGAACCACAAACTCCTCATCCCCAGCCCAGAGCCCTGATCCCCTCTTGCACCCTAACCCCCGACTCAGCCCGGAGCCCCTCCTGACCCCCCTTGCAACCCAGCTCTGAGACCCCCCCCAGACCCAGAGCCCCTCCTGCACCCCAAACACCTCATCCCAAGCCCTGACCCCCTCCTGCACTTCAACCCCCTGCCCCAGCCCTGAACCCCCCAACCCCTCATCTCGACCCCCAGTCCAGATCCCTGACCCCCTTCCCGCACCCCTGCCCCAGCTCAGAGCCCCCTCCCACACCCCGAACCCCTCATTCCTGGCCCCATCCCGCAGCCCTTACCCCCGCACCTTAACCCTCTGCCCCAGCCCTGAGCACCTCTGACACCCCAAACCCCTCATCCCCAGCTCTCTTGGGTCACAGGCATCAACACTTTTCTTCACCTGGGTTCCCAGAAAAAAAGTTTGAAAACCACTGATCTAGTCTGACCACCTGCCCATTGCAGGCTACAGAACCTCACCCACCCAGTTCTGGAATAGATCCCTAACCTCTGGCTGAATTACTGAAGTCCTCAAATCATGGTTTAAAGATTTCAAATTACAGAGAATTCACCATTTACACCAGTTTAAACCTGCAAGTGACCCATGCCCTACGCTACGGAGGAAGGTGAACAACCCTCAGGGTCTCTGCCAATCTGACGGGTGTGGGGGGAGGGAGGATTCCTTCCTGACCCCAAATATGGAAAACAGACCTTGAGCATGGAGGCAAGACCCACCAGGCAGATACCTGGGAAAGAATTCTCTGGAGTAACTCAGAGCCCTCCGAATCCTAGTGTCCCATCTCCAGCAGTTGGGGATTTTTGCTACTGGCAGTCACCAATGGGCCACATGCCATTGTAGGTATTCTCTACCTCGGCACCTTTCTCTGAGCTTTAATTGTTCTGGCTCATAGTTCCACTTGTCTTCTATTGGCTTGGCTCAGAGCGGTTGAAATTCTTTACATAGCAGACTATGCACTGGCTGGTGGATAATGCATGTTGAACATACCAGTTTGAGGTTGAAAATCCCTAATAACAGCATCTCCTAATATTTTTGGAGGCCATTCTAAAATTGTTTTAATGTGTCACATGGTCTAAGTGTTTCTTTCTTAAGATGCTATGAAATGTAACATAAAAAGTATTAGTTTGATTAGCAAGAGATGTGTGACTTTTCTTATCTGAAAAAGGAGAAAGTGAAAATCTGTATTTTGAAGCAATATATATTACATGCTTTGTGGTCTGTGCTTCCTAAACTGGTGCAAAAGGGAAATAATTCCAGTACAAACATCCCTACAGCATTTAACCACCGTTTCTGTTACTCCTGTTTTTCTGTTTGTGCAGATATGTTTACCAGCTGGAGGCCAGCACTGGGGGTGGCAGCAGTACTAGTGACAAATACATTCTACAAACACCAGTAGAAACACCAGAGGAAATCCATGTTCCATATAATGTCACAGTAATGGATGCATATTCCATATTTGTGGCTTGGGACACTCCAGGTAAAAACATACTTCTGTATAGTTCCTTCTGGCAAATTAAAGAATTCTTTGTGGCAAATTAATGGGCATTGAAAAATAATACATTGGGCAAGTCTGCTGTTTCATTCTGGTTTCTCGTTCATGTCTGGTGTCAAAAAATGCATCTGTGAATTGGGTAGCTGGTATCCCATGCTGATGGATTCTTATAGAGATTTAATATAATACTAATATTGACTCATGTGCCTGACTGCGTTGTTGTGAGGATTGATTGTCTGTACATTGGCTTGACCATGTAAACTACTATGTAAGTATTAAGTATTATTGAAAGAAACAATTCAAATAACTGCATGTCAGAGAAAACTGAATGTAATTTTCCTTCTTTCATCTTTGCTGAAACTGGGTTATTGACAGGGAAGATGCTTGTTGATGATATAAGTTCCTTTATTCCTGGAGCCTTAAAATGCCACTTAGCCTGCAGGATGAACAACACTGAGTTCCGGTAACAAAGACACTCCTTTCCTGTATTTTAATTTTAAGATTCATGAATTATACATGAAATGGCTTTTCAGTTGTCTCTCTTTCCCAACTTGGTCTTGATGCTCCTGATTTTTAAATGTTAGCAACTAGTCATAGGTTTGGCTTGCTATCATCGTCATCATCATCAACATCATCAAGAAGATAGTATGGTGAAGTCAGCCATATCCTGAATTAGAGAAATCTGGATGGTTTATGGGACTGGTAATGGGATATCGTAGAAACATAGAATATCAGGGTTGGAAGGGACCTCAGGAGGTCATCTAGTCCAATCCCCTGCTCAAAGCAGGACCAATCCCCAACTAAATCATCCCAGCCACAGTTTTGTGAAGCCTTAAAAACCTCAAAAGAAGGAGATTCCACCACCTCCCTAGGTAACGCATTCCAGTGCTTCACCACCCTGCTAGTGAAAAAGTTTTTCCTAATGTCCAACCTAAACCTCCCCCACTGCAACTTGAGACCATTATTCCTTGTTCTGTCATCTGCTACCACTGAGAACAGTCTAGATCCATCCTCTTTGGAACCCCCTTTCAGGTAGTTGAAAGCAACAATCAAATCCCCTCTCATTCTTCTCTTCTGCAGACTAAACAATCCCAGTTCTCTCAGCCTCTCTGCATAAGTCATGCGTTTCAGTCCCCTAATCATTTTTGTTGCCCTGGACGCTTTCCAATTTTTCCACATCCTTCTTGTAGTGTGGGGCCCAAAACTGGACACAGTACTCCAGATGAGGCCTCACCAATGTTGAATAGAGGGGAGCGATCATGTCCCTCGATCTTCTGGCAATGCCCCTACTTATACAGCCCAAAATGCCATTAGCCTTCTTGGCAACAAGGGCACACTGTTGACTCATATCCAGCTTCTCGTCCACTGTAACTCCTAGGTCCTTTTCTGCAGAACTGCTGCCTAGCCATTCGGTTGCTGGTCTGTAGCAGTGCCTGGGATTCTTCCGTCCTAAGTGCAGGACTCTGCACTTGTCTTTGTTGAACCTCATTAGATTTCTTTTGGCCCAGTTCTCTAATTTGTCTAGGTCCCTCTGTATGCTACCCCTGCCCTCCAGCATATTTACCACTCCTCCCAGTTTAATGTCATCTGCAAACTTGCTGAGGGTGCAGTCCATGCTATTCTCCAGATCATTAATGAAGATATTGAACAAAACCAGCCCCAGGACTGACCCTTGGGGCACTCTGCTTGATACCAGCTGCCCACTAGACATGGAGCCATAGAGCAGCTGTACTCAGTTGTTACCAGCCAAGGCAAATGGAGTAAGAGTGAGCCATGAACTAACTATGTTGTGGTATCCTGAGACTGCATTGCAATTTGAGATGACCTTGATTTGCAATATTGAAAACTATATTTCAAACACCTCATCGTCCAGGGGACTTCAGATTCAGTGTTGTGGTTCATGCCCATCTTTAGTTGCAATATTTGCATTTTAATGTTTCATCATCGGTAATTAACATCACCTCCTGCTTTACTCCCACTCTGTGTCATGGAGACAGGAGGACCACAATCCATGGAATGATACTGATTTATATGACGTCCTCACTCCAAGTGGCTCTGTCCACTATTTCTGGAGAGAAGGCATAAGGTTCCAGGCCTTATGGAGATGGCTGGGATCAGTGGAAGGATTTCTTGGCCTGGTGTGCAGATGTGTAAAGCAGGAGTTAGGTGTTAACAGCCCCTTTAATCTCACATAACCATGGGCCAGGTTTTGGTCCACTTATAGTTTAGCCTACTTATTAGATCAACAAAATCTGAACAAATCCGTTGCAGAGTGGGTGAGTAGCAGTTAGGATTTAGCTAAATGTTTGTCACCCCATCAAGAATAAGTGTTGTATTGAGTCAGTACAGATCATGGCTTCACTGGCATGCTACATTTCCCTGGCATGATAAAAATTAGATGATACAATTATTGTGGAATAAATGTTAACATCATGGATAGAAACAGAAATACAGAGAGAGAGATCCATATTTCCATCTAGTATAGTTAATCTCCAGCAGGAACTTCTACTTTTATTTGTATATATCCATAGAAGTTATTGATAGGCATATGTCCATCATATATTTAAATTTGTTAACAGCACAGTAGCTTTAACTGAACTTGTAGTTTTTTGTCATTTTAGGTCGCAACCCCTACAGTGGACACCGGATCAGTGTTCGGGGTCATCAGTGTGTCAGCTTGTATGTGTATGATTTTTTTCAGTGTGCTGTCCAGCTCTGTACAAATAGCTGGTTCAGCAGACCTTGATAGTACTACCCAGTGTTGTTAAGTGTTGAAGGCTGGAATGTCCTTGTCTTGGTAATGCTGTTCAGGCTGCCCAGTGCTTCTGTTCTTGAAGCTTCAGTGTTATTACTGTTAACAGCATATAAGGCAGCCTGCTCATTCAGCAAACCCCGATGTTACTTATAAAAAAAGACCACAGGCACAGCTTGGCAACAGAGGCACTTGCCCAGGTTTATTGCGCCCTAGGTCCCAGTATCAGTGCCCTGGTTCCGTGGTTACAGGTACACTGACACATGAGTGGCTAGGAGCAAGAAGAGGCTCAGTCAGCAGTGAAAATATCTGCTGTTCCCTGGGCCACACAAAAAATTACAGCAAAGAACCCCAACATTTATAGGCTAAAACTAACAATTAGATACACAACTTACACACAACCTTATGTATTTCATAACATTTGTTTGTTACCTTCCTTTGTTCCTAATATCTTAAACTAAATTGGAAAGTGTCCTTACTAGCTGAAATACATTTCCGTAAATATCTGGTGCCTAGTACTGTAGCAACAACTTTGCCAATTTCATGTACTAAACAGTGAACTTGTAAGGATCTGTTTTAATACATGGCCTGACTTGGGTTCACAGTCTCTGGTTCAGGCCTTAAATCTTGCACCAGGCCATCTCTCCCTACTATGCTTGCCTTTTTAATGAAGCACATTAATGTGTTTTCAAATGTCTAGGTAGTAGTTATTTTTCAGGTGACCATTTTCTTTGATATTGGTCTTTTAAAAACTTGAAATGTTTGTTTACAGCAAGAAGAACAGTGTGAGGTTTTTCAGTGAACTCTTTTTTCGATGTCCCTTCTTCCTAATTATTTAAGACATTTTCACCTTGCAGACTAGACACTGGCTACGAGAAAGTCAGAGGGCACTGACAGTAGCCTCACCTAGAAAAACCATTTTGCATTCAAGTATAGCTTAATAAGTATTGTGGTGATGCTTGATGCTAACTCTGCCCATTTAACCAGTGGCTACTAGGTCTATAATACCCTGAGCTGTCAATCTTTTAATTTGAAGAAGCACAAAATCCCTTATAGAAATGCTAGAATATATGAAAAAGATTAAAATCTTAAATTAAACTTTCCCCCCGACTGCCAGGAAGGATTTAGAACCTAGCAAGAAAGGAGGTGAATTTGACTTGTGTATAATCTACAGCTGATTTTATTGAAAAGTGCCTCATACTCTGCTATAGTTTTGATAGTAGGTATCATTTAAGGTCCTGCATATTCAGTAACATTCAAAATAAGTTTTGAAACACAAGAAAATATTGAAATGGTGAACAAAGACTTGTGGGAGTGGGGTGTTTGTGAAAAAGTTTCTCAACATAGTCTGGATCTTTTCATTTGTCTATTTGAATTCATGTAATTGGCAGTAGGTTAAAAGTCTGAGACTAAGGCTCCAGTAAGTCAGAGGTCAACATAATACATGTCATTATCTTGAGATTAGGGCTTTGTAAAAGGGCAAATGGGTTCCTGAAACCATCCACATTGTAGGATTGGGTTTTCATGAATATTTGCTGGACCTGGGTTTAATCTATGCAGACAATTGTAGAGGTCCCCCTATAGGAGTCAGTGTTCTCTGTCAGTCCCACATACCCCTCTTCTTCAGGTCCTGGGGTGCACTCCAGACATATAATTTACTTATGTTGTCTTGATAGGGGCTGAGCGACTGGATCTCTCTCACTTCCCTGCTGAGTCCCAGTCTTCAGGCCTTTAGAGGGAATCTGAGTGGCTTCTCCCACAACATGGTCTTTGGGGTGGGCCATGAGGTAGGGGCCACCGTTTCTTCAGTGAAGGGGTCTTCAGGGGCACAGGATGCACCTGTTCTTCCCACCCCAGCAGGGCAATAGCAGGGAAATGCTCCTGCTGCCAAAACACACACTGCGCATGGAGGCATAGATTCATATAGTACCCCTAAGAGATTAATGGATGTTCCTTCATAATCATGAATTTGGGATTATGGGTCACTATAGGTTGTCCATGTTACAAATGTTTTCTTGAGGGAGAAGGGGAGATCCAGGGTTAAAAATGAGAGGAGGTAGGAGTTCCCCTTAGAGGCACTGATCTTTTGAGATGGCATGATCCTCTGTGAGTAAACCTTATAGGTCCAGATCATGTAGCCCAGGGAAGCTGAGACCTGCAAGCTTAGTCTAACACTACTTGTGACCCTTATTCACTTATTGTGAGGGATAGTCTTTTTCTGTTAGATTTACTTTTTCCATGTATAAATACTAGGTTTTGCAACATACCCTATCAAAATACTGTTGATTTCCCCTTTTACATCCAGAATTGAGCCTTTATAATAAGGGTTGGCAGTGACTCTCCCACTGAAACAGTCATTTTAATTGACATTGTTTCCAGGAATAAAATGGCTTTTTATTAATAAAGTTTTGATGGAAAGGTAGTTGGCCTTGGTATCTTCCTGTCTATGGATAGCGGAACACTTTGGTATTGGATCCGCTTACCTGCTGTAATAAATTTGGATCAAATATTCGCCCTTGGGTTTCATTATGGACATCCTATCAGACAAATTCTCCTTTTTGGGGTTTTAATTGTGATGTTTCAACATCAGTGATGTATCCAAATTCCGTAACTTTAGAGAAATATAACATTTTAAAACTCCTGACCTAGCTAAATGGCAAGGTGGCTGAGCAGTGGTTAAAATGATGGATTCAGAAAAAATGTTTGACACACCTCACTCGCTAAGGAAAATAGGGCTTTATTTTCTGAAATAGGTATCCCATGATTTTTGTGTTACTTGCATCAGTGCACAAACCTCAAAGGTACAGTACATTTCACTGATATCCCACAGAAGGATATGTTACAATTTTTATGGAACAACAGTCAATATCATAGATAGAAACAAAAAGCCTGAATGGGGGAAAAACATAATTTTCCCCAGGCATATCCATAAATGTTATTAATAGGTACGCAAGTATCCATCCTACATTTAAACTCCTTAACACTACCGATAGCTCTCACTGTGGCCTAACCCTGCCAAGTGTCTTCAATTGCTATGAACTTCAGCGAAAGCTGACATCTACCAAAACCCACAGGATCATGTCCTCTGTTGCCAGATTGCCCATTTCATATGTTAATGATCTTCCCCTTTTCTCATATCATAGAACTCTATTTCACTCCATCAGTCTGTGCTTCCAAGTTTTGCATAGCATGTACAGATTGCATGTTGTGTAGAGTGTTCGGATTTCTACCTACATTCTTCCTGGGGCCCCACCTGGTATTTGTGTACCAAACTTAGGTGTTCTGGTAGCCTGGTTTCTTTTTGCCCTCCTAAGCCTGATATTGTCTTAGTTCTTGGGAGTATGATCCTATAGATAGCTCTGGAGATTGTAATTCAAAGGAATTAATTCTCCAGATCAGGTTGTTTTCTAGGATATGTGATATGCACAAAGCTTGTGTTACTGTGGTGGTGTAGGCCAAAATGTTCAAACCTGGGCACTTAAAGTTAGATGCATTAATCCATATTTAAGCTCCTAAATAAGTGGATTGATGTTCAAATGTGCTGAGCACTCAGAGTTGTCATTGCCTTCAGTAGGAGCAGTGATTACAGAGCATCTTTCTCAGGGCACTTAATGTAGGTGCTTACGTATGGATTTAAAATACTTAATGTTAGTTATCCAAGTATACTAGTTCTGGCTGTAATGTGTGGTACCAGTTTGTTGTTCATCATAACAATTATTTGGCACATTAACCTCTTACTTAGATTTTAATGAAAGACATGACGCTTGTTTTTGAAGACTTGTTGGAATACAACTAGAAAACTTCAGTTATTTGGCTTAATGGTGGTTGTATTTCACATTACATTAAGTAGTTTTCAGCAATTGACTTCAAATGGACCTTTGATCACCAGTCTTTAAAACAATATTGTGATTTTCTTTTTCTCTTTTAAACATATTTTGCTGCAAATTCTACCGTATGAGTTACCCTAGTTTTGAATTAAACAGGGCTGTCAAACCTAATTTGCAAAAAGAAAAGGAGTACTTGTGGCACCTTAGAGACTAACCAATTTATTTGAGCATGAGCTTTCGTGAGCTACAGCTCACTTCATCGGATGCATACCATGGAAACTGCAGCAGACTTTATATATACACAGAGAATATGAAACAATACCTCCTCCCACCCCACTGTCCTGCTGGTAACCAGGTTTAATCTATGCAGCAGGTAACCAGCAGGACAGTGGGGTGGGAGGAGGTATTGTTTCATATTCTCTGTGTATATATAAAGTCTGCTGCAGTTTCCACGGTATGCATCCGATGAAGTGAGCTGTAGCTCACGAAAGCTCATGCTCAAATAAATTGGTTAGTCTCTAAGGTGCCACAAGTACTCCTTTTCTTTTTGCGAATACAGACTAACACGGCTGTTACTCTGAAACCTAATTTGCTGCTTTTTTCACAGAATTGTCCATTATACATTATCCAAATACAACAGAAAAAAACAAGATTTAGTTTGATTGACTTGTCCCATTGCAAAGTGTGCACCTGCTGTGAAATGAAGTTGCAGAGGAAAAAAGTGGAATAATTTAACTTTTTTATTTGTAAAGATAATCAGGGTTTTTCTGATTACATCTTAACTTCATAAATGTTAAATAACCTATCAGCATCTAGTTGTTGTAAATTATGAAAAGGAGCATTGCTGAGAATATTAACCAACTAAATCTTTGTTCTTTAGTGAACATGAAAATATGTTGTGGCAGGTTGTCATAGTGCTCATGGTAACTTTGGCATCAAATAACAAAACTGCCATTTGCACTTAGGGTAAATTGGTTCACTTATGCTTTTATTGTTCCTTTTATTCTGACATAAATTTATGAACTCTGGAACTAACCAAGTCATGTGGTTTCCCAGCTGATTATAACAAATATGCCCATTTCGTTCAGTCACCAGAGCACCTGGGGTAGACAGTTTCGAACTTGCTGCAGATCTTGTAGGGTATGTCTGAACACACAAAGTTTTTCATTTCACATTTCCATGCATTCTAACTATTCATTTTTTCTCTTTTTCAAAGGGTAAAATGATCTCTTGGTGTTAGCACTCGGTGAATACTGGGAAGAATTTCCATTTAATATTCCTTCGCATTTTTCAGTGCATCTGTTTTGACATATTTGCATTTTTGTGTTCACTTTCTAAGATAATCTTCAGAATGAGTTTACTGGCATGACCATTCACCAACAAAGTAAACTTTAAGAGCATATTGTAGACTATTCATGTAAAGTGAATTTTGAATTTATGATCACGAGCAAATGTACTGTATCTTAAGAGGTTATACTCAGTCAGAGAGCATAAACTTATCATCTGGCTTGTACGTTTCCCAATATGAGATGTATATGTAAATATAATTTATACAGTGATACTGATGTACATGATGCTTTGTGAATATAGAATGGAATAGCTAGTGAAAAAGGACTTATTTCTTATAACTCTAAAAATAATTCACATCTATCATAGCTATATCCTATAGTATGATGCTGCTTAAAAATCTTGTAATAATGCAAGTCTAACTCTACACATAAAGAGTCAGAATTTTAGACACTAGCCTTCATTTTTTCCAGGCCCAAATAATGGTGAGCACAGTCCTGATCCTGCAGTCTATGTCACTGAGCTGTATAAGGCCTTGATTTTTTGTGGGGGCAGTCAGAACGGTAGAGGCTAATTCTTCCCACTGCCAGTGTGGAGTTGACACGGACCAAGAGGGGAGACTTTCTGTCTCTCTCTCGCGCTAGGGCTCGCGTGCAGCAAATCAGCTCTAGAGCAGGTAGAGTGACCTGAGGCTGCCCGGGCTTGTGGGAATTGCCAGGATTCGGGCCTGCCCCAGCAGTGCTCCTTGCCGCCACTGATGTCCCCTCCCTGCCGTCAGGGGTTTCAGCAGAAGCAGTGCAGAGCTAGTGAGGCGGGCTCTACGACTGCCAGGGAAGCCTTCCGTGTTGGAGAAACACATTGGAGAAGCTACTTTCCACCAACTTAGAGTCTGCAGTGCAGGGGTGAACCCCCCCCCCACCCGAGATGGTACATTCACACAGCAAAAGGCTGTGTGCAAGGGCTAGCCTACCCAACCTAGCATGCATCTAGACAGGGTAGGTAACAATAACCATGAAGACAGCACAGTGCAGGCTTCAGAGCAGGCTCATGAGCCAAGTATGTAGCCAGGGTCTATACCAGGCTTATTCTACCTGCTCTGAAGTCCCCACTGCTCTGTCTTCTCTGCTACGTTACCCATGCTAACAGCATTCAAGCTAGCTCAGGTAGGCTAGCACAGCCTTTGCTCTTTAGACATATCCTTATATATGTAAGGGCCAATATTTCAACCCAGCTTTAATTGGGCCTTTATTTTTGTAAGTGCAAAATAGTAGACACAAATAATTACAGATGCAGCCTTGCATCTGCTGCTGTTTGCACTCACAACTTAGGTCACATGCATATATAGGTCCTTCATTTGTGGGCACAATGAGGAACTTAAATGCTTAAGTGGCCTAAGTTGGAAGTTCCAGTGCCCCAAAGACCTGGTACATTTTGTCAGTTTCTGTGCTGTTTTTTTGTGAAAGTATAAAGTAGTTTCTATGGATTTCTTTCACAAACAAACCTAGGATACTTTATAGGCACAGATAACTGGAGATTTGGGGGAACTTTAGTGCCCCTAAAAATGTTAGGAATTGCCTTAATAAATAAATAAATGCTAAGTTTGGAAAAGAGTGGACTAATTTAGTCATGGTACAAAACTATTCACTAAAGCATTAAACATGGGCATAATGAACAACCTACAAATCTGAAAACAATTCCAAACAATGATCTTTACCCATGGTTTCTTGAAATGAAACATCTATAAGCTATAAATCATACGTTTTGCCCTTTTATGCTTGTAAAGTCATACACTAGTTGAGCCTTGACTTTGATCCAAAACGTTAAAATTATGTTTTAATAGGACACTAGAGTACTGACTACACTCACTCACAGCACTGATTGCTGGTAGCATCAAAATCATTTTTATCAACTTTACACTTTGGAAAACAGCTGTTGTTCAGTTTGGCTGAGCAAACTGGGATATTTCTGAACAGACTTCAGTGACCATTTTGTACACTGAATACTGGATACTATAAAATCAACTACTTTGAAGAAGGTGTACTTATGAAATTCCTTTGCTGTATTTGGATAGCTGGATTGACCTCACCTATTTGCATTTTCTTGGGAACTTTTATCTTCCTTGGAAGCTCAGACATTTTGACTGTCTGCAACTTTAAATTTATTCTGGTGGATTTGCACCCAGAACAAATTACAGCTCTCATCTGATTGGATGGACTGAAGTGAATAAAGTGTCATTTTCATAAGAGATTAGCCTTGTGTTGCTGAAACATCCAACCCATATTTAGGCCTTTTCAACCTAGTTCAATACCAAAGACAAAGTTAAACTTTTCCATTTGAGCTGCTAGGCCACTAAATTCAAGTTCTCATTTCAGGATCTCTCATTGCATCCTCCACAATCTCCCACATTCCACACAGTGCAAAATTGTTCTCAAATACTGAAGCCAGTGCTTCTGCCTGGAGAGTCTACCTGGTAGGACAGAGAACCCAGATACCTGGTGATATACTTAACACTTCAAATATGATGTCCTGAAATATAGCCCCTCATTTGTGTAATATTTGTAAATTAACTTTGCAATTTTTAAACAACTTCCAGAGTATCTCTTAGGGGATTGTATTATTTTTAATAGCGTCTTGGCATGCCAAATTCCAAGCAAGCACATAATGATGAGTATATGTAGCTTGTGGTTCTTCCTGTTAAAATTGGATTGCTGTCCCTGATACTAGGGACTTGTCTACATGAACACTTAGTTCACAGCATGCTGGGGTGTAAATCTACCCTGCAGCATACTTAGTGTCCATGTGGACCCTGCAGCTGTATCCTAAAAGTTCCCTAGTATGTTTTGATCTACTCCATTTCAAAGTGGGCTAGATACTTAGTGCATGACACACTAGTGAGGAGTGAATTTATACCCCAGCTTGCCATGACCTAAGTGTTCATATAGACAGGCCCCAAGCCTACCGTATTAATGGCACCATCATAACATTGTCTGTGATAGGTATTGATCCCCACTCAGATTAGGTGCAATAATATATTTCTAATTAGATCCCACAGTGTACAGGCAGTTTTATACAATCCAATGAACTCTTCGTGAACATTCATACAATCATCCACGCATTGCTGCATAAAAGCACTTGCTCTTTCTCAGAAAAGTCTGTTGTTGCAGCTACCCTGATTGCATACTGCGTTCCACAAATTTCCCCTCATGATTTTAAGAGTCATGATTTCCATTATTTCACTTTGACTATCTGGATTGTGAATTTGTCTAGCCTCTTTCTCAGCCACTTTGAAATATTAGGATCTCATTTTGCCTGCAAACAAAGCAGTTGGAAACAAAGTCCATTTTGCCTGCGAACAAAGTCAGTCTCTCCACTTAATGGCTTATTTTCAGCTAGATCAATCTAATGGCCTTGCAGTGCAAGTCCTTGTGTAGCAAGATAATGTATACTACTTAGTATTCTATTAGGATCTTCCTGTTTTCTTCTTTCTTCTAAGAGTACTGATAACTTAGCATGTCAACGTAATTCTTTGTGGTCTTTTGAAGAATATCAACTGCTTTGTGGCGATATGAAGAAGTTTGCTGCCTCTCAAATTTGTCATCAGCCTTTTTCCAATTAGTGAATCCAGTGTGTGTGAAAGCTTCATCTTTTGTACTGTGCCTAAAAGTTGTTCAACAGTAGAGACAAAGTACATTCTTACCAGCTTCAGAATAATGGAGCCACTGAAGATCATCCAATCAGGATAAGCAGAAGGAATGGTCTCATTTTCCAAAGTTTTACACAGAGAAAGACTTAAGTCATGGTTGATGAGGTGTCTCAGAAATGCTAACAGTCTCAGGCCACTGCCATTTTACTTCCTGTTACAAGTAACGGTGGAGACAGCCCAGTACTGCAACCTGCAGAAGTTGATTTGCTTTTTATTGAAAGTGTAGTTTCCGTCTTTTTAATCAGCCATGTTTTTTAAATTATTTCATTTTAGCACCTTGAACATAGACACTTTGTTTTTGTACTTCACTCAGTCAGTAATCACTTGGTAAGAATGGCATAGGACTGCAAAATTTAAAAACACACACAATACTCTCTGGCAAACTAAAACATTTAGATGGCCTCTTGGTTTTATATAGTCACTGTGTTTTAACAGTGATACTCAGACTTCAGGGTTCAGCAGCCAAATTAAAAAAGCAACAGTACACAAAAGAGCCACAGTGGTATGAATTCATTGTTTCATTTACTATATTCTCATTTAAACACTATGAGGGAAAATATGTAGTGTTTTGATTTATGTATATACACCAATCAGAAGGCTTTTACTATGTTATTAACCAATTGTAGTTGATAAAATACTAATACTTGGTCAGTCATTTTTGCTGTGAGAATAATAATATATCATTCATATAATAATTCTCGCATCAGATTTTATTTTTGTTTATATTTAAATAATTTTGGTTTCTAAAGCGAAGTCCCAACAGGGGCTTTTACACGAAGTTGCAGATAATCAATGCATCTTAGGATTTGACCCACGCTGTTATTAAACAACAATTATCCTGTGTACTATTCTCCATCCTGTAACAGAGATATTCAACACCAATATGCCTTGGGAATATAATGTCTTACTAAATGCCGGCAGTACCTCACCACTGATAAGACCGGTAGGTCGGCCTCATTTTGTCCTTGTAGATGGCCTGGATCCATACACACAGTATGAGATAAGGATACAAGCTTGCCAGAATGGTAAGATGGCTTCGGATGTTTCACTTGCATGATCGACAGAGAGAGCAGATTTGCAAAATAGATCCAGTTCAACAAAATAGATATCTTATTTCTAAATTGAAGTGAAATGTTTACCCAGTAAAAATAAAGCCTAGCGCTGTGGAGCATTATACCTTTCCCTGTATTATATCGTGAATATTTTAAGTGGAGATTAAGATGTCTGTATTTCTGGGAATATATCCTGTTTTATCAAATGCTTTGTGAGAATAGCTTAAGTGTTTTTGAACTATCTTGCTCCCCATAGGAGAAAATCCTTGCTCAAGTGGTGTCAGTTGCACCAGTATTTGGCTTATAAGGAGTAATAAACAACAACAACAACAACAACAAGATAGCTGGAAAGCCCAGATATTATATAGAAAACATTAACTTTCTACTTCCTTATTTAAAGTTATTGGGAATGTTCACAATCTGATCTGAGAGAGAAAATCTTGTCATGTGACAGACAGGGCATGGTTCTCTTCTCCCTTATGGTGGTGTAAACCAGAAGTAACTCTGTTGAACTCAATGGAGTTACACTGGTTTAAATTAGTACTTAATTATGAGGGTAAGCACTCATTGGAGGCACCAGTTTGTTTCCTACACACAAACTTGCTCTTACTTCATTGTTACTCTAAGTAACTGACGTCAGGCATGCTAGATCCTGAAACTCAGCCTTAAAGAAAACTGTGAAAGAAATATGGAAGATTTGGTATTGCCTTCAGTGGAAGCAGAGTCAGGCCAACACTAAACACTTTTAAAATTGCAATCCAAAGTCTTCAAGCTTCTTCCATTGCTATTTTTGTTATTGTGTCCATTATCATGGGACTTTGTTACACATTCTAAAGGCAATCTCAGATAACTGGATCTGGGCAGCTTGGCAGCTATGATGTGACAAAGACAGTGTTTAAAAATACATATTAAACACTTTAAAATGGAAAATGAATAATTAATTGGTTCACTTTTCACACATTGAATGCTCGTATTACTACTGTCTTTATTTCACATCATGACACAGGCCTATTCTTTATGGCTAAAATATCTAAATTAGAAACCTCTGCTTTTATCCGCAGAAAACAGCAACTATATATTCAGATTAATGAACAACTTTTGTTCCTTACATTTCCATGCGTTAGACCATTAAAAGAGCCCTTTTTTTGTTGCTGTGGAAAACTTTGACCTTTTAAGTTAATTTCTGATTTTCTTCCCAGGTGGCTGTGGAGTAGGCAGTCGGACATACGCAAGGACTTCTGAAGCACCCCCTAAGGAACTGAATCAACCTATAGTTAGGGCAACTGGATCTGGAGTAATAGAAGTAAAATGGTTACCACCTAGGAAACCAAATGGAATCATAATTAACTACTTTATTCACAGGTAGACATTTTTATACCTCTATATCATCCCCTTGCATTTAGTCTTAATAAAGCATTTACTTAAATAGTCCAAGTAATACTGGTGCGTGAACATAGCGTTTAAAAACGTACAGCATGCTGTTTGAGCCATGAAGCGAAGTGTCGCCTTGTTTCTGGCTTTTTGAGTATTAAGTTAGGAGGACATTTGTCAATGGATTGACAAGTTGCTGACAGTACCTTCAACACAGTTTGTAATCTTGCTCCATGTTGGAGCTACCATAAATGACATGCAGTAGGTAGACCCACATTTTATAAAAATAGACAGAGGCAAAATTTGAATAAACTGATGAAAGGAATGAATGGAGCCATATGCTTGTAAACTTGGTGCAAAATGCCTTCTAACCACAATTAGGTAGAAGATGGCAGTTGGAAAGGAGCCAGTTTTGACTTGTGTAGGAGGTAGAGTGCATCTGAACCAAACTAATGATGATGTAGTTGAGTTACTAAGTCAAAACTGAAGCCAGAAATTGGAGACAGGTAGTCGAGGACACGGAAAGTACTCAAACATACATTAATGTATACTGTATGGCTGCTTAAATGCTGACCTCGGAATTGGTGCGATGTTCGTTATACTGTTAGGCATAGGGTCATACTGGGCAGGACTGGTGGTGGGTGGGCCCTCTGTTTAAGCATTTAAACTGAATCAGGGTGTTTTGGAAATCACATCTATTATTTGCCAGAAATAATTACATTGGGGTAGTATTACAGTGCTCTTCTAGTTAAGTTACACTGATGTATGTCTCCTAGTGTTAACCTACGCCTCCCTGTCAAACCGCTGCTCCACAGTCCACTGGCTCCCATAAGACTGACTGGCATGTCCTCGTTGTGCTCTGGATCTCTTGAACCCAGCGTACAGCCTTTTCTACCTAGTTAGCTGTCTCTTGGAAATTTGGCTCTGCAGGAGTCTGTCCTCACAGCTTTGTGGAAGCCAACTGGTGAGATCCTTATTAATGTAATGTGGGGTTTTGGGGACTCAGAGCACAACCTCTGCACTAGAGCCTGCCAGCTCTGAGTAAACCAGCTGGCATGCTTATGCATCAGGGAAGCTTGCACAGGAGGCTTTGAAGTCTGAGCTCCAGATTCTCTCATCTCAGAACTTCCTGTCTCAAAGCCTGCGGAGCTGGCTCCCCAAGTTTTCTGAAGCCAGGATTTTTCAAAAGCTTCAGGTGTCCCCCAGGACCTTTGGATATTGGGAGGTTGCATTGTAATGCAGTTGTATGTATGGCGACGGCATTTCCAAAAGCGAGCAAGCCAAATTCCTCTTAGCAGATGTTTGAATGTGTAAGAATAATTAATGTAAATTCACATTTGCCTTAAATATATTAGCACTGAGTCTCTAAAAATGCCTGATCTCTTTAAATACCTTTTTCATCTGCTCACTGTTAATTGTATGAGAAAAATACATCAAGTCTCTACTCCTTATCAAAGGAAACAAAGTATCTGTTTTAGCCCAAGACATGGCTTCACTCTCTTGGTTTTGTAAATAAAGCTGATGATTACGGTTTCTATTCCATGGCAGCCATAGAAAGGGAAAACAGGAAATATAATGCAGAAAGCCCTGCTTCAATGAAAAATACTGTAAATTGAATTTGACAGCATTTGATGGCATTTGATTATTCTAGTCACAGCCAAACAATGATATAAAGAGTAATATGAAACAGAATGTGTTACTGCCTAGCAGACTCAAAAGCAATAAACCTTCCTCCAATGTGACACAATCACTTCACAATCATAATTGTAGCCTGTTTGATACCTCTGAGTACAGCAGAAGGGCACTGACTGACATAGATACATTTTGTTTTTTATTTAAAGTGAAATGAAAATGGCGCACTGGGGCTCCAGATACAATCGTTATATTCACCTACATAGGCATGAATCACTTGGCAGTTATTTCAGCTGAAGTTTAAATGTGCTTAGACAACAACAATATCAAATCTTTCTCAGATAGCTGCAAAAAAAAATTAGAAATTTGTAAGGACAGAAATGGGATGTAGGCATATAGTTCTTTGTCATTCTGTAGCCACACGTAGGCTTATATTGTTATAGCAACAAGACTGCAGTATTTCTGGGGGACATTATGGCATGTAATTTCTTCTTCATCATTTGCCTCTTCCTTGCTGTATCTCTACCAAAACAAATTCATTTAACTCAAAACATTGAATGTTTGGGAAACCATCATGTGGAGATGTTTCCATTAAAATTGCAGGAGTTTTACTTGCCTGTAGAATTATAAAAGTGCTTACAAAATAATTGTAATTCTGCCAAAAACATTTGGGGTGGGAGAGTGTAATTGGTTGTATTTTACCTCTGACTGGTGGGACAGCTGTAAACATCTCATAGAATAGAGGCAGTCACATTTTTTCCAACAAGGACCACAACTTAACAGAGATTGTCTCGTGAACCATGTCCCCTTTCATTCACAATCCTGCAATCCACCACCCCTTGCATTCACCATTTTATAACATCTCTGTGACAACCACAGCAGTTGCTAGCCTGGAAAGGGAATATTAGGGAAGTAGTTTAATGTATTTCTAGGTGTCTTTTAATGAGATGTAGTAACTGGAAACAAGGCAAGCTGGCATCATATGACCACCAGTCACCAAGTGCTCTCTGGTCCTCAGTTTGAGAACTGATCATATAGAAAAAAATTACCTATAAAATTAGAAATATGTGGGGTCCAATTCAGATCTGGATTAAGCTGGTGCAACTTCAGTGGAAGTATCTCAGCTAAATTCAGCAGGGGTATTGTTTAGAAAATAAATATAAGTGGGATAATAGTGTAACTTACACAGGCCTGATATTCAGTGGGTGTGCAAAATGAGGCTGGGGGAGAGGGAAAGGGGTTTAACAAAAATTAACAGGATTAATTAAGATACACCCAATGTTATGGGCTGTTGATCCTTATTCTTCCCTTTGGAATGTCAGTTATGCTTATTTTTCACACTCACTGAGTGCTCATTTAGTGTTAGTTACACCACTTTACTACTCTCCTGTTTTGTTTACACTTGATGTGCAGCTTACCAGACACTTAGATGTTAGTGTGATATAAAGACCTATATCAATGGCTATATTGACCTATGTGAGTGCTGCATTTGGCTCATGATGATTATCATTTTTATCTGTAATTAATATAAACCATGGTCTAAGTTACCATTTTAATGTGTGCCCAACTCATATCCTTTTTTGGGTGTATTTTTCCTATGTCAAAGTCCATATTTTTTAAAAAAAGAGCCACAATATAAATTTCTGGAGGTGTGTCATGATACCTTTTTATATATATATTATATATATATCAATCATATATTTATAATATATATGTATTATAACTAGGGCTACTCTGTTGCTCTGCATGGAAGATGGTATTAGGGTGCATTGTGAAGCACATCGTCCCTGCAAAAACTTATGGGGGCATTTTGCCTCAGGCTTGTACAATGCTTCCAGAAGTAGCTGCTCACCACCTGGGCCTAGCGACAACATGCAGCACTAGTCCATGTTCTTTTTTTGACTTTTTGAGGACTGGGGTCAGGATGGGACATGGCTCTGAAGGCGTATTCTGAGCATGGCCCCAGAGGCAGAGCTGGTGCATCCAAAAGTACAAGGATTCACTATCTCTCTCTCTCCCTCCCCTGCCCCGTAAGGGAGGAGAAGAGCAGGTGCTGTAGTCACTCACCGTTGCAGCCTTGTGGATGTAGTAGTAGCTGTTTAGTCATCTGGCATGGAGGATGATGTCCTCTCCTCCCAACCCCTGCTAGAGCTTGGTGTGGGGCCAGGGAGGATTTGCCCCATGCTTAATTTGTAATAAAAGAGGTGCTGAGGGTCAAGCAAAGAGATCCCGGGGCTCAAGCAATGATTTACTTTCATAACTGATGCAGCAAGCTCAGAGGTGCCGGGGCTATGATCTGCCAAGCCTATAGGTGCCAGAGCTCAGGCCTGGCAAGCCCTGGAACAAATTAAGCACTGGACTTGCCTTTTATAAAATAACTCTATCTGAACATCTTTAAATTGAGTATAGGCAGCAAATCAGAGTGTGCAGATTGAGACAGCTTCCAGCTCCTGGAAATGTTATTCTCCTATGCAGCTCACTGTACAGAAGAAACACTTCCAGTTAAATGAGCAGTTGAATCTTAAATCTTAAGTCGATTGAAATGATTACAAACTGTTCAACCACTTCTGTTCAAAGTTTATTCATACATGAAGATATTCTGGGTTTTAGCACCACAGATGGAACCATTTACCTAACCATAAGTTTCATTCATTAAATATTCAGTAGTAATAAGATCTAAATACTTAACCAGACTACAATGTTCAGCTTTGCTTGCGGCTGAGCTTACGGTTGGTGGCATATTTGATCTTTCACTGTGGAGTAGCTGTTTCTCACAAAATTTCTAAAATGGTACTAAACATAAATTTGTGAATTCTAGCAAGTGCTTTAACGGTTAATTAAACTGTTGTGCTAAGCAAGCCCAGATACCAGGTATTAAAGATAACTTTATTACACTTAAAATGACACCACTTTTTTACTTCTCTTTAGGAATATTTTAAGTACATTGGGAGGAGAGCACAGTTACAATTATAAATAACAATATATTATTTGTGATGGTATAGGCGTGCATGACACTGTGCAGATAGAGTTGTTGCAGTCATGTTGGTCCAAGGATATTAGAGAGATAAGGTGGGTGAGGTAATATCTTTTATTGGACCAACTTCTGATGGTGAGAGAGACAAGCTTTTGAGCTTACTCAGAGCTCGTCTGCAGAGAAACTAACTCAGAGTGTCACAGCTAAATATAAGGTGGAGCAGATTGTTTAGCATAAGTAGCAAATGCATGTTTCAAGGGACTCAAGGTGAAGTGGCCCGTTAACACCCCTCCAGTCATAAGGAGGAAAGAGAGGGGGAAGCAGCTGGAGTGGGGGTTGTTAGTGGGTTACGGATGTTGTAATAAGCCATAAATCCAGTGTCTCTATTCAGTCCATGATTATCAGTGTCTAGCAGAGTTATGAATTTAAGCTCCCAGGCTCAACTTTTGCAAGTGTTGCACAGGTTTCCTTTGAGGCTGAGCACAGACATGGAGTGATCGCTTTGTGAAAAGTGCTCACCCATAGGTGATACGGTGTTTTTGTCTTTTATCATTTTCCTGTGTGAGTTCATTCAACAGCGTAGTGATTGTCTGGTTTCACCCACATAGTTGTTCACCCACATAAATGGGGCATTTCATGCACTGGATGAGATTGCTATAGGCCTGTGTAGAACCCGTGGATCTTCAGAGTTGTATTGTGCAGGGCGTTTGATCATTGTAGCAATGGAGATAAGTCTGCAGGTTTTATATCTGTTGGTTTGGAAGGGTCTGGTGCCGCTTTGCGTTGTTGTGTCCTGGTCTGTGGGAAC
Source organism: Lepidochelys olivacea (assembly GCF_965140295.1). Classification (NCBI taxonomy): domain Eukaryota; kingdom Metazoa; phylum Chordata; order Testudines; family Cheloniidae; genus Lepidochelys; species Lepidochelys olivacea. Next base: position 165,499,558 of record NC_140413.1, read on the forward strand.
ATGCCACTGATGATGAGCTTGAAGAGGTTGGAGGGTTGTTTGAAGGCCAGAAGGGAAAGTTCAGAAAAGGTGGGAATTTATTTCAGGATGGGGTTCCCATCAAGTATGGATTGAAGTTGTTTGATGATACACTGTATGGATCCCAGTGTGGAGTGGTAGGAAACAACTAGGTGCGTGCGTTCAGAGGGGGTTTATTTCTGTACTGAAGCAAGTTCTCTAGGGGTATTTGAATGGCCTCTTTCATGATGTAATCTACTTCTCTGGTGGAGTGTTCTTGTTTGGTGAAGGTGGTTTTGAGTGTGTTAAAGTATATATCCTGGACTTTTTCCTCAGAGCATATTCTGTGGTAGCTGAGTGCCTGGCTGTAGATAACAGATTTCTTGGTGTGTTTGGGGTGGTCACTATATCTGTGAAGTGAGATGTGGTGATCCAGAGGTTTTGGATATAGGTGTCTGTTGGGTTCCATTGCTGAAGCTGATTGTGTTATCCAGAAAGATGATGCTCATGTGGGAGAGTTCTAGAGAGAGAGTTTAATGGACACATGGTCTTTGTTGAAGTCAAGATGGAAATCTATGAATCTGTGAGGGAGTTTAGGTCATCTGTCCAGAGGATGAAAATATCATTGATGTATCTCAAGTATATCATTGGTTTTGTGGGGTGGGTTTGCAAATATACATCCACCTTGTCTTGATACAATTATCTGCTACACTTGATTTTTAAAACCTATGGACAAGTTCTTTGTCTTCTGACCTATCTGAGGAATTTCTAAGATACCTATCATGTAGGTACCTAAGCACTGCAAGAAGGAAATACATCTTACCATGTGGAACAGTGTGAGTAAACAACAGGAGAGAGGAGAAAGGTAAAGTATGCATCCATCTTTTGTAAGGGTGCGCTTCACATTGATGAGCACAATAAATGACATCTGAATGATAATTCTGCATGTGTTTTTAATTTGATATGGAGGAAAGTATGAAAAATCAAACTCATGGTGCTATGCTGGAGGACACTTGATGACGTATGGTTAGGGGTCAATGTGTAGGTCCACTGATCCACTCTCCTCCACCACATCAAAGGCTCACACTTCTTATTTTAGGGGCAGTAAGAGAGCCTGTCCTTCCTCCCCTTCACCCAACGCCATCACCAAATCTTCAGTATCAACATGTTTTGTGTTTTGCTCACTCCCCCAATCTGGAGGCGTGAGACCCAGAAAATCTCTTTGCTTTTCTCTTGCTCCCACCCTTTAAACTTTACAATATCCTGGGGTCACAACACCCCAGAGTTTGCTAGAAATTCTCCAATTTCTTGCAACTGGGAGAAATGGCAGGGGGGAGGGGGGCAGGTGGTTATGTACCTGTCTAAGGGCAGACACATCTATGTGTGTACTTATGAATATATGCAGAGGTGAAAGTAAGCTGGTCTGGTCTGGTATGGCGTACCAGCAAGAGCCGGTACGCTGCCGATGGTACTGGCTTCCCCAGGCCAGCGATTTAAAGGGTCTGGGGCTCCTGGCAATGGCCGGAGCCCCAGGCCCTTTAAATCGCTGCCAGAGCCCAGCTGCTGGAGCCCCAGGGTAGCGGTGGCAGCCGGGAGCCCCCGGGGCTCCGTCGCAATTTAAAGGGCCTGGGACTCTGCTGCAGTAGCAGCGGCCGGAGCCCTGGGCCCTTTAAATCGCCGCACAAACCCCGCTCCCAGAGCCCTGGGGTAGCGGCGGCAGCCCAGAGCTCCAGCTGCAATTTAAGGGGCCAGGGGCTCTGGCCGCCGCTACCGCAGCAGCGCCCCAGGCCCTTTAAATCTCCGACAGAGCTCTGGGGTAGCGGCAGCAGCCCCACTGCCAGAGCCCCGGGGTAGTGGCGGTGGCCAGGGGCTCTGTCAGTGGTTTAAAGCGCCCCGGGCTCCAAAGGCCCCGCCTGTTCCAGTTGAGGCCCCAGCCCTTCTGGTTGAGGCCCTGCCCCTCTGCTCACAACTCCAGCATACTGGTAAGTCCTTCAAGTTACTTTCACCCTGAATATATGTGCACATGCAAAACTATGTGCATCCTTTGTTTATATTTGTATAAAATATATGGGAGTCTAATACTACAAGCACCCGAGATTGCTAGTATTTTTTTAAATAGTTTTGTTGTTTTTTTGTATCCTTAAAAATAGTGACTAAAGTGGGACTAACAAAATAAAAACTGACAGAATTATTAAAATTCAGATTTTTATCTTGCCAAAGAAATGTTCTTCAGCCAGTGTGCATGTGAAGAAATGATGACACTCGGTAGCCAGACAAACCAATTCCACTCCTGTGAATTTGCTGTATTTGCGATACAAGTGACAGATAATGTCATTTCCTTTTTTGTTTGTTAGAATGCAGGGATAAAATGGTTTTATTTCTTGTGGAGGCAAAGGTTTCAGTTAAAAGTAAGGAAAATACCTAAATCCGTGTGAGGTACAGCACAGTTTTCACTGATATTTATCATAGTCTTCAACCACCAGGTTTCATTCCAGACGAACATTTTTATTCCTCGTAAAGGTAAGTGATTTGGCAGCTTCATCTAGAAACTTATGACCTGCCTTTATCCATCAACTCTAAGTTAACATCCTAGTGGAGCCAAATTGTAAAAGAGAAGCTGATCACCTGTAACCTCCATTGGAGCTTAGCAGAATCTCAGGATTTGCCAGTAGCAGAGCTACCCCTAACTGGAATGGATATATTAAGTGCATATGTGTGGACAGTGATGAGTCTTCAATTGCTGACATGGGAAAGTGCCTCAAAATATTTTAAGTAGAAAATCCCTTTGAAATAGATACATATTTATGTTATGGGAAAGCACCATGGATCATGTTTTTTAATGAGCTTTTACAATTACATCTGGAATATGGATGTGCTCAGTCTGACTAAGAATCCCAATTTCATCCAGAAATGTGATTTTTTTTTCACGTGCAAACTGGAGTACAGGCAAAATGTATAGGCACAGTTTTAAAGGACTGTCTGAATATTTGGCCCTTTGTGTTCTAGGCCAGTGGTTCTCCACTGGGGGGCTGTAAGCAGGTTTCAGGGAGTCTGCCAAAATAAACCAGCAAGCAGGGCCGGTGTTAGACTTGCTAGGGCCCAGGGCACAAAGCTGAAGCCCGAACAACTTAGCTTCACGGGGTGCCCTGTGACATGGGCTCCCGGGCAATTGCCCTGCTTTCTACCCCCTATCACTGTCCCTGGCTTTTAATCTACTGGATGTGCAGAAAAACAGTTGTGGCACAGGCGGCCCGTGGAATTTTTATACCATGTTAGGGGACCCTCAGAAAGACAAAGGTCAAGAGCCCCTGTTCTAGGCAACAAATTGCTTTCAATAATAAAGTGGGTCAAAGTCTTCAAAATTGAGTGTCGGGGTTAGACTCCTAAGTCCTGATGTAAGTACCTAAATAAGTGTCCTGATTTTCAAAAATGTTGAGAATCTGCAACACTTGAAAATCAGATAACTTGTTTGGGTGACTAAATATGGATGTAGACAATATGGCCTCAGTTTAAGCAGTCATCTTTGAAGCCCTGGGCCTGGAATGTTCTATAATATAGGACAAGGTGCTATTTCAGTGCTATTACAGTAGTATTGATTGAGTTTTCACAGTTTTCTCCTACTTAAGGGCAAAGAGAAATTAGTTATTTACCTTTTTCCTTGAAAGTTTTTTCAATAGTCAATACCTGACATAGGCTGGTGACTTTTAGGCAAAATAAGGAGGGCAGTTTCTTGCCTATACAACAAATAGAGATAAGATCTGTATTACATTCAAGTATAGACTGAATTTAGAACTTGTACTTCAATATCATCTGACTATGTTTAAGTCACTGTAAGTTTTAAATGGACTGGTTTTATTTGTATTTCAGACGTCCTGTAAACACTCAAGAGGAGCTGCTTTTATTCATTTGGTCTGAAGGAGCCTTGGAATTTATTGATGCTTCTGATGCACTGCAGCCATTCACTATCTATGAATACCGTGTCAGAGCTCAAAATTCTAGGGGGTCAGTGGATAGTCTGTGGTCTTCAACACAAACTTTGGAAGCTCCACCTTGGGGCATGCAAGCCCCTTGGGCACAAGCTACAAGTGCATATTCTGTGCTGCTGAACTGGACCCAACCTATTTCTCCCAATGGGGTTATTTCTCAGTATCGTGTGGTCTACCAAGAGAAACGGAGTGATCCAACGTTTAGCATCCCAGCTATTACAGCGTTAACTGTAACGGTAAGAACTGGATATTAAAACCAGTGTTTGAGTAGATTATATGCTGGTTTTGACCTGTGTTACATTAAAATATTGATATAGGGTCATTTTTTTCAGTTAGGTTTCCGCACTCAGCCTTTGGACACCTAATTTACATTCATATATATCAAGTGTATGCATAACAGCTACCTGTGTAGATGTCTAGTCATTGATATACAGATGCTAATGTATGATTTTGAGCACAAAGTAGGGTTTTTCTTGCGTAAATAGGTGTGCATGTCTATTTGTGTGTACCTCACTTTGAAAATGTGGTCCTAAATCTTCTACGTAATTGTTCATAGATTCCAAGGCCAGAAGGGATCATTGTGATCATCTGGTCTGACCTCCTGTATAATACAGGCCATAGAACTTCCCCACAGTAATTCCTTTTAGAAAAAACATCCAGTGTAATTTTTATTCTTTTGTTGTTTTAAGAGGCTGCTCATAACAAGCTAAACAAAATCAATCCCACTTGGATTTAATGTTTTTATTAATCTGAAATCAATGCTGGTTTAAGCATGACATGAAAATTATTGTTAGTTCTACATATGTGATTTATTTACAGAATCTATGAAGATTTGCCTCATAACTCTTCTGAATTAGAAGCAAATCAATTCTTACAGGCACACAAAATACATAATAACAATACTTCTATGCTATCTTCTACTTAAAAGTGCTTTACAAACATTAATTAATGAAGTCCTATGGAGGTACTATTATCGTCATTATGGTTAAACTGAGGCACGGGTTAATGTAATTAGACCAAGACCATGATGAGAGTCAGTGGCAGAGCTGGTAATGCTGTCTATGATTACTGACTAGTCCTCTCTTCTAACCATTCACTTCAAATCTTTCCATAAGGGATACTTTGTGGTCAACATAGAACCCGCTGAACTAGACTATATAATGCAATGTCAGCTATTGCATTTGACAGTCTTCTGAAAACAATCTTTTATAGTGTACCAAGAATCTACTGTGCTGGTATAATTTTAAGATTCGTAGGTACCCAAACTTGAATACCTCATATACCCTAACCTTCCTTTTGTCCAAAACATGAGCATGTCCCAAGGCCATTATCAATTACAGTGATTATCCAAAATTATTCAATATTCCGTTTATATTCAGATAACTGAAGTTGTACATAGTGGCATGCTGAGATTTAATATCCAGTATTAAGGTCTTACCGTAAACTTCCTTAGAAAAGTCCTCTTGACATAAATGAGTGGAATCTAGCTGAGGGATCTAAGGCACCCATAGGTATACGATTCTAAAACAGCACTTTATCTTTCCTGGAAGCCTTAAAGGATAAGATTTGTCATGCCTCTTACTGTGAAAAGAGAGAGAGGCCTTGCCCAGTCATGTATTGCAGTGTCTTCTAGGCATGCCAACAACAACAGAAAACATCCAAGATGGTTGTATTGTGGGTAATCAAATCTACTAAAATGGCCTTTTAAGTAATGTTATAGTGTGTTTCTTTAACAACATCATTTAAAAGCTTTTTAAATTAACAGTTGTTATTTGTTGAATTAGTACCTTTCTGGCTCCAAAATGCTTTATTTTGCCCAAACACTAAATGGAATCTCAATTACATAAGCAGCATATGCAAAGTTGTTTGACAAATACTAAGGTGACAGTGACTTTTTTTTACTTTCCTGTATCATGTGTATTTATCCATTTTACTGCCTTTTTTCCTTTTTTTTTTTTTTTAAATATTATGCTGCTCTTTGTAAAGAAATCTCTGCATTTGATGCTCCTGTCTTCTCTGCTTGTTTTACATTGGTGCAACTGCATTGAACTCAGTGGAGTTAGTCCTGATTTACACCAGTGTAACTGAGACCAGAATCATGCCTTTTGTGTTCTGAAGATAATGTAACAACTAGAGCCTGGAATCAAAGATATTGACATAAAGGGCAATGAGTCCTGTTATCAAAGATACCATGAAGTCAGGTCAATTATCACAACAGGTGAAAACCTGGACACTAAGTTCTAAAGTTTTAACTCCTTGGAAATAGAATTTTATCATGAACTTGCTGATACATCCTTAACTGTAGCTTTTGTGAATGAGACGCTTTAATTAAAACGTAATTGTATTGAAGGAACTAGCATTCCAATGATTAAACTTCTGCCCCTTTAAAATATAGCTTTCAGGGGTACGAGGCTAAATCATTTAATCTCCTAAAGCGTTTCTATTGGAGCTCCCCATGGAATATGCCATTAGTCATTCTCTCACACAAGCTTCCATGTTACCATGCAAGACAAAGTATTGAGCAATCAGTGAGCTCTCTCCTTTATTTAATCTGTTAGACTTTTCTTATCACATTAGAATATTCCAGGGGGAAAAAGGAAATGCTTGTATTTTAAGGCTTATGGCCATATGTGTTCTTGTTACTCACACCCGTGCTTCTTGCCTGTTGGACATGACCTAGCCACTTTAAGCTTAACCAAAAAATAAACTTGAAGGCTTTATTGGAAGTGGTGATGCATAATAAAAATTTGAGGGTTGGTAATATCATTGCAGGCTCCTCAATCTTGATTATTTTTTTTCTATCCATTTCCAAATCCAGATGAGATTTGCCTTGTGGGTTTTCAAAACCCTTGATAGATTTATTCTACCTCCCTGAAACATAGCCATTTACTTCCCTGTAAAGATGTGTTAAGCTATATTTAATTTAATATGTGTCAAATCCATGGCCTAGGCCTTTACAGTTATCTGACCACTTTGAATGTTGTGATGCCAATGGGAATAGAACTCAGATATCTATGTTCTAAAATCACAAACTCCTACCATTGAACTAAAAAAGAATCTCCAGTAGCTGCTGGCAGCATAGGGCTTATGACATACAGAGAAGTAATTCTGATTCTCTCCAGTAGAGGGCAGTGTCACTCAGATTACCCGTGACAGACTGACAATATTCTGTAATATTCTGAACAAATCTTATGGAATTAAGATAAACGTGATTGAATTAAATTAAACTTTATTGAATTATGGTTAATACCTTTGGGGTACATTGTATTAAAATAGTGCATGTGTTATTGTGGCATTGTATGTACCTTCTCTAGTAGGGAGAGGGGTGCTAATGTGATTCCTCTGGTTATCAGCCCTTTGAAACCACCCCCCAGAGAGATCTTCATATACTAGTTCAAATTGGATTCTCCAGGAACCAACAGACAAAGTATGGGGTTTTGGATAAATACCCTGGTTTTGAGCTAGCTCAGGGCCTTCTTCCTGATTCAGCAAATGGACAGGACCCCTGGTCTGGACAGCCCGAGCCCTCAGGCTAGGATTGTAAAGACTGGGCCTACTGAGGTCTCATAAGACTGGGTGCTTTTCCTGAGCTGTAGCTGTGATGAACTTGTGACCACAAATGAAATTCCTTGGATGGGGAGTTGAAAGACTGCTCCTGCCAGAGCCCTTGTTAGGGTTGGGGTTAATTCTGGTAAGCTTATTAGCATGCGTGCAGGTTCCTTTATTGTTTTTAATATGTTTTCTTAATAATGCTTTTTACCATAAGAATTAAAGTAGATCTGCATAGGAAGTCTGTGTGATAACTTATATCTGGAGCAATTACACCTCTTATCTGTCTCTGAAGAGAAAGCAAGCAGGTGTCCTTGGGCTACCTGCCTCTGCTGGGGAAATACACAGTGTAGGCAGGGAACTGTGCAGCCTGGAAATAGCCTGGTCACAAAGGAGAGAGACTTGGGTCTCCATCCAGAAAGGCAATGGCAGGTGAGCTGGAAGCCTGAAAGTAGGTACTTTGTTGGACCACTGAGCGGAAATGCAGGTACAGTTGTCTTGAACTGTGACACTACATAGCTAGTTTATTACAGTGTTTAGTGCTGATTGAAAGGTGGCAGCATAGTAGACTGAAGTCCAACAATGGCTGTCATGAAAAAGTAAAAGGATTCTACCCTGTTACCAGAGCTACTGAAACTGCTGTATGTCGAATACCACTGTGAGGTAAGTGTGAGTAAACGCTGCCTCTTTCATGGATATAATATACCACATCTCCCATGACCACTAGTCTAAGTATTTGGCTGTTTGACAATCAGATGATCAGGGAAGGCCAGGCAAATCAAAAAGATAAGTTATAAGGAGTTCAGTATCTAAGAAAAGGTAGCTCTTAGAGTATATTTTGGAGAAAGGGTGAGAGGAAGGGAGAAGGAAAGAATGTAAAGGCGGAAGTTGTAAAAGAAAACAAGACAATCATGCAATATAGACAAAAGATAGAATAGAACATAAGTGGGAGAAGTTGAGTACAGTGCTCTGCACAGGGATATATAGAATATGTGTGCCATCAGGCTCAGCTTTACTGGAGATTTTATGGTCCTTCACCTCTGCACAGATCCCCACTGACTTCAGTGGGACTCTGCCTAGGCTCTAGCAGTGTGCCTATGTGCAGTGGATTGCAGGATTAGGACACTTGGGGGCTAACCCAGTCACTCCTCAATAAAGAGCAACTAAGGGTGCCATGTACATTTGAAAGGATATATAAAAGATATAGAGACTAGCAATTTTCATTTGATCGATAGATTTTAGTTTGTTAGGCCCTGATCCTGCAAGCACGTAACCACATGAGTACTCCCATTGGATTTTTCAGGATGAGGGCTTTAGATTTGCATGTGGGGATTTTGTTTGACTGTATGTGTTGATAATAACTTGCACATTGAGCGTGCTACCAGAATATAAATTATAAACAACAGCAATGATCATATCCCTATTAATATAATATATACTAAAGTTTTATCTCATGAATTTTTAAGAAGGGACATTGGATGGGCATGACAGCTATGCTCCAGTCATTATATCCTGCTTTACAGATCCCTGGAATGTAAAATCATTATATCCACTAGATAGTATATACAGAAATAAGCAATACATACTGTATGGGACTTTATTTTTTCTTCCATAAATAGAGTGAAGAAGCAGTTGTCAGCAGTAAATCTGACATACTACAATTATTTCTACTTCTGGGTATATAGAAATATTGCATTATCTCATATACCAATATATAGTAAACTGTCATTAAAGAATTATTTTCTTTGGTGGCAACTTTCATATAATACCATAAAAACACACTGTAAATTTGAGGATGGAAAAAACCGTAGAACAATATCCGTAAGACTTTTTCCTACACGTCTATTAAGTTATTATGAAAGCTATTCAAGTGCCCAGGAAACCCATGGCGTGTTGTAAGGAAACAAGATGAAATGAAATACTCTATATCATAACTGACACATGCCATAAATTCAGAATATGTGCCACTTAGCAGAGACCAAAAGCTGTAAATGGCATTGGAGGGCAAAAGTTAATTGAACTGCTGTCCTGTTGTTAACAAGTGGGAAGAATCCACCACTAAAATCAAGATGGCTGCCCCAAAAGTGCCCCGTTACAGCCAAGAGATCATATCCTTAGCTCTGCAAGGGCTTATGGGTTAGGAGGAAATCATACACAGATGACTAATTTTTTTATGGTTCACAGCCGATCAAAGTGAAATTCAGCAGCTGTTCAGGACAAGTGACCACTCTAAGGGTTGTAATATAACCCACTAAATAGAGAGGGAATTGCATGAGAGCAAGAGGTTAGCAGTGATTATCGGCAGGTGAGTGCTTTATTGAAGTTGAAAGACCATTAACATTGATGGAGTAATTATTTCAACTTGAAAGTAATTACCTTGATGGGTGATAACTTCTCCAGTGTTCCAAGGTTTGATTGGACCAAACAATTGTGAACTCTTGAAGCCTAGAAAAATATTACAACAATACTGCAATGTTTAAATTACTGAAACCTCAGCTCGAGTATTTTAATTATGCCTAACAGTGAAAAGAATTTAACTTACAACAGCCAGTGACCTCTCAAGTATAGAGACATTTGCTTTCTAATTCAAATGAAATGACCCACACCCGCCACATGTGTGGCATATGTGATTGGTTTACAAATGAATCATTTTTCTTTGAATGCAGCTTTTAAAATGCAACAGCTTGTTTGCAGAGATTCAGAATGGGGCTGGATTGGAATTCCTGTCATTGTTTTATTTGGCTATGAACTGGGGAGGCCCAAAAATAAAAACATGTTTGTCTTTTGTTCCCCTCTGAGTCTGATAAGTTTGTATAACGTGAATAGGGGACACGGACCCCCGGATTCTGTAATATGAATGTGTTGGCTTTGGCACAACAGCTGTGTGAATAGGTGTTTGGACTGGCAGTGTGATGCCCCTGCAGAAACTGATTAAGTGCTTCATTAAGCCCCTACTCTGGCTCAAACTACCTAAGAGAGGTGGGTGATTTACAGTTGACCAGTTCCATATCCCATGACCAACAATCTGAGCCATCCAGTCCTTCTATCTGACTGTGAAAGTCTGGATCACATGACTAGTTTAAACAGATAAAAAAGACAGTGATGATATACTGAGACTCTCCTTTGGGAGCAGTTATTATTTCATACAAATATTTTTGTTTTATTTTTTTTAATCTTCTAACCACCTCTTCATAAATCCTCGTGCTGATGACTGCATTGTTCTTGGTCATTCTGTTCTGTGACATGACCTCTCTTTTCTAAAAGGATAAATAAGAAGTAGACTTCTCAGGTTTCTCTTGTCATGAAGGATATGTTACTTTTAAAAGAAATTAGCCCCATATATGAACATTTCTATAATATTATTTTATTCTTGTGTCCTGCATTGTTAAGGGCCTAGTACTTCACACACATTTCAGGTGCCTTCTGTGTGTGAAATACTAACAGAAATATACCCTTATTGGCTTCCATATGTCTCACATTTGAGTCTTGAGAGGTTGAGAGTAAACTAATCAGCCAGCATAGCACTTGACTGAAAATTTGCTTGGTTTTATAACCAAAATAAATGCTTACCAAGGGGAAGTCAGTTCACAAATGTGATTGATAAGATATAGTTTACAATGTAATAAAGTAACTTCTCCCCCCCCCCATGTTACTCTGCCATGTTTGACTCAAATTTTAAAAGAAGATTTCCTAGTCAAGTTGAAAGAGCTTTCGTACAAAGATCAAACACATCTACTGAAATTGGCAAAGAGAAATGTACAGTAGGGAAAGAAAAAATAAGTTTATCAGTTAACTTGTCCATATTTAAGTTTTTTAAAATTACAGTTACTTAGATAATAGAAAAGGATATTATTGGATTTGACCAGATTTTAGAATTAAATTAACCCAAGTTTTACCCTGGCAATATTAGGTGGTTGCAAAACATCTCTGTCTGATGGGTTCATGAAAATGTAGCTTAATTAAGTACCTTGGTGACTATCATACATGACTACTGGAGTTCCAGATCTGAAAAAAGCTGTTTACTGACCTCCAAGTATCTTGTATTCATAATGACTGGGAATTCTAATCTGGTATTTTTATATCCTAGTTGATTTTTTAAAATTAACTTGTAATTCTATAAAAAGAGAAATATTGCATCTGTTTAAAAACAAGAGAGCACTAGGTGATACAAAGATTAGGTAAAGGTATGCAGAGTCTTTTACCTCCAAGGAGCCAATCTGAATCCAGTCCAGGTCTGCAGTCTCCATAATTCATTCTCATCAAACTGCTGTTTGGGTGTCCTATGTGAGATAAATTTAGTATTCTCAGTCCTTTCCTTTCTCTTTACTGCTCCCTTTCGACTCTATTCCAAACTCTCATCTTCAGGCTGCCCCAATATGTGTAATGCTCTCCCATTTCCTGCCTGCCTAATGGACCTCTTTCTCTTCCTTTCAGCCCTTGCTGAAAACTCCAGGAATGCATGCATAACCTTACCACACTCTCCATTTCTCTAATGTATTGTCTTGCTTCAGAAATAGTAAGCTCTTTGGGGCAGGGAGTATGTCTTGATCTGTTTGTAACATGCCATGTTAATGTACGGAACTATACAAATATTAATGTCATTATAGCAGTCATTACACTGAGTAGTGGCCATATTTAGAAGGCAGTATCACAGTGTTTTTAACAGACTTAAATGTTACTTTTTGACAGGAAGCAAGTAAAGAATTCTATAGTACAAGTTCCTATTGGGTGATTATGGCCCTGACTTTTATTTTTGCTAAAGCAATTACTAATGTAATGGCTGGATACTTGTGCCCACTAAAGCCTGGTTCTGTGATTTTTTTTTTATTTTTTTTTTTAGGATGGTTATTGATCTCTTGCTGAGCTGAGATTTCAGTTTTATGCCAGATAGCTTGATTAATGGGTTGGTTTCTATAAGTGGACTGAATGGGGGTAGGAATCATGAGCAGCCCATACTGCCAACCCTAAATCCGTCAAGTCGCATAGCTCATTATGAAACAGTTATCAAGTGTACATGAAAAATTAATTGGGCTCGGTTTGATTCTGAAAAGAATCAGCTTTCTACTTGGCGGTCCCCCCAATCTTTCCAGATGTTATGCACTAGCCCCTCGAGAAGCAGCAAAGGGAGATGTATTAATACATTGTATTGATTAGATCAAGACCCCTGACAGTTATTTGTAGAGATACCATCTGGCTGCTGTTAGAATTCCTTCACCAAAAACAGGACGTGACATGTTATTAATCTCAACTCTCTAACTATAGACAGTTGCCTTTTCTGCTAAACCGCATTTTACCATTCGTAGGAGATGGAGGCAGACCTGAAGGGTGCTGAAATTAAGGTTATTACACAAATTGAGCCATATGGTCCAAATATTTCAGCAAGAAAATTGCCAGGCAATAAAAATTGCTCCTGCTTTCCTAATGGTGTAAATTACAGTTTAACCATGGCTCTAATGATGTCCTTCTGCCGCGCTTAACTACTGTTACATGAAGGACATTGTTTTAAAAATATAAAAAAACAAGTAAATGCCAGCAGCGTGTTTTACAATCTGTTAGTGTGTCATTAAGAACACTGTCAGAATTACATAAACATAATGGCAGGCAACCTAGCATACAAAGGAACAAGTATGGAAATAGAAAGTGTCTTCAGAACTCCTTTAGCTTTGTAATGTCAAGAGCCCTTTCCCTTTTGGAACTCTTCCAGTCTGAAAAGACATGGCTTCTTATTTATTCCATTTCTCACACAGACAGTGATGGAAACTTAAAAACAGGAAAAAAGCATTCAGATGCATTGTGCATGTGTAATAATATGTGAGTAATTGTGCCTCTGTGTTACAACAGAGCTATAGAGAGAGCTGATTATATAGGAAAAGAAAAAAAATCATGAATATTTTTGCAGTAGAAGGACTGATTTTGATCTCTTATGATTTGTGGCTTCATATTTTTTATTTGCAAATATTTGGAAAATTGCAAGGTATTCATGGAGATGTTCTAGAAGCCCAAACATTTCATGAATTTTTAGCACAAAGGTTATTCATCTTAAAATTCCTGTGAAAAGTGTCTCTTCTCTTATTCGCTGTTCCTTATTTTTTGTTCATTTTTTAGAAAAATTGTATTCATCCAATCAAAGAGCACAAACGATACCTTGTGACAGTCAGACAACATTGAGAAAAAATAGTGAATAATTAAAGTGAACATTCACAAATAGCATCTAATTTAAAAATCATTAGTCCAAACTATATTGTGACTACAAATACAAATAAGGAAGAAATTCCAAGAAAATCATTATTGATTAACAAAACAACTAAGAAAAAAAGGGATATAAATTCATACCAAATATTACTCATAATGTCAAGTTTGACCAGCTCTACTTTGAATGTCGTGTAAGTTTTCATTCTACATGTGGATATTGGCCATTGGATATTTCCTTAGCTGGTGGATATCATCATAGCTCCATTACCAGTTGAGGATCTGGCCAATTGTGTACATATATCCTGTATAGACAGGAGAAAAAGAAGTGCAGGTGAGGTTAGCTCACCAATTTCAATAACAAATTATACCTCAGTGTTGTCAGCTTTTGCAATTTTATCACATCTCTCGTGATATTTGATGTTTTTCTTAAATCTCAGCTTCTGGAGTCATGTGATTGCATGAGAATCTCATCTTTTATTTAAGTTGATCTTTTCCACTGGAGGGAAAAAGCATTTTCGACAAGCTCTACTGTCAACCCTACATGCTAAAGTCAAACCAAGCTTGAACTGGATTTTTTTATCAGAATCAATAAAATTAAGATCACTGAAAAAAATATATATTTTTTTATTTTCAGCTGCCTTTGCAACTTCCTTGTACAAGCCAGGACCATAAGTGGAAGTGCCAAAATACCATGAGTAATCCTTACTATATTTCCAAACCAACTGAAGGCATAAAGTAGTAGAAATCTCATGAGAACTTCTTCTCAGGGTTTCTGGTCCAACTGTACAGCTGCAAAGAGCTCTTATTTGATTGTGGTTGAGCATCCAGGCTTTTCAGCACTTACATACTGTGATGGGTTCAGTCACAGAGTCCCCCTTGGGACTGTCATCTGATGTGCTGAGACAACATCTGAGCCCATTTTCTGTGCCAGATTGGGACTCCAGAACACTGTCTTGTTGAGCCAGACACACTAGCCTGCTGCAGCACAGACCCAGGTCTGGGCCGTGCCTCAAAAGCTGCAGACTTTAACCAAAAACTACTCAGCAGGTCACCTATCTCCAGCAATGGGATCCAAACCCCAAATAAATTCGTTTTACTCTGTATAAAGTTTATACAGGGTAAACTCATAAATTGTCCGCCCTCTATAACACTGATAGAGAGATATGCACAGCTGTTTGCTCCCCCAAGTATTAATCACTTACTCTGGGTTTACTAACAAACAAAAGTGATTTTATTAAGTATAAAAAGTAGGATTTAAGTGGTTTCAAGTAATAACAGACAGAACAAAGCAAGTTACCAAGCAAAATAAAACAAAACACACAAGTCTAAGCCTGATACATTAAAAAACTGATTACAGATATATCTCACCCTCAGAGATGTTCCAATAAGCTTCTTTCATAGACTAGACTTCTTCCTAATCTGGGCCCAGTCTTTTCCCCTGGTACAGTCCTTGTTAGTTCCAGCAGGCATCTTAGGTGAAAAGTAGGGGCTTTCTCATGACTGAGACCCCCTTTGCTCTGTTCTACCCCTTTTTTTATCTTTGGCACCAGGCAGGAATCTTTTGTCTCTCTGGGTTCCCACCCCTCCTTCTACATGGAAAAGCACCAGGTTTAAGATGGATTCTGAGTTGGTTGAGTTCAGGATCCTGACACAGGGAAGAAAGGTAAGCAGCAGGATACGGACCCTGGACTTCAGGAAAGCAGACTTCGACTCCCTCAGGGAACGGATGGGTAGGATCCCCTAGGGGACTAACATGAAGGGGAAAGGAGTCCAGGAGAGCTGGCTGTATTTCAAGGAATCCCTCTTGAGGTTACAGGGACAAACCATCCCGATGAGTCGAAAGAATAGTAAATATGGCAGGCGACCAGCTTGGCTTAACGGTGAAATTCTAGCGGATCTTAAACATAAAAAAGAAGCTTACAAGAAGTGAAAGGTTGGACATATGACCAGGGAAGAGTATAAAAATATTGCTCGGGCATGTAGGAATGAAATCAGGAGGGCCAAATCGCACCTGGAGCTGCAGCTAGCAAGAGATGTCAAGAGTAACCAGAAGGGTTTCTTCAGGTATGTTGGCAACAAGAAGAAAGCCAAGGAAAGTGTGGGCCCCTTACTGAATGAGGGAGGCAACCTAGTGACAGAGGATGTGGAAAAAGCTAATGTACTTAATGCTTTTTTTGCTTCTGTCTTCACTAACAAGGACAGCTCCCAGACTGCTGCGCTGGGCATCACAACATGGGGAGTAGATGGCCAGCCCTCTGTGGAGAAAGAGGTGGTTAGGGACTATTTAGAAAAGCTGGACGTGCACAAGTCCATGGGGCCGGACGAGTTGCATCCGAGAGTGCTAAAGGAATTGGCAGCTGTGATTGCAGAGCCTTTGGCCATTGTCTTTGAAAACTCGGGCAAACGGGGGAAGTCCCAGATGACTGGAAAAAGGCTAATGTAGTGCCAATCTTTTAAAAAGGGAAGAAGGAGGATCCTGGGAACTACAGGCCAGTCAGCCTCACCTCAGTCCCCGGAAAAATCATGGAGCAGGTCCTCAAGGAATCAGTCCTGAAGCACCTACATGAGAGGAAAGTGATCAGGAACAGTCAGCGTGGATTCACCAAGGGAAGGTCATGCCTGACTAATCTAATCGCCTTCTATGATGAGATTACTGGTTCTGTGGATGAAGGGAAAGCAGTGGATATATTGTTTCTTGACTTTAGCAAAGCTTTTGACACGGTCTCCCACAGTATTCTTGTCAGCAAGTTAAAGAAGTATGGGCTGGATGAATGCACTATAAGGTGGGTAGAAAGTTGGCTAGATTGTCGGGCTCAACGGGTAGTGATCAATGGCTCCATGTCTAGTTGGCAGCCGGTGTCAAGTGGAGTGCCCCAGGGGTCAGTCCTGGGGCCGGTTTTGTTCAATATCTTCATAAATGATCTGGAGGATGGTGTGGATTGCACTCTCAGCAAATTTGCGGATGATACTAAACTGGGAGGAGTGGTAGATACACTAGAGGGCAGGGATAGGATACAGAGGGACCTAGACAAATTGGAGGATTGGGCCAAAAGAAATCTGATGAGATTCAATAAGGATAAGTGCAGGGTCCTGCACTTAGGACGGAAGAACCCAATGCACAGTTACAGACTAGGGACCGAATGGCTAGGCAGCAGTTCTGCGGAAAAGGACCTAGGGGTGACAGTGGACGAGAAGCTGGATATGAGTCAGCAGTGTGTCCTTGTTGCCAAGAAGGCCAATGGCATTTTGGGATGTATAAGTAGGGGCATAGCGAGCAGATCAAGGGACGTGATCGTTCCCCTCTATTCGACATTGGTGAGGCCTCATCTGGAGTACTGTGTCCAGTTTTGGGCCCCACACTACAAGAAGGATGTGGATAAATTGGAGAGAGTCCAGCGAAGGGCAACAAAAATGATTAGGGGTCTGGAACACATGACTTATGAGGAGAGGCTGAGGGAACTGGGATTGTTTAGTCTGCAGAAGAGAAGAATGAGGGGGGATTTGATAGCTGCTTTCAGCTACCTGAGAGGTGGATCCAGAGAGGATGGTTCTAGACTATTCTCAGTGGTAGAAGAGGACAGGACAAGGAGTAATGGTCTCAAGTTGCAGTGGGGGAGGTTTAGGTTGGATATTAGGAAAAACTTTTTCACTAGGAGGATGGTGAAACACTGGAATGCGTTACCTAGGGAGGTGGTAGAATCTCCTTCCTTAGAAGTTTTTAAGGTCAGGCTTGACAAAGCCCTGGCTGGAATGATTTAATTGGGGATTGGTCCTGCTTTGAGCAGGGGGTTGGACTAGATGACCTCCTGAGGTCCCTTCCAACCCTGATATTCTATGATTCTGTGATTCCAGTATTAGGTGACACGTTCACATGTCCTGTGAGACCCCCTCCATTCTTCCAGTGCTGGTACGCACATATACAAGAAGGCTTGCAGGTAAATAAAACATTACAACCAATTGTCCTAGTCAATGGGAGCTATCAAGATTCCAAACCACCATGAATGGCCCACACTTAGCATAATTACAGTAGAACCTCAGAGTTACACTGCATATTTCTCATTTCAGATACAAGAATGATACATTCATACCAATAGGATGACCACACTCAGTAGATTATAAGCTTTGTAATGATACCTTACAATAGACCTTTTGCATAAAGCATATTCCAGTTATATCACACTTATAAACATAAAGCATGTGGAGTGCAACATCACACATACTATGTAGATGGGCACATTACAACCTATATAGATAAAGGAAGAAAGTCCCAACCTTTTGAGAGTCTCCCATCATAAATTATATCTCTCAACCTTCAGATATGACAATGTGTGACATAAACTATCAAAATGTGTTGCACATGATTGGAATGTGGTTTTGCTGTCCTGGGTTTTGCTGTTCCTCATCCCATAATTGATTGAGTACAGTAGATTTTAGATCTATGAAGCCAGTTTTTAAGGATGTTCCTTCACTGTTACTCAAATAAGCCAGTTTTCTAATATATTATGTGGGTGTTGGTGTTTTGGGGAGGGTGACCCTCCTCAGAGGCTGGAGAATTGGGGACGATATCCTGGTTAGGCTGATGGTCCAGTGTACCAGGAAGCAGAGGGGCTTAGAGAGAGTGTCCCTGATCAGGCTGCTCACAGCATGAGGAGATTGGTGGAAAACTGCATGCCCAAGCTTCCCCCAAATTCATTTAATGAGCTGTCCCTGCCTATGCTGCCCCTCCCCCTTATCTGTAGGTCTCTGCTGCTTCCCTATTGCCCTGCAAGGCACAAAAGACCATCAGCTGCTCCTCCAGCAGCTCCCTGGACCAAAACTGCAAGAGAAGACTCCCCTCCTTCTTCCTCAACCTCCGCCTCTACCAGCTGCTACCCCCTGTCCCAGAGCACCGCTAGAGAATGTGGTGCAGTGGGATAGGGAGCCCGAGTCAACTCTAGTTCTGAAGGCTGAGCAGAGAATTCTGCTCCTCTCTTCAGATACAAGTTAGGGAGAAGTTTGATTTCTACTCTCTCATATTATATAGCCCAGATCTTACAGTCCTTACACAAGCAGAACTGCTGTTTAAGTCAGGTTTGAACCCCAAGGGCCTTATTCTGTTGTGGGCTGCCTGGGTATGCTAAAGGGGAAGAGCCTTGAGGAGCTAGTTCATGCCTACACTGCCGTCTACAGCAAGCCATAACTGGGGCATACCCTGCTCCTTTTTGGCCATGCAGTGCACCTTCCTGACCTCAGCTCTTCTGCCTTGCAGTGACAGATTGTCTCTTGTAACTGATCTACATTTGGCACCACTTTGCAGCCCTTTTGCTCCTTGTGCCCTGTAGGCAGCACCTACAACTAAAGGCAGGATTTCTCCATTCTGGCCAAATAGAGAGGTGGTGTAAGATGCCTGTAGGTGAGTCACTGTGAGCATGTGTAGTTCACATGCCCAGGGAATCAAAGGAAAGGAAAACTAACAGGAGGGTGTAAGCAGGCATCCAATAGAGTTACATCTACTTATACTAACCTGCTGATGTGAAACACAAATTCACCTCGGAATTTTGCCCTGAGTACTTAGCTGTAAACCCTCAATTCAGATTTATGATATTCGCAATGCTTCTTTACATCCAGAGCTATGCAAAGAGTTAATCAGACATACTGTAAAACAATGCAACTACTTCATCTTTAATGGAGTAGCAGCCACTTGCATTAGGTCTGCAGAATCAAAATGGCAAATATAGGATTTTACCTTAGTGTGAAAGAATGAAAGCGGGGTCGGGGGAGGGGGGGAAATATTTTCAATGATAGCTTTTTCTGTGGTCTTGCCACAAAGAGCAAGTTGTTTCACACACACACACAAATGAATGAAACTTCGGAGAACTTTTATTTTTAACCAGGTGTTTTATAAAAATATTAATGAGTAGTATGTAAAATGTTTTCCCCAAATGAGCATATTATTTCCAACTTTAGGTGTATAAGCTGTCCCAAATTGTGCTTTGGGTGGTGTTTTTGTCTTTGTTTCGGGGAAGGGGGAGTGGAGGTGGTTCTGTTTGGGATTTCAAATCAGATGATAACTCAAATTTCCTCTCTCGGTTTGCATAGATGAGTATAAATGCTAGACCTAGACTGTTTCAGTTTGTACATTTAGATAGTGATACTGTACAGATGTGTAGATGTGTTTTCCCCCTTTTATGGGATAATGATAATTTATTTGCACTAAAGTAGTAACTTGAAGCCTCAAGCAATATGGTGTTAAGCACTGTACATACACGTACTAAGAGAAAGTCCTGTCCCAAAGAGCTTATGATCTAAGCAGATAAGAGTAACAAAGAGGGAGAGAGGGGGGAAGAGAGATGAAGTGACTTGCCCAAGGTCACAGAGCTGGATGAGGCTGGGATAGTACTCAAGTCTTCTGATTCCCAGTGCAGTGCCCTCTCTACTTTAGATCATGCTACCTCAAAGCATGTGTAACTTAAGTGATGAATGGAGTCTTGGAGTCTAGGTGGTTTTAAAATAATTCCTAAAATGAGAATACATGATACCTATTAGTGTTTTGTATCTGGCTCCCTTCCTGTTCTGCACACAAGCACACCACACTCACAAACAGACTATTTATAGGTCATCTTTAAAATCCTTTGCTGTCTGGTGCAATTCAAGGTGTTGGCAAGGAGTTTTAAAATCACACTCTCAAGTACCATGATCCCAGACTATGCAGAATTTTGAAGATCCTTGCCAACACCTTGAATTGTACCTGAAAATGAATTAGAAGTCAGTGCAGAGATTTGCACATCGGTAATATGGTGTTTAGTGGCTCACTGCATTATCCACTGCTGTTATTGGCTCTCAAGAGTGGTCATAAGTAGCCTGATTGTGGTAGAGTGCAATGTGAAAAACCAAAACGCCAAAGTGATTCACTTGTCTGTATTCGAGAGCTTTATTATGAGTATTATTAGGGAAGAGGGATGCAGAATTCAGCTTAATGCTGGGATTCTTCTTGTGTTCCATTTCCATCCCCTCTCTTTCTCAACTGTAGCAGCATTTCTCTAATGAAAAGCTGTGCACAAAGCTTTTCTTTCATTTACCTCAGTATGCATCTACTCTAGCCAAGATCAAAATCTGGCCTTTTCTGGACTGAGGAACTGCAAGCCGTTTTAGAATGGTCCTAACTTCAACAGGGTCTATGTGCAGCATTCACAATTGTTCTCCCAAGCACAGAGGGCCTGCTCCATAATCCTTTGGAGCCAATGGAAAAAGTTCCACTGACTTCAGTAGGCTTTGGATCAGCCCTGTAGAGAGACTGCAGTTTAATTTCTCAGCTACTGGAACTTGGTTGCATGTTTTCCATTAAAAAAAAAAAGGGAGAGGCCTAGTTCTCCCATCTCCAACTTGCTGATCAAAATGATTACCACTGACCTGACTGAATCTTTCTCAAGATCTAGGTGAACTGAAAGCAAAAGTCACAAATTATAACTACCAAGGGAGGACAAAAATCATTTGCAGTATTCTTAGCTTACATACACCTTGTTTAGAGACATAGGGCCAGCGGCTATTTAAAGGGCATCTAAATGAACCAATGGGCATCTAGTGGGATTTTTAGAAACATTGAGGCATGTAACTTCTATTGAAATCAGTAGGAGTTTAGGAGTCTGGGTGCTTTTGAAAATCCCGTTATGCGCCTGTCTGCATCTTTAGGTAACTAAATACCTTTACAAATCTGGCCCATAATAACTAAATCACAGTAGTTTCTTTGTTTACTAATTTATAACCCAAATAATGCACATAAACTAGAGATACTACTCTGCAACTAGTGAGCTTACACTAATTTGTTTTGCTATACCTGGCTAGATACCTGTTGGCGTAATTCTTTATTTTAATTCCCATGTTAACTGCAACATCCAACGAAAAGACAAAATCTGAAATAAGCCAATAGTTTTTAAAATAATTTTAAAGTAATAGCCCAACATAATACATTAACTTCTCTTTGCTAGCAGCATCTAATTAATGTAAGCCACAGGATGATCAGCTAAGAGAAAGTGAATTAACTCCTTTATACTCAGTGCTCCTATTCTGTGGCTAGAAATGAAGTTTTTGCTGGGCAATCCTGACTCACAGCAGAAGGGTGTTATGCAAACTTTCCGTTTAAACAGCCAAAAATATGGGATTTTATATTTTCCAGACCTGTCTAGAGGTAATGATCAGAGCATTTAATACATTGAAATACAAACAAAAATAACATCCCGACATTGCCTGTGTTCCTACTTTCCCTGTTTATGTTGGAGTGTCTACACACCAATTTGTCTACTGTTCATTTAAGAGCAATTGGTACATCTGCTTATATATGTATGTGAATTAGGGTGACCAGATAGCAAGTGTGAAAAATTGGGACAGGGGGTAATAGGTTTCTATATAAGAAAAACCCCCAAATATTAGGACTGTCCCTATAAAATCAGGACATCTGGTCACCCTAATGTGAATTTAGTGCTGAAACTGAAGTCCCCACTCTGAAGAATAGGGACAGCAGAGACTGTCACTGCAAGCTTCTCTTCACTACCTTGAGCCAGAGGGACTACAGTTGTAGGCATAAGAACAACATAGGGACTCTGGAAGCAAACACCGCAACTTGTTCACTTGGGGATCTGAGTTCAAATCATTCAAATCCCAGGGAACGTTTCCCGCAGTAACTCAACCAAACCTCAGGTTTCCTTTTCTTCCTGTAGACATGTTCTTCTGCTCTCTGGGAATTGTGGGGCTTCATTTCTTAGCATACAGTTGCTAAGGGACATGTGAGCATTTTCTTGTTTCTGTAATGAGCCTTATGGAGCAATACCAGAAGCTTAATGCAGAACTGCTGCAGTGGGGACAGGGGTTTCTCTCATGTGTGTGAAGGATGGTGTTCAGGCCACTTTCTGGGACCCCAGTAGGCCTTCAGGATTGAACAGTGATCCAGAACAGAAGCCTCTCACCCAAACATGGGGGAGCATCCAGCTGGTGGGGAGAAGACAGCTATCATACCTCCCCTGTTTGGAGGGGGGAGAGCATGGGTTGTTGTGGGGAGGGGCAGTAGACTGAGGGTTGTCTTTGAATTTCTCCACTGGGTGAATGTCCTTTGCTGAGGTTCACCCAAAATATTGAACCTTGGCTGGAGACTTAATTGAAGTGGGTTCAAGGTTTGATACAAACATTTTGCTCTGCTCCAGTCACAGAGGGGTTAAAAAGCAGTCCAGGCTCCGCACCCACCAAGTCCATGGCTCTTTGATGAGAATGGCTGCCAAAAAGAACAAATTGTTCTATGAGGTTATTTTTTATGATGTGGACATGTAACTGGACTGAGCTCACAAACTCATTTCCCATCCTGTTAACCATTAACAGCCGTCAGAAGACAATGACTTTCATCCTCTATCAAACAATCCGGATTGAACTGGAGACTCAGAGGTGAAAGACTCTACATCCAATTACCAATCCCAGGAGCCAGATATTTTGTTTTCCTGTGGGAAGTATGATTACTTAAGGCCCAAAAAATACACATTTAAAATCCTGAGGGAAAGTCTCTCAGTGTCAACTGTCATTGCAGTTTTTAGCCAACAAATTTTGAAAATGTTCCTTTAATTTTAAGGGCCAAATTGTGCCTTTAGGTGCACATATGGACTCCCAGTAACTTTAAATGGGGCCACACATCCACAGGCAAAATATGGCCTTTAACATTTAGCTTGACGTCAATTATTTATCATTGTTTTATAGCATAGCATAGCACAGAAGTTACAGCACTTGTGGCAGGTGAGGTTTGCTTGGACCATTCACTGAAGTACAGAGGAAAAGAATAATAAAACATTAGTTTCTTCTGCTTTAAAACGTTGCATCTATTTTCCATTGTGTTGGTGGAGAGCAGGGATTTAAAGTTGTGAATTGCCTTGAGGCTGTGTTATCTTCCTCTACTTAGCAGCGGTTAGAGCTGCTCTTTTCGTGTGTGCTGGGTGAAAGTGACAAAGACTCAGAATGATTGAGGAAAGGGAATAAAATAAGACTGTGATTAGTAATAATGTGACTGCCTATTGTACCTGTGTAAAA
Organism: Lepidochelys olivacea; assembly: GCF_965140295.1. Lineage (NCBI taxonomy): Eukaryota > Metazoa > Chordata > Testudines > Cheloniidae > Lepidochelys > Lepidochelys olivacea. The sequence goes on from NC_140413.1 coordinate 165,523,323, forward strand.
TAGGAACAACAACAATAATAATACTCGTTTGTAGCTGCAAGCAGTAACTCACAGGGGTATTGTGAAGCTTAATTAATGTCTTTAACATGCTCTGAGATCCTTGGATGGAAAGTCCTATATAATTGCAAAGTCATCTTATTTTTATTGTGCACAACTGACATAGAGTGACATTTTCAAAGACATTGGTGTGGGAGTTCAACTGTGATCCATGTTAAAATCTAGATTGTCCTTGGACAAGTCCCCTTTAAGGTGAGGGTTACCTTTGTGTCAGTTTTTCTGCTGTTATGGCTGCAGAGCAAAAAAATTGCTAGTAACCATTTTTATAATTAAAAATGCAGGTTTTTTTCCACTTTCCCACTGTACAAAAATAGCTGAACTGTTTCTATTCAAACTTGCCAAAAGAATTCATCTTTAGGCATATACAAAACCTGGAAAATTCCATCTCTTTCAAATGGTGACATTTTTGGAAAGTTATGAGCAGCGTACCATCACAAGATGATACACTGTGTAGTTTAGAGAGGAGATGAGTAAGGAGATGTGATGGGTATGTGAAAGCAATGAATGGTACAGAGAAAGCAAATTGGGTGCTGCTTTTTACCCTCCCTCATAACGTAATAATGAGAGGGCATCAAAAGAACCAAAAACCAACAAATGTAATACTGACAAAAGGATTTTTTTTTACACAACACACACAACTCACTGCCACAAGATATCATTGAAGCCAGGAGCTCAGTCTAATTCACAATAGACATTTATATGGATAATGAAAGCATCCACAGTTACATTATATAGGATTAAAAAAGACAGAAACCCTCATGCTTTAGGGCATAAACCAACTACTAACTGCCAGGGCTTACTTCCCCAGTAAGCAGATTATTCCAGTATAGTCCACTCTGGAGATCTTTATACCTTCCTCTGAAGTACTAACCTATCCTTGCAACAAAGCCCGTTGCCAACTGTGTCCACAGATCTATTCAGGGGACACCATCACAGGGCCTAATCACATCAGCCACACTATCAGAAGCTCATTCACCTGCACATCTACCAATGTGATATATGCCATCATGTGCCAGCAATGCCCCTCTGCCATTAGTACATTTTAGGAGTGTTGCATGTACATTGGATAAACTGGACAGTCTCTACATAAAAGAATAAATGGACACAAATCAGATGTCAAGAATTATAACATTCAAAAACCAGTCAGAGAACACTTCAGTCTCTCAGGTCACTCAATTACAGACCTGAAAGACGCAATATTACAACAAAAAGACTTCAAAAACAGACTCCAACGAGAGACTGCTGAATTGGAATTAATTTACAAATTGGATACAATTAACGTAGGCTTGAATAGAGACTGGGAGTGGATGTGTCATTACACAAAGTAAAACTATTTCCCCATGTTTATCCCCCCCCACACACACACACTGCTCCTCAGACGTTCCTGATAACTGCTGGAAATGGCCCACCTTGATTATCACTACAAAAGGTTTTCTTCCCCCCCCCCCCCGCTCTCCTGCTGGTAATAGATCATCTTAAGTGATCACTCTCCTTACAGTGTGTATGATAACACCCATTTTTTCATGTTCTCTGTGTATATAAATCTCCCCACTGTATTTTCCACTGAATACATCCGATGAAGTGAGCTGTAGCTCACGAAAGCTTAAATAAATGTGTTAGTCTCTAAGGTGCCACAAGTCCTCCTTTTCTCTAGTACTGGCTGCTCTAGGAGACAGGATACTGGGCTAGTCAGATCATCACAGATATTTTGCACAGCAAGTCTTATGTTCTGACCAAAAAAAGTCTAGCCTGATCCTGGCCATCAGCCAATATTTCTAATGGAAATTATGCTTCACTGTACCAGGACAAGTATATCATTAACCCTTAAATGCTCAAATGGTGTGCTCACAGGGTTAAGCACAAAACCCATTTCTGTTTGCAGGATTGAGCCCTTAAAGGCTAAACTCTTTGCTGCAGCAATCATGATTCTTATTTTTCTTTAAAGTGCCTCAAATATTGGTGGCACAGTATGAATAAATTGGGACTATACCTGACAGTATTTGCAGGATTGGGCCCAAAGTGGGTACCAGCAAGTGGAATTCCCACCCGGCGTTAAACAGAATCTTTACACACTATATTTATTCTAAACTTGCCCCCTTGCTGAGGTTCAGCTTTGAGTAACTCAGATAACAGAAAATATAAAGCTCAGCCTGATCTTTCTGCCCAGGTTTGTCTGCTCCTAGGGTTTCTCTGCAGAGACATCTCCATCCTATGCCCTAATTCCTCTGTCCAAAGAACCATTTCCATGTCCTGTATGCTTAGGGTGGGTCTAAGAAGCTGCAAGGAATCAGTTGGTTTGTGCAGGTTCCAACCACTGCTTATAAGGTTAGGTCAATGCAAAAATCCTACCACCCTGTTGCGCTATGTATAATAATGTTTGATATTACAATGTGTGGCACAATCAGGATGGCCCTGGTTGGCTGTAACTGCTCTGCTTTTCCTCTCCCAAGCATGTTTTGCTCTAATAAAAGCAGAATTTTTACTTTTGCCTATTTTTCCAAGACTGAAGTTTACTCTTTTGCAGTTGAAGTTTAAATATTATCTACTGTATTTGTTTATTTTGTCTCAAAATCCATATTAAATATTTCAGACCAGATTCTGCCTCCCTTATGTTGAATAGTAACTTACTCCCACCGTTGCTCTCCATGTGACTACTCAGAAAGTAGAGTTCTATTCAGCATGAGTAAGGGTAGCAGATTCTGGCTTATAGAAAGCAAAGTCTGAAAAGAAAAGGACAGTCAGTTACCCAGACTATTTAAAGATATTTTTCATCCCTTTTCAATTGGTTTTCTCATAGAAGAGAATAATAACTATCAATATTGGGAGGGGAAAATAGGAGAAATGTAAGTTGGGAGGAGAGGAAAAGACTCAGACTTACTTTATAGTACATTTTAGGAGTGTTGCAAGGGGTAAATATTAATATTAGCAAAGCATTTTGACATTGTCTGGAAGAGGGGATCTATAACAGAAGGTCAGGTTATTGTTAGTTGTTGCCTTATTTTTTTTAAGTTAGTAATGCAGGGAAATCTCTTGTTGGACTTCAGCATTTCTCAGTGCAACATTAGACAGGTACCGGTGCAAAGAAATATTTCTTTGAAGGAACAAGTATTCAATAGAATTAAGGAAATTAAAAAGGAATGCTTTTCTTTGTGGATTTGAAAAAACAACAGGGTCTTGCTGCCATAGGAGTAGAGTGAACTACTGAAGTGCTGACTTTACAAAAGAAGTTTCTATAATGTTTTGCCAGCGAAAAAGCAATGGTGTTGATCATTTAAAAGTCTGCTGCTACCCAAAAGCCAACAACAGTGACTGAACACAGTGTGCTAAATGCACTTGCTTTCATTTTACTGTGTAATGTATCAACCACCTTCTTTATGGTACCTTGCTTTCAAGTGAAGGCAGGGAATTCAGACTGTTTTTGAGACTACAGCAAATCCTTAGCTATCATGGTGTGCCAAGAAAGAATGCTGTTTAATGTGCCATTAAGTAATTACTGTTATAGGCAATGGTGATACATGACTCCATTGCATATAAGCTACTGTTCTTCACATGATCTGGTCAGAAAGAGAAATACTCATTATTGTAATATAATATTATTTATTATGTTAATTGTTTTCTGAGCACTGCAAATGTAGATAGCACTTTACTGAAGGCTTGATTCTGCATACCTTACTCACCTAAGTAGTCCATGGATTTCCATAAGACAGCTCCCTGAGTCATAAGAGATGAGGACATTCAGTGTCCACCAGAAGACTCTTAGCATGTTGCAGGACCAAGCTCATCAGCAAGGATTAAAAGGTGGAGCCTTCATAGGACAAGGAGCCATTTTTCATTGAAGTCAATGGCAAAACTTCCATTAACATAAATGGGAGCAGGTTTGGACCTCGGATCCCTTCCTCAAGGAGCTAACAATTGAAATATACTATCACACATACAAAAACTATGTTAAGGTTGCAAATTCAAGTACTCAAAAGTTATGAAATGCCAGAATTAAGGGTTCCCTGTATGGCATAAAAAATAATTTGTCCCCCTTGTGTGTACGCATTATGATACATTCTTTAATTACATGATTTTTTTCCTGTCTCATTTAATGACCAGGATGGACAGTGCTCACTTCATGAGCAGCTACTCAGTGTTTTACTTTATCCTCAGTGTTCATTGTGTGACCCTAGCCCTTATTTACAGCACTCTATTCAAACTCTGAATATAAAATTATTAAGCACAGGGGGATGAAGGTCAAAAGTTTCCACTAATTTTGACTGCCCAATTTGAGGTGCCTTTTCTTCCATTACGTGATGTGTTGAACTAAACAGGACAATGTCATCAGCAAAGATGAGGCAATCCAAGAGTGCTTTATCATTCATCCATAAAATTCCTCAGTTGCCTTCTTCAGTTATTTCCCTCATGACATAAACGGCGACTACGGTGAACATCAGTGGGGACAAAATACACTCTTGCCTTACTCCACTGCAAACCATTGTCTGATGTTGTCCGCATCTCTGACTGCACATTTGTTACCATATAGATCCTAATTATTTTTTCTGATATTCCATAATATGTCATAATTTTCCAAAGACTGTCTCTGTGCACCCTGTCAAAAGCCTTCTGGAAATCTATAGAATTTTTCACAAGAGGTGTTTACCGCTCCACACTTTTTGTTCTATAATATATCTGGGAACAACAATATGGTCAGTACATGATCTCAGTGATCTAAACCCCGCTTATTCCTCTCTAATTTGGAGAGCTATTTGTGTCCTGATATGTTCCAGAATAATGTGGCACATGGACGGAAGAACCCAATGCACAGCTACAGACTAGGGACCGAATGGCTAGGCAGCAGTTCTGCGGAAAAGGACCTAGGGGTGACAGTGGACAAGAAGCTGAATATGAGTCAGCAGTGTGCCCTTGTTGCCAAGAAGGCCAATGGCATTTTGGGATGTATAAGTAGGGGCATAGCGAGCAGATCGAGGGACGTGATCGTCCCACTTTGATCAACATTGGTGAGGCCTCATCTGGAGTACTGTGTCCAGTTTTGGGCCCCACACTACAAGAAGGATGTGGATAAATTGGAAAGAGTCCAGCGAAGGGCAACAAAAATGATTAGGGGTCTGGAACACATGACTTATGAGGAGAGGCTGAGGGAACTGGGATTGTTTAGTCTGCAGAAGAGAAGAATGAGGGGGGATTTGATAGCTGCTTTCAGCTATCTGAGAGGTGGTTCCAGAGAGGATGGTTCTAGACTATTCTCAGTGGTAGAAGAGGACAGGACAAGGAGTAATGGTCTCAAGTTGCAGTGGGGGAGGTTTAGGTTGGATATTAGGAAAAACTTTTTCACTAGGAGGGTGGTGAAACTCTGGAATGCGTTGCCTAGGGAGGTGGTGGAATCTCCTTCCTTAGAAGTTTTTAAGGTCAGCCTTGACAAAGCCCTGGCTGGGATGATTTAATTGGGGATTGGTCCTGCTTTTCAACAGGGGGTTGGACTAGATGACCTCCTGAGGTCCCTTCCAACCCTGATATTCTATGATTCTATGGTTTTCCAAGGCGCTGAGATAACGTGACTCCTCTCCAGTTACTGCAGTTGGTAAGGTCACCCTTCTCTGGCAATTCTGACACAGCAAAACAAGTTGGTTTATTTATCAAAAAGGAAAAGACAAAATATATGGCTGTAAATGTCCCAAAAGCAGCCATCGGAGTAGATGAAGAAACAGTAGACAAAGTAAGTCAATTTACTTATCTAGGGAGGGAGGTGTGCAGTGATGGTGACACCATGCTAGGTGTCAAGCAATAAATATCAAAAGCAGCAAACAACTTTCATAAACTTGAAAAGATTTAGAAAAGCGGTATGATTCACAATGATTCCAGCATTACGTCTGTCCTCATTTATGGAGCATAAGCTCATAAATCTACAATAGACATTGATAAGTAAATCAACTCATTCCAAAGTAAATATGTGGGGAAGATCTTCAGAGTCCACTGGGAAGAGTATCTTGCAACATCAGAAATTCTAAGTAGAGCAAACCAACCTAAAGCATGGTAAGAGGATGATGATGGATGTCTTTAGGACATACTTTAAGGATGTCACCCACGCAACTTTAACGTCAAGTGAGAAAATGGATACCGCCTAAGAAGAGAAAAAGAGGGTGACCTAGAGAAACGTTATGCTGAACAGAAGAGAAAGAAGCCAAATCCATCAACATGCCACTCAGAAGCCTGAACAGACCAACACAAGACTGAAATAAATGGAGGGAAGTAGTAGATGCCCTGTGCACCTGTGGGTGTGGAAAGATGAAGAAAGAAGAACCTGAGATGCCCAGGACCCAATTTTTTTTTCAGAGTACTTAGCATTATATAGCACTTTCTACATTCAAAGCACAGCTCCAATTGACTTCAGTTGCAGCTGTGAGTGCTTATGCAATTAGACCCAAGCATCTCAAGTTGAGCACCCAGAAATGAGGAATGCACAAATACTGACTACCTGTGAAAAGTTTGCTTTAAGTGATATGCTAGCATAAACCAGGAACTCTATGGTAGAGGCATGGATAGAATCCAGTTCTCCAGGGCAGCAGTCAACTGTCTTCACCAAGAGACAGTGCTTTCTCTTCCTGCAGTCTCCTGCATCATTCACTACACATCTTCTTCATCGGCAACAAATGAGGCAGGGTCCTAAAGACAACAGTTTCCTTCACTACACAACCCTGATTCATCCCCCCGTGTAGGTCCGCCCTGTACACTGAATGCGCCAGGAGTCCTGGGGCAAAAAAAAAGTATGTGAAAATGCCATTAAAGACTATACAATAGCGCATACACACAAGAAGGTTGAGTTAAGGTTGTACAGGTATTTCCCAACTTTCGAGGGCTGGCTTTGCTTATGCGGTATTTTTAACATATTTTTGGTGTGTAATTTCCTAGGTTTTTAAAAAAGCAAATTGAAAAACAAATTCCAGCACAGTTCAGCAGCAGATCTGGAACCTTGTGGCTCAAAGCCATTGAGTCAACAGAGTAACTGATAGCAGTAGTAGGTTGCCTGGCACTAAAGGGGGGAAGGGAGACACACACTTTACTGGTGGGTTTCACAGATATTTGCTGACCACCAAGGAAAAATGAGACTCAGGACTCTTCAAGGAGTGTGTTCTAGTGGTCACAACCCTTCCGTCTCATGTCCTCCAGCCTGTCTCTGTCCCAGTCCTGTATCTTCCTCACCCCTGGCTACTCATCCCAGACCCATTTTCTTTCCCATCCACTCCACTCCTGAGACATCTCATCCTAGTCCCAGTCTCCTTACCCAGCCAGTTTCCCTGCTTAATTCCCCATCTGAGTCCCACTCTCTTCCTCTCCCAGTCCCTTTCCTGCCTCTAATCCCTGTCTCCAATCTCCTTGCCCTGCCAGTCTCAGTTCCACCTCTTGGCTCCCTGTCCAATCCGTCTCTCCCCACTGCCCCAGCTTGCAGTTGCCCCATTCTCTCCATCTCCTCCTCCCGTCATAAACACTGGCTGTCAGTACCAGTCTCCCTCCACAAGCTCCTCATCCAATCTCAGTCTTCCTCACCCGAGGGCTAATTCTTTGTCGCAGTCTCTCTCATCCCTGTATCCTTGTCTCACTTGATTTGCCCAGCCACTCCCAGTTCTTTCCCCGCAGGCTGGCATCTCATTAGATCTTCCCCTCACCCTCAATTCCTCCCACCACTGGTTCCCAACCCCAGTCTCCTTTTGCAGCCAGTCCCAGTCTTCCTCCAACCTCCAGCAACTTGTCTGATCTCAGTGTTCACCAGTCAATTAGTTCTCAGTCACACACACCCTTGTTCCCTCACCCCACCCTAATTATTTGCCTAAATTCCCTCCTGCCTTCTGGCTCTCAGTTCCAATCTCCTTGCCCTGCCAGTCATAATATTCCTTCCTGCCATCCTCCAGCCAGTGCCAGTTTATTCCCCTGGCTCCCAGCCCAAGTCTCTGTACCCAGCCAGTCCCAGGCTCTCCTCGAGTCTTCTTATGCTGCCAGCCATGGTTTCTTTCCCCACTTCCAGGCCCAGTCTCATCAAGGTCCTTGACCCAAATTACTCCTTTTATTCCCCTGGTTTGTATGTAGGAACTCTGGGGGGATGGGGCATGCTCTGTTGTGATGGGGCATGCACAGTCCAGCTACGTGTAAGAATTGTGAGGGAATGAAACATGCTCAGCTGCTATGTGGAGCATGTGCATATGCAGTCTAGTCAGCACTAGGAGCTGTGGGAGGCTCAAGCCTTGCTAACGGAGGATGAAATCTTTGGAGCATGAGCATGTACAAACTGAGATTTTTTTCAAAGGCTTATAACTTGGCCAAAATTGGGTGGATTTTTATTGGGACAGCAAAAGGCCACTCCCGGCAAACTTTCAATTCCATACTCCAAAAGCCTGGGAACACTAGATATTCTTAAATAAAAGGTAGGCAGGATTTTTCTAACCTTGCAAAACAACTTATTGTTTCTTTACCTCATTTTCAGAAACAGCTGAACCATTGTGCCTGAAACTTTCCAAAACCATTCAGCCTGAGGCAGACACTCAGCATGGAAAATTTCAGCCTAAATGGTTAATGTTTGTCAAAGTTACAAGCAACTAAAAACAGGATGTTGTAAGAGGAAGCATTGGGCAATCTAAACTAGAGGTGGTGCTATCAAGGCAATGGCAAATTGGACTCAAATTCTGCAGCAAGTTCCCCTGAAACCTGTGACAATCCAGTGCAGAAATCTGGTGACTGACAGCTACATTTAAATTTAAACATGGAAATCTTATTGAATAAAATATGGAAATGAATACTACAGTCAATATGTTGGCCCCCGTGTTCATTGATTTAAAAAATGAATTTTGTTTATTTTATTCAGTCCCCAAATTTTAAATTTATACTTAAAGCATTGATTTTTTTTATTGACAGCCCATATTCCATTGTAGAGGTTGTTGGGGGAAAGTTTAAAGTGTTAGTAGCTGGATAAGGAGCAGTTGGGACGTTTGGTACCCAAAAAGATGTGGGAGGTAGTTTGAGATTGTGGGCTAGAAATATTATTAACTAGCTATTTCAGCTAAAGTGAGTTGAAGTTTAAATTATTACATTAAAATTGTCATTTTTAGGGGGTTTTAGCATTAACCCAGTGAGATGCTCACACCTTTCAGAACTATTGTTTCATGCTCTCTACAGATTCAGCTAGATTAATATTGCATTGATTTCCATTTGGTTAACTTGTAAAAGGCTTTCTTTACAACCATAAGGACTAGAACCCTAATGGTTTAAAAATGAAAATTTATATTCCAGACCGTATTTGTGAGAGGAGCAGAACTGCAAAATATGTGGGGTTCTGAACATGAGTTAATCGATAAGAGTTCAAGGGCAAGAATATGTGGGTGGATCAGCACTGGTGGGCTTCAGGAAAGGAGTGGATTTTAAGGAGGAACTTGAAGGAGAAGAGGGGAGGGCACATGGAGCATACAAGTAAAAGTATGCTACAAGTGACGTCCAAGTGAAGGGGGTGGTATGTGATATGCACCTCACTGCATGATAAGGAGACCTGGATGCTATAACTAGAGAGAGGCCTGAGAGTGTGGACCTGGCTGAGGATTAAGAGGAGATATAGGCAGGAGTTGGGGACAAAGTGGAGTCATGTGGAGCCTTGAAGAGGGGAATTGGAGAAGAAGTTAGTAACAGAGTTGGGGGGGGGGGTGACACGGTTAGAATGCCAGTGTAATGTACCCTGCAGGTGGGCTTTTCTAAAGCACTAAGTGATATAAGAGCACAAGTTTCATCACAAATCAATGAGAATTGTCCTTCTATGTTACTTATAAAGGACTGGTTGTTAGGCACCTAGATGCCTTTGAAAATCCCATTATTAGTGCTTTAGAAAATGCCACTCTGCACCTTTTATGCTAATTTAGGCCAAAATTTCCAAATCTGAGTGCTTGAAGGTATGCTCCTAAATCCTTATGAAGGTACCCAGCTATAAAGGGCATGATTTGCAAAAGTACCAAACACCTTCAACTCCCATTGACTTCACTGGGTGCCCAGCACCTCTGAAAATGACTTTAGGCTCCCAAGTTGGAAAATGTTGTTCTTGGTCTAAAAATGAGCAGTCAAAGATGGCATTGTTTAATACTCAGGACCAAATTCGCGTAAATTATTGTAGCTTATGCACCAGCATGGTGGAAGGGTGGAGTTAGAGCAGGAAAAGCAACTATTAGGAGGGTATAAGAAAGTGTAAGATAAAACAGCTTTGTTTCATACCCTCCTGTTGGATGCATTTAAGAACATAAGAATAGCCATACTGGGTCAGACCAACGGTCCATAGCCCAGTATCCTTTCTTCTGGTGGCCAGGTGCTTCAGAGGGAATGAACAGAACAAGCAATCATTAAGTGATCCATCCCCTGTCACCCATTCCCACCTTCTGGCAAACAGAAGCTAGGGACACTTCAGAGCATGGTTTTACATCGCTGCCTAAAATGGTTAATAGCCATTGATGGACCTATCCTCCATGAACTTATCCAGTTCTTTTTTGAATGCAGTTATAGTCTTGGCCTTCACAACATCTGGCAAAGAGTTCCACAGGTTGACTGTGTGTTGTGTGAAGAAATACTTCCTTTTCTTTGTTTTAAACCTATAGTTTATTCATAGCCCCTACCCTTGTCTCCCACTGTACAAAATTATACCAAATTATGATGGAGAAATGTACACGACTTTATACATCACGTCTGAATTTGGCCCTAAGACTTTCTGAGCAAAGACGGTAGCAACGGCCACATTGCCCCTTCTATGTACCTGTCAAGGGAGACTGGTAAAGAGGAAAACTGATAGGTTCCCTTTGTGCAGTATTCCCCCCACTGGTGGGGCAAAGCTTACCTTACACAAAATGATAAGGGTCTACGGTCCCCAGTACCTGGTGATCCCCTCAGAGGCCCTGTGCCTTGCACCAACTCCAGGGAACCTCATTCTCCTTTCCAGCTGCCCGGCAGTGCTGCTCAAATGGAGCCCTCCCAAATGATTCATACCCCTAGAACCTTGTCAAGGGAGATTCCATAGGATGGATGGCTCTGTGGAAAAGGTGCTGAATTATCTTTGTATAGGATTCCTCGCTGATATCTGGTGGAATGTTAAAAAACAATGCATGGATCCCTAACCCACTGGAGTTCATTATAGGTGGGGGGGCGTGGGGTGTCTGTTGCCACCAAGGAGCGTAGGGTATTGTACTTGTAGGAGGAATGATATGGCTCCTTGACATTGTGTTGAAGAAACCTGAGGGACGTTGGGGGATGTAAAGTGAAAATAGAAAAAAGGTGAGAAATAATTTTCCTTACAGTATACTGAAAATAGAAATAATCTGGACAATTACCGTAGCTGATTAATGACTGTCTGCATTTTGATGATTACCCCCAAAGAAGTGATAAATGTCCATATTACCTGTTCATCAGCTCTCAAATGGTACAGTAGCTCTCCTAATATGGCAATTATTTTTCAAAATCATACCCTGAATCTAAGGCATAAGGGTAAGGTGAGTTATCTTAAAATAGAGTGCATCAGATCAATAGATTCAAAGATGAGTAGGTTGTGTGGCTTTATGCAGTTTAAACATTTGTGCAGGGAGTCTACCCGCACAGAGTATTATTGACAGCTACAGATCAATGCTAATTTTTGATCATTTTCAACCTACAAAAACCTCTTGACCCTGTTATCACCTTTGGGGCACTTCAAGTAGTCAAAAGCAATCACAGTAGACCGGGTAAAACTGTCAGAATTCTTAAGACTCTGAGCAGTCTTGACCACCCTGTAGGAGCAGGCTACTCAGGAGAGGTTAGTCAAGAAGACATGCACATTGCATTCTGGATGCCACTGCCTTTCAGCTGCCTGAAAGACTATGCTAATTTGTTTCTGGACTTTAAGTGACTTCAGTGCTCATGAATTAAAAAATAAACAAACAAAAGAGGCAATCTGAAGTGAGTCTAAATGCATAAATTATTCATGCTTCATATTCCCTCATTTTATATTTTGAAAGTATGTTAAAACAAGTATGTTATTTTAAATAACTTTTCTTTGATCATAGTTTACAGTCAGAGCAGTGAAATTAGCTGGACAAAGTATTTATTGTTATCTGTTTATACTGCAACTCAAAATGTGCTAGATACTTTACAGCAGTGGTTCTCAATCAGGGATACCCACACCCCTGAGAGTATGCAGAGGTCTTCCAGGGGGTACATCAGCTCATCTAGATATTTGCGTAATTTTACAATGGACTACGTAAAAAGCACTAGTGAAGTCAGTACAAACTAAAATTTCATATAGACAATGACTTATTTATACTGCTTTAAATACGATACACTGAAATGTACGTACAGAATTTATATTCCAATTGATTTCTTTTATAATTACATGGTAAAAATGAGAAAGTCAGCAATTTGTCAGTAACAGCGTGCTGTGACACTTTTGTATTTTTATGTCTTATTTTCGAAGTAAGTAGTTTTTAAGTGAGGTGAAACTTGCGGGTATGCAAGAGAAATTAGCCTCCTGAAGAGGGTCTGTAAAGGTTGAGAACCACTGCTTTACAGAACACACAGAAGGATGTGGTCCCTATGTGGAGTAGACTTCAAAGTTGTGCAAGGATGTGGCTACAGAGACCGGAGGTCATCCTCCATTTTTGAAGGTGTGGTTCTGGACTGCCGGGGGCAGAACAGACTGTGGCTAGCTGCATCTTTCAGCAAGAGTTGGTCAGAAATTTTCTGACAAAACAGTTCAGTTGGAAAATGCCAGCACACCAAACCTAAGTTTTTTCACAAAAGTGAGTCAGGTATGATTAACTTTCTCCAAACCACTTCTGAAACCTGCCTGGTTCCCTGGCAGCTCTCTGCCATGCGCTCTGCCCAGGGACTGGGGACCACAGGCTTTGAGGGTCTGTAGCTCCAGGGCAGTCAGCATGGCAGGGTTTTCAGGCTCACTGTCCTGGAGCCAGACTCCGGGAAGTCCTGGGAGGCCCAGCTCCAGCCAGGGCTCTGAGGATATGTCTGTACTGCAGCTGAGAAATGTGATTCCGATTGTGGGTAGACAGACTCACAGTAGCTCAGCTTGAGCTAGCATGCTAAAAAGGGCATTGTTGATATCGCTGCCCAAGTCCAAGCCTGCCAAATCCCCTGGCCCAAGCTTGCACGGCTAGCCCAAGCCACCGCCAGTGCTGCAACATCCACGTTGCTATTTTTAGTGCGCTAACTTGAACCAAGCTGGTGCAAGTCTCTCTGCCTGCGCTGGGACTCTCACCTCCCAGCTGCAGTACAGGCATGCGCTCAGAGTCAAGGCTCCAGGAGCCTGGAAATTCTGGGGGCTCTCGGGGCTTACAGCTGGCAGTCAAGTAACTTTACTCGCATGAGTAGCCCCCAGTAAATCTAACAGGAGCACTGCTGATGTGAATACAGTTAATTAAACACCTACGTGTTTGCAGGATTAAGCCTAACGTAATGACCTAGTGACTGAGAATAATAAGCCATAAACAGCAAGGATGGGAAGGACAGTGGTTACAGCCATCAGATCTCATGGTTACTCAGTTATGGTTTGCAAACATCTTGATGTTTGTTAGTTTTTAATGGTGAATGAATTCACTCCTTGTAGGCAATATGGAAGCAGTGGATATTTGAATGTGGAGAGTGGGTGGCTTTGCAAACAAGGATTGGGAGGGTGTTCCATGCAATGGCCTTGATCCTGCAATCTGATCCACAGGTGTTGACTTCTGATCTGCAGGGGTGAACTCTTACGATGATAAAGAGTTCCACTGAAGTGGGTTTCGTTCTCAGTGGGCAGAGGGGGTCCGCCTGTGTGAATCAGATTGCAAAGTCAAGACCATAGGGACTGCATGAGCTAGACCCAGAGTTGGAAGGAGTGATGAGAATGCTGTTCCTGGTTTTAAGAAATACCCCATTCTGTACTTAAATATCCCCAAAGATTGCTGTGATACACTTCGTGAGATGTAGTGTGATTGGCCGTTACTATAGAATACCATAATATTTGTGAACTAAAAATCATGTGAAAGAATGTCAAATACTATTAAATTAAAGACATTATCATTAAAACATTATTCCACCCTCTTTCCAGTGTTATAAAGATCAACTTTTGATCTGAGTCATTGGGGGGATGTGCGGGATAAAGCCTTAGCAGCCTATTCCAGGAGAACTTCTCCCTAGCATGTTTTAAAAAAAATAATACCTGTAAACATTTTGCTCTTCAAGAAGTGTCTGTAGGAGCCAGGGATCAAGCCATCCCTGGCAAGAATGGTTTTGCAGTCTCCAGAGGACAGGATGAACCACAGGCAGGGAAATCCCTCCATCTCTGTTTTAGTTCAAACACTGGGGAGGACTATAAATAATTAAACATTAGGAGTTAGTGGGAAAGCTATAGAGGATTAGTGGAGCAATGCAATTTTTCTTTTTATTTAAGAAAATTCTCTATTTTGTAGCATTGTTGCCACTAGAACCGTCCCCTGATTGTATGGTTGACAAGAAGCAGAGCCATTGATTTTTGTCTGATGCTTATATTCCTGTGTTTGAACCTTCCACAAGCCTTTGTGTAACAACTCAGAAGCGATAATTTAATGTCATGTGGTCCCTCCTCTCCCCGCCCCCCGAACCATTGGATGTAAATTTTAGGCTTTTAAAAGTTCTGTTTTAAAGGCTATTAGATAACTTGTCCTCATAAAAACTATTAATACAGACCACAGCCAATTGTAAAGCTAATTTTAATCATGTTTTGTGCCAACATAATTTCTGATGCCAGATTTTTATGCCAAGCATGAACTTCAATTTGAGCTCTGTACTTTAACCTACAGTTCATAATTTTGTATTCAGCTGTATAGGGGTTTGGCTGTGGCAGTTTGAATGCTTCCACTTTCAAGGATCTAAGCCATAAATGTTTATTAAAAGAATCTATAATGAAATCAGTTTTGTTATTTTTTTAATGGCTGCCTTGAGTATGTTGGATGACTGAATGCAGGTTGTTAATCATTAAGTACTCACGTTACAAAAAGCGTTTGATAGTATTGCCATCTAGGGGCTGAACTAAATTCTCCATACTGAAATAAACTGTAATTGAACAGGTGCTGCTATTGACACTATACATATGTTTTTGCTTTATAGCCCACATGCTTTCCATGTTTCTTATGACAAAAGATATCTCTAAATGTCCCACAGCAGCCAACACTTTTCTATATATAATCTGTTCGAGGTGATTGCTATTTGCATTTGAGCTTATGCTTTTTTGGCAGTGATGACTGGGAATTCCTAACAAGAAATTATATATTTTTTTGCATTATTAATCTTGTCAGTGTTTGCCCTGTTTAACGGGAAGAGGAATCATTTATCAGAAAAATATGTTTATCATTTGTATTTGTGTCATCTTCAGATTTAATATTCATAATGGTCATTCGGATGTGGTGCTGTATTTATCTAAAGCACTAACTCCTTGTGGGGAAATAACTATTTAAATATTTATGATCTAACTTTTAATATTTAAAAAAGAAATTAATATTTCTGTAAAATTTGTATCAGTCTGGTAGCTTAACAAATGTTTAAATATTAAACAATTTCTAGTGTTAACATTTAACAACTTAATATGACTTATTGAAGCAAGGAAATTGACTTTAGCAGTTTTTGCTACATAAAGGAAACTAAATTATCAGTCCTTTTCCTGACATCTATGTAATCAATGCAAAAGCAGAATTAAATATATTAGTGGCCAATGGAGAAACTCCCCCAGTCCCCGATGAGATTTATATCAAAATTTGTTAGTCCTCCTGCTTATTTCCAGCCATCTTCTCTTCAAAGTGGGTTTTTCAAATTGTTCTCTATATTTCTGTACGCTACACAGGCCATCATTTTAAGGAAATTCAGAGACCCAAGTACATCTTATCTTGAACTTGTTGTTGGGTAACATCTTAACCATGTGACTTATGGGAGACATTTTACTCCATTTCTAATGGTGATTTAAGCTTGGGGATTGTTATATTTTCAAAATGGGAACCAAACTATGCACTCAGTGATGCTGGTGTACATCCAGATTACATTGCTTTAATTTGCCAGAACATTATGTGATACCAGTCAGTATGGTAATTACATGATTCCTGAATACACTATTGGGGGCGGGGGGGGGTGTTATTAGGGTGACCAGATGTCCCGATTTTATATGGACAGTCCTTACCCCCATCCTGATTTTTCACACTTGCTGTCTGGTCACCCTGTGTGTGTTGTACAAAGAGAGCCACTGTGACTAGCGTAGTACAGATCCTAGAGAGCCTTCAAAGTGATGGCCACTCTGGTCCTGATGCAGCACAGCATTTGAGCACATGCTTAATTTTAAGCATGTATGGAACTACTACTCACATGCTTAAAGTTGAGCATGTGCATAAGTGCTTTGCTAGATAAGGGTCAGAGTGCTCTGCACCTTGCAGAATTGAGCTTACTTAGAAGATCTGCGCCCTACAAACCACAAGAGTTTCTATTTAAGGCTTATCTGCAGTAATGCACATTCAGTGAGCCCAGCTGCCAGATGTGTTACTCTGTGAAATGATTGTGATATCTCTAGAGTCAGAGCACCAGTTGCCCAGTCCAATGCTGGTGTAAACCACAAACACTGATTATTGCCATTTAAACTAAATGAGGTAATGTCTTGTTTTCCTGCTGCAGGGAACAAAGCATCAGGCTCACTTGTTTGGACTGAAACCTTTTACTATGTATCACATTAACGTTGTGGCTGTAAACAACGCTGGCCAAGTTTCGAGTCCCTGGACTTCTGTGACCACGCTAGAAGCTTCACCAAGTGGTCTGAGCAACTTCACTGTAGAGAAAAAAGAGAATGGCAGGGCATTGTTAATTAAATGGTCAGAGCCTTCCAAACCCAATGGAGTAATTAAGGTAATCTTTATCCTGAAACCTCGTTCATCACAGTTTAAAGGAAAATGCCAAATATCATGTCTGAAAACTTTTGCTAAAATTCACTAGACTTAAAAAGGAGTTATTTGAAGACACCCATCCCACCCGACCCCACACACACACACAACTGCGCAAGCATGGTGTGGTGAAGAGACTGTCTGAGCAATGCTTACTTTCTAGGTAAATGCAAATTCAGATATTTATTGCTACATATTGCTACATTTCTTGCAACTGTGAGTATCTAGAACACTGAAGAAATCCTGCCCTTCAAAGTCACGGGAAATAATATTTTAAAAGCTATGTTTTCAGGCCTAATGAGTTTAATATCGCTCTTCATTATATAGAAAACCCACATTAGGTTTTGTTACAACAAAGTTCAATAGAAATCTTGCTATGAAGTTTGGGGGTTTCTTTTAAACAGTTTTTGTTGGGGTGTAAATATTAACCTGCAATGGCCCTTACCTTATGGTATTTGAGAGCCCTGAAATGAAACTGACTAGAAAGTAAATATAATCAAAAGTGAAACTGACTAGTATATTTTCACTGCCCAAGATGAGTGAAATCCAAAAAGCAAACAAAGCATCATTAATTGTGAAAAGTAGGTTAAAATATTCTTTCAGCGTTAACAAGCTAAAATGTTGTTAATAAGGAGTTAAGGAAATTAGTTTCTGGATCACAAGTTAATAATCCTTATTAAGTTATGAAGATAAACATTGTATCTAAATAAGTATCTCACCTAGAATTAATTTTCAAATTCTCCAACTGATGATTTCCCTTTCTTTCTTTTTTTCTCTCTCAGACATACAATATTTTAAATGACGATAATATGGAATATAGTGGTTTATCTCGTCAATTCCTGTTTAGACGCCTGGAGCCTTTCACACTGTATACTCTAGTACTTGAGGCTTGCACTGTGGCAGGTTGCACTCGCTCTTCACCACAGCCAGTCCAAACAGATGAAGCACCCCCTGCGTCTCAGCTGGCACCTGTAATCCAGTCAGTTAATGCTACCAACATTGAACTGAGCTGGTCTGAACCAATTAATGCAAATGGAAAAATAATTCACTATGAAGTTATTCACAGATGCACAAAAGAAAATGCTTCAGGGAACAGAGCAACAACAGAAGAGAAAATTGTTTTCACAGAATATAACACTGAAAATAAAACATTTAAATATAATGATAAAGGTTTACAGCCATGGACAAGGTATGAATATAAAATACGTGCATGGAATTCAGTGGGCTATACTGATAGCTCTTGGTCAGTAGCAAAGACTAGTCAAGCTGCTCCTAAAGGTCTTGCTACACCTAGGTTAACCTATGTATCGGTTAACCCCCATAAAGTGCTCATTTCATGGCTCTCCCCCGAAGAACCAAATGGTGTTCTCCAATCATATCGGCTCCACAAAAATGAGGTTTTGTATCCTTTCAGCTTTGATGCTACTACTTTCAACTATATGGATGAAGACTTACAGCCTTATTCAGTGTACAGTTATGCAATAGTTGCTTGTACAATGGGAGGCTGCTCTACCAGTGAACCAGCCAAAATCCAAACTCTAGAGGCAGCTCCAGCATTAGTGAACCCTCCATCTCTGCAGGCTATCAGTGCCACTCAGATTAATGCGTCTTGGTCACCGCCCCAGATTCAAAATGGAGAAATCACGAAGTACATATTAAAATTAAGTGATGAAGAGTATTATGTTGGGAGAGGTTTATCCAGACTGATTTCAAACCTACAGCCTTGCACACAGTATGATTTCACCCTGGTTGCCTGTACTAATGGAGGCTGCACATCTAGCGTATCCCAATCTGTTTTGACGAAGGAGGCTCCACCACTAAATATGGAAGCCCCCACGTTGCGAGTCACAGGATCAGAGTCAATAGAAATCACCTGGAAAACCCCAGCTAATTCTAATGGCAAAATCAGAAGTTATGAGCTGAGGAGGGATGGAGCTCTTATTTATTCAGGTCTGGAAACTCGGTACCTTGACTTCACGCTAACACCAGGCATGGAATACCGCTACGATGTAACTGCAAATAATAGTCAAGGAAGCACCACTAGCCCACCAGCTAAAATTAGAACCCACCCTTCTGCTCCATCTGGAATGGTACCTCCTCGACTGCAGGCATGGGCCCCAAAGGAGATTTTGGTGGCCTGGGATCCTCCGACAAAAGTCAATGGTGATATAAAAAATTACACAATCTCTATTCGCGAGCCTGCTGAAACGGGAAAGAAAACTGTTGACTTTGACACCTCTCACATTTCTTTTGTTAGACAGTCCTACGTTGCAGCAGACCTAAAACCCTACCACAGGTAAGTTCTGAATACTTAGTTTTGTTGAATGAATATCACAGGATCATTCAAAAAGTTTGAGACTGGGTTACTATTTAAACCTGTCCTAAAGAATGAAAAAGGAGGTTTGAGGGGGGACCTTACATTTTCTTCAGTCGAACAGATGGTCAGATCCCCAAAGTTCTCATTCCCACAAAGTCCGCACTAAGACAAGATAAATAAAAATCAATTGTCTACCTTTTCAGTAGAGTATGCAAGAGACAGCTTGGGGCTCCTTTGCAGACTCAAGCTCAAAGCCCTGCCCAAACCCCACACTTTTGGAAGGCAGTTGTGTTCAAGAATAGTTTTTCCTTGTTTTGTAAACCAAATTAAAATATAAAACAAAGATCTGTGGGGCAGTTCATCTCTGGTGTATCTGCACTAAGGACAGTTGAGTTATACCAGGGATGAATTTGTTTTTTGTGTGTTTAAAGCACAGACTTGCTGTTCAGATTTTAGAGCAAGCTATATTTAAAATAGTGTACCAGATTTAAGTGAGAACAAACTTGCTTGTTTTTGTAAAAGTATCTTTTATTCAAATTCTTGATTATTTAATCACCACCTCTTATCTATTTGTGTAGCAGTTTGTTTTTATTCCTTAAATTGTCGACAACTCTTTCTACAAGGTACCTGTAAATAATCTAAATCCTAAGAGAGAGTAATAATATGGTATAGTTAATGTTTTGTAAAATCAAGGCAATAGTCCAAAAAGGCAAAGATTATATGGCTCTTCAAGTACTTTCAATTCAGCTATTATTGTAATTTAGTGATGTTGACCGTTTGATCTCCCTGTGATATTATCTCTGATATGTAAAGAAGGAAATGGAGGCCTCATCAGTATATAATTTCTTGGAAGCTTTGGAGTCTGGTTTTCATGCTTTAGCTTGAGCCATTCCCTGGGAGCTCTGCTGGGCCATGTTACAGCAGCAAAGGGCCAATGACTTTATGCTAATAAATCCACTTTGTAATACCGAATACCTCCAACCTGGCCTTCTGCACCCAAACAAAGACCTTTCTGGCCAACATTAACCCAGTTACATGTTGGTTTATCAATCATCAAGATGCCTCAATCCCAGCCAGAAAAATTTAACTCACTCAATCAATTATTTTTGTCTTGGACCTGGTCTCTTGCCATTTGGAATGGTGTATCTGTGTGTGTCTCTATTTGATTAATGTTTTCCTTCCTTCCTTTTTTTTTAATGTGATCTGTTTGTGTCTTTAATACTCTCTCCAGCTGATCATTTACAGAATAGCTGTCAGTCAGCCTTGGAAACCTGTCCCCCTCAATGCGACTGACCTCTGAGCACATGCTCAGTGAAACTTGTCACTACCAGGCCTCACTCTCCAAACTTGGACATAGGGGAAACAGGATATAAATTCTGTCTGAGTGAGGCAGATCGAGTGGAAGATTGCTGTGCTCTGTGGTCAATGGAGACATTTTTATCTCCTGAGTCTGTATGACAACGGGTGGGTCACAATGTCCATATAATTTCTCTGGCAAGCACTTGTGGAAGACATGTTTTCTGTTTAATACAAAGAAATGGCAGACTGAGAGAAATTAAAAGCAGACATTTCACTTTAAATGGCAACGTAAACACTACTGCATCACATTTTCATTAATAATGACCCTGTCCAACAGCCCTTTCTCGTCTGGGCGGTCCCATTTATTTTACTCACACAAATGAGGACAGCCACATGAGGGTTGCAAGATCAGACCCACAAGAGGAAATTACATCATCCCTTCACCACGTTAATGTGAGTTGCTTTCTTCCTCAAAAATATGGACACAAATAAAGGAAAACTCCTCTCTTTCTAAACAACCTTAATTGATTCTGATCTTATGTGTAGTGCATATGTACAGTTGTAATGCTCTTATTGACTGGTTTCCGATTTGTGTTTCCACAGATATGAAGTACAAGTTCAAGCATGCACATTGCAGGGATGCGCTAATAGTGAATGGGCATCCATACAGACTCTGGAAGCACCCCCTGAAAAGCAGCCTTCCCCTCTCATAGAGATGCAGACAAGCTCTGATGGATTCCAGTCATTCGCGTCTATTCTGTGGACTGGTCCCCAGCAGCCAAATGGGAAAATTTTATATTATGAGCTTTACCGAAGACAAGCAACTCATTCCCACATAAATTTAGACCTGGTGCTTGTTTATAATGGGACTTTAACATCCTTCAAAGATGCCAAGTTGCTGCCTTATACAGAATATGAATATCAGGTATGAAATGAAGTAAGTTAGCTACAAGGTGTACAGATGTAATTAAGACTTCAGTACACTTCAATAATAAGAGATGCTTGTTCATTATAATTATAAAATACGTTTCAATTTTAATTAAAAAGAAAAGGAGTACTTGTGGCACCTTAGAGACTAACCAATTTATTTGAGCATAAGCTTTCGTGAGCTACAGCTCACTTCATCGGATGCATACTGTGGAAAATACAGAAGATGTTCTTATACATACAAACCATGAAAAAATGGGTGTTTACCACTACAAAAGGCTTTCTCTCCCCCACCCCACTGGTAAAAGCTATTACCAGCAGGAGAGTGGGGTGGGGGGAGAGAAAACCTTTTGTAGTGGTAAACACCCATTTTTTCATGGTTTGTATGTATAAGAACATCTTCTGTATTTTCCACAGTATGCATCCGATGAAGTGAGCTGTAGCTCACGAAAGCTTATGCTCAAATAAATTGGTTAGTCTCTAAGGTGCCACAAGTACTCCTTTTCTTTTTGCGAATATAGACTAACACGGCTGTTACTCAGAAACCTGTCAAATTTAATTGAATTTTAATTTTAATAGTATTGTACTTAAACAATTACTGCACATTTATTTAAAATAGATCAGACCTTGCAGGTAACATTCCATAAGGAATAAATTCATTCAATGCTCTTTTTTCATTTCTTAATCAAAATCATTAATTCCAATTTGTGTGCATTTGTCCATCACTTTAGAGGTACCACCTTATTTTGAAGTGCCAGTTGCTAAAGGGTAACTTGGTCTTGTTAGTAGCTTTATTTCAAATGTGCAAATATTTTTATTTTTACTGTTGCATTAGATTACCTTTTATCGTATGGAAGGGGGATGGGCTGGTTTTGTTAGTGGACTATTTTATTTTAGGTGGTAGGATTACAAATATATGTCTCACGGTACATTTAAAAGTTAATTTACTGTTGGTGGGTTATTTTTATTTTGTATGTTCATATTCATTTTGTACTTGTTACTTTTCTTTTGAGGTTAAAGGTCCAGCTAGGGGACCAATTCTGCTACTTTTGCTGAGTTTGAATACTATTTTACCTCACTATGCAAATGGTTCCATTTAAATCAATGTGACTGTTTGCAGAGTAAGGTACCACTCAGTGAGTGTGAGTAAGGGTTGCAGAAATGGGCCTTCTAAAGTAGTCCTCTTTGATTGCAAAAGTCCCATGACACTGAGGCAGGTGACTTTCTTTAGCCTGTGGTTGTTTTCCATTAATGTCAAAATCACATATCCCTGCATATTGTTCCTTTATCACACAGGATTGCTAGTAATCTATGGCCATATTTGATTTCACATCTGTGCATGTCACTTCCATTGGCCCCCAGTAATGTATCATTTTCTGAAATTCAGTTCATGTTTTCATATGAATCTGGTGAGTTTACACCCTCACCAAAAACTAGCCCTGAATGTGTTAGCAGTAAATGTAAATATGTGTAGTTTCATAGCAAAGTGATCACATTTTCACAGATATGAACCAGTACTCTCCTCTGCCGCATAACAGGACACCAGTGGGTCCTCACTCTTGGTTAAGTGCCGCATGATATATTGTGAGTTTTGAGATCTTCATTACGCCATGAATCTCTCCCTCTTTTTTGCTTAAGTAAATGGATTTTTTGAACTTCAAGAACTGTTTTGATTTGAGATGAAAGCTGATGTATTCACAGGGCCACGCTGTTGAACTGTTGAGATTTTCCCTCCTCCCCACCCTGTTCATCTAAGTGGGCATCTGTTTCACATATCAGAGCCTTTTGCAGCTCTGTTCAACTGCTATGCTAGTGCAGTGTTCTTCTTGCTGGTTTGGGCCCATACAGAGTTATTTCTAAGGAACTACATTGTTAATATGAACAACACAATCTGTCAAGACAGCCCGACTATGCCTTGAGGAAGGAATACAATGGCTTTCCTTGTCATTGAGCTCCAGTGGCTCCACAATGGTCAGGGAAAGAACCACAAAGGAACAAGAATGTCAAGAATGACAGAAATGGGTTTGGAATGATAGCAGAGAAATGGATTCACTACAGTGTGTTTAGAAAGATCTTTATTACCAATATGATGATCTAGATCATCTTTTCTTTTTACTCTGCTGTTGCTGAGATCAGTGAGAGAGATCCTAGATAGCCCCAGGTTGAGAAATGTCATGACTTCCATTAGTTTTGTTCTGAGGAAAAGGACTGGTATCTCTGAGCAGAGTGTTTCCAGTCACGAATGATAGGGCTCCAATTACTGGATTTCCTACTGTTGCTAATAATATAACTCCTTCCTTAAACCTCAGTGAACTGAACAGCACTAGGGACGCTGCAAGGGTTCTTTCCAAAACAGAACATACCACTTAAAGGCTGGAAACGTTTCACGCTTAAAATACTTGAGGAAATATTTTCCTGCAATTAATCCTTTTTTGACCAAAACTGTTAAACCTTTACTGGCAACTGCGTGTGTGTCAGGGATGAAGTCTATGCATTTGTGGATCAAGTATTGGTGTGTATTTGTATTCAGGTTTTCCTTTTTCAGATGTTCTTTAATGCCTCAGGGACCCATATGGACCCACAGTAATGTGAAATCTGTTCGCCTCACGCTATATTAATTTCTTGATGGTAAAATTGCTCTAAAGAATACCAGATCTCATCACTTAACGTGGCCCTG
Organism: Lepidochelys olivacea; assembly: GCF_965140295.1. Taxonomy (NCBI): domain Eukaryota; kingdom Metazoa; phylum Chordata; order Testudines; family Cheloniidae; genus Lepidochelys; species Lepidochelys olivacea. The sequence continues at coordinate 165,547,531 of NC_140413.1, forward strand.
CATGTGCCCTAAGGCATTTAAAAAATCCTCAAAAAGGGAAACCCAAGGGCAAGTGTGTGGGGGCGGGGGAGGTGGGAGAGGAGTTACACTAGAAAATAGTGGCGATTCTCCTCTAGCTGAAGAGCTGGAGCCCTTTATTTTCTGAGCTGAAAGTCCTAGGCTCTCTTCCTGATGCCACAGTTTAGCTTACTGCTACGTTGCCTTTGTGTTTGCCACCACAGATTCATAAGATGGATATCCCCTTGCTTTTTCAAATGACTACAGTTCCACCTTCGTTAGCCCCCCCCCCCCCCCCCCCGGCCTAGATGCTGCATTGCCTCTTCATGCTTCCAACACTTTACCAAAAATACTTGAATGCGCATTGTGTTCTTCCGTGCACCAGCCTTTAATTACTTGGTATCTCAATCAGAAGCTCAATCAGTATGGCTTTCAAGTTGTTTTTCATAGCACAGAGACTGTTTGAGTCAAGGGTTTTAATGATTTATTGATGATGTCTGACTCAGGTTGTCTGTATGTTCTAATTTTTCTGGATGGAAGTGCTGCACTTGAGGCAGGAAAAAACTGTCTTTTATTTTGGTTCCACTCCATAACTGGGCTGGGCTATCTGGCAAGGCCCTGAATTGGTTTTGTTCCTTCTCGGCCAGCAGCAATTAATTTTGTTCCAGTGAGAGATTTGTGTGTGTGTGTTCCTCTTCTGCTGATGTCACTTGTGCATCCCTCTGGGATCTGTTCGTAGCCCTTCCATTGTTGACAATTTATATGTTGCCTGTGAGACAAATTATTCATAAGTATAGGGCTTGGCTTTCACTATTATGCTGATGAAACCCAGATTTATATTTCACTTAAGCACAGTATTGATTCTGCTGTCTCTGCATTGGAGGCTTGTTTGCTGGACATAAAACTTTAAATGCAACTAAATTTCCTCCAGCTGAATGCAGATAAAATCAAACCTCTGTGACTGGGCCCACTGCAGCACCTCTAGAAATATTGTTAGTTACCAGGATTCAGTGTGATGGATATAACATTAACATCTAATCTGAGGTCAGAAATTTTGGTGGCATTCTTTTCTGCTGATGTTTTACTGGAAACTCATATGATTGGGCCTGCCCATCAGCCCTGCGGGTAGTGTTTTATAAGGGAAGATCAGGGGAACTTTTCAAAAGTACCCGAGTGATTTAGGACCTGCATCCCTAGTTTTTGGCTCTGTGGATGAGGGGAAAGCAGTAGACGTGTTATTCCTTGACTTTAGCAAAGCTTTTGATACAGTCTCCCACAGTATTCTTGCCAGCAAGTTAAAGAAGTATGGGCTGGAAGAATGGACTATAAGGTGGATAGAAAGCTGGCTAGATCCTCTGGCTCAACGGGTAGTGATCAATGGCTCCATGTCTAGTTGGCAGCCGATATCAAGCAGAGTCGGTCCTGGGGCTGGTTTTGCTCAATATCTTCATTAATGATCTGGACGATGGCGTGGACTGCACCGTCGGCAAATTTGCAGATGACACTAAACTGGGAGGAGTGGTAGATATGCTGGAGGGTAGGGATTGGATAGAGAGGAACCTAGACAAATTAGAGGATTGGGCCAAAGGAAATCTGATGAGGTTCAACAAGGACAAGTGCAGAGTCCTGCACTTAGGACGGAAGAATCCCAGGCACCGCTACAGACTAGGGACCGAATGGCTAGGCAGCAGTTCTGCAGAAAAGGACCTAGCGGTTACAGTGGACAAGAAGCTGGATATGAGTCAACAGTGTGCTCTTGTTGCCAAAAAGGCTACATTTTGGGCTGTGTAAGTAGGAGCATTGCCAGCAGATCGAGAGACGCGATCATTCCCCTCTATTCAACATTGGTGAGGCCTCATCTGGAGTACTGTGTCCAGTTTTGGGCCCCACACTACAAGAAGGATGTGGAAAAATTGGAAAGCGTCCAGCGGAGAGCAACAAAAATGATTAGGGGACTGGAACACATGACTTACGAGGAGAGGCTGAAGGAACTGGGATTATTTAGTCTGCAGAAAAGAAGTATGAGGGGGGATTTGATTGCTGCTTTCAACTACCTGAAAGGGGATTCCAAAGAGGATGGATCTAGACTGTTCCTTCTAGTGGTAGCAGAAGACAGAACAAGGAGTAATGGTCTCAAGTTGCAGTGGGGGAGGTTTAGGTTGGATATTAGGAAAAAAATTTTCACTAGGAGGGTGGTGAAGCACTGGAATGCGTTACCTAGGGAGCTGGTGGAATCTCCTTCCTTTTAGGTTTTTAAGGTCAGGCTTGACAAAGCCGTGGCTGGGATGATTTAGTTGGGGATTGGTCCTGCTTTGAGCAGGGGGTTAGACTAGATGACCTCCTAAGGTCCCTTCCAACCCTGATATTCTATGATTCTTAGGTACTTAGGGGCCCAAGGCTAATTGAAAGTCAATGGGACCTAGGCTTCTAAGTGCATGTATCACTTTTGAAAATGGGACTTAAGCTCCTAAATCACTAAGGGCCAGATTTTAAAGGTGATTAGGTGCCAAAGGATGCAGATAGGACCGAGCTGGATTTTCAAAAGGGCCTATGTACCTAACTTCCTACAGATTGGGAATTAGACACTAGGCACTTTTGAAAATCCCACTAGGTACATATATACTCCTTTAGGCACTTAAATACCTTTATAAATCTGGCCATTAGGTGCTTTTGAAAATTTTATCCCATATCCTCAGCTGGTATAAACCAGTGTAGCTCCATGGACTTCGACAGACCTATCCTGACCTACACCAGCTGAGGATCTCGTGCAGCATGTTTAGTCTCTTGCTTCCTAGCCCTTTGGACTGGGAGCACTCTGGAGACAGCATGCCCAGACCCTTGGGAGGAGAGAGCATTGAATGTTGCTTTACAGCAGCCCATCTGGCCAGTCTAAGAGCAGCAATGGTTCATCCAGTTCTTCTCAGATGAAGGACAGTGTCTGTGGTGAGCACATGTAAGAGGGGGAGCTTAGTTCTTTTCTGTTCGACAGCAGAGTTATTGGTGTATAATGTATTCGCCCTGCTCCTCAGAAAGGTTGTGGTACTTTGGTCCACCTCACCATAACCCCTGAATTATGCAGGAGTTCCAGGACAGATACTTGGAACTTCATTTTTCTGGTATTCTCTGGCCCCTTTCTTCACCTTAATGTTTCTTTCTTGGCTTAGGGACACATCCTGCTCTCCCCTCTGCAAATCCTAACTATCCAAAGGGCAGCAGAAACAAAATTGTTCAGCTCCCCAACAAGGATGGAAGGAGCCCTTACTAGGAACCCTTACCCCTACATGTGGAGCTGTGCTCTGTGGGAAATACACAAGGGGTGTTGGGGGCTGCTGGATCTGCAGCTACGAAGACACATCAGTCTACCAATTTCTCCAGGGAGGGAGGCTGCAGCAGCCACTGAGGGTTCTATCCATCTCTGACTGCTGCAGAGCACTCTTGCTCACAGGTCATTTATTAGGGCTATATGAAGGGTTCGGGAAATGCACTTTGAAAAATACCTGAGAAAGTGGAGAAGCATGTTTTGGCTGCTCCTACAGGACCTTCGAAGGTAGATACAGTTGTATTCCTAATGTTGTTCGGGGGCAGGTTGTTTTGTAAGTTTGTTTAGCTGCTTGTATAATGTTGCTAAGGTAGTGGAACATCCGACTACGGAAAATACGAAGCATTTGAATCCTCTTGATTGCTTCAAGAAATGATGGTTGTAGTCCTTTGTTTGCTGGCCTGTCTGACAATTTTTTGGCTCAGCTCCAGTTTCTGGTGCTTAGTCCCTGACAAATAACTAAGCAACTCTTCTGGCTTAAAATGGGGTGAAATAAGGGCTGGATCTCTCACTGGCCAGTGTTGGATTTTCAGCAATTGGAAATAACCCTCACCTTTTGTCTCACTTCTTCCCGTTCAGCCTTTCAGCTCATCTTTTCCTCTTCCATCCCTGCCAGAAAGATGCAATAAAATGTGATGTCATACATTAAATAAAAATTATTTCTTTCTCTCTGTTCCTTCACTCAGAAGAGCAGATTTTCTCATAAGATTTTTGATTTTTGATACTTCCTAGTTCCATGTGTTTCATGATATTTTAGTATTTAGGCTTCTGATGTCAGCCTAGACTTGAAGTTCAGAGGTATGTGTCAATGATTAAACAACCACAACAAAATGACGATAATCAAGTTTTTCCCCCAAAAATAGAGAAAATGTGAAAATTCAGGTTGTTTCTAATTTCATTTGGACCGGTTTGCTTCTACTTAACTCTTAGGGTCTCAGTATTTATACCTCTTCTGAAGACATAATTAGATTGTTTGAGAAACAAAGCGTGAGTGGGACCTCAAAATCAAACAAATGAACATTTCCTTGGGTTCTTGTTCTTTAAAATCCACAGTACCCACTCCACAAAGTGTCCAGATTAGAAGTGAATGGAGGGAACATTCTGATCTCAGTAAATCCAGAGTAACTTTTTGCTTCACTGGTGTAACTGAGATCACAGTTCCAAATACCTCTTACTGCACTGAAATGTGTCCTTCATCTTTGTGGGATTAATGAAAAGGAGGAGACAGAGAGCAATTTTACAAACAAATTTTTCCACATTCAGAAACCTCAGCTGCATGCCAGTATATGGCCACAGCAACATCATCCCAGATCCATGCCCACAAGTCATGTGTTTATGAATCCATCCTAGAGTTTTGTTCATTTAACTAAATAATGGTATCAGATCAGATTTATTGGCTTCCCACATTAGCTGTGAACCTATTAAGGTACAACTCTGGCCAGACCTTTTTTTGGTATATTGTGATTCTGACATATTCAAAAGCTATCCTTTAAAAAGACATTAGTGTGAGTACCATGGGAAAATATACTCCAGGGATGTAGATGAATTGATATGATTTCCTTGATTGTATCTTTTTATTTATGAGGCATAATTTATGAGTACTGAAAAGCAAACTAAAATGAGTGATGACTAACTACAGCCAAAGTAATAAATCAGTAGCAGCGAAAGGAGTGGTGATTTTGATCGAATCTATTGAATTAGCTGTTGCCCTTAGCCATTACAGGTATTGGAAAGACCTTTTAATATCTGCTTATCTCTCTCGGGGGAATAGGATAACTATATCATTACATACCCATAGGAAGCAAATTATTAAATTGTCTGCTTTTTAGAGTTAAACCTGTTTACATCTCTTATTAATTACTGGTTTAACAGTGCATTATATGAAACGAGCTGCAGTTACATTTTGACATGTTTTTTGATCCCCAAACTGTTTGCTGTTGTGATATTTCCCCCCAAGAATGGATTTAGCATTAGCATGACTTTTAATGTTTTAATAGTGTTTTGCGATTATTAGTCAAGACATAGAGCAGTGTTAAGAGGATCAAGCTTGACCTAACACATTACCGAATCATTAGAATCCACATGCCTGAAATCCAGCTTTATGAATGTGATCTACAGGCTTTACTATGGATGTTAACTAAATGCCAGAGGGGAAGGAGGGTTTTGTAACTAAGGCACTGGACAGGCACTTGGAAAATCTCTGTTAATTTCCTGGCTCTGACACAGACAAGTCACTTCATTTCTTCATGCCTCATCTCCCCAACTGTAACATGAGGATATGGGACTTCCTTTCTCCATCTTCCCTGTCTATCTCATTTAGATTGCAAGTTGTGTGGGGGAGGGATCATTTCTTATTGTGTATTTGTACAGCATCTAGCACAATGGGTCTCTGATACTGTTTATGGCCTCTAGATGATGATGATGATAATGATAATAATAATAATAGTGTTTTGTTTTGTGCTTTGGGGAGAGGCTGATTCATATCTAAAAGTAACTAGGAAGAAAATGACACCCAGTAGTGACAGTCAGTTTACATCACCAGCTAGAGAGGGTTCTACTGTATCTGGCTATACATAGAAGAGGCAATGGTTATCCTGCCTATCATGAGCATTGCCTCCTGGCATTATATTACACCAGAGCACAAAGCAAAATACTATGCAAGTGAGGCCTTTGCCCTAATCACACCCAGTAACTTAATATTAGTTATAAAATTACTAAGATATTTTTCATAGAGAGCTAATAATTTAGTTTAATGAGTTTTATTCCCAGAATGTATGTGCAGTTGTTAAAATACACCCATTGTACTCTATTTGCAAAAAGCGGCCAGTGATTTTGCGGGCCTTGATTTTGGGGTACTCAGCTTTAGACACCTAAGCAGAAGTGCTGAGCCACCTCTTCTGTACTGAAGGAACACTTCTGAAGATGAGGTCTCTTCAAAATGTGTAAAGTGGGCACCCAGAATCGGAGGGATCCCAAATCAGCAGTAATGTCTGAAAACACTTCCTTAAGCAAGGGCCTGATCCAACTCTCTTTAAATTCAATGGGAGATTTGGAATTGACTTTAAAAGGAGCAGGGTTGGACCCCAAGTCCTTTCACACTGTGGAACCCTTGCAGTGCATGTGAGTGGGGCAGAGTAGAGCTGCTCCTCAGCATGGCTTTTGCACATGGAAGGGGGGCTCCCTGCTGGTACTGGCTATGCCAGTGCAGAGATGTATTAGCAATGGACCTGGAAAGGGATTGTTAGATCTGCACTTATGCAATGATTGGAAACATCTACATACGGGATATAAGGCAGGAGTGGTCATTACTCCAGGAGTAGTGGCCATGGAAGGCTACAGAAGGGATACATTGTAGTCCTGTAGCCTGCCTCCAGTAGGGGTGTGATTTTATCTCTTGCACAGTAAAACCAGATTATGTAGGATTTGAAAATTTTCTACCACTATGCTGAAAAATTTAAGGATTTTTGGTAGTCACAGAAATGCACAATTGCCATTTGTGCTGTGTGCACATGGGAGTGCTGTTTGCTAAAATGGTGGGCACTGGCTAAAAGTAGATGTTTCCAGATCCTTAGAAATGCTCTGTTTATGTCCTTAACTCTTTGGCAATGGTAAATCAATCCCTTCCATTGCTGACTGTTAAATTAAAGGATGCTTAGCATAAGGAAATTTCAGCTTCAATAACTGGTTTTTGTTAGGTAGCAATTGTCACCAGCCATATGGGCATCTGCATCAGACTTTATCAAGTTAGTTTGAGGATATCTATTGCATTGTCAAAGTGCTGCCTTGGGAGAACCATGAAGGAGAATTGATCAGCTGTGTTTGTGGTCGTAAATATTTTAGTCTGTGGAAGTTCTTTAACCTCAGTAATAAGAGCAGAGCCTGGGTCATTAGGGCCGCAACACTCAGACATCAAGATTTGCAAGTCCAGATGTGCCTGAAGATTACGGACTATTAATGTACCTGTTGAATCAAGAGCCATCAATGCTATAGGGACCGTTTAAATGGCAGTGAATGCATGGGACTTCAGAGAACCTGGGGTCTAAATGTCTCCTGGGAGACTAAATATCCCTAATCTCCTAAATTGCATGAATAACCAGATGAAGAACTAGGCCGTGATGTGGCTGAAAACATTAAATATTCCCCCAGTAATAGGAAAGCTGTGAGAATGCCATATGCTCTACTAAAGCCAGGTGGTTCTTGCAGAACAAACTTGGTATATATTGATGTTTCCATTGCCATCTAGTAGCTTTGGCCTATCTTGAAGCCATGGGCAAAGAATGGTCTTGTGGTAAGCCACTGCGCTTGGACTCAGGCAGTCTGTGTTCAGTTTCCAGGGCTCTTAGGCAAGTAACTAAATCTCTCCGAATTAAGTTCTCTATCTGTAAAGTGGGCATAATGATATTCCCTGACCTTGCAGCAGTGTTTGTGAGTTAAATTCATTAATGTTGTGAAGCAGTCAGATGCTACAGTAATGAGGATCATATAAGTACCTACCTAGAAAGAACTATTAGCTCCCAGCAAGTCCATCTCCTCCTCAGTTCAGAATTGTTCTTACAGTTTGTTTTCTAGTGTTTTATCCAATCTGGTTTGAAAATTCCCAAATGAATCAGTTTTTACCATTTCCCTTAAGGTACTTCTACAGCCTAATAGATCTTCCTGGCAGGACGTTTTTCCTAAATCTTTCTATTCTCAATTTCATTTTTCAATCCTAGTTCTACCCCCATGTGCCATGTTAAATAATTCCTCTGTATCTTTGATATTTACACTTCACAAATATTAATAGACAGCTATGGTTGCTCCCTTTGTCTCATAACCAAGCTCTATCTGTTTAGCTCATTTAATCTATTATCTTTCCTAATATTTTTTTCTTTCCTCGTAAATCAGTCTCTCTAGCACCATAATGCTTTATGTTGCTTCTCTGAACCCTTCCAAGTTTGTCAATGCCTTTCTGGTAGGATGTTGCCCAGAAATTAATATATTATTCCAGGGGTGGACACAGTAGATCTGTAGAGGTATGGACTTTTTGCACTATGCTCTGAATTGTGTTGTCTCTGCAGAAGCAACCCCAGATTATTTTGGCTGCACTGCATTATAGGGCCACTTAGTTGCAAGAATGGCTCATAAGTGCCAGTAAGCTGTGCATAAAATAAAGCGTCCTTGAGACTGCTCTTTCTTATGCTAGGGGCTAGGCAGGCCCAAGAATGGAGAAAGTGCAAAGATGGCTTGAAACTACCTGTTCCTTCTTTTGTAAATTCCAATGCAAGTGCACAGCCCAGCCAAAACAAAATACAACACAGAACCTTTTGTTTCTAAATACTGCCAATACGATGTGCAGGGACTTAATCACACGAGCCCCATTACCTTTATTTAATATGAGTCATGCACTGAAAATGTCCTGTTTTTGCTGAAACAAAAATATCTCTATTCATTGCAAAAATCTGATATTTATACAACCTTAAGGTTGGAGGTTGATTTCAGGAAACTGAAAAGTGAGGACTGAAACCAGCGCAATGTCTCTGAGAGATCCAGGGAGCTGAGGGGAAGCATAGCAACAGCATCACCCTTGAAAAATGCTGTGCACTCCCCCCTGCAAAGGTCCAGCTCTGCTGGCTCATATACAGAGGTGCTGCAAGGTCGCTTTTGGAAAGGCTAGCACCAGCAGCAGGGCTACATGTATGGAGTCCTTGGGCTTACTGTACGCAAGGACTGTAATTATGCTTGATCCATCTGCAGGGTAAAGGGGTTGGCTCCTTGCATCCTTTCTGGGTCTTGTGCATCCATGCTAGGATGACCAGATGTCCTGAGTTTATAAGGACAGTCCCGATTTTTGGGTCTTTTTCTTATATATGCTCCTATTATCCACCCCATCCCCTCCCCATCGCCCCCCCCCCCCCATCCTGATGTTTCACTTTTGTTGTCTGGTCACCCTAATCCATGCACAGGTGTGGTTTGATCTGGCCTTCTGGTTCTCACAAACACATAGATGACTGTAGGACCCTAAATCTCATGGCAGTGTATGCTTTGTCACTTACCCCAATATCAGATGAATCCTCTTCAACACTGGAGCGGTCTCCTCTTTAATAGCCCATTGCTAGACTTGTGTTAGCCTCAGTATGAACAGCAGATCCTCTCTTTTGAACTTTCCGGGGAGTCAGCATGTTTAAAGGGACTTCCATCTGATCTGTCCAATATACGTATCTACCATCATTTGGGAGGCATATAGTGTGTGAAGAACATAAAACTCTTTTCACAGTACTGCTACTAAATTAACTGGGACTGCGGTTCTTCAAGTGTCAAGAGCTCTGGTTTCTTTTTTCTGATTCTGTGTCTACTCTCTTAACTCAGGGCTGCCTCTCTCCTAGAATGTGTGAGGTGTGAGTCACTCTTCTTTTAGTGTTATTTTGGCAGTTTCTGTAGCCCTTTCATTATTCATTAGCTGAGAAGTCATTTTGCTTGCCCACTGGTGAGGTGCTTTTCTTCTTCTGGTGGTTCACCTCAGCTATGATGGCTATTGGCCTATGTCCTTGAATCATGGAAATGTAGAGTTGGAAGGCATCTCAAGTGGTCATTAGTCCATCTCCCTGCACTGAGGCATGGTTATGTCCAGCCCTTCCCTTTAATTCCCTTAAGGATTTCCTGTACAGATTGAATAACTTTACATATTATTTTATGTTGATGCAAAGAAATCCGTTTTCTTGCTCAAAACTTTAGCTTCTTTGTAAAGACCTGAGTTTTTAAAGAATTGTAGGGACCGTTCCTACGTGGGTAGGGAGATGAGCTCAATGATCTAACTGGCGTTTTCCATCTCCACGGTCTATGATTCTGTGATCTTCATCCATGTCTGAAAGCCAAACAGATTTAATTGCCTTCAGTGGGAGTTGTCGGTACTCAGCTTTGCTGAGGAACTGGCCTTGAATTTGGGAAAGTGGGTGTGCTGTGGAGAATCCACAGACATTATTGCAGGCAGGGCAGGCCCACAACATTTTGGCACCTGAGACGGGGAGCTCAAATGACGCCCCCAACCCCCCTCGCTTGGGCCAAAACTTTGAAAGGCCTCAGTTCTGCCTTCTTCCTGTTCTGCTACCTGCTCTGCTACCTACCCCAATAAAGGAGAACTAACAACTTAAAATGCCTTGTTCAAAAATGTTAAATAACACTTAACTTTCAAATGCCTGAACAGCACATGTAACTTGTCTGCATAGTAAACACTGGCATTTTTATCTGTTTGAATAATCAAAGTGATGCTTTCCGTGCCTTCTTGGTTACAAAGATTTGAACTGCTTCCTGCTGAAGGCCCACAGTCTGGGCCAGCTCATGCTCTATTGAGGTGGTTGCAAGGCCATTGTCATTGTGGAGCGTAGATGTGTTTTTATTAACTTCAGTTTGGAGAAGCTGCGTTCTCCACTGGCAACTGTTACAGGAAGTGTTAGAAGTATGCGCAGAGCAACAAAAGCATTTGGAAAGAGGGTGGTCATCTTATTTGTGCACATATATTCCAGAACAGCCTTTGGAGTTGATGCTGCTGAAATGTATCTTGAAAGGGCTTTCAGTTCGTCACCTAAAATCACTCGCATCAATATCGCATATGTCATCATGTGTCAACACTGTCTCTAGTGCCCTGCATTGGAGGGGGGAGGGATAGCTCAGTGCTTTGAACATTGGCCTGCTAAAGCCAGGATTGTGAGTTCAATCCTTGAGGGGGCCATTTAGGGTTGGGGCAAAAATTGGGCATTGGTCCTGCTTTGAGCAGGGGGTTGGACTGATGACCCCCTGAGGTCCCTTCCAACCCTGATATTCTATGATTGCTGGTGTAGGTCTTCTTCAGGTATAGTGAGGAGTTTTGGAATATCATACAACTTCCCAAATATACTGCTGTGTTCCTTGAGCTGCATGAAACGTTCTTCAACTGACTGTATTGCACTATATAGCACCTGGTTAAAGAAATTCAACTTTGAATTATTGTTTGGGGTCTCTTATGGGATTATCCCGTGCCTCGTAATCAAAATGTCTTCTTCTTCGGTGACTCTTGTATTCTTGAATGGGTGGGAAAATAGCTTCAGTGTGAAGTTCCTCTGCCAACTTCTCTGCATTCTTCAGAACATTTTGAAATACCTCATCTGACTGGTAGGACTGTAGGTATGACTTTGCTTTGCCCAGTTCCATTGCTCCAGATATATCAAGGTCAACACCTTGGAGTGTCTTGCTTACAACATTTATTTCAAACATGCCACAACACTAACCCACACATAAATTTGAGGTTGTGTCTGTTTCTGGTGATTCCATGTCCCTCTGCTACTGTTCTCCCACGAACAGTTCCTGTCATAGCATTATCCTCCATAATGGCAACTATGGCATCATCTATCTTCCCAATTTGCTGTTTGATAGGCTTTATCGCCTCCACTCGACTTTCCCGTCGTGTGGCACTCAGTGGTTTCAGTGTCTGAGAGGATGTTCCCAGATGTTGCTTCAAAATTTGCCCTTGATGAGTTGATGTAGAGAAAAATACATAGATGCTTTGAATTACATTAAAAAATTCAGCAGCCTCACTAGAAGCTGATGCTGCATCACTGACCACCAAGTTCAATGAATGAGAACTGCATGGGACAAAAAAAGCTCAAGGGTTTAACTCTCAGATCCATGTCTCCACTCCTCTGTTCTTTCCTCTCATGTTGGCACCATTATTGTAGCCCTGACCTCTCACGTCAGCTATCGCAATTCCCGTATCTTCCAGCTTTTTAAGAAGCACATTTGTCATGCCAGCTCCTGTAGTATCATCAATGTCAATAAATTCTAGAAGATGCTCTCTGACAGTCACCATTGCAGGGACATTTTCACTAGGTTCTGTTGTTGTTACAAAACGCACCATTAAAGTCGTTTGTTCCGTATGGCTGATGTCAGGTGTGCAGTCAAGAATAACAGAGTAATATCTTGCTGACTTCAGATCTGCCACAATCTTGTGTTTCACTTTTGTTGCCAGTAACTGTTTGATCTCATTTTGAACTGTTTTTCCAAGGTAGTGGTGTGTGTACATTTCTTGGGTGGTGACTCTTCTTAGATGCTCCTGGAGTACTGCATCAGACTCAGCCATCAGCTCCACAATTTTAAGGAAGTTTCCATTGTTTGGCACATACAGCTGATTAGAAGTGCCACACAGTGCTAGGTTTTGGGTAGCGAGCATTCTCACAATGGCAATGACCTTTTTCAGAACATTTTTGCAGTAAAGAAACTCTGATGCAATCTTCTCTTGATGCTGATCATCTATGGTGGCCTTTAACCCTAGTCTCATCTCAAGCTCTTTCCACCTATGGAATGGTCTCTGGTGATTTGCTGCCTTCTCATGGCATGCCAGATTTCTAGCCAGATTTTTCCAGTCCTTTGTTCCTGTAGAACCCAATGTGGCTGGAACATTAGACTGGAAGAGTTTGCAACAAAAACAGTATGCAGCATTCTGGGTTTTTGAGTACATAAGCCATGGCCTCTCCACTTTGTCACCATTGGGGATGTCACGCCAGTAATGTGTTGGATGGTAACTTCTATTTTCATTGTCTTTGGAGAACATGAAGTTTTTCACTTGCTGTGGCCCATGCAGTACAAGGAAGTCCCTCAGGCTGCTGCTCAAGTGGGTCCACAGTCCTGGATCATCTAGACTTAAGGAACTAAACTCAGCAGCAGCTGTTTCTTGCGCCTCCACCACATTCTTCTCTGATCTACACTTTTCTTCAGGAATGTGCATGGTTAGCGATGCATGCATTTGAGATGGAGATATGGATGCTGCAGTAGCTGCCACGTCACTGCACTCTGCCTAACTGGAAGATCAGTCATCTCCTCACCACTCACATTGTCGCTGGGGCTGGAAGGCTCACCATGAACATTTGTGTCTGTGTGTCTCAGGGGAGCTCCTTCCTACTTAGATAGATAGAGAAGCTTCCTTTACGTTCTTTCTTTTTCTGAATGCTGCCCCAGAGGGGCGTTTTCTTCTCTCACTCATGACTGCTGTTCTGTGCCAGCTATAGTGGCTCTCAGCACTCAGCTGAAGGGGACAAATAAGCAGGCTGGTAGCAGGGCCTGAGTGAGGGAAGATATCACTGTCTTAAGGGCCTAACTGGTTCCTACTACTTCAGCTGACTGCCTGTTCTCCTCAAGTGGGTTCAGGGAAGCAGCAGGAAACAGGAAGCTCCCTGAGAAGCCAGTGTTAATCAGTCCAGGCTCCTGGGGGTGCTAGAGAGGTACATAAGAGGCTCCTCCTTCTCTCTCTCCCTGCAGCTCCTGCTGCTTTCTGTTATTCCCTCTCATCTTTTCTCCTGCCTGCCTGTTATCTCTTGTGCCCTCCTTCCTCCAGCACAGCACTCCACCATCTCTGTGCATCTAGAGCAGAGAGAATACATATGCACCAGCAGCAGACACAATTTTCTACACTCTGGGTCCTTGTGGCTCCCCCCCCCCCCCAAGTCTGGCATCTGAGGCAGCCGCCTCAGTTCGCCTCATGGTGAGGCCAGCCCTGACTGCAGGTGAGAGTTTATCCATGGCAGGCTTATTGTGCTAGAGCTGAGGCAGCTTTTGCAGCATGTTTCCGCCACTCCTTATGATTGAGGTCTGTAGGACAGTCACTTGTAACCCAGTTTTTGCCAGTTCTTGGCTGTGCTGTCAGACTTGGAAGCTGCCATATGACCGTTTTGGGTGATTGCTGCTCACCAGTCTCCAAGAACGGGGGCGTTTATGGAGGCCGATTTATGAAGGAGAAAACAAACTCACTTACCTGTGACTGGAATTCTCTAGTTCTCTGAATATATTGCCTCCAGAGAGCTTCTTTCTTTCTGACCCTACTTCAAAGTGCTGTCTGGGCAGGTGGCCAGCAAATTGATGAAGAGGTCTGAAATACTCCTTCTGTAGATGCATTTGGAGCCCCTTCGTGGCTTTCTTGAGACACTGCACCCACTAATGGCTGTACAGATTTTGGCAGGGTTTTGAGTCCACGTACTATGATGTAAGACTTAATGATTATTGAAGCAATATATTAAAAGAGTTAAAGTAACAAGTACCTTATTTTGATGGTTTTCTTCTTTCCATATACTGTAGTCCCCGAAGTCTCTACTTATATTGGTAGTCTAGTGCCATGATCACTTCCCCCACACTCTTATCCTTGTTCTGCTCTTGGCTAGCTTATTTTTTATGGCTTTATACAATACATATAGCAGGTAATGCTTCTGTCTGCAGTCTTTTATGAATGTTATTGCGTGCCCCTTATGTTAGCTGCATCACACCTCAGAATGATGCAGTGCAAATTCAAAAGACTTTCTGTTATTTTGTTTGTGTACAAAAGCATACCACATAGCATTACATTAATCAGTGCAACAGGCTGTAAAGGTTCGTGACTGCTGTGTGATGCATTTTTGAAAGGATCATGACAGAGCCTTCAATTTTTAATAGATGCAATTGACTGCAGGTGCAGATGCTAGCAGTTGGATGTATAGCTGTCTGATTTGCATATACACTCAGGCAAGTGTTTAAATATTAGCATTTATGTCTGCAATTAATACTTATATCTCAGAATCTCAAAGTGCTTGCTATCACTAAATTATCACAACACTCCCTTAAGGAAAGTATTTTTATGCCCATTTACCCTTTTACAGATGGCTAAACTGAGGCCGAGAGAAGTTAAATGATTTGCTCATTAAGGCCTCACAGGCATGTTCCCATAGTTCAGAATAAAACTCTGGAGCATTTCACCCCAAGGTTGGTATTGAGTCAATACAACTGGAGCTCTTCGAACTGTACCCTGCCTAAGAATTTGCCATCCATGAAGAAAATACTCCTTAAAGTGAGCAACTATTGTCAAATCTTTGTAGCCGCAAGGACTTAACCGAGATAGTGTTTGGCCTGTTGCAGTAGACTGAAAGGAGTTTGACTTCAGGAAAACTTCTCTGCAGAGATCACTGAAAGAAAAATATGATGTGCAAACTTTTTGGTATAGGATCTCATTTGTAGTAGAGTTTGCTTTAGTAGTAGTATGTGCTAGCAAGAGTATGAGAAAGTAACTTTGATTCTTTAACTTTAGTTGATATCTACAGTTTTTGAATCACAACACTTAAAGCCCTTGTATGTTTTTGGTTCTCTCCTGCACCTGACCCCTTTTAAAATGTAAGCTCCCTGAACATAAATGTTGTAAATTCAGAAAACTGAAAGTTCTCCAGGCTCTGTTTTAAAAAAAGCAAGATGCGAACTTTAAAAAAAAAAAAAAACTGTCCAGAAGAGATTTTGTGAGAACGTGTTTTACTGTAGTTAGAACTGCTCAACATGAAAGCTTACTAAGGAATACTTATACTAAAAATCACTCAGACAGTCCTCTTGTATTGCCATTTAGATCTATCATTCTGATTGATCACTATGTGGTTGCCTATTATTGAGCCTAATTTAACCCTATACACTCACACATCCATCTATTCTGTCTATTGTACCTGACATTCTACAAATTACTTACTCATGCAAATGATGACCTAAGGCAACCTTTTAAGATATTCGTGTTTAATTATACAAATGGTTTTTGATAAATAAGATTATACATCCTTCCATATGTTTATGCACTCCTTGATGAAAGCAAAATTTAATTTTCATGCAGATTTGTTGGAGACTGTGTTTAATAAGTGCTGAGTTTTATGTAGTCTGCAGATCAGTCTGGTTTTGGTGAAGCTGACAAAATCAGTAGGCATAGTTCATAGAGACGTGCAGTTTTTAATCAGGCCTAATTCAAGCTGCTGTATTTTGAAACCTTGGAACTAAAACCACTCTCTTTGTGCTAGTATAATAAAGCAAATGTTATTGCAAAAATAAATGAATAAAATTAGAGGTGCTGACTTACCCATGCTTTTCAATGTGTTTTCTTTATATTATACTTTGGATTACTGACAATTTTGCCAAATGATTAATTATATTAATATATTTAATAGAGTGGGGTCCCTTAAAAACTTGCCAGTTGCCTTAAATCACTAAGGTCCTGCTTCTGTAATGGGATCAGTGCAAGGGAAACTTAAATCCCATACAGAGCCACATTGATTTAATTGGACCTATTCACAGGCAAAAAAGGCATAACCCGCAGGGATACAATAGCAGGATTGGGGCTAGGTCAGTATTTGCAGTTTGCCCTTGGAATTTGCAATAGTCAAGGGAATGCTGCCCTTTCTTACCTTATCTTAGGTAAGATAAGGCAAGTTTTCTAGGGCCTCCTCTGTGTACAGTATTACATGGCAAACAAAAGTGTCTGTTCTTAAATCAGCCTTGCAGGAACCTCATGAAAATGTACTTGCCCCCCTTAATCATAATGGTGAAAAGCTAGGAATGGGTGAAAGGGGATGGATGACTTGATGATTACCTGTTCTGTTCATTCCCTCTGAAGCACCTGACACTGGCCACTGTCGGAAGACAGGATACTAGGCTAGATGGACCTTTGGTCTGACCCAGACTGTGGCCATTCTTCTGTTCTTAAAAATATTTTATTCCCCTCTTTAAAAAGAATTGATTTGAACCAGAAGAGGGACTAAAGAAATGTCACAAAATTGTCTTAAGTTATAGTGCAGTTTTATCTTGCCACCAGTAAAGCTGTGTTAGCCCCATCAACTCAGCACCTCCCAGGAGTGTTCAGCATCTTGCAGGCTCAAACCCTTCACAAATTGCTCTTTGTTTTGTTTTTTCAAGGTCTGGTCAGTAAACTCTGTGGGCCGGACTCCTAGCAGCTGGGCACGCTGTAGAACAGGCCCTGCCCCTCCTGAAGGCCTCCATGCTCCCATGTTCTACACTGTGGCTTCTACGTTAGCTGTGGTAAACATCAGACCCCCTCTTAAGCCAAATGGGATAGTTAGTCTCTACAGGCTGTTCTCTAATAGCTCCAGAGGGACCGATGTGGTGGTGAGTGTTTATCAAGCTATTCTATTTGTATTTCCAGTTGAACTCTGGAAATTTTTTTAGGATTTTAAATTTGTTAGCTTCTTTTTTTTTTCTTTCTACTTAGCAGTGCTCTCTTCTGGCCGAAGAAGGACTGACGTCTCCACTTAGCTAAATGTTGTGTTTCTAAAAGAATTAACCTTGAGTCCAGAGACTTTATCATTGTGTTATATAGTGAGAAAATGTGGGGGGATCCAATGCAATGTTCCTGGGAGGTTATTGATTACATTGAAATACAAACGTTCCAAAAATTTGTTAGCCCAAAAAGATTAGACAGAAATTACAGCTGATATCCAAACAGCTGCTCCCTTTGGACATTACTGTGTTTTGACTTATGGATTTTAAGGCCAGGGTGGTTGCCCTGAAAAGCTTTCCAGTTGGCACAGGGATAATATTGTGTAGTAGCTTACAAAGTACTGGAAACACCTAGGAATATTGCAAACAGTGTGGTAATGTTATCTAGTTATCCAGTTCAAAACTGAAAAGTTTATAACAACGACCACTGTACATGCATCTGAAAGCACTGCTGAACTCTCAGTGATTATTTTATAGCATTTAAGAATGTTTCAGTCCCCCAGTAGCTCAGCAACTCCTACAACAGAATGTTACAAGAACTGGTAGAAAGATAGCAAGAGGCTTTCAGTGTGTCTCACAATTAACATGTAACAAAGGTGTGTATATATCATGTCTCTAGCATGCAATATGAGCCCTTTCCGTGACCATCCCCGTCACAGCTCCAGGGGTATCTGGGACAGGTATAGCATATAGGGTGTCTAAGGATTCCCTTCTTCATCTGCTCCTTTCAGCCCTATGGTAACTTCCCTTCTGCATAGCCAGCCCCCCCGCAAAAAAAAGATTAAGTGCTGTGTAGGATCTTTTGTGGCCAGTTAGATTCTACATAGAAAACAGAAATATCATTGAGGGGGGAAACCATGGACCCCGTGCTTAATTGTCATCATTGTTCTTCTTTAAGCAGTTTGGGGAGTGTAATGATGTTGTTTAAAATAGTAGCTTTTAGGTTTTAAAAATCCCATGTTCCTTTGCTTAAAGTGTATAAAAAGCACTAGAAGGCCTAGGGCTTTGAGGATCTGAAACACACAATGAGCATCTGACATGAGTCGTTTCTTTCTTTTGGTTTGAGCTGGTAACACATCCACAGTGTCTCAGATCTTTGCTGCACCCAGGTTGGGTCTGAAGTTTAATCTCAGTAAGTCAACTGTTTAGGCAACAGCTAGAGAGTTTGGAGTCTGTGTACGTGGAACCAGACAGGCAATCTGCTAAACAGGGGGGCCTGGCTCTAAAGGAGATGTAAGGAGCCAAGTGTAGCATGGAAATAATTGAAAAGGACAATGTAAAAGGCAGATCCAGCCCACCCTCTGGCCATGGAAGGCCCAAACATGGTGGGCTCAGTGTTGTTCTGCTGCTTAAGGTGGGTGGGGGACAGAACCGGGGGAGCCCATGGAGGGTTCTGGACTGCTTCCCTCTCCTGTGTGCTTCAGAGCTACGCTCCATGGGGTCTTCTTGTTCCTTAGCATACAAGGGCCCTTTGACTAAGGGATGAGTAGATTTGCACTTTGCAATCTAATGCCCAATCCCCATATACAAAGAGAGACTCATAAGACGAGGGGATCACTGCAGGCTTCAGTGAGTTTGTGGAGCAGCTCTGTTTCTTCTCTGAGGCCTGTTACAATGCAGCATCCAAACCAGGTAACTTCGCTAAGTCAGGAAATCTGTATTGTTCAGCCTGGCTTGAAAACAAAAAAGAGTGACCACAGACCTTGGGCCAGGGTAGAAGGTTGTGAAGAGTACCCAGAGCCATACTGCACAAACCAAGGCAAAATGTCACACAAGTCTGAGTAAAGTAAGGCTGATATTATCAGTTTTCAAGTGATGTACAATTCAGTGGCAAATGGGAACCTCCATCCTTCACAAATCCCATTTCTTGTGCTCAACGTCCTCCATGCCTTTGTGTCTATGTCTCCATCTGTCAAGGCTTAACTGTGTTCATCTTTTATAGTAGTATGTGCCCATTCTTCCACTACCCCAGTCTAATCTGGCATGGAAGTGGCTGGGAACACTGTCTTCCTTGCTCATCATTCCTGTCTGTAAGCATAAGCCATCTGCTGTTTGCTGATAGCACGGCCTGACCTTATCCCTCTTACAATGATCAGCTGGGTCCATATCTACTTGAGCCTGCATGTTCTTGTCACTTACCCTTTCATCTCTCCGTTGTCTTTCTCTTCTCATCCCCTCAGACCTGCCGTGTGGCTGCTGTGACTGCAGGGGTGTCTTGCTTCTCCATCACTGAGTGGAAGGCATTATCAAACTCTGACTTTGTGTGCTTTCTGTCTTGTCTTGATGCTCTGTTTCCTTGCTGTCCACCCTGGGACTCTGTGGCCTGTGCCATTTGCCTTGCTTAATCACCACAGCAGGTGGTTACTGTGATTGAAGTTGCTTTTTTCTACATGCTGTTTGATTTCTTTGGATCTGGAAACCATACCTACAAATGACTGCAGCGAATTGGAGAAACAGCAGCTCCAGGAAGCAGCATGGTTTGCTTTTTCCTTAGTTATTTGCTGTTACATTATTAGTTATAGCTTTCCACACAGTTCCTATCCACACACATTTCTTTGTGCTATTTAACTCAGTTTCTCTTTAAAGGTTGATGGATTCAGTTTTGCTGAGAGGGTTTCCTATGGGCTGAAATAGAGGACACATCCCTTCTGTGCCACTTGTGCAGGATATTTGGGCCACTGGCTCTGTGTATGCAAAGATCTCCTGGACATTCATAGAATCATAGAAGATTAGGGTTGGAAGAGATCTCAGGAGGTCATCTACTCCAACCCCTTGCTCAACTAAACCCAACTAAATTGTCCCAGCCAGGGCTTTGTCAAGCCAGGCTTTAAAAACCTCTAAGGATGGAGATTCCACCAGCTCCCTAGGTAACCCATTCCAGTGCTTCACCACCCTCCCAGTGAAATAGTGTTTCCTAATATCCAACCTAGACCTCCCCCACTGCAACTTGAGATCATTGCTCCTTGTTCTGTCATCTGCCTGTCATTCTTTGACAATGTCCACCAACTTTTCAGGGCCAGCAGTGTGATCCTCATAATGCTGGATGTAGAGGTGTTTGTGCATAGCTGCTTCACGAGTGCAGTCCATCACAGGACTTAAACAATGGGAAAGGCCTTGTACAGACCCACTGCACTGGGTGAATTTCACCCTGTATGACTAGATGATGAAAGATAAGGACAAATCTGGGTTCCCTGGACACACCAAGTCAAAGATCCTACCACTTAGAACATTTAATGAATCTGACTTAGCATTTACAGTGCGCTGTGCTGTGTAAAGTTCTCTCTCGCCTTTTACAGTTGTCTGAAGGGACTGCCACCCAGCAAACGATACATGGACTTAAACCTTTCACCACCTACTCTGTTGGTGTAGAGGCCTGCACATGTTTCAACTGTTGCACCAAAGGACCAGTCGCCCAACTAACCACTCAACCAGCACCACCCTCTCAACAGCCCCCTCCACATATACATACCATAACCTCAAGAACAGCTTTTTTCCAATGGAATGCACCTCGGTCACCCAATGGCATTGTGGAAAGGTAAGATTCACAATCTGATTTAAACTTTCAAAGCCAACTCAGAGATTTAGTCATTTTAGATAATCTCATGTGCTGTTTTTAGTATTCTTTTATATATTGGTAAATTATGATGATGATCTCCAAATTGGTGTACATTCCATGCAGAAGAAATCCTCCCAACAAGTGCTTGCCCTCCTTGGGCATCTTCTCTCAAGCAAAACATTGTACAGGTAGAGGAACCTTGCAGTGTCTCCTAAATGTTAATAAACTTGGATTTTGCTGGAGCAATAAGGGAAGTGAATTTCAGAGTCAGGCGATGGAAAACTTCCTATCTCTGCCACTCAGCCACTCACATAGAGAGACTGTTAGCAAAAGCCATAGAAATCAACTGTTGCGAGGCGGGGGTGGGAGAGGAGGAGAAAAAGAAATGCTCTCTGGACTAGACAGGACCAAAGCACAGAGGGTTTTATAAATCAAAGTCAACATCTTCATTTGCACCTTGAAGCCAATCAGTTGCCAGTGTAGTCTATGGCGAACAAGTGTAAATCTTTCCATGCAGCAAGCACACTCAATAAGGGCCCATTCCTATCCCATTTGAATCATTGGGAGTTTTTCCACTATAGAGTAGAGGATCCAGCCCTAAACAGGCAGCAGCACTTGATGCTTCTGAGTGGTTTTCATTGGCAGCCTCAGAAAAAGTGCATTGTACAATTCTAAATTAGTCTGTATTTTACAGCATCATGAGTGTACTCACACCAGAAACCAGATGATCTATGGTGTATTTTGCATAGAAAAGGCAGGTTCACGTACAATATCCTGTATTGCCCCACTCCCCAAATGCCCCACAGCAAGCTTAGCCATCAGAACCAGTGAAAAATCATCTTTAACCATGAATTAACGAGAAGCAAAAAACTGCTGCCATTCTGCAAGTGGAAAACCTGCTTAAGCCAAAATTAAATGTAAAGCTGTTCATGTCGCTCACCAGCACCTACTTCCTCCAATCCCCTGCGCCTAGGTATGGATTCACCTGTGGGCTGTCCTGTTGAGTCCTTCCACAAAATGTCCAGTTTTCAGGACAATGTTGTGTACTGTACTGAGGTTCAGTTCTTAAGCAGTTACTGTAACTAGCAACATGCTCCCAAAATGGTCACCTGTTCCCTCTCAGAGAGGGACAGCATATTCCCCCATCTTCAGCACACCATGAATCCAAGCCCAAGATGGCAGCTGCCTGGTATGTGTGTGACAAAGAGAGTTTTTAAGTCCTGACCTTGCACATTTATATTCTCCCAGAATGGACTTGAAATGCAGCCCTGCTAAGGCATAGCAGGGATTAACGTTTCAGCCTGAGTTTCACCAGGCTCGTAATGAGGCAAGTGCAATTGTGCACCAACCAAGAGTTGCACTTGCTGTTTTGCACCAGCAATAAGTTGAGAGCGTAAATGGCATCACAGATATATATGTCTTATAAATACCAAAGATAGGTAGCTAGATTTAACTACCTAATTTGCAGGTGCAAGCAGTTAGATGTGAATACATCCACAGTTTCATGGTAGGCACAAAATTGCAGGTGTCAAACTACAAGCATAATCGTTTGTGGGCATGGGATTAGAGGTCATCACCCTAAAATCAGGACCAAAGCATTAGAGATTGAATGGGATTTAGAGTGCCCAAAAGCAATGAAGCTGAGATCCATCTCATTAACTAGTAACCAGACATCTAGCAGCCAGAGTGAAACAGTGCTCACTGATGGTTTGTTTGTTCCTCTGATAAGATTTTCATCAAAATGTCCATCTTTTTCTCTAGCTACGAACTCCACATGTACACTGCTTGCCCTCCACATTTACAAACACAAGCAAAGACCTGTAACCCTGGACCAATTGAAGTGAAGTATACAGGTAAAGATCAGAATTCCAATGTGAGTGATCTTCAGCCTTACACAATCTACAACATGAGAGTGGTGTCTTACAATTCTGTAGGCAGCAGTGCTTCAGAGTGGACCAGCTTTACTACCAAGAAGGAGTGTGAGTATATAGTGACCACAAAGAGCAATTCGTGAGTCTGAAATACCCATCTTTCTAGTCTGTGGAACTGTATAGCTCCAGAAAAAACATGTGGATCATTTAAGTCTGTTCCCATCCATTTCACAGAACTAACTACATCATTCCCACTAGCATCCTTCCAAAACTATTCTGAACATCTCTAGTTAATATATCTCAGCCACCCACTCCTGGGAAGTCTAATCCACCGTTTGATTGCTCTTATTGTTCAGAACTGTTTTCTTGGCATCTAGCCTAACCTTTTCCTTTCTTCGTTTAAGATCCTTGTCCTTCCATTATGAATTCTGTTCAGTGGGAAGTATTAAGTATGTCCTATTTTTCATGAATGCATCCTAACAAGGCAACAGTTTAATAAAAAGAAATATGCCCAGTAAAGTGGTAGGCGGGGTGTAATAATGATTGGAGCAAACAAAATAGAAGGGGGACAGAAATTTTAGAAGAATAATGGGTATTTTGCCTTGGCAATCTATATGCTATAACCTGGCAGAGTAAATTTCCTTGGCATACCCCAACCCAAAAAACTTATAAAAAATCACATCTTTAAAAAACCTGTTTACATCAATAGTAACTCAGTATGTAAATTATTAAAACCTAATCCAATAAATCATGAACTTCTATTCAGTTCCACTAAGGTGTTGCAATAAAGTTCAAGGAACTTCACAGTTGTCCTTATGCTGCACACTACAGCCATTCTGAACTCCACAGTGACCCTGGAGATTGATTTTACATTCTCTTCCTCCACAAGCATAGGATTCTGCCACTTGAGCTAAAGGAGAAACTCCCTTAGCTCTCAGCAGTACAGAGCCTATGATACTCAACTGAACAGTACTGATTTGATCTAGTAAAGAGCAGTGCTATGCATTACTAAGTTAATTACAATATTGATATATTCCACATCAACCCCTCCGAGCCACTAAAATCTTTGCATTCATTCTGGTTCATTGTGTCTCCTTCATTAGGAAGAACTAAAACATTTCATTAAAAAAGGAGGTGGTTTATGGGCATTCTTTGTTGTAAGTACAGTGCCAAAAGCATAACAAATTAACATGTCTGCATCACGTAAGTGAAGTTGCTTTCATCGAAGACAAGATTTGGGAACTGGGACTTGATGATATACTAATGTACTGCACTACTGATTGATTAGTCAAGACAGTGAATTATTGTACTTGAATTGCTGTTTGTAAGGGTTTTTAACTATCTCTGAAAATAAACTAATGGTTCAAGAAAAAGCTTTAAAAATGAATGGATGCCAAAAGGACATAATTCACTCTCAAAGCAGTTAGGTTTGGAGAACAAATATATTAACTTCAGCTAGTGCTTTGGGCTTAGTTGCAGTAAATATTGATTTGATACGAAAAATAGCCTCCAATTATAGTTAATAGTAATAAAGATATTTTACCTGTTAAATGAGAGGAAAAATACAACAAAACAAGAGACAATTATACTACCATCCAGGAGACACTAACCAGTGGTGTCTCCATGAATAGGAACCTTGTATGCCAATCAGTGCTTAAAATACACCTGGCTGAAAGGGGATCTATTTCCAGCAAATAAAATTCCAGTAGCTCCAGCCAGGTCACTGAGGGGTGGTCATTTCAGTCCTGCCTGGGGTGAAAACCCCTTAGAATTGGATACTTGCCTGCAGGGGCGGCGAGTTATATGGGCCCATGGTGCCCGTGCTCCAGCAATATTCATGGCCTAGAAGCCTGGCTCCACCAATGTTCAGGGTCAGGTCTCTCCCCCCGGCCCCGCCTGCTCCCCCGCGCACCTCCCCAGGAGCGTCCCCCAGCCCCACGTGCCTGCGCCCTGGGCAGCAGGTGGCCCTCGCTGGCCGCTGTCTGCGGAGGGAGGAGGTGCACACATGATGGCAGCCCCACCCAACACCCACCACAGGGGCGGTGAGGGGGGCTTCCTGGACCTGAGAGGGGCCTTAGGAGCACATGCAGTGACAGTTATGCAGGGTGAGTGTGCTGCTGGGGGGGGGGAGGGAAAAGGGCTCAGGGGAGTCCTCCTCTCTGGCCCCAGCCCCAGGGCAGCCTGCCTGCACCCCAAACCCCTCATCCTCAGCCCAGAGACCTCACCCCAGCACCGCAATCCTCTGCCCCAGCTGTGAGCCCCCTCCTGCACCCTGAACTCCTCTGCCCTAGCCCTGAGTCCCTCCCACACACCAAACCCCTCTGTGTGTGGGGGGGGGGGGGCAACTTGGACTCCTTAGGGTGTAAGCAGCCAATCAGAGCAGTTGCTGACCCAGACACAGCTCTCTCACCCGCCCCTCTGTGGAGGAAAGAGGCGGGAGCAGAAGGAGCCTGGTAGCAGCTCCTCCGCTTTTGTGAGAGATGGGGTGGCTCCTCTGTTCCTCCCCACTCGAAGCGGGGGATGTGCCCCAGGAGGAGCAGAGGTGAAACGCTGGGAGCAAAAATTATTTTGGGGGGAGAAGCCAGTGTTTTCATTTCTGTAGAAGATGAGAGGTGACCCCTACGCCCTCCCTCCCCCGCGCCAATACTTTTTTTTTTAATACCACTTGAAGCTCTGGTGCCAGACTTGTTATTGGAGGGGGGGAGGGATAGCTCAGTGGTTTGAGCATTGGCCTGCTAAACCCAGGGTTGTGAGTTCAATCCTTGAGGGGGGCCATTTGGGATCTTGGGCAAAAATTGGGGATTGGCCCTGCTTTGAGCAGGGGGTTGGACTAGATGACCTCCTGAGGTCCCTTATAACCCTGATATTCTATGATTGAACAGAACATGGTCTTGGCCCATTACACTGGTGTAACCCCAGTAGCATTTTACCAGTGCAGCTGATAGAATATAACTCATTCCTTGTGTTGAATGTCTTGATCCTTAATTTTTGGAAGTCATTTTATTATTAATTATTATGTATGACAATAGTGCCTGTACCCCCCAATCTAGCAGGGTCCCCATTATAGTAGGCATTGAACAGCCATAGTAAAAGGCACTCCCTGCTCCAAGGAGCTTACGCTCAAATTTTACTAATTTTCCTTGTGGGGTTCACTTAGGGTGCAGATACAATATATTTCAGTGTGATAATGGCAAGGGCAGCCTCCTCCTGTAGCCTCTCCTTGGCTTTTTTCCATAGGGTGGGTATGTGTGAGAGAGCCTGTAACACTTCTTATCTGGTGCATTTATTTTGTGCAACCCAGTGAGATGCCTACAATTTATAAATCAGCTGTTTCCTTTTTCTTTTTCCCCCCCGCAGTACCTCAGTACAAAGCTCCATTTTCTGTTGTCAGCAATTTATCCATGGTCTACCTAGACTGGAGTCACACTTTTGTACTGAATGGACAGTTGAAGGAGTATGTGTTAACTGAGGGAGGCCAGCGTGTCTACAGTGGCTTTGACACCATGCTGTATTTACCGAGGACATCGGCCAAAAGTCAGTTTCAATTTCCCATTTCAAGGCCTGTGTTTATCTATTACATGTTAAATTTTACGAAGTTG
The DNA here is from genome assembly GCF_965140295.1 of Lepidochelys olivacea. Taxonomy (NCBI): domain Eukaryota; kingdom Metazoa; phylum Chordata; order Testudines; family Cheloniidae; genus Lepidochelys; species Lepidochelys olivacea. The sequence continues at coordinate 165,573,883 of NC_140413.1, forward strand.
GCCAGCCATTGCACAGCAGTGGACTGTCTCTTTAGACTTCTAGTTTCCTTGAAAAGCTGATGTTGTATGTATAGTCAGGTACTCTTTATCCTGATGATTGAATGCACTTTTCCATCAAAACTCCTTTAGTACCTACTGTGAGTATAGGAACAGTGGTTATTTGAGGTACAGGGGCGGGTGAGGGGAATTGATTATGTTTCTGGAATAAATTCTACCCATTCCATGGGATGGGTATAGATGGCCAGGAAACACTGCGAGGCTGACCTCCTGGAGTTTACTACAGATCTTCCTCTCAAAAGGAGGAGTGGACAAAGATATGATGTGCCCTCTACTTCCACCATGACCCTTTCAGGGCTCGATTCTGGAAGGTGCCGAGGACGATAGTCCAATCCAGCACATGCTTAACATTAAGCACATCACTCATCTTGCTGAAGTTGATGGGACGATTCACATGCTTAGAGTTAATCACATGCTTATGTATTTTGCTGGATTGGGATAGAGTGCGCAACACCTTGCAGGATTGAGCCCTGGATGAATCACGGAAGCAGGTAGAAGGTGTATCCGCCCAGCCTTGTGGATATTTGGGATCCATAGGGAAGAGAGTCCTTATACCATGGAAGGCTATCACCTCCATGTTGCATCTGTACCTGCTCCTTTCATTGGCTGCACGGATTCTACTGGAACTATACTGCTTTTGATAAAGTGCCATAGGCATGAGAAAATCTTCCTGATTAAGATGCTTAAAATTGTGATAATGCTCAAAATGCTTTCCAAGGAAGGCCAGTCACTGCCAATCTAAATCGATGCTTAAGCTACAAAAATCATTCCAAGTCACACAATTTGGTGGGGCAAGGGACTATCGTGCTGGGCAATGTGTGCAGAAAGTATGGCAGCAGCTGGACAATGCTTTGCCCAGCTGTCTCTTGACAAGTTTTAGTATGACCTTATCTAATATATTTGCTTGCTGGCTGTGCATGTGGGCACAGTGCCTCTCACCTCCTGACTTGGTAAAGAGCATGGCCATTTTCAAGTGCTCCAAACAATTCCTCAGACCAAGCAAAATCACCAGCCCATGAGGAAATTATGGCTCAGTTAGATTTCAGCTTTCAAAGTTCAACCTTTTTTGCTATAACCCCTATTCAAAAAGTTTGTTTATTTAACGGTGGGAAGGGTTTGTCTGGGGGTTTTGTATCTTCCCATTATAAGAAACAGGGCTGAGGGTTTGTCTCGAAGTTTCTTTAAAAATGGACTGTCAGACACAGAACCCAGCATGCGCAATTCCGTTCGATTTGGAAAGGTTATGAGCCTGTGAAAATGTGGGGGTTATAGGGGAACATCACAACTACAAACAAGGCCACTGTAATATACAGTTTAATAGCTGAATATTAGTGAATTATCAGGCTTCAGGGCTGTATTGGGATCAATTAGCGTTGACTGCTGTGCCTGTGGGGAGTCCCATTGTGATTGTGCATGAATGCAGCCGTGCACATTAGCAGCTCTTGTTGGAGGATCAGGGCTGACGTATTTTGAGTGTCTCATTTGAGATTTCTAACTCAGTATTTTGCCTTTTTTGTTCAGCCTTTTTCTTTCAAGTAACGTGTACCACCGATGAAGGGAGCGCCCTCACACCAGTGATCAAATACAGCACGGCTACTGGACTGGGTAAACCTGTAGAGACGTTACCTAGCTCCTACTAATTATGTGTGAATTTGTGCTGAGCAATTAGGTGTAACGCATACTGGATCAGATCAGATTTGGAAATAGAAGTTATTGATCTGGCCCAAGTTTTTCTTGAAGCATTAAAGTATGTGGCTAATGTGTCTTTGTCACCAGCTGAATTTATTCAGGAAGTTTCTCTTTATTGAAGCAAGTACTGTTTTGGAGCTTCTTTTAAACCAATGAGAATTTTACACACAGTTCTTTCCCTCCCACCAAAAAAAAATCAAACAAATGCAAAACCTGCTAACACTGTACATCAGCACCACAGTAGGGATGGTAGCTTACTGCCCGTGTTAAAGCTGAAATACAAAGCAAATCAAAACCCTTTGGGCCCTTTACTATTCCTTCAGAATGTATAGGAACAGCGTCATGATTTTTTTAAAATGCTACATGGTTTGGCGGTGAGTTTCTCTTTGTTAAACCTTAGAAAGATCAACTCCTGACCCCTCTCTTGGTTGCAGGTCTCTTGGGAGGACTGGAATGGGGTGGTGACATCACAGTAAATAGGCTGAAACTTGAGTTTTCCAGTCTTCAGCTGAGGAAGAGGGATGTTGACACAGGGCCTGATCTTGTTGAAATCACTGGAAGTTTTGTCTTTCATGCTGAGGAGAGCAGGGTCAGGTCCATGGCCTGCCCAAAGAGCATCCAAATACAGAGATTTTGCTGCTATTAGATACATAGGAACATAGGTGTAGACCTGAGGATCATCTAATTTAGTCCTGTCTCCAGCGGTGGCCAACAACAGAGAAAGATATAAGAACCCCACAGTAGACAAATGTGGAGTAAGCTGCGCCTCCCCCCCCCCCCCCCCATGTTAGGTCTTATCCTGATCTCTGACAGAGATTGGCTTAAAACCTGAAATACAAAGTTTTAATATTCCTTTAAAAACCTTAAGCATAATAACTCTATATGTTCTTGATATCCATATAAATGTCCACTCCCTTATGTTCTTAGCCTCAACAACATCATGAGGCAGTGGGTTCCACAGACTAATTGTGCATCATGTAAAAAGTATTTCCTTTTATCAGTTTGGAATTTCTCACTGCTGAATTTCATTGGATGTCCCCTTGTTCTTGTGTTGTGCGTCAGGGAGAACAGTAGCTCCCCATTTTCCTTCTCTAGACCATTCATTATTTTATATACTTGTATCATGTCCCCTCGTATTCATCTCCTTTGTAAACAATCCCTATCTTTTCAGCCTTTCTTTCTGTAAGAGTCTTTCCATGTACCTAATCACTCTTATCACCCTTCTCTGAACCCCCTCTAATGGTGCAGGATCCTAGTACTGCACACATCACTCCAGCTGAGGCTGTAGTATGGATTTATATAAAGGCATTATACTTCATCCCTTTCCTTATGCAGCCAAACATCTTGTTTTCTTTTTTGACCACTAGTTATATCTCAGACATATCATCCACGAGACAGATCAGATTAAGGTAAATCACCACACCAGTTTCTAAGGAGAAACAATGGAACTTCCTAGAAGCAGAGCCCTGGCAGATGTAAACAATTACAAATTGCCATGGGGGCCCATTGTTGGCCTGTATCGGAGATTCCTTTCTGCAAGTGCTCATATTAGTTTTCTCTGTGAGCCACATCCAAGTTCCTATTAAACCATCAGTGTGGGCCAGTCTCAATATGCAGGTGTGGCGGAGCAGTGGATTACTTTTTAATCTGCTAGAAGAGTGGAGGATATTGTCAGCGTCCTGCATTAAACCCTTGCTTCCTGAACCAGAAATGGGGAACAGGGATAATCACACTGTGAAAACCCCTTAGGTGTCTTTGAACCAAAGCTGAAATAGGACTTCAGAGCCAAAAATATTTTGTTTTGTTAGACACAACATAGACACCTGATTTCATTTTCTTGGCCAGATGTCCTTTGTGTTGAGGGGTGGTAAATAGATGAAGTTTATTTGTTTTTTTATAACCTAGAAGTGGCTTTGTGGCAAAGGTGTCACCTCTCCTCTGTTCTTGTTTCTGGGGCTCTAGCACCCTCAGCCCTCTTTGAATGCATCGCTGCATATCCTGCAAAGCTACTGTTGCTACAAGGCGTTTCCTCCCCCTGCCCACCATGCAAGTGATTTTTCTAAGCTGTGCAGTGATGTGCACTATGTATTGGAAGGAACAGTGGAACACTGTGTATCTTTTTCATGGCCCTGTCCTAAGCTTTTGATTTTATTTGGCCTCTTCGTTCATCCTAATGTTTTGGCTTTATTGTTTTATAATCTGTGCTGCAGTGTCCACAGTAGCAACTGCTTCTTGTGCTGGGCTATAGTGCTGCAGAAAACATCCTGTCTGCACCTCTCTGAAATTACCCTGAAATTATCATTGTTTCAACTGTTCAAGGTTACTTTGATCAACCTTTTTCGAATCCCCCCCCCCCACCCTTTCCTAGGAGATGCCAGTGCAGTGGTGATTTCCAACCCAGGCAGCAATGCCAGAACTTTAAGCATGGTCTCCTGAGTGCAGTAAGCTTTTTATTACAGCCCACTAGCATATTGAACCATTACACCACCTTGAACATAAGTGCAAATAAGCACACTGTGACAAACTGCTTCAAACTTCTTTCTAATTTATTATCAAATAAGGGGATGATCTATCACTAAACTGCTTTCTAAAATAATGTTTCCCTTTTACCTTCCTGGATTATACAGGTCCTATATTAACAACTCCTGGAGAAAAGGATGAAGCAGAGACTAAATATGCAACATTTTACACTGAACTGTGGTTTGTGATATTAATGACAGTTCTAGGTTTGATCCTCTTGGCTATTTTTCTGTCCTTGATTCTACGAAGAAAAATAAAAAAACAACCATATGCAAGAGAAAGGCCTCCCTTAGTTCCACTCCAAAAGCGGACATCGCCAATGACTGTATATTCACCAGGAGACACCCACATGGTATGTCATGCAAAGCGCAATAATGTGTATTTATATTGTACAGAGAGTTATTGCAATGGAACATATGTTACAAAGGATAATGTTGCAGTCTAAGGGCATTAACTTACAATTTGAATATAGTAAGAGGGAAAATGTACATATTGCTTCACGTGAAAGAGTATCTGTAAGCTACAAAATGACCCAAGCTGTAAATTGGGAGTAAGTGGTGACTACCGTTCAAATAAGCAACAGAACTTGGGTGGTTTTTTTCTTGGTCAGATACCACAGTGATGAATGTGGTAGGAAGACCGAGATACGTTTAACTCCTTAAATGACACAGGGGTAGGACATCTTTAGCTTTATTGTATTATTGGGGAGGTCACTCTTCAGGTATTGATACACTGACTGGGCCAAATCCTTAGCTGCTGTAAATCAATATACCCCCACTGACTCAGTCAAGCTATGCTTATAGTCACAGTTCAGGGCAACTAAACCTGTATTTCCCCATAGTGGACCACCAAAGGCACCAATTCTTGGTTTCTAGCTCCACGGCCATTGCTTTTCTGGGTGGAGACCAGTCTCTCCCCCTTCTGACTGGGTATTCCCAGGCTGCACTGTTCTCTTTGTATTTCCCAGCACTGACAGGTTGCCCAAGCACACCTGTTTGCTCTCTCTTCAGAGACTGATTGTCAACAGTTCTAGCTTACTGCATACCACTTCCTCTGCAAGCCTACTTTATTCCTAAGGTGAAAACAAATAGAAGAACCTACACACATGCTAACAAGCTTACCAGAGTCCACTCCAATCCTAACATGGATTCTGACAGCCTTCAACCATTACCCTAAAGATGGGACCCTCTGTGGAGCTGCGGTCCTGTCCATTTGCTGGTTCAGGAAGAAGGCTCTGCGTCAGTGTAAACAAACTCATCTCAAACACCTTTCTTTGTCTCTTGGACCCTGGAGAACCCAGTTTGAACTAGGGGGAGAATTTGCTCAAGCTCTTTCTAAAGAAATCCACTTCACACATATTGTTCCAAAAAGACCTTTGGACTTCCTCATACGTTCCAGATTGCATTAATCTTCCTACTAAATAAATTCCATACAATCTCACCATACATATTTGCATTTAATACAATGAAAACTAATTCAGTAAGGTTTAATTTAATTCAGCGAAGTTCATTCAGGAAATCGTTAGTCTGTCACTCTTATTTATACTAGCTGAGGAGTTGCCCCATTATGTAAATTAGTTCTCAGGCAAAAGGAATAAATATTAGAATAGTGCTCACTAGTTTCCCATTATTTGAAAAAGAAAAGGAGTACTTGTGGCACCTTAGAGCCTAACCAATTTATTTGAGCATAAGCTTTCGTGAGCTACAGCTCATGTCATCGGATGCATTATTTCAAGTGACTGTTCAGTACAATTCTACAAACTATGAGCTTGATCCAGCACTCATTAATGTCAATGGGAGTTTTGCCAGACTTCAGTGAATGCAAAACCCACAGCATTTTAAACCCTGCTGACACATATAGACTCCTCAGATACCATGGTGATAGATGACAGTATAAAATCCTAGATAATTATAGCAACAAAAAGCACATTACTGTGAGTTTGTGCCTTTTCCTTCCCCATTCCTATCCCCTGCTCTCTTTTGCTTCACATCTTTCTTTGGGGGCTGCTTGGGCCTACTGACATTGTATTTTCCTGTGTAAAAGTTGAATTGGGGGCTTTAAACACATTCTTCACCATTTAGCATGCACAAGGTATAAGCAAAAATTGAGAAGGACTCTGCCTTCCAGGAGCTTGGTTGTCAGATTGGAAAGAGGAAGGGTGTATATCTATGGATTCATCCAGCCATCTTGTCCTTCTATAATGTGCCCTTCATCAGGGAACAGTAGCCCTCAGCTGCCACATCTGTTCAGCTTGTCAGGCACAACACCACTGATTAGTAAGCATGCTGCTCTCATGTCTTTATTTAAAGAATTATGTTAACAACCCATTAAGCTGCCAGTTTAGATCTTTATGTAGCCCCTTAAGGACCTGTGAGTGTTCTGGCTCCTCATGGAATGGTGTTGAGCTAGGTGGCCAAGTGGGTGCCTTAAAGGAAAATGTGCCTGTTTTCAGAAGGACCCCCTTGAGACTGGGGCGGCTTGCCTTAGAAACATTTTTGTGGCAACTCTTAATGTCAATTACAAAAGGCTAAATGAGGAACTGTTAAAAAAATCATAATTTAGCTTTGGAAATACAAAGTGAGACTTGAAAATCGCCTAACTTGCCATGGAGTCACATGACACAATACTCTCTTGGAGCTGAGGGTTGGGGAAAGGAGTCCAATACTACTTAGGACGTGTGAACATTAGTTAGGAATTATATAAAACACCCTACTGAGGAAGGTTAGTAGGAGTAGTATGCATGCCCATTTTAGGATGGAAACTGAGGCAGAAAGTAACATACCCAAGAGCACACAGAAAGTTCTGTGATCAAGAAGATAAGTACTGAGGAGCTCCTGAGAACTCCTGGGTTCTAAAGACCATTAAATCACTCCTCTCGTTACAACCTCTTCCCCACTATTTTTTCCTCGGCTTTTTGAAAAGGTTTTTTTTTTAAATATACAAGCAGACATGTCAATAGCTTGAAGTCATTCATTCAGATCTGTATTAATTCCACGAGCAGCTACAGCGCACATTGTGCCGTCAGTTTCAACAATATAATTGTGGCTCCTCTTTTGGCTAAACAACTGGCAGAAATTTAAATTGGGGAAGGAAAAAAAAAAAAAAAACCAAAAACCCAGAATGTGCCTTATATCCAATTTCTCCTCGGGAAAATGAAAGATACCGTCCCTTTTGTTTAACTCCTTGTCTTCTACGTACTTATATATTTATCCCATTTCTATTCTCTACCTACAATGCTTTAAAAATGCAGAAAACCTCTTTAACTGCTAATCCCTGCCATCAGCATCCTATTGCAACTCCTTTACAAGTTCCTCTCATCTCATCTTCACAAGTCTCACAGAGCAGAGATAAGGTAAGACTTTGCAGTGCTTATGTCTGCACACACATTTCAGTCTGAACTGCTAGGAAAGGGCTATAGATGGAGGCATTCATTTTTATTTTATCATCACTTCCAAGGTCACACCGCAGTTTTTACACAAAACTCAAGTATGGACTTGAATTTGGAACTTTCATCCTCTGCTGTCCTGTACAAATACAACAAGTGAAACCTGCCTTAGAGACGAACAAATTCATTTTCAACCACCATGAGTTTGTATTGTAAAAATCATTCCATTGTCCTGTAGTTGAGTACAATGGCCCAGATTCTCAACTGATAGCTCTGACCATTATTTTTAGCTACATTTACAGTGTAATCTAACCACAGAATAAAACACTTGTCACAGCACCTGGGCTAATGTAGCATTGCTGTTAACAACTCTCCTTCCTTTTAAATCTCAGTTTGATTCTATTGCCGAGATGTCAGAGTCCGCAAGTAGTGTTACTCTAACAAGTTACACAATGCGTTTTGAGGTATAGTTAACGAGTATGCAACCTGTGTGCTGTGGCAATCAAACCTGGAATTAATTAAAGTGTTTTGCCTGAGAATTTCTTGCATGGTGCATGTTTTATTACTGCACAGCTGTTAGCAGTTGAAGATTCTGTGACAGATGATCCAAAGTGGTATATAGCTGCCACTTTAAAGGGTATAATAAAGAACGTGCATAGTTGTGTGATACTGTACTGTAGGAGTTTCAGTATGTTAAAAAAAAACCCATTTGGGGCTCTACTTGTCGATTTAACATATAATTTGTTTTACACAACTTTTTGGAAAACCAGAGAGTGAGAAAGGTCAAATGGCGGTTAGAGACACATACTTACACAAGTTCACAAAAGCTACTTGCTAAAATTGCCAGGTATTGTCCCCTAGCAGATAAGCCAGGTGCTTCCTAACTTTGCAAGTGTTCCATCAGTTGTCTATTTCCTGGTTCTAAAATGGAATGGCAATTACTGTGATGACGTGTTTCAATTGCGCTTAACAAGCAATCTTCAAGAGATCACCTTGTTAAACCGCATTGCAGTAAGCCATTGTTTCCACAGGGAACAATAGCTGGAGCTAGTGATAACGATGTTCTGTTATCAGCCTAAAAAGCTCTACCACTACCGTGTTACTTTAGTACTATGGCTTCTACTGCAAAATAAAGCCCTTGAAAATAACTAACTTTGTAACAGATTTATTTGAGCTGAAATGTTAATCTATTACATTTTTCATGTAAACCTTTCATAAGCACATCCCTTTTATTCCAATATTCCTAGGGACTAGCAGATACAAAAATTCCAGGACCCGGATCTCCTTTGAGTAATCGTAGCAACCAAAGTACTTCCATTCTACAGATACCGAGTCAAAGGCAGATGAATCGTACCTCCTCCCAAGGGTCTTTACATCGCAGTGTCAGTCAACTTATTGATGTCTATGACAAGAAGTCCCTAATAGAAGATTCTGTGTGGGATACCATTATACATGGTCATGATAGTGGGTTGGTAAGTTCTTATTCTAGTTCTACAATTCCATGAATGCATGCACATTTGGCATTATCTTAGTAACTGATGTTTACCAAGATGCTGGGCAAAATTTCCAAAAGCATCTAGGCCCAGATCCTCAAAGGTAATGAGAGTTACTTGCCTAAATACCTTTGAGGTACTGGGTACTAATGACTAGCCTAAATCCTATTTTCAGAAGCAGCTAAGTCACTTCTGAAAGTGGGACTTCAGCTCATGAATCACAAAGGTGCTTTTGGAAATGTTACCAACTATTTTACACAGTTACGGTACTGTATACATCAGACATTTTATTCCTTTTTGCACATAACTACAGCGAAAACATGACATTCAGTGAGATGTTTCAGTAGTCTATTGGTTATGTGGCTCTCATGCGGTTTCTAAACTGATATAATTAAAGCAGTACAATCCCTGAGAGTGGTTGCAATTCTACCACTGTAAAGGTGCGTATAGCAGTACAGGTTATTCACCAATATTTATGGGAATTAACGAACTATTTTGGTCAGGGATGTGATTTTATGACTGTATAAAGCTGTGTCTAGACCAGGTCTTAGTGCGAATCAGTTTGATAATGCAGTCAAGTATTGTGACTGTGCGTGTAGCAAGTCTATTTCTTTGGAACAACAAATCTCTGTTATTTCTAGTTTTGTTGTTCTATGACTAGGTCAGTATTTATAGTTCTCTAAATTTGTACTTAAACCCTGCAAGTGATTTGGCTAATTTTTTTACCCCCCTAGTATGTGGATGATGAAGACCTTGTGAATGCCATCAAAGGCTTCAGTTCAGTAACTAAAGAACATACAACCTTCACTGACACCCAGTTGTGATACCTATTTGGAGTAAGTACCACAGCCAACCCAAAGCAGCTGAAGGAACACAAAATCTTTGTTTTGTTCAATTTAACATGTAGAAATTAATTTCTCATGTAACAGCTTGGGGATTATGTTTTAAAAAGGGTGCCTACTGGAACTTTAGCAGTATGAATGCATTTTCTAGGAGTACTGTTGCAACAGCCAAGAATATAGTTATATATTGTAAATGTACTCTCTACATATCGATCAGTGTTAAACATTTATTGCAAATATCATACAGAAATATTTCAAAAGGGGAAGGTGAGAAGAATGTATTGTATGTACAACGTTGTGTCACAGTACTGGCAAGACCTTAAGTAGCCAATATAATATACAGAGAAGTTTCACAAACACTTTTAACAGCTGCACATACCTAATCCTGAAACTGTAATCATGTTTCATTATATTATACTGTGGTGGGAAATGTATGATCAGTGGGGAAAAAAAAAGGGTTTTGGTCAACAAGTATATAAAAATGTAGAATAAATTTAGATCTGTTCTTAAGAGCATTACAACCCAGTTTGCTCACTTTAATTAAGACAACAAAGAAGGAAGAGTTAATTCTGTCTATGAAATATTGCTACAGATGCAAAAGCACAGAAAACTTGTGCAATTGCCCATCTAGTCAGGAACCCTAAAATGTTTCTGTCCATTTCAATCTACTTTAGATCATGTACAACAGGAGATTGATTTAAAATCACGAAAGATGTGATCCTGTGACATCTTGAGTACTCTCACTTTCCCAGAATAAGATCTAAGGGTGCTCAGAACCTTGCCACACTGCAAGAGTAAATTTGAAATGTATCAAAATGTAATTTAGTGAAAGCTGTTCTAGATTTTACTCACATGTATTGTAGTTTCTAGTGCCTGCCCTCTGGTGTTGGTCTTAGAGAAATAAGTCAGGATGATCATAGCTCTAAAAACAAATTCTTAGGAATAAGGCGTGTCTTTAACATATTTAAATAATTTACTATTAAATCTCTGGTGAATCAGCTGCTGTTTAGCATTGTGATGAAGCCTCTCCACCAAAACTATCTTGGTTGTCATGCATTTGGCATGATCCTTACATTTTGCAATTGGAAATTGCTTTGAGAAACAGTGAAATGCAAACATCATCAAATTAGGAAAGGGATGTGACAAAAACAAAGTGGTAAAAAACCCACCCATAAGGTAAGCTTCACAGGAAAGAACAAAAGAGCTATTACAGCTTCGTTTTAAACAGACAGATCTCATTGTTTCTATTTTCTATCCAAACTGCTGGGCGTAAGACAGAATACCTATGAGCTGAGCTGGAACATTAGGGCCCCTAGAGGAAATCTGTTTACTGTAATGTGAACAGTTATTGCCAGTGTTTGTTTTAACATACGTTTAGGGCAAGATAGGATTCTGTTCTTTCCTCCCCCCCATACCTTACTCTACAAATAGTCTCATTTAAATTAAACAGTAAGGAAATACTCAAAAGGAGTAGGGAGGCAGAATTCAAGTATTGGCTATTATGGTATACATGTTGCAATATAATCAATTATACAATACTATCAATTTCTTATACAGTACAGATTAGAGTATCTTAATTATTTCTGTGATGGGAAAAAAGCATTGCATAGTTCAAACTGTAGTAATTGGTTTATTTTCAAGACTAGGATTCTATTGTGCTTGTAAATTAATCTGAAAATATAGATTAATAAAAGGTTACATCTAAATTTAATACAAGTATTTTTGTTACCACATAATATAAAGAACAAAAAAAGTGTGTGCTTAAAAATTAGGCTGAATGTACAAGCTCGATATTAATTTTACAATAAAGAAAGTAGTGACACTGTGCTGCCTTTTCTCCAGTTCACCTTTTAAACAATCCACAACATTAAAAACTGGGCTAGTTAGCAACAGAAAGTTCAAAACAGACTGTGGTGCAGGATTGTCTGCCTTATAACTTAAAGCTGGCCGAGGGAGGTAATCAATGCTGGCGTTCATAATGTAACATTCCTACCCTACAGATCAATTCAAAATTCATTTAAAATCAACTACTTGATAGGGATTGAGTCACAAAAAAAAAGCAGGTGTGAATTTGACCAGTCATCTTATTTCACATGCAAGCACCGTTAAAGCTTGGTTTTTACTATTATGTAAATGTTGTGGCAATGGTTTTATCCAAAGACTTTTTCTCCCATTTTAAAAATTTGGTTATTCATTATGTGGAAATGTCCCAAGTGTACAGCTAGACTTATTCTGCAGTGTACAAAATACAAATGGAGACTTGGAAGTAACAGCACTTTCCACTGCCTCTGGTTAAAGAAACTCTTATTCAGCTGCACCTCCTGTTTATTCTTGCAGATGTTTCCTTTCCTAAGAAAGATCCTGTCTGAAGAGCAGCATCTTTAGTTTGCACTTTAAGACCTGAACAAAATCATTGCGCAATTGCAACATGGGGGGAAAGGGATAGCTCAGTGGTTTGAGCATTGGCCTGCTAAACCTAGGGTTGTGAGTTCAAGCCTTGAGGGGGCCATTTAGGGATCTGGAGCAACTATAGGGGATTGGTCCTGCTTTGAGCAGGGGGTTGGACTGGATGACCTCCTGAGGTCCCTTCCAACCCTGATATTCTATGAACACTGAGCATGCCAGTCGCTGACTTGTACCATGCATTCTACTAGCAACAGAAGTCATATACACAGACCAACAGTACTAGGAGGAACAGTTCTAAGGTGGGTCTAAAGTTAGCTTCCATAAGTGGAAGGCAATGAAAGGATTAAGAATAAAAGTGTGAGCACTGTATATGTAAAGGAATACCACAGCATTCAATATTTAAGTAGAACTCTACAAATATTATAGTGCATTCATGCCATGGAATGAAGTAGATTTAATTTCCCCCTATTAATATGAAAGAATGTTTACTACAGTAAAGCTTAAGACCCAACCGAGAATCAGGCCTCCCTGTGTAAAAAGAGTAGTAGATAATCCCTCCCCTAAAAAGCTTACAATCTAAACAGACACAGGATGGGGGTAGCAATACAACTGAGTGAACAATGTAATGGCTGCAAACAGCCATGATTTTTTTTTTTTTTGGAGGGGGATAAGCTAGCTGGAAAGAAGGGGACAGGGCAGGTGTGAATCTGAGTTGAAAGGCAAATTGTTAGGGAGGGGGAAGAGGATTGGAGCAAAGAGCCAATAAGCACAGGGGAGAGAGAAAGTTCTGAAGGTCCCTGCTTTAGCTGCTCTTACGACAGTGTGTCTGGGTATGGCTCCTTCCTCGAGTTTTTCCCCAAGTCTACACACCTGGGAGCACTGGCCCCAGCTGGTGTCTATTTTACCCCCTGCAGCAGTTCCTGCTTTGACTGCTCTGAGCAGCTGGAGTCTCAAAGTAGGGTTGTAATCTGAAAAGTATCTGGGTTTCCTCCATCACTCTGAGAATTGAAAATAAAGCGGGTTCTCACATCACCACACCAAATACTGCAAACCTATTTGTACAACCCCACTGAAAGTCAGAGCCAGAAAAAATAAAAACAGCTTGAAACTTTCAGCTCACTGGGTGAACGTGCAAGGCTGACTTTACAAAAATAACTGTAAAATGAGCCTATTTGATATGATGTCATTACCTAATACACAAGGCTTTCCACTTTGAATTTTTCAGCACAGAACTACACTGACCTCAGTCTGAGGATCCAATTTTTCCCCTATATTTTATGGCAAATGACATCAAGCGCAAGAGTAATAACCAAAACCACATGCTATAACACTCTACTATGAAGAGCACTGCGTAGCTCGAAAGATTGTCTCTTTCAGCAACAGAAGTGGGTCTAATAAAAGATATCACCTAATATCCACCTTGTGTCCCTAATATTCTGGGACCAACATGGCTACAACCCTGCATTCTACTAAAGAATCATTTTTAGCCTCTTCTTTAAAGAGAGCTAAAATTTGAGGAAGGAGAAAAGGGTATTCTAGCTCATTTGTTTTTCCATTTCTGTAAATCTCGACACATTTAAAAATAGCCAAAACTTTATAAATCACTGCTCCTAAATGTCTGTCCTAGTGCATAACCAAACAAAATAGCAGGCACCTTTCACAAGCCCTAGCCTTACCTGGTTCAAGACACCAGAGTCTCAGGTCCTTGGAAACTGTCTGCAAAGAAATTGACGTATGCATTAAGGACTGCAACTAGAACCAAAAACACCCTCACACTAGCAAAACTCAGTGACTTCCAGCTAAAGTCTGCACATTATGGGAAAGCAGTGTATCTTTACAAAAATACATTAAAGTTGTATGGGAGGTATCGACTTAACTCTGCATGCCCTACTTTTACTGAAGTTTAGTACTACTGTTGCTGTAAGGAAGATGTGGGGGGACTTGAATCCAGCATTTCTGGTTGAGGGCTGAAACTCTCATGATCTGGAAGAGCATAACACCACTATGGCATTGTTGTACAGCAGCAAACTTAGAAGAGGAATGTGTGAATAGCCTAGTAAGTTTTCTAACAAGAGATATTTAGTCCATTTCTTAGACATTAGTGTTATATACAGTAATGAGCAGCAAAATGCATGCTTTTTTTCCCCCTCCACAAGAGGTTATAGTTTATAATTTCAGGTATTTGAAAGCTCTGCAAAGAGAAATGAGCGGAAAAGTACAGATAATAACATTCCTGTGCATTTTAATATTAGGACCAAGATATGCAAAATAATGTTTTAGCACATCTGTAAGCATAAAGACTTTTTGAATTTGTTTCATAAACAAAAGAATTGTAGCACATAAATGTCAAATTTATCAATACTGAAAAAACAAACAGTCGCTCTACAATCAAGGCAAACTTCAGCAAGAGAAGCTTTTCAAATTGATGAAATAGCTTTTAGCACCCAGCTAATTTTCTACTTTATATTATCTTGAAGGAGGTGAAAGGACAAGATGGGTGACTCCAAGGAATTGCAAATAATAATCATGGTAACTTTAATGGCCAGTAAGCAGGGGTCAGGCATTTAATGTTTTGGTGATTTCAAAGGTAAGGTCCAGTAATGGGACTTAGAAAGTTACCTATAAAACTCTTCCTAAGACAAATACTGTAGTGCATGCTGGACTGCATAAAACAGGATTTTACATCAATGTTTTGTACCAAGTATTGTTTGGCTTTATACAATATGAAAATGAAGTACATCAATTTAGAGTATGTTTGCTGGTTGTGCTGTAAACCCAAGTTGTTGAGGTGCACTGTGAAAACTTATTACAATTTTAACTCTTTCAGTTAGACACACTCAAATGAAGCCTTTTTAAAATGATAAATCTGTAGTGAAAAAGTGACATCCAGTTAAGTGTTAAACTTTCATCGGAACCCTTGAAAACAAATGTACACAACTTAGCATTTTCACAAGCTATAGTCTTGGCAGGCAGAGTCACTTTTCTTGTGGCGTGGAGAAGTGGTCGTCTTTGTGGGTGATGGGGACGCTGTACCAGGTGATTCAGGTCCTCCTTCCACAATAATTGGTGAAGACACCAGAGGAGGTACTTTCTTTCTTCCCAGAAACCCTCCTCCATCAAATCCACTTTTCTTTTTATTCTCTACTTTGTTCTCACTTTCATCATCTGGCCCTCTTTTCTTCACTTCTGAAGAGCTTTCAGGCACTTTCTGACCTTCTGCCCCAGCATCTGATGATATTCTAGTAGCTCTTACTTCCAGTACTGTTGCCTTTTTGTCTGTTGGAGTGCTCTCACCTGCTGCCTTCTTCATTTCAGCTTGTACTGGACTCAGATTGCCAGTCTCAGGGACAGCCTTGTCCACCATACTATTGTTCATATTAAAAGTCTGAAAGTCCTTGTAACTGTGAAAGCTCTCAGTCCGTCTTGCCCTTGCTAATAAAGGACTCTCTCTATATGGCCTTACTGAGCCATATGTAGCAGCTTCATGGATGGTTTCATGGTGCTGTAACTGGAGGCTAAAAACACATTCAACAGTAAAACATTTCTCATGTCACGGGTTACAACAAATACTGATGCAAACAAACATCACTGTCACCTTCCTCAGAACAGACTTCAGCTTTCAAAGGTAAGAAACATGCAGCAAATTGTTCCTTCTCTCTAGCCAAACAGAAAGCCATTTGGAATTTGTGAAGAGTATACTGGATTCCCAGATGTGTTACAGAGCATATACTTCTGAACACCCGAGGCTTGTCAGCTGCATGCATGTTACACAAAGAGAAATATGATTTTTGAGGGAGGATGTTTCAGAACTATGAATCCCAGAGCACACTCAGCTGTGCTTGTCCTATAATTGGCAGTGGAATGTGCTCAGGATTTCCAGCCTGCCTATCTCTGTGAGCAAGGGCTCACTCATTCCCTAAATTGTACACATGCAACTCCAACGGGAGCAGTGTCCCAAAAACATCAGGGCACTTATTTAGGTGCCCAAATACGGACTAAGGGGTGGCTAAAATTAGACACTCAAGTTTGAAAGTTTTCGCCTAAGTCTTTGAACACACAGCTGATAGTATATCCTGTGGATCTTTGGCTTACCTAGAGCTTGAGTCCCGCAGACGGCTTTGCTGAACTACTGAAGTTGCTGGACTGATGTTAGGAGTAGCGCAGCGTGAGGTGCTCAGATCACACTGATCAAGCAACTTAAGCAGCTCCTCTTCTGTTGGACCCCCTACATCTTAGAAAAGAAAGAAAGTTAGTTGTCACTGATCACCTCTAACGCAAGCATTTGAGCCAAAAAATAAGTTCTGCTACATTACAACCTACCCTTGTCTTCACTTTTATTAACCATGTCCATCGCTGTGGTCAAATCCCACATCTGAATACTGCCATTTGAATGACCTGTAAAGAGGTAACGTCGTGGTCTTGACCCCATCCTACTGGATCCTTCACATTCTCGTACAGTAAACGAAGAAATTGTGGTACAGTCTACGGCCTGGATCTCGCATATTCTACAAAAAGGCATTTAACACAATTACAGATTATAATCCTAACTATAGTATCGCATACCGTGGAGGGCAATTGTGAGGTTTAATTTATTAAGATTTGTGATCTCTGGATAGAAGGCGCTATGGTTTGTTTTATGCCGAATTACACCTTCGCTTTTAACACCCATTTCTAACTCATAAAATTTTTTTCAATTCACTTCTCAATGTTACTTTTAATAAGATTCCAAAAGAATACAGAGTAGCTGCTAGACATTTAAAAAAAAACCCCATAATTATTTTCCTGCTTTCTTATAGAATCTGGGTTGCCGATTTTCTGATTCGAGGTTTGAATGTGCTTCTGCAGAGAGATCTGGGCTCAAAATGTGTTCAAAGCCAGCACCATATATTAAGTATTGTACAAGACTTGCATGTAATTTCCAAGTGCTGTCAGTTTTTAAAGTTTACTGAACAAATTCCTTCAAACATGTCACAGGTATTTGTTCTCAAAGAGAAACAAAATCCAGGGCAACTCTGAATTTAAAAAATAACCAGTTTACGCAAAAAAAGTTTATTTAAATTCAGAAAATGTCACACCAAGATGAAAAGATAAGAATTACATAAGAGGGAAAAATGAGGTTCGGAATGAAATGACTAAAGTTTCGGGTAGTTTGATGTCACTCACCTCACTTCATTTCACAACAGTGAAATCAGGAAGCCTGTAAAAGTCGGGGATGTTAGCCACCTCCTTCCTATTCTTACTTATTGTTCAGTTTTTTTTAAAACACTCGAGGATAGATTCCACTATCATCATAGCCCAGGGTGAGTACCTCCATACTGTGGATTTAGCTATACGGCAAGTAACTGTGTGACAAGCCAGGGTATGAATCTCCAGCACAGTGACAGCTCCAGAGTGTGTAACAATATGCTAACCTGTACTCCAAGACTCTCACTGCACTGTAGAAGTGTCAATACTGGACATTAGCATGGGGCAAGCTGGCGTGCTATAGATTCACACCCTGACTTGCCATGCAGTAACTTACCATGTAGGCCAGCTCTAGGAGTCATCTAATCCAGTGCATGGTAGATTTGCTTTTTGCAACTCCACTGTGTTTTTACAAACAAGTTTTTTATTTGTGCACAAAACAAACAGGATATTTAAACTGAAACTTGCTCCTGCATTGCATGAATTAAAGGGAAGAGAAAATGGCTAAGCAATGAGAATTCCTGTTTTGCTTTACTCATAACTACTGAGATTACTGTGGCATCAAAATTTAAATTGTGGCTTAATTAAGTTATCAAGGAAGAATAGTTTGATTAGAATACAGAATCTGCCATAACGAAACAGGACAGGAAACAAAAAAAGAGGTCAGAGTTGAAAATGGTTTTGAGTTATTACTTTGTTAAAATTTATCCTAATATGACACCAATTTTAATAAACATTTGGCAGTTTCTTCACTGTGTATGCACGGAACATTAAATCACAGTGATTTATAGCATTCATTGGGACAATATTTTGGCCTCCAACCATATTATGGACTTCTAATGCTATTTGCTTAAAAAACAAACAAGCTGTCAAATGGATAGCCTAGGTGCATGGAAAATGTACTCTCTTGATTAATTACTTTATCAGTTACTTATGACTATATGTAATGACCTTTGATGCAAAGAAGATTGGTTCTCTTAAAGGATTTTTATTCCTTACAAGATTAACCGATGATAGGCCATGCATTACAGGTATGGGGGACTGGTGAACTATTAACAGCCATGTCTGTACTAGCACTTTCAATTTAAAACTTGTATCCAGGGCTTTCAAGAGCATGTTAGCTACTGCCACACCAGCTTTGGCTTTCATTTATTTTAAAACTAAAAGCAAGCACAGGATCAGTTTTTTAATGAAAGGTAGCAATACACACCAAGACATGGAAGAACAGAAGACCGCTCTAAAAGCAGGAACATATTTAAGCATCCATTAAAAGAGTACACGCAGTTTGCCTGCAGCCAGCTTGCATTTAACTTGCAAAGTACAATTTTATTGTTATGCTACAAGTGAAACCCAAATTGATTTTTTTTATCCTTATGTAGCCCCTTTCATCCAATGCTAATCAGCACTTTAATTAAGCCTCAAAATATCCCTGGAAGGTAGAGTACATCCATTTTACATATGGGTAAAAAGAAACACCTTCACTAGCCCAACGTCACAGTGACCTAGTAGCAATGCCAGAAAAATAACCCAGGGGGGTCCTGACTGCCAGTTCCCCATTTTGCCCAGTGAATGAGGACTGGGAGTACCAAAGCAAAAAGTCTATTGAGATTATCTATCCAAGAACTCGTCAAGGCCTTTTTCAAGCAATACATTGTGTAGTAAAAGCAGAGCCAAAAGGGTTCAAACAATTTTTCAAGTTGCCTTTAGACATCTGACAATTACACTTTCTATGCTTTTTTTGAAATTATTCTCTTTCTTAAGAGGTTTTTCTGTTGAAGTAAGTAAAAGCAAAACCAGACACCACTTATTGTTGGCACTGATAATTAAACTAGAGCAGAGCACCTGTATGTTTACATTAAAGTGATTATACCAGTCAGATACCATATCAAATGCGTAAGTGAGAAATGAGTTCTATACAGCATCTGTGCGCTTTGACTTGCTAGCACAAGTATCAGAGCCAACTATCTTAGTGTCAGCTCTTGGATATGTACAATAAGTGGATTTTATCAGAGATGCAACAGATGACGAGTGCTTTTACCTTTTCCCAGTGGAAGACAACCTGACAAAGAGTTTATTAGTGACGGGAACAACTTTTTGGATGAATACTTGTTGATCATCACGCTCTCCAAATGGTCCTGTAGTTAGAAAGAGAAACTAAGTATTTCAAAACACATTACTCCAAAAAGTTAACCGTTCCTACCCTGTCTAGAAATAAAAAATACTCACACAGATTCAGTTGGACTAAAGGAACCAGGAACCTACACTGATTTCTAGTTTAGCAAAACACCACACTACTTTTGCATTGTGATGTATAATTACTGACAAGTCACAATGGAAAGCCCAATTATTTTGAGTAATTCTGAACTACCAAGGAAGATGTTCACTTTAGACTGTCCAATCAATTTGATGCATTTTTGTTTTTTTTTTAAACAAAAAATAAACCCATATTGTGTAATTTTCCATTACTCTAATTTAAAGGGTTAATTTGTTATGATGTACTGCTAAAAAATATTTATGGGATATGAAATATAATATGGGGTCCATCACCTCTTGGTCACTAATGTGACCAAATTTTTTAAGGTCTGATTTTTCATTATTGCTGAGCACCTGCACCACCCTCTAATGTCAAGCGGAGATACAGGTGCTTCATAAAACTGGGGGGAAAAAAAAAAAAAAAAAAAAATCAGGCCTATAGTGACTGAAAAGGTCTTTACAGCTGTTTGGTAGCCCCTGTGAAAGAGGTTGGAGGCCTTAATTCAATTACTAACAGATTGCCCATCACTTCCCCCCCCACTTTTTTTTGTGGGGGGGGGGCGCTAAACAGGAAACAACCAAGGGAAACTTGCTCTTGAAAGCGGATGGCATCTCCACATGTAACATTTTGCACTAGTCCAAGACCCTACAATACCAACACCGTAAAAAGTTAAGAGCAAATTGTTATCAGTATATGCATTACAGGAGTACCTGGAAGCCTCAATCGAGGATCAATGTTCTAGTGTGCTAGGTGCTGTATAAATAAAAGACAGTCCTTGCCTCAGAAAGCACAGTTTAGGAATATAACAAGAACCTTTTGATACATTTAAAAAAACAAATGAGGATGGCTTTTTAGTTTGCTACCTGCCTACCCATTCAGTGATCTGTAAAGAGCATCATGCACCAGCAGGTGCAATGTTGGTCTTTACTTAGCGTTTTCACAGTTCTGTTGGTTTTGTGACAGTTTCAATGTAGTTTTGAAATGTAATACAAGTATAATGTTAAATATTAGATGCGTGCATAATCTTAATTTTTGTTTAATTTATAAAATGTGATAGCACATTGTGAAACAAACCCAAAAATCTCATGCAAATCAGTTCTAATATATTTTTTCATAATCTCCATCTTATCTCTCTCTATAAAAATGCTATCAAAAAGGGCACATTAGGTAACCAACAGATTCTAGGTAATTTATAGGAATCACAAGGCACACCTTCTCTTAAATGGGTCCCTCTGGGAAGCCAATTTGCCCAATATTGTAAAGACAAATCAAATTCACTCTAGTTGGAATCAGTTTTCAAACAGGAATATTATAGACATGCCACAGTATTATCAAAATGCAAACTGATTATGCTGTAATTACTCTGGTGTAAATCAGACTCACACACCTGATGTCAATGGAGTCACATGAATGTGAAGCAAGAGCAGAATTAGGCTAAATGCCTCCGATGAACCTTCAAGAGCACAGTAGCCCTCCAAAAGTCCAGTACGAAGTAATGGAAAAACATTTTGCCTACCTATGTCATTTCCAGAAGAGTAACTACCATGGCTTTCTGTTTCCTCCAAGGACAAGATTTTGAATGAAGCTAAGGGAGTAGACCCTGGCTGTGTGGAAATCATTCCTCTGAATCGAGTCACTGTCCATGTCCGAACGTGGTTGTTGTCGGCACAAACTAGACAGAAAACAAAAAAAAACCCAGAAACATTGGAATATTTACAAGAGATGAAAGACTGTTTTTAAAACACATTTTAATTTATAAGCCATAACATTAAGGATGTAATTAAAATTATCTGGTCTCTCAGAGTATGTCTACACAGCAACTAGACATCCGCGGCTGGCCTGTGCTAGCTGACTCAGGCTTGGGCTGTTTCACTGCTATTACCCTCAGTAATTAAAAAAACATTAACTTCTGAGCAAGTTCAATAAAATGCATTCAATCAATTGCGATAACAAAATGAGAGGAAATTGTGGTCATCAATAGTTAAATTACTTATTTGGTTTTCTGAATCAAAATGCTTACGAAAGCCTTAAAAGTAGCAATACATTCTGAATAATTTGGACTGTAAAAGTTACAAACATTTGAAAAGCGGATCCTGTGCATACTGCGTGTACTGTACAACTCCTGACTTCTAACTCTGATAATAGTTTTGGCTATGGATTATACAAGTCACGGAGCTTTTCTGCCTTGGTTTTCCCATCTATAAAGTAGGAATATCATCAACTGTTTACCTACCCTGCAGTGCTGTTGTAAGATTTAATTAACATGTGAAGGTGTTACATCTTACTGTTGTTGCAGTCTCTCACACACACACTTGCATGCAGTGTTGTAGTAGCCAAGTCAGTCCCATGATATTAGAGAGACAAGGTGGGTGAGGTAATACTATGTAGCTCAAAAGCTTGTCCCTCTCACCAAGAGAAGTTGGTCCAATAAATACTCCTGGGGGAATACTGCAGAAAGCAGAATTTGTGCAGAATTTTGTTTTTCACCGCAGAATTGGTGCTGCTGACTGCCATTAGGGGCTGCTGGACCTGGTAGAGCCCAGCACCTAGTTCACATACAGGCACAGGCAGACTGCAGTTCCAGGTTTGCCAGCCCCCTTCGGCCACATGGTGCAGCCAGGCCCCCTCCCTGCGTGGCAGCTGCCAGAGCTGCAGGAAGGAGCCGCTGCTTTCCAGGAGGGGAGACTGAGAGCGAGGGGGGTATGACTCAAGTTGTTCCAGGGGTGACCAAATCTTAAAATTGTGCCCCCCGCTAACAGTAGGTACGGGTCGTTACTGCCCGATGGGACAGTAATGAAGCTGTGCGGAGTGGAGCCTGTGGCTGGGCTCTGGGGGCAGGAGGGGGGTGCAGGAATCTGAGCCAGGCGGCGCACTGTGGCTGGGCTCTGGGGGATAAGGGTGCATGTGTCTGGCCCTGTGGCTAGGCTAGGGAGGGTGGGGGTGCAGGTGTGAGCCGGGGGGCCCCCCCCGCATCTCCCAAGTATCCTCTCCCAGTACACACACACACACCCCTCCAACACCCCCTAAACGGCCCCTCTCAGTTAACACACCCCTCCCCTCCCAGTAGTGTCCTCTATTTGGGAACTTTTAAATATGGTAACCCTATGGGGGCAGGGCAAAAAAACAAGAATTGACTAAAAGGCCAGTGGGACAGAATTTTCCTCCAAGATGTGCCCAGCTGGCACGTGTGACACACCCAGCCTGAGGCACCCAACAAAAGCATAACAGAGAAACTGGAACAGGGTTGTTGTAGGGATTTCTTAAACTCGCTACTCCTGGGGGAAACTTTTGTGTTGTCTGTACTGTTATAGACATACTTGCTCACAGGTATTTTGAAATAAATTACCAAAATAAGTGAAACTGATGTAAATATATTGCGTTATTTTGACAAAATATGCAAAATTTTAAAATATTATGTGCAGAATTCCCCCAGGGATAAATAAAAGATATTAACTCACCCATCTCATCACACACACTTGCTCTTCTCATAAACAAACCATCTCAAGCATAAATGCATCTCAGAATTAAACAACTGACAACAGAGCAACAGTCACTGGAACAGCTTGCTGATAGAAATGGGAAATTCTACATCACTTGGAGCCTTTAAATCCAAACTGGATGTCTGTCTTTCTGAAAGAAGCTCCAGTTCAAGTTCAAATTACTGAACTCCACAGTGTCACTTATACAATTGGTATGAATTACTGGGTGAGGGTCTCTGGCTTGTGTTATACAGGAAGTTAGGCTAGATGACCATAATGGTCCCTTCTGGCTTTAAAATCCAATTAAACCTACGTACCACACATTATTTTAACACATGAAGTTACAACGTTTCAAAATTACGTATTCAAGAACATGCATCTTGGGCTAACTCTACACTTACAGCAGCGTGCAGAGTACAAACACTACATCTGTAGCTACACGCCACAGTGAAAGGCTCCAGTGGAGAGGAAAGGCTCCCTGCTGCTGGAGTCTTTCACTGTGGCAAAGAAAGACTCCGGCATGGGGAGGCAGCAGGGAAAGACCCCTTTCCCTGCTGCCTCCACACTGACAGAGCCTTTCACTGCAACAGGGAAAAGCTCCAGCAGCAGACACTACACTGCTAAAAACAGTAAAAAATGTAAACATAGGGGGCACTGTTTAGACATGTAGAGATCTGTGCAGCGTACATACCCTGGGGTTCCAGCATATAAGGCAGTCTGTTCTATTGGCCTAAGCCACCTCTCACCATCTGCACTGCTATTTATACCTGTGCTAGCTGGGTGTAAAGTGTCTGTACTCTACACGCTGCTGTAGCCTTGTATGCACTGACGGTTAAAACAAATGAAAACATTTATTTCAGTCACATATCCAATTAAATTTGCGTTTATCTGAATGTGAGCATATTCAAATAAAGATATTTATTGCATTTACAGCAAGGATTTGCGCACACACACACAAAAACCCACTTTGGAATTCATTTAAACAATTTCTTATTTTCTTCCATTTCTTTAAAAAATTTTAAGGATATTCAATGCAAAAATAACTCTGTTAGACGGTGTTATGAATAAGATCTGAAATGCACAAGAATCATATTCTATTTTATGATTCTCTGTCCACATGCAAGATACCTCCACCCAATTTACTTAACTGGAAATTTACAGCTATATGCACAACTGTTGGTTCCGATAACAGACTGGTATATGCAGAGAATTAGGTTAATTTAACCCATATTTTATTGCTGGTTTCAGAAATTAGTATATTTTATTAGATATTTTATTGTTTTTCTGGAACAAGCCTATCATGAATTGCTGCAAATGGAATACAATATATTGTATAAATATTAAACATCTTATAAAGACCAAGATTAGGACACGCATATAGATCATTTTAACCCAACTCTTATTGTATGCAGATGTTAAAATGAGATGTATTGTAACAGTAGTATAATTAACAGACATTTCCTTAAGTAAGTTTGCAATGCCATTAATCTTTTTAGAAGTTTTTTTTTCTTAATATACTGTTCTGTACATAATCTACCATGTTTAGTAATTCCAAAGGATGGGATTTGAACAAAGGGAGAGACAAGGAGCATGAACATTAGGAGAAATAGAAAAAGGAGAATGAGTGACACACATGTGCATCTGTACATATAAATAAGATTACCTGACACAAGATGTTTCTCAGACAGCATGATCTTTGTAACAGGACTTCGATGAACTGTAAAGGTCTGAAAAAGTTGAGGGCCTGACCCAACTGTTTCAGGGTGCTGTACAATCACTCTTACTGCTCCGGAGCTGGTGCCATACGCAATCTCAATCCAATTACCACTTACACCTACAAAAGGCACAAACATTGAGATGTTTTAAACCAACCACCATTCCTCAAAGGGAGAAAAAAGTTACATCAGCAGATCTGTAACACGGAATAGCTACTTATTTCAGCACAAATATTCTAAAAGGGGTGACATTCATTTTATCTACTCTGCAAGTATCTGCTATCTACTGTTGTGCAATATACCCCAGTGCATCCTGCAGTTCCCAAAAAAAAAAAAAAAAAAAGATATGAGGGAAGAGACCAAGCAAATCCCAAAACACATACTATATACCAGTTCCTTGTCTGTGGCCCCAAAGAGGCATTTCAGTGCTTTTTAGAGTTTAGAAATACGGAGACTAGCACCTGTCTTGCAAGATTTACTTCTCCTTGTGGGGGGAGACCATTATATTAAGGCAGAAAAAATGTTGTATTAACAATACTGGTGGTATGGGAAAGATAAACAAAAAAAAAATGTAATGAATTTGAAGAAATGCCTATATCTTCATCTGAAAAAATATCTACATCTCACATTTAAAAGTAATAACCTTCATATATCAGAGTTAGTTTTGTGGTTTTTGCTTTATCTCCAAATGGTTATGACAGTACATGAAAGGGTGAAGTATGGGCCAGGAACTTGAATGAAGTTTATCAATGATGTAGCATTATTTTTCAGTAAAACACCATTATGTCTACGCTGTTCCGTTATACTTTTTATTCTTCCTTAAGGCTGGGGATCACTCCATCTGCTCAGAACACACAAGATCAGAAGAGCAACCCCAAACTGTCAAGACTAATAGTGGGAACTCTGATCTGAACCCATGTTCTTGAAGGTCTCTTAATGCCCTTTAATGCTTGGGTGCAGAGACTCCTGGCAAGCAACTTTGGCACAGTCTGACCAAACTGCAACAGGACACCTAAGACTGTGACCACCTTGTCACATAGCACAAGGACCAAACTGATAAGAGTTTTGGTGTTTTTGAAGAATCCTTATTGAGGTTACAGGGACAAACCATCCCAACGTGTAGAAAGAATAGTAAATATGGTAGGCGACGAACTTGGTTTAGCAGTGAAATCCTTGCTGATCTTGAACACGAAAAAGAAGCTTACAAGAAGTGGAAGATTGGACAAATGACCAGGGAAGAGCATAAAAATATTGCTCAGGCATGCAGGAGTGAAATCAGGAAGGCGAAATCACACCTGGAGTTGCAGCTAGCAAGAGATGTTAAGAGTAACAAGAAGGGTTTCTTCAGGTATGTTAGCAACAAGAAGAAAGTCAAGGAAAGTGTGGGCCCCTTACTGAATGAGGGAGGCAACCTAGTGACAGAGGATGTGGAAAAAGCTAATGTACTCAATGCTTTTTTTGCCTCTATCTTCACGAACAAGGTCAGCTCCCAGACTACTGCACTGGGCAGCACAGCATGGGGAGGAGGTGACCAGCCCTCTGTGGAGAAAGAAGTGGTTCGGGACTATTCAGAAAAGCTGGACGAGCACAAGTCCATGGGGCCGGATGCGCTGCATCTGAGAGTGCTAAAGGAGTTGGCGGATGTGATTGCAGAGCCATTGGCCATTATCTTTGAAAACACATGGCGATCGGGGGAAGTCCTGGATGACTGGAAAAAGGCTAATGTAGTGCCCATCTTTAAAAAAAGGGAAGGAGAAGGATCTTGGGAACTACAGGCCAGTCAGCCTCACCTCAGTCCCTGAAAAAATCATGGAGCAGGTCCTCAAGGAATCAATTCTGAAGCACTTAGAGGAGAGGAAAGTGATCAGGAACAGTCAGCATGGATTCACCAAGGGAAAGTCATGCCTGACTAATCTAATTGCCTTCTATGATGAGATAACTGGCTCTGTGGATGAGGGGAAAGCAGTGGACGTGTTGTTCCTTGACTTTAACAAAGCTTTTGACATGGTCTCCCACAGTATTCTTGCCAGCAAGTTAAAGAAGTATGGGCTGGATGAATGGACTATAAGGTAGATAGAAAGCTGGCTAGATTGTCGGGCTCAGTGGGTAGCGATCAATGGCTCAAGTCTAGTTGGCAGCCGGTATCAAGTGGAGTGCCCCAAGGTTCGGTCCTCGGGCCGGTTTTGTTCAATATCTTCGTAAATGATCTGGAGGATAGTGTGGATTGCACCCTCAGCAAGTTTGCAGATGACACTAAACTGGGAGGAGAGGTAGATACGCTGGAGGGTAGGGATAGGATACAGAGCGCCCTAGACAAATTAGAGGATTGGGCAAAAGAAATCTGATGAGGTTCAACAAGGACAAGTGCAGAGTCCTGCACTTAGGATGAAAGAATCCCAGGCACCGCTACAGACTAGGGACCAAATGGCTAAGCAGCAGTTCTTCAGAAAAGGACCTAGGGGTTACAGTGGACGAGAAGCTGGATATGAGTCAACACTGTGTCCTTGTTGCCAAGAAGGCCACTGGCATTTTGGGCTGTATAAGTAGGTGCACTGCCAGCAGATCGAGGGACGTGATCGTTCCCCTCTATTTGATATTGGTGCGGCCTCATCTGGAATACTGTGTCCAGTTTTGGGCCCCACACTACAAGAAGGATGTGGAAAAATTGGAAAACGTCCAGCGGAGGGCAACAAAAATGATTAGGGGACTGGAACACATGACTTATGAGGAGAGGCTGAGGGAACTTGGATTGTTTAGTCTGTGGAAGAGAAGAATGAGAGGGGATTTGATAGCTGCTTTCAACTACCTGAAAAGGGGTTCCAAAGAGGATGGATCTAGACTTTTCTCAGTGGTAGCAGATGACAGAACAAGGAGTAATGGTCTCAAGTTGCAGTGGGGGAGGTTTAGGTTGGATATTAGAAAAAACTTTTTCACTAGGAGGGTGGTGAAACACTGGAATGCGTTACCTAGGGAGGTGGTGGAATCTCCTTCCTTAGAAGTTTTTAAGGTCAGGCTTGACAAAGCCCTGGCTGGGATGATTTAGTTGGGGATTGGTCCTGCTTTGAGCAGGGGGTTGGACTAGATGACCTCCTGAGGTCCCTTCCAACCCTGATATTCTATGATTCTATGAAAGTGAAGGACTAACAAAACTGGTTAAAGTGTAGAATAAAGGTGCTGTGAATATCTTCCTAAAGAGGTTTCGGAATGCAACTTAATCCAAACCAATACTATCTGCCATTCCAAACCATAGTATATCCTTTCTAAAATATTTTTTTAAATTAAATTCACGCCCAGGTTGACAGTCTGTACACCAATTTTAAGACTAATGAAAATGACAATTAAACACTGATAACTGTTTTATAATGGAATATAGCACACAATCCTTAAGTAGCCTTATCAGTGCTACAGCTGTTAGAAATCTAAAATACTTTTAAAATATGAAAGTGAAGCCTCTATGTGCAATGAGTTTTAAGGGAATGTAAACGATGCATGATACAAACTTGTCTTGGGTGTGAGGTAGACACTGAGTGCTGTAATGGCATCATTGGAGGGATCATGATAAAGTTCTGTCACGAGAAGATCATTATCCTTCATTCGCAAGGGAAACTTCTGCATATCTGCATAAAAAAATATAAGTGATATCCAAATAAAAAACAGCAGAAATTTAAAGTTAGTTCATAATAATGATTACATTTATGAACAAGAAATAATATTCCTGTTAGGAATAATTATTTTAACAAAATTGAACATTAATCTTAATTTTGCTCTTTTTGTTCTTACCGATGTAATATATAGAGCCATTGTTACAGCCCAGCAGTAGGAAAGATCCAGCAGTATCGTAGCTGGTGATAGGGACAACATCCTGAACCTAGTACAACAGTAAATGAAATATAAAACATTAATTCACCATTTTCTTTCAATTCTAAATGTAAGTTCATTTGCAATTTTCTTTGCTGTTCCTTGTAATATTTTGTATTTAAAAAATCATTTTGATTCTTATGCTGTGTGGAGCATCATACCACAATTTAAAAAACAAAAACAAAAAAATCCTTCCCACCACTGCCCCAGGTAGAAGTTTCAAAAGCTCTCACCATATGCCTAACTCTTCCCACTGAAATCAATGGAAGTTTTACCATTGAGTTCAATGGGGTAGAGTTAAGCCAACACTTGAGTGTTTTTGAAAATCCCACCTTAAATATGCACATACAGACACAGAGACACATGGCAACTAGAAGCTGTAATTATTATTCAGCATTATGATACTGTCAAAAGGGAAAATATCAAAATTAATGATTTTCAAAAATTCAAATTTCTGCTAGTTTAAATAGTACATCCTAACTTTTTATATTATATGTATAAATATTTTAAAATCCACAGAACAGATTTTCTTTTCCTGTCTCCCTGCTGATTTTTAGCAAGGGAGAATGAATAAATTCAAGAGCAACCATTCCAAGTGCATTTGAGCCTCTCTCTTCTCCTCTCCCGCCCTGTGGAAACTCCTCCCTGCCAGACTCTCCAAGCAGCAGCAATGCTGAGAAAGGGCCTCCCTGTCAAGTGATCTATGGAAGAAAAAACTGGTCTCTTCTAACTCCCATGTTTCAGTCATTTCTTAGCCCCACAAAGGGCACTTAAGGGAACGAAAGAGGATCTCTTGCGTTCCAAGAACCCATTGAGGTCCAGTCCCGTGCAGAGTCAGAACTACGAAGGGTGTTGTTCCTGAGTCTGAGGCCAAAAGAATGTCTCCTTTGCCTTAGATCCCTATGCAGAGACAGGATACATCAGCTGCTATGTTCCTCCCTGCCCCGTATGAGAATGGGGTCATCATACTTGTGTATGGAAGTCACTATAAAAAAAAAAAAACCCAGTCAAACTGATTTTACATAGAGCATGGTCAAATGCACATCATAAACTGAATCCAAAAAAAAAAAAAAAAGATTTTCCCCTCAACCACTATTTCAATTTCAGTCAACGTAGCTGTTGTCCAGCTATACTGAAAGAAGGGCAGGAGACACTTGATATGAATTTAATCAAGCCGCAACTTTATTATTAGATGTCTAGAACTACCTGGCACGCAACTCCATGTTCATTCAAATAACTACCTGGGGCTTCCACCAGCTCACTTTCATTTTCCATCCAGGTCCCTCACGGCTTGGACCTTACCATTCACCCTCCCTCATAGGAGAGTTAAGGTGGGCTATAAGAAAGAGGGGTTGGCTCCCTGCCATACCAATCATAGGATCCCCGAACCTCCTTCTCCCCGTCCACCCCATTCCATTCCTTTCCTTTAACCAGCAGATCCTTGTTAAGTCCTTTAACCAGACCATTTATCTGGTCACTGGATGCCTTCCCTATGGAGTACCTACACTGAACATCCACCCTACACTTACAAAATAAGTTGCGACAGATAGCCTAACCACTTTTCCTCCTCACCATAATAGGTCCTCCCCAACACCCGCTGTGGGGAAGGAGAAAAAACTCCACTCCACCAAAGCCAATAGGAGGTGAGGGGAAATTCCTTCCTAGTCCCCACCCAAAAAGGAGCAACTAGTGCAATGCCCACAGCAGGACTTAACCCAACCTGATATTCGCACCATGAGGGGAGGGAGGGTGGGTGCTGCCTTGTCTGCTGCTTGGAGAAGGAGCTTCCAATGCCAGAGCTTGCACCTTTTAAAGCCTTCCACCTTTATGTTCCCGAGGGAAGTCAGTGCCGCCAACCTGACCACCACCCATCTTTTTGCAGCAGTTTCGGACCTCCTTCCCACCCCTCCCTCACCATAAAGCACTGCTACCTTCTTCCAGCAAGCCCGGACAACTAGTTCTTGTTATTTTCTGTAACTCACATTTACTCATAAACTCAGATTTGGTTTACAAATAATCTGCAGAATTACAGCACTTTCAGATTCTCTGTTAGGCTTCACAAAAGAAAACAAAATATTAATTGAAGATAGCACTTTTCTTCCAGAGGGCAAACTTTCTCAGTACAGACTGCCAGAGTTAAAGGGATGGGTTTATTTAGTTTAAGTGATCAGTTTTTGCTTTCCTTCACCAGTATGATGCACAGTATCTGAGCTAGGTTTCAGTTTTATTCTTGGAAGGTGCTCAGATATTACTATGATGAGTGCCAATATAATAACCTAGATAGATGTTTTACTATTGAGCTACTGCACAAGAAAACTGAGCAACAATGTCAAGAATAGCAACTCATTTAGACAATTCTTTCTAGGATTAGTTGAAGTGCGCCATGTCAAATTCTTACTACACACAGTAAAATGGGATAGCAAAAGAATCACCACAAAGAACTTGATTTTTAAAAGCCCATGATTCCATATTTGGAATTCTTAGAATACTGCAACACACCTTCATAATGGTTCATTAGTCTCCTGGGTTCAGGTATTTAAGAACAGAAGGACAAAAAACCTTTAGTTCCAACAAGCTTATCAAGCCAAACACAATTACCCTGAGGTGCTCTCTACTAGTCTACTGGATTGTATGTGAAGAGCCTAGAACAGAAGATATATTACTACAAGACACGAAGCAGTTACCACTATTGCAAGTGGAAGAGAGTAACAGTTCCATGAGAAAGTGGGTGGCAACTTGTCAAGGTAACAGCTAAACCACCTAACATAATCATCTCTGTACAATATCCCTGCAAAGAATCAGAAGACATCTAAAGAACCTAAAGGAAGACACCGGCTGTTTCCTGAGGACTTCCAGAATGCTACTAACAGTACTTGTGCACAGACAGAAATAGCACATACCCTGATACTATAAAGAAAACCAGGCTCCACATAGAGAACCCATCTGAGCGGCCACAACAGAAGGGACTGTTTAGGGAAGGAGAAGTGTGTGTTTAGAAGACAACTGAGATTCAGAAACTGTAATTATAGACAAAATGTCCTATGTGGGGCAGAATACTCCTGTCATCTCTCAGGGAATTCAGGTTACTTTCCCTGACCTCCAACCAAGATGTGTCTGTTAACTTGTGCGGGTTTTTTATTTGCATTAGACCAGGGGGTAGCAACCTTTGGCATGTGGCCCATCAAGATAATCCACTGGCAGGCCGCGAGACATTTGTATATTGACCGTCCACAGGCACGGCCCCTCGCAGCTCCCAGTGGCCGCGGTTCGCTGTTCCTGGCCAAGGGGAGCTACAGGAACCCATTGTCCAGGAATGGCGAACCACAGCCACTGGGAGCTGTGCCTGCGGATGGTCGAAATAAACAAAACGTCTCACAGCCAACCAGCAGATTACCCTGATGGGCTGCGTGCCGAAGGTTGCCGACCCCTGCATTAAATATTCAAATAAAAATAACATGGAGGGAAAACCGTAGCAGTAACCAACAGAGTCAATGGATGCAGGCCCTGCTGTGTGACAGGAGTATAATCTCCTATGTAACCAAGTGAGAAACCAGGGGCAGGGCTGAATCTTACCAGGTATCCTCTGTGTCATCTTTATTACATTCTGTGTCTGGTCTACACTAAGGCCCATTTACAACCAATCCCCACCACAACTAACACCAATTCAGTTGCATCTTTTTGGCAATGTTGGGAGTCCTGGAGTATGTGGCTGGTATTGGCAATGTGTCAGCTCTGTGTCAACTAAACCTGCCAAAAAACGTGGTGCTGGAAAGGACTGCCAAAGGCCTTATATTAGAACTATATTAGCCCTCCTTTTATTGCTAATACTGGTGCAAACTATGAATTTTCTGTAAAAATTCCCTAGTATAAACAAGAAAGGGAGTTACAGTAAACAAGGCAAGAGATGCTGGTAATAGCTCATCTTAAGTGATTACTCTCCTTACAGTGTGTATGATAACTACCATTTTTTCATGTTGTGTGTGTATATAAATCTCGTCACTGTATTTTCCACTGAAGGCATCCGATGAAGTGAGCTGTAGCTCACGAAAGCTTATGCTCAAATAAATTGGTTAGTCTCTAAGGTGCCACTAGTACTCCTTTTCTTTTTGAGGGCATGGAGAAGTGGTCATGTGTTGGGACAGAAAGGATTAAATGGTGTGAGAATAAATTAGCATTTGAATTACACTGTGAAGTGGTAAATATTAGGATTGTTGTTGAAAAAGTGTATGACCTCAATGAAGCTATGCCAATTTGAGCTAAGGACATGGCCTGCTAAGTGCTAAATTCTCTATTATGTTTACTAGAATGCACAATGCAGCAAGATACACAAGTGCAAATCTTCAAGCTTCTGAAAAAGTTGCAGACTAAAGGCTTGTCTACACTGGCACTTTACAGTGCTGCAACTTTCTCACTCAGGGGTGTGAAAAAACACGCGCCGGAGCACTGCAATTTTCAGCGCTGTAATGTGCCAGTGTAGTCAGTGCCCCAGTGCTGGTAGCTATTCCCCTTGTGGAGGTGGGTTTTTTAGAGCGCGACTACACAAGCCACGTTAAAGCGCTGCCAGTGAGTCTTCAGTGCCCTAACTTGTCCATTAGGTCCTGACAGATAAAAATATTTGGTATTTTAGTGGTTATACTATTTTCTCATCATTTCATTCTATTTATCCAAGCAAATCAGCTATAGAAGGAAGCATTTGTTGTAATATGCTTTGAGATCTACTGATGAAAAGTGCAATACAAGAGCTAGGTACTATCATCTGTTGTACAGACTTTTGCCCTAGTCTACATTCTAATAAAACTGAATTTTGATGGCCACCTCTGGTAGCAAGAATGGGTGAAACTCCATTAAACTCAGGAATACCACAAATTAGCATGATATCTACAGTAAGCTTACTATAGGTTCTTTCCATTAGCTGGCCACAGGGGTGGGAAGTCATACTAAGTAATGGAATGTTGACAGAAAAAGAACACACACACACACACAAACAACACTGAAGGACAAATTTGTGACCTCTATAAAACCACGTATGAAGCTGATCAAAACAGAAATCATGAGGAGACTTTCAAAAGGTCCAAAGAACTCAACTTACTGGGACCAACAATAAACCAAGCAGAGTAAAATTCATTCTTTATTATCTTGTTTGTGAGACAGCAGCACTGCCAGGTTTTTCGGTGCTCCTATACAACAGACACTTGTGTTTTTCCTCAACTTGGATCGACCACACAAAGCAACACACTTTTTCAGACCCTGGCAATTTTTGGTCAAATTCATCCTTTTATAGCACAGCTGGATTCTCTGCCAGCTGCCTAAGGCTATGTCTACAGTATGAGTTAGGGGTGTTATTTCCCTGCTCATATATACACAGTCACACACTAGCGAGTATAACTAACAGAGTAGCTGTGGTAGGAAGAGATGGGGCAGTGGAGGGACAGGCTGTGCTGAGTATATACCCACTGGTTTCAGCTGGAGTACTGTGTCCAATTTTGCTCATCAATGTACAGAAACTGGAAAGGATCCAGAGGCAAGTGACAAAGATGATCAAAGGGTTGGAAAGCAAGCTATCTGAGCAAAGGCTGAAGGAACTGGGGGTATGTTAAGTTTGCAAAAGAGGAAATAGGGCAGACAGACGGACGGACAGGATAGCAGTCTTCAGATACTTGAAAGGCTGCAATAAGAAGATGGAGAAAAGTTGTTCTCTCTTGCCATAGAGGGCAAGACAAGAGGCAATGAGTTCAAACTACAGCCTAGGTGATTTAGATTAAGTCTCTGGAAAAGCTTCCTAACTGTAAGAACAGTAGGACAATGGAACAGACTGCCTAGGAGGTTGTGGAAGCTCCTTTACTGGAGGTTTTCAAAAGGAGGTTGGATAGCCATCTGTCTTGGATGGTTTAGACATAACAAATCCTGCATCTTGGCGGGGTTAGACTAGATCAGTGGTTCTCAAACTGTGGGTCGGGACCCCAAAGTGGATCATAACCCTATTTCAATGGGGTTGCCAGGGCCAGCATTAGACTTGCTGGGACACAGGGCTGAAGCCCGAGCCCGAGCCCGAGCTCCACCCCCACCCAAGGCGGCAGGGCTTGGGCTGTGGCCCCTTCTCCCCCCACCCAAGTCGACGGGGCTCGGGCTGTGGCCCCTTCTCCCCTCACCCAAGGCGGCAGGGCTTGGGCTCTGGCCCCCTCCTGGGGTCATGTAATAACTTTGTTATTAGAAGGGGGTCACAGTGCAATGAAGTTTGAGAACCCCTGGACTAGATGACCCTTGTGGTCCCTTCTATGATTCGATGTTTGTATTCGGCACAGCTCCATTGCCACTACCCATGCAACCGTGGCTACACTGCTATTTCATACTTGCGCTAGCTCAGAGAGCTACCGCGACTATATGTACACAAGCAAGGGGATCAGCCACCTAGCTCATAGTGTAGACATAGCTTAAGTGACCAAATGATGAGCAATTTTTACCTCGTAGATAAGAACTTGAGATACATCTAGAAATAAGACTCAAATTACATGACAACAGTTCTTACTAGCATAAGCGGCTAGAAACAAGCCACTGAGAATTACTATTTGCCAGACGGATATCTTTATGTGAACAATTTAATACAGTGTTGTCAATTTAAAAAACTGAAAACTCAACATCCTCTAACTCTTTACACATTACTGATTTTCACTGCTAGATTATCTAATGCCTATAACCTTCTTGCTGTATCATATGCCATCAAAATCTTGCCTGGGGAATGAGCATTAGGGAAAGCCACCTCAGCTAGTCTGCCCCAGTCTCTGAGAATCAGGGACGAGACGCCAGAATCTATTATGGATACAGAAAAAATTATAACATCCTGAGGAGGAATTATATAAAGGATCTCTCTTAGCTAGAGGGAGAGCGGCTGAAAGAGAAAAATCTTCTTTAAAAGTAGAGCTTGAACTATGGGCAATTCAGAAAGAAGGGGATGGGAAAGCATCAACTAAAGAGAATCGAGTATTTATTGTGTTTATACCAAGATCACAGGACACCATAACCCCCCTGCCCAATGTAATTGAGAATGGCTCTCCCAAAAAAGGCAGAACAAGAACCTACTGAAGCACAAAGTTTAAATGATTTTTTTGTGTTAACGACTGTGGGTTGTGAGGAAAGTCTTCTACGTTTTCTAGTTTGTGAAGCAGGATTACAAAAGCCCAAGAACCAGCACTGTATTTGAGAGTATGCCCCCTCTAAGTGGAAGTACCTTGTACAAGGTTATAATTTTCATTCCCTCTTCTAACTCAAAAGGTAGTAACTCATGTCTTTGCATAGGCCTTTGTTGTATGTTCCAAATCTAGTTAATTTAAAAAAAAAAAAAAAAAAAAAAAAGAAAAAAAACCTGAAGAGTAAGGGAAATGAACTGTGGCATCTACTTTATGAAAACTGCTTCATTTCCCTCATTTATGAGATCTTTTCCTTTATGCTATCTTTGGGAGCCTATGTGCTCTTCTGAAAATTCACTGTTCCTTTTCAATGAGCAATCCTGTTGATATAGCCATAAAATTACCCAGTTTTCAATTTAAGTACTACAATCAGGAACACCATTTTGGTTTCTACACCTATTATTTTTGCTCTCGCAATTTTCAAGGGCTTTACCAGCAAGCTCTTTAATACGGTCTAAGAAATATGTTTTACTGCCAAAATGGTTGTAGGTGATCAGATATATTTATTGTTAGGGAGAGGGGAAGTATAGTTAATAGTTTCATAAATTTATATTAACTTATTGATTTCCAGAATTTGCAAATTGTTTTTGATGTCCCAGAAGCCTGTGTGACTAACCCTGGAGAACCAGAGTTCTGAGACAGCTGCAATTCAGAATTGTGACACAGAATTTATACAAGGTCAGGGGTGGGAGTAACCTTTTACACCTTGATAGGGATAGTGAAGGTTGTCAAAAATTCCCTTCCTCACTAAAAATAAATCCAACTGACACCAGAAGGGAACCTAAACCAAATTCTTGTGATAGCCCAAGGACTCTAGCAGC
Organism: Lepidochelys olivacea; assembly: GCF_965140295.1. Taxonomy (NCBI): domain Eukaryota; kingdom Metazoa; phylum Chordata; order Testudines; family Cheloniidae; genus Lepidochelys; species Lepidochelys olivacea. Next base: position 165,610,770 of record NC_140413.1, read on the forward strand.
TATTACAAGTAGTGGTCTGCTGAGGAGATACAAAAGTCTTAGGAATCTGACTAGGAACAGTGACGATATTAAATTGCTATACAGAATGGTAACTTTAACAAAACCTCTTAAAAGAGGAGTCTTTGTGGCACCTTAGAGACTAAAAAAATTATCTGGGCATAAGCTTTCATGGGCTAGAACCCACTTCATCAGATGTATGAAGTAAAAGATACAGACTAACACAGCTACCACTGAAACTTGTCTTAAAAGATGTTTATAATACTACTGGTAAATTCCAGACCAAAATCACGTGGCACAGTGCAGAGAGCTACACGTTCAAAAAGATTCATAGATACTAAGGTCAGAAGGGACCATTATGATCATCTAGTCTGACCTCCTGCACAACGCAGGCCACCGAATTTCACCCACCCACTCCTGCGAAAAACCTCTCACCTATGTCTGAGCTATTGAAGTCCTCAAATTGTGGTTTAAAGATTTCAAGGAGCAGAGAATCCTCCAGCAAGTGACCTGTACCCCATGCTACACAGGAAGGCGAAAAACCTCCAGGGCCTCTTCCAATCTGCCCTGGAAGAAAATTCCTTCCCGACCCCAAATATGGCGATCAGCTAAACCCTGAGCATATGGGCAAGATTCACCAGCCAGATACTACAGAAAATTCTTTCCTGGGTAACTGGACACTGATCCACATACTTCAGAGGGAGAGAATATTGATAGTTACTCAGTTAGCAGAACTGAAAAAAAGTTCAAATTCTTGCCTTGCAAACACATCTATCTATGAGGTCTGAAAATAAAGAAGGAAGCAAAGGAGGGCATATGAAGAAGCCAATTCTTTTTCCTAAGTTGACAGTTCCTTTCACCTTGTTCCACCAGCATATTTTGTGAAACTTTATCCTAATCAAAAAGTGGCATTACTTCAAAAATATTTCAAATGGTTTCTTGCATTTTGCATGGTGTTAATTTAGATTTTAAAAAGGCCTTTCAGCTTGTTTCATTTGATGCAAACATATTAGGTCAGCCCTCACTATATAACTAAAGAACTGTGCCGCTTTGGTTGCCTTTTTGCACTCTCTGTGTTATTCATTGGCAGGATTGTTGCTAAAGGGCCAAATCAGAACTTCATCAACTAGTGCTATGGCAGTCGCAGGAGTGAGCCTCGGGTCAGTTCTGCCACTTGAGATTTGCAAGACAGCCTCGGATTTCATTACGTTCTGTCCCTACGTTGTACCATGGAGACATTCATCTGGCTGCGTTACAAGGTTTGTTTCTTGCATGAATGCCCAAACTCTTCCCTCAGTCTTGTCTGGAATCCAAGAATCTCTATTCCTGTTGTCAGAATGCATAATATGTATAAAAAAATCACAGCATATCTATGATGTATATAGATATAAAATAGATGCTTTTGAGGCATGATATACAGTGCTATAAAAGGAAGAGTCTCAGTTTGTGCCATACTTTTCATGGTCACAAAAGACTTACAAACTCATATCTGAAGTTTTGGATATGCTCCTCTGAGAACTGTGGCCACTTTTCGTTGTAATATATTAAATTTCCTACTGGAACTACATATCTGAGTTCAAGCATGGGGTCCCATTAGGAAAACAAAGCTTTTAAACCAGTGGTAGTGGCCAAGGGAAGAAGGTTCTGAAGACACTCATGGATGACATTTAATATTTTTATATGCCTAAAAGTTCTCTTTTTTTATTTAAGAGCATAAAGAAATGGAATGCTCAACAGTATTATATAGAGATAAACTCTGAAACATTCTAGGAGACAAAATACCTAAAGGCATGATGCTTGAAGATATCAAAATGATAGGCACAAGTCAGAGTCTTACAATATTAAAATGCTGATGTTAGAAAAATAACATTTATGCATTATCTGAAAAAAATGGATTTTGTTCTTGTTTCCTCATAAAACGTATCAGTTTTTGATAAACACCGATGTATTAATAAAATGCTTCAGTTCAACACACCTGCCAGTGCTGAGTCACAGCATTCCACACTCCAACCTTCCCTGTATGACTAGTAGCCACTAGCTGGTTGCCAATGAAGAAGAGGGCATCTACAGGGACTCCAAGACTGAACACTCCTACAAAAAAATAGAGAGTCTATGAAACTTGTTTTCAGAATAAATACAAAAAAAGAAAAACAGTGAAGATGGAATCTCTCTCTCCTCTCTTTAGACCTATAATGAATTTAAACTACTTTTACTTCAACATGCAGTAATCTGCTGATGCAGTCAATGTTTCTTTTTGGGGAAAAGTGATGTTGCAAAATAATAATAAATTCCTTGTTTCTCTATAGCCACCTTTATCCTAAGGCCTCAAATCATTTACGAACACCAACTAATGAAGGATCAAAATACTGTACTAAGCTCTAATTTGAAAACAAGCTCTAATTTATAAATGTACAGTTAAAGCTGATCAGAAGTGCTGTCCACAAATGACTAAGAGCTTACATAAATTTGGCAAAAATTGTCAAAAACATAACTAAAAGTGATATGAAGGATGCATGATATTGTCCTTTGAACAAATTCTTTTAGGAATATAATGATCAGAAATTAAAACAAACCAGCTTCCTTTTTTGCTATGGCAGCCACCTCTGTACCTAAATGAACTATTACAGGCAAATATAATTAAGCAGAAAAATATATCACTTTTACTTCTTTCTACATTGCAGAAAGATGTGTCTTGTGGTTATTATATTACTAGGAAACATACACTCCAACGGACACACATTTATAACTAATTCTGAAAGATGTACTTATCAGGATACACTGGAAGATCCCTTACAATGAACATGATTTTTGAAAGTGCCCAAATTTGGCTTTTGGAAATTGTTTTGGTGGCATTTGACCAATTGTCACAGTAAACCCTGCTTCTAAATCTAAAACATCTCTTTATGATCAGCCAATCATAGAAACTGCAATTGCTTAACGACGAAGATTAACACTGTCAAAAATAACAGCCAAGCACACATGAGCAACTCAATAAAATTAACAGTTTGCTCAAAAAATATCAGTCTGATATGAGTTGTTCAACCAATAATTAGGATATTTGAAGCAGTACTACAGAAATAATAGACCCTTATTTTTTCCCTCTTTCAAGTCTTACACCTACTGGTCCTGTCTAAATACTTTTTTTTACACATTTCTCACCGCTTCACCACCACCCACTATGAGTATTACTGGTACTTTCACCCATCACTACTTCGATTACTGGATGTTAACCAGTACTGAGATCAAAAGAGGTTCAAAAGACAAAAACTGAGATGAAGCTTTGATGTTCAAATTTTTGGAATTCTCATTGTTATCACGTGAATAGGGAACTGAGTCAACCTACATACTGCAGCTGACTCATTTCACTTCACTGCAACACTTATTTTCTTCTAGTGGCACTAAGATATTACAATGGCATTCAGGCCAGGTCTACACCATAAACTTACACTGGTATAACTATGTCGCTCATGGGTGTGAAAAATCCACACCTCTGAGCAATGCAGTTATACCAACCTAATCTTCAGTGTAGATGCAATATGTCAACAGGAGGGCTTCTCTCGTCGACATAGCTATCGCCTCTTGCAGAGGTGGATTAACTATGCCGACAGGAAAAGCTCTCCCTTTGGAGTAGTAGCATCTTCACTGAAGCAGTGCAGCTGCGCTGCTGTAGCATTAAGTGTAGAACTGCCCACAGTCTCTCTTCAGGGTCTAATACGACTGGTACTGACTGACAAGCTTAAATGAGTTTACTGTATCATTTAGTATGAAATCAAACTGTTTTTGAAGAGTCACAGCAAATCAACATTGAAGAGTTTTCATAGTTCTCCAAGTTTGTTTTCTTGGGGGTGATTTGGTAGGATGCTTGCCAGCTAGATCAACCAGACAAGAAGTAACTCAGCACTAAATACTGTAGGGGTGTAAGCATAAACCTATCTTCTTTCATTATAAAACTGCTCATTAAGATACATGTACTGCCAAGTAAGGAATTTCTCAGTGTACAGTTGTCTACTGTACTGACATTTACAGTAAGTTACACAAAGATCTTATACAGCCACTTAAAATGTTTTAATAAATAATGTAGTGGCATATCTCCAAGAGTTGTGCAAATGCCTCTACTAAAACTCAGCAGAAATTTCTTGAAGAGTATTTAAACAGTGGAAATCCCCAAAAAACTTTATTTGGATAAATTCAAATGACAAAAATCAAGATGCCATTTCAAACAAAAGAATAATAGTCTACTATGCTTGATGATGGCAGTCAGTAGGCTTGTTATACACTAGTGCTTTAATTATGATGCCAAATGATTTTTCAGGTCATGGGGTATCATCTCTGATGCAGATTATATTCAGCAGTACCAGGCACATAAAAGCAGGCAATAATAAAAAAAGGGAAACAACTAGAATTGATTACTCCAGAGAAGGATAAGGTTCAGGGAAATCAAGGAAGACAGCTTGAATGGTCTGAAGGAATTTAAAGTGTCACTCCTGCTTAGGCTCAACAATCTTGACGGCCATCTACAGGGAAGACGATGGTATAAGTAATGACAGGTTCTTGTCTTAAGGGGCCCTCTCAGTAAAACACTGCTTATAGCAGCAATCCAGCAGCGGTGTCCTACATAAGTAATATTGAAAGGAGTACAGCCTCTGGGAGAGCTCTATCATGGAGATGCCAGCCCTTGCAATTTTCTGTGGATGGTGTTGTCAGGGTCTGAAGAGCATTTGTAACAACAAATTGTTTCTTTTACAGGACATGGAAAAACTACTGCCTCACTATCCCAAGGCAGGGCTTCAAACATTTGACTCCGCAAGAGAAATAGACCAGTAAAACTATTTTATTGTTGTGTTACTGGATTGCTTAGTTTAACTGAATTGGGGGAAGTGGGGAACCCCACACATTTGAGTTATAAAAGCAGTGTAAAAACAGAAGCGTGGAACACTTAATTCATAACATTGACTAACACACACAATACAGATGGCCAGAATGTTTCAAATTAAAAAAAAAATCTAATTTTTTTTTTTAAGACATGGAATTTTTCATGAACATTTTGATTTTTCCGAAGTTTTCCCATGTTCAAAATAATGATAGCAACTTTCACCAAAAACATTTAGCCTGCTGGTTGCTCTGCAAAATGGGATAGAAAGAGCTGGGTTCTATTCCCCATCCTGCCAGAGTACCTGTGTGACCTTGTGAAAGACACTTCAGCTCTCTGTGCTTCAGTTTCCCCACCTGTCATAAGAAGGATCATGCTTCCTCACTTCTCAAAAGCAATATTCATTAATATTTGTAAAGTGCTGAGATACCACTGTGAACATCAAGAAAAATTAAATATCCATAAATAAAGATAAACCTTAATCTTGCATTTTGGAATGCATGTTTTAAAGTAAATTTTGTCTTTATTTTAAATAAGCCAACCTGAACTGAAACTCCCAAATATTTTAGACTATATTTAATAATTTCACATCAATTACATTAGCTCCCATCATATTCTAGGTCTTAGTATTTTCGTGTTAAAAGGAAAGAGCAATAGAGAATGAACTGAACAAATTTGCAGCCAATTTCAGAAAAAAATGTCTAAATGAAGAGGTTACAATTATTCTTGGTACTAAGCTTATTAAATTAAATCTATGGTGACAGTACTTTATGGCTGGAGGAAACAGGTTGTCACTATCTTTCAAACCATGACTTACATACCACTCTTGGAATTGAGGATATTCCCAATTACCAGCCTCTCCTCTTTCCCCAAAAGCCCATTATTCATGTTTTTAAGCAATTATATATTTTAATAAATCAGACAAACCATCAATCACAGCTGTACTAAGGAATGTTTGTTTCTCTGAAAACATTTTTCATATTTATATGACCTCTAGTATTGTGAACCCTTTGATGCTAAACCATTTGGGACCCAGTACTACATGCCCACACTAATATAATTTGTATTTTTGTTTAAAATGCTGACTACGGTGGCAAATAGCTGTCTCCAAAATTCTATTTAGGAACTACATTTTATAAGAAGATTAGCAAAAGCAGACTTTAAAAAAAAAAATCTAAAATATGACCTACAATAGAACAAAGCAAGAAACAAAAGGATAAGTTGGCAATCGTTTCAGGATGCACCTAATCTTCAGTAAAAGACCCGAGGCTAGCTTATGTCAGCTAACTTGGGCTCACAGGGCCCAGGATGCAAACCGGAGTGTAGACATTCAGGCTCTGAGACCAAACCACCCAGGTTTCAGAGCCCAGGCTCCACCCCGAGCCCAAATATCTATACTGCAATTTTTAGGCCCATAGCCCAGGCACTGTGAACCCAAGTCAATTGACCCCAGCTCTGAGACATGGTGCCGTTGGATTTTTCATTGCAGTGTGGATGTACCCTTAGCCTTTCACCTCAAAGTCTTCTGTTCAAATCCAACTTATAGTGCTGAAGAACAGAGTCTAATGGATTGAGTTTAACTCTAATCCATGTTGTCAGATAAACAAGCTACCAATGACACTTTAACATGAATGATGGCTCTGAACTGCCTCTGCCCAATACAGAGACACTGATTTTTGGATTGTATTTCTTTTCACTCACTCAGAAGGAAGCGTCTCCAGATCAAAATGAAGGGCAGAAAGGTACACACAAAAATGTTAATATTAGATTGCTGTACCAAAATTCATTTTTTATTAAATCTGTGTAAATGTTTGTTATGAATTATCCAGTCAGACTACATGTGAAACTATATTTTTATGAGTCAGAAGATATTAGCAGTAAGACACTGTCACACAAAACTGTCATACCCACCAATTTCACTACCGCTACCGCCATCCTGAACGCTCCACAGAATGATGCTACTCTCAGATGCAACAGCAACCATCTTATCTTTGTCCCCATGTGGGCCTCCAACGACCTTGGCATTCAGAGCCACTCGTTCGATAGTCCAATCCAGATATGGACTTGTGAAAACCTGTTGCCATCCTGAAGATTCTTTGATTCTGGGAAGGATGAGAATTTAAAAAAGTACACTTTCCAAACAGCCTCAGTTTGGAGTTTGTACCTATAGTCAGTCTTACAAGCCAATTATATTTCCTCTAAGTTATAAAACAATATCAAATAAAGGATTCTGATATTAACATACTCTTCACAGGCCTACAGCCACAAAATACAGGAATTCTGGATTAAATACAGTGTTAAAAGTTAATTTATTAGGCCTTGGTAATGCAGAACATATGATCTTCTGCAAGGCAGCTTCAGAAAAGTAGGTGATATTGTGAGCTGCAACACCCAGCCAGAAGGAAACAAGTAAAAGGATGGAATTTTAATCTTATTGTCCTGGTTTTGCCAGTTTAAGATACACCTTTAAGTTTAAAGTTTAAGATACGCCCCCACCCAACAATTGCTAGGGATCCTACTCATGCTCAACTGAATGTGAATCATAGAAAACACTGATTTATGTATAACTGTGCTACATAATAAATATAGCAATCTCACTATAATCTCTACTACATTTCTATTTTCTGCCACTCTGCTACACTGTGTGATCAAGACTGCATGTCATTACCTAGAAATCTTAGTTCTAAACAATTATTTGCCAGTGCTTAGAGATTTTCTTTGTAATTCAATGTTACTGACACACAGGGCAATGCAGAAGACCGTGAGTGCAATGCAGAAGACCGTAAGAAGGGATGCAACACACAGAAGGTGGAGGGTAAGAACACCAGTAAATGGAAAAGTGAAACAAAATTGGAAGTGTAACAGACAAAAAACAGAACACTTACAGAGGAAAAACATTCAAGAGTAAGGCGGAATAGAAGAAAAAGATGATTAATGAAACAGTACACAAATGTTATAAAACATTTTTGATTAAAAATGTAAAATACTTAGAATGAACCATTCTTTAAAAGTTACAAAGAAACAAGACATAATATTGCAGTTCTTATAAAAAAGTCTGTATTTTTACTCCCTCAAATTTCAACCTGACATCATTTTACACTAGAGTAAACCAAATCCCACCTTGAGTCCCTATTTAAATTTTGCATAGCTTTTACTGAAGAAAAGAAAAAAGAAAAACAACTTTGTAATTAAGTTTGATTTTACTCCACTTGTCACAGCAAGAAGGCAAAAACACAAGAGGGTGTTTTAGCGCTTCTGAGTTATTTCTTTTCTAGTGTGAAATTAACAAATCTATTTGCCCACATATACAATAACGAAATATATATTAAAATGAGTAAAAAACAGGGACCAGCCCTGGAGTAAGCACACAATTTAATGGAAGCTGCATTCTATTTATCCACGGAAGATTTTGGCCTACTAGATCTCATTCACAACCCAAGGCTTTATATCAGCCTAATTTAAGCCAAATGGGGGTACCTTTTTCCCTTGAAATGATAGGATCAGTGTGCTTGGTGAACGCAGCTCCTGCATTACAATTAATTTTAGATGTTTATATTTTTATTTACATCTATCTAATTGAATGTTTTATGACCAAATAATATGTAAATGACCACCTTGGACATTTTTTCTGTTTACCTATATGTCTCTTTATTACTGGCTTGATCAATCTAGGCTATTAAGATATGCGACTCCAGAAATAGCTCTAGCAACTGTAGCTCTGTCATTATATTGCATTTTGCCTGTAGGACTGCATTTTTGAAAAGTTCTTGGACACTACAGATGCCAAATACTTAAACTTATGAATTTAAGAAGTTTTAAAGGATTCCACAATTTTCATTTGCAAGATGAAATGCTACATTTTTAAGGATGCTCTATTTTTCTGTAGGCTTTACATAAGTGTTTAAAAAAATTCATGTTAAATATGAGATATGTTTGATGTGTTCATTTATCATACGTCCTTTCAAGCATTATGATTTATTTGATAAATATGCAAAGAGACTTAAAAATATTTCTAACCACATGGGCTTCACAGCCAATTTAATGTAAATTGCTATTTTAAAATTTTTTTTTAGCAACAGCACTTCCTTCTCTAGCCTCACATTCTACAGAGGCAATGCTACCTCAAAATAGCCAAACAATCTGGTTTAAGGTATCATGCACACGTATTAGGAAAATATGCTAGCAATTCATAGGTACTGTTATTTTAAAATTACTGCCTCCCAGGTGCCAGATATTCTAAAAAATGCTGGAAAAATTCCATTAGTTCTAATGTAAGTGAGAACAAGCTACAACAAACCAACGCTTCTCCTGAGGCATCAGAGACCGAGCTCCAGCCCAAGCCACAGCTTCAAAGCGCTGTCTACACAGCTATTTTTAGATCACTAGCACAAGCCCCGATAGCCCAAGACTGTCAATCTGGGCCAGAGGCTTGCTTCCACTGGCAGTGTAGACATACCTCAAGAAACAAGTTCATCAAAAGATGAACTTTGGGAAGAGGGGAAGAATAATAGGAAGATTATTAGCATATACGGCTTGTGTTATACAGGTCAGCCTAGATGAGGAATGATAATGAAGTAGAATAAATAATGTTTAGAGAGAAGGAGTTCAGAGATCAGAAGTGAGCCATGCTGAATCAAGACCAAGACAGGGAGTGACTAAGATGGTGAGCCCTGAGTCAATATACAGCTGGATATCAAATCAGAGGTTCAGGAGAACAAAGTGGTGTTAAGGTTCAGGTTACCAGTACTGTAGACAAGAAATCATTTTTCCACACACACAAGAAAATATTGCACAACTGGCTACGTAACTTATGGGAAATGTTTTCTTCTTTTGAAAACAATCTTGTAATGTACCATTGTTGGAAGTAGGTTCCTAAATCATTTATATTAAGAAAATGCATCAGCAAAGCAATTCTGCACCCACTTTTTACTGAACCCAGTCTAAGTTACTTATTTACAAATATCTTACATACATATCCTATTGCACAGTGGCTGAGTAAAGCAACAAATACTTATTCAGCTATTACACAGCCCAGTTAAATAGCTAAACAACTGAAGTTTTTTAACACAGGGAATACCAACCAGTCACTTTACAAATACATAAAAGCAAGCAGAAAGCCAGACAAATTGCAGAGTGACCATCCCACAGCCGAGGCATAAGGCGTTTAGAATATTGCAATGCTTTAATCTGAACACATTTTCAAGACACCCATATTTTTCAATTTCTTGTTAGGTATATAGTAGAAGGAAGATTTGAAATGAGTCTTCCAAAAACCTTTAAAAAAATCCTGTGTTAAATACAGCTGATCAACCAATTAAGTCAAAAGTCTAGTGTCAATTACTCAACTTTCTAACTCTCAGTAGTATCATAAAATCTTTTTTTTTAAAAAATGTGAGCAAAGGTTTCAAGGGAAGTCCATCACTGCAACAGCAAGGAATTCAGCAGCTGTGTTGGGAATGGGGTGAACCAGAACAGTTAGAAGATTTTCGCCATATTGCGTCTGCCAACACTATATGTGGCCTATCAGTACTTAAAAAAAAAAAAAAAAAGGAACACATGAAATGTGTGTGCTCAACTATCAAATTAAATAGAACTATGAAATTTCCTAAAATTTAGCAGAAATTAGCAACATAATGTTCAGTAAATCAGCAAATTCAGTAAAACAGTTTGTGTAGAAGGAAAGGAAAATCAAGTTAAAAACCCAATCCACCAGAAACTACTAAGTCATTTATACCTATAGCAAACAGCAAAATGGGCATATGCAGCTACAATCCAGTTATGGTGGCCAGCTACTATCAGAACCTTTCGTGGATCCACAGGAAATCCTAGAAAATAGTAATGAAAAGAAAAGGGTTATCCTCAGTTACAGACATCATTCTTTAACCAATTTAAATATACAAGGTGAGAGGCTGGGAGACCAAATCCAAAAGTCTCAGACTAGGACTTCCAAGATTGACTGTTTTGTAGAAATGAAGCTTTGCCTTCTCAGATGGTGTGCACTGGCTGTACATACAAACAAGCTAAGTACATGATTGACAGCGTATCTTAAATCACTGTTACAGATCTATCAGTGTTTTTGATATCTGAATCCATGGGACTTTTATGTTCTTCCATAGAATGAGGCAACACAGCTAATAATTACTAAATCAAAAGGTCTCATAAGAAGTAGAAACTGGCAGGTAAATTGAATCAGGGCTGTGCTCTTGCAAAAAAAAAAAAAAAAAAAAAAAAGGCTTCTATTTTTAAGTAACTTCTAATGTGTGTCAAATTGGTCAATTATCTGAGAATAAGCTTCAAGTTTACCTATTGGCTTGCAGGGTATATAAAGCTATGTTATGAAAAAGTGGCATTTTCAAAAGCAATCATTTTAGGGGGAGATAGCAAAGATCCTTATATTGAGTTTGCCTAATACTTGCCATTCTAAAAAAAAAATTCACGTGACCTCTGAATACCTCTAATACCTACATTGTATGAAGAAGGCGTTAGACATTCAGCAGCAGGAATGCCTTGGGGTTAGGGGCATGCCTTTTGCTGGTCCATGGAAACCAGTCAGGTTTGGCTGAGTTACAAGGTATTAGAAATCACCATTTCTTGACAAGTTTTGGAAAGTACAGGTTTTTTTGGCCACATAGCAAAAATGCTGATGATTCTAAAGGTCTGCGTATGCATCTTGTCTCAGTGCCTCACTGTAGCATTCCACAGAAAGCTGGGTAGGACACAGACAAAATGGATTCAGCAGAAGAACCAGGAGACACTGAACAGGGGAGTGGTTAAATCACAATAGGAGAGGTGGGGTGGACAGGACTGGGGGCAGATACATAACCTTTGGGAAGCACACAGAACATGGAGGGATTACAACGGGGCACAATACTTACGCTGGAAGGAGTTATGGCTGCAATCAAGCAGGTCTTTAAATCGATAGGCAATCAAAGACCTTGTTAAATCCAATGGGTGTGCTAACCACCCTTTAAAGCACTTAAGCTCCTTTATGGAGTAAGACAGCTGGAGACAACAGTAGCTACTGCCCAAGGCAATTGGCTAAACAGTGATTCCTCAGCAGTGCTAAACCACATGGTCTGGGGTGGGTATGGTCATCCCCTTTGGACTAGTTGCAAATGCTAGAGGATTGTTTGGCAAGTTGTGTATAGGTGAGAGGGAGAAAGCCACCAGACAGCAAGAGAAGCAGTTGTGAGGGCTGCTCTGAAAGACAGCAGGTCAGAGCTCATTGGGGAACAGAACTCACTGAAGAGGCAGGTGCCTATTTGTTTCTACAGTGTTTAGGGAAACAGGTCTTTGTGTACATTCTTTGTAAATAAAATAGGATTGCACCAAAGAAATACCCAACTTGTATCATTAATTTCTCCTCCCAAAAGAAATAACTCTGCAAACCCCAAATATTGTTCAGCACCAGTTGGGCCAAAGGGGCGACAACGTTCTTTGGAAGATGAAAAGCGTAAGAGGGACAGGTGGACACAAAACAAAGGGTGGGGTTACACTAGAGGACACAGTACACAACAGCCTTTGGGAGGAAGACAGAGGGACACAGTTTGATACATAGCCTCCTCTAGCAGCTGATCCACAAAGGCTAACACTGCTGCTGCTGTCACCGCCAGATATTGTGGTTAATTCTTTAGCTCAAGTGATAGAAATCTGTGCTGCAGTGCTGAAGGTTCAGGGTTCATATGCTGATGCATGAGAGGAACAAATTATAAATAAGCTACAGAAAGTATAATTTGTTTTTGTCTTTTTAAAGAAAACTAGGAAAGTACACACAAAAACTACTTTAAAAGAATGCTGCACAGGATTTAAAGTCAAGAACTTGAAAGTTAGGAAATGCCAGACTTCAAGTTACCCGCACATCTTAAATTATGGCCCCCGTGCATGTGGATTATGATCTAATCTTTAGTTACATGATCACATGTTATTTGTTCTACTAAACCTTGTCATTCAATGCACAAGATGGACAGTGAATGAGGCAGAGGGTAGCAAGAAGAGAAAGGATGTTCTCTTGCATTGAAAGCAAGACTAGGACTGCAACAGAATTCTTATGTGAGGTTAGACAAGACTACCATAGTGCACATGCATACTGGGGGACAAATTAGGGTTTAATGTGTAACCTTAATCCTGCCATTTCCTAATTTTGTAATGCTTGACATTGCAATCTTAACACTAACAGTTTTTCATACATAATGTTAAAGTATTGCTGAATGTGTAGTTTATACTTAAAAAACAGAAAAATATACCATCAGAGTTTAAGAACAGACTTATCATTAACCCCTTAACTTGGTATTTCCCACTAGAAATCCCACTGGCAACATGATAAAAGTACATGAAAACTTTCCTTACCTAGCCTGACTGTGCCTTCCCCAGTACCAGCAAGTGTAGCTTGGACACTACCTCCTCGGACCTCACTTCCTTCAGAGTAATTCTGACCTGTTCTAACATCAATACATGGCCCAGCAGTACTGTTTATTTTACGACAGGGAATGCCTATCGGAAAAAGAAAAGACATTTTTTCATACTTCATTTACCTTTTACTGTGCCAGGATAATTTCTAAAACAGTTAATATACAAAGCACAATTACAAACATTTAAATTCTTACTACACTGGTAAGTCATCTTTCAAAGTTAACGAATTTTGCTCTTGCATTTTATTTCTAAAACCAAATTTAGTTTAATCGCTGCAAAACTTAAACAAAGAGGTTGTTCTGTCAGGTTCATAAACCAATACCAGAAATCATAAAAACATTTAAATTAGCCTAGCATGAAACCTAATAGCCAAGAATGAATTTAGGTTCACAACTAAAAGTCAAAGTACACGTCACAGAGGTACACAGAGACGATATGATTACTGGGTCAGTAATCATCTGTATGATGAAACTGACCCAATGCAGTAACCATTCTTCTTCAGCAGATGTCAAATATAATTTAACTGCTAGTGTAGACAGCACAAAACCTCTTTCTGTAACAGCGTGGAAAAGGGATTCTTTCCTTCTACACTAGTAATTAAATGTTTCTTAAAAGCGGTCAGCATGGCTGCATACAGCCACCAGTGGATTTTTGTGCAGCCACATCAGCCTCCAAAACCTGGGCGGAGATTGGGGTGGAGGCAAAGTAGTGGCCCCACCCTGCAGCACCCAGCTGTTGCTCCTGAATAGCTGTTACCAAGGGCAGCGAGATGCACTGCCTTGGTGTTTGCGCTGGCATCGCCTGCAGGGATCGGCACCCTACACCACACAGCCTTCCCCGAGGGTCAGAGTAGCAGCTCTGGCAACATATGGGGCCAGTGCGCATGGCACCGGAGATGGCCCTTGTCAATGGAGGCGGCTGCGGTGTTCAGTCACTGGAGCACTCCTGGGCAACTTCCGCACTCCTGCCTGGCTGGGGCACAGGGAGCCTGGGACACGGAAGACAACTGGCGAGTTCCTGACCCACCTTCCCCAGGGCAGACTCTCTCTGAAGTATTACAAGGAGCAGGGACAGAGACATGGGTTGGTGCTTCCCCCGCCTGGGGCTGCACTCGCCGTTTGAAGTTGCTGTAGCTACCGCCGTAGGTCAACAGCTCCAGGCTGCTACAGAACTTGGCAGCTGCCCAGCAAGGGTGAGGGGCTCCCACTCCGTGACACGCTCCAAGCACAAGAACAGGAGCAAAGTCCGGGTACGCTGAATGGGGAGCTTTATTTCCTACCGCCTTCCTACTACATAAATAGATTACAATGATTTGGACGTGTATATGTACGTATGTATTTATTTTTCCTAAAGTTAATTAAGTATTTTAGGAAAAATTGTCAGAGCAGCCACCAGCAAGAGTCGGTGGCCACACTCCAAGACTGCCAAAAAATCTGTTGCAAGAACCCCTTGTTTTCTGGCATTGGCTTGAGATGGCCCTATGCTAGCAACTGCTGTCAGCAACAGGCTAATTTTCCTATTTGTAGTTAAGACTCAAGGCACCAGCTGTGCTATTCAGACCATGGTCGTTGATCTTGGAACGAACCATTCGTTTTTTAATATGGCACATTCATGTAATTTTTCAAAATAAGTCAGCTTGAATTGAAAATCATCTTCCTCCATAGAGGGATGAAAAAATATTAATCACTTCCCTCTATGGGAAATGGTTTCAAGTTAGAAACATTTACCCCACTTATATTGCACAAGGAAATCTCTCGTCGTCTACTCTCAATTCCACTTTATTCTGCATTAATCCATTGTGTTTCCCAGCCACTTAACCTGTACTATTTCATAATGCATACAAAAGACTAGCAATACAAACATCCACCAAATTTAAGAACGAAAGGATGTACACAATATTGCATCAGGTGTTAACAGCTTACCCTCTTAAGCCTTGTCTGCACTGGCAGCGTGGTAGGCTACATGCCTCAGCAAAAAAGCAGGCTCCATCCATACCATGATGTGTAGTTACATGTGGCTGCCTCCCCACTCCCAGAGCCTTTCCCTGCAGTGGGGAAAGCCACTGACAACAACCTCTGGTGGGGAAAGGCTCTGGGAGCTGCCACAGCCTTTCCCCACTGCTGGAGCTTTTCCCTTCAGCGGGAAAAGCATGGGTGGTGAGTAGGATAGGCCGGGGAAAGTTGTGTCTCTCCAAACAGCCTGGCGTGGCCATGCCCACAATCTACCCCCAGGGCCCCTCCTGCCTGCTTCCAGTTCCCTTCCTGGTGCTCTTCCATAGCAGAAAGGCTGGGGCAGGCAGGCTGATGCTCATAAGCCCCAGGGCTGGGGCCACGTCAGTGCTGCCCACCTGGCTGGCGGTGGGGCTGGGCCTCAGGTAGCTCACCTGCCACACATGGGGAAAAGGCTTTGGCAGTGGGATGCTATACTGCTAAAAACAGCAGCGTAGAAAGGGAAGGCACTGCTTGAGCGTGTAGAGAGCTGTGTAGGGTATATACCCTAAGGTACTCCATACGCCTAAGCAGTGCCTCACCATCTACATTGCTATTTTTACCCATGCTACAGGGGTGTATGTATGCAATAGGCTGCTCTAAGTGTACACATAACCTTAAAATTAAAGCTTCTATCATCAATAGTAGTTGTTCACCCAGACTGCAGGTTAAAATGACGACTCCAAGCTGACAGATTTACATAACTATCCAGTGTATGGATCAATGGATTGGAAGTGGTATATGAAGTACACAGTGAAAGAAAACAGAATCTGTACCTGGTGGAGGCAGGTAGCCATGAAAAAGGACACTGCCACATGATGAGCGTTCCAGCTCTTCACATAAGAGTAGTCTTCTTACTAAACAAGATATATATTAACATCAAAAGCAAAGAACTTCAATGAAGTTTTATTTTCTCAAGCTTCATTTAAAGAGGTTGATGAGATTTTAAAATATCTGCTTGAATACTGTCAAGTTCAGCACAAATAAGTTCAGCAGTCTTCTGGCTCATAATTGTCCCAAATCTTAGAATCATGTGTAGGTTATTATTATGGCAGTGCAACCATTAGGAACCACATAATTTTAATACAAACATTTACCTAAAGGAGTGATTCCATAAAATTCAGCTTCATGCCTGAGAACATTAATACTCACTCCCCTGGAAAAAAAACAAGAACAAAGGAAAGCAATGCCTTGAAATAACGTTTTTTTCCCTTTGAAAAAAGAAGACTTGATTTTTTTTTTAAACGAGGTATTATATCTTGGGAGATCAAAGTAAAAACTAGAAGTGTGAGTTCACACAATAAATATCAGAACTGAACCTCCTGAAGCAGCATATTTTAATAACTTAACACAACATTTCCACCCCAGAGCTGGACTCAGTCTTTAGCTGCAGATACATTAATCTTTATGGGTACAGATCACAACATTAAAGTAAAAAATACAGAAAAACCCACAACAATAGATTTGATTGAGAAATGTACTGTACTGAAATGGTTTAAATATATGAAATTGTATTCAACTGCAGTTTAACAAATTCTGTCCATTCTGTCACCTGCATGACACATGGAACTAAGGAAATAGGACCAGAGTCCACATATTAGACTGTGCCGGTGAGGGACTTAGAAAGTACCAGTCAGATCCCACAGTCACAGAACATCTGATTGATCAGTGGAATTAGAAAACTCCTATCATAAAGGATTTTAAAATTTCCACCCATGTGAACTGTACTTAGAAGGATTTTTAGAAGAATTAGAACTTCTTACCGTAAATCTAGCTCCTTTGTACGAAGAAAATTTAAAATGGGTGCAAATGCTGCTGGATCTCTATCAATAAATATCTACAAATAAAGATAGTTAATTTATTCTTTTTGCGTTAAGAGTTTGCTTTTGAGTAACAACTATATTATCTAGATAACATCGCTTTTAGAAACACTCTTTTGAGGTGCCCATCAGTCTCATGTCCCATTATGGTCTGCGGGATTTGACCACGTGGGGCACCCAGCTCATAATATTTTGCCCAGAATGTTTAGATACGAACAAAACAAGAAGTTTCTTCCCTATCTTCTCTACATAGGGTCTGTCTACACAGCAATTAAAAACCCACAGCTGGCCTGTTCCAGCAGACTGGAGCTCAGGCTGCAGGGCTATTTAATTGCAGTGTAGAGTTCTGGGCTCAAGCTGCGTCCCGAGGTCTTGGACCCTCCGACCTTGCAGGTCCTAGAGTGTGGGCTGCACCTGAGCTCAGAAGTCTATCCTAAAATTAAACAGCCCTGCAGCCCAAGCCAGCTGGCATGGGCCTGTTGCGAGTGTCTAATTGCAGTGTAAACATATACATAGAGTACAGGACAGTCCTGACTCTTAAACACACACCTCGACCCTACTGCAAACAGAGTTTTTACCTGGAAAAGGGAGAAGTGACAGATTTCATGAAGTCCACTAGGGACTTTGCTACTGATTGTATGTGGAAGGGACTCAAATACTAAGGAGATGAACAGCGGTATAAACCTCTATAATAGATTGAAATTTTTCAAGTCTATTGCAAAAGATTAAAATTTGCTTGTCTCTTTGATGGACAAGCAAAATATAATTAAACATTGTCATCACAAATGCCATATTTTAAGGTCAAGAAAGTGTGTGCACTTGGGCTAGTATACTTTAAAAAAAAAAACCCTAACCCTACCCCTCCATTATTGATATGTCTGTGGTTCACAAGTTTGATTAAAGGAAAAAAGTTTATTTGTACATGGAGTAAGTATCACACATTATGCACTGTAGATGCAAAGGACTGTTAAAGTTACTTTGCAAGGTTCTTGATATTAGATTTAGCAATACTTTCAATGTCATGTGCAGGCTCAACTATTAAAGAGACCAGATGGATAAGGTAATATCTTTTATTGGACCGACTTCTGCTGGTGAGGCAAGCTTCCAAGCCATGATTTTTAGTGTCTAGCAAAGTAATAAATTTAAGCTCCAAGGCTCACTTGAAAATGTGCAGATTTCCTTTGAGGATGAAGAATGATAGGTCAAATATAGATTGATCACGTTGTGAAATGTATTCATCCACAGAGACACTGGATTTGTGTTTTATTACAACAATCTGTAACCCACTAATCCCCCTTCTTTTTGGCCTTTGACCACAGGGTGTTAACGGGCCACTCAACCTGGAATGATCCCTTACAATATGTGCTAATTACTTATCTAAATAATCTGTTCCACCTTGCATTTTGCTGTGATGCTGGGAGTAACTTTCCCAGACCTGAAGAAGAGCTCTGTGTGGCTTGGAAGCTTGTCTCTCTCACCAGCAGAAGTTGGGCCAATAAAAGATGTTACCTCACCCATCTTGTCTCTCTAATATCCTGGGACAGACATGGCTAAAACCACACTGCATACAAGGCTCAACTTTGTAAATTAAGAATATCAACACGGCTACCACTCTGAAATCTTTTCTGATTATGGCTCCCACAATTTAAAAGTGTTAGTTTTTAACACTGAGCAAAGCAATTAGCAAGTTTAAACCATTTGCTTCTGGGTATGTAAAGGGAGAAGTAAAGAAACACTGGTGTAGCAATATGCACATTCTTTTATCTTCCTCTTTCATCCAGATTAGAATGGAAACACGGAGTATGAAAAGAAAGTACCCGAGAGGATCTCTTTCCTCCTGTTGGTTGTTGACCTTCATTGAAATGGTCACACCTACAAAACTTTACTTCACCTTCTTGGAAATACCCTATTTTCCCTCAAATCTAAAACACTTACTTTCTTTTAAGTCTATGCTATTTTACAGGACAGTTAACACTTCCAAAACTTGTGTTTCCCATACTGGCTGCATGAACAATTTAACTGGTAGTGTTTGAAGTAAAAAAAGATACTCATACCAAAAGAAAATGTGCAGATTTCCTTTGATGATGAAGAATGATAGCTCAGATATAGATTGATCACGTTGTGAAATCAATCGTGTTGGCGGGAGGGATAGCTCAGTGGTTTGAGAATTGGCCTGCTAATCCCAGGGTTGTGAGTTCAATCCTTGAAGGGGCCATTTAGGGATCTGGGGCAAAAATTGGGGGAGTGGTCCTGCATTGAGCAGGGGGTTGGACTAGATGACCTCCTGAGGTCCCTTCCAACCCTGATATTCTATGATTCTATTCTAAAAAGCACAGAACTATGCTTGCTCTGTTTCAGAGTAGCAGCCGTGTTAGTCGGTATCCGCATAAAGAAAAGGAGTACTTGTGGCACCTTAGAGACTAACAAATTTATTTGAGCATAAGCTTTCATGAGCTACAGGTTCCGATGAAGTGAGCTGTAGCTCACAAAAGCTTATGCTCAAATAAATTTTTTAGTCTCTAATGTGCCACAAGTACTCCTTTTCTTTATGCTTGCTCTGGGCATTCATTATGAACCCATTCATTATGGATCCGATTCTGAAAGTTCACTGTGAGTTTCCTTCATGATGTATGAAATATCCTATTCAGTTTATATGGGTAACATTTTCAAATGCACCTAAGTCATATAGGGTCAAAGGAACTTAGAAGTTTATGCCCCATTGACTCCTAAATGACTTGAGCACTTCTGAAAATGTTACCATTAGCTTTTTAACATAGGCGCTGACTCTGTGGGTGCTCTGGGGCTGGAGCACCCACGGGGAAAAATTAGTGGGTACTCTAATTCATTAAATTAGTGGCTGCAGCTAAGCTCCCCTCACCCCCCCCCCACCTTTTCCTCCTTCTCTGAGCACGCTGCGTCCCCCCTCCTCCCTCCCAGCACTTCCCACCAGGCCACCGCCAAATAGCTGTTTGGCAGCGTTTGGCGGGGGGGGAAAGAAGGAGCAGGAATGTGGCGTGCTCAGGAGAGAAGGCAGGGAAGAGGCGGAGCCAGGGCGGGGAATTCAGGGAAGGGGTGGAGTGGGGATGGGGACAGAGACAGAGGGGGTCGAGCACCCACGGGAAAGAGGGAATGTCGGCGCCTATGCTTTTTAGTTAAAATTGACTTTTCTGGATCTTCAGGTGGTGGTCGTCTGATGGAAAAGTGACATCAGCATATGGGAGGGTGCAGTTCTATTTAACTAGTAAAAATCTTTTAAGGAATGAAATACTTTGGTCAAATGTTAGTCTGCTGTATTTACTGTATCTATAACACTCATCTATGTATCAATAATATCTTATCATTTTAGAACTATTAGTATGAGCTTCAGCATAGAAGTTACTTCTGCTAAATAGATCCAATTTGGAAATAATTATTCATTCTTATAAATTATCAGTAGCATTACTCACAGCACCAGTTTCATCTTTAAGTGTTGAAATTCTTCCACTCAGTAAACTGAAAAGCACAAAATATTTGTTTGAGTTATAATGCAGTCTAGAAGGAGAGAACACTGAACATGTGCAGAAATATTCTAACTCTCCATTATACAAATAACCCATCTATATTTCCATGACTCAAAGTTAGAAATCCCCTAATAACTGAGCAAGTGTCAAGCTCTAAATTTTCTGGGCAATATGACTCCAAGAATTCTTCATGATCTCTGAAAGGAAATGAATGAAAAACTCATCCAGATACCTTTTGTTGGAGCTCTTATTTATACTCCAATGTTATTTTAACAGTCATTTTTGTACTAGGGTAAAAATTAGCCATCTGCTGAGATCCTTTCACATGGAAGAAAGGGGAGCTGCAGGGCAGGAAGCGGGTTGGTTCCCTGTGCTGCCTCCTCCTCCGTATGGCATAGAACATGAGGACATCTCCCTGGAACTCCATTTACTTCACGGTTCCAGTGTAGCTGCCAGAGACATTGCTGTCTAGCAGCTTCATTCACAAGGATTCTTCCTTCATCCTCTTCAAACATGAAAGGCAGAAAGCCATGGTGACATGAAAATTCCACCATTGCTTAGCTCCCTCTGTGAAGACACTAGCTGCCAGGGATGAGAACTTGGAGTTCTGAGAGCCAGTTGGTAGGTGAAGGCAGTGGTAGATTAGCCACTGGGCTGACAGGACCCATGCCCAGGGGCCCTGGCCAACTGAGGGGCTCTGGAAAAATCTGTCCCTGGGTGGCGGAAGGCGAGAGCCCCAACTGCCAGGCAGGAGGGGGAAGTCCCCATTCCCCCCCACCCACCCCTGGCAGCAGCGCCAGGCAGGTGGGGTGGAGGATCCTTCCCCAGAAGCCCTGGCCCGACCCCGTCCCCGGCAGAAGCTAAAGGATGGGGGAAGCCTCCCCCACACCAGCAGCCCCAGCAGAAGTCACAGGATGGGGGAAGCCCCCCATAGCAGACCCCATCCCCAACTGAAGCAAGTGCAGAAGCCGTGGGGCGGCAGGGGAAGCCCCCACACCCGACCCCACTGGCAGGTGGAGTGTGACAAGCCCCAGTGCCCCGACCCTGGTCCCCCACAGAAGCGCGGGGGAAGCCCCAGCACCTGGACCCCCTCTGTGCCCCTGGGACTGGAGGAGCTCTCACTCCCCACTGAGCCCTGAGGGGCAAGGGACAGAGTTTCGCCAGTCTTGGGGCCACTGGCGGGGTGGGAAGCAGAAAGGAGCAAAAGACATTGCGGGGCTGCAGTGGGAGGCAGAATGGGTAGGACCTGGGTGGAACAGGGGCGGACCCCAGGGAAGGGGAAGAAAGGGGTTGTGGACAGTTCCACGGGCAGAAGAGGCAGAATGGGGGTGGGCTGCAGGCAAAGGGGTTGGGAAGGGCCCCCCACTTGCTCTGGCCCAGGGCCCCAGGAAACCTTAATCCGCATTTGGGTGAAGCATAGTCAAGGAAAGAGAGCGGAGCTCAGGAGGTGGGCAAACTACGGCCCGCGGGCCACATACGACCTGTGGGACCCTCCTGCCCAGTCTCTGAGCTCCTGGCTGGGGAGACTAGCCCCCAACCCCTCCCCTGTTGTTCCCCTCCCCCGCAGCCTCACCTCACTGCGCCACCGGCACAATGCTCTGGGCGGGGGGACTGTGAACTCCTGGGGTAGCGCAGCTGCACAGCCCGGCATGGTTGCCTATCCTGGTGCAGCCGGGCCGCCAGCCAGTGCTGCTCCAGGCAGCACGGTAAGGAGCCAGGGAGCACAGGGGGTTGAATAGAGAGCAGGGGAGTTCGGGGAGTGGTCAGGGGTGTGGATAGGGGTAGGGGCGATCAGAGGGTGGGGAAAAGGGGGGTTGAATGGGGGCGTGGGTTCTGTGGGTGGTCAGGGGACAGAAAGCAGGAGGGGTTGGATGGGGCAGGGGTCCCTGGGGGGGCAGTCAGGAATGAGAGGAGGGGTTGGATGGGGCAGCGGGGGACAGTTAGGGGCAGGGGGTCCAGGGGCGGTCAGGGGACAGAGAGCGGGACGGGGGGGTGGATGGGGCAAGGGTCCCGGGGTGCCGTCAGGGGGGTTAGAAGCGGGGTGGGGGGGTCGGATAGGGGGCGGTGGCAGTGCCACTCCTGGCTGTTTGGGGAGGCACAGCCCCCCCTAACCGGCCCTCCATACAATTTTGGAAACCCGATGTGGCCCTCAGGCCAAAAATTTTGCCCGCCCTGGCGTAGTTGGAAAAAAAAAACATGATTTTTCCTAAAAATAATGATGAAAAGCCCAGCATATTTGGGAGGGTTAGAAGTAAGTAAGAGGCTTATTTACTGTTCTGATTTGGAAGGCTACTTACTGCAAAGAGCAAGAAATAATATTTTTTAAAAGATAACATATTGAAAATTCTCTCACACATGAAGACAAAAGAATTTAAATATCTAACTACTAACTCTCCCAAAGGAATAGCGTGGTATACAAAATAATGTATGTCATGGAGAAGGTAAATATGATGCTCCTACTTATCACTCTCATGACACAAGCACAAGCAGACATTTAAAATGGAATTTGAAAGGCAACACATTTTAAACCAATAGAAAGATTTTTAACAATGCAAAATTAACATGTGGAACTTATTGCCACTAGACATAATTTTGAGACCTAGGGCTTGCTAGGAGTCAAAATAGTGAGCCATGAGAATATCGACAGTTTCATTAGATAGGATAAAAATATTTTTATAAAGGATAATAAACCCTCACATTCAATAAGCTAACCACTGACTGATTGGAGAAGGAGGAAGACAGAAAAACTGATCATATGGCCAGTTTATTCCTTCCTCCCTCCCCACTTGGCACTAGTTTTTATATGCTATTAGTAGACCCAAAAAAAAATTAGAGGGGGAAAAATGTATGTGTTAAATTCACAATGGGGAAACTCTTACAATTTTAATTACAGAAGCATACTGTGCAACAGCAGTGGAGAAGGTGGATACTGGTGATCTAATGCAGGTCTGGCTCAGCTTCACCACCCACTGACCCTCCCACCCACAGCATCAGTATCTCAGGAAGATGAATAATCCCTTCACCACTCCATCCTCCTCCTTCGCTCTGCCCCAACAGTGACAGCAGGATGGCGTTGTGACTTATGTTTTTTTCTGTAATCAAACTCTCATAATGGTAATGATATAAAATGCTTTTTAAATGCCTAGTAATTCTACTTAGTAAAATATATTAACATTTGAAATACCTGGAAAAAAAGGAGTCTGGAATCCACATTAGTGTTTGTCTTGAGGTGCTGAACCTGTAAGAACAAAAATTAAAAAAAATCAAGCATTGCACATACAGAGTATCAAATTGAGTTTTTGTTTTTTTCAAGACTGCTTAAAAGAAGCCTTAGGGTACATTACACTGCAAAAAAAAAGATCCAGGGCAGCAAGTCTCAGAGCCCAGGTCAACTAATTTGGGGTCAAGGCTCATGCTATGGGGCTAAAAACAGCTATATAGATATTCGGGTTTAGGTTGGAGCCTGGTTCTGAAACCCAGCAAAGGGGGTGGCTCTCAGCCTGAAAGTCCACACTGCAGTCAACCCAGGCTCCAAGTCTCACTGCTCTAGGTCTTTATTTTGCAGTGCAGACATATCCTTAGAGGTCAGAGAGTGGTTTGGAAAGCTGATTCTAGAGTGAATTCCTTACTATGTGTAAAAATCTCAAAGAAAAGATGTGAAGACATTATATTATTCTTACCTCTCATTTGTATTACAGCATCTGGAGGCCCCAAATCAGGGCCCCAATCATTGTGCTAGACCCTATACAAAAACACTCAGTGATACAATTCCTGCCCCAAATATCTTACAATCCAGGGTCCTGCCCCTGCAAACATTCATGCCATTTGTGTAACTTTATACAAAGGACTAGATCAATAGTGCTAGTATTTGCAAGATTAAGCCCTAAATTAAGACAAGATGCAACAAACTTAGGGAGAGTGTCAGTAATAATGACGAAGTAGTAAGTAAAAAATATTTTAGAGTGTGCTTATAGTTAGGGCCCTACCAAATTCACGGCCATGAAAAATGCATCAGAGAAATATGGTCTCCCCGCATGAAATCTGGTCTTTTGTGTGCTTTTACCCTGTATACAGATTTCACAGGGGAGACCAGCGTTTCTCAAATTGGGGGTCCTGACCCAAAAGGGAATTGCAGGGGGATCAAGGTTATTTTAGGGGGGCTGCAGTATTGTCTCACTTACTTCTGTGCTGCCTTCAGAGCTGGGCAGCCAGAGAGTGGCGGCTGTTGGCCAGGCACCCAGCTCTGAAGGCAGTCCCCCACCAGCAGCAGTGCAGAAGGAAGGGTGGCAATACCATATCATGCCATCCTTACTCCTGCGCTGGTGCTGGCTCTGCCTTCAAAGCTGAGCTCCCAGTCAGCAGACACCACTCTCTAGCTGCCCAGCTCTGAAGGCGTGCTGCTGCTAGCAGCAGCGCAGAGGTAAGGGTAGCAGTACTGCAACCCTCCCCACCCCCCACCCCCCCAAAAAAAACCACACACACAACTCCTTTTTGTGTCTGGACCTCTACAATTACAACACCATGAAATTTCAGATTTAAATTGCTGAAATCATGAAAATTATGATTTTAAAAATCCTATGACTGTAAAATTGACCAAAATGGACTGTGAATTTGGTAGGGCTCTACTTATAGTACCTGTAGTTATCTGCAACGGCTATTTATGCCCAATTGTCTACCACTGAAATCTCTCCACTAGAATTAAAGTTAGGACCAGCTTTCTGTTTAAAGCTCAACTGTTCTACGTGCTATAAAATCTGGACAGTCAATCAGATTGCATTGAAATTTGGTGTGCCTCATACGGAGGAGGTAAAGTCAGTGAGCCACAGTTGGGGCCATTTGACCATGGGATTCCTGAGATACAGTCTCCAGAGGGGTGGCAGGGGACAGCCTCCAGAAAAACATTTTTTTTTATAAAGTTAACATGTTCTGGCAATGTTTTTTTTGCTCACAGACAGAGATCAAATCAGGGCTCAGATCATCAGGCTAGGGTCTAAAACGCTTAAGTGCTACCCCCAACAGAGTGCATGGCACCCACCACCCTTTGGGGGAAACCAAATTAAAACATTATTTGAAAGAGTTTGCTTTTTCCAGTTACGCCTATAAAGGCTTACGTGCGTACTCATACCTCTAACGGAGCATGTGCAGAGAGAGAGAGACACACACTAACTGTCTGGAAAACTACCTATACATCACAGAACCTAGGTGGCTCCAAAGGTACATTACGTTCTTGGAACCATCCCAGGCACTGTACGTTCAAATCCAAACCCTGGGCAAAAATTTGAAGTAAAAAAAAAAGCAGGAATATTGCTCCAATCTGCCTCTGTCAAAGTGGGATTTTAATTTTTGTGAAACATAATCTGAGTACAGCAGAATATTCAGAAGGCTATTTAAAAAAGGAAACAAAGCTACACAAGCAAATGCTCTCTGAAAGGGAAAATTGAGGTAAAAGATAAGGTGGGAATAGACGGTGAGGGTTTGGGACACCAGGTCATAGAGAGGAGGGCAGTGACTAGGGGGAGTAGGAAAGTAGGGGTGGGAGAGTGACAGAGGGCCTGGGGGGAATAGGGATGAGGCAGGAATGCCTGTAACCCCACATTGCCTTCCTGTGCATGTTCTACAATCTGGGGGCTTTCAACCCAACTATTTGAGTGTGAACACCCCCCCTTCCCTGCCCCCCTCATGAAAGCCACGTTCTGGAGGGGGCTTGCTTTTCTGGGGTGGGATGGGGGGTCTGAGCCCCTCTCTCTACCCCTCCCCATGTGAGCCAGACATGCTCAGACCATGCACCAGGAATATACTGCTGAGATTGGGTATGCTTGACACATATCAGAAACTCTCCAGCACTGGGGAGGGGGGAAGTGGAACACCCACTCACATGAGTGAAGCAGTTCACACCTCTCAGAGATGTTGTTTAAGGCTACATCTATGGGTCAGTTCTATTGTTGATGGATGCGTCGACCCCATCCCTCCTATTCTCCCTCTAATTTCATACAATATTATACTCGAGTGCCAGCTCTTCTCTAGCTAAGGCCATGCCTACACTAGTGACTTTACAGCAGCACAGCTGTAACTATGCAGCTGCACCGCTGTCAGATCACTCGTGTAGCCACTCTGAGGACAGAAGAGAGCTCTCCCATTGACATAATAAAACCACCTGCAGGAGCAGCAGGAAAAGCTCTCCCACCACCACAGCGCTGTGCACCCAAGCACTTATGCTTGCGAAACTTACATTGCTCAGGAGTGTGTTTTTTTCACACCCCGAGCAACATACGTTTTGCAGACATAAGTGGTAGCGTAGACATGGCCTAAGTTGAAAAGCCCTTCCTGTTAAAATGACTCTTCTGAGGTCTTGTCTACATTACACACCTTGTCGACAAAAATCAGCTTTCATCAACAAAACAGTGGATGTGAAACACTGAAATGCTCCTCCCACGGATGTAACTCCCTTGGTATGCTGACATAATAAAACCACCTCAAAGAGAGGCAAAGAACTTTTTGCGACATTGTTAGAGTAACGATGTAATTAAAGAGGCTTATGATCGTCAACATAACTTAAGTTGACTTAACTCTGTAGTATAGATATGACCTTAGTACTCTAAAATCTGTGTGCTTACATAGATTGTCTTGCAATTTGTTATGTTTTGTGGGAGCGTAGGGTAGGGTTAATTATCCAAATGTGGGATCATTTGGGCAAGGGGTTCCTAAAATACAGTCCCCACTAAAAACAAAAACAAAAAACCCAACAATACAGGTTCACCCAAAGCATGCAATTCCAATAATCTCCCCTAAACGGTTCCAGAATTGAGGAATCTTTGAAGACAACATCATTAAGTGGAGCTATTGTAGACAGGAAGGGGCTGAAGAGAGGAAATTTG
The DNA here is from genome assembly GCF_965140295.1 of Lepidochelys olivacea. Classification (NCBI taxonomy): domain Eukaryota; kingdom Metazoa; phylum Chordata; order Testudines; family Cheloniidae; genus Lepidochelys; species Lepidochelys olivacea. The sequence goes on from NC_140413.1 coordinate 165,638,229, forward strand.
AGGGTAAAGTTCCAAAATACTTTATACAATAAATGGATGCATTTCATGATGTCTCTAAAGAACAAGTATTTTATGAATTCATCCCTTTTTTGGCTCTGCTTCATATTTTCAGTGCCTACATTTCCTATTTATTGAAGGAAAACATTACTTTCTACCACTGCAAAAAGTAGAAGCACCAAGATCATATAAAAAACTCCTCTGTACTATATACAGTGAAGACTGTGTGTAGTCATTCAGTGGTTCAATGCAAGCATGACAATCCCAAATCTGAACAAAGAAATCTAGTGTTGGCACTGACCAGGAACAACATGCAAAACAAGAATTTATTTTTTCTGTCAGAAAAAAAATGAACCAAAGCCTTTTGTTACTTGAGCTACTGAGAGTTTAAGGAGATTTTCTCTAACTTTTCGGCTGTTGGTTTTGCTACAGTTTCCTTTATCATCAGGTATATACTGGAATTCAATTTTTCCTTCTTAAAAATAAAATATCCACATACCATAATTAGGTATGCTTATAAAATTCAGAATAAGAGAAACAATTTTTCCTAATTTGCCGTAGCCAAAGAAAACAGTGATTTATACTACAATACGGTAAATACAGTCATTTCTCATCTTCAAACCTTTGAAAATTCTTTAAATATATTTTTTAAACATCCAAAATTTCAGTTATTTAAAGCTTCTCCAATTGGCCAAACTATATCCTTAGAACAATTAGGTAAATGTCATTTTTATTTATAGCACTTTATCTCAAAGTAGGAGTAACTCAATTTTGAAATGATACAAAACATTACCTTAGCTATGCCCTGTGAACTTTTTTCAAAGCTGAGAGCTTATGACCAACGTTTACCAGCCACACGTCAATGTCCTATAAAAATCTAATACAGAGGAGGCTAAGTACCAATGACTTTCAATGAGACTTCGGATCCTAAATCAGTAAAGGCATGCTTTGCTCAGCATTGCAATGCCTAAGTTCCTTTAAGAATCTGGGCCCTAAGCAATAATGGCCTAGCTTTCAAAGGTGCTGAGCACTTATTTCACTGGGATACATATGTGCTCAGAAATCCTGAAAAATCAATCCATTTATGAAGGAGACCAACTTTAAGCATCCTCGTGTAAAAGAAGTGCTATAAGAATAAAACAGAAAACTAAAAACTGTGAGAAAACAAAAAACCCTCTGGCTAATTCTCCATGAGTAAATCCAAGTGAGAAAATCATGCAAGACAGACAATAGCAGTAGATCATAATAAGAAAGGGGGGATACAGTCCTTATTTCACAATAGCACAATTTACTACATAGGTTGGGAAAAGAGTGTCTGTACATCTGGGTATAGTGTTTAGATTATCCACAAATGCAAAGTTTGTTTTTAAAGTCATAGGATACATAGAGTACATAATCAGCAGTAACCCAAATTTAGGTGAATAGATTTAACAATACAATTTAGATTTTAGAATCCAAATACACAGATACACTCATGAAAATTTGTAGAGAGATTTGGTTGTGGAAAGCAAAATATATCAATGAGTGGAGATTGTCCCTCAGTCACTGAGAATTAGGATAGGTTGTTCATTTAGAGAAAAAAAAAAGCATTTGAGTTACTTTCCGGACTGCGCTTATCATCGGCACTCCAGCTCATCCCTCCTGGTATTGCCAGTGTCCAGTGATGCGTTCTATGTAGATGTCCCTCGACCACCTGACCGCATCCAACACCATGAGTTGCCGCATCAGCCAAGCATAGCGTTGACCAACTCCACATTCTCTCAGCACTTGCTCGTGGACAATTTTAAGCTCAATGCTTTTTACACCCAATAAGAACATGAAACAACTACTATTGCTTAAGCCAATTGTTTTCACCAAGCTTTAAGAAATATTATTCATAAACATTAGAAATCAAACCTATTTCCAAATCTTCACCTCACAATATCGCTGAGTGAAAAGTAATATAAAGATTTACAGATGTTAGTTTGAGACTCAGACAGAATATTGACTAGTTTGTGCTACATGTAACAACTGGTTTGGATAAGAAACAAACAATCTGATATAAAGCTATCCGAAGATACTAGGATTACAATGATGTAATTTTACAAAGATTATAGTATTATCAACCTTGTATCAAATTTCTATCTAGAAAAATCTGATATCAGCAATATATATTAAAGAACGACTACTGAAAGTTGCCTTTTAGAGTTGTCATAAATATAAAGGGAAGGGTAAACACCTTTAAATCCCTCCTGGCCAGAGGAAAAACCCTTTCACCTGTAAAGGGTTAAGAAGCTAGGATAACCTCGCTGGCACCTGACCAAAATGACCAATGAGGAGACAAGATACTTTCAAAGCTGGAGCAGGGGAGAAACAAAGGTTCTCTCGGTCTGTGTGTTGCTTTTGCTGGGACCAGAGCAGGAATGCACGTCAGAACTCCTGTAAAGGGCTAATAAGCAATCTAGTTAGATATGTGTTAGATTCTGTTTTGTTTAAATGGCTGATAAAATAAGTTGTGCTGAATGGAATGTATATTCCTGTTTTTGTGTCTTTTTGTAACTTAAGGTTTTGCCTAGAGGGATTCTCTATGTTTTGAATCTGATTACCCTGTCAGGTATTTACCATCCTGATTTTACAGAGGTGATTCTTTTACTTTTTCTTCAATCAAAATTCTTCTTTTAAGAACCTGATTGCTTTTTCATTGTTCTTAAGATCCAAGGGTTTGGGTCTGTGTTCACCTATGCAAATTGGTGAGGATTTTTATCAAGCCTTCCCTAGGAAAAGGGGTGTCGGGTTTGGGAGGATTTGGGGGGGGGGGGAAGATGTTTCCAAGCGGGCTCTTTCCCTGTTATATAGTTGTTAGACGCTTGGTGGTGGCAGCAATTAAGTCCAAGGGCAAAAGGTAAAATAGTTTGTACCTTGGGAAAGTTTTAACAAAGCTGGTGAAAATAAGCTTAGGGGGGTTTTCATGCAGGTCCCCACATCTGTACCCTAGAGTTCAGAGTTGGGAAGGAACCTTGACAAGAGTTCATTTCCACCTCTGATCAACCATGAACATCACATTTGAATATAAAAATACAAATTTAAAATATCAGACTATTACATTATAAAAACAGGAATAAATCATATTTAAAATACAATAGGGTTATAATGGAAATTATGCTATCAACGTAAAGCATCAAGATTACATTTTATCTCTTGTTCCTTAAATAGTTCAGCATTTTTGATATTTCAATTTTAAAAGTTTATCGCTGAGCATTTTAGTGCAATTCCAAAAATAATATTTCCTTTGCAATAGTAAATTCCAGAGGTTAGAACCAAAAATAAATCTCACTTACTACTAACATTAATACTATTTATTTTCTACAGCTAGTAATGTATCACTACTCAGAATGGCAGATGAGTCACACTAATATATTTGTCTACATCAGTAGTTCTCAAAGCCAGTCTGCCCCTTGTTCAGGGAAAGCCCCTCGTGGGCCGGACCGGTTTGTTTACCTGCCGCGTCCGCAGGTTCAGCCGACCACGGCTCCCACTGGCCGCGGTTCGCCGCTCCAGGCCAATGGGGGCTGCGGGAAGTGGCGCAGGCCAAGGGACGTGCTGGCCGCCCTTCGTTCCAGGCCAATGGGGGCTGCGGGAAGGGCGGCCAGCACGTCCCTTGGCCTGCGCCACTTCCCGCAGCCCCCATTGGCCTGGAGCGGCGAACCGCGGCCAGTGGGAAGTAAACAAACTGATCCGGACCGCCAGGGGCTTTCCCTGAACAAGCGGTGGACCGACTTTGAGAACCACTGGTCTACATCATTCTGCAATACTCGAGGAAACAAAGAAGAACAATTAAAAATTCAGGGTACAGATTTAAAGTAGTCTTACATTTTACTAGGTATACATTCCGGACTTTTTTTCGCTCCTGTATAGCTCTCCTGCTCTTGCATCACTAGCATGGAAATGTTTCAATCTGAATTATTTTATGTTTTATTTTATCATGAAAAACTTTCTGCTATTACTATTAAAACATGGGTGATTTGGTGGTTAAACACAGAAAACTTCTTAGAAAAAAATTGTTTATGAATGTTTCATTACACTTAAAAAGATGTCAAACTATCAGGATAGAGATATAATATGCAAAATATTAGACTGTTCTTGATGCTTTCATATAAGAACATCACAATTTGGCCTAATGCATTTCATCCAAACTGTTTATTTGTACAGATGCATCAAAAATCTATATCTGATGGGATACAAAATTAAATACAAGCCACTGTTTTAAATATGATTTAACCAGTGAAGTAGTTTGCAATATTTGGTGGAATATTTTCAATATTTCTAGATCACACAGGTTTTTTTTGAAGCAGAAGTCAATTCTGCTTGTTAATAGCCTCTAGATTCTTCTTCCCATACAAAAAACAGGTGTAAAGAAATTATCAATAATTACTTACAAATATGAAAGAATGCAAACGGAGGTTTTATTTTCCCCCATATTTCTGTGACTAAATGTGAAGTTAGCCATTTTCACAGGTAACACCTTGTACAATTATCTTTCCAAAAGTTTTACAGTCTGATATTCCTAGGGCCATATTCAGCCATAAAGCTAGAGAATGCAACTCCAGTGACTTCAGAAGACTTGTGACAGGATTGAATTTGGCCCTTATATTGTAAAATAAGTTTTTGAATCAAATCACTTCTTTGCACAACACATGCAAGCATACTGAAGATAAGCTACATTAAAGAAAAACATTGAAGTTAACTAAAAGGTATCTTGTAATTTAGGAAGATTATCATCATCAATGGTAAACTTTTCAGTCTATAAGCAACACTAATCAAATGTTTACCAATATAAAATTTTCAGGGGGGAAAATCTTTATTGTATTTCCTGAGACACACATCAGTATGTCAAAGTCTTTCCTTATTTTTTATTGTGTGAGCTTGTTCAAGCTATTTATTAATATCTGAAATAATATACAGTGCATCATACAAACAGACGTAGACCTAATGATATGAATGTCCCAGTACTGTATTCATTCTCAAGGAAGACAGTTTCATGAAGCTTCCCTATCCTGGCCTACCACTTCACTGTTACCTTGTTTCTTTTACCTTGCACAGTTAGTCAGTTGCTAACTCCTGCTATTTACATATACATCCCTTTCCACACCTACTGTCAAAATCCCTCTGTGCCTTAAGCATCATCTCCTTGCCTCAAAAACTGTAACCTCCTTCTTTCTGGCCCTACCAACACACAGCTCATTCACCGCTAGCCTAACCACAACTTTTCATAAGTCGTTTCACTGACTCCAAATCCCTATCTTAAAACTTTTCATGTTTTGTCCCCAGGGCTTCACACAGCATGGTGACATGATGCATATCATATCATCCTGACCCTTCTAAATCTTAGTTTGTGTATTCCTTCCGCCCTCTACATCCTATTTTGTTACACTCAATTTAGAATACAAGAAGGCAGCGATCATGTTTTTACTCACTATGTAAAGCATCATATAGCATCTATAGTGCTACACAGAAAGACTCAGTCTTTCCAATCTTCTTTAGAAAACTGCTTAACTTTACAGCCCATAACTCACTCAGGAGCCCTTCCTCCTTCCAAAGAGACCTGACACACTCACTCTTCAGACAGTCATATTTCCATTCCTCTTTTTAAAAAAAGAATACTGCATTGTACTAAATAAGGTGGATTCTCAAACAAATGCAAAATTAAATGTTGGAAAGAAGAAAGGGAAAGATTCATCCAGAGTTACTTACACTGCACAGACAAACAACAGCTTGGCCAAGGCACATATTCCTGAGTAAGATATGAACAGCTTACTTTATTCTCCCCCAGGTCCATTCCCTCTTTATGAGGCTATGTCTACACTACAGTTTATGTCAGCATAATTTGTGTCACTCAGGGGTGTAAATAAATCACTCCCGAGTGTCATAAGTTATACCGACATAAGTGCCAGTGTGGACAGCGCTACGTTGGCAGGAGAGCTTCTCCCACTAATGAGCTCTCTCCCGTCAGCTTAGAGCAGCTAGATTAGAGAGCTTATGGCGACCAAGCTGCAGTGGTGCTGTAAACTCTCTTGTGTAACCATGCCCTGAGACACTTATTCTGCACACACAAAAAAGGGAGGATACTTTTCAGAGTAACAGCTGTGTTAGTAGCTGTAGCTCACAAAAGCTTATGCTCAAATAAATTGGTTAGTCTCTAGGGTGCCACAAGTACTCCTTTTCTTTTCGAGGATACTCTGTAAACAACAAAAATCACCGTAACAAGTACGTTCCTACCATGATATTTTAGAAGTCGCAGGAAAACTCCAAAACTGCGAGTATATTTATCTACTTTGGAAAAAAGTAATTTATTTTCATTGCTTTAATCTTTCTACTATAGTGTTAGCACTTAACATAAGCATCACTCTTCTACTTTCCTATTTACAATCCATTATACTGTATATTCTACTAATACAATACATAATTTTCAGAAATGTAAGAGAAAATACACAATTTTGTAAAGTTTAAAAAAAATGACAAACTCAATCTGTACAGGATTCTCAAGTTTAGCACCCAAAATTTATACAAAGCATTATCCACATAGCTTTGGAAGGGCAGATGCTACATTGACAAAGCAGCAACGAACTTACAGAAATACAATAAAATACAGAAAATAAAGGTAGGTATTTGCGGAATGAGAAACAATACAGTTAGAACCACTGAAGTTATAAATTTAGCAATATCCACTTTTTCTAAAAACATGTAATTGCAAACCTGGACTACAAAAAACTATGGAGACAAAGTAAAGTGAAGGACAGAGTGGTTTCTTTTGTAAACTAGGGAATCTGAAGAAATTCCTACTCTATATCTGTTAGCAAATTAGCAATTCAATAACTCTTAGTCTGAAGAAACATATTTCTCCCTCAACATGTCTCCTGCTTATACTTCTTTGTGATTTTCATAATCATTTGCTAAATATATTTCAAAACATGATCTGCAGTTTTGGGACTTTTAAGTGACTTACTCCTAAACACTGTACGAATAGGTCACTGTATAACTGCAGAATAGTGAAGGGTTCTCAAGGTAGGCACAGCCAACCCTGGTTTGGGTTATACTTACACAACATAAATTTTAACCAATGCCATAAATTGGCCCTGAGGACACTTTCAGATATCAGTTTTGCCTACTAATTTTAAGGTATCACCTAGGCAGGAGTTTCAGTAAATCAGAGTTATAGTATAATCAGAGGCCTGTGAATTCTGAGATTCTGCAACATTTGCTACAGAGGGTAAGTTTGCTGTACAACTGTACTATAAAGTATCAGCTTAAAGTTTTACCAAGTTATGTTTCTAGACCACATGGCTGCAAAGATAACCTTGAAAACACAAAGTGGAAACTAACGCAATGCTGTCTTTGTGAATCTGCAGACAGCTTGAAACTATTGCTCCAAGAAGTATGAATTAGATTCATCTCAATAAAAAGTGTTCTCTTCTTTATGTTTCAGAGTGCATTCTAATGACAATATTGTTGTCTATTTCGCTGCTTATCATTTTAGCAAAAACATTCAGGTAACATATTAACCCCACAATCCCAAAGTTGCCCCAATTGTTCCCTAACAAATTTTCAAAACTTCCAGCTCCATCCCTCCCGCTTTGCATCCACAATTTACATCGCAGTTATGCATTTTTAATACAGAATGCTTCCTCATATCAGACACTGAAAGTAGAAGAGCAGCAAAAAATAAGACAAACTCAATATCAAAACAACAATACAGGGTAACTATACCTACATTATTCATTTTTATATTTCATAAAAACCTCCATTTTAACACATCTGAGGCTGACACAGATGTTCCAGACTTTCTACTAGATTGCTAGAGAATCCAAGGCCTTATAGTACAGTATACAAAGCCTTGGAAGGATTAGATTTTTAATCAGAAAATGTTGATTTCCCCATACACATAAACCAATAAAAATATTTCCATTTAACCAAAATGTACAGACAGGCAAAATAAGAAAAATGCTGCTTGAGAACTTATGAGATTGATTTAAGGATATTTGTTTTGTATATTTTGCATGTGATATTGACAATTTGTGCTTCAACAGTTACAAATCAAACTTTTTTAATCTCAACATCTTCTGTCATTAAAATGCTATTGTCTGACCCCACCCCATAATTTCCTGCAACTGTAAAAATTTAAATAAATAAAAACTATAAAAATACTTAATGTCCATATTTTTCACAACAGCAAACACTTAAATTGATAGAAATAAAAAAAATGCTTAAAATAATCACAGATATCTGTCAAAATTATAATATCAATTTCATTCTCCAGTACTTAATTATACAGAGCCCTGACCAGAACATTCCACCCCTTTAAATATATTTTATCCCAAAAGATCCAAATGCCATTCACAGACATAAATGTGACAGATAAATTACTGTAACCATTTTAAAATACCTAAGAGCAGTAGACATTCCCTGGGACTGAGTGCACGCACAGGGTCACAATATCTGCTTTCCCCCTGGATAGTCCTGATTTTGACTCCTTTGAAACACGTTAGATAGGCCCAAATTTTCTTTATCACCCAGGCAGCTCCATCACAAACACAACCTAGGCAAAGCTACCTGCAACATGGCAAAACTTGGGCACATCCCCACAATGAGTTCCCTTTGCAATATGATGCCAAATATCAAGACCAAAATGCAGTGACAACTGGGTTGAGCCTGGGCTCAGCAGCTTCAGGACAAGCCCTATCAGCAGGAAGCCAGGGCAAAACTGGGACACAGACAGACCAGACCAAGGAATAATGCAACAAGTCCTAGGTGGACCAGGTCTCGATGACATAACTAAACAGATCCTGTTCCTGGGACACCTGAGGGAGATACATGATCCGCCTAGCCCTGCACCCCAGACTAGGGCTCTTCTCCCCCTTAACTCCCCTGCCCCACAACCAACTGGCACTACCTTCCCCCAAACTTTGGTTCCCAGCTCCCCACCACTGGATCTTCCCTCCCCCTTATGCCCCCACCAGTTCACACTGTCCTCTCCCAAACCCTGCTGCCCATTGCTGGGGCTCCCCCCCCAGCTCTCGCTGCCCTCCCCCAGACCCCGATGCCCATTGCTGGGGCTCCCCCCCCAGATCTCGCTGCCCTCCCCCAGACCCCGCTGCCCATTGCTGGGGCTCTCCCCCCCAACTCTCGCTGCCCTCCCCCAGACCCCGATGCCCACTGCTGGGGCTCTCCCCCCCAACTCTCGCTGCCCTCCCCCAGACCCCGATGCCCACTGCTGGGGCTCTCCCCCCCAGATCTCGCTGCCCTCCCCCAGCTCTCTCTGCTCATTGCTGGGGCTCCCCCACGCCCCGCCACCTCCCACTGCCCTCCCCTAGACCCCATTGCTGGGGCTCCTGACCGCCCACACTACCCTCCCCCAGACCCCCATTCCCAGCCCCAGAATCCTCCCCCCCCCCAGCTCGGACCCCTCACTCCCCCATGGGCTCCCTTCCCTGCAGCGCCCCGCTCACCTGGTGCCTCCTACGTTGAGCTGGATGATCTCCCCGCTTCCCGCGCCGGCGAAGCCCCCACCGTTCCCCGCCATCTTCCCCGCCGCCGCCTGCAGCTCCGGGCAGCGCCCGCCGCCACCTTCCACCGCAGCCGGAGCCCACGGAACCAGCAGGAGGCGGCAGCTAGAGGCGGGAGCTGGGGGAGCGCGCAGCGGGGCTGCCCCGGGCGTGGGCCAGCGAGGGAGGAACCGGGTCCCAAGAAGCTGCGGCCCCTCGGGCTCAGGCCAGCAAAGGCCGCGCCGCCTCCCCACACCCTGGCCGGAGCCGGGCGGAAAGTGCCATGGCAACGCGCAGCACCTGGAGGAGGGGGCTCGGCACGGGACAAAATACTCCGCGTTCTGCGCGAAGCGAGCTCGGGAGGGGAGGGAGAGCTGTGGGGACGCTATGGGCGGGAGGGTTCGAAAGTCTCCGTACACACACACACGCTCCTTCAGTGGCAGAGTGCACACGCACAGCGCAATGGGGAATACACACACGCGGTAGTCCCCCCAGACGAGAGGACTCTCCGCACACACCCAAACCTCTCCTCCTCTCTCGCCAAATAGGCAAAACGCCTCTCTCTATTCATCTATTTTAATTATTTTGCCCCTGATTCACTCAGCATAAAACTGGACTAAGGCAGTGGTGAATCAGGCCCTTATTCAGAGTGATGAAAGTTTTCGAGGGTTTTATTCAGTGATTATGCTATCAGAAAAATGTACACAGGACAAGTAGGGGAAATGGAGGCTGTTAAGCTGGGAAGTTATATTTGCTTAATGTGTGGATCATTAGTAACAGTCACCTTCTTAAAAAGCTGCCGGATTCATTGTCCTCAATTTTTGAGAGGCCATTAACATTAAATGATTGCATTTCTCCCCTCCCCACCGCCTTATATTTACAGAGAACATGATGCCAGAATTGCAATGGGGGAAATCCAAAATCTGAATTCTGTATGACAACTTTTTTCTCTACTAAAAAAATTGAGACAGAGTTTGAATATGACCAAGCTACCGAAAGCTGCTACTGCTAAGGAAACATTCTTACAGTACATATTACTATTAAGCTTTAAGGCCAGCAGTGTGAAATTTAAAGCCATCCATGGCACTGGCCCTTAGCTACCTGAGAGATCACCTCACTCCACAGACATCAAAAGCTAGATTCCATCAGAACCACCTTAACCAACTAATGGAGACTTGTGTGTCCAAAAGACATGACTCTCCCAGGAGTTGGGCCTAGACTATAGAAGCATGCCTGCAAGAGATAAGAGCAACCACAGACCTCAGGATTCAGAAGTCAGTTTTCCCAAGTCCAATGTGCTCACAGTCTATTTTCACTTGGGAGTGATGGGAAGGAAAAAAATGGGGGAGTGGGGAATTCTGCTTCCTTTTAAGCTTCTCCTAAAGGCAAAGGAGGGAAAGCTAGAGAGGAATTTTCCTTTGTTGTCATCCTTTTAATTATCTGGGGACCACTGAAGATCACATAAGTACAGAGAGAAAGAGACTAAAGACAACTCAGTATGAAAAGATTGGCAGCATAGTTCAGGTTAAAGGATAATTTGTACTGTCCTTTCTTCAGTGAAACATCTTGGCCATAAAGAGATGCACATTACAAAGTGGGCTCAGGGTGGCAAAATATATTATATCCTTCAACTCTGAATCCACAGTGCAATTTGATGAGGAAATCAGTCTATTACAAACTGTAATGGAAATTTGACCAAGAATAAATGACTATATAGTTAGGAGAGGAAGTCATAACATTGTGGTTTGAAGGAGTGAGTGTATGCTGCCAGATTTGTGATCAAGTCTTACAGCCAAGCAAAGTTTTACTGTTTTCAGAGAGTAAGAATTTACAAATATGGTCTTTTTTCAATGAGGTAAAATTTGACAAGATACAAAGATCTCATGCCAGGGACCCAGCACCATTTAAACCCAGTATTGCCATTCTGCAAGGGCAGAGTGGACATCAAGGTCATAGCCTCACAGTGGAATCTCTGCAGCTCTTTTATGCTATGGGGGGGGGGGGGAATACTTGTCTCCAATAGGTCCAAACCGAGAGAACCACTGGAGCTGGGCTAGTGGCAGAACTATTGAATCTTCATAGAATATCAGGGTTGGAAGGGACCTCAGGAGGTCATCTAGTCCAACCCCCTGCTCAAAACAGGACCAATCCCCCATAGTTGCCCCAGATCCATAAATGCCCCCTCAAGGCTTGAACTCACAACCCTGGGTTTAGCAGGCCAATGCTCAAACCACTGAGCTATCCCTCTCCCCCATTCACTCACATGGATTCAGTGGCTTAAAAGCCCTAAGTGGTCTGAAGAGGGGTGGTAACCGCAATTTCAATCTATATGCTGAAAAAGTATCTGCAAAGAGGGGCCTACCTAATTATGGGATGGATTCCATCCTCCCTGTCCCCATGAAGTTCCCCAAACAAAGACATTTACTGTGAATTTCACCCTGACACACACAGGCCCATTGGTACCAACTGGCAAAGGATTCAATGTTCTATAATGACAACTCGTATCAGGCCTAACAAACTCACTACAGCTAGCACACTGCTTTTGTAGTATTTATCAAGAAAGTTATGCGAGATCTTAAATGCAAACCAGGATCACATGGGTCATTAACATCATTGTGAAATGTATGGATCGACACTTTGTAAGGAGTTATGTGTATATATTGGAAAATATGTCTTAAAATCTGACTCAAAGCAGGGTTGACAAACAGGTTTTTGTCAGAGGGATGTATATTCATCTGTCTGCCTTGGTTCACATCAGGAGTCCTGGAACAATTTTTATAGTGGGGGTGCTGATGATAGAAATCATGTATTTGGTGTTTGTTATTAGTACTTCAAGCCAGGGGGGGCAGCAACATCCCTAACTCCAGCACCACTGGTTTACATGTAAAATAAGCATTGTAAGCCAACATCATGGAAGCCCCGTTTGCATACAAAATCAACATGAAAGCAGCACACCAAGGAATAAACCTGGGTGTGGGAGGAGTCATCCTAACTCTGGGACCAACAGTGAATTTTGGGGATATGAGGAAAAGGCGAAAGGACAACTTTTCATCCTTTACTGAGAAAGCAAAAAGGACAGTGCTTTCTTTTCATTCATGAAAGAGAGATCCCGGCCTTGTTGGTTGAAAACACTGGAAGATTTCTTTAGGTGAGAAACCACTTTAGACAGAGGGTTAGCCTGTTAAAATTTAGACTCAAGGAAGTGTGTTATACTTTTGTTTTATATGTAACAATTTATTACTCTGAAACCTATGTTTCAATTATTATCCTTAGTCACTATCTCTCAAATCTTAGCCTGTGAAAATAAATGTGTGATTGTTTTCATTATAAATATATCTCAGTGCTGTGATGTTATAAAAGAGTAGATCCTCAGTTGAATCAAACAGGTTTGTGTGTACAGTGACCCCTTGGGGATAGCAACAAACCTGGTAATTTCTGTGAGTATCCAGTGGTTAAGGGCCGGACACTGCAGGGAGTGCTTCGAGGGAATGCTCTGTGCCTTCTTAGTAGTCTACACACAGAGAGCTATGGCTGCGGAGGCCTGGAAGGCAGAGCTTATGTTGCCAGAGGCTATTGTTTTCAGGGAGCTGATCCACAGCAGACACAGACTAGACTGCTTCACACTAATGGCAAGTAGTAGGGAGGTGCCTAACAACTCTGGGGACCCTTCGGGAGAGACACACCCCCTATACCCATACAAGTCATAATCCTAGCAGAACCATTTTTAACATTGGTAGAACACTTTCATTTTAAAGGGGTACCCCCAAAGAAAACTGTTGTGAAGAGTAGTCTACTTATAAGTTTTAGATCCAAGAGGGGACTACAGTTCCCCTAGCCCTCTGTTACATAGTCAGTATTTAAGGTTTGCTAAACAAATGTGAAAAGATTTAACATTGCATCAGTCTACTGTCAGAAAAACCACAGCTACAGTTTTGAGGTTGCCAAAGATTGATGCTAATGGCTGTTTTCCAGTGCTTGTGTAGAGAAACTTCCCACAAGTGTACCACATGCAGTAACTCTGTGGTAAACACTAAAATGTGCATAAACTTACCATTAGTTTACTACTGTCATTATTTCTAAGAACTATTCAAACTTCTGTTGAAAGGGAAAAAGTCAACTTCAAAGTTAACTTAAAAGCCACTCTTCTGCCTGAAAATGTTGTGCCTATCTTTGGTACAAGTTTCACATAAGATTATTACATCTGGAAAAAAAATCTGCTGGTCTTTTTTTCAAATTATTTTGTACATTTGACAGCACTTTGTTTATAGTCAGTTTCACTGTTTTCCTTGGATAGTCCAATAGAACATATATTCCTCCTCTCACATGGAGTTGCCATCTGTCTGTGATCCCCATGCAGAACTGACACCTCAATTATTTCTCCCTGTTAATCATGCAGGACTCTTACACAGTAACCTGGGAGAGAGAAAAGTTTTTAAAATAGGAAGATGTAATTATAAAACCACCCAAATGGCATGGGGACTTTAGGTGTACTACCTACATCCACTGTAACTCATTTTTTAATTAGACTGAACACCAAGTGGACAGTGTTCTTTGAACATTCTAAAGCATTTATTCTCAAAGCAGAGATGTTTTCTTACTTTTTTATGCTCAGTTTTGTCACCACAAAAGAACTCTAGTGCTACTCCCTCTTTTCCCCATAGTTTTAGAAAAATAACTGAAGGCTGCAGTGATCAGAGTACCACTGGCTCCACTCTTTATGGTGAAATTCCCTTTGGGGAGTTCCTCCCACATCAAGGATAGGGTTTCATCTTAGTCCTCCCTCAAATTCCTGAGATCCTAGGAAATCCATGGGAGGCGAAGCTAGCTGTTGCTAAGACTCTGTGCTGTACAAACTCACAAGGTCTGAGGTCTCCCCCCTGAAGCCGAATTCCCCTTGAAGCAGAATACCTTTCAACATTCCTTTGGGAACTGTGAGGCTCGCTCCAGTGCAGAGCTGTGGCTAAATGCCACAATTTAGCCCACAATAAATAGCACAAAGAATATTGTATTGTATTTTTCAGTTTCATATTTAACCCTTGTAAAATTTCTCTGAAGCTGCTGCTAAGAGTTGAAGAAGCTAGGGAGCCTTATCATAGAATTTGAGCCTAACTTGCATAGATTACATGAGACACTGAACATATCAAAAGAACAGTGTGTGTTTATGATGTATGATTTTTTTATAGTGTCCTTATGCATTGAAAAGGCTCATTACATTTCTCTAATTATTCTATTTTTTGAGGCGGGGGAGAGTCTTATAAACAATAAGAGATTAGGAATATGAATTCTAAGGATAAATGGTCAGATCATTCTTAGTGCATTTTTGAGAGAGGACAGGAAAACCTCTGAAAATGGCCTATAATTCACTGATGGATAGAGAAAGTCTTAAATCTCAGTGGCATTATCTTTCACTGTTCCAGAAGAAGTCCTTACACATGATCTCAACATATTTGGGTATCATAGTGTTGGGGGCATAGCTGGGAGGAGGAAGGATAAGACTTGAGAAAAAGCCACTCTCATTAATATTATTGCTTACAAACCTATATGGATATTCCCACAGAAGACAGTGATGATGCTTCCAACATACCTTAAGATGATGACTGCTTTATGTTCTCACACAACTTACACAAAAGGGTTTTTGGCCCAGGGGCATGGCCAATAGGATAACAGCACCCAAAAAAGTCATGCTGCCTTAAGGAGTTGGAAGGCGCAATGTACATAGAGAAACTGGATCTTCACAGGAATGTACCAGCCTTTTAAAGATGCCTCAAGAGCCATGGGAATTTTATATCCACCGTGGGACATCTGAAAATTAACAATTAACAAACTACTGAGAGTCAACTGGACTTTTGCTCTCCTAAGCCACACAGAAACTTCTGAAAATCCAACCCACTGTAAATATAGTATGAATTAATCATCTAACTGTTGGACTTTCAAACCAGGAAACAGAAGAGAGATCCTATCTTAAGAAAATCAGCTGTTGTAGTCTGTGGCAACTGCAGTTCTAGAATTTACCCACTAGATGACTCTATTGGTCTGAAAGTGGGACTCCAATATTGTAACTCCTGTTTAACCTTATCGTGTAAAATGCATTTTCAAGACTCTACCCTGACACAATACATAATGATTGCAATACATAATTTGCATTTCCTCCAATAATAAATGTCAAGTCTCATTAGAAGCAACCATTTCACATCAGAATTATGCAATATTAATATGCAAAGGAAACATATATAATAATGTATACACTCTTTTTATTAATTCATAGTGAATAAAAGTGAAATACATCATACAATATTTACCTTTCTGTCAAATAGGGATCCTATATGGCTCAATGCAAACATAAGTGGACACATTAGAATTAAATATACATGTGTTTGAGTAATGAACATGCAGTATTTAGGAATCTGCAGAGCCAGTGAATCAATATTAATTACTCTCTACATAATGACATACCCACAGATACAAGACTGACTTTATAATTTGATTCTTTTAGTTAGAATGATTCCAGCTATGCTTTCTCTAGTGCAGATGTTGTCAAGGAGCTAGAAATACAGTTTTGTAATGTACCATCAACACAAGCATATAGGTAGGCTTGAAAGGATTACATTTTTATTGGTAAAAGTTACTAAACAACTATTTTACCACACACGCAAACACATGAAAAATATTTCTATTAATAATAATAAAAATTTACAGATAGACAAAGTAAGAAAAATGCTGCTTGAGAATTTATTAAAGTTTGATTTATGGATATTTACTTTGTATATTTTGACACGCAATGTTGGCCATTCTTGTTTTAATGGTTATAAAGCTTTAGCTTTTTCAATCTCAATGTCTACTTTTATTAAATAATTATTCTTTGGTCCTGCCTTTTGTCTAACACCCCTCCTAATTTCCCTCAACTATGAAAATTTAAATAAAAAAGCAAGCTTAAAACACAGAACTATGCACAACTCTGCACATTTTTTAAAATAAACACCAGTATTAGCTGTTGACATGATAAAAAATAGAACTCCAATTCTGCCAAGCCTGCATATAATTCTGGTTTTATAAATTCAGCTTTTCAGTTCAAGGAGCAATATTTTGTAGTCTTTGTTGGGTTGACCCCTTAATGCCTATAGCATGTTCACTAGTGTGGTCAGACAAAGAAACCCCCAAAGGCCACTAAGTTTGAATGAGCATCCAAGCTTCTCAAACGACAAGAGTAAAGATAAATTCTTACTGTTTGACTTGCTTATTAAAGACTTTTTCACTAAGGTATCAGGCAAGATCCATGGGTACAGCTGAGGAGCACACAATGCAAATCAGAGTGAAGTATGGAAAGGCTGCATAAAGCTCACCTTTGCATTTCCCCAGTTCTGGGCTACTGTGAGCTGATTCTGTCTAGGTGTAAGCTGGACAGCCCAAGGGCCATTTTAAGTTATACTAGCTGGTAGTATCCCAAGGAGTCAAACTGACAAGTACGGATCAGCACAGAGTGGAAGTTCTGGCTCTATACCTTTCATCTAGCCATGCTGCATGCTCTACAATGGATCACCACTATTGTACTGGGGTGGTCCTTCTGGGGCTGGTTACATTAGCTGAATTTGTTCTGAATGAACCAGCAATGCAATACAATAAGGTTGCACAGCAACTGAGGATCTGTCCACTAGTTTTACTTCATTTAAAGATCCAACATATGACACAGGCTTTGCTGTTCCTGGTCATCTGCCATATAATATTTTCCATAAATTTTGGAAATGACTAAAAAATTACATTCCAAGGGTGATACTGTGCCTACCTCTTTGGGTTAAACTATTATAGTGCTTTACTTTAGGAGTTTACTTTAAAAAAATAATTGCATATGCTGTAAAAACTCCCTTAGTGACTCCCTTAGGGCCGAGAAAAGGCACAAACGTTCCCCAGCTGTGCTGGAACCAAGATTGTCTTGCCCCTTCCCAGCACCCTGACCCCCTGCAGCGGGTCTTGTCTCTGATGATTACAGATGGGGTTTCTGTTCCCAACTATTGACAGTTGTGTGTCTCAGAGAAAGATCCTCTAACCCATCTCTCCAAGAGACGTACCCTTGTCTCCAAAACCAGTGAGGTGGCAGAGCGCATACTGGTTTATGCCATATACTACACATTTTCTGGCTAGCCTTGAACTCTCCAATTCCCTGATGAATGTTCTTCTGACACTTAATGGCTTTTATATTTTTGCTCTAGCGATTATTCAGATGCTCAGCCCAATCGGCCGGGTCCCGCTTCCACGTGGTGCCTCACTTTCCCCCTCTCTGAAGTGGGGATAATCCTAACCAACAATTAGACACAGTTTGATCCTCAGATCTTGCTTCCCAAATCCCTGCCCTCCTTGCCCAACATCGGCCTCTCCCCCATTTCCCCAAACTTCCATGCCTATGTTAGTGCCTGTCTCATCCAACTGCAAGGTCTCAGACGCAGTCTCCTTCCAGAAAGCTGAAGCTGTCCCTGGCTCTGGAGCTGGAATCGCATGTCCTGTGAGCTTCCCTTGCATGGTGTATTCACCGTGGGCATGAGAAAGGACAACACCCATATGCAGGTAGAACTGCAACCTCCATCTCTGTCCCAGCAGCAGGATGGCCTCTGGTCCCTGCTCCCTCGGACAGCTGGAGCTACTGAGAGGTGGGGTTGGCAGACCATGAGAACAGCCCGTGAGGTTAAGAAATGGCAGGGAGAGCCTCTTCCCTCCATGGGACATTACGTTGTCCCTCTGTGGGCAGTCCTTTCTTTCCGCAGGCTGGGCTTTGCTTCCTGGATTCTGCCCAGAAGCCCAGGTCCCGTCCCTAGCAGCTGGGCTGTTCCCTACCCTGCTGTGCACCAGGCCCTCTGCAGAGAGCTGCTCTGGGCAAGGGCTGCAGAGCCAGCTGTCATCCTGGCAGGTGTAGCCCCAGGTTCCATAACCCTGACTCAGGGTCTCCCTCCGCTGGCAGACTCTGAGCAAGGCCTGCCTAGAGAATATGGATGACGAACTCTAGATCCTGCTGCCTGCACCCTTCAGCACAGACAAAGTCCAGTACATCTTGGAGGTGAGCAGAATGGGGAGGGGCAGCAGGGGTTTTACCTTAGCCCTGGGGATTCCTAGAAAGAAGAGACTGGAAAATCCATGTTTCTATTGGATGCTTCCAAGTATGCATTTGTGATATAAACTCACTGGGTGACCTTGGGATTAACTCACTTCCCCCTTATGGCATCAGTCTTCTCCACTATCGAAGAAGGACATAAGCCCTGACAATCACCTTCACCTGTGGGTGTCTGGCCCCAACTGGACTATCTGCCCCATCACCTAACCTGCCCTGTCTTTCCCTCCTAGGGCCTTGTCCTAAGTGCTCAGCCTGGCCCCTTCCCGGCTTGTCCCTGACCTCTAAAGGACTCTCCAAGCCCCTCCCATACCTGCTCTCCTTGGGGTCTCTCTCCTGGCTGAGCACAGGCTGCCCTTCTATCTCTCAGCAGGCCTGGGTCCTAGTCACATGCTGCTTCTTGTCACGTGACCCCCCACCTAGGGTGACCAGATGTCCCGATTTTATAGGGACAGTCCTGATTTTGGGGTCTTTTTCTCACATAGGCACCTATTACCCCCCACATCCTGTCCTGATTTTTGACACTTGCTATCTGGTCAGCCTACCCGCACACTTATTCCCTTCACCCTAGGGAGCTGCATAACCTGGACTAGGTGCAGTTGCGCTCCAACCCCTTTCCTTGCCATCTCACCCTGGGACAGGTTGAAACTGGAAACCTGTGGGCTAACAGTAACTGTTTGCTCTCAAAGGTGCTGAAGACATAATGGAAGAGGAAATCCTTTGGCCTGGATTTAAATTATTCCAACTGAAAGTGAATGAGAGAAAATACATCCACAGTTATCTTCCTAGCAGCATAAAATGTATAGATTGATAGGTGTTAAGGTCAGAAAGGACCATTATGTACATCTAGTTGCAGCTCCTGTATAACTCAGGCCCTAGAACAGAGGTGGCCAACCAAGGCCCGCGGGCCACATCCGGCCCGCAGGACCATCCTGCCCGGCCCCTGAACTCCCGCCGGAGAGGCTAGCCCCCAGCCCCTCCCCTACTGTCCCCCTCTCCCACAGCCATGGCACCATGAGGGCAGCGCGGCTTGCGCCCGCCCACCTCCTAGGCTTTCAAATAATCCTGTCCTGCCACCCTGAGCAGCAAGGTAAGGGGAGCGGGGGGGTTGGATAAGGGGCAGGAGGTCCCTGGGGGCAGTCAGGGGACAGGGGGCAGTTGGATGGGGTGGAGTTTCAGGGTGAGGAGCCGTCAGGAGACAGGGAGCGGGGGGCTTGGATAGGGGGTGGGGTCCCGAGAGGGGCGGGGGACAGGGAGCCAGGAGGGTTGGATAGGGATGGGGTCCTGGGGGGGCAGTTAGGGACGGGGGTCCCAGGAGGGAGTGGTCAGGGGACAAGGGGGGGTTGGATGGGTCGTGGATCCTAGGGGGCCTGTCAGGGGGCGGGGGTGTGGATAGGGGTCGGGGCAGTCAGGGAACAGGAAGCAGGGGGGGTTGGATGGGGGTGGGGTTCCAGGCTGGCGGAGGGGGTCCCAGGAAGGGGTGGTCAGGGGACAAGGATCGGGGGGGTTGGAGGGCGGCAGTCAGGAGGCGGGAAGTGGGAGGGGGCAGATGGGGGCGGGGCTCTGGCTATTTGTGGAGGCACAGCCTTCCCTACCCGGCCCTCCATACCGTTTCACAACCCCAATGTGGCCCTCTGGCGAAAAAGTTTGCCCACCCCTGCCCTAGAATGTCACCAAGTGGTTCCTCAGCCAACCATAACATGGGACTGAGCCAGAGCACGTCTTTTGGAAGGACATCCACATGCATTAGAGCCAGCTGGCTAACAGAAAATCTTTCTTCTGCAGTGACGTGGGGTTAAGGGACATGGAGGAAAAGACATGGAAGCTATGACTAAAGTTAGAGCAGTGAGGCCAGAATAACCAGGGCTAGGTCCCAGGACTGGCTGTCAGAAGACCTGCTGTTTTCTATACCTGGCTTTGGGACCATGAGCGAGTCTCTTCACCACTGCGTGCCTCGGATTCCCCAACTATCAAATAGAGCTAACAAGGTTTGTTTGTTCTCCCCATTTTACAGGGTGGGAAATCAAGACACAGTTGGGACCTGTCTACACTACAGGTCTGTAGTGCATTTGTAAACTGCTGACCCCCACATGTTGTTCAGAGCCTATGGACAACACAGCTCCTCAAGGTGTGTTTGTTCTGTGCTTACACCTATGTACCAGCAGGGCTGGATGGTCTTTTCTCACTGCACTGTGGGGAGCAGGTCCTGGGTACTAAAGGTCTGAAGAAGCTCTCAAGGACTAATTTTTTAAAATAATTTTTATCATTGAATTGGGAGAAAACATACAATCACTGCTGATAAGATTGGTGGGCGACAAAATACTGGCAGACTGATAATTACTGATGAGGAGAGGGCAGTGCTAAAGAGCAAGCTGGACCCATTCAAGGAAAACAAGTTTGGCCAGAGCCAAATGCAAGGTCCTATACCTAGCAACCAGGCATGCCAGCCACACCTCCAGAATGGGGAAGTGTATCCAGGAAAGCAGTGACTCTGAAAAGGATTTAGGGACCATAGTGGAGAAGCCACTCAACATGAGCTCCCACTGTGATGCTGTGGTGAACAGGGCTAAAGCCATCATTAAACGTAGGACGTTAGACGTAGGAGCAGAGCCATGAGTAGGATGGGGAGGTGACACAACATCAGTGAGACTGATATTGGAATACTGCCTCAAATTTTGGTGTCCTCATTTGAAAAAGATGTTGAGAAATTGGAGCTGGGGCAGCAAAGAGCCACCAAATGTTCTGAGGGCTGGAGAAAAATGGCTTCTAGTGAGCTATTGAAAGAGCTCAACCTGTTTAGCTTATCAAAAGAAGATTGAAAGGTGACTTCATTGAAGGGTTGAAGTGCTTAATGGAGAGAAAATCTTGGGTATTAAAGGGCTCTTTAATCTAGCAGAGAAAGGAATAACAAGACCCAATGGCTGGAAGGTGAAAAGAGACAAATTCATATCAGAAATAAGGCACAAATATTCAACAGCAAGTATGATTCACCACAGGAACAAGCTACCAAGGAAAGTGGTGGATTCTCCATCTCTTGATGTCATTTAATGAAGACTAGATGCCTTTCTGGAATGTGTTTGCCCAAAAAGTAGCTATTGTGGTAGGCCTGTGATATGCAGGGGGTCAGCTTAGATGCTCTAATGGTCTCTTCTGGCCATAAAGTCTACTAATTTCTGGAAAACTGAGTGTAGCATTGGGAGAAGCCTCTGATGTTTTACTGTCTAGCCGGCTTCCTTCCTAGAATGAACACTCATTGAGTGGAGTGATCCACAGGGGTAGCTCAAACCTCCAATGGGTCTGGCCAGTGGAAGGACATTAGCACTGCAGGGGCGGGGTGGTTTGGCAGTGACATCACAAAGGCCTTTTGCAGGACCTCAGCCTATTGGTCAAAGGTGGTGGGGAGGTGTTGACCTCACAGAGAGATGCGAACATCAGCCAGGCAGGACAGGGGCGCAGAACCAGGGAAACCTCGGAGACCCCTGTGGCTTTGCTTCAGCAAGTCTCCTTCTCGAGATCTCTCTTTGAGGACTGACAGAGTATTAGGGTTCACGTACGTGAGCGCGAGGAGGAACCCCTTTCGAGTTTTCTCCTTTCCTTTTCCTGATTTTACTAGAAAACAGACGTCCCTGTTTAGAAGGTAAGAGCCTCTGAGAGGTTTGGAGCCTGTTCAGTCTGATCCATCTGGTGTCAGCTGAATTCTAGGCATGGAAAATACTAGCTGAAGGTGGCAGAATTTTATTCCCCACCTTTGATTTTGTCCCTTAGAGTCACTGGGGACATTGGGGTTTGTCCTTTTTGTTTTACCTTTTCCTCCATCCCTCCCTCCTTTCGCTTCATCTCTTCTTTTGTCCTTTCCCCTGTTCCCCTCCCACCACTAGGAGGGGTGTGTGTGTGTGTGTGTGTGTGTGTGACAGGGGGTGCTCTGCAGCTCCCATTGTGAGAGGTCCACCCAAAAATGTGGGGCTGAAATAGTGCTTGGACAGTGATCGCCACCCGTGACCTGGGCCATCCTCTTGGCTCTCTGGTGAGAACCCTCCTGCCCCTCAGTCTCTACCCTGATTGGCTGAGCAGAGAGTTATTGACAGGGAAGAGACTCAGGTCCTTGTTGTTCTCTTTTAAGACCAAGTAAATAAGTCATAACCAGTCATATGTTTGACAAATTTTGCTGCTTCTCTGCATTAATTGTCTCTGAGCAGTTCATGATTCTCTCTGACATTCACAGGTTTCAAAGTAACAGCCGTGTTAGTCTGTATTCGCAAAAAGAAAAGGAGTACTTGTGGCACCTTAGAGACTAACAAGGAGTACTTGTGGCACCTTAGAGACTAACCAATTTATTAATAAATTAATAAATTAATATTTCCCCTTGTTTATTCCCCACCACCACCACTGTTCCTCAGATGTTCTTGTTAACTCCTGGAAATGGCCCACCTTGATTATCACTTCAAAAGGTTTTTTCTCCCCCCACCCCACTCTCCTGCTGGTAATAGTTCATCTTAAGTGATCACTCTCCTTACAATGTGTATGATAAACACCCATTTTTTCATGGTCTGTGTGTATATAAATCTCCTCACTGTATTTTCCACTTTATGCATCCGATGAAGTGAGCTGTAGCTCACGAAAGCTTATGCTCAAATAAATTGGTTAGTCTCTAAGGTGCCACAAGTACTCCTTTTCTTTTTCTGACATTCCAGTTCTCCTAAAATACTTACTGAATAATTACTATGAACTGTTGTTGGTCTGGAGCTCATTTGAGAGCACTTTATTCAGGCCATTCAGTGGAGGAAATTCAGGATCCAATGATTGATTTGAAAGTCAGGGCTCTTGGGTCCTATTCCCAACTCTGTCACTGACTGGCTGTGTGACCTAAAACAAGTCAATTCTTCTCTCTCAGCCTTAGCTTCTCCCTGTTTCAAGAAGGGCTCCTACCTACCTCACGGTGGGTGGAGGATGGGGATCCATTGTAGAGTGTCACTAGGAACAGTGCATAATATGAGGTGTCCTAAAACGTTTACTCAGATCAGATTATGACATAATAGAATAGCTGAAATATTCTATTTTATTTATATTTTATTATTTTGAAATTGTTAAGAGCAGCAACTACTTGCTTCAGACTGAAGCATCTTACCTAATTTTCGCGATCTCAGTGTTTCCTCTTTGTGTGCGATGAGACAATTTAACACACTGTGACAAACAGGAGATGCTTTTGTTTTGAAACAAAATATTTTTGCAAAGGATTTTCATCCCACTTGTTATGATTTGAAGAAACAAACTGGTTTAGTCTGAATGGGATTTCTGACAGAAACGGTTTCAGTGACATTTCCCCACCATCTCAATTCCTGGGCTCTATCCCTGCCTCTGGGGTGTTTGTTGTCTGTTAGAACAGGAGTCAGGACTGGTGGCTTCTCTTTCTGGCTCTGCCACCGCCTTGCTGTGTAGGCCCTTGCTTAGGTCACTTCCCTTCTCTGAACCTCAGGCTGCCCATCTGTCCAATGGGAAGAGGGAAAATTCTCAAACTCTGGGCAGCTGTCAGCCTGGGTGAGAGAAGGGGCGTTAAAACCCTTTGTGAAGGAGAAAGGGGAGTTTTACGGTCTTGAGCACCAAGGAATTCTAAACTTTACTAAAATGTCTAGTCTGTGGAAACAGGAAACGGTTGGGGCCAGATTTTAACCATTGCCTTTTTTAAAGCCCATTCAGGGATGTGAGTCCCACTCTTTTAGGTACCTGGGGTTCTTTGCCAGGAGGAGAGAAGAGGTTCCTGCCTCCATTTTTGTGGTCTTAACAAACCAGGTGCTGTGTCCCAGTTCTCTTCTGAGATCCCCAAAAAAGAACATCTTCCCACACGTTAACAAGACAGTACCTATCTTTAAAAGGGGAACAAAGAGAACTCTGGGATTTACAGACTAGCCAGCCTCACTTCCATCCCTGGAAAGATACTGGAACACATTATTAAACAATCAGTTTGTCAGCACCTACGGGATAATTTGGTTCTTAGGACTGGTGAGCATGAATTTGTCAAGAACAAATCATTCCAAACCAATCCAATTTCCTTCTTTGACAGGGTTATGGGCCTAGTGGAGGTGAGTAAACAGTAGATGTGATCTGTCTTGGTGTTAATAAGGCTTTTGGCACAGTCCCATACGACATTCTCACAAGCAAACTAGGGAAATGTGGTCTAGATGCAATTGGTATAATGTGGGTGCACAGCTGGTTGAAAGCCCATACTCCAAGAGTCCTTCTCCATGTTTGGCTGTCCAGCTGAGAGGGTGTACCTAGTGGGTCTGGCAGGGATCAGTCTGGTGTCTGGTACTATTCAATATTTTCATTAATGATTTGGAAAATGGAGTGGAGAGTATGCATCTAAAATTTGCAGATAACACCAAGCACCTTGGAGCACAGGACTGGAATTCCAAACGCCCTTAACAAATTGGAGAATTGGTCTACTTGAGCCAAACTCCATGGCTGGGCCCCTCTCTAGAGACTGGGCTGAAGTGAAACCCCAGAGCCAAACACTCCTCCTCCTGGGCAGTGCACGCCGGCCTTTAATGGTCAGATGCTGCTTAGCACTGTCAGAGCAGCTTTTGCTGTGGGATTGTCCCAGCACTTTCCAATAGTGGGAAAGTAGGAAATCCCCATTTGACTGCTGGGGACAGAGCCATAGAGGGGGGAGCAACTTGCTCAAAGTACCACAGGTCAATAGGAAAACCAGCAATGGAACCCAGGAGTCCTGACTTGCAATCCCCTGGTCCAGTCACTACAGCAGAGCACACTCCCTCTCAAAGGCAGGGGGACCGGACATGGTTGTAATTGCCAGCTGTGGGAGGGAGTGTGCAGCAGTGGTTAGTGAAGGGGCCTGGAAATAAGGACTGCTGGGTCCCATCCATGGCTCTGACACTTGGTGTGACCCTGAGCCAGTAGCTTCCCCTCCCCAGGCCTGTTTCTCATCAGTAGGGTTGGGGTCGCAGTCCCTACAGCCCAGGGGAGTTGGGAGGCTCCAGGAAGGTGTGTAAAGTGCTGGGATGTCAGGAGCTGGGAGGCGCCGTCACCCCTGCACTAGGGCAGTGTTCTGCACCCCCTGCTGCTGGCTGAGTTTCTCCGTCCCTTGGCAATAAGACAGACTCTTCTTTTCACAGCCAGTCGATCGCCCAGTGTCATCACCCTGCCTGCTGGCTGGGCAGGGTAGCTCCTCAGGTCACCACCCTCTCCAGCCTGCCTTGGGCTTGGAGAATGAGGAGGAGGGCAAGCGACATCACAGGCGACCGTGAACATCCGCCAACCATCACCTAGCGCAAGTGAGTGGCATTAGGGTTCCTCTGTGTCATCCTCTGTCTGTCTGGGGAGAGACAGAAAGAGGAGGAGAGAATCTCTCCCAAAGGAGATTGGATTTGCAAACCGCTCCCAGGAGTCCCTCGCTCTCAGACCGGGGAGGGGCTTCTCCAGAGCCGTCTCCAGTGTGTTTGGAAAGGTCCCAGAAATGGGGCTCCCAGCCCCTTCTTCCCTTGTGGGAGACTGTTCCCCAGGCTGAGAGTCTCTGAGCTGGGCCAGACACTGTGAGCTGCTGAGCATGGAAATCAATGGGAAATGAGGGGGCCCTGGGCTTGCTATGCCTAGGGACTTTGACGTAGAGAATGGTTTCCCAGGAGAAGTCCGCACTCCTGGGTTCTGTTCCTTCTCTAGCCTGGGGGGGAATGTGCCCTGGGACGGCAGGAGTGAGCTGCTTGTCCAAAGTGACTGATGATCTTTGTGACTGACCCTAGTGCTCGAAAAGGAGGAGACTCCCCAGGTATTGCAGCACCAGGGGTGACGAGGGGGAACGCTGGGAGCAGATCATACAATGAGCTCCTGCCAGTTTGTGGAGATTGCACTCTCTGCACCCCTGTAGGGGGAGGAGGAGCTGCTCTGGCTGGGGCAGGGATGGGGAGGGACAAAAAAGGCTGGTTAGTGAGAGGCTGCCTTGACCCCAGACTCACGCCTGCTCCCTGCTCGGTTCCAGGATGGCCAAGCTCCTGAGGATGTTCAGGAAGAAGGCTCTGCAGGTGGCCCCAGAACCTGAGGGAAGCAGCTGCCATCTTCCCCAGGAGCAGAGCGGCCCCTCCCTCCCCACTGTTGCCGGCACCCAGTGCCGAGAGGCTGAACAACAGCTTGAGTTGGTTCGTTACCCAGTGTGCTACACCCAATAATCACAACGGGGTGGCGAAGCAGAAAAGTTTATTTGCAGCTGCAAAAAGGTACAGGGAGAATAAAATCTCAAATCCTGCACACAGAGCAGGAAGTTACACAGGCTTTTATACATCCTTTCTCCCAGCATACTTATCCAATAGCAAGCTGCCCCAAGTATCCATATAGCCAGCCAATCCAGTTCCCAGCTAGTTTCTCCTGATTCTCTGTATCATTTGTTAAACTATACATAAAGCTGCTTTATTCAGCATTGTTCTTCCATATCTGCCCTGTTTGGCCTTGCTTAGTTTCAGGCAGTCTGACTCTGCAACATATTGTTGCAGATCCTCAGCATAACTGCTGTGTGTGCCTCCAGGCGGGGGGGCCAAGGACACTTGGGCCTAGTACGCAGAGCTGCTGCGAGTGCCTCCAGGCGGGAGGGGGGGCCAAGGACACCTGGGCCTAGTGCGAGGGGGCTTCATCGACACTCGTGGTCTTCCATCCCCTCGAGTTACCTAGTGGCAATGCCCCAGTGTCCCCAACACCGCTGGCGGGGAAGGAGCCCCTGGCCAGGCCAGGAGGTGGAGGTGCCCAGCCTTCTGGCAGAGGAAACCTGCTCCCAGCGCAGGCGCCGAGGTGGGAGAGCCACCGGCCAGGCCGAAATGGAGCTGGCCCAGGATGTGGCTGGGCAGGCAGGACCCAGCCCAAGAGGAGAGCCGGGCAGGGTGGCTCTGTGGCTTGTTGTGTGGGAAGCACCGGCCGCAGGAGCCCAGCCCTGATTCCCAGCAGGAGGCATCGCCCTGCCCGGTCACTGAGGACCTTCCAGCCTCCCCAGGGCAGGAGGTGGAGGATCCCTGTCCCTGCACCAGCAGCTTGGCCTGCTCCCCATGGGACAGCAGCTGCACCTGGGATTTGGGCAGCAGCGAGGCCGATGGGCGCTGCTGCTTTTTTCCAGGTGAGGAGCCAGGCTGGGCTGAAGGCTGAGAGGGGGGGAGTGTCGGGCCCGATCTGCCCTGGGTCCCGGAGGTGGGAAGGGGACACATTGCCCCACCATGCCCCTGTCCTTTCCCCGAGTGGCAGCGGGCATAACCCTGTCCCCTTCTCTCCCTGGTGCAGGGACTCAGAGGACAAGGAGGCGGAATGGGTGGATATGGCCACAGAGGAGGCTGCTCTCAAGAACATCCAAGAGCAGCTCCAGGGCCGAGAAAAGGTACAAACGTTCCCCGCTGTGCTGGAAGCGAGATTGTCCTGCCCCTTCCCAGCACCCTGACCCCCTGCAGAGGGTCTTGTCTCTGATGATCCACCAGCCCTAATGGGGACCTTTCTCCTCCATGATCTGGGACTCCCAAGATTGGGGTGTTTGTCACACACCAGCTGGGGTCTTCCCCCCACAAGCACTGCTTGTGCAGGAGTCGTGGGTGATCTGGACAATGGGGGGGTCCCCACTCTCCCCCATTCAGACCTGAGTCCTGCAGCTGATGGGGGTGGGGCAGGGAGGTCCCTGGCTAACTGGCTCTCTCTCCCGTAACCCCACTCCTGGTGGGTGCAGGATGAGGCCCCAGCACCTCATGTTCCTGCACACCATCCACCCCGCGTGTCTCGCTGCACGTCAGAGAGGGCAGGACACACTGGAGCCGAACTGCTGCAAGGCAGCTGTAGTGGAGAGGATTGTGGTGAGCGAGACACAGTGCCCAGCAGCTGGAGGGAGGACAGAGACATGGGAGGGGCAGGAGTCTTTCCGGGCCAATGGATGGGGGCTGGCTGATGCTGGAGGGGCAGCTGAGGGCAGGGATGGCTGGAGCTGAAGATTGGGGAGAAGAAGCTGGAGAAGTTCTGAGATTGGTCACTAGTGGGCAGGAATCGGAGGAGTGGGAGGCAGGTGGGGGGATCCTGCTGGCTGTGTGGGGCGCTGGCTGTGTAATCTCCTCACTGGGAAGTGTCAGTGAGGCCCCAATCTCACATGCTCCTTTGTCTCCTTTGGGTCTCACAGGAGCTCATTGAAGAGCTGCCTGATAACTCTCCACCTGGTGCCATCCTTGCTAACTCCCTGATTGCTGTGGGCAACCTCAGGTACTGAGACCCTCCTGCCCGGTTCCCCTAACCCTGGCGCTGCTCAGGCCCAGGGCTGGGAGTCACTGACTCTCCCACTCCCAGGTCACCTCCCAAGGGTGGCTCCTCTGGCAGAAGTGGTGGGAAGGTTCACGCTCTCTGGGCTGGGCTGTTATTTTCACTCCAGTAACATTGCAATGGCTTTAGGGAGAGGCTCACTCCCAGGATCAGATCCAGGAGGGGCAGCAGGGTCAAGGGAACAGGCGCTATTCCTTCCCTGCCACTGTCTGTGTGGGAAACCTTGGCCTTGTCATTCCCTGGCTCGGTGCCTCAGTTTCCATTCTCACCAGCCTGTGCCTATTTCCCTGCAGTTTCACGTCCATGTTGGTGCCAGTCCCACCCCTGCACTGCACAGTCTAATACCGGCCCCTCTCTCTTGTCAGCACCATGACACCTGCCCTGGAGCCAGATCTGGAGACCTACCTCCTTTGAGCTGCCCTGCATGCCATCTTCACCCTGGGCACAGAGAAGGACACCACCCAAGTCCAGGTATATCATGCTAGAGTCATGGATTGAAGAGCCAGCTGTCATCCTGCCATGAATCCTTGCAAATTGCCTGCAGTGGGATGTGAATAAGAGAGGCCAGAATATGTGTTTGGGGGTCTCACCAGTGCTTCCCGGGGACCCCTCTTCCCATCCTGTAGCAGGTGTAGTCCAGTTTCCCTAACTCTGACTCATGGCTCTCCCTTGCTTTGCAGGATCTGCATAGGGTCTTGCCAGACCTCCTGGATGCCATGCTGGGGAACCTGCTGGCAGAGGCCCTGGACACCGGCAGGCTCCACTACATCTTGGAGGTGAGCCCAGTGAGAGGGATGGGGGCAATTTTACCTTAACTCTTAGATCCATTTTCCAGTCTTTCCTCCTAGCTGGGCTCCCAGTGGGCCGTCCTTGGTCAGGGCAGTCCGTGCAATGCAGTGTCATGCCCTTCCTCCTTGAAGGACAGAGGAAGGAGCTGGGACTTCAAGCCAGAGCTCTGCCTGGTTCTGCTGAGCACTAATCACAGGGCCTCTGGCTGGCTTGGGGAGTGAGAGTCTGAACCCCTCCTGTGAGATCCAGAAGATGGTCCTCAGGGAAGAGTCACAGGCTGCTTCCTAGAGAAACAGGAGGACTCCAGAGAATCAGCTCCGACGGGCCCTGAGATTCCTGTGGGGATTGTGCTCACACTCAGTCCCTTCACCCAACCAAGGAATTGAGAGCCAGGGAGGGGTGAGGGGTCTGTCTCCTTCCTGGTGAGCTGTTCAAGAATCAGGAGTTCAGGGAGGATGGGACCAGCCCCGAGCCCGAACATTGTTCCAATCTAGAGAGACAATGACAAGTTGTGTCCTGCAGGATACAAGCATCGTCCTGGGGGCAACAATCCCTTTCTAAAGCTCTGCCATCAATGCATCAGATATTCCACCCCATGCACAATGTCTCAGCCCCCTGGGGGTCGGGGGTGGGTCTCATTTGCACAACACGTGCACCTGCCCATTGGTCCTGTGCTGCCTCCTTTCCCCACAGCACATTAACTACTGGATCGTGTCCAGGGTGTCGCAAGAGAGAGCCAGGGCCATTAGGAGCAGCACCCTCCCTGAGTTTGACGTAAGTGATCTCTGACCCCAGCTTTCTGACTCCAGGCGTAGGTGGGCTGGCTCCAATGGGCTGTAGGATCTGCTGCTGCAGGGGCTGTGGGTTAGGAGTGTTCCTCTTGGGGAGGCAGAGTCATGATAATGAGCTTGGCTTGAGTCAGGTTCTTCTTGTCCTGGTTAAGTGATGACTCTGGGCTTTTAAGGGGACCATGCTCCAGGTTCATGCCTTCCTGTCATCCTGGAGCATCTGGGGAAGCAAGTCCTCATGGAGGGCCCTGCCCACATCCCTGTGCTCCAGGCTCCCTTGGGAGTAGAGAAAATTAAGGGGTCTAGCTCTAGCTCCTATCCTCTAGCATCTCCTGCAGAGGGGCGGAGGGGAAGGAGAGTCCTGGCCCAGCGGGAGACTGGGAGCTGACAGGAAAATGCTGATGGAGTCCCCTCTCCCTCTCCTTTCCATTAGAACTCAGCAGAATTCCCCAGGATGGGTCATCATGTGGCACAGCTGGCTCTGTTCATCGGTGACCCAGCCAAGGACATCAGCCAGCAGGCCAGGGAGGGGGTTTACCGGCTCTACCAGCTGTTGTTGCACCAGAGGAGTAAGGAACCCAGCTGGGAAATGGCACCCGATAGAAGAGTGAGACTGGGACCCCAGCCAATTTCTCTCAGACTGACCCCAGCTGGAGGATGAGTCTCTGTCTGTCTCTTTCTCTGTTCTACACCACCCCTTGCAGTTCTGCTGGGCCAGGCACACAGCGAGGACTCTGCCCACTGTGCAGCCACCAGTGGGACTGGAAGGACACAAGCACGGCAACCAGAATGACAAATGTGGTGTGTCTCTCTCTTTCCCAGGGCTGACCATCCATGAGGCTGAAGACCTGTGGTGCTGCAACTGGCACCAGGACAGCAGGCTCCTGGGTTACAAGAACACAGCCAGGGTAGGGGAGGTAAGCAGTGGTGAGCTGGAGCCGGTTCACACCGGTTCACGCGAACCGGTTGTTAAATTTTGAAGCTGGTTTAGAACCGGTTGTTAAAGGGGTGGTCAAACTCCAGCCTGCGGGACCATCCTGTCTGGCCCGCCTGAGCTCTCAGCTGGGGAGGCTCTCCTGAGAATCCCTTTTTAATTTTTACTCACCTGGTGGCTCCCCAGGTCTTCGGCGGCACTTAGGCGGCAGGTCCTTTGGTGCTGCCGAAGACCCGGAGCGACTGAAGGAACTGGTTCTTCAGCTTTTGGCAGCTCATCACTGGAGGTAAGGACACTCTGCCAGGGCATGAGACAGTTCAGGGAGTATGGGATTTGGATCCTGGCTTTGGCCAATCTGCTAATGCCTCACATCCTGTTGGTTTTCAGTCTTCGGAAAGTTCTTTTCAGAGGGGCAGAGAAGATTCTTCCTCCGGAGAGCAGTGCTGGCCATCCACGATCCCCTGCTGCATGTCAGCCAATCTGGGCTGCTCCTCGCCTCCTCCCTCCTGGGGGAAGCCCAGCAGCTGATGGGGGACAAGGTAAGCAACTGCATTACAGTCAGGAGATTGGGGTGGTGCCCAACCCTCATTCCTATCCTATCGCCATTCGCTGGCCTGGCAGCAAGGAGCCTAGTGGGGAATGAGAGTGAGAGCAGGTGCTACTGGGAAGGGAGATGAATCACCTCCACGAGCAGGAGGGAGCCAGTTTGTCCACAGAGCAGCTCCAACCCAGCTGTTTAGCAAGGCTAATTAATGACAAGCATTACCTCATCACAGACTTATGTTCTTAGGACACGGTGCTATCACTCTTGGGAAGGGCAAAAGAGTCCCATAAGTGCCCTCTGCGAGCCTCTCCTGTTCCACAGTGGCCTAGTGTCTGTGTCACCTGAACCATCACCCAGAGTTGCTCCCATCACTGGCAGCCTGGGAGGCCAAGGACTGACGGGTGATGTGAACTGACCAGGCAGGGCTGAGGCACATGGGCGGGGGAAGCTTGTCCTGCTGCTGGCAGGGCTGGACCTGCTCTAGAGAGAACGGGAGGATTCAGTCAACAGGGGCTGCTGATCTGCCCCATTCACCAGGGCTGCCATCCTGCAGCTTCAGCATTAGTGGCTGGGATGACTTGGTGAAAGGTCTCAATCTCCCCACAACCCACTTCACTGCTGCCAGAATCCCTCCTCCCCCCGCCTCCCCACTAGAACCCCCTCCCTGCCCAACCTGGGTGGGGGTGGGGGTGGAGGAGAGGGTTCTGAGAACTTGAGCTGTGGATTGGAGGTGGAACAGCTCTCAGGGGCACTGAGGGGGAGGTGGCAGGAGCTCACACTACAAGGAGGGGGGTTGGCACTAGAGGTCACTAGAAAGGACAACAAGCCTCCATTTTGGGGGTCAGGAGGGTGAATCCATGCCTCTGACGTGGGCAGGTGCTGGGTGGGAATGCTGCTGGTTCCAGGTTCCCTTAATCCCCCCCTGATTCTTCGGGGACGTCTGAGTCTCTGACAGGTTCTCGTTCCCGTGCAGCAGGAGGACGTCGTGGCCAATGTGATGCGACAGCTCTGCATCATCCAGCGCTTGCACCAAGTGCCTGAGGCACTGCAGGGGCTGTGCCTCTGAGGCCACCAGCCACTCCCACTCCCAGCTGCAGGTACTGCTCTGGCTCGCTGTAAATGGGGAGCTAGTGGAAGGGGAAATGGAGCCCTCTGGCACTCACAGAAACTCTCTCTCCTCTCTGTGGAGAAAGTTCCTTCTCTCTGCCCCCAAATTCCTTCATCTAGGGCAGGAGCTCTTCCCCTTACACCCATTCCCCTTCCCCTTTTCCTTGGCCTGACTCCCATCCCATTCCCCCTGCTCCCAGGCAGAGCTCGCCCTGCCCCATATGGTGCAGAAGGGCTGTTGAGTCAGGGCCACAGCCCTTAGCCCCACTGAAGCTTGGAAAGCTCCACTTTTGAGGAGATGGGGATGGGACAGAGGCTCAGGGCTAGCTTCACCTCCTGCCCTTTATTCTCCATTTGGCCCTTCTACGAGGTTTCTGGGGTCTCTCCTTCCCAGTTGTCTTCCACGCCCTCAGAACTGTCACAGCCTCCCAGCCTGCAGCTGAGCCACCTCTGGGAGCAGTGGGGACAGGTCACCTCATCCCATCAAACCAAGCAATGCTGGGTCTCAAAGAGGCTTAGATGGAAGACCCCACTCCCTCATGGAGGTAAGAGCCATTTACTCCTTGGGACATGTGGGTCTCTTGGGGGAGAAATGGGATCCCCGATGCACAGCCTGGCTGGGAGCTTCCCCCATCCCTGGCTCCCAGCTCTGGGACAAAGACGTCTCCATCATTGTACCACCCTGGTTTTGTTCCTAGGAAGGGGATCCCCAGAGATGTCCTCGAACCTGGACTCCTGAGAGCATTTCTGGCAGGAGGCTCCAGCCCCTCGGGCATGAAGAGAGCATCAGGTAGTCTTGTTCACATGGCATCTCCGGTCTCCAGCTCCACTTTCCACAGCAGAGCAAACAAACCCATCAGCTCCCAGAATCCCAACTCTTTGACCTTCTTCTGCTCAGCAGTGGGGTTTCTCCAGCCCCCTCACCACACCTGTCAGCCTCTGAATGATGAAGGGCCTGAATGTCAGAGTCACCAGAACAAGCAAACTCTAGTTCCAGGCAGTGGGGCCTGTGTGTACTCAGCCTCTCTGGAAACCAGATCTGAAATGGGGAGCAAGGACCCCAGCCCAGTAACAGTAGGAGTGGGCAGAGTAGGCCGGTAACAGGATGTTTTCCCCTGGGCTGCACAGCCTGGGGCTTAGCCAAGCTGATTACAGAATGAGCCCTAACTGAGAGGCACCATGTACCTCCCCCTAAAGAGCCAGACTTCAGTGGTTATACACCCCAGCTGGGGTATTCACAGGAATGAGAATGAGGTAGGAAGTTCAGAGCAGCAAGGAAAGCCTGGAGGGGAACTTGAGAAGAGAGGTAGGAAGTGCCCAGGGAAAACTACAGCAAAGAGAAAGGAGCACACCTAGCTGTTGGGTACAGGGCCATGGGCCGCTCCCAATGTCGGGTGGGAATGGGTTCCCCTACTGGCCTCAAAGAACGGTGTGTACATGCACCTGGAGAGGGTTACCAAACCCAGAAAGGGGGCTTCAGGCTGAGCAAGAGCCCCAGCCATGGCAGAAGGACTTCTCTCTGTGGAAAGACCTCTTTGGACTTTTAGTATGAGATAAGCTGGGCCCAAGAAGGGTGGACTAAAGGTGGTGACCTGGCCGGAGGGCTGAGTTACCAGGCAGAGAAACTGCCATGGTTCTGGAGTGACCATCGATGGGGGTGGCTAGCCTGGTGAGAGGGCTGTGATTCCATGCCTGGCCGCCAGGGAGGCACGTAACGCTGAGTAGTGAGCTCCACCTGAGGGGAAAACCAGGGGAAACCGCAGCAAAGGTACAGGAGTAGGCCTAGCTGTTTGGTACAGGGCCTTGGGGCAGAACCTAGAATCCAGGGTAGGACTGGTTCTCCCATGGTCTCTAAGGAAGGGGACGTTCAAGGCCATAGAAAGGACTACCAAGGCCAGCAAGGGCAGGCCGAGCCAAAGTCAGGCCGATGAAGAGCCCCCAAAGGGACAGAAGACCTTGTTTCTGTTAAAGACATTTTTGGACTCTTAGTTTGGGATGAGCGCGACCCAGGAAGGAGTGGACTAAAAGACGGTCACCTGACAGAAGGGCTGAGTTCCCAGTCAAAAAACTGCCAGAGTGCCCTAGTGGGGACTATCAGCAGGGGTGCTAACCCAGCAAGAAAGCTGTGACACCAGGCCTTGCCAGGAAGGGGCACCTGTCGGTGAGTGAATTCTGTTACAAGCCTGCTTCCATTGTGGAAACAGCCTGGTATTGGAGAGTTGTTGGGATTGGCCTATGGGAGAGGATGGCTGGAGGGGTCATACAGAAGGGGCAGCAGGATCCAGTGATGAGAGCAGGGAACGGCTTGTACTGCAGCCCTGCCACTGAGTGGTAATGTGATCCTGGCCAGGTCACTCTCCCACCTGGTGCCTCACTTTCTCTGTCTTTGAAATGGGGATCATCCTGACCCACATTAAGAAAGTGTTTGATCCTCTGCTCTTGCTTCCCAAATCCCTGCCCTCCTTGCCCCACACAGGCCTCTGCACTCTGTTCGCAGTTTTGACTGCCACTGCACATTGAGTGGCTGTTTTCAGAGAACTCTCCACAATGACTCCAAGATCTCTTTCTTGAGTGGTAACAGCTAATTCGACCCCATCATTTTAGACGTAGAGTTGGGATTGTATTTTCCAATGTGCATTACTTTGCATTTATCAATACTGAATTTTGAACATGGAACGTTGCCATTTTGTTGCCCAGTCACCCAGTTTGGTGAGATCCTTTTGTAGCTCTTGACAGTCTGCTTGGGACTTCACTATCTTGAGTAGTTTTTTTTATCATCTGCAAATTTTGCCACCTCCCTGTTTACCCCTTTTTCCAGATCATTTATGAATATGTTGAACAGCACTGGTCTCAGTGCAGACTCCTGCGGGGGGCACACCACCATTTACCTCTTTCCATGCTGAAAACTGACCATTTATTCCCACCCTTTGTTCCCTATCTTTTAACCAGTTACCGATCCATGAGAGGACCTTAGGATGTGCCTGTAGGGGACAATAATTCTGCATCGAATCAGTTGATTGAATTGCTTGTTCTTTGGGGTTCAGACCCTCTGTTCTCCTCCAGGGGTGACAGAACCCTGATTGTCACATCTGTCGTTTAGGCTCTGTCCCAGCCTCTTACACAGATGTATCCTGCAGCCAGCCCAGCTCAGGGAGCAGTGGGGACAGTTGATCTCATCCTGTCAAACCAAGCAACATGGGTCTCCTTGAGGCTCAGATGGAAGATCCCATGCATCTCCTGGAAGTAAGAACCGTTCACTCTTCCTGCCACTTGGGGCTCTTGCAACAAACAGGGGGCTCCTGCTACATATCCTGGTTGGGAGCTTTCCCTATCCCTGGATCCCAGCCGTGGTACAGAGACCTATTTCTCATCATGATATCCTCGTTTTATTCTCAGAGGATGTGTCCAGGATCCTGGATAATGTTTTCTGCAGGAGGTTTGAACGGGGAGAGATCAACCTGGGTCTGCAGGGTTTATGGGAGTAGCCACACTCCAACCCTCCACCTGGAAGCCTGCTGAAAATTGCTTACCTAGGACCCATGAAGTTCAGCCCCAGTTTGAGGCTCCACTCCTGAGGTCCTATTGGAGGAGTCCCAGAGAAGCTAATTGGCCCTCTAGCCCTGCGTAAGGAAGCAGCAGGAACAGGAAGCTGACTGAACACCAGGGCTGCTCCCTGTCCTGGACCGTGACCTGCTTGTTTCTGCTGCCGCTCCCCTGGCTTGATTTTCTGGCATCTGATTTGTGGTTGTGATCACAAGTTTGTCTTTTGCTTCTGATCTTCCAATATCCTGACCCAGCTGACTCTTGACTCCTGTCATGTGAGTGTGGACTCTGGCTCTGACCAGAAGATCTGGCTGCCCTTGACCCAGCCATGACATTGACTTTGTACAATTTCTCCAATGCTCTTTTTTGCTGTCCAGCAAGATACACCAGTCCCTTGGCTCCCAAAGTCCTAGTTGCCTGCTATTCAAGGGCTGAGGGGTGGTGCTTGTATTGCCCCCACCCCCGCCCCAGCTGCTTTTCCTATGGGGAGCTCCCATGAGCAGAGGAGAAATCTGCTCTTCTCTTAGGCTCCGTCCCAGTAGTAATTCCACCCACCCTGGCCTCAGCTCAGCTACTTTGTTTACCTGGGATCAGGAATCACTTTTGAAGCCCTTAGCCTGTGGGTGGAGGTGAGAGCAGAGGCTGAAGCTCCTCCAGTTTCCACCAAAGAACACCACCCTGTCTTTCTGTGGTCTGACTAGGGCTCACCATCCATCTTGGAGGTGAACACCAGATGGGAGCTGATAGATTGTCCTTGGTGGGCCATGTTCTTGTGTGTGATGGAGCTGTGTGCCAGAGAGGGGCAGGAGCAGATGCACCAGGCATGGCCAGGACCGGACTAAACAGCCTGTAATGTTAGGTGAATCAAACCATGGCCACCTATAGACACGCTGGGCATCCATGGGGACTGACTCTGGGCCCTTCGCTGCCAAGAGCACAACTCACTCCAACTTGCATCATTATGGTAGTGACCCCTGCCAGCCCCTCTGGGGGGGGGAGGCGGGAGGGTCAGTATTATCTCTGTTAGCTGGCACACAGGGATGGAAAGCAACTGGCTGCAAGGTCACACACAACATCACTGACAGAGGCAGGAAGGAAGCATGGTACTGATACCAGTCCAGTTCCAACCACTAGACTCCACCCACTTCCAAAGCCAGAAAATCCAGGAGCCCTGACTCTTTGACAGCTAGGCCTTAAATGACTAGACCAACCTCCCTCCCACTCAGGAAGCCATAGAAGGGACCATCTGCTGAGCTCCCCTTTGCAGTGTCACTGTCGGAGACTATTGCTAGTGGGTGCCAAGTGACTGAGCAGGGAACTCCTTGAGAGACTCCTAGAGACTTGCAGGTATTTCCCTATGACCCTCTGGGAGCCGTGGAAAGAGAGCTGTATTGAAGAGACTCCCCTGCTCTAACAAAGGGTTTCTGTTCTCCTAGATAGTCAACCAGTGAGGCCAGTTTGCAGAACATGGAAGAGCCGTTTGGCGATGGGTTGGACGATTCACCCTGTAGGTGGCAGCAGCTGCAGTGCCTGGGGTCCCCATGGGCCAAGCCTCCACTCCTGACACTCCAAACTAATCTCCCCCTGCTCTCAGGGGAGCTTTGGCATTAGCTGCTGGGCCTGCGTGCCTAGACAGAGGGCTTAGGTATTTCCATCAGGCTGCTCCATGGCAAATGCAGCCATCCACAGAAGTGAAGGAGAATGGAAGTGAAAGAGTAAAGCTGGACCATCCACTGAGTTGCTGCAATCAAGTGAGCAGAGCCGGGGAGAGAAGAAGGAGAACTCAAAGGTGGCTGGCAGCAGGAGGGAGGAAAAGCAGTTTGGGAGCCAGGAGAGTAGAAACAAATAGTTAATGATGTATACTGTGGGCTTTGTCTTGTGTTGTGGTGAAGGGTTGAAAATGGGTCTCTTTACTACCACACTAAACTTTAACATAGCTGCGTATGATGAAAGGGCAGGTCTATAAAGGTAAGAGGTCAGTCTAGGGGCTTGAAGTCCCAGATTCTGTCGATATTGCATACTTCTACCAGCTGATCTCAACCCAACCAATCCCTGAGGTGGTAGCTGTAGTGAACTCTTGTCCTCTTTTTCTGGAGTAGAAAAAGGACACGATTCATGTGGCCAAGGAAATAGAGAGGCATGGGGGTCACTTGCAGTGGTGCCTGTTAATATGGCTTTTGTGGGGGAGCACGGCAGGTTACTTTGGACTAGGTAGAAGCCACATGTCTCCAAACCTGCACATCCCAAGGCTCCAGAGACCTCTCTCCAGATCCCAGAGGTCCCTCATAGTCCTAAGGAGCCAGATGGAATCTGACCTCTCTCCCACCACCCCAGCAGTCCAGAAAAAGCTATTTGTAGACATGTTATGTGTCCTCTCCTGCCACACTCCCCTGTTGGTGACTAATGCAGTCACAGAGTCCAGGCTCAGTGTCATGCATTCCTCTGGGCTGTGACAAGCAGGAGGACTTGAGGTGCAATGGATCCTCCTGTTCATGGGCTGAGTGGGCAACCTCTCTACGGCCGTATCTGGTTTCCAGCCCACATGCACTAAGGAGGAGGTGATGGACTTACCCCAAAGGTGGGTGTGGGAAGAAGCAGAATGAAGAGGTGATCAGAGAGCCATCCCATGGCATTCCTTCTAGAGTCATTCCAACAACCACCTGGTTCCTTCCTGCCGTAGGCCGCAACCCCTAGGTTCCATAGGGAATTTCTGAATTAACCCTTTAGAAAGCTGCCTCTGGCTCTCTACAAGCTCTCTCACAGCCCTGTCACGAGAGGTAAGGAATAAGGTCCTGCCTCCCCCAACAGCTCGGGGGAATCCTCTCAGAGAAATCAGTGCAGGGCTTTATGCATCTCTACAAACAGATCACTTTGCGTGGTGTTGTCAAGAAGCTGTACAGCTCTTTTTAGAGCAACATTAACTCCCCCAGGGATTTCTGCTCTAAATGCTCCAGGCCTGAGGGAAGGATTCTGTGGAAAACAGACCTTTCCCTTGCTCCAATCCAGGCTCTGCTGTTCTCATGCTGCAGAGCTGATAGGGAAGGCTTGAGGGATCCCGGAGAGCATGCTGCAACACCAGCAATCTCATGCTGCCTCAGCCCTGGGGACACATTCTCTACCCCAGCATCTTCCAATGGAGGGCAGAAAGGGACCCCTGAGATGGAGTCTCTCCCTGGCTTACAGATAACCCATCCTGCAGTAACACAAGTGTGGACTCAGGGGAATACTGTGGTGCGGTGTAGATGCTCTGCAAGATATCACTTGTGAAGGGAAACAACACTGCTCTTGGCACTGGAATCTGGGCAAAAAGGAAGAGGAGCTGGAAATTCTCCCTGGGGAGGGGAAATGGGGAAACCTGGTGGGACGATGTGTATGACTGGAATGTTAGTGTTGCTGGTTACAACAACTGAAGTAGGGGAGAGAAGTTAAAAGTGGTGGGCAGGGTGGCACTTTACATTAGACCAGCGGTTCTCAAACTGTGGGTCAAGACCCCAAAGTGGGTTGCATCCCCATTTTAATGGGGTCACCAGGGCTGGCTTAGACTTGTTGAGGCCTGGGGTCAAAGCTGAAGCTTGAGCCGCACTGCCTGAGGTCCAAGCCAAAGCCTGAGGGCTTCAGCCCTGGGCAGGCAGGCTCAGGTTGCAGGCCCCCTGTCTGGAGCTGAAGCCCTTGCGCTTCGATTTTGGCCTCCCCACGCAGGGTGGTGGGGTTCAGGCTTTGGCTCCCCCCGCCCCCCCCCACCTGGCGCTGTGGGGCTTGGGAAGGCTCAGGCTTTGGTCCCCTCTCCTGGAGTCGGGTAGTAATTTCTATTGTCAGAAGGGGGTCAGAGTGCAATGAAATTTGAGAACCCCTGCATTAGACACATCATTACCTGTTTTACATTCTTGGTTATTGAGAACCGCAGGACCTTGAATGGATAGGCATCAATCTGCTAACTAACACAGCCCAGCAGATGAACCGGTGGGGGGCTGGCACAGTTCACTGAATCCAAACCAGAGAGAAGGATATGTTTCTCCTTTTGCACCTGTCTGTGACTTGTCGGAAGACATTAGGTTAGCATGGGGGACTTCCTATTGGGAGACAGATGGGGGAGGTCTCAAGTAGCCAGGAGTAAATGATCCTCGGAGATTTCGAAAAATTATAGATACTTTTCTAATACAAAGTTCTGTACCCAACTAGGAGTGACTTTATTGTGGGACTCCTTGTGGTGGATAAAGACAAATTGATCACTGGACTGGATGTTTGTGGTTGCTCTGAGGCCACTGATCATGACTTGACTGTATTCAGTAAGGAGGTTTTGGAACAAATTGATTAATTAAACAGCAACAAGTCACCAGAACCAGATGGTATTCACCCAAGAGTTCTGAAGCAACTCAAATGTGAAATTACAGTACTACTAAATAACTGTGGTATGTAACCTATCCTTTAAATCAGCCTCTGTACCAGATGACTGGAGGATAGCTAATATGACACCAATGTTTAAAAAAGGCTCCAGAGACTCTCCCGGTACACTAAGGCTGACTTCAGTATAAGGAAATTGGGTGAAATTATAGTAAAGAGCAGAATTATTAGACACATAGATAAACACAATTTGTTGGGGAAAAGTGAACATGGTTTTTGTAAAGGGAAATTATGCCTCACGAATCAACTAGAATTCTTTGAGGGGGTCAACAAGCTTATGGATAAAGGTGAGCCAGTGGATATAGCATACTTAGATTTTCAGAAAGCCTTTGACAAGGTCCCTCACCAAAGGCTCTGAAGCAAAATGGGATAAGATGGAAGGTCCTCTCTGGGACAGGTAACTGGTTAAAAGGCAAGAAAGAAAGGGTCTGACTAAATGGTCAGTTTTCAGAATGGAGAGAAGTAAATAGTGGTGTGTCCCCTCCTCCCTCCCCAGGTCTGTATTCAACATACTCCTGAGTGATCTGGAAAAAGGGGTAAACAGTGAGGTGGCAACATTTTCAGATGATACAAATCAACTCAAATTAGTTAAGTCCAAAAGAGACTGCAAAGTGTGGCAAAGGGATCTCACCAAACTGGGTAACTGGGCAACAAAATGGCAGATGAAATTCAATGCTGATAAATGCAAAGTAATGCAGATTGAAAAACATGATCCCAACTCTACATCTAAAATGATGGGGTCTAAATGAGCTCTTACAACCTAAGAAAGAGATTTTGGAGTCATTGTGGATAGTTCTCTGAAAACATCCACTCAATGTGCATCGGCAGTCAAAAAAGCTAACAAAATGTTGGGAAATCATTAGGAAGGGGGTAGATAGTAAGACAGAAATATAATATTGCCTCTCTATAACTCCATGGTATGCCCACATCTTGAATACTGGAGCTGGTCTCCTCATCTCAAAAAGCTATATTGAAATTGGAAAAGGTACAGAAAAGGGCCACCAAAATGATTAGAGGTATGGAACAGCTTCTGTATGAGGTGAGATTAATAAGAGTGGGGGGAGTTTTCAGCTTGGAAAAGAGATGACTAAGGGGGGATATGATAGAGGTCTATAAATGACGACGGGTACGGAGAAAGTAAATAAGGAAATGTTATTTACTCCTTCTCATAGCACAAGAACTAGGGATCACCAAATGAAATGAATAGGCAGCAGGTTTAAAACAAACAAAAGGAAGTATTTCTTCACACAACATACAGTCAACCTAGGGAAACTCTTTGCCAGAGCATGTTGTGAAGGCTCAGACTGTAACAGGGTTCAACAAAGAACTAGACAAGTTCATGGAGAATAGGGCCATCATTGGCTATTAGCCAGGATGGGGAGGGATACAAAACCACACTCTTGAAGTGTCCCTAGCCTCTGTTTGCAGGAAGCTGGGAATGGGTGACAGCGAATGGATCGCTTGATGATTACCTATTCTGTCGATTCCCTCTGGGGCACCTAACATTGGCCACTGTGGGAGGATAGGATTCTGGGCTGGATGGACCATGAGTCTGATCCAGCATAGCTGTTCTTATGACCAATAGAGGGCAGTCCCAACCAGCAATATTCATATTTGGTGCACTGAAAGGGCTAACTTTCCAAAGCTGATCAAAATGATTAGTGAAAGTGTTTTGGAGAAAAACGTTAAACAGATCAATGTGAATGAAAATTGGGAGCTATTGTTTAAGGAGCTTGTTAAATGGGGCATAAGCCACACTGCATAATTAGCTGAGCTCGCAATGGCCTTCCACTCAACCTGCTGACATTTCGCCATCTGTAAATGTGGTAACCGTTTTAAAATCTAGATCCAATCAATT
Source organism: Lepidochelys olivacea (assembly GCF_965140295.1). Taxonomy (NCBI): domain Eukaryota; kingdom Metazoa; phylum Chordata; order Testudines; family Cheloniidae; genus Lepidochelys; species Lepidochelys olivacea. The sequence continues at coordinate 165,681,083 of NC_140413.1, forward strand.
ACAAGATGTCAGGGAACGTTCTAGGCATAAACGGTCTGATCATTGGGTTGATGGCAGTAAACAAGAGATTCCCATAGGGCTCCCGCCCTCCCTCCCTCATCCTCTGTCCCCTTTCTGTCCCCGCATCCTCTGCCGAGTTTTGGCATTAATGAAGAGGAGATATTTAAAAAAAAGATATCATGCCAGCCTAGTTAAGAAAGATTAGACCAAAGCTATGGACTTCCTGATAGATTAATAAAATTCCTTTTGAAGAACAGGTTGCAAAGCCATGCCCACATAATATATTTACTGCAGTCTAGAAATGGATTTGCTCCCATCTGTAGTGCAGCAGGACTAATAGAAGTGCTGTACATTGAGAATCAGGGAGTTTTCATCCCAGGTGGATATATTAGTTTCTCCCACATACTGTTTTTTATTATTATTATTTATTTTAGGCTTCTGCAATTGACAATTTTTTTCTACTATATAATTCAGCCTTCTGCATTCTTTCCTGAGAACTGGGATTCTCACGTTTTACTCTTTCTTCTCTGGTATGTCACAATTTGAAGTTATTGTGTATCAAAGCAAGAGTTGGATTAATGACAGCTTATTTTACAAGCATGTTGCTTCCAGTATATTTTAGGAGGAAAAGTTAAAGTTACTGAACTTGGATTTGTTGTTGTTGTTATTAACCCCAATAACCACAGTGTGGAGCTATTTGCTTACACAACTAAGTTTGTCCTAAAGGGCTTAATTAACTTTAATGGTGCAGGATCATTCCACAACCCCCTTGAGCTTAAAATAATATAGATATTTGCATTATATTTTTGATAATCTCATATTTCATTTTGATAAAATTATAGCAACAACTGATTACAAATACATGATGTTCTCTTTGCGTGAACTTTATCCCACTGCAGAGGGTGGTCTGTACATTGCTTTCTGAACCATTTAAGCCTTTCAGTTAAAGTTGTTAGTAAGGCCACACTCAGACCTTGCAACTGGGGTGAATTTCACTCTTTATGTACTACATGCTATCAGTGATCAAGATATCTTCATGAATACTACAATCTTTTATAAAGATGCAGAGTCAAATTCACTGCTTGGCGGATGCAGCCTCAATGAGGTTGCACCTTCTTATGCCAGCAGTGTATTGGACCGTTAGCCTAATTTGCACTTCAATTAATTCATATTTCCTGTCAATGTCTACCTTTTGTTCATTATTCAATTTTTGACAAGGTCAAATAAGGGAGTATAGAATCATATACATTAGATAGAAAAGACTTCCAACATTATTAAAAAAAGGTAGGAGTTAAAAACAATCTCTTGAATGTACCCACCAAACACTTCCCCTCAATTAGATACACTGACACATTATCCTTTGTGTTTAAGGTTCATCAGCCACTTTTAAATCCATGTGACATTGTTTATATTCAAGACTGTGAATTAATTTTGATCTTGTGATAGATTATATCAATCAGTTTAGCAAAAAGCTTTAACATAGTATGACTCTGATCCAAGGCCAGGAGGATTGCAGCCACCATTCCCAGGACAAAACGCAGGGTAGTGGTGATTGGTGACTGAGGGGGATGGAGGCCCCCATCTGTCAGCCTGCCATGGCATCCTGGGAGGTATGCTGCCTGCCAGGGGCCTGTATCCGAGCTGTTACAGAAGGATGTTCGAGGATCAGCCGGCCCTCTGACTACTACTCATCCATATGGGCACTAATGAGTACTGCGACGTATGACACTGAACAGATCAGAAGTGACTACAGGGCTCTGGGAGTAAGGGTCAAAGAATTGGGAGCACAGGTGGTGTTCTCTTTGATCCTTCCGGTCAAGGGTAGGGGCCCAGACAGAGACAGATGCATCCTGGAGGTGAATGCCTGGCTGCAAGGATGGTGTCGCCAAGAGGGCTTTGGCTTCCTTGACCATGGGATCCTGTTCTGGGAAGGACTGCTAAGCAGAGATGGGGGTCCACCTATCAAGGAAGGGGAAGAGCATATTTGGATACAGACTGGCTAATCTAGTGAGGAGGGCTTTAAACTAGGTTTGACAGGGGCAGGTGACAAAAGCCAACAGGTAAGTCAAAAACATGGAGACCTGGGAGAAAGGTAGGAATCTGAGTGTAGCATGAGTCGTTATAGCAGGAATAAGAGAGAGACTAGAGAGAACATAAGGGGAAAATCAATCAGTATCTTAGATGTCTATATACTAATGTGAGAAGTATGGGGAATAAGCAGGAAGAACTTGAAATCCTAGTTAATAAACCCAACTATGACATAGCTGGAGGGTGGAATAATACACATGACTGGAATATTGGTATAGAAGGGCACAGCTTACTCAGAAAGGCCAGGTAGAAAAAAAAAGGGAGGAGGTGTTGCCTTTCATATTAAAAATCTATATACTTGAACTGAGGTTGCGATGGAAATAGGAGACAAACTTGTTAAAAGTCTCTGGGTAAGCATAAGAGGAGTAAAAAACAAAGGTGATGTCATGGTAGGAATCTACTATAGACCACCTAACCATGAAGAAGAGGTGGATGAGACTTTTTTTAAACAACTAACAAAATCATCCAAAGTACAGGACTTGGTGGTGAAGGGAGACTTCAACTACCCAGACCTCTGTTGGGAAAAGAACACAGCAGGGCACAGATTATCCAGCAAGTTCTTGGAATGTATTGGAGACACTTTTTTATTTCAGAAGGTGGAGAAAGCTACTAGGCCAGAGGCTGTTCTAGATTTGATTTTGTCAAATAGGGAGGAACTGGTTGAGAATTTGAAAGTGGAAAGCAGCTTAGGCAAAAGTGATCATAAAATGATAGAGTTCATGACTCTACGGAATGGTAGGAGGAAAACAGCACAAGAAAGATAATGGATTTCAAGAAGGCAGACTTTACCTACCAACTCCCTGAGTTTGCTAAAATCCCATGGGAAGCAAGTCTAAGGGGAAAAGTAGTTCAAGAGAGTTGGCAGTTTTTCAGAGACATTATTAAGGGCACAAGAGCAAATTACCCTACTGCATAGGAAAGATAGGAAGTATGGCAAGAGACCATGCTGGCCTAACCAGGAGATCTTCAATGATCTGAAACTCAAAAAAGAATCCTACAAAAAGTGGAAGCTAGGTCAAATTACAAAGGATTAATATAAACAAATAACACAAGTACATAGGGACAAAATTAGAAAAGCCAAGGCACAAAGTGAGATTAAACATAAATGACATAAAGGGTAACAAGAACACATTCTACAAATACATTAGAAGCAAGAGAGAGACTAAGGACAGGGTAGGGCTGTTACTCAGTGAGGGGGGGAAAACAATAACAGAAAATGTGGAAATGGCAGCAGTACTAAATGACTTTGTTTCATTTTTCACCAAAAAGGTTAGTAGCAATTGGACATCTAACATAGTGTATGCCAGTGAAAATGCGGTAGGATCAGAGGCTAAAATAGGGAAAGCATAAGTTAAAAATTATGTAGACAAGTTAGATGTCTTCAAGTCACCAGGACCTGATGAAATGCATCCTAGAATACTCAAGGAGTTGACTGAGGAGGTATCTGAACCATTAGTGATTATCTTTGAAAAGTCATGGAAGGTGGGAAAGATTCCAGATTGGAAAAAGGCAAATATAGTGCCAATCTATAAAAATGGGGAATAAGAATAACTGGGGGAATTACAGACTGGTCAGCTTATCTTCTGTACCAGGAAAGATAATGGTGCAAATAATTAAGCAATCAATTTGCAAACACCTAGAAGATAATAAGGTGATAAGTAACAGTCAGCATGGATTTGTCAAGAACAAATCATGTTGAACCAAGCTAATAGCTTTCTTTGACAGGGTAACAAGCCTTGCGGATGGAGGGAGGGAGAGCAGTAGATAAGGTACATCTTGACTTTTGTAAGGCTTTTGATACTGTCTCGCATGATCTTCTCGTAAACAAGCTAGGGAAATACAACTTAGATGGTGCTACTATAAGGTGGATGCATAATTGGTTGGAAAACCGCTTCCAGAGAGTAGTTATCAGTGGTCTGCAGTCAAGCTGGAAGGGCATATCTAGTGGGGTCCCATAGGGATCAGTTCTGGGTCCAGTTCTGTTCAATATCTTCATCAGTGATTTAGATAATGGCACAGAGAGTACACCTATAAAGTTTGTGGAAGATACCAAGCTGGGAGGGGTTGCAAGTGCTTTGGAGGATGGGATTAAAATTCAAAATGATCTGGACAAACAGGAGAAATGGTCTGAAGGAAATAGGATGAAATTCTAGAAGGACAAATGCAAAGTACTCCACTTAGGAAGGAACAATCAGTTTCACACGTATAAAATGAGAAATGACTACCTAGGAGGGAGTACTGCAGAAAGGGATCTGGGATCATAGTGGATCACAAGCTCAACATGAGTCAATAGTGTAACACTGTTGCAAAAAACCCAAACATTCTGGGATGTATTAGCAGGAGTATCGTAAGCAAGATACCAGAAGTAATTCTTCCGCTCTACTCCACACTGATTAGGCCTCAACTGGAGTATTGTGTCCAGTTCTGGGTGCCACATTACAGGAAAGATGTGGACAAATTGGAGAAAGTCCAGAGAAGAGCAACAAAAATTATTAAGAAAAGGAGTACTTGTGGCACCTTAGAGACTAACCAATTTATTAGAGCATAAGCTTTCGTGAGCCACAGCTCACTTCATCAGATGCATATCGTGGAAACTGCAGCAGACTTTATATATACACAGAGAATATGAACCAATACCTCCTCCCACCCCACTGTCCTGCTGGTAATAGCTTATCTAAAGTGATCATCAGATGGGCCATTTCCAGCACAAATCCAGGTTTTCTCACCCTCCACCCCCCCCACACAAATTCACTCTCCTGCTGGTGATAGCCCATCCAAAGTGACAACTCTTTACACAATGTGCATGACAATCAAGTTGGGCTATTTCCTGCACAAATCCAGGTTTTCTCACATCCCCCCCACCCCCATACACACACAAACTCACTCTCCTGCTGGTAATAGCTCATCCAAACTGACCACTCTTCAAGTTTAAATCCAAGTTAAACCAGAACATCTGGGGGGGGGGGTAGGAAAAAACAAGAGGAAACAGGCTACCTTGCATAATGACTTAGCCACTCCAAGTCTCTATTTAAACCTAAATTAATAGTATCCAATTTGCAAATGAATTCCAATTCAGCAGTTTCTCGCTGGAGTCTGGATTTGAAGTTTTTTTGTTTTAAGATAGCGACCTTCATGTCTGTGATTGCGTGACCAGAGAGATTGAAGTGTTCTCCGACTGGTTTATGAATGTTATAATTCTTGACATCTGATTTGTGTCCATTTATTCTTTTACGTAGAGACTGTCCAGTTTGACCAATGTACATGGCAGAGGGGCATTGCTGGCCTTTTCTTTTTGCGAATACAGACTAACACGGCTGTTACTCAAAAATTATTAAAGGTCTAGAAAACATGACGTATGGGGGAAGATTGAAAAAAACTGGGTTTGTTTAAGTCTGGAGAAGAAAAGACTGAGAGGGGACTTGATAACAGTTTTCAAGTACATAAAAGGTTGTTACAAAAAGGAGGGAGAAAAGTTGTTCTCCTTATTCTCTGAATATGGCACAAGAAGCAATGGGTTTAAATTGTAACAAGGACGGTTTAGACTGAACATTAGGAAAAACTTCCTAACTGCCAGGGTGGTTAAGCACTTGAATAAATTGCCTAGGGAGGTTGTGGAATCTCCATCACTGGAGATTTTAAAGAGCTGGTTAGACAAACACCTGTCCGGGATGGTACAGATAATATTTAGTCCTGCCATGAGTTCAGGGGACTGGACTGGGCTAGATGACCTCTCGAGGTCCCTTCCAGTCATACGATTCTATGATTTTTCTTTTAAAGATGCATGGCCTAATTCTCATTTACACTAACACTGCTTTACCCCTGACTGTGTGAGATGGCTTTAAAGAGAAGGTAAATGTAATTTATGAAAAGTTAAAAGTAATTTTACACTGCCAGAGTGGTATATGGTGGTGTAAATGAGAATAAATTTTTAAAAGAAGTTCAGTATTGCAGTAATGTTTGAAGAAGTGGGGGGCTAACAAAGTTGGCTGCCCAAGACCCATTGACTTTTAGTGGGAGTTGGGTGCCTAACTCTGTTAAGCCCCTTTGAAAATCCTAGTCTCGATCATTATTAATTTAATTCCCATTTATTTCTGAGACTCCTTTTTTCTTCTGACACATGTGGTGCTCCACTCCCCTGTGAGAATGGGGGAAATGTCTATTCAGTCTCAGAGCAATGCTCATTACCAGGCTACTGGGGATACATAGGGTTCCTTTGGCAATCGAAGATATCTGAATACTTGTAATGAGGGAATGGGCTTGCTCTTTTTACACTGGATTGACAGGCATTGCTGAAGTTATGCCTTATGCAGAGAAGCAGGAGCTTTGGAATTGAGGACAAAGATGCCTGAGTATCCATCTGTATGAACACAGGAAAGCTCTGAAGGCATAAGGAGAACAGCAGAGTGCAGGAAAGGTGTTCCTTTTGGCTATGATTGTGTAAAAACTTATAAACATGCTTACCTTTACACATATGAGTAGTCCCAATTGTTGCTGTTTAGATTGTACTGCATTGCTTTTATTGGCAGCAGTTTAGCAATATTTCATACCATCAGCATCCCTGTAATGTTGTCTTTGGTCTATGAAGACACCTTTATTGAGGTATTTGTATATGTAAGCTGCTAGGCTCAGACCAGCCCAATGGAACCTGAACTAATGCATGGCCAAATTAATGAACAATGGATGACAACAATTAAATTCAAGCATCTATCACAAGTGCTAAAGGTAGAATGCACAGCTGTGGACTAAAGTACTGGAAGTGCAAGAATAGTCTGCAGTGTCTATTTGCTATGTTCATGATCCCCATTTTAGGCAGGCATCTGAAAACCCACTGTGTCCATTCTGCTCCACTGATGTTTGCTATTGTCCATATTTGTGTGAGTGTTCTGATGGAATCTTTCCTGGCGTTCACAGTACATATGTAAACATGTGTGCCAAGTAATTACCCCAATAGTCATTATTTTAAAATATTTTCTTTAAATTTTATAGTTTTCCATCTAGTTTCACATAAAATCATGTAACCAAATCTGTTTGGGTTGGCTTGTTATTTCTGGATGATTGACTGCCTGTGTTAATAAAATAAATGATTATTATTATCCCAAAATTATAGAAAGGAACCATGCCACCTATCAACCAAAGTACTTATGCACATGCTTAACTCTAAGCATGTGAGTAACTCCATTGACTACCTAACTAAAGTTAAGCAAGTACTTTTGCGTGTTTTGCAGGATAGGGCCCAAGTGCTAAAACCAGAGAAGAGTGGTGTACCGAGTTAATCTCTCCAAAGGTTACTGAGAAAGGATCACACATTGTACTCCCTATATTTTCTCTAAATCTCTTTGGCTGCCTTTAATGTATTCTGTCTTTTTCCTGAAAGTCTTGATTGAATCTATAGACTTGTTTAGATGCCTTCTCCCGGTAAGCTATGGGCTGCTTTGCACTACTCCAGTGAAGTAAAATGGCTGTAAACTCATTTTAAAAGGACTGGTTAAGCCATGTAGAAAGCGATTTTGTTTTGCTAGAGTGGAGCAACGCAGCCAAAGTAAACTGGTGAATCTCGCCCTGGATGTTTACAGCATATGTTTTCTTTTTCTTTAACCTCAGAGCTTTGATCAGTCCCTTGTGAAACCACATTTCTACTGATTATTCCTTATTTTTTTCCTTCTCAGAGATGTAGCCTGTTGTGCCTCAATTAAGAAGGCACATCATAGTTTTGAAAATCTCTATTCTTAGGTACAAATAAAATTGCAGTACCTAGAGATAGCTTCAGGTTTGTTAGCGGCACTGATTTTACAATTTACCCACTTGTCATCCCAAAGCATTTGTGTACAGAGGAAATAATAAAGTAAACACAGTGAGAAAACAGGACTATATAATACAAGTTCTTGGACCCTGAAACCAGAAGCTCACAGTAAATGTTGTGACAAAGTTCCGACCTTGTTTCAGTGGGTCCCGCACTTCCAAGCAGATTACGCTAGCCTCATAGGCTGACTGTGACCCTCCATATAGCCCTTCTCTCTCTAGAGGCAAGGGTCACAGCCTAGAAAGCCATTTCCATCATAAGCCAGCAAGGGAGGTGGGAAGAAGCAACCCTCCCTCGCACAGTCTCTGTTGTCTCAGAGTCTCTGTGATTAATCGGGGAGAGTGGGGCGTAGCTACCAATGCTGGGAGCACGGCTCCCAGCACTGGTGCACTGTCTACACTGGTGCTTTACGGCGCTGAAACTTGCTGCGCTCAGGGGGGTGTTTTTTCACCACCCTGAGCGAGAAAGTTGCAGTGCTGTAAATTGTAAATTGTAGTGTAGACAAGCCCTTAGTTGCTATTTGGCCCTCTTTACCCTGTTCCTCCAAGCCCACAATGTATCCACAAAGTCTTTCCTGAATCCTGAGGAGCCTCTAAAGTCCGCAAAAGTGGAGCCTTGCTCCCACATATTTTAGTTGCTTCTTCGTTGGGGAAGGTGGCTGCCCTGCAGAGCTCATGAACTCTGCCAGAACAAGGGTGCTGTTCCAGCTGGCTTTAGGAGCTCCACAAGACAGACACCTCCTCCGCAAGCCTCCATACAGTTACATTCATTTTCTCCAGGCTCCTTGGCTGCTGTAAGGCTACTTTTTCACTGCCGTCAAAGCTCCAGAATGACCATATATGCTGCAGAAAGTGGGGTTTATGCAGCAAGTTTTAAAGAGGAGAATTATACAGTCAGTATTAAAATATTTCTTCCTACATCAGTCACTCCAATTCCTTAACTAGTTTTGTAGCTATTGTTTTGTTGTTCCCACCCCGCCCCAATTTTCAGGTACTTTACAAGGATACCTTGCAATTTAAGCTTATGGCCTACCTAGGAAATCTTTCCATAATATTTGATTATTGAGTGTAATTTGGACTATATTAGAGGTACCACAGGTAGCAACATCTATAGATAAGGTTACTTTCCATTATAAGACTGTTTTCAGTTGCTTATGACTTTGCCAAACTTAAGTCATCTGGGCTGAAGTTTCCAATGACAGGTGTCTGCCTCAGGCTGAATTTGTTTGGGAAGTTTCAGCAAAAACAGTTCAATATTTCCAAAAATAGATTAGAGAAAAGTATACTGCTGTGCCCATATTAAAAATTTTTTACAACTGTTTAGCTGAAAAGCTCTAGCACCTTCATATTTTGGAGAAAAGACTTTAAATTTGTCAGGGGGTTCATCCTGCTGTTAGGGGGTTCATCCTTTTGCCATCCAGTTGAAAATGTGCCCAAATTTGGTCAAGTTATGTTCTTTGGAAAGTCTCAGTTCATACATGCTCACAAGAGCCTTAGAGTTTTGCAGTTAAATTCTCCCAAGAATCTTTTTACTGCTATCAGTTACTATATTAGCCCAAGTGGGAGAAATCTTTGTGTACACAGAGTCAATCCCTTACCTCTCTCTAAAAGTGCAAAGTTAGGGGCAGAATAGATTGTTGGGGGCAGAATAGATCTGGACAAGGAGAAGAAGTCTGGAGATAAATGTGGGAAGGGAGGGACAGGCAGTAGAAACAAAAGTGGAACTGTTTGAGCAGCATATTCCAGAAGTCTTGAGGTCTTTCTGAGTGCAACCTTCATTGATTTGAGATCTACCATACCATTCTCTCACGAGAAGGGAAAACCTATAATGGCAGAAGGCTGTAAAAGAGACCCAGTTTGGGAATAAGAACCATTCAAGGAATATATGTTTGCTGATGATGTTTTAAAGAAAGTCACTTAAGCACTTGGATTCAGAGACTGTTGAAGTGATAATCTCACTTTTAACAGCAGTCGCTTCTTCTACTGGTGTAGAAAGACTATTTTCTTCCTTTGGACTAATTCATTTCAAATTGAGAAATCGTTTGGGACCTGAAAAGGCAGGAAATCTTGTTTTTCTTTTCCAGACTATGAACAAACAGGAAAATGAAGGTGAAGACAACTGAGTTCCCTGAAGAAGCTAATATTTAAAGTTTCTCATGTTGACCCAGCTGACATAGCAGATTTAATTTTTGTTTTGCTTTTTTAAATATTTCATTTAACTATTTTACTTAAAAATAATTTGGGAGGAGGAGGAGCTACTAATACATATAACTAATTAGCATATAATTAACATATGCATCTAGTTAACATATATGTTGATTATATTAACATATAATTAACATATGCTGATATAGGATATCTGGAAGCTGATTGGCTGAGTTTGAGTGTGACATGTTGGTACACATGACATAAATTAGCATATGTAAATCCCTGAAAGCTGACTGTCTGAACTTTGATAATAAATTATAGCTAACGAACTGCAAATCATACATAAAGGCGACAGCCACCAGGCTAAAACCTTGTAGGGAAACAGGGACCTGAAGGAGAGCAGAACACTGCAGGACACCTAGAAGAAAGAACACGCTCACAGAACTGCGGCGACCACACCAGCGGCACCCCGCTGGGTAAGAAAGCTAACTATTGCCTTACAGCAGCCGAGTAGCTAGCTACCCACAATCTATCACACGCATCGACAGCACTCGCTGGCTGCAAACAACAGTCACTAGCGGCCATCGCTCACAAAGCAGCAGCTCCACAAGCCATAGCAACGGCTTCTGTAAGTAGCAAACAAACTTTCTCTCATAGCCACGCCGCACAGTAGCACCGTAACCCACGCTCGTTAGCATCCAAGGGTGAAAGTAATAGTAAATTCTTACCGGTACGGGGGCCAGTTCCGGCCCCCCAGAAGGGGCAGGGCCTTGGGTGGAAGGGACGGGGCTGGGGGTCAGCCTCCCCCAGCCAGCCCATCTGTGCTGCCTGGCCCCTGCCGCCCAGGGCTCCGGCAGTGATTTAAAAGGGCCCGGGGCTCCATCCGCTGCCGTGGTAGCGGCCGCTGGGAGTCCCGGGCCATTTTAAATCTCTGGCCCCGGGGCAGCTGCCCCTTTTGCCCCCGCCCCCGTTGGCAGCTGGGGGGGGCAAAAGGGGCAACGATGTTAAAGTGCCACAGCAGCGCTTTAACGTCATCTGCGTACGGGCCGGTCCTGGCTTCTTACCGGTACATCCTACCGGCCCGTACCAGCCCGCTTTCACCTTGGCTAGCATCGCTCTCAAGGAGCTACGGCAGCACCACAACCCACTCTCGCCAGCACCGTTCCCAAGCCGCTCGCGCGGCAGCGGTAACCACAGTCCACCCAGGGTTCCAAGGTCGCCCCTGGTGACAGCCGCTTCGGCCCTGCAGCCAGCAGGAGGCCACCGCAAGGACCTCAGCAGCAGCTGAGCAGGCTGCCATGGCTGCTACCCGAGGAGAAATTTCACCTCCGTGGAAGCAGGCAGCCAGTGGAAGCAACAGCACAGCATAGCCGCTCCACACCAGCAACCCACAAATCACGCTCCCGGGCATCGAGGCAGAGCAGAAGGACCAAAGATGGCCTCAGAGGGATTAGAAGGAGGTTTCCTGTAAGCCTAATCTTTCTGTTTCCCCGTTTATTTCTGACATGTATGGGGTTTGAGTGTCAATAAAGCTGGATGCTTGTGGTCTCAGTGAGATCACCTCCTACCCATTTAGTAACCGCCAGGCCAGCGCTTACTAGATGCTTAGTTTTAAGTGTTTAATATTGAATGTTTAATTAATATCTTGTTATATGCTTAATGGTTATATTGTTATAAGTTATGGAGTATTAAGTGAATGATTATATTGTTATATGCCTAGAGTTAAACTGCAATTGTTCTTGTGGTGTTGTGTCTTTATCTTCCGCGCCGCCTCATTCCCCTTTTAACTGTAACCCTATTTGATCTCTCTCTACTCTTTTACTGGAACCAGTCACTCCGAAATAATAATAATTTTTGTTTTCGAAGAATTTACTGCTTGCTTGTCTATTCTTGATCGGAGGGCTGTATCCATGTCCTTTCAAGGGAAAGTTAGCTCGCTGTGGCTTTCCCTGGAAACTCCTTTAGGGTGGGCCACAGCCTTGATTACCGGATTAGATAAATTAGTAAAATTGATTCCAGATCTTCCAGTAACAATACATACGAATGCTGATATAATCTTTTATTACATGATCACATACTATGTTTCCATAAGACCCCTGCCTCACTCGGTGCACAGGATGCATACAAGAGGGCAGAATTAAGGTTGCATGGGCAACCCTAAATAAGGCTATGATTTAATTATGGGTATTTTTAGTAAAAGTCATGGACAGGTTATGGGCAAGAAACAAAAAAATCACGGCCTGTGACCTATCCATGACTTTTACTAAAAATAACAAAAAAATCATGGCTTGTGACCTGTCCATGACTTTTACTAAAAATACCTGTGATTTAATCTTAAGGGAGGAGGAGCCCAGAGCACCAGCTGCAGTCCCCGGGGGGGGGGGGGGGGGCAGCTGCTGCTCTGGCCACCCAGGACTGCTGCCAGGAGCTAGGCAGCTCCTACCACCCTGGGGACCACTGCTCAGGCAGTCCTTGGGGCCGGCTGCATCAGCTGCTGCTTGGCTGGTCCCCGGGGCCAGCTGCTGGGGGCTGCCAGAGCAGCGGCTGGTGCAGCTGGCCCTGGGGACAAGGCTGCTCCAGCAGTGGCTGGTGCGGGCTGGCTGTGGGGCCGCACGAGCTGCTGGCTGCAGAGCCACTCCACACTGCAAGCAGCTGGTTGGGCGGCCCTGGGGTCAGCCACGCTGGCCTCTGCAGAAATCACAGAGGTCGCAGGAAATTATGGAATGCCATAAATCTGGCATTTTTCAGTTTTCAAATCCTCAACTTTGCAACTGTTTTTTGTATGTGCAAATGTATATATTTTTTCTTTTTCTATATGCTAATAAAATCTCCTTTATTTCAAGACAATTATAAGTGGATCTGGAAATCATAATTTGTACATGCACTGGTTGCTGTCTGGCATCAGTTGTCATAGATGCCTAGATTTTAAGGCCAGATGGACCATGGGATCATGCAATCTGACTTCCCCTGTATAACAAAGACCATGAAATTTCATCCCCTCTATTGAGCCCAATAACTTGTGTTTGAGGAAAGTATACCTTCCAGAAAAGCATCTAGTCTTGTCTTAAAACATCAAAAGATGAAGACTCTACTACTTCCCTTGGTAATTTGCTCTTGTGGTTAATCCCCTTCACTGTTAAAAAATTGTGCCTAATTTCTAATTTGAATTTGTCTGGCTTCAGCTTTCAGCCATTGGTTTTTATTACACGTATCTCTACTAAAGAACCCTTTATTAGCTGGTATTTTCTCTCTGTGAAAGTACTTATACCAGCAATCAAGTAATCTAGCAGTCTTTAGTTTGATGAATAGTTTGAGCTCTTTAAGTCTCTAATTATCTGGCATTTTCTCCAGGCCTCAAATTATTTTTGTGGTTCTTAGCTGCATCCTCCCCAATTTTTCAACTTCCTTTTGAAAATAGGGACAATAGAATTGGACAAAAAGTTTTAATTTTTGGTTGAATAATTTCAGTTCAGGAACACTGGCACAGTGCCTCATGGGAGGTGTAGTTCATTGACCTCCTCTCTTCTCTGTGGGCTGGGTTTCCCAGTCACACTACATGTCCCATGATGCACCATGGGCATGATGAACTATGGTGGCTCAACAAGAGACCATGGTGTATTACTGGGAGATGTAGTCTGGCCAGGGAGCCTTGTCCATAGGGAAGAATTGGCAGCTGAACAACAACTCCTATGAGGCACCATGGTGACATTTCTGTATAGACATATTTGGTTTTAATTCAAAAGATTTTGGCCAAACTGTTTTGTTTTTCAGCCAAAAACCAAAAAGTCAATTTTTTCTGTAAGAAATTTTAACAAAAAATATTTTTCATTGTTTGCTTTTTTGACATTTTCTGTAGGGGAAAAAGCATTTTTCAACCAGCTCTGTGAACAATGAGTAGTGGAAATTCTCCTTCATTCTTCAGGGTATCAAACACCCTTCTTGTGATATCCTTTTCCCTTCTCCTAAAGAGGCACTAAGGAAACTGCCTTGTTTTCTTTGTCCACGAAACATTTGCCACAGACCACATTCATTATGCTAAATGATTATTTGTCTACGCCCAGGAGAATTCTGCGCCAAAAAAAATCCAAATTCTGCAATAAAAATATCAAAAATTCTGCCCCGAAAAGTGCAAAAATCTGCATTTTTTTTGTCAAAATAATGCACTATAATCACACCAGTTTCACTTATTTTGGTAATTTATTTAAACTACCACACAGGAAAAAAAATCACAATAACTTCAGCAAAAAGAAAAGGAGTACTTGTGGCACCTTAAAGACTAACCAATTTATTTGAGCATAAGCTTTCGTGAGCTACAGCTCACTTCATCGGATGCATACTGAGGAAAGTGTAGAAGATCTTTTTATACACACAAAGCATGAAAAAATACCTCCCCCCACCCCACTCTCCTGCTGGTAATAGCTTATCTAAAGTGATCACTCTCCTTACAATGTGTATGATAATCAAGTTGGGCCATTTCCAGCACAAATCCAGGGTTTAACAAGAACGTCTGGGGGGGGGGGGGCGGTAGGAAAAAACAAGGGGAAATAGGTTACCTTGCATAATGACTTAGCCACTCCCAGTCTCTATTCAAGCCTAAGTTAATTGTATCCAATTTGCAAATGAATTCCAATTCAGCAGTCTCTCGCTGGAGTCTGGATTTGAAGTTTTTTTGTTATAATATCGCAACTTTCATGTCTGTAATCGCGTGACCAGAGAGATTGAAGTGTTCTCCGACTGGTTTATGAATGTTATAATTCTTGACATCTGATTTGTGTCCATTTATTCTTTTAAGTAGAGACTGTCCAGTTTGACCAATGTACATGGCAGAGGGGCATTGCTGGCACATGATGGCATATATCACATTGGTGGATGTGCAGGTGAACGAGCCTCTGATAGTGTGGCTCATGTTATTAGGCCCTGTGATGGTGTCCCCTGAATAGATCTGTGGGCACAGTTGGCAACGGGCTTTGTTGCAAGGATAGGTTCCTGGGTTAGTGGTTCTGTTGTGTGGTATGTGGTTGCTGGTGAGTATTTGCTTCAGGTTGGGGGGCTGTCTGTAGGCAAGGACTGACCTGTCTCCCAAGATTTCCTAAACACATGAAACTTGGTAACCAATATCCTGCATGCCAGTTATAATCCTGGATTTTCATTTAAATTACATTACTTTTATTTTGGTGTTTGGTGTTCTGTAAAGTAGAATGTTGCTTTAAGTTGCTCAGACTTTCACACATGGAAGTCCTACAGTTTTGCTAATCATTGTCCTGCATATTTTTAATGAATAAGTAAAATAGATCCTGAGCTGTAATCTAACCTTATTGTGCATCTCTGGCACAGGAGAAAAAGGGAGAAAGCACATAGACCTTACTAGCTGATGACTCCGTTACTGTCATTTACAATAAGGCTCCTTTACACCACTCTGGAGCCCTAATTCAATAAGAATGGGAACAATTAACTAACAATGGGAACATTAGCAGCCTGCATGTTTAGTTGTTAATTTCTGCTCTGCCTCAGGGACAGAGCCTGCTTCACACAGCCCTATGCCTCCAAGCCTGGGATGTAGCAACAGTGAGCTAGGGACAGAGGGAGTCTCTCTCACTCATTCACAGGCAGGCACCCAGACCCACCCCCTCTCCCCCCCCCCCGCATAGTCTCCCTCCCCCGCTGTGATCTGCTCTCTGCTGCCCGCTGCTCCCCGCAGACATGGCTGGGCTGCCACGGAAGGGGCGTGTGTTCCCCACAGATTTCTTTGCTCCCCCATTTTTGTGCGGGGGAGCCGAGAAATGTGCGGAAGGTATGTGGGCGCAGAATTCCCCCAGCAGTATTTGTCTTTTCTTTCTGTCTGAAGATCCCCTTTCAGTGCTTGCCTCTTGCTACTGGTTAGGGTTACTGATCTTCATGCAAGCTTTTTTTTTGGTCTAGTCCACTTCCTTCCTATCCAAGGCAAAATACTTGTTGCAAATAACAAACAAAAGGAGCTCCATCCATACATATCCTTCTATTCCTACAGTTTTTAGTCTTTCTCAATGCCAATGAGAAAGACTAAATCATTCCACCTACCTTCCTTTTGCACATTCCCCAGGGGCAGTGGGTACATGGGATGGGGGAGGCTCTGCGCCTCCCCAAACAGCCAGGCATGGCCCCTTCCATGCTATACCCCCAGGTTCCCCCCTTCCTACCCGCACTGTGTGGGGCAGTGTGCAGCTTCAATCCCCCTGCACGGTGGCCCCAGCTCAAGCTGGGGCTGCGCTGCCCACCCTCCTGGCCCTCCAGTGGTGGGGAGGCTGCAGCTGCACACTGCCCACCCTCCTGGAGCTGGGAGAGCTAGCCTGGGGCAGAGGCAGGTGGCTGCGGGGGCAGCTCTGGGCTCCAGCTGGGGGGGATGCACGGAAGCGGCGAGGCTTGTGGTTAGCCTCCCCTAGTCTGTGGTTCACTTGCCGTCCATTACCTTCCCCTTGTCCAGTGTCTCTATCCTTCTTGTCCCTTCTGCTGATTATTCCCTTTGGTCTTTCATCTGATTTGGTATTCTTTGTCTTTTTTAAAAGGCCTTAGCTGCATGGTTTGTGCTAAATACAGGAATTCATTTTAGAGGTCACATTGGCAGAGATCCTGTTTTTGGTGGGGAGGGGAGTCTGCTGCATGGGTCATGGGTGACTTGCTGGTTTGAACTAGAGTAAATGGTGCATTTTCTGTAACTTGAACTCTTTAAATCATGATTTCAGGACTTCACTAAGTCAGTCAGAGGTTATGGGTCTATTACATGTGCAGGAGGTCAGACTAGATGGTCATGATGGTCCCTTCTGGTCTTAAAGTCTATGAGGGCTGTCAATATGGCATGTTTCAGGAGCACTAAATT
The DNA here is from genome assembly GCF_965140295.1 of Lepidochelys olivacea. Classification (NCBI taxonomy): domain Eukaryota; kingdom Metazoa; phylum Chordata; order Testudines; family Cheloniidae; genus Lepidochelys; species Lepidochelys olivacea. The sequence continues at coordinate 165,697,971 of NC_140413.1, forward strand.
AAACAAAAGTTTTAAAAATTCCAGGTCTGATCATAATAAAATGTGAAGTCAAACTTTATACTACACTAGTTCAATGTGCTCTTTACCTCAGAAGTAATTAGCTACATCATCTTTGTGTTCAAATTACAGACACGGTGCTGGACTCATGAAAGAGAAAAAGTAATTGCCAACTCAGATGCTATATTATACACACACACTTATTCACTACAGAATATTCAAATTTTGGACATGAGCTCTTAAATTACATGAGAAAGAGAACACAAATGAATAATACATATTGAATCCATTTATCATTTACTGAAATGGGCTAATTATCATGAAGGCTGCCAATAACTGGTATTGTTCCATTTGCTTACAGGAAAAAAATTGCATTTTAGAGAGTCTGCAAAGAGAAAAGAAAGATTGTTCACACATGCCCAAAGGAATCTCTTTGTCTCACTCTGAAGTGCTCAGATGGTAGTATTAATTTTTTTCTTATTAATTTAGTGCTTCTGAGAAGTGCCAGATTAACAGTACTAGAGAATGGAGGTCTCTCTGTTTATCCACAGAACAGGAACACCATGAGGAATAGAGGTGAAAGCTTCCCTACAGCGCTGTACTAATGTGCCTCGACTCTGATGAGGAGGGACTACCTCTCAGGCTCAGGTAGTTTACAGGCTAGACCCTGGGTGAAATTTTTTGGCAGAAACTTTTTTTCAGCGAAAAATGAAGAATTTTGTGAATTCATGTTGGTTTTGCCAAATAGTATTGAACCTTTCTCCCCTCTCAATTATTTTTTTAAAAAAGAACACACACACAAAATTTTGGTTCAATATGACTTTTTATTTCAACGTTTCCTCCAAATTTATTATAAAAATATAAAACTTTAAATTTAAACCTTTTGGCCCCAAATAATTTTTTTGCCTTTTCAATTTGATGAAAATTTAAAAAAAAAATTTTAAATAATTTTTGCGTGACTTGAAAAGAGGGTGTTGTGTGTGGGAGGTGGTTTTCCCCCAGAATTGCCAGCAAAGCAAAAAATCTTTATTTGTATAAATCTCCAGCAGGTCCATTTAAACATCTCTCAGCCAACTGTGTTGCCAACAAAGCAAACAGTTACTGCCAACTGTGTTAATATTTTTTGTCACAGGGACAGCTGTCCCTCTAGGTTCAAAACAGAGATCACTACCCTCACTTAACATTTATATAGAATAGTTTTGCACACTTACCTGGAATACTGTATTAATTTTCAGTCATCCTATCTGGAAAAAATAGCAGAAATAGAAGCGGTTCAGGGATGGGCCATAAAATTTTTAAGAGGCAAGGAAAGGCCTCTTTATGGGGAGAAACTGAAATGTTTAATTTAGAGAGAAGATGTGTTAGAGGGGATATGAATTGATATGATAAAGGCAGCAATTGAAAGAACTCATTTTGAGAGCAATGTGCATAATATCTAAAGGTCCTTTATTCAATTCTGGATTTCAGCAAGGCTTTCTTCTAGGATGCACTCAGATACTTTGGTGATGGCAGTATAAGAACATAGACAGAAAAGTAAATGGACAAATAAAAGGTAAAATTGAGTACTCTTATTTACTCTAATGTAAATAAGTAAAGAAAAAGGCAGATACAATTAAATTGATAGGCAATACAAAACTAGTAAATAAACTAAACTATAAACAATACAAAACTAAGAGGATTTTTTAAAAACATGATGCACTGAGTTTACTAGCATTTTTAAAAGAGTATTAGACATTTATGTGCATAATCAGAACATCCACAGTTACACTAGACACTTACGAAATGCCAGACACTAATTAATGGGGTAAGTTAAAAAAAGAAAACTTAACCATATGTTGTTCCATCCATTATAGGACTCCTTGAACCATTTTCTGACAGTGTCCATTACCAGATACTTTGGAGGTAAGAAACTGAACTAGATGACTCACTAGTATGATCCTGTACGGCAATTTCTATAGTCTTACATATGCTACTTAACTGTAACAATTCCCTTGGACTATATTTGCTTCATCGGTTAACTAGCGATGAAGACCAAGGGTGAAATCCTGGCCCTATTGAAGTCAATGAGACCAAGATTTCACCCCAAGATTTTCAAAAAAGACTAGTGCTTTTGGATACCCAAACTGAGACACCTTAAAGGGAACTGACTTTCAGAGCGTGGATGCACAACATTTTCTGAAATTCAGTCTCCTTTAAAGTGCCTTAATTTGGACACTCAAATAGTGAGGCATTCAAAATAACTAATCACTTTCAAAAATCTTGGCTGCAAAGTTCTACATCTTGTTACCAGTCCCTTGAGCCATCCAGTTAATCAAGCTCTAGTTATGCATTTTTGCTCCCATATTGGCAGAGAAAAATGTTGTATAACTATGGATGAAATATCTGTTTTATGGAAACGTTATGAGTCATACAAAGGAATAATGAGCCAATTTTTTTTAATAGGAAGGATTTAATGCATGAATGACATTATTATTTGTTATTTATTCATTTTTGAATTTAAATGAATAGTTTCCCTTTATAATTTGTGATTTCCTATGTTTTCAGAAAAGCAGCTCACATAGTACATTAATATCACATTATGAATGTCTGTTTTTCTATGAAAAGAAGAGATAAATCATCTCTGGAACAGAGACAAACAACAAAACGTAGTTCTGCTTATCAGGTAAAGTTCTACTAATGAAACATACTTACCGGGTTGTCCTTTCAGGTAGTTGTGCCCAAGCCTTATGCTAGTAGTGGACACCATCCATAGACAAAAACAACATTGACTTCATGCTGCTTTATAATTTGTCCCCTAAAATGGAGGGTCCTCTGCTTTTCAATCAAGAGATAATAGAAGAGAGCTGTATTGAAATCTTGTTGCTGAACCTTCATTGGTTTAATTAATGTATTACAAAATATTATTCTATCTAGGTTCTTTTAATGGTTTCTATTGCTATATTGTTTCAGTTTGCAGGATTGGGCTCCTTGGGCCTGATCCAAAGCCCACTGTAGTCAATGGAAAGACTCCCACTGATTGCCAAGGGCTTTCGATCAGGCCTTCTGTTTATAACATTACCTTATTGCATTAAATATGGCAGCTATTGTAAAGGAAATTTTTCCTATCTGAGAAATGGGTTTCTGCAAAGACATCCTCCAATCTTGAACTAATGGATTGTTCCTTCTCCCCTCCTTTCACCCAAGTAAATGGACCAATCCACTTTTTAGGATATTGGCACCCCTAGAAGCAGCGCACATTAAATGGAGGTTACTTACTTGTACCTGAAGTTCTTCGAGATGACTCTACATATTCACACTTGTAGGCAAAACAGGTTTCAGGTACCCTTGTTTAAGGAAGCTCTCACTGCTAGACCTTCTGGTTCTGGGAGATCTTCAGATCCAAAGGCTAAGAGACCCATATCAGCATGGGCTTCATTGTCAAATAAGGCTAAGGTGCCTAAGTTGTCTCTGATATCTGTGTTGTTGGTCAGCTCTGGCTGTGACCCTATAGTCAGGAGCCAGGACACACTGGATCCTTCTATTAGTACTGCCAAGGTGTTGAAGGCACCAACTGTTCACACAGCAGCAGAGGACCGTATATCAAGGCCATCGATTCCAACTGTGTTGATTCTGAAGAAGGTGGTGAGGGAGAAGGCAACCACTGTTAGCAGGTCAGATCTCTCAGATCGTTCTGATTTGGATCTGTCTTGCATGGTTCTGGTTGCAAGACCTAAATCTGTTCCACATTCCAGTCTCAGGTCCAGGATTATGGATTTTAGGCTCTGTCCGGATTCAACTATATCTAAGCCTACAAGACTGGCACTTCTGCCTTTATCAGCTCCAGTATTTATGTCTGATCTGAAGAAAACTATTACAGTGGTAGTTCCCTGTGCTGTATCAGATCATTTTTCAGATCCTACTGAGAGATTGCTTAGGAAAAGGAAGAGAAAGACCAGAGTGGTTCCATGGTCTAAATCCTCCACTTCTGGAAGGAATATATAATAAGTTTTTATCCAGAACAATCTCTGCTGCCACTTCTTGCTCCTCCTCCTCCGACTCCCATAGGATCGCCAGGGAGATCTTTCTCGCCTTTCATTTCTCTCCATCCTCCAGTGCCTTTGTTATCTCGGGTAGTCCAAGGTTGGATCCACAATTAGAAGAGGAGGACAGATTCTGAAGATTTGCCAACTAGGACTGCTTTCCCACAACCTTATGGACAGTTTGTACTGCCTCACCCTATGGGTACATTTCCTGACCCCAACTATTAGAGAGACTGGCTCCATCATCTTTGTGCCTAGAAAATTCTTGTAACATCCACAGCATGGATGACCTAGTAAGCCTCCAGCTGATAAGGATCCAGTTGTAGTGAGCTCTTCGGATGCAACTGTCCAACACATTGTCCAGAGAAGAAGAGGAGCTGGTCCCTTTCATGGAACAATAGCAGGTGAATAGAAAATTGGGTAGGCAATAGTCTCCTGATGAAAATGTGGGCTTTGCTTCTGCATTGTCTCCTTCAGAGGATACATATTTTAATGAGTTGATGTGTCATAATGGGGTCTACTTTAAACATACTCTTCTTTGCTATATAAACTGCATCATATCCAGTTTTTGACATTTTAGGAGCTCCTTCAAGAAATAAGATGTGTACCTGTTTTGGATGGACTTTTGCAAAGTGCTAAAGCCATTTGGGATGCTCCTGCTTCCTGCCAATCTATCTCTAAGAAGGCAGACAAACTGTATCAGTTCCCACATTAAGATTTTTCATATTTTCATACTCATCTTGCCCCAAATTTTTTGGTTATTGCAGCAAAGTACTAGATTTAGGAGTGGTCAATCCCATTCTAAACCTGCTGACAGAGAAGGTGTTTGATCATATTAAAGAAGTTCTGTATTAAAATCACAAATGAGTTTGATTCCCCATAGTTTAAATTCCAGGGTATTACTAATTAAGAGATCTCTTGGTTTTTGGTACTGTTTCTCTCCCTCTGTGTGTGAAACTTGCAAGCTGCTAATTTTGTTAGTACATTCTAAGGCAGAGTCTGTTCTCAAAGCAATTCTTTGTAACAACAACTACTCACACAGAGAGAGACTCAAAGCAATACTCTGTAACAACAGAAACAGCACCCAGAGACTCCCCGCCCCTTTGTTGTATTCATCTTGCTTTGTTAACAATTGTGATTAAAATAGAGATAGAGGATGTATGTGGATGGATGCTTGGTGTGGATAACAACTGAATGATCAGGGAGGTGCCAGCCTAAGAATCCAGTGTCCATCGGCTGAAGAAGGTGTCAAGTGGAAATAACCAGAGGACCCCCGGAGGGCAGACTGGAATCCACCCAACAGCTTCAAGAATGGGAGAACCAAAGAACAAGATAACATCTGGCAGCATGGAGCTGTCAGGAATGTGCCATCTGCTGATTGATTCAGCAACAGCATGATGAAGCAATTCCCATAGACTGGCATAGGAAGAAATTCCTATAAAAATGGACTCTAGAAAGTGAGAACTTTGGGGTCTGATTCTGCAAACCAACTTCCAGGAGCATCAGATGAGCATCTGACAAGGCCCTGCTCCCTCCTCGTGTCCAGGCCACCTGGCCAGTGGCTTGGCATGAGCAACTCTAAGGCTGGTAACTATGATAACAACCTTGCAGAACCTGTGTGTGTGTGTGTGTGTATGAATGAATGTGTGAATAAATATGAGATTGAATGGAATGTTATAGCTATAACTAACTGCTTACCATGATTCTTTCTGTATTCATAATAAATGTGGTATCTTGCCTTTTCCCCTTTAATAAGATCCTGCTGGTTTTTATTTTATTGGTATAACAAAGGGAAGAAACTGTTCCTTCTGGAAAAAAGTTTTCTCCTTTTTGTCACTATTAGAGTAGCGAATTACTAGGCAGTAATTAGAGTAGTGAATTACCAGGTGGTAAATGTCCCAATACCAGTTTCATCAGAGGGGAGAAAAAATGGCTATGTTTGTTCAGACTTATGGGACAATCAGAGAAAATTCCCCAGTGCTTTTCTTACAGAGGGTCAGAATGTGGCAAAACAAGTTCCTTTGAAATTTCTGACTCTGTGGCTTGGGCATTAGCATCTGCTGTTATTTTAAGAAGACATACATGGTTGAGATTTTCTTTCTTGGCTATGGACACCAGGTTTAAAGTTGAGGACCTCCCTTTTGAGGGTGATGGTCTTTTTAGTACCAAAAATGGACAAACTCCTAAAAAGTTAAAAGAGGCCATGTTGACTGCTCAGTCACTTGGCTTGTATTATACTGCTAAAAGGACACCACCTATATTTTCATTACCAGAGGCAATTTTATCCACAGTCCTCTTCAGATATTTCAACTCAAAGGCAGCAACACCACCACCAGCATCCAACTGCTTTGAAGAAGAATCAGAACTTTACTAACTAGCTGAAAAACAACTAACTTTAATTTTGCATGTATAAAAGTTCAAGACTATCAGTCCCCATAACTACCAGGTAGCCATTCCAGACAGGGTGGAACTCTGCAGGAATCCGATTTTCAGCTAGGAAAATGAAATAGCTTTTTCCACTCAAGCTCCCTCAGTATGGAATTGAAAGGCTTAGCAGTAACAAAACACCATTAAGCCTTGTCTGCACTTAGCTGCTTTTTAAAATTTTCTACAGCTATAGTACCTCTAGTTGCTGCAATGGTGGGAGCAGTAACGTACAGAAGAAGCATAAGTATTTTTACAATTGTATTTGGCCTTCCTCAAAGACCTTATAGTCTAATACAATATCCTGCTTCAGATCGTAGTCAGTACCAAGTGAACTTCATGGTTATCCTACAGGAACAGGACACACTATCTGTAATTAATTAAAAAAACAACAACAAATTTCTGTGGTGATAAATGTTTTGCTCAGAGAGGTATTTCTCGCATGCATATGTGTATTGGGAAGGAGATTTCAAATGAAACCAAAAGTCAAAAGGCATCAGGATGTGCTGTTGGAAGAGGGAAAAGGGGTAGGTGCAAAGGAAAGGGAAACCCGATGGGGAGGAAAAGATCTACAAGCTTTTGATGTATTCAGCATTAAAGCCTGAAGAATGTTTTTAATTGTCACTGAGAATAGTGGGGAAAAGAGATGCTGATTTTGTTTTGTTTTTTGTTTACTTTTCTTTCAGCCATTCTTTTTTTTTTTTTTTAACTATACAGACAGCAAGGGACACAAGACAGGACTCTATGTCCATTTCTGCTACTGATTTTCTTGGTGGCTTCAGTTGTCTTTTCCAGAAATTGCTGGGTATCCACAACTCTAGCTGGTCAATGAGATCAATGAGTGCTCAGCACCTTTCAAAAGGAGGCCCTAGGAGGCTTAGTTTGCTGTCCTCAGTTAGATAAAATTCCCACTGAAGTCACTGGAGATTTTGCATGAATGTAGACTAGGGGATTAGCTATATAAAACACAATGCATTGTTTTATTTTAATATAATTAAAATGATCCAGTGATGAACCTATTGATGCCATACCCAAGTTTCACATGAGATGTAAACATGGGTAGAAGTTAACCAAAACAACTCAGTCAGAACATGTAATAATCTGGAAACCATATAAGAAAATAACTTTCAGCCAAAGCACATTAAAAAAATTTCTAGGATGAATATTTGTTGAAACGAACTACTGAAGGGACATATCAATAAGGACGGATCATATTGTATTGCTGCATGCTGAGCCTATCTGGTTTGAATCTTACAAATGTCTAGCTGCAGTCACGGGGAGCATGAACGTAGTATCTGCCAGTCAAGCGTGCAGTCTGATAGCCATGAAGAGGCCTCATCTTTGAAAGGAATAAAAAACAATTAAGATGAAGGCTGCTGATTTGAGTACTGCCTTTTATCAGTAAACAAACTAGTCTGACCTGTGACTGATGTAGAAACACAGGATAGCAGATTCGATCTGTATCTGGAGGAGTCAGATTTGATTTGCCAATGTTCTCCAGGCTATAACAGCATTTGTATGTGAACAGTTACACTGACAGTGGTTTTTGTGTGTGAGAAAATTCTTCCTGAACATTCAAAAGTTTCCTTCAACTTTTATTCCACAAATCCTTAGATACTCCTTTGTACTTTTCCACAGTTGTCTGTAATCACAGTACTAATAAAAGCAGGTGCTGGTGACATATTCTGAAAGTGAACTAACAAGGCTTTTTACTCAGCATAATGCCAGTGGAGGGCTTTGTGGTTCTCTTGACTAGATGATGCCATCACTAATACTTAACAGTGCAAGGAACTATATTTTTTGCACTGCTTTAGGTGTTTACAAGAACATCAGTAGTAGTATGGAAGCTTAGCAGCACCTACAACTCAGGTCTTGCCAAATTAGGAAAGGAAGGAATGATTTTCCACTCAGCAGAAACCCAGAGAGAGGGCAATGGTGCCAGCATCTGGCTTCTCTCAAACTGAATTGCTCTTCCCCACTCCCTCACTTTGAAAGAGTTAATTCCTATATTTCAGACAACTGTATATTTTTGCCACCACCGAAGTGTGTCCCTTTTAGCATACTCTTCTCTAAGTACTCTTTTGTTATGTAATAAATTATTAATGCTCTGTTTTCTCTTCCACTAAACAATGAAAAATGTTTTCATTAAAACAGGGACTATAAACAAACTGATTTCCTGTTGTTGTGTTTCCAGCAGGAAAATATGCATTTTAACTGAACTGATTTTTTTAAATTATTTTGCAAAGCAGGTTTGCATTGTTTATTATTATTTCGTATTAAATGTCTACATTAATCATAAAGCTACTCAAACTTTAGCAAGAGCCAGTTTACGAATGTTATTCTGGATTGTCATATCACTTTCCCCTACAAATTAAAATTAAAATTACTTGAGGATCAATGCTTTAATATCTCTGAGATATGTAAGAGCATTCTCTATATGGACCATCTCTGGGGGAAAGAAGGGTAGCTTTAGAAAATTATACAGAATCCAGATTTATGGCTCTATAATGTTTAATATTTGTGACAGTCAGATGTGTCTGAGTGTATGAGTTACAATTTTTATTAGACTTATGAGGCCAAATTTTGCCTGACATAAACCCCATATAACCACATTAAATCCAATGGATTGCATTTATCCTTGGTGTAGTGCTGAGTTTAGGAGCAATTTACTCAATGGGAATGCATATTTTTCATTACATCATCTCCTAGTCCAAGACCTTGATCTTACAATGAGCTCAACATAGGCAGACCTCTGAGGTGAATTCGTGGCCCCATTGTAGTCAAAGCAAAACTTCTATTGAATCCAGCTGTGCCAAGATTTCAGCCTGGGACTTTATGCAGATTCTGGGGTCTGCTTATGTAGAGCTCCTTACAGGATTGCGACCCAAGATGGTGTTTCATTTGTGGGAAGTCTGTTCACTAATAAGTAAAACACATTGCCTTTCCGATACCAGCTTCAGCTCACTCTAATTTCTTTTTAATACAAACATGCATGAATATTAGATTATATTAACCTTCTCCCTCATACTAATGACCATCATCTGCCCTTAACAATTCCAGTAAACATGTTGAAGATAACTCCACAACTCTGCTCAGGTATATACTACAACATAAAAATTATAACTTTATTATACCATAGGTTTGAAGTCAATGGGGTTGCTTAGAGTATTACTCATGATAAAATTTGGTCCATGATTTTAAAATGTCTTTGATGTACTTATAATGCAGAGGAGTGAGTAGACTATCCTCTTTGGTCTCCCCTATGACCCAGAGTCAGGCCCTATCAGACACAGTCCTTCATAGATAGAGATTTAGGCCACAGAAGAGCACCAAAGCAGGGATGGTTGTCTCTAAAGTTAAAAAACTCAGAAATCTTTCCTGATACAAAGAGAAACAAATGTGGAAGCACATTAAGCTCTCCAATGAAGATGTTATTTGTAATGAATTTCACAGAACACATTAAAGAGGTCTCTCAGATTTCCCATCCTCCTCAGAGTCTTCCCCTAGCAGTCCACACAGGAAGAAATTATCCAACTAGAGAGACAAAAATATAAAATTAGACATGACAACTTATCATCCAGTTTCTAATCCCCCCAGTGAAGAGGAACTATTGGTTTCCCATCCTTAAGCACCTCAAAGAGACACAAGAAAGATGGTTTCTACCTGAGTTTTTTATTTAAAGGGTGATAAACACTCTGAATATTCATCCCCAACAGAGTGAGAAGTAGCTAAAGTCCCCGTGTGCAGATATTTCCTACTGACTCCAAGAAAGAACTCTGCTTTCCACTCCAGTGAGCTCAACAGAGGAGGGAACACCCAATGTGATATGCACAGAGTGTTAAAAATTCTCGTCAGGCTAAAGGATTAAACCAAGTACAGCATGCTGCTTGAAGAATCCTGATGCAGCAGTGGCCTCCCAGTCAGTGATCTTGTTATTTCTTCAGAGGTTATTTCTTCTGCAGGAACTGACAGATAAGAAATCTGAGTCCTTGCTCCGCAGAAACTATAAAACATCAGCAGATACTCACAAGATATCAGTAGCTTCCACTTGTTTTTCCATCTATTTTTACCATTTGGAATCCATTCTCCAGAAGATGTCTCTTACTTCAGTATTAGTCTCCAGCTCTGCCAGTCTGCCTCCCCTTCACAAGTCTCTAATGCTGTTCCAAGGCAACAGGTGTGTCTGTGGCTGAAGACTTGGAAGGCCAGGTCCTTCCTGTTAACCAGGTCCAAGCTTTCCACATAACAGATGTCAGCGTGGGTTTTGACTGCATTAGGACTCCAGGATTAGGTCCTTTTTCTGTGACACGTGGGTGGAACAGTGAGTGGGAGGGAGTGTTACCTTGAAAGAGAAAAAATGATGTAGCGGTAAGGAATATATATATTAAAACCTGCCTTAGAGACCACCTCTGAAGAGAGAGCACCTGTCATGAGTGACTAGTTGCAGAGGCCATGGAAAAGGTGTACAAACCTCTGAAGAAAGACCACCTCTTACAAGAGACCACTTTTGCTAACTCCCATGAGTGGCTGCTCTTGGCAGGTGTTACTGTATTGGATTTAGTGAGAGAGGAGTCCAGCCAGAAATCTACCCAAAATGTGGATGTCTCACTGCAAGTGGAACTTTTGAGAGGCATGTTGAAAAATATCTTGGCACATCAGCTACTAAACTTGTAGTACATGCATCTTTGCAATGGGTGATTTTCAGAGTAATTCCAAGATGAAAGGCAGGATAGAGCCCTTACATAATCACTATACATTCAGACACCGGTCATGTAAAAAAGATATTCTCTGCAGAAACATACAATATCTTCTCATTTTTATAGAAAGAAAAATGGCTTAAAATAAGGTTACATTGATTTTTCTGCCTAGTATTAGATACAAAAGCATTTATTCCGGTCTCTTGACATTCATTTAACTCCCATTGAATATAATGGGTGTTACAAACCATCTTAAGGGAGAATGAACTCGGCTGTGTGTAACTTTTGCTTGTGACAAGGTCTGTTCTGTTCCATTGTACAGATTGTAATTTCACAGACAGCAGTTCATTCTATGCAGAAGGTATTATTCTTGTGAAGGATTTCTTTTATTAAGCCTCAGTTATAGTAGAACATTCCCATTTTCCTGTATTTTCACAGCTAAACCACAACAAAATGTATTGTTAATCAAAAGTTAAGGTTAATAGCATACAAATAAACAAAAGCCAAGTCATTCTCAGTCAAGGTGCTCACCTCAGCCTTAACTCTACCTACCTCTCTGAGTCCTCACCCATATTTAACATACAGTTTGATACCCTAACTATATTAATTATCTACATACAGGAAGAAGACAAATTTATTCCTCTTCCCAACAAACAGGAACAAACAGAGACACATGATGATGATGATTTATTATTTGTAATGCCATAGTGCCTAAGATCCCTAGTCATGGCACAGGACCACACTGTGCTGGGCACTGTACAAACAAAGAACTAAAAGATGGTCCTTGCCCCAATCTAAGTATAACACAAGAGAGAACAGATGAACAGACAGACAGATAGATGGGGAAATACAAAACAACCGTGAGACATTATTGGTCAGCAAGACAGGCAGTGGTCTCTGCATACCAACAGCCTAACTGTTGTCAAGTTTTTTGTAGGCACCCTAGCAAACGAGAGTTTGGAGGAGAATAATGAGGTAGCTTTGCATATGTTTACAGGGAAGGCATCCCTAGTGTATGCAGCAGTGTGAGAGAAAGCATGAAGGTGCTTGTTTGAAAAGGCAGTAAGTGGGAGATGGAGGCTGGCATCATGGGCTAATCAGAAGTGAACATCAACAGCTCAATAGCAAATAACAGTTGCTAGGGTGGGCATTGACTGTGGAAGGCCTTGAAAGTGCATATAAGCAGCTTATAGTTCATGTGATAGAAAAGGCGGAGCCAGTGGAGGGATTCAAAGAGAAGGGTGGCATGGTCAAAGCCATAGGCAAGGAAAATTAACTTGCATTTGTCAAGGCCAGAGAGGATGTTGCAGTAGTCAAGATGAGAGCTGGGAGAAGAGTTTAGCTGTGTGGATAGACAAGGTCTTATCTTTAAAATGTTATGCAGAAAGAATTGGAAAGATTTAGATATAGTCTGGATGTAAGGACCTAGAGAGTGGTCCAAGCTGAAGATAATGCCCACATTACAGGCCTGAGTTACAGGTAGACTAATAGTGCTGTCCACTGTGATCGAGAAAGGAGGTAGTGTAGAGGCCTTGTGGGAGGGTGATAATTAGGAGCTCTGTTTTAGCCATATTTAGCTTGAGCTAATAGCTAAGAGGAGATGTGAGAGAGAGAGGCTGAGATTTTAATTTGGGCAGAAGGAGCCAGGCTTGAAGTAGAGAGAGAGAAACTTATGAGTTGTCAGCACAGAGTAGCTGAATTTGTGTTTGCAGATCAGATTACCCAGAGGCAGAGGGAGAAGAGAAGTGGATCAACGATAGAACCCTGTGGAACCCCCACAGAAAGTTGGGGGGCAGATGAAGAGGACCCTCGACAGGACATGCTGAGTGACTGATTAGAGAGGCAGGCGGAGAACCAGTAGAGGTTAGCAAGTCATGGAAGCCAAGATAGGACAAGATTTCAAGAAGAGCAAATTGACTGTGTTGAAAGTAGCTGATAGGTCAAGGAGGATAAGGATGGAGTACTGGTGCTAAGCTTTAGTTAGGAAGAGGTCACAAGATGCTTTGGCAAGAGCAGTTTCAATGGAATGCAAAGGGCAGAAGATGGATTGGAGAGGATCTATGATGGGATTGGAGGAGAGGAACTCTGGACAGTGATTGTAGATGGTGCATTCAAAGAGCTTAGAGATGAAAGAGAGGCAGGTGGTAGTTGAAGGGGCAAGTAGAGACAAGAGTGAGGGTTTTGTTAAGATAGGAGAGACTACAGCATGCTTGAAATTAGTGGGGAAAAGAGCCAGAGGAAAGCAAGATGCTAAGGAGAAAAATAAGGGAAGCAATGAGAGTGGGCACAAGGGAAATCAGGAGATAGGATGGGGTCACTGAGGCAAGCAGAGACATTAGAGGAGAACAGATGAGACTCTTCTTTGTCTGTGACGGGAGAAGGAGGCAAAACATGTAGGAGGGGAAAGGGGAAGGTTACATTGTATTTTGTCAATTTTCTCTTGGAAGAAATGCTTCCGGTGCTTCCACTTGTCCAATACACTCACGTTTGAAAGCTGCATCAGAACTGAATTACTATTTTTTAACTCAGAGAGCTCTGCACAATACCATGCAGTGGAACAAGTTGCTGACTAAATGTCCTTTTACATATTATTCTCATTACCAATAAGAAACCATGTCTAGAGAAGCAATCAATATAAAAGTAGATATACAATACTGCAGTTAGGAAGTTTTTTTCTCAAACAACCTCTGAAAATCATTATCAACAATATGCGCTGATGCAGAAATGTTAATAGGGAAGATTACAGGGTTAAATTCCCAATGGACAGGCACTTAAGGCTATATTTTAAAAGCATTTAGGAGCCTAAAGATGTAGATAGGTGCTTAGTGGGATTTTTCAGAAACACCTACCTGCCTAACTCCTATTGAAATCAATGGAAGTGAGGCACTTAGATGCTTTTGAAAATTCCACTATGTGCCTAACTGTGTCTTCAGGCACCTAAATCTGACCCTTGCAGCTCAGGTGTGCCATCAGATTACAGAACTGAGCAAGGAGCTGTACTAACCCAGTGTGACAGGGTTGGGCCAGATGGCTACAGGAGAGTGATAGAAGACAGATATATTAGCCCCAGGTTAAGTAGGTCCCTTTTCCCTGGGTAAGGTAACAGGGAAGGTTCCAGAACAATCAGGAACTTTCTGGAAACAAATAAGGCAGACAGGCTGATTAGAACACCTGCAGCCAATCAAGAAGCTGCCAGAATCAATTAAGATAGGTAGGCTAATCAGGGCACCTGGGTTTAAAAAGGAGCTCACTTCAGTTTGTGGTGTGCATGCGAGGCGCTGGGAGCAAGGGGTGCAAGAAGTTGAGAGTGAGACGGCATACTATTGGAAGACTGAGAAGTACAAGCATTATCAGACATCAGGAGGAAGGTCCCGTGGTGAGAATAAAGAAGGTGTTGGGAGGAGGCCATGGGGAAGTAGCCCAGGGCGTTGTAGCTGTCACGCAGCTGTTACAGGAGCCACTGTAGACAGCTGCAATCCACAGGGCCCTGGGCTGGAACTCGGAGTAGAGGGCGGGCCCGGGTTCCCCCCATCCCTCCATCCCCCACAACACCCTATTTGATACTGGAGGAGTTGACCTGGACTGTGGGTTCCACCAGAGGGGAAGGTCTCTGGCCTGTTCCCCGATCCACTAGGTGGATCAGCAGAGACTGCGGGGATTGTTCTTCCTTTTCCCCATGCTGGCCAGTGATGAGGCTAACTGAGTGAACGGCAGATTTGAGCCATGAAAGTGGCCAAACTGAGGTCTGCTGTGAACCTCTGAGGTGAGAAAATCCACCAATAAGCGCAGGACCCACCAAGACAGAGGAGGAACTTTGTCACACCAGGGAAAACTCCAAGAGGCACAAGAGCTACCATAGTTTCTTGGCATGTCATGGGAGTTTGCATGTCGCATCATCCCACATGTAATGTACTTCCTTCTCCATGGCTGGCCATGGCCAGTTCTGCTGGCTGGTGCAGAACAATGGGAGCTGGGAAAACCGAGAAGTCTGCTGCTTGCCGGGGAATAAGATTCGCGATGTGACGGAGAGACTGCCGAGACTCATCAAGCCCTCGGATCGCTACCCCTTCCTGCTTCTCCACGTAGGCACCAATGATACTGCCAAGAATGACCTTGAGCGGATCACTGCGGACTGCGTGGCTCTGGGAAGAAGGATAAAGGAGTTTGAGGCGCAAGTGGTGTTCTCGTCCATCCTCCCCGTGGAAGGAAAAGGCCTGGGTAGGGACCGTCGAATCGTGGAAGTCAACGAATGGCTACGCAGGTGGTGTCGGAGAGAAGGCTTTGGATTCTTTGACCATGGGATGGTGTTCCATGAAGGAGGAGTGCTGGGCAGAGACGGACTCCACCTTACAAAGAGAGGGAAGAGCATCTTTGCGAGCAGGCTGGCTAACCTAGTGAGGAGGGCTTTAAACTAGGTTCACCGGGGGAAGGAGACCAAAGCCCTGAGGTAAGTGGGAAAGCGGGATACCGGGAGGAAGCACAGGCAGGAATGTCTGTGAGGGGAGGGCTCCTGCCTCATACTGAGAATGAGGGGCGATCAACAGGTTATCTCAAGTGCTTATATACGAATGCACAAAGCCTTGGAAACAAGCAGGGAGAACTGGAGGTCCTGGTGATGTCAAGGAATTATGACATCTCTTATAACAGACTTGGTGGGATAACTCACATGACTGGAGTACTGTCATGGATGGTTATAAACTGTTCAGGAAGGACAGGCAGGGCAGAAAAGGTGGGGGAGTAGCACTGTATGTAAGGGAGCAGTATGACTGCTCAGAGCTCCAGTACGAAACTGCAGAAAAACCTGAGTGTCTCTGGATTAAGTTTAGAAGTGTGAGCAACAAGAGTGATGTAGTGGTGGGAGTCTGCTATAGACCACCGGACCAGGGGGATGAGGTGGATGAGGCTTTCTTCCGACAGCTCGCGGAAACTACTAGATTGCACGCCCTGGTTCTCATGGGTGACTTTAATTTTCCTGATATCTGCTGGGAGAGCAATACAGCGGTGCATAGACAATCCAGGAAGTTTTTGGAAAGCATAGGAGACAATTTCCTGGTGCAAGTGCTAGAGGAGCCAACTGTGGGGGAGCTTTTCTTGACCTGCTGCTCATAAACCGGGAAGAATTAGTGGGGGAAGCAAAAGTGGATGGGAATCTGGGAGGCACTGACCATGAGTTGGTTGAGTTCAGGATCCTGACACAGGGAAGAAAGGTAAGCAGCAGGATACGGACCCTGGACTTCAGGAAAGCAGACTTCGACTCCCTCAGGGAACGGATGGGGTAGGATCACCTGGGGGACTAACATGAAGGGGAAAGGAGTCCAGGAGAGCTGGCTGTATTTCAAGGAATCCCTGTTGAGGTTACAGGGACAAACCATCCTGATGTGTCGAAAGAATAGTAAATATGGCAGGCGACCAGCTTGGCTTAACGGTGAAATCCTAGCAGATCTTAAACATAAAAAAGAAGCTTACAAGAAGTGGAAGGTTGGACATATGACCAGGGAAGAGTATAAAAATATTGCTCGAGCATGTAGGAATGAAATCAGGAGGGCCAAATCGCACCTGGAGCTGCAGCTAGCGAGAGATGTCAAGAGTAACAAGAAGGGTTTCTTCAGGTATGTTGGCAACAAGAAGAAAGCCAAGGAAAGTGTGGGCCCCTTAATGAATGGGGGAGGCAACCTAGTGACAGAGGATGTGGAAAAAGCTAATGTACTTCAATGCTTTTTTTGCCTCTGTCTTCACGAACAAGATCAGCTCCCAGACTGCTGCGCTGGGCATCACAACATGAGAAATAGATGGCCAGCCCTCTGTAGAGAAAGAGGTGGTTAGGGACTATTCAGAAAAGCTGGACGTGCACAAGTCCATGGGGCCGGACGAGTTGCATCCGAGAGTGCTAAAGGAATTGGCGGCTGTGATTGCAGAGCCATTGGCCATTATCTTTGAAAACTCGTGGCGAATGGGGGAAGTCCCGGATGACTGGAAAAAGGCTAATGTAGTGCCAATCTTTAAAAAAGGGAAGAAGGAGGATCCTGGGAACTACAGGCCAGTCAGCCTCACCTCAGTCCCCGGAAAAATCATGGAGCAGGTCCTCAAAGAATCAATTCTGAAGCACTTACATGAGAGGAAAGTGATCAGGAACAGTCAGCATGGATTCACCAAGGGAAGGTCATGCCTGACGAATCTAATCGCCTTCTATGATGAGATTACTGGTTCTATGGATGAAGGGAAAGCAGTGGATGTATTGTTTCTTGACTTTAGCAAAGCTTTTGACATGGTCTCCCACAGTATTCTTGTCAGCAAGTTAAAGAAGTACGGGCTGGATGAATGCACTATAAGGTGGGTAGAAAGTTGGCTAGATTGTTGGGCTCAACGGGTAGTGATCAATGGCTCCATGTCTAGTTGGCAGCCGGTGTCAAGTGGAGTGCCCCAGGGGTCGGTCCTGGGGCCAGTTTTGTTCAATATCTTCATAAATGATCTGGAGGATGGTGTGGATTGCACTCTCAGCAAATTTGCGGATGATACTAAACTGGGAGGAGTGGTAGATATGCTGGAGGGCAAGGATAGGATACAGAGGGACCTAGACAAATTGGAGGATTGGGCCAAAAGAAATCTGATGAGGTTCAACAAAGACAAGTGCAGAGTCCTGAACTTAGGACGGAAGAATCCAATGCACAGCTACAGACTAGGGACCGAATGGCTAGGCAGCAGTTCTGCGGAAAAGGACCTAGGGGTGACAGTGGACGAGAAGCTGGATATGAGTCAGCAGTGTGCCCTTGTTGCCAAGAAGGCCAATGGCATTTTGGGATGTATAAGTAGGGGCATTGCCAGCAGATGGAGGGACGTGATCGTCCCCCTCTATTCGACATTGGTGAGGCCTCATCTGGAGTACTGTGTCCAGTTTTGGGCCCCACACTACAAGAAGGATGTGGAAAAATTGGAGAGAGTCCAGCGAAGGGCAACAAAAATGATTAGGGGTCTGGAACACATGACTTATGAGGAGAGGCTGAGGGAACTGGGATTGTTTAGTCTGCAGAAGAGAAGAATGAGGGGGGATTTGATAGCTGCCTGAGAGGTGGTTCCAGAGAGGATGGTTCTAGACTATTCTCAGTGGTAGCAGAGGACAGGACGAGGAGTAATGGTCTCAAGTTGCAGTGGGGGAGGTTTAGATTGGATATTAGGAAAAACTTTTTCACTAGGAGGGTGGTGAAACACTGGAATGCGCTACCTAGGGAGGTGGTAGAATCTCCTTCCTTAGAAGTTTTTAAGGTCAGGCTTGACAAAGCCCTGGCTGGGATGATTTAACTGGGAATTGGTCCTGCTTCGAGCAGGGGGTTGGACTAGATGACCTTCTGGGGTCCCTTCCAACCCTGATATTCTATGATTCAATGATTCTATTAGAACAGGTCATCTTTTCAAATGCTCTTTGTAAGAACAATGGCCAAAATGTTTGATCCTGGAGCACCTTTATATTATATATTATGATTTATTATTTGTATTACCATAGCACCTAAGAGCCAGGTCCCCACTGTGCTAGGCACTCTACAAACACAGAACAAAAAGGTGGTCCCTGCTTCAAGAAACTTACAATCTAAGTATAGGACAAGAGACAACTGAGGTATACAGACAGATGGATGAATACAAGGAAACAATGAGACAATATGCGTCAGCATGGTAGGCCAGGGTCTCTGCACATCAGCGGCCTAACTGTTATCAAGTATTTTGCAGGCATCTGGCAAGAAGAGTTTCAAGGACGGATTTGAAGGAGGACCCATTTGTAAGGTTAATGGAAGTTTCGAGAGCTTTATGCCTCAGAGAAAAACCAGGCCCCTTATGCATGTGCCTAAGTATATTGCCTTTTGTTCACTCTTGTAACAAGAATTGCTACTATTAAAAACAATTTCTGTGTCTCAATGCAGCTACAGCAGTTCCTTGCACACTTTGAGTGGCTTAACCTAAATCTGTTTTCAGAACCTATTATAAATGCATAATGCTGATATTCTGCCTAGTTCCATGACAATAAATTAGCATGGTTAACAGAGCCGGGAAAATAGTTCTTTTGGCACACTGTATAAAAACGTTGGCCAACCCCCGGTAAAGCTGAACTTTGAAATGAAAAACCTGCTCCATTCTTGAAGGAGTATTTGTTTTGCAATGAGAATTGTTTATCGTTTCTGAAAACTGCAGATATGTAAATATTGGTTCAGATCCTCAGATTGCATAAATTGCTTTAAATCTAGTCTTTGTTTTTCCAAGCTCTGTTCGTCACCCTTGTTGGGTTCCTTCCCTGTTCCCATAACAATTATCTGTAACAATTCACTGTCTCATCATTCCCTCTGTGTAACTGACAGAAGAATGATGATTTCCTTAAGAAGCCCACATTTGAATGAAGTTTCTACTTCTCTTTTTGGAAGAAGTATTAGAAATTTTTTTTTTGGAAAGTTTTGAAATATATAACAAATGCCATGGGGGCACATGACCAGTGTCCTGAAAAGGTTAGACGTGCTAATAAAACAGATGCACATCTAGGGTTAAATTCTGGCTTCTGGTGCCTATTAAGTGGGGGTGGGTGGGTAGGTACATGCAGAGCTATCGTTCTGAAGCCATGGTGCCCTGAGGTTTTCTCCCTCTGCAGGCTAGACATAGGTAAAAAGACTGATGTATTTGTGCAGAGCAATGCCTTAGGCCTTACTGCAGAATACTGGTGGGTACATTAACTCTGACTGTGCCTGCTTCCCAGCACCAGCAGGAGAGCAGGACTGAACTCCAGTGGTGTCCCCAGTCTGATAGGTGTCACTTTGGAGGCATACAGCAGCTTTGAACACACCAGCCAGACCTTTTGTCTCAAGGAGAGCAGTGGCAGTGTTCTGCTCATGTTCTGTGTGGGTGCAGTGAGGGAGGTTCAAAGGGTAGGGAAGAAGTTTTCTCTTTCCCCTGCCCAGTGTGCCTGTACAGGCAACACAGACTATGATGCCTATTTAAACTGCGCTGAAAACATGCTCCCATGAATCTTATCAAATCAGATGCCCTCTTTCAAGGCTTCTATCTCTTTGTTCATCTGAAGATTTTCAAGATTATTTATTAACATTTTCTTTCACTAGGATCTGATACCTTGTCTGTCTATTTTGGAGACACGCTGTTTTTGAACCATCATACAAGTCACCCATCGCAATGTAATTTGCTCTGTTTCTTATAGCACCTAATTATGGACGTCCACCACCACGCAAACCTGTTTCTAACCAAGTTCTAAACTAGGATTTCTCAGGACCAGATTAGCTAATCCAGCCATAGGCAAAACATATGCATCAGTGCCATGCATTCCAGTATAAAACCTACTGTTTTGGTGTGTAAAATCAAAAAGATGTTGTTGTAACCCAGACTGGGAAAGAAGAGATGACCGAGTTTTTGAACTGCCGGAACAATGCTAGCCTAGAAGTAGAACAATGTTGTGCTATGACAGTGACTGGAGCTTCTTCTGTATCTTAAAGCAAGGTACGATGTGGCATGGGGCTTGCTGATATGGATACTTAGTGTGTGGCAAGCCAGGGTGGGAATGTACAGTGCACTAGTTGTGATGCACACTAAGTTGCCATGTGGACCCTGCTCCCGTGTACTAGACATTCCGTTCAACAGTATGTCAAAGCGGGCTACAGAACTTCTAGTGCATGGGAGCAGGGTCCACGCAGTGACTTATTGTGTGGCAACCTATTATGCTGTAGATTTACACCCCAGCTTGGCGTGCACTATCTAACCTTATAGACAAGCCCATAGAAAGTAGTTTACAAAGTGTTCATGCACCAGTGCTTAAATATAATAAAGTGGATGCTCACTTTTAAAAGCATTATTTGAAGCTCACCCAGTTGTTAGATCAGTTTAAGCAATCATTTCCCCTCTCTACTACTAAGCACCTCAAAGAAGAGATAGGCTAAATTGATGAAATGCAAGTATCACGTAACTGCAAATGAAAGGATATGGTAGCTTCTTACCTACTTGATTTACCTCTGAAATTGTGGACATCGCCATCTTCAAAACTGTTAATCTTGAACATACGACCACTGAAAGCATTTTTTCCTAGAGACCATCACAACTTCAGACTCCTCTGCTTGCACAACATTAATTTCTTTCTTCAAAGTACTGCCCTCCAAACGTAGTGATTCTTTAAATGTTTTGCAAATGTGGCAGGCTCCAACAAACTCAGCATTCCCACTAGAAAGGAGGAGATTTGCGGTATGTCCATAAAGTAACAACTTGGGTGTAATAGCTAGAGCTGTGTGGAGGATGGAAGTTCTGTTTCGTGAAGGATTTTGAGATTCAAAATATGGCTTTATTCCAAATCAAAGCGAACCCCCCAAATTGTGAAATTCTTCATGGAGGAAAATTCAGAATAAAATTTGTTTGGGGTCATTTGAAACATTTTGTTTTGACAAAAATCATTTCATTTTGACTTAGACTTTTTGTTTAAAAAATGGTATCATATTGTACAATTTCCAATACAAGGGTTCCATATCTTACTAAAGTGTTTCAGTTTGTGCCAGCTCACTCCACTGAAGTGCGCTCAGGATGAGCCTTTCCTTGGAAAGTTTTATTTTTGTGGTGGCATCCAAAGCATCTAGGCATGGAAACCTCTTACCCCAATGTTTGTGGAAATGGGAGATTGCTTGTGAACCTGTTAAAAGTAATCGTCCTTTCCCAGACTACAACTTCATTTGTGATGGCACTCATTCTGCAGTGTGAAAGCCAGAAACTTGTCCCATTCATTGGCTCCTACCGGTGGACACAAGAGCAATCCAGTCTCAACTATACACCATATTCAAACCTATGAAAGAGATTTGTGTTAGAGGTGAAATAAACTATGAAAGGTAATAATCGTTCAGTGTTCTGTATGACATATACAGTTGTATAGTATAGAGGAATATCTGTGCTTGGAAATTATATCTTAAAAGTACTGTATTGTTTGCTTCCAGAAACTAGACTATACCTAAGAATGCAAATTTTACAGTTCAGACCCAGCAGTTTTAAACTTCTCTGTTAGTATGGATTGCAAAAACCAAACCATCCACAATTTCAGGTTCACCCTTCGTTTCTTATGTTTGGTTTTAAAACTCGACAGGTAAAAAAAATCTACAGTTTTCAACCCAGGTTCTCTGTATTTAGATCAGGTGATTTCCACCCTGAATCTACAGGGACAAGAACAAGAGCTGTCAATAAGGAACCACAGAAAGCTGTGTGATAATACAATACATATATGAATTACCTTCTGAATAGATGTGGTATCACTTGGTGAACATGTATCTATGCTAGAGGGCATTCAAGTAATGAAAGCAAGTTAATGAAACTGTTAAAATGTATCCCGTTACAAAATCCAGCAGGTGTGCAGATAGGGAAGGACCATTCATAGAAAATACTATCATATTCTTCTCTGGGGCAATTTTAGGGCCAGTAAATATTTTTCTCTGCTTTCAAGAGCTGGAGGGATGTGTCATTTTCCTCCTGGTGCTCTCTGAACTATACCCCAAAGCAGGGGAGAGGATGCCTGCAAGCTTTTCCTCCCGCTCAATCTGGAATGTTAAAAAATAATTTGATTTCAAAATATTTGTATGATTTGATACTTACCCTCATGTTTCACCACGTTAACTAATCCACTGTTCTGCTCCTTCAAGGACTGTGTCTTCTCTCCCTCCCACCTACTCTGCTACTGCTGACCTTTTGTGAAAACCAGAGGCAGGAGCAAGGGCACCATTTCAGATATTTTTTTGGTGGGGGGGGGGAGGGAAAACTTTAACCATGGTTTTAAGAGCTACTTAGCCACTTGAAAACTCTATTTTTTTGCAGGTAATAATCTAGATACAGTGTTCCTGCCAGCTAATTTCTAATTCCTATATAAAGAAAGAAAATTAAATAAATATTAGACCCACTCAGCTCTAATACATGTTCTGACATCTTCTGTCAAGTCACTTAAGGGACACTGGTTAGGTTTAAAATTTTAATATATATTCTTACTTTGTTACTAACTCTTGAATACAACAATTGAAACAACTGTAGAAAAATCTAGATGAATTTCTATCACTTTTTCATCAAGCTCAGAATAGATCATTTAACTTTTGGAAACATCCTACTAGGGCAAAGCCCCATGAGTTTATACTGCACCTGACTGGAGCTCAAGAGGTGTTACCCCACTACAAATAATAGACTAGAAACTGACTTGAAACAGGAGTGAAACTGACACTTTCATGTCACTTTCACAATATTGCCAACCCCAAATGCTCAAAAATCATTAATCAGGCTCACCAAAAATCATGAAATTGACTTTAAAATCATGAGATTATATAAAAATAATAGATTTGGTGTTCTTTTTATTTGCCTTTTGCTTTTTGAGACTTTAGGGTGCACTGGGGGGTCACATTTTGAAGCTTTCTCCACTACCACGAGGGCTAGAAACTTCATTTTTCTTTAAGAATGAAGGCTGAAATCATCACATATCCACTTGAATCCAGGAGCTGGGACTTTAAGGAAAACAATGATTATCATGAGACTCATGACAAAATCATGAGAGTTGGTAACACTGCTTTCTCTTATGTTTAAAGGCTAGTTACTTTCCAGAAGGCTCTTAAACACAACACTACAGTGATTGAGTTGCAGTTCTCACAGAAGAATATTTAAAACCAAAGCACCAAGAAAATTCCACATTTTAAAGTTGAGAAAAAAATTGAAACTTACAGGGTATATCCAGGCCACTGCAGGCAGAAAAGGATAATAAACAGGTACAGGAGCTCTGGGCAGCTTTTCCTCTTGAAAGAATGTTGGAGGGTCAAATCTTCTAGTCCTTAATCAATTAAAACTTCTATTGCCATCAGCACCTCCACTCATAGATATTAACATGTGCTCAATAACTATACATAGAATCATAGAATTATAGAATATCAGGGTTGGAAGGGACCTCAGGAGGTCATCTAGTCCAACCTCCTGCTCAAAGCAGGACCAATCCCCATCGGAGCCATTTTATCCAGGGCTACACATCTTATATGCATTGGATGAGGGACTACATTTTCTGGCATATTCTGAACATACAGATTGTACTCTGTGAATAATACAAATCATGACAATAATCGTCTATTTTATGTACTGTTTATGAAATTTCTGTTATATCTTCTCGAATTGACCTGGATACAGCTGAAACTCTAAGAATTTGAGGCATAAACACATCTGATACTCATGTGATACTTTTTCATTCCTTCCTTTTCTCAAACTCGGAACAAAAAATGACAAAACAAAATGGTTTTCAGTTAAAGTGTAAAATTGCACAGGGGCCATTGCTTAGGGCAGAATCTGACACCCCTTGGGGGGTTAAGTGATCTCCTCTCATCTGACTCTCATTCTCTCTCTTTCTTCATCCTTCCTCACCTCTGTGCTGTTTTTCATGCTGTCAACCATGACATCCTTCCCAATCACCTGGGACCGTTTGCTGGAGTCTCAGAGAACTGGCCTTCCTGGTTTTGCTCCCATCTATCAGAGTCCTCTTTTTTTTTGCAGCATGTAGCAGAGAGATAGGGTGGTGGTCCAGTGGATAGAGAGTTAGCCCTGAGAGACCTGGGTTCTACTTCCCCCATGGACTTCCCAAATGACTTCAAGCCAGTGCCTTAGGGACAGAGCTTCAGAGATTTGTAGGCACCCAAAGATGCAGGTAGACATCTAGTGAAGTTTACAAAGCACCTAACCTTCTAGGTTCATTGATTTCAGTGAAGTTACTCTGGATCTATATTGATGTAGCTGACATCAGAATCTGAATCACAGCATGCAGTCAATATTTTATTTTACCAAAGAATTGCTAATAAAGTTTATGAAAAATTTTGCCCATCTGCGTTCTAAAGAGATTAGTAATGTTATATGGAGCCTTCAAAGTAAGGTCACTAGTTTGAATGTGACAAGTCCAACAGTGATTAAAAGCTGTTACCAACTCTGATAGACAAAGTGGGTTGAGGTAATATCTTTTATTGCAACAACTTCTATTGATAAGGGAGACAAGCTGTCTTGTCGATTTAGACTGTAAGTTCTTCAAGGCAAGGACAGTCTCTGATTCTATGTGCCTAATACAATTGGGCCCTGATCTCAGTTGGGGACCACAGATGCTACTATATTATTAATTATTACAACAATATCTGTAAGCAAAATGTGGGAAATTGTCCTGACTTTAAGCCTGTGCCGCTCTTTTTCTGATAATAAATAAATAGTTCAGTTTCCAGAACTTGTCAACCATGCACTTTTATTCAGCAACATTAAATTCACTTTAAAAAGGGTTTTTTGTTTTGTTTTTGTTTTTTTGTAGAATTAAAATCTTAAGTTACAAGGGCTTATTTGTTTGAAAAATATTTACTTTTTCCATCCAAGATATCTTCTTGTCTCCAGAAGGACTAAATCCATTTTTATATGCCAACAGCAGCTTTATTCTTTATACTTCGTAAAACTGATCTATAATAAGATGAACAACAATAATGACAAACTAAGCAAAAAAACTTTTTAAAACATTATAATCAATCTTTCTGTTAACTGAACATTAGTAATGGGATAACCTTGAAAGGTTTGGAAGAACAAAGCTGAACTAAGAGATGCCACAGAAGATTGCAGCTGGAAAGGTATTCTAATCATTTAACACAAACAATTATCCTCAAAATGCTACAGGTAGTCATTACCCACCCAGACTCAAGCCTTAGGTGTCATGAGTCCATTGACATCAGGAAAGAACACATCTGCTTGGGCATCCATACCTAGAAACTCAAGAAGAGACCACGAAACTGAGACGATTACTGCTGTTGTCTAACAGTATGGAGAGAACTGTATTGTATCTTACAACTGCATTGTAAGAACTACACTAATCTCTTAAGAAGAGTGACTGAAAAAAACTGATAGATTGTGGACACACACTTTGGGGGTGCACAGTCATTAGAACTGGTCTAAATTTTTCATTCAATACTTTTTTTCCATGAAAAATTGCTTCTTTTGGGGGGGGGGGGCAAAATGGAAATTCAGTGGGCAATGCATGTTTTTACTAAATGTGGGGGGTTCATTAAAAACCCCAAAACCCAAGTACTCTTTTCGGCAACCCAAAAAAATTCAGCCAAAAACCTGATTTGTGTGTTTTTTGTTAACTGAAAACTGAAAAATTTCAATCAAAAACTGATCTGATTTGGTTTTTTTTGAATTTTTGGTTTTCCGATGAAAACCTGAAACTTCTGAAGAAAAACTGCCAAAAATAAAGACTTCTTTAGCTCAAGTGTTGCTTGAACACAAAGCGTTTCCCGACCAGATTATATGTGGGACAAGTGACAGGGAGGATGACCATAATTTTACCTGCTATCTCCAGCAGAATAGTGCTCAGACTGTGCTGTAGAGGTAGTTCAGTACTGATACAGGATGGAGGTGTGCACCTGCTGAATTAACAAGACCACTTCCTGTAGCACTCTTGTGCTCCTTGCAGGTCTTTCATTTAAGTACTGACCAGGCTTGATCCTACTTAGCTTACAAAATCTGACAAGATCACAGTCTAGGTTGCTGCTCCTTCCAGTCCCAGTTTGTACACAGCTGTTATTTCTTAACAAGCTGTGGAGTGTTTTACCTTTTGTTGTGACTGTCTGTGCCATGCTGTAGGCATAACGGTCAGCACTGAGGAGGAAGGTCTTCAGAGACTAGGAAAATCAAAGGGAGTAGGAGTGTTATACAACATCATTTATTCTGAGAAAGGCATGTTAAATCTAGCATTTGCCTTTTAGCTGTCATTTGAGCTGGCTGACTGTGAAACATTCCTTGTAGTTCTCCTTTTCTGTGCTGGATCATAGTTCCTTTATCTGCTACAATGACAGGGAATGAGGCTATGGAGACAAAATGACTTTCCAACTTTTCAAGTTAGAGTGTCATTGCTCTGGATTGTTCTCTAATGCTTAGACTAAGTTATACATGCATCAATACAAATCTGGGTAAGCATATTTCAATTTCTGGTCCTTATCCTATACTATCTGCCTTCAAAAGAGATCCAAAGACTAACTTTTTTTTAAGGTGCTAATATAAATCATTATACCTTTATTTTCACCCGGGCACTCTGATTCAATATGCCACCAAACTTCAACAGCAAATTCTCCAACTTTAATAAAATGTGCCAATGAAAAAAGAAATGAAACAGTCTAATGAGACAGCATTCATCACTCAAAATTATTGAAGTAATAATTTATTGGATTTGAGTGAAGGGATAGTGTGGTCAGGGGCAACATTCTGGATACCAGGGGCCTCTTACACACTTTGCACCTATGGTTTATGGAAGACTTATCAGTAAATTTTTGCTGAAACTCCCTGGGGTGAGAAGATATTGGAACAAGTTGGGCTCGCTGTTCTAATACACTGCTAATAATTTATATGCTAGATTCAAATATGTTTAAATAAATATGCTAAACACACAAATTCCCTTGAAATGTTCATAGTCAGGTCCTAATAGGTGCACCAGCACCAGATTTAATTTCACAATGCATTAGATAATGCAAAATCAGACTGAAATTTACCTCGTTTGCAATTTGTGTGCTATCTTTGAAAGATGAAACCTGTTACCATAGAGATACCTCTGCTCACAGACTTCTGGCCCACATCTGGCATTTATAAATGCCAAGCACAGTATAATATGTGATGCAGAAGGTAAATTCAGATTTAAATCTCATAGTTTATTTTATGCAAAATGCTTTTCTCATTCCCAATGAAAGCATTTCTATATTTTCTCGTCTATTGAATAATTACATTTTACATTCATATAGCCTAATGGAGTATTAATGCAATTACATTTTGATTGAAATGAGATGTTCCAATAGCCAATATGGAAGCAGATCCAGTACTATATAGTGGCACAAATATTGGTACTGACATGCTATGGAATTTCAGGGGCAAAGATTATACTTGCTGATACCAATGCTGAAATGTGAGTTACACTGAAATTCAAGGGTAAAAATGTCAGCATAAAAAGTCAAGTAGATCTAAGAAGACATGAATTATGGAAGGTGGGTCAACAATAACTAATGTTCTTATAAAAAGAGAACATCTGAGCATCAGCATATCTTTTTATGCCTTTTCACAAACCTGATATTTCATTTTTCATTTTTGAGGGATAAAGTATCAGTAAGCATTTCAAGTATGCCTTAAAACAGCAGAACATGGGCTTTTTAAAAGCTGCTATATTTTATCTATTTTTATTTAAATTTAGATTTATTTAAAAAGTGTCCCTTAAATCCAAATCTCTGACAGCATGTCCAAAATATAATAATACCTATAATTCATACAGATTAGACCCAATATTCAAAAGTGAGAAACTTCCAAATCCATTCCTCACCACAATTCCAAAACTTAGATTCTTCCATTAGAAGAGAACTGGGAGAACAGGTAAGCTTTGCAGTGTGACCAGAATGTCCCTAAATCCAGTCTCTGGTGGACCAAGGCTCAGACGATGTGGGGGAAGGAAGTACATTCAAAAAGCAAAGATCCTTCACCAAGAATTCCTTCCATCAGATCCCTTCCATTTAAATGAGGCAACTAGGAGCTCTTGCACTTCAGTTGATCAGAAATGCTGCAGTATCATACAAAGGACTCATACATGATATAGCAACATCTTAAACATCATCTGGAAATCCACTCGTAGCTAATACAGAGCACTATTGGGAAATACCAGTTAACAAGTGGGAAACCAAATTCTACATTAGCTGCAATTTTATAATGTGAAAGTATAGCCTCATGTAGAGCATATTGCAATGATCTAACCATGAGGTGACAACAGAATGGATTGTGTGGGAAGGCCCACATATAAAAGAGAAAGACAATCTTCTTGCCAAATGATAGAAAACATTCTTGCCAATCACTGTGACTTGCACATCTAGTAACAGCTTAGCCACTAGCCCACACTTCCTCTCAAACAGCTTTTTTATGTAAAAATGCAATTTCCCCTTAACCTACTTATGGTGGCCTTTTGATGTATTGAATATTTATTTTACTTGTATTCATATACCAGGAGAAAATGCATTATTTTGGCATCAGTAAACAGAGATAGCAATGATTCATCAGTAGTGAAACAGAAAACCAATCAATAAAATTTGTAACAGGCATACTATCCTGTGTTATGTTGTCAGCAATTTTACTAACATACATATGCTTTGGGTTTAATGATTTAGAAAACAATGATTTGATGATAAGGTATATTGTATACATTTTTTTTCTCCAGCTGATTTATCAATAGCTAGACAACAAATTATTACAACTGCGGTGCAAGCCAAGATGTGGACTGTGGAAAATAAGAGCTAATGTCATGAACTGTATGCTGCCTCTTGATGAAAAATAGGCCATTTGCTGAGTCTAACAAGACCTGTCACTGTTTGACTCTCCTATAATGATGGTGTTTAATAAGTGAAGCATATTTGACCAACAGGCCTGCCAAGACAGGTTAGATTCTCAAATCACCAAAAAGACATTCATGAAAGGTATTTTTGTGCTTAAATTGTATAGACTAGCTCTTGCAAACCTAACTGAAGTGAATAGTTCTTTTTCACACAAATAGATTGCAGAATCCAGATCTGTATTAATTGTGCTAACAGATTTAATTAATAATTAGAATGGGGTAAAGGAGTGTGCTATTTTGCTTTTACAATGTTCTCAATTTTTAAATAAAAAATTACAGGATACATAGTATCAATCCATAAAATTAGTGACAATAAAATTACTTACAACAGCATCTTAGGAAAGTTGGAACACACTTTACAGAGCATGAAGCTGACAGAAAACAAACTAATGCAGGCTATTTTTGGTAAATTAATACAAACACCTCATATATATTGAGACCTCACCCTTTCAACTACCAAAGGTACAGATTAATGGACCACTAAAATATGCTCTGTTATGTTTTATTATTTTGTTTTGTTTTCCATCTCTTCATGTTGTACAAAATTTGTATTTTAATGAGACTACAGTACAGCTGTACATCTTAAAAATATTTTTCTTTAAAAACAGTCTGGTTTCCACCATCCCATTATGAAAAGAAAATACGTAAGGTGACACACGTGGTGTTTTTTTGTTTTAAATTCTCTACTATCATGAAAACATTTACTCCTCCTGAATTAACAGGGAGGCAGGTTTTCCTACTGATTGCTTCAAGGGTGATGTAGAATTGGCAGTGGCATATGAACAAAGTAATTTATAGGATGATAGTCTATGATTTAAGGAGGGCTCCCTTCAGCAAAATGAATGAGAAAAAATGAAGTATGGAACCGTGGACAGGATAAGATGAATTCTTTAGAGGAGTAAACCGTATAGGGCCCATTCTTTCATTCTTTTCACACCCAGGAATCACGCTAACCAAGAATACAAGATTAGGCTTGTATTGGTTGCTAGTTTCCACAGCATTTTGGGCTCCATCCTGTGAGTTGAGAGGGCTTCTTATTGGAGATGTTAAGTATCTTGTAGGGCTTTTTATAACCAGTTTGAACATTTGTGGTGAAATCTTGGCTTCATTGAAGTCACTGACTTCATTTGGGCCAGGATTTCATCCTTGAAATTTTTACATTCTACTAGAAAAACTTGTGGGCTAATTTCAGCCTGTTGCCATGTAAACGTGTTTGGAGACAAGAAAGTATGAGAACACAGCATGTACAGGGCCAGAGGAAAGACAGGAATTTACAGCTAATCCTAATCTAGTGCACAAATGTATGGGAATAACCATCTGAGTTGCAAATGAAGGAAAGCACAGATCAGAGAAAATAGGTGTGATGAGAAAGAAAAGAAGACATGGCCAACCAGAAGCCTGCAGGCACAAATGCAGCTACCCAACAGAAGCATAGCATAGCTACAATAGCTGTGAGCAATGTATTCCTTGGGAATGCAACACAAACTAGCACTCAGCATAACTGGGTGACCCAACATGATGCAATTTTGCCCTGTGCTGGTAGGATTACTTTTGGAAAAATGCACCCACCGGAGCATCTAAATATACACTACTGCTCATATTGCATGGACTTTTTGGCCTTTACTTGAGAAAGCTTACTCTGAGGTGATTTTCAAAGAGGGAAAGTGCCTCAATTATGTTAGGTGTGAGGGAAAGAAAAGTGTGTGTCTATTTGTATGTATGTGGGTATGTCTCTCTTTGTCCCCACCAGAACTTGAAAAAAAGATTTGATTCAGAGGGGCCTAATTCTCCCCTTGCTTTTACCAGTTTTTCCACTAATGTAATTACATTGTCTTTAGCAGAGTTATTCCTGATCTATGCCAGTGTAAGTGACAGAGTACTCAGGCCTCTAATATTTATTTATTTTTATATTTTACTCTTTCTATTCCTCAAATGACATATATTTCTGATACATTCCTATTTCAACCCAAATGAAAACTATAGCCCTAACTGATACAGCATATGTAAATAAGCAAAGGCCAGATCTTCAACTCCCACTGAAGACAATAGGAATTTAGGGTTCTCAGCACCCTGCAGGATTAGGCCCTATGGTAAATCATCTCATATCAAGGTTGGTGCTATCATACCAAGATTTCAGATGTGGTTTAAAACAGCAATACTCCTAACAGAGTACAAGAAGAAATATCTAATTCATTTGTTCTGTTTTGTGGGGTTCAGGTTTACTAACTATTGATATCGGACCCTGGGCTTCAGAAAAGCAGACTTTGACTCCCTCCGGGAACTGATGGGCAGGATCCCCTGGGAGAATAACATGAGGGGGAAAAGGAGTCCAGGAGAACTGGCTGTATTTTAAAGAATCCTTATTGTGGTTACAGGGACAAACCATCCCGATGTGTAGAAAGAATAGTAAATATGGCAGGTGACCAGCTTGGCTTAACAGTGAAATCCTTGCTGATCTTAAACACAAAAAAGAGGCTTACAAGAAGTGGAAGATTGGACAAATGACCAGGGATGAGTATAAAAATATTGCTCGGGCATGTAGGAGTGAAATCAGGAAGGCTAAATCACAACTGGAGTTGCAGCTAGCGAGAGATGTTAAGAGTAACAAGAAGGGTTTCTTCAGGTATGTTGGCAACAAGAAGAAAGCCGAGGAAAGTGTTGGCCCCTTAATGAATGGGGGAGGCAACCTAGTGACAGAGGATGTGGAAGAAGCTAATGTACTCAATGCTTTTTTTGCCTCTGTCTTCACTAACAAGGTCAGCTCCCAGACTACTGCACTGGGCAGCACAGCAGGGGGAGGAGGTGACCAGCCCTCTGTGGAGAAAGAAGTGGTTCGGGACTATTTAGAAAAGCTGGACTTGCACAAGTCCATGGGGCCGGAAGCGTTGCATCCGAGAGTGCTAAAGGAATTGGCAGATGTGATTGCAGAGCCATTGGCCATTATCTTTGAAAACTCATGGCGATCGGGGAAGTCCCGGAAGACTGGAAAAAGGCTAATGTAGTGCCAATCTTTAAAAAAGGGAAGAAGGAGGATCCTGGGAACTACAGGCCAGTCAGCCTCACCTCAGTCCCTGGAAAAATCATGGAGCAGGTCCTCAAGGAATCAATTCTGAAGCACTTAGATGAGAAGAAAGTGATCAGGAACAGTCAGCATGGATTCACCAAGGGAAAGTCATGCCTGACTAATCTAATTGCCTTCTATGATGAGATAACTAGTTCTGTAGAGGAAGGGAAAGCAGTGGACGTGTTATTCCTTGACTTTAGCAAAGCTTTTGACACGGTCTCTCACAGTATTCTTATCAGCAAGTTAAAGAAGTATGGGCGGGATGGATGCACTACAAGGTGGGTAGAAAGTTGGCTAGATTGTCGGGCTCAACGGGTAGTGATCAATGGCTCCATGTCTAGTTGGCAGCCGGTATCTAGCGGAGTGCCCCAAGGGTCAGTCCTGGGGCCGGTTTTGTTCAATATCTTCATTAATCATCTGATCTGGAGGATGGTGTGGATTGCACCCTCAGCAAGTTTGCGGATGACACTAAACTGGGAGGAGTTGTAGATATGCTGGAGGGTAGGGATAGGATACAGAGGGACCTAGACAAATTGGAGGATTGGGCCAAAAGAAACCTGCTGAGGTTCAGCAAGGACAAGTGCAGAGTCCTGCACTTAGGACGGAAGAATCCAATGCACCGCTACAGACTAGGGACCGAATGGCTAGGCAGCAGTTCTGCAGAAAAGGACCTAGGGGTGACAGTGGACGAGAAGCTGGATATGAGTCAGCAGTGTGCCCTTGTTGCCAAGAAGGCCAATGACATTTTGGGATGTATAAGTAGGGGCATTGCCAGCAGATCGAGGGACGTGATCATTCCCCTCTATTCAACATTGGTGAGGCCTCATCTGGACTACTGTGTCCAGTTTTGGGCTCCACACTACAAGAAGGATGTGGAAAAATTGGAGAGAGTCCAGCGAAGGGCAACAAAAATGATTAGGGGTCTGGAACACATGACTTATGAGGAGAGGCTGAGGGAACTGGGATTGTTTAGTCTACAGAAGAGAAGAATGAGGGGGGATTTGATAGCTGCTTTTAACTACCTGAAAGGTGGACCCAAAGAGGATGGATCTAGACTATTCTCAGTGATAGCAGATCACAAGACCAGGAGTAATGGTCTCAACTTGCAGTGGGGGAGGTTTAGGTTGGATATTAGGAAAAACTTTTTCACTAGGAGGGTGGTGAAACACTGGAATGCGTTACCTAGGGAGGTGGTGGAATCCCCTTCCTTAGAAGTTTTTAAGGTCAGGCTTGACAAAGCCCTGGCTGGGATGATTTAGTTGGGGATTGGTCTAGATGACCTCCAGAGGTCCCTTCCAACTCTGATATTCTATGATTCTATGAACAACCATAGATTGTTCTATGATTCTATGGTTGTTTCTGATTGTTAACATTCCGTAGCTATAAATGGTCAAATAAAATTCACGTGACTATAATTTGTTGCTGTCCATTGTTATTTGGCAAAATGCTACAACCATATTCTCACTATATATGTATAAGTGTTAAATTATGCAGACATACACAGAAACCAGTTCCTTTACCTAATGAAAGGTTTCCAGTTTATGTTCTGGACATGCCACAGTGCTCATCATTTTTGTAAAGGCTGAGTATAAATCATGTCTCTTATGCTCCCATCTCATGTCCCGAAATTTTCCCTTGCACAGTCTTTTAGGTATGTTCTTTGCCTACATTTTTAAGGATACTAGGATAAAAAATGATAGGAGGAACATTATATGAAAGGTTTGGATGACACTTTATGCAAAAGACCCGTCATATTGCTTTTTTCATATTGGGCAGAAGTTTCTTATGCTTAATCTCAGCATAGTAATGATTTCAGAGAGATGGGCCAAAATCTGCTTTGTCATCTGATTTATTCAATTATAGGGAAAGAAAAGAGTATACCAGTCAAGAAAAATTTCAGACTTTTTTTTGTTCTGATCGGTCAAAACCAGTTTTGACTAGACTAGTGGTCTAAGTGAAGCACTCAGTATGCTGGCCTCTAATTCCTAGTGGATGAGTGCCACATCCCAGAAAAACACATAAAAATTATTGGCATTTTACTTACAATATCAGAGAAGCCAGATATTGAACTGGGTTGGAGACTGAGTTACCCTCTCATTTCTAGAGGTGGTCCAACCTGAACAGACACGTTGGCACAATAAGGCTATGATAAGGATTTCTACACTTCTGTTGTCTATGCTACTCCCACTCTTTCTCTGTAGATAAGTCAAGGATTTAGTTGTAAAGGATTGTAAGTTTGGAAAACAAATCTGAAAACAGAATAAAAAATTGGCAGCAAATTAAAACAAATAATTGAGCCAAATTAAGTATGACAAAAATATTCCAGATTTTACTTAAAAGCAAAGTTTCATGAAAAAGAAAGTAAAATTTTATTTTTTGTTATAGAATGGAATAATAAAATACATAAGAAGAACACAAGAATGGCCCTACTGGGTCAGACTAAAGGTTCATCTAGCCCAGTATCTTGTCTTCTGACAGTGGCCAGTGCAAGGTGCCCCAGAGGGAATGAACAGAACAGGTAATCATCAAGTGATCCATTCTCTGTCGCTCATTCCCAGCTTCTGGCAAACAGAGGCTAGGGACACTATCCTTGCCCATCCTGGCTAATAGCCATTGATGGACCTATCCTCCATGAACTTATCTAGTTCTTTTTTGAACCGTGGTATAGTTTTGGTCTTCACAACATCCTCTGGCAAAGAGTCCCATAGGTTGACTGTGCACTGTGTGTAGCCCCATTCACTTCATAAGGGAGTCTCTTGATTTCTATGAGACTATGTGCATGAGCAATATTTGGCCCACTTTATACTTATGCTTTCTAATCTGATATGTTTAGTCAAGTGACTAGTGTGTCTGTTATCAAATTAGGGGCTCTAGCCCTTGGTATCTCTCAGTTATGAGAGTTCTAATGAAGACCAACACAAAAACTAACTGAAATTTAGCCAAAACCTGGTTCACTGAGGCTAATGGGAAAACTCCTATTGACATCAGTGGAACTCAGCATATGTTCACTCAAAGCAATAACCCTATCTTTCAGCAAACATACGTCTCTCCAT
This sequence comes from Lepidochelys olivacea, assembly GCF_965140295.1. Taxonomy (NCBI): domain Eukaryota; kingdom Metazoa; phylum Chordata; order Testudines; family Cheloniidae; genus Lepidochelys; species Lepidochelys olivacea. The sequence continues at coordinate 165,733,631 of NC_140413.1, forward strand.
CCAGATAGGCAGTTACAGTGCTTCCTCTTAGAGGCATTCATACAGTATAAACATGTCAGTATACATTACCATAAAATATGTATGTGAAGTCCTAGTTATAAGAAACAGGTGTAGCTTAAAAACACAAGGATTTTTATTTTTATTGTAAAGAGAATTAGCACTTGGGTGAGGATTAAAATCTATTTCTGGAGCAGGCATTTTTTTGTTTCACTACATATTCAAGCATTCTCTGGAACCCAGCTCTTTATAAAAATGTCACCACACAAGCACTTTTAGATGAGGGGACTCTGGAATAAATATGAGAGGTTTGTTCACCCTGAGCAGAAACCCCAGCATAACACTCCAATACACACAAAAGAGACAGACTTTGGAAAATGTTGGATAAAAGCATCAGAGCACTCAATTAATTTTCGGCAAGAAGAGGCCATTGCTGCAACTAGAGCAGCTAAAAGAAAGAAAAATAAAAGCCTGCAAGCGCAAAAAAAATTCTGAATGCATCTTATGAGTAGGAGAAAGCATTCTAATGAAAAATCAGATTAGGGCCTGATCCAATGCCTACTGAACATTGACTTCAATGGTCTTTGGATTGGCTGCTTAATTTTCTATATAGTCAGCTGCCTGCCACCCAAGACAATGTCTGTTACTACAAGATGTGCTAGAATCTTTGCATGGCCCTCATTGACTGCCATTTTTTTTATTTAGAGTCACTCTGCCTGCTTTTTGACTGAGTTCCCCAGTTGCTGTGGTTGTTGGTGTTTTTTTGGAAATCCTCTCTCATTCCCAGGTGCAGCAAGCTGTGCTTCAAAGCAGCACCCCGGCAGCCCACATTTACCATGATGGTATGATATGTTTTGTACAAAGTATGCCTTGTGAAGTATTCTAAAAGGCTTGATCTGTTGAACATTAATACCCTGTTAGATTGTCTGTGCTGTCATTGTATGTGAAGTTATGAAATTTTGCTATGTGCGTGTTACTGAAATATGTTGTGAGGTTGGAAACACCCCAACCAGCCTTTCAGGTACAACTGAGAAGCCAGAGAGTGTGGATGGCCCATTAAGGGGAATCCACCCTATCCAGGACTATCACAGGATCTGTATAAAACAAAGACTTCTCAGAGGGACATAGACAATGTCACATTCTCACATAGACAATGGACACTGCTTGACTCACGTCATAGCAAAAAGATCTTTCCAGCAAGCTGAAAGAACCTATAAAGGAGGGGAAGTGACATCATCATTTGTCCTCACTCTCCTCAAAACTCAACACCTGGAAACAGGTCTGAAGAACAAAGACTGAACTGGGGAGGTGGTTCCAGGCTCAAAAGAGGAATTTCAGCCTGTGTATGAAGGAACTTTACCATCAGGGTGAGACACTGCTTGATTCAAATCCTGTCTAGTTTACAGAACTCAGATTGCAATTCTACTTTTATTTCTTAGGAGACAACTTTGATCTGTATGCCTACTACTTATAATCACTTAAAATCTATCTTTCTGTAGTTAATAAATCTGTTTTATTTTTTAACTAAAGGTTTTTTGCTTGGAGTGCTTGGGAAATCTGCTCAGGAACAAGAGCTGGTGCATGTCCCCTCCACACTGAGGGAGGGCGGACTGGGTAATAAACTTACACTGGTCAGGCTTCTGACCAGGAAAAGATGGTACAGCTCTGGGGTCCTAGGCTGGGGAGCTGTGGGGAATTGGCTGGAGCCTATCTATTGTTGGTTCATGAGTGGCTGGCGAAAGCATTCATGTAACTCAGTTGGGTGTATCCCTTCCCGTGGATGTCTGTACAAGTGCAGTACCTGGAGGGGTTTGCAGCTTACCACAGCATCACAGTGTGAGAGGGAATCCAGGTTGATAAGACAGAGAGCTCAGCAGTACCCCAGTTCTAGGTTGCACCTGAGGAAACCCATCACACCAGTCTTACAAGTCTACCTCAGCTTTTCCCTGACAGGAATTGCCATTGCTTCAAAACACATCATGGAAATGTGGGGTAAACAACAAATTCATAATCAGTACAACTAGAGAGAATGTTCCGCAAATATCAGTATTAATAAAAGAAAAGTAATGTGTTTAGTTTTGTTATGGCTCCCAACAGAGTATATCCATTATTTATTTCCAACTGCATCTAGAATTTAAGACAAGAGGGAATAGAAATATTTCTTTCTTGAATTTATTAGATGCTTTTTACTCTGGGTGAACATTCATAACAAAAAATTGTTATGCAAGAAGTTGATGGTACCTGCTAGGAGTTTTTAATATAAGATCTATTTGTTCTATTATAATAAATGCATGCAACAGCTTCATATAGAAAAAAGTTATTTAAATTTCAACAGAATATATAACACCTCTTTGAAGAAAAAATTTAAGCTGAACATCAAAAAATTCAGCAGTTTCTCCTCCCTGCTCCCTGAGCCTTTTTTTAAAAAAACCTCAGTACTCTTGCCTGCTAAGTCAGTTTAAGAAAGGACTAAATTTAGCTTGACTAAGGGCTGAAGCAAATTGCATATGCAAAGTTATAAATAATTTAGAACAAAACTGGGAGCTTCATTTAACAATTTAAGGTGAGATGCATGCACATCATTTTTTACCACACTTTCTTTCTCAGAAATTAAAGTAGTTACACAAGCTACTCTGTACTGATGTGGTTCATCAGTTCAGCATGACGTCTTTAAGTAGCGTGAAAACTAGTTACAGGATCCCAGCTGGCTGAATTAGTGCCAAGGGGTGAGGCCTGCCTGCTGCCCTATCTACCTGTTCTGATTGTCTAACTGTGTCCCCCCTGCTTCCCAGGTCACCTGCCTGGTGATGCACTATGACTGCCCTATTCCAGTGTCTTATGTCCTCTCCTACTGCCTTGTTCTTACAGCTACTGTACCCAGTGAATTAAGAAATTTCTTCCAAAATGCACCATTTCTTTCTTTCCCCCCACAGGTCTAGAGAGTGGACTCTTGCAACAACTGCCACTAACACAACAAACATAAGTTTTACAGCCACATTGAGACTATCAGGCATTAGCTTGTGTTGCGGGAAGATGAGGGCTGCACAGAGTCAGGAAGACCTTCGAGGGCATTGTGCCAGAGAGGGCATATACAGTGTGTTTAAGAGCAACCAGGCATGCAAAGGAAATAAACCTGTTGTCACCTCTGCTTGCCAAGGAAGAAGAGGGATGGGCTATAGCCTTGCCGCCTCCCCACCCCTCTTTCTGTCTGATTGGGTGACTGTGGGATACTAGAATGGACGAAAAGGACTGCCCTTATGCCCAGCCACTGCAAAGAGGTGCAAGAGAGCAAAGGCTCCTTGTGCCCTCCTATGAACAAGAGACATTTCTGTAGTATCTGTGTGCTCCACAATTTTTAATGGACTAATTTTCCCCACCCCCCCTGTGAGGTAGGATAGTATTATCCCCATTTTACAGATGGGGAACTGAGGCACAAAGAGACTAATTGACTTATCCAACACCAGGCACAAAATCTATGCTGGAGGAGGGGAGTGAATCCAAGTCCCAGGCTCGCAACTTACCCTCTAGGCCATTATCTCTTGCACACTTTGCCTAGGGCCAGGCACAGTCTAACTGTAGGCCCTTTAGGGTACATCTACACTGCAATTAAACACCTACAGCTGGCCCATGTCAGTTGACTCAGGTTCGCAGGGCTGTTTAATTGTGGTGTAGACATCTGGCTGAAGCTGGAGCCTGCGCTCTACTGAAATTTGATGGTACTTGAGCTCCTAAATCCATTAGACATTTTTGAAAATCTCCTCCCTGGAAAGGCAAATCTTTTTTGTTTTATAGTCTGCAAAATACCCAGTTTCATTATTTTGTCTGAATCTGAAGATGTCAAGAAAGATTACAGAAGGATATTTTCCATTCTGCAATATACATGTTTTGTTCCTGTCTTTGAATCCTTTATCCCAATACAGAGAAACTTGGTAATACATCTTCCAAACTTGTTAATATATTTTTCTTTGTACCCTTCATCAAATTTACTTATGAAAGTAAAGTTATTCTCTGGAATGCTTACCACCACCACCATGAAATTCAAGGTCCCTGTGTAATGATGCTGGTTCTAGTGGGACCCAACTGAGAGTGCCAATTCAGGACAAATTGCTTAAAGCAGGGGAGTTACAGCCCAAACCTGGGGTTTTTCCACCTCTAAGGCAAACCAAACCAGCCAGACAGAGAGGACTTTGGTTTTACCCCACTGGCTAACCACAAGTCATACAAGCAATTCCCTTAGACGCTCCAGTTTCCCAGTATTACCACCAGTGCCACTCATTATGGGGACAAATGGTTATGAAAACCAATACCCTAGTAAAAGAAAAAAGGTTCTCCAGATCCCAAAGGACCAAGCCCCAGACCCAGGTCAATCCACAAATCAGATCTTACCCACAAATCATGCTGTTGTCAATCCTTTAGAATCTAAAATCTAAAGGTTTATTCATAAAAGGAAAAAGATATCTATGAGAGCAAGAATTGGTTAAATGGAATCAATTACATACAGTAATGGCAAAGTTCTTGGTTCAGGCTTGTAGCAGTGATAGAATAAACTTCAGGTTCAAATCAAGTCTCTGGAAAACATCCACAGCTGGGGTGGGTCATCAGTCCTTTGTGTAGAGCTTCCGTTTGTAACAAAGTCTCTCCAGAGGTAAGAAGCAGGACTGAAGACAAGATGGAGGAGCTGCAGCAGCTTTTTATATTCTCTTGCCATGTGGTCTCTGCTTTCCATGTCTATCACATGGCATGGAAAAACCTCAGAGTTCTGTCCACAGGCTCATCCCTGCATGCCTTGCTGAGTCACAAGGTGTATCTGCCTTCTCTCAGTGGGTCAGTTGTATAGCAGCTGGTCCTTAATGGGCCATCAAGCAGGCTAGGCAGAGCTGACATCAACTTGTCTGGGGTGTCACCCAGAAGCACAGCATAAGTTTGAAACACAGAGGGTATAGAGCCAATACTTATAACTTTTAATACAAAAATGATACGTGCATACAGATAGCATAATCATAACCAGCCAACCATAACCTTGTCTTAGACACCTTATTTGACCCTCTTTATACAAGATTTGGTGCCACTACAGGACTTTGGTTGCAACAGTGATCTATACGGTCCCAGATTACGTCAATAACGTCACACCCTGTATTCCCTTGAGACACCGATCCTCATTTTTACAGCACTCTAGTCTGGAGGCATAGGAAGAAGCTTACTGGACAGCTGATGTGGACTTGATTAAAAGCTACAGTATTACCTGCCAAAAATCCTAAAACATAACAAAGTATGCAGTACCTGCAAAATTATATATGACAGGGTGAGAAAGCAGAGGTCATTGGCTGGTTGAGCAATGGAAAAGACAGACAGTGTATAAGAAATATGAGAAGAAATGTTTATCTCGAGCAAGAGAAACAGAAAAACTCCAATCTTGAAGTAGAGCTTATAATCAATAGATAGGAGTTCTGCCAGATCATAGTTTTTCTGCCTAGCAAGATACTATTCTTATAAAGTTTCCTTCATTCCTGTAAGCCCTCTTTTGTAACTTACCTGGGTCTCCCATGTGTCATCTGTGCAGGAGTTAACTCCTTGCTTGCTGCAAATCAGGTTTGGTCTTCTGCTGCATCACAAGCCTGTATTCAAATAACCTTGTCCAAATTGTCTAAAATGTCAAGTTGAGAAAGATGCACTGAATATTGGAGATTTTAATTTTAAAACAATGCACTGGGACAATTTCTGCTCTCAGCTCCTCCAGAGTATCTCCAATGAACTCAGTGGAGTTTTTCCAGATTTACGTTGGTATAACAGAGAGCCGAATTTGACCCAATATTGCTGTGTACGTTTCCATGCACAAAGAGCTAAACATACTTCCTGTTTATAATAATTCATTGTAGATTAGGCAAAACGACAAGAAATTAAATCATCAACATACAAGGCTTGGTATGTTAGACTGCTTGGCAGCAGTAGCTCTGCTAACAAAATGGTTCTGGTCTCTGCATGCGGGCAGAGTTCTTAGCAATTTTAAAGTTGTAGGGCACAGTAAACCAAGGCATAACATTTTCAAGACGCATACACCAGAAGTAACTTTTACCCACTTCTACAGAATTCATGTTAAAAGCAGCTGCATAAGCATAACATAACTAATTCTGGCACACACTTTCTCTCACTCACACACACAAAGGGAGCTATGTAGCATCTCCTGACTCGTTAGGCCTTTGTGCTAATTGTTTCCTGTAGGTTATTCAACAATGAAACATTTCCTTAGGAAACATCCTGGGCCTAACCCTGAACACATTTGTCCACATGCATGATTTATGCACATGGGCCTTCCCCATGAGTCCAACAGCATTGCTTATGTGTGTAAAGTTAAGTATGCGCCTAAGTGTTCACAGGATTAAGGCTTAAGATTGCAACTAAGGGAGACCCTTTGAAAGTGTAGCCCTGTTTTTCTTGTGCTTGCATTTTTTTGGCAGTTTATTCCTATTTCAGTTGGCACAGTTAAAAAAAATAAAACCAAGATGCATCTATGCAAGCAAGAGCTTCTGATGATACACTAATGGCAAAAATTCATTGTACAAGGGAAAGCAGCTACAGATGTTTTATGAAGTAAATGATAAAACGTACGGAGGGCGTAACTCAGAAAAGGAGGGTGCAGTCTGAGGTCCATGATCAATGGCTGGTGACAGCTGATTGAAATTTTAAAGGAATCATTTTAACAAGAAAAGCACTGTGCATTTGTTGAGATGGGTGCAGTGATGAAAAATTCAGAGAGCACATTTTATTCCGGTTTCAGAGTAACCGGCCGTGTTAGTCTGTATTCGCAAAAAGAAAAGGAGGACTTGAGTTTCTAAGGTGCCACAAGTACTCCTTTTCTCATTTCATTCTGGTATGATTCAAATACCTGTTTTTATTTTCATCAAAATGTCACAACACTTTATATGGCTTATTTCCTCTGTTGACATTCGGCTAATCAGTGTATTGCTGATGATTTTAAAGTATTTAACTGAAGCACCATTATCTTCCTCTTAGCTAAGTAAGAGATAGAGCCCATAATGACTCACCGCATAGCATTTAGTCATGACAAAACAAGAAAAAAAATCCATAACTATCTTTGTGTGTATGTGTGTATGGTTGGGGAAGGATTTTTAAACAATGAACCTGGGGAACTATTATTTGCCCCCTGGTAATGAAGGGGGGAAAATGCAAGTGTGAAATGAGTATTAACAGAGACAGCACACAATAAATATAAAAATACTCCTGCTCTTTTAAAATCTGCCATGGATTTTTTTATATCCACAGGGGAGTTAAGATTTAACTAGTACAGAGCTGCGGGAAGCGGCGGCCAGCACATCCCTGCAGCCCGAGCTGCTTCCTGCAGCTCCCATTGGCCAAGAACGGTGAACTGTGGCCACTGGGAGCTGTGGGGGGCCATGCCTGAGGACTGTCAACGTAAACAAAATGTCTCGTGACCTGAGAGCAGATTACCCTGATGGGCCAAGTGCCAGTGGTTGCTAACCCCTGAACTAGTGGGTAAAATTTTCAAACACACTTCCTCCCTTGTGGTCCACCAAAGACACCCTCAAAGATTTACAGCTCCCAGCTGTCACCTCTCTTGGGCAAAAGCCTGTGTCTGTCTCCCTCCTGACCAGTGTTTTTCCAGGCTCCATAGCATCCTGCCCACAGTGTGATATTCCCAACAAGCCACACCACCTAAAAGGACAGCGTCTACACTTTGCTTTCTCTCCAGAGGCTATGCCCAGTATATTGTTACCATACAGCTCTTTATAACCAAGCACATTTATTCTTAAGGTAGAAGCATTACAGAGAAAACACTCAAAACAAACAAACAACAAAAAGAATCTACGCACATTCTAAAATCTTACCAGCGGTCACCCCAACTCCAAACTCAGGCTCAGGTATGTGTCAGTCCTTCAAAATCCACAACTGGATTTTCCCCATGGCTACATGTTCATAACTGTCTTAGGGTCAGAACCAGAAGCCATGCTGGGCAGAGCAGCAGTTTCTTTATACAGCTTGGGCCTTTGATCTTGGCCTTCGGTAACAGGTAATGAACAGACAAAAACTTTCTCCTCAGGGAGTAGCTTCAAAAGGCTGGGGTTTTCCATAGCAAGAATTGGGTAATTAACATCTCCCTAGGGTATCCCCAGGAAATCCACTTAAAACTTATTGTCCCAAAAGTCCATACTTGTCTGGCACATTTTCAGTATAGTTTTTTGAACTTCTGGTGATTACATCGGTCACAGCTCTGCACACACACATCCCCCCCCCGAGAGGTTATATATAATTGTAGCCTAAAATAATACATAAACTTAATACAAAAAGGTTTTTCAAGGCTATTGCAGGAAACTGACAGATCTGTCACATGCCCCTAAGTGATTTAGGATTTTAAGTCCCACTGACTTTCAAGTTGCTTAATTACTTTTGAAAATTTTGCCCAGTATTTCTAACAGAAGTGCTCCCAACAAAAAACAGTCTCAGAACCTACGGACTCCCAGTAAACCGCTTCCTGCAGCACCATAGGTGGCAATCTCCCCACTAGTTCCATAGAAGGGATGAATAACATAGCTGACCAGCATGAATAGTAGTGCTATTCAGTCACTTTAATATGCCCTAAATATTCACGATCTGGATATGCAGCTGCCTTCAGCTGCAGTAGCAGACACGTAGGGGTTGAACACCCTTCCAGGTCCAGTAGTGAAGGCAAAGTCAAACGTGAAGGTGCCCAGATCAGCTTCTTCCCACATGGCCTGCTTAGTGCAGAAGGGGTTGGTTTCTGAGCCATTGAGTCCTCTGTCCTTCCTTCTACCAACACAGGGAGAAGAGTGAAGAAGAAAGAAGAAATTTGTCCGTGCGTGCCTCTTCTAGGAGGGCAGGACAAAGATGAGCGGACTCCCCTTCCCTGTAGCCAGTGGGAGAAAGAGTGAATGACTGGCGTTCAGGGAAGCGATGAAAAAGAGCAAACCTAGTGTTGCAACCCTAAACTTCATAGATAGCTCAAGAAAAGAGACATTCACAGTGTTACACATTCTTCTCAGAGGGATCAGGGCTCAAAGACAGCATGGGTGCGTCTCCCCTGATTTTATGAAAGGAGTAAGGAGGATAAGAGTGATCAGATAGGCCTGGGAGCAGAGGGGAAGAGAGAGGGTCCAATTCCAGCAATATTCAAATTTGGGATGATCATCCTGCAAATATTAGGACATAATTCATTCCCTACTATACCCTCAGTAATACAAACATCATCCAAATCTACATAGCGGCCTAACAGGCACAACCATGTTTTCCTTAGGAGATCATAGTCCAAGATAAATCACACAGCTGCAGCTCTTACTCTGATTTAGGTGTTTGGGACATTATTGGTTGCCAGGAAAATATGGACTGTTCACTGCAGCAGGTCTTGGCAGGTAACTGAATACAATGGACATGATCCTGCAGGACTGAGCCCAGACTGATTAGTAAATATTTTGTTTTAAAGTGCAAATTGATATGTAATTTTTAAGTCTGCACATCTATATGGCGGTACTAATTCAGAATCTTAAAAGAGATTAAAATATTTTTCAGTTCACATTTAACAAGGCTGCTTTAACATGTTAAAGAGAGTGAAACACCCACATACATTAGGAATTAATTTAGAGAGAATTCTTTTATTTTACTTAAATATAAACATATTAAGTGTCTTCATTACTGGCTATATATGTGCAAGTGTTATCTATTTTGCATGAATGTGAAATCAAGGACAGCTTGCTATTTATTTTAACCGATTTGCTCAAACTGTGGGTCATTTTTCAATATCCAAGAATTTGTATAGAGTCTCTTGTCCATTGAGAGAGAGGGGGGGGGGAAGGAAGGTAGGGAGAATTATTTTAAATCCCTGTAATCAAACTAATCTATAACAATTACAGTAGCTGTCTCGATCTGTAACTCCCTTTAGTTGTAGCTGTGGTACTCTTAATTGCAATATAAAGAAAGAGAGCTAGAAACAGATTATTTTAGAAGGAGACATAATGTTCTTGGATATTTGAGGAAGTTGATTATAGATAAATAATTGCTTGGTAGAGGACACCAACTTTCAATAATAGTGGAATCAGCATAAAGGTCTTCTGGTGCACAACAGAATGCTTGTATGTCATGCAAATTAATAATTCCTTTAGAAGGGCAGCTATTTGATAGAAATACATAAATATAAAATACCTCTTTCTGTTCCTTCCATTTCTGTGGGAGATCAGCAACAAGGTAAATCAAATATTGTGGGTTATGTCACAGAACATGAGAAGTTTGCCATTCCCACCCATTACATTAATGAGACACTATCAACCTGAAAAATCACATTTGTGCATGAAAAGGGGTTGCCTATTATTGCTATACCTAATGCCTAGGGCCCTGATCATACAAACACTTATACATGTGCTTAACCTTACACGCTGTGAGTAGTCCCACTGGCTTCAATGGGGCTAGACTTTCAAGTGCTGAGCGCTCACAATTGGAGCTCGGTTTTCTAAAGTTCCCAGCTCCCCGTTAGGCACCTAAATAAAGGCCAGATTTTCCAAACCGCTCAGCAGCAACATGCTGAATTATTTTTAAAAATTGGCTTCTTATTTTGGTTCCTAAATAGGAGCTGAACTCTTGAAAATCTGCCCGCAATTGTGGGTACCGAGTCCTTCTGAAAATTCTGGCCATAACACACAAAGTTAAGCACTGTGTCAGTCTTCACGGGATTTGGGCATAAGACAGTGAAGACTGAAAAAAAAGTTAGTGAACAAAGCTACACATTTTTTCCATTTGTTTTCATTTGTGCACAGTGTAACTGTGAGCTGACAGGCAGTTGCACTTCCTGTCTCTTTTACTAACACAATTATCACATCCCTCTCATGAGCTGTTTTGGCTGGAATCCTGTGCATGCTCTTCACCAGACACTGTAAGAGAGCGTTCTCAGCTTGCATGGCAACAGAGCTGCTTCTGTTTCTAAGATCAGAGCCAAGAGGCTCTCCCTTTTACTCTCGGCACCTCTTCATAGAATTGGGGAGTAACAACGGACAGGAGGAGGCGATCAGGGGAACCCACTCCCTCCCATCCCTAACCTCTGCCCAGAAGCAAGAGTAGTGTAGGGCCTAGGGCCATACTTCATTTCCCAGCCTCCGCACAAACTCAGGGAGCACCAGAAATTGGGGGAAGGCAAGAGTCCCCATCTTCCCTCCACTGCAGAGGTGCTGACTTTCTGAGTTCCCCGGGGGGGGGGGTGCTCAACCTCCATTCTTCCCAGGTTTGAGGCACAGTCCTCTGCACAGAGCCAGGGAGCCTAGGGTGGGGGCAAGGAGTGCACTTTCATTCCTCCTTGGAGATCAATGAGAGCTTTGGGGGAAAGGAAAGAGCTGGGAAAAAAACAGTATGTGACCATGTAACTACAGATTGTATCATAAAGCACACACAAGAAGAGACAAATTAAGGTTGCAGAGGCAACCTAAATTCTGGCATTTCCTATCTCTTGAGTGCTTGACTTTACAGCTTAATATTCTTTTAATGTAGTTTTTTGCATGTAATATCTTAGATGAGTTAGATTTTTGACTTGTAGATTGCAAAGCTCCTTACAAGGATTACTGCCCCCATTCTAAGGTAACTGAGGCACAGAGTTCAGTGTCCTAGCACCTAGATCACACTGCCATCTCAGAAGTTTTCTGTGGTAAAGCTAGAAGACATACTTCCTTAGAGATTTCCTAATCCCACCCCTTCTTGGGAAAGATTATAAGCATGTCCAGTGCTTCCTCAGTTTGACAGGGGAGCTGAATTAACAGCAATTCTATTGCCAGTGCTAAAGTACACAGATTACTAGGTTTGTTTAGTTTTTCTGGCAGCTTTTCCTTTGTAATTTAAAACATGGCACTGAGTTTTGTCTATGTTGATTTCTCTGCAAAATAAAAGCTTCAGGACACAGGGTTCTAGTTAGCAGCCTGTCTGTACTAAGTACATACACACCTAAATCCAAGCAGGATATACTCCCTAATAAAGGTAGTAGTGTTGATGTAATATACTTAGGGTATGTCTACACTGCAATAAAACACCTGCAGCTGGCCTGTGCCAGCTGACTCAGGTTTGTGGAGCTTGGGCTCCAGGGCTATAAAACTGAAGTGTAGATGTTTGGGCTCAGACTGGACCCGGGGCCCTCTCCCCTTATGGGGTCCCACATAGAATCACAGAAATGTACGGTGGGAAGGGACCTTGAGAATTCCAGCCCCGTGCGCTATGGCAGGGCCAAGTAAATCTAGACCATCCCTGACAGGTGCTTGTCCAACCTGGTTTTAAAATCTTCCAATGATAGGGAGTCATAAGAAAATACATAAGAACATAAGAATGGCCCTACTAGGTCAGATCAAAGGTCCATCTAGCCCAGTATCCTGTCTACTGACAGTGCCAATGCCAGGTGCCCCAGAGGGAATGAACAGAAAAGGTAATGATCAAGTGATCCATCCCCCGTCGCCCATTCCCAGCTTCTGGCAAACAGAGACTAGGGATACCATCCCCGCCCATCCATAGCCATTGATGGACCTATCCTCCATGAACTTATCTCGTTCTTTTTTGAACCCTGTTATAGTCTTGGTCTTCTCAACATCCTCCGGCAAAGAGTTCTACAGACTGACTGTGCGTGTGTGAAAAAATACTTCCTTTTGTTTGTTTTAAACCTGCTGCCTATTAGTCCACCACCTCCCTGGGAAGCTTATTCCAGAACTTAACTACCTTTATAATTAGAAAGATTTTACTGATATTTAACCTAAATCTCCCTTGCTGCAGATTAAATCCATTACTTCTTATCCTATCTTCAGTGGACATGGAGAACAATTGATCACATTTCTCTTTGTAACAACCCTTACTATATTTAAAGGTTATCACCTGGTTGCCCATCAGTCTTCTTTTCTCAAGATTAAACATGTTCAGTTTCTTTAACCTTTCCTCGTAGGTCAGGTTTTCTAAGCCTTTTATCATTTGTGTTGCTTTGGTCTGGATTCTCTCTAATTTGCCCACATCTTTCCTAAACTGTGGCACCCTGAACTGGACACAGAACTCCACCTGAGGCCTCACCAGTGCCAAGTAGAGTGGGACAATTACCTCTCATGTCCTACATAAGCACTCCAATTAATATACCACCAAATATTAGCCTTTTTAATAGCTGCATCACATTGTTGACTCTTTTGATTTGTGACCACTATAACACTAGATCCTTTCCAGAAGTACTACCACCTAGCCAGTTATCCCCCATTTTGTATTTGTGCATTTGATCCTAAGTGAAGTACTTTGCACTTGTCTTTAGTGAATTATCTTGTTGAATTCAGCCCAATTCTCCAATCTTTGTCAATGTCATTTTAAATTCTAATCATGTCCTCCAGAGTGGTTGTAACCCGCTCCCCTGCGAGCTTGATGCCATCTGCAGATTTTAGAAGTATACTCTCTGTTCTATTATCCAAATCATTAAAGACATTTTGAATAGCATTGGTCCAAGGACTGACTCCCGTGGAATCTCACTAGATAGCTCCCTCCATTTTGACAATGAACCACTGACAACTACTCTTGGAGTACTGCCTTTCAACCAGTTGTGTACCCACCTTATAGTAAATTCATATAGACTGCATTTCCCTAGTTTGCTTATGAGTGTGTCATGCAGGACTGTGTCAAAAGCCTTACTAAAATCAAGATATATCACATCTACTGTTCCCCACCATCCAGTATGCCAGTAATGCTGTCAAAGAAAATTAGATTGGCGTAGCATGATTTGTCCTTGACAAATTGATGCTGGCTATTCCTTATAACTCTATTATCCTTTAGATGTTTACAAACTGATTGTTTGATAATTTGTTCCAGTATCTTTCCAGGATATCTAAGTGTAAGCGGGGGAATAGTCCCGCTATTGTGGGGAACTTTCCTGGCTTCTGTACTACCCGGGTGAAGTGGGCTAGTGAAAGGATCTGAGTCCTCACTCCCACTTCCTTTACCCAGAGGCCTCCCTGCCCTTGAGGACTCCCTTTCCACTTTCCTGTCTGGCAGAGTCCTCGTAACCCCCGACAAGGCTGGGCCCAGGATTCCTAGGAGGCTCGACCCCCAACCCTGCTGCGGTCACCTAGGACAGGGGCTAGGGTGTCCCCACTCCAGGGTACTCTCTCTGCACTGGGCACTTCTCTGACCCACTGATCATTACATACAATTTAAAGCAAATGCAAGTTATTTAATCAACAATTAATTTTTAAAAGAATAAGGGGAAATGGGAAAGGTTAAAGGAAACATCACCCCGCTCTGTGGCAGGGAACATCACAAACAGTGTCTCTGGAATGTCAGGGCAGTTCACAGTCTGTTCCTTGTAAGTCCCAGGCCTCCTGCTCAGGCCCTGGCTGTGCTGCAGGGATGCTGTGGGTTGGACACTTGCTCTGATGGTAGCCATATGCTCTCAGGCTCTAGGTGGCAGGACCCTTCTTCCCAGTGTTGTCCCCACCCTGTCAGGATTACCAATCCCCCTCCGAGTCTGGCCTGCAGAGCCTCCTAGCTAAGGCGTCTCCCTGTGCTGGGCCCACTGCCCAGGGTCCCCCCTCGCTCCCCCCAGCTGCTCACGACACCCGGCTCCGGCCTGCTCCAGCCCCAGCTCCACTCTGTCTCAGCTCCAGCACCACTCTGCCTCAGCACAGCTGCTGCTCTGCCTCCAGCTCCCTGGGCTGCTTCTCTGGCCCCTCTGGCTCTGGTTGCTACAGCTCTGCTCCCAGGGCCAGTCTGCTCTCTCTGGGCTGCTTTTCTGGTCCCTCTAGATGTGACACAGCTCTGCTCCCTAGCTCAGCTTGGGCCCCTGCTTTCTGCTTAGCTCAGCCCCACTCTGTCTGACCCAGGCAATTCCAGCTCACATAGAGGACGGGACCCTCCTGACTCCCTGATTAGCCTGCCTGCCCTGTCATTCAGGCTGACCTGGAGCATTGGCCTCTCCCCATTGTTCCTGGGGACTGTCAGTCTCAGGGTCCTGATTTCCCATTGTCCCTTCCCCTTTTAGTACTGGAAGATAGCCAACCAAAACCCCCCTACTGAATGTTAGTAAGGGGGCATAAGTGAGGCTGACTGATCTGTAATTCCTCAGGTCCTTTTTGTTCCCCCTTTTAAAAATAGGTACTATGTTTACTCTTCTTTAGTCTTTGGGGACCTCACATGTCCTTCATGAGCTCTCAAACGATAATTACTGAAGATTCCAAGATTTCTTCAGCTAGTTCCTTAAGGACCCCAGGATAAATTTCATCAGCCTCTGACAATTTGAATACATCTAATTTATCTAAATATTCTTTAACCTGTTCTTTCCCTGTTTTGCCTTGTGTTCCTTCCCCCTTATTGTTAACATTTAATATGTTGAGTATCTAGTCACCATTATCCTTTTTAGTGAAGACGGAAGCAAAATGGGCATTTGTCATAAATATAAAGGGAAGGGTAAACCCCTTTGAAATCCCTCCTGGCCAGGGGAAAGCTCCTCTCACCTGTAAAGGGTTAAGAAGCTAAAGGTAACCTCGCTGGCACCTGACCAAAATGACCAATGAGGAGACAAGATACTTTCAAAAGCTGGGAGGAGGGAGAGAAACAAAGGGTCTGTGTGTCTGTCTATATGCTGGTCTTTACCGGGGATAGACCAGGAATGGAGTCTTAGAACTTTTAGTAAGTAATCTAGCTAGGTATGTGTTAGATTATGATTTCTTTAAATGGCTGAGAAAAGAATTGTGCTGAATAGAATAACTATTTCTGTCTATCTTTTTTGTAACTTAAGGTTTTGCCTAGAGGGGTTCTCTATGTTTTTGAATCTAATTACCCTGCAAGATATCTACCATCCTGATTTTACAGGGGGGATTTCTTTATTTCTATTTACTTCTATTTTTATTAAAAGTCTTCTTGTAAGAAAACTGAATGCTTTTTCATTGTTCTCAGATCCAAGGATCTGGGTCTGTAGTCACCTAGGCAAATTGGTGAGGCTTTTTACCAAACCTTGTCCAGGAAGTGGGGTGCAAGGTTTTGGGAAGTATTTTGGGGGGAAGGACGCGTCCAAACAGCTCTTTCCCAGTAACCAGTATTAGTTTGGTGGTGGTAGCGGCCAGTCCAAGGACAACGGGTGGAATATTTTGTACCTTGGGGAAGTTTTGACCTAAGCTGGTAAAGATAAGCTTAGGAGGTTTTTCATGCAGGTCCCCACATCTGTACCCTAGAGTTCAGAGTGGGGGAGGAACCTTGACAGCATTAAATAACCTCAGCTTTCTTGATGTCTTCAGTTATTAGCTCTCCATCCTCACTGAGCAGAGGACCTTTAAGTTCCTTTGTTTTTCTCTTGTTCCTAATGTAGTTAAAGAACTTCTTATTACCTTTTATGTCCTTTGCTAGTCACTGGGGAACAAATATGTGGTATTGCTTCTCTAGCAGAGAAAGGTATAATACAATCCAATGGTTGGAAGCTAAAGCTAGACAAATCATACTGGAAATAAGGCATCTATTTTTAAGAGACAGAGTAACTGACCATCGGAACAAATTACCATGGAACGCAGCGGATTCTCTGTCACTCACAATTTTTAAATCAAGATTGGATGTTTTTCTAAGAGATGCTTTCGGAATTATTTTGGGGAAATTCCATATGTGTGTTATATAGGAGGTACCTTCTAGCCTTCGAATCTATGAAATAATGATATGTAACTGAAAACACTACACCGTGACACAAGGAGAAACTAGAGGCATCTAAGCTGTAATATAAAGAAGAAAAAGATTTGCCTCCTGATGACACAGAAAGAAAGGGACGAAGTCTAATGAGAAAGGTGGACATCAGAGAAGTGACATGACAAAACAGGTCAAAATAACAGTAAGGGAAAGAGTTAGCTTTTCATTTAGTGAATATTGAGCTGTTTCTGGTGCCTGGAACACAGTGGCATAAGAAGGGAAAAAAGCAAAACTGATGAACCATAAAGGTCAAAATTGGAACAACTGAGCAATTCCTAACCGTTAACTTGTCAGGTTAAAAAAAAAAAAGATAAAGCACAGTTGGAGATTAAACCCTGGTATAATTTTAATTGAGTCCCTTAATTTACATCAAGGATGTAACCCATTTTCCTTTGTTCCTGTTCAAAGACTGAACTCTGACTGCTTTAGAAACTGGAATTGCTATCGAAACTTTTTTTTACCGGATGGTTAATAAAACAAGTGGAGGTGGTGAACACAAGACAAGATGATGGAAGACAGCCAAAGTAAAAAGGAAGTGTAGGAATAAAGCAGTGTACAAGACATACCATATTTGTGCTTAGGACTGATTCTACATTCTTTGCTCATCCAAAAGCCCTCACGACTTTTGTGGGAGTTTTTGGTGCACTGCAAGATTAAAACAGAAAGTTAAGAAGGACTAAATAATACAATTCTACATACTGAAGATTTAAAAAAAAAATAGAGCATTAAGATTACATCTTCACTTGTGACTGTACAGGTTTACGTGTGCATTGTTGTGCCATAACCCCCTTATTGTCCACATCTGAAGCCCTGCAGCACATTCTCGAAGGAAAGCGTACAGCAAGAATGGTAGCATGCATGAGAGACATGAGTAGGTACACGCCTCTTCTGCGGCACAACCCCATAACCATTCTACAATACAGTGTAGGCAAGAGGCTGCATGGTCTGGGGAGAAAGGGAAGAAGGGGGCAGGTTTGGAAAAGGCCAGTGTGGGGAAAGAACAGTTTTATGACAGTCTTTGGAGCACACCCAGATGCTCATCAGTCTGTGGTCAGAGTATGTCGTCCTCTGTGTCTTTGCCCAGAGTGGCAGGAATATACACTTCTACTGGGAGATTTCATGGAGGCTGGTATTCAATGGACTCCATCCCAGTGCTGGGAGGGCTTGAAGTACCTGAGTTTCCTGTACCGGAGAGTGAAGGACTGAAACAGTTGCTCCAGGAGGAAACCTCACACTTCCCCATGCTACGATGAACTGGACCAGATGCTCTCTAGGGCTGCAAGTATGGGGCCCGAAGTGACTCATCACCCTGTACTCAACCCCTCTAACCTCGTCATATGATGGGATGCTGACGAGGGGCCAGGCGAGAAGGCAGTGGGGACATCTGAGGAAGTATCAGGAGACTGGGAGGAAGAGGATCATGTAATTCTGCACCTCTACCTAGTGGACCCAGTTGAGGAAGCCCCCCTGAGGAGCCCGAAGCTGCAGGAACCAGAACTTGAGGCTAATACATTTTACAATGGACTCTGCCCCTCAGAAATACCCCCTCTTGCTCCAGTGCCACATGGCTTGGCCCAGTCCCTCCACCACCACCCATCACACCCCACCCAGACATGGTCTTGGAGCAACACACTGCTGAAAAATCAATGGTATTATTGAAATCCCATCAACCACTGTAACACACTTAACAGAAGCTACAACAAAGAGCGTTACTGAGCAGTTACTGTGCCTCTGGTTCCTGTGCATTTCTTGGCCAGCACTTTGGTAGGGATAATCTCTAGGCCGTATGGACTGGGGAAAAAGGGAAGGAGGGGGCAGGTTTGGAAAAGGCCCATGTGGGGAAAGAACAATTTTATGACATTTATGGTTGTTCAAAGATTCACCCCCACCGTCCCATCTTTCCTTCCACTTAGAAGCAGGAGCCATACGGAAGGCGGGGGTGCTTTGGCTGGCTTGGGTTTGGGCCTGCCTAGGTGTGGGAAGGGAAAGGACTTTTTTGGTTGTCTGAGGAACTTAAAAGTGATCCATTCTCCCTGTGATAATTTCAGATGTTTTGTACCATTCCCAGTCCCTGGTATCTGGCCTCCCCCTGCGTTGAGCCACTCTGCAGAAGCTGGGAGAAGTAGGGGTGGGGGAAGGATCCGCTCCGGTGGTTGCGGAAACACAGTGTCATGTCCCTTAGCGGTGGAGAGGCAACTGACTTGCAGTGTTAATCGGAAAGTTCAGGGAAGAAAATACACTTGGGGTATGACTCTGTTTCCCCATTCCTTTCAATGCTGTTCACTGGACACAGGGACTGGACTTTCTGGCGATGCAGAAGGAGTTCAGGGTGGAAGGATGCTATTTGTGGTTCTCTGTTCCTCTTCCATGGGAACTCCATCTGCTAGCTTAGAAAACAGTCAATCAGTTTCCTCTCCAATTGCCTCCCAGTCCTGTAAGCATAATTCAGCAAATTTTTGGTGTAGCAGAAACTTAAGCTGATCCTTCAGATTTAAGAGCAGGGCATATGCTTGGTCCACCTTCATAGCTCACCAAACTCCTCCTTGCAGCAATATGTAGATATCAGCAGAAACCCCTCTCCGGCATAGGCGGCTGGATCTTTTCAACAGTACTGGAAACATACCTCTCTTTTCCATTCTGGTACCTTCAAAACTGCTGTGTTCTCCAACTGATGGCCAGCCCTTAAAGAACAGATAGGAACTGAACCCCACTCCAACCACCCCTTCATGCACTGGAAATATTACATTTTAACAGTACTAAAAGTCTCTTACCATTATTACCTTCAGCTCCTTCTTTGTGGGCTGCAAAGTTGTCTGAAGGAAGGAGACTGTAACAGCAGCATTCCTGAGACACTGAAAAGTATTAATATTGTGGCCTTTTGTAGCAGTTATGTTTTGTGAAGGGATTTCTTATGTTCTTACAAAAGAGAAATTAAATTAAAGCTAGCTACACAGCTGGCTGTAGCAGAGACTATTTGTGTAAGCCCTGGTCTACACTAGGACTTTAGGTCGAATTTAGCAGAGTTAAATTGATGTAAACCTGCACCCATCCACACGATGAAGCCCTTTTTTTCGACTTAAAGGGCTCTTAAAACCGATTTCCTTACTCCACCCCTGACAAGTGGATTAGCGCTTAAATCGACCTTGCCGGGTCGAATTTGGAGTACTGTGGACACAATTCGACGGTATTGGCCTCCGGGAGCTATCCCAGAGTGCTCCATTGTGACCGCTCTGGACAGCGCTCTCAACTCAGATGCACTAGCCAGGTAGACAGGAAAAGAACCGCGAACTTTTGAATCTCATTTCCGGAGACTGCGGGAACTGTGGGATAGCTACCCACAGTGCAACACTCCAGAAGTCGACGCTTGCCTCGGTACTGTGGAAGCACTCTGCCGAGTTAATGCACTTAACGCACTTAGAGCATTTTCTGTGGGGACACACATACTCGAATATATAAAACCGATTTCTAAAAAACCGACTTCTATAAATTCGCCCTAATTTCGTAGTGTAGACATACCCTAAGGGTTGAAGGATCAGACCCATAGTGCTGTCTATAATAGTAGTAGTCTGCACTAGCAAATTCTCATGATTAAGAGATGCAAACTATTTTGGAAATCTGATAGTTTTGATAAGCAAAAGTCGATAGAGAAAAATATCTTCAAATATAAAAATATCCTTAGAAACAAGAAACCTGCATGGTTTCTTTAGGGCGCTGGTAGAGAAGACTATCTCTGTACATTAGACAAGAGAATCCTTTATGATGGAATTTGTCACTGTCATTTGTGTCATGCTCGCAAGATAGAACTAAACATTTTGGAAAAAACGGACAATACTGAATGAGAACAGTAACGTTCATGAGCATGAGAGTATCTAAAAAAATGAGAACAGAAATGTATGGAAAACCTACCAACAAGAACAACATATTATACATGCAGAGTAGTTTCCATCCTCCATCCATCTGTCCAAAATGGATTAATCTTCCATCACATTTAAAAGTGAAACTAACAGTAACCGGTGATGGCATATGGATGGAACAAATACCTGAAGCGAAAGGTTTGTGGAAACAGGATTCAGGGAAAGGAATACAAGCTCCAGTGGAGGAAGTAATAAACTTAATGAGGCAAGAACAACAACACGAAAGGGAGGAGAGATAGCAGTACAGAGATCAAAACACCATGAACCTTCTAGATTAATGAGATAAAGGACTCATCAATATTGACCTTTTAATATAATCCTTTGCACACTGAGTGATGCCTGCCTTAGAGTGCTATTCATGTCCTTCTCCCATTTACATCTCTGAGCCTTTGTCCATATTGACCCTTCTCCACAAAGACTTCCGAGTCCAAAACCATCTCCTTCCATAGAAAAGGCAGTGTGTGGGTTCTCAGAGAGGAAAATCTCTGCATCTGTTGTTGTGCCTGTCCCACCCTATCATTTCACTGGGCGAGGGGTGAGTTTTACCCTTCTATGTGGAATAGGCTACAAGGTCTACGCAGAGGCCCTGTGGAGTCCCAGGGATCTGCAGGAAACCAGGGCTTCCCACAGAGAGGCCTTGTGCCCCCACATCAACTCTGGCTAGAGGCAGCTCCTTGCTCCCACGCAGCACAGTCCCATGAACCCAGCAGCATTACTGAATCCTCATTTTTCCCTTGGAAATTGGGCCACAATAGCATATGTATAGGATATGCGGTTTCCTTGACCAAAGCACCATACAGAGCTTGTGTACAGGGAAGAGCAGTGAGTGGAGATCATTCCACACAGTCTCATTCCTCCTGGCACCACTTCTGAGGGCTTTCCACTATAAAGTGATATGATTTGGCCTATGAAAAAAAGGGCATAAGATATTAAACTTGTCTGTTTTACAGTTTAAATTAAAGAATATTCTCTCTGGAGACATAGGATGCTTTTCCTTTGGGCCCTTTATAAAATGTTCTAGTATTGTTTGAACTGCCCAACTGTTTTAACATTTAAAGAGACAACATAAATGAACTTGGTTAATATTCATTTCATGTTAGAAATCTGATGATTCCTATGATTTGGAAGCAGCAATATTGTTACATCCAATGAATTACAGCCCTCAGGGAAATAACTCAGAGTGCTTTAGTCTGGATCATGTTCTAACCATGCATTTCTTACCCCTAAAAACTACTCCAAGAGAGTATTTTAGTTTTCTCTTGCATGTAAATTATTGCAGATGTTCTGCTGTGGGAATGCTATAATTTCATATTTATACTGCGCTAGCTCCCAGAGGCCCCACTCTAAAGAACTGCAATTGTACTGGAGTTTCTTCCTTCCTTTAATTATGTGTGGATGAGAGTGAAATTGTATCTCACTGCTATTATTTGTGTGTCAGGTGATGTTTAGTGGTTAATCGTGTGTTTGTTTTTAATTACCATTATTTGTACTTCAGTGTGTTAAGGCCCAGTTATTATTATTGACACCAGGGTAGCACCTACAGCACCCAACCTATATTAAGGCCCCATTGTCATAGGCACCATATAAACACACAGTAGGAGACAGTCTCTGTCCTGCAGAGCTTACAATCTAATTAGATAAGACAGAAAAGAAACACTGTTATCCTCATTTCGCAGATGGAGAAATGAGGCAAAATGATAAAGTGACTTGCTCAGGTCATGCAGGAAGTCTGTGGCAGTAGAATATAGATCTCCTGAGTTGCACAATAGTTCTTTAGCAACAAGACTTGCCTTCCATCTTTTCTGTTTTCATTAAAATCAATGACAAAACTCCAATTGCTTTCAGTGAGAGCAAGGCCCTGTGTGTTCCATCTCACAGTAACCCAAGGGACAAGCTGTCCTTACAAAGGCATTCTTTCAGGACTACTGCCAATGCACAGATGCCGGGTGGCTTCCATAGAGGAGCAACTGGCACTATTTCACTGTCCCCAGGAATTATGAGGGTTTTGCAGGAGTAATTTTGTGCCTACAAATAACTGTGCCTGCAGCAAATTGCACAGATGTCTCTGTGCTACCAGTTTCACACACAAATTGTTGTAGGATGAAAATTGTAGGCAAGTTATTTACAGGCAGGTTCAAAATTCTCCCGACAAAGTTACAGGCCCTAAGGGTATTACAATACATTTTCCTCCCATCTTGACCACTTCCAAACGGGTTTCTTTTCCCCTCACATCTTGAAGAGAAAAAGAGTCTGAAGAAGAAGGAAATGGAAGCTTGGACAACACAGTCCCCCCACACCAGTACTTCAGAAGGCTGTTCTGGCACTGAAGAGACAAAAGAGGAGCATCAGAGAAGCCCTGCATACTGGCAGCAGGGAGAATCAGGGATATAGTTGGATTGCCAGTCTCCAGTCTTCCACCTCCCGCAGCTGAGACCCTTACGAGAAAAATACTTACCCTTCTACTTCCCAGCCCCTGCAGTTGCTTCTTTTTTTCTGAGGGTGAGGACCAAGCAGAGGTAAAATAAGAGGGAGCCAAGAAACCTATCCTGCAGTCCCTGGCTTGGGTAATCTGCACTCTCCCAGAACCCCTCTCTTCCTTGGCTGGTACAGTGAGAGCAACCCCTCATAGGTGCATGGCTGCCTGCACCCCAGCTATTTGGAGTGGGTAGACACTACAAATTTCAGCCCTGAATGATTAGAGTTTGGCAAAGTCATAAAGAAATGAAACCAGGATCTTATAAAGAGAACAGTTAGGCACCTTTAACTAGAGGTGTCCCTTCCAGATTCAATCTATCATATCAATTTGGGGCTATTACTGTCCCCTATTTTCATTTTTACACAGCCTTTTTAGGAGTAGACTCCTTAGTAGCCTTTTTTTGAGGTAGAGCCTCTGTCAGATACTGCTGCTGGTGACCGTTGACCAGGAGATGTCTTGGGCTCAGGGTCAGAGGCTAGTCTGAGGGATTTCTCAATCATCAGGTGTTTCAGCTGGAGATCCCTAGCCTTCCTTGTCCCAGTGGTCAATTTTTTGCAGTGGGGACACTTTTGAGCAACATTTGTCTCCCCTAAGCAATGGGCACACTGTGCATGGCCGTTGGAGACCAGTATAGCGAGTCTGCAGGTCAGGCAGCATTTAAAGCCAGGAGAGCCGGGCATGCCTGAGGGAATCTTTATTTCGAATTAGAAATGGGAATAATCCCATTCTTGTCCCTCTTCTGTCTTTCACAGGTACCCACCTGGAAGGCAGGATAGGGAATGGGAAGAGGAATGTGGACAACTCTTAAAATATTTTTTTAAAAGAAGATATAAAATAAAGGAGAAATAAAGGAATGAGAACAGGAGTACTTGTGGCACCTTAGAGACTAACAAATTTATTAGAGCATAAGCTTTCGTGAGTACAGCTCACTTCATCGGATGCATAGAATGGAACATATAGTAAGAAGATATATATACAAAAATATACACACACACATATATATACACACACACACAAACATATACAGAGGCTAATTAGTTAAGATGAGCTATTAGCAGCAGGAGAAAAAACTGTTGTAGTGATAATCAGGATGGCCCATTTCAGACAGTTGACAAGAAGGTGTGAGGATACTTAACATGGGGAAATAGATTCAATATGTGAAATGACCCAGCCATTCCCAGTCTCTATTCAAACCCAAGTTAATGGTATCTAGTTTGCATATTAATTCAAGATCAGCAGTTTCTCATTGGAGTCTGTTTTTGAAGCTTTTCTATTGCAGAATTGCCACCCTTAAGTCTTTTACTGAGTGGCCAGAGAGGTTAAAGTGTTCTCCTACTGGTTTTTAAACGTTATGATTCCTGATGTCAGATTTGTGTCCATTTATTCTTTTGCATAGAGACTGTCTGGTTTGGCCAATGTACATGGTAGCGGGGCATTGCTGGCACACATTGGTAGATGTGTAGGTGAATGAGCCCCTGATGGCGTGGCTAATGCGATTAGGTCCTATGATGGTGTCACTTGAATAAATATGTGGACAGAGTTGGCATTGGACTTTGTTGCAAGGATAGGTTCCTGGGTTAGTGGTGTTTTTGTGTGGTGTGTGATTGCTGGAGAGTATTTGTTTCAGGTTGGGGGTTGTCTGCAAGCGAGGACTGGTCTGTCTCCCAAGATCTGTGAGAGTGAGGGATCATTTTTCAGGATAGGTTGTAGATCTTTGATGATGCGCTGGAGAGGTTTTAGTTGGGGGCTGAAGGTGATGGCTAGTGGCGTTCTGTTATTTTCTTTGTTGGGCCTGTCCTGTAGTAGGTGACTTCTGGGTACTCTTCTTGCTCTGTCAATCTGTTTTTTCACTTCAGCAGGTGGGTACTGTAGTTTTAAGAATGTTTGATAGAGATCTTGTAGATGTTTGTCTCTGTCTGAGGGATTGGAGCAAATGCAGTTGTATCTTGGAGGTTGGCTGTAGACAATAGATTGTGTGGTGTGTCCTGGATGGAAGCTGGAGGCATGTAGGTAAGTATAGCGGTCATGAGAGGAATGAGAGGCTACTAGCTGGGGAAAAACTGAAAATAATTGAATTATCTAATGTTATAAGGGGCGCTGCTATCACTCTGACTCAAGCCAAAGGCGATCGAGGTAGGTTGCGCACGCTAGGTACCCGCTCAGAGCAGTGCGAGATGGCTACTGCACGTGCGCGGCCAGCCAGGGCACTGCTACTGCAAATCTCTGATTACAAGTGCAGGACACCAAGACACCCGCACATGGAGCACGCACAGTGAAACCCCTCGAAGAAGAATCAAAAGCTATTCATATTAGCTTTTTTACTGAGCTAATAAAACTCACTAAAGATGCGTAAACATCCAGGTTGCTGCAACAAGTTTGCATTATTTATTCAGATATTAAGGGGCTGATTCTAACTGATGTCAAAGTATATTAGGTTACATTCCTTTGAAAACATTGATCACATTCTCTCCAAGTTAAACCAGCCTACATATGGAGTGAGTCCATTGACTACAAATGAGAGTAGAATCTAGCCCACGGTATTCCCTTTGTACTGGTTACGGTTTTCATGGATGTGTTTTCCCCCAATTATTTACTCTTTTAATGTGCATTTTCCTATTGTGAATGCTGCTGGCTTGGCAGTCCTGGAGACTCAAGTCATTTGTCTAGTGACAGAACATGGCGAGAGATAATGCAAGCTTCCCCCACACCCTGCTGTGAGAGAATAGTCAACAGTATGGTCTAGAGGACTGGAAATGGCATTGGAATCAGAAATTCTTGTGCTCCTACTCCTGAGTTCCCTAAACTGATGTAGAATCATATAGGAATTCCCTCAAATAACTCCCCAATCATTATATTTTATTAAATATTATTATTTACTCACTGAGCACCCTAAGACGTGCTAGGCAACATGCTGTCTAATAGAAAAAGGAAAAGGGGGAAGAGGGGTTAAACCTAGCTGATTTGCCTTAATCACCAACCACTGTTTTTAGCTCCTGGAGGAGCTGTGGTAGCTCTCCACAATGGAGTAGAACATAATCATATATAAAATCATTAATTTAAAACAATGAACCCCAAAGATACTTCATGGGGTTGCATGATCTGTCACATCTCCCCCCAGAAAGGTTACATATAATCCCGGCCCACAATACTACATAAACTTAATACAATAAGGTTTTTCAAGGATACTGCAGGAAATTGCCATATCTGTCACACAAAGAATTTACAATCTCGGGACCTGCATTGGGATCCATTAACATAGAACCCAGCACCCATGTGGCACAAAACCAATGGTGCGCTACACAGATTGTGCTAGCAGATCTAAATCAAGATCAGGGCCTTTGCAGAGACATAAGATTAGAAGAGATCAAACAGAGGGAGGAAGTAAGAGGGATGGGGGGCAAGGGTGACAAATGCAAAGCCATGAACTTGCTAAGCAGTACTGCACCTGACATCTTGTGTTTTTATGATTGATATAACCAGGTTAAGTATTCCAGAAAAAATGATGCATGCAGCTAAAAAGTCTATACAAGCCAAAAAATATCGTGAAGTCCAGGCCAAAATTCATAGGGTTTTTTTCAACAGAATCCAAGAGACAGAGTTCAAATCTGGATGTGCTTTATTTGTATGTGAGGTAAACACATAAATCAGTAAGGGTTCCTCAGCGAAGTTAGCATAAATGCAGAGCATGCCTTCCCATGGAGCACACTTTCTTGTAAAACCAGTAAAACCAACAAACAAATTTGAGAAAAATAACAAGAAATAAAATATTTTGTGTTCTAATCTGTTGTGAATGTTTATCTAGTAAATACATAGTTCAAGTGCCTGAGCTACCCAGATTGATTTGATTTAAAAAATTTCCTGTACAGATTGTGTCCCAGGGCAGACAGGTTTTATTACAGTGCCTGACATGCAGTTTCTCTGGCTTCACAACAGAGCTTTCAAACAGTGCTTTGAAGGCCTTGTTTTATTGGGAGGAATTCCCCACTTCTCGCCTGGGTAGCTGATCTCACATCCTGGTACAAACAACAGCTTCTGCCCCACATACAAGTTTTTTTTTTCCTCTTGTGGACTGTCTAGTCACTAAAAATTCTGGTAAATATCTTCCCTGCTCACACTGAAAGATCTGTGGCTCTTGGGCCATTTCCACTTTGCCACCTCATCCACTTTGAGAAACTGGGAACAATAAAACAAAACAAAAAGATTGGAAGAACAGCTAGTGGGGCATGATCTATACAAATAGAAAAGGTGGCTGCATCACAGAAGACAGGAATAGGTTCAATTCCCAAGGATCTTATCTAGTCCATGCTGTACCTCAAGCAACATGCTAAATTGCCCTGCAGCCTGCTATTGACTATCTCCTCTATTCCCCTTTAGCCATATGCTTATACTATGGTAACGGATGCTTTAGAAATGCAGGCAGTAATAGGACCAAATCCCATTCACACAATACCACAATGTGGGACACACTTTGCTGTTCTAAGCAGCTATACATTTCATACCTACCATCTGCTGGCTAGCACATGCTGCTAATGGCATCATATGCACTAACCTGTGTAGGGGGCTGGGTAGACCAATAAGCCAGAGACCACAGTGCTTGTTAAGGATAAAATCAGCAGCCACTGGCCTACTTTCAAGCATTCCTCCAATCTCCTATGCACAATGAAGGAATCTTTTTTCATTGTTGACAGAAGGAAAGGACTTTCCTCTATCTTCTTTTTCTGCACTCCTCCTTTTATGCACATAAAGGAAGAACTAATCCCATGGGGAAAGGACTGGGCAGCATATGCCCCAGAAGAAAGGTATCCAGTGATTTTCAAAACCTGACTCTGGCTGAAAGCGTGTACAGCTCTTTAAGGCAGAGCAAGTGACTGTGAGGAGTCAGTTCTGTCCAGTAAATCTCCCTGTAGGATTTAACTATATATTTCAAAAACTCAGGACACCCTTTTTATCATGAGGAGGAGGAGGAGCCTGTGCTTGCCAGGAAATATTATTTTACCGCCTACCTTGCATTTCTTATTATAATTGCCTATGTGAATGAGGATGGATTTGATTAACTTTCTGAGCAATTTTTTAAAATGATGTAGTTTTCAAATCTTATGTAACCCTTCTGCCTGTCAGAGTTGGCAGCAACAAAGGCCGGGTTCAATATCTAGGGGATCCATTCCAATAACACAATGCAAACCGGCTCGAGCCCCCACCCAGTGACATGGGACAAATATATACCACCCCCGCTGGGTGCCTCCGAGAGGCAATACTTCCCCTCTTGCAAGCACATAGTCTGAGTGTAGCAAAAAGCCTTTTAATAACAGAGAGAAACAATGTGGCATTATGTTGGGGAAACACCACCACCAAGATTCATAACACAACCCATGAGCAAAAAAACCCACCCCAAGCAAATTGGGGCATGCCCCTTTCCCTGTGGTTCTTGAGTCCAGCAACCCCAAATCACCCAAAGTCCCAAAAGTCCAATGACCCAAAAGTCTCTGTCCCTGGTCAGGGCAGCCCCAGAGTTCGAAAGTTTATCTGCGGAGCTTTACCTCCCAACCTGGGTGGAGATGGGACGGGGGTAAGAGGCACCTTACATGATCTGAAGCTGACCGCCCCACAGCTCCATAGGCCTTTGCTTCGCTTCGCTCCGCTCCGCCAGCCGCCCCACAAACTCCTTCGCTCAGCTCCGCTCCGCGGCCTACAAGCAGCTCCCGCCGTCCCACGAACTGCTCCACCAGCCGGTCCACAAACTGCTCCGCATCCCACAAGCAGCTCCCACCGTCCTACGAACTGCTCCACTGGCCTGTCCACAAGGCACTCTAGCCGTCCCACAAACTGCTCCACAATATATCTTCAGGCTCCCCCACTTCTTAACACAACACTCAGTGATTTCAGCTCTTAGTCAGTTCAGCTCTTTGGTGAATTCAGCTGCAGTAGGGGAGCCTCAGTGCTGGTGCACCATTAGCCCAAAGTGAGCTCAGCAGCCTGTAACTAGACTCCTAATAGAATCAAAATTAGCTCTTATATTCCACAGTGGAGAGAGGAGGAAGTGCAATTAGCATGTAAGGCCCTCACCAAGGGGCCCATACCACCAAGTAATAATACTTGTCCCCAGCCTCTCTCCAGTCACAGACTTTTAAAACCCATGACCCTTGCCTAGCGAGTGCTACTTAGTTGATGGTGAGTCCCTCCATCATAACAAAAGGCCAAGTACAGTTCCAAGCACAGTTCCCATAATCAGGGTAATATCAATTTATTCTTCCTGCACCAATAACAGAGACACTGGGGATCCCACGGCAGCCAAAGTGACCGTTTGGGCAGCTATGGCCTCATTCTAGGCAGGGTGGGTGTGCCTATGCAAATGAGATCGGCCCCTGAAGTTCTTTTCCACAACTTGCCACACCTCACCACCAGATGTCAGGGTGGAGCTCATCCTGACACTGCTTACATTTGGTCATAATCAACACATCTTTAATGGGCTGTTCCATCCCTTTAAATGGCAGGTGATGCCATACAATCTGCTTAGTAGATTTAAAACATGCAAATTATCCACCTTATTTCTCATTAATTCTATGTCTGTTTTAAGCTTTAAACTATAATAGGGTTTGCAACTGCATACATTCCATTTTAAAGAGGAACAGAAAGGCTACAATGAAAATCAAGCTAAGCAAAAATTTATGTTCTGAATAGTAACCAGGCTGTTCAGGCATTCAGCACAGAAAAACATTTAACTTCCCTATTTCTGAAAATTCTTTCCTCTTCTCTGAAATCCTCTGGCACTTCATGGCTGACTAATGACTTCCCATCATGCATCTTCTCGAGAACAGCTTCACTGATATTAATTGTTTTGTGCTGTGTGTCTTTTGGAGCCTGAATAATGGAGGCATTCTGAATGTATTTCTGGGTGTGCCTATTTTAATTTTAGTTTTGCAGTTTACCTTTAAGGATTATCTGGTTAACTAGAAGGCTTTGCAAAAGCAGAACATTTTCATAAAACCTTGGACAAAAATCAGCTTACTTTGTGTAAGTGAGTGAGTGCATGACTCACTAAAGTAATAGGAGTTGTGCCCACTTCCACCAAGGTCTCTTGGCTAAGAGAACAAAATGTTGTTTATTAAAATTATGCTATATTCAATTTGTGGTGCACTAATCAACCTTTATACAACAATACCAGCAAAGTTCTGCCCTCTCCTGTACCCTATGGATCATTTATCCAGAGTGCATATGCTGTGCTTTTTACAGGCTGAAAACTCCTACTTTAAGTCATATATTCAGTACAATATGAAATGCAGATCCACCGTGTGCTGGATTGTTTAACTATAAATCCCTAAAGTGCAGAAGCAGTATATGAATGAATATGATACTGAATATGCCACTGAATATGCCAAAAATCTAGCTTTGGAGGGAATGCCAATGCATTCTTACATATATGACTTTATTATTACATACTCAGCAGTTGAGGATAAAACAATAGGGATGAAAATCTGAAATTGTTACAGTTTCTTCTATTCATCAGAAGAACATCTGGTTCTCATTCCCCAAGAGCCCAACTTTCAGCTGATCTCTCATGTTACTTTATTAATTAGCGCCTCAATCTAAAATCAATTTGATCAGTTCAAGTGAAATGGTAGTTTCCTCTTTGCTTTAACAAGAATATACTCAGTTGTTCTGTTACATCAGCTTACAAAGAAGTATTCCATTGATTTACTGTACATTTTACCTATTCAACACTTTTACAGAGTTAAAACAAAGTAAATAAGTCTGCGGCTTCTAAAAGACAGGATATATTAGGATAGCTTTGGAAAATGCCACTTGCCGACTTGCCCAAAGCCAGTAATATCTTCTGATTAGAAAGTAAATTAAAATATCATTAGATATATTCATCATCATCTTCATGATAAAGGATAGACTGATTTTTTGACTTATTTTTATATTATATTCCAATGCAACTTGTTAAAAGTTAAGATTACTACAATAAATGGAAAAAAAAAAGTAACAAGGAACCCTTACTGACTTATGTGTTTACCTCACATACAAACATTTAATAAAAAAATAAATACCAAGAGAATTTCATAGCTAAAAACAAACAACCTAAACATCAAAAAGCATGGCAAGGACAGGCCAAGGAAATGTACAAAAATATGGGCCTGATTCTGCAAAGACTTATGCATGTGTTTAACTTTATGCACTATAAATATTTTTTTTATTTGTATTGCTGTAGCACTTAGGAGCCCTAAGTGCCCTATTGTGCTAAGTACAGCATTTCCAAGGTATGTGATGTTCCTAGAGCAGGGATGGCTAAACTGTGGCTCGTGAGCCAAATACGGCTCTTATCATTAAAGTGCGGCTCGCGGCGCCTCCTACATTCCCTCCCATTCTCCACCTCCCATCTGGTAGGTGGAGGGTAAGCTCAGGACCTCTATCTTGCAGTGGAGTGGTGGGATAGGGCCTTCTGCCCAGCAGGGAGGGGGGTCTCAGGGCTTCAGTCCCATGGGGCACACCTGCCAGGGCTTGGGGTTTCAGCAGGGTCAAGACTGAAGCCCTGAGCCCCATTAGGTGTGCCCCAGCTCTCGAACTTCTGAAGATTGCTGTATGCAGCTTGGCGGGTCAGTAAGTTTGGCCACCCCTGTCCTACAGTATGAGATACATAAAAATGAAACATAATCTAAATTAATGTACTAATTATATAAAAAGAATACAACCAATTCCCCCCCCCCAGGGACTTTTCTTTCTATATAGCTGTAAAGTATCTAACATGCTGTTGGTGCCATATGAATAATAAAATTACACACACACACACACACACACCCCTGTAATACATAATTTAATATCGAAATTAGGCCCCAGAAGGGCTGTGTACCAGCATGCAAGGTCAGGGCCTTATTTGGTAAATCTGTTGGCAGCAAGTGTTTGCTGTTGACCAAACTCTCCTATTCTCCTAGGCCACCATTTCCTACATAAAATAATTTATAAACCAGCATTAATGTGTTTTTAATCATTTTACAATATGTTCAGCTTTGATGCCAGAACAGCTTAATTTTGGATCAGGCTACTTTACACAAATCTTATTTTTTAGATATATAATTGTTGAAATGGGTAGTTTTCCAGCTATTAAACTGCTACAACTTCATTTCTTTGTGATAAAATATGTGTGACATTATCTGATTACAATATAACCATACAGATCATTGTTGCAACCACTGTTATATATTTGCAGCAAATATTGTACAAAGGTTGTTGAGTGAGGTGACTATGAAAAGGTCATGTTTTGCTGGTTATGATTATGCTATCTGTATGCATGTATCATTTTTGTATGTGAAGTTATAAGTATTGGAATAGCCACCAGCTTTATGGGGATTGTCAGCCCCATTCTTTGCAGTTCACCCTAACTGAGTGACCATAGCTATCCCCCACTGGGACACCAGTCACAGCCAGATATGCTATATAAGATATCTGCAAAAAGGTTATAATTTGCCAGATATGATGCTCTAGTTCATATGTTCGTATCACCTTTGTGTTATGAGTTATAGATAGGTATGTATGTCTGTATTCCAAACTTGTACTATGCTTCTGGATGACCCCCAAGACAGTTTGGCATCAGTATGCCTAGCCTGCTTGATGGCCCATTCAGGACCATCAGCTATACAACTGACCCATTGAGAGAAGGCAGATACACCTTGTGACTCAGCAAGGCATGCAGGGACATACCTATGGACAGAACTCTAATGGCTAGTCTACACCGGCAACACTAAAGCACTGCCCTGGCAGCACTTTAACGTGGCTTGTATAGTCACGGAAGAGCGCTGGGAGAGAGCTCGCTCTAAAAAACCACCTCCACAAGGGGCATAGCTACCAGCGCTACACTGTCACTTTACAGTGCTGCCATTCGCTGCGCTCAGGGGGGTGTTTTTTCCACCGCCCTGAGCGAGAAAGTCGCAGTGCTGTAAAGGGCCAAGGTAGACAAGCCCTAAGGTTACCAAGCCGTGTGCTGGGCAGCTTGTGTTTGAAACAAAAGAAGCACAGGCTGCATGGCAAAAAGACTATAAAAGGCAGCTGCATCTTCTCCATTTTGTCTTCAATCCTGCTTCTTACCTGTGTAGGAACCTTACTACAAACTGAAGCTCTGAACAATGGACTGAATGACCCATCCAAGCTGTGGATGTACTCCAGAGACTTGACTTAAGCCAGCAGTTTATTCTGTCAGTGCTACAAGCCTGAACCAATAACTTTGCCATTACTGTACGTAATTGGTTTCTTTAACCAATTTTAACTCTCACCTTTTTTTCCTTTCTTTTTATAAATAAACCTTTAGATTTTAGATACTAAGGGATTGGCATCAGCGTGATTTTCAGGTAAGATCTAAGTTATATACTGACCTGGGGATGTGGCTGGTCCTTTGGGATCAGAAGAACCTATTATTTGATGAGACTGGTTGTAAAGAACCACTCATCTCTGAATCCAGTGTTTTTGGTGGTGATACAAGAACTGGAATGCCTGAGAAAACTGCCTTTATGTTTTCTTGTTAGCCACTGTGGTGAAACAGGAGTTTACTTTTGTGGCTGGTTTGGTATATCTTATAGAAGAATAACCACCAGTTTTGGGTTGTGTTTTCCCTATTTCTCAGCAGTTCATCCTGAATTTGACATTCTCAGTTGTGACCCACTAAGGCGTGGTTACAATGTGAAAGAGCAGTACTCAGCTCTTGAATTCCTTCAAGGGCATACTCTTTTGCAATCTCATATTTAGATGCATTCTACAACAGTGTTTATGACCACTTGCAGTTTCTAATAGGAATACCATAAGCATACATTAAATTATTTTGGATGTTCCTTGAGGGAGTGGGAAGCTAAAACATGGAATCATTTTAAAGTCTGGTTTCAGAGTAGCAGCCGTGTTAGTCTGTATTCGCAAAAAGAAAAGGAGTACTTTTGGCACCTTAGAGACTAACAAATTTATTTGAGCAAAAGCTTTTGTGAGCTTCTGATGAAGTGAGCTGTAGCTCACGAAAGCTTATGCTCAAATAAATTGGTTAGTCTCTAAGGTGCCACAAGTACTCCTTTTCTTTTTATTTTAAAGTCTCTCTCTCTTTTTTTTTTACGGCACCTAGCATCACCATAGTATGCATGTATCATTTTAGTGCCTGAGTCTACTCCATTTTTGTTGTTTTCTTGTTGCTGGGGACAAAACTCCCTTTACTTTCAATGGTGTGGATTGGGCCATTAATTAGGATTTGGTCCATTTCAAATATAGTTTATATTGTCTGTTTTGTTTAATAGGAAAAACTTGTTGAACTTGATGGTTTTGAAGCTCTTTGAATTGGCCGAAAACTACCCTGGTATCTTTAAAATTATTTCCCTATTCAAATGATCCATTATTAGATTTCTTCCAGCCAAATGAAATTGCTGCTACCAGAAATTAATGCGGCAGATAAACTGAATGGAGCAGTACAAATGCTAAATTCTTTACTCTATATTTTCAGTTGAATGAGCTTTTATGGCATGGTAAAATAGAAACTACGAGAGAGAATAAAAAATATATACAATCAAAGATACCCATCTTTAAAAAGGGGAACAAAGAGGACTCTGGTAATTATAGACCAGTCAACATAACTTCAATACCTTAAAAAATACTGGAACAAATTATTAAACACCAATTTGTAAGCAGCTAGAGGATAATAGGGTTATAAGTAATAGCCAACATGGATTTGTCAAGAACATATTATGTCAAACCAACCTAATTGTCTTCTTTGACAGGGTTACTGGCCTGGTGGATGATGGGGGGGGGGAGGTGTAAAAAGGGCAGCTGTAGATGTGATATATCTTAATTTTACTAAAGCTTTTGACACATTCCCACATGACATTCTCAGAAGCAAACTAGTGAAATGTGGTCTGGATGAAATTACCATGAGGTGAGTTCATAACTAGTCGAAAAACCATGCTTAAAGAAAAGAATAGTTATCAATGGTTCACTGTCAAACTGGGGAAATATATCTAGGGGGAGGTACAGCAGGGGTCTAATCTGGGCCAGTACTATTTAATATTTTATTAATGATTTGGATAATGGCAAGTATGTTTATAAAATTTGCAGATGACACCATGTCGGTAGACAAGTTGCAAGTACTTTGGAGGACTGGATTAGAATTCAAAGTACCCTTGATAAATTAGTGAACTGGTCTGAAATCAACATGATGAAATTTAGTAAAGACAAGTGCAAAGTATTACACTTAGAAAGGAAAGAAAAAATCAAACACACAACTACAACAAGAGGAATAACTGGCTAGGCAGTAGTAATGCTAAAAAGGATCTGGCAGTAATAATGGATCACAAATTAAATAAGCGCTAACAATGTGATGCAGTTGCAAAAAAGTCTAATATAATTCTTGGATGTATTCACAATAGTCTCATACGAAAGACACAGGAGGTAACTGTCCCGCTCTCACTGGTGAGGCCTGAGCTGGAGTACTGCATCCAGTTCTGGGTGCCACACTTTAGGAAAAATGTGGACAAATTGGAGAGAGCTTAGAGTAGAGCTACAAAAATGAGAAAAGGTTTAGAAAACCTAGAAAGGTTAAAAAAATGGACCTAATTAGTCTTGAGAAAAGAAGACTGAGGAGGGAGCTGATTACAGCCTTTAAATGCATTAATGGCTGTTCCAAGGAGAATGGTGATATATTGTTTGCTATGCCCACTAAAGGTAGAACAAGTAGTAATTGACTCAAAACTGCAACAAGGGAGATTTCGGTTAGATATTAGGAAAAACTTTCTAACTATAAGAACAGTTAAGCTCTGGAATAGGCTTCCAAGAGTGGTTGTGGAATCCCCATCATTGGAGGCTTTTAAGAACAGACAGACAAACACCTATTAGGGATGCTCTATGTATAATTAATGCTACATTTCTATGATTCTACCAGTTATACAGTCAGCTGCATGGAGTTCTGACAGACCACTGAAGCACATACTGCAGAAATTCACAGCTAGACTTTGTAACTTCCCTTCAAACTCACATAAAGCTCCTTTTTAACACTGATGTTACTCTAATTAGGCCTGCAATTGATATGCCAAAATGGTCCATTTCACGTGAGACAGCGAACGGATGACCATGCCTGTGAAGAGTTGCAACATTCCAGGTTGCAATTTTGATGGACTGGCAGAAATCCCAGATATGACTGGATGCATTGTGATGGTATACTGCAGATGTGCCTGCCAATATCAGAGGACGCGCATCTCCAGGGGGGCTTTGGCATAAGCCCATCATATTTGCACTGAGGGAAGATGGCACTGGCAAGGCATCTACAGCTGAGAGTAAGGCAAGGGCTTTAACCCTGGTGCCAAGTGCTAAGTTATTTATGGTCAAAAGCAAAAGTGAATGATTTTCCTAAAATAATACCTCGTCCCACTGGGATGAGACAGAGGTGCAGTAATGTGACCCTTCTCCTGGTTTACTCGTACTGGCTTGATGCTACACGACCCAAGCCGTTGAGTCTTCTCAGCGACTTCCTTCACCTCAGGTAGCTAGGTGCTGCTGCTGCCCTCCATCTTTGCCACTTGTGTTAGCCATCATTTTCAGGGTTCTCGTTGGACCTGTCCACCTCACATAATGCCCAAGACAATATTTCGGACAAGCCTTCATCGCTGATGGCATAGCTCCAATGAACGATCCCCTACTTCAGGTGTTACACCTCTCCACCATGATGACGTACTGGTCGGACTTGGGGTGGGGGCTGAAATTTGCATAAGGAAATAGTATGTAGATGAACTAGAGAACCAATTCAGAAAGGAAGGAATAAAAGTTAAATTTGCCTCTTTACACAGATCTGTCTTATTGCATGGCATTCAATAAAAGGAATCCATAAAACATGCACTGTTCAAACATGTACCTGACAGCAAATTTCAAATCTCTTTAGACAAAATCCCTCTCTAAAAATTATAAGTATATTGTAACGCTTGTTAAAGGTGCCAGACTGACAGCTCTGGAGACAGATGTTTTCTGTTTGTTCACAAGAATAGCACAGCACAAGAAGGGGCAATGTCAGCTTCCCACACCGTGCCATCAATGCCTTAAACCTGACTTGGATAGACAGCTGCTGAAGTCTTTGGGCTGACTGCAGAATATGGTCAGAAGCAGGTAACAAAAGAAAACAAAACCATCTCTTACATCGCACTTTTCATCAGTAGGCAGAACTACAAAGGCCAGCTCTGAGGCAATGAATCCCTAGCCAAGTGTCATCACACCTGCTCATGTCATGCTAGGAGGTACACGCTCAAGGCATTGAAAGAGAACTTAGTCATGTTAGAAATTTAGGAGATAGAGAGATACAAAAACAGCAACAAGGTGCATTGGGGAATTATACACAGACATGCCAAGTTCCAAATCCAAAACATTAATATATCTAGGTAAGATGCTGTACATGTGCAATGCTAACATTACTTTCAAGATATAACTCAAAGGGATTGAAAGAACTAAAACATGACTAGGAAATCTCAAAGTAATGACAGGTTTCAGAGTAGCAGCCATGTTAGTCTGTATTCGCAAAAAGAAAAGGAGTACTCGGGGCACCTTAGAGACTAACCAATTTGTTGCAAACAAAAATCTTCAGTCTAAATGAAAATGTAGATAATTAATTCTAAGGGTTTTTGTTTTGGGCTTTTAAAAATTTTTTTGCAGGCAATGTACTTTACTCGTGGCAGATTTCTCTGCCTGCCTCAGCTGTTCTAATAGCTTCTTCTTGTGAAAGCTTTGAATCAAAAGGACTATATTTGAAACATTTATTAAGGTGTCTGGCTGGGTATGTATTTTAATAAGGAGACGATAGACACCATTAAAAAGTCAACATCTATCAACAATTACTACACACTTACCATAAATATCTCCTGCTCTAAGTCCAGGGAAAAGCTTCAGTCATCTCAGGTGTTTGGGTAGCTGTTGTAAAATGCTAACTTTCTAACAACAACCACGTCAGGAAAACTTCCAGTCTGAGACAAATGTAAATCTGTAACTGCTACAGAAGAAAATTGCTAACAGATCAAATGTGCAATGGAACCATACAGAAGGCTCATTTTTATAAGCTATTTTGACTTGAAAAAAATTCCCAGTAGGGTGCCCAGGTTTGGTTTTGTGGCCTATAAAATTCACTTCTGAATTAGCAGATGCTGTCATTTTGTTTTTGTCGATCCTGAAGGTAACACCCCTTTCTCAGGCCTTCAACAGTAGGTAACTTCAGGAATAGCCTCCGCATTGGACAAATTACTTCTAGTTTCTCTTTGGAACCTCCTCTCATTGAATCCTCCAACCCAGCAACTGAGATTTTCTCTGGATTTATTAACCACAGAATACAGGTATTAGGTGAATTGCAACCCCCTACACCTGCAGAGTCATCTGATATGGTGGAGACATTCATCCCCCTGGGAGGGTAGACAGCAGTACCATGCCTTTTCTTCCTCTCGGGTTTCAATGAAGAAAACACTTTTAAATTTCAGTTACACTCTACAGGAGCTGCACAGGTAGAAGCTCCTTGGGAGAAGCAGTGGTTTCTTTTCTGGGCCAAGCCCAATGATGTGGGGTACTGGTCTGGCTGGTTATGGGGAGTAGGCATTGCAGGAAGATTGTGTCACTGTGCCAACTGCCAGGTGGATTTTCTGCACAACTGGGGACCTGCAGCCCAGATTCCAAACCTATATGAACCCTACGGACCTTCTAACCAAAGCTCATTACCACTACATCCACTGTTTTTCCTTTGCTTCCAAGCCCTCCCTTCTTCCCTTAAGCAAGCCTTTTAACCTAAACCATACACAAAAAGGCCCAGTTAAAACTGTAGGATTATTTTACCGGAGAGGGTACCTATGACAGGGAAGTACATTGTCTCATTTGTTGTGATACTCCTCCAACAATAAGGCTACAACGTGCATTTTCCTATTTGGGCACACACCTGGGCGACCCCAGAAGTTCAAACATCTTGGGTCAGATGCCAAGAAATCATGAGGCTGGCCCCAAAATCAGGCTTTTTTAAAAGAGAGATTATATTGTGTTTTTTTCAGTCTTTGTTTTTTGAACTTCCCAAAGCATGTGTGGCAGTTACAGTGTTCCTAACTCTCCCAGATTTATAGAGTAAGGTGTTTCTGGTCCCTGGCTTCAGGAACTCTCACTGGCTACCTGATGGTGCAGAGCACCTGCCCATCCCCCAGCCCAGCAATTAATTATGCACCTCCCCTGCCTCCATATCAATTCTCTCTCCATCACTCCCACCTCTGCTCTTACCCCTCAGTGTATCTCTGCCACTTCTGCACTTCCAGTGGTTCTTCACCCTCTTCTCCCAGCTGTTAGGGTGCAGCTACAGCAGGACACTCTTCTCCCTCTTCCCAGGTTTTGAGGGGGGAGGGAACCCCAGGGAGTCTTCATCTCACCTCTCCTATTACCCAGGCCTGATGTTGCAAGGATTGGGGAGGGTGGAGGACACAGAGCTGCCCAGCTCTTTCTGCTCCCTCCCCTTCCTTCCTTTCCTTTGAGAATCAGCTGCTCCCTCTCTCCTACCCAAAACTCCTCCTGTCTCCCAGGGGGAGAGAATATTACCCGTCTCCTGCAACAGGGATCGAGCCTGTCTGGCTTATCTTCCCCAGGAGCCAGGAAGTGGGGAAAAAAGGCAAACAGAGGCTGGAGCAGGCTTTCCCCTGCGCAAAGCTAGAGATTGTTGAGGGCTGCCTGGTGCTTCTGGGGTCATAGTAAGACTGGCTGCAGCAGGGACCCAGTTCATGTTACTAGGGATGAAATGACAAGAGTTGGCAGCACTAGGCTTCTCACCTCTAGTGCTGTATAATAATGACTGGATTCTGATGCCCTTACGTACCCTACCCACAGTTAGTCCTTGTGGGAATGTTGGTGGAGCCTGTGGAAGTAGCTCAGAACCATTTCTCTGCGCTAGCAGAGAAATCCATCTTTTCCTTACTTGGCACACAGTAATGCATTTGAGGCACTGCCCAGAGTTAGGGACGGTGTGGAGCAGATCTCCTTCCTGAGTTTGCTGCCATGCAGATGGAACGTGCCTGGTGCTATATCCCTTCAGAAGGTGCAGCACTCTCCCATTGCACTCATGCTTCATAGCCCAGAGCAGATTAGAGCCTGGACCCTATCCTCATCTTCTCCCTTTTGTTACCACTGGTGGCACGGGACGGGAGTAGTTCTTGTGAGTCCACAGAGGGCTAGTAAACCCAACCTAGACCAGCAGCCCATGTTCTGCAGAGGCAGCTATTATTATTCTCTGCAGCTGTCTGTGACTGTTACAGAGACAGTGCCAGCTCATGTCTTACTAGCACAGGGGAGAGGAGAAGGGGTAATGAAAAACATCATGATTAAATACAGTCCCCCAGTGCAGCACCTGGAATTGTGACTGGCTCTTATATGAGCAATACAAGTGAGTGGACGAAGGTTCCTTGTGTCCTACCCCAGGCCCACTGAAGGGCCAGGTATAATCTGATCCTTAATTTTATGAGTGCTGCTGTTAATTGCTTTATAAGATGTGAATAATGTCATGCTGATATAAACAAATACAGATGTTACAAAATGGCAGCAATTTAAGACAAATATGATGGAAATGTGAAGAGAAATTTTATGCTGAAAGATTTTGGGGGGTGAAAGCCACAGGTTTCACAGCAAAATCTGAGAGGAAAAAATCAAAGTCTTTGTGTAATTGTGGTCCATTCCTTTGTTTAAAAACAAAAGTTTCACTTTGGGTTCTAAACTAGAATAATTGGTATGTAATGAGTTGAGTCTTTTTCTTAACATTTCTGTAGCTACAGCATTTAATTAACTCAGCATCACAGTCTAATATTTCAAAGCTTGGCAGGTAGGCAATGACCTGGGGAACAAGCTATAATAATGCTAGTTAGGTGCTAATACAGCAGTGTCAGACAGGGTACACCAGCACTACATCATCCCCATTATACAAGAGGTTAACTCCAGCTTTCCTGTCCTGTTCCCTTGCTCAGGACTGCTAGTGAACCACCACAAAGAAGGGAGAGCTTCATACCTGGGTGAACCGCAGGCTGATGAGTCAGGAAAACACCCGTGTATGCACACATAAGGCCTCCCCCAGCATAGCTAACTTTCACTCCCCCTGCAAAGCTCTTTGTAACTGCTGGGAGTGGAGGGGGAGGAGTTAGTGAAGTGCCACATTCAATACACATTTTGCTGCATACATCTGGGGGTCTTGCTGCATTTTTCAGGTTCAAAGTGTTGACTAAGGCACAGGACTTCAATTACAGTTGTAACAGGAAAAGTGTGGGATTAGGAATCTGGATCACAAGAGGTTTCTCATTTTTAAAAGTATTTCACAATATGAAAAAGTGTGAAAGTCAACATAGGAGATGCAAGTAACAGGAACCGAGAGATTGTTCTAGAAAAGCACAGCAGGTGGAGGGAGGAAGTCAGTCAGAGAGAGAGAGAGAGAGAGCAAAAGAGCACGCTGGCAGTCAGTTGGGAGACAGCTGTCACTCAGATAGTGAGCCATGAGCCTAGAGCAAGATTTAAGGAAGCTGTTGTGGAAGTGCTAATAGGAAGTTGGTTGCACATAATAATCATCCTGTGCCTTGTTAGTCCTGTTAGTCCTTGTTAGTCCTGCAGTCATTGTCTGAAAAGATTCCCCTGTGCCACCACCTGAACAAAGTTAAAGGGCTAAGAATCTTTTAATGATGTGTATTGTGTAGGCCCTCAGGATGAGGTTTAATTGCTCTGATTATTTACAAGGGACTCTCAGTTAAAATTAGAACACTGCAATGGCCAGCAATTTCACAGCTGGCAGAGATACAGGCAAAGGTTTTCTTTTATTTCAATTGAGGTAAGTTCACAGCCCTCCAGATGAACTCCTAGATTCAGCCCAAAGCATCACATTCACCAGCAACCTCTACATGGTTTCAAGATGAAACTAAAAATTAGCCCAGGTTTTCTCAAAACTGTGCCCAAATTGACTCAAATCAAATCTTTTGGCAAACCTGCACTAAGCTTTATGTTCAGGGAAAAAAAAAATCTGAGTTTTACATGGTTTTCTTGGGATTATTTCTCACATCTCCACCCAATAAAGAGCTTGTGAAGAAAATAATTATTAGTGAGTGCTCCAATGATTGTCACTTTGCTTTTGATTTTAGACTGGAACATTTTGTAGCATGCAAACAAAACATAAATGGATTCTTGCAGTCTTTACACTGACTAGAGGGCCAGTCCACATGAATAGTTTTCGAGGCTGCTGTGAGAGAGAGGGGGGATGGGGGCTTGGAAGAATTAGAATGTTTCCTTTTTAAAATAATTTTGATGGATAATACTGTTTACTTTTAAGCATTTTTTAGATTTTTATCTAGTTAACTTTTTACAGTTTCACAAAATTATAGGTTTCAAGCTTTTTAAAATATTTTTATCAATTTAAATTTGTGAGAAATTATGGTGGGAGGGTCAGGCAATTATTTAACGACTGTGGATGTCAAGACTCAAAAAATTAAAGCTTTATAAAAACTCTTAAAACACAAACTGTCAACCCATCATGTCAAAATATACAAAAAATAGCCTTAAATCAATAAATCATACCTGTTTATTACTATTCATTTTCTAGTCCATTTGTAACAAGCCTAATTAAAAATCCAGTGATTTAGACTTTTGACACTAATAAGAAAAATGCTGCTTGAGAACTTGCTTTGCCTATATATAAAATTTCAATCATTAACTGAAATATTTTTTGTTGTGTGCGTGTGTATGGTGAAATCAACGTTTACTGACATTCACCAATATAAATCTAATCCTTCCATGCCTATTTATTTATTTATTTAGTATCCCACTGGGTCTTGTTAAACTGGAAATTCTATTTCTAATAAACCAGTTCTAAACCTCAGCAATAACACTCCCTTTCTAGTTTTGTAAGCTAAATGTTTACATTACCCAAAAATCTATTTTCCAAATGTTGTTTCTACCAAAATATTATTTGTTCTGAGACAAGAGAAAGATAAAACAATGTGTGTTACCATTATTATTTGTATGTATTGTTTGTATTGCAGTAGCATGTACAAAGAGCCTCAGTCATGAACCACGACCCCATTGTGTCAGGCACTGTGCAAACACAGAAGAACGGATTGTCCTTGGCTCCAAAGATCTTACAAACTAAGCCAGTGGTTCTCAAACTGGGGGTCATGACCCCTCTGGGGGTCGCCAGGTTATAACATGGGGGGTCCTGAGCTGTCAGCCTCCACCCCCAAACCCTGCTTTGCCTCCAGCATTTATAATAGTATTAAATATTTTTTAAAAGTGTTTTTAATTTATAAGGGGGGTTGCACTCAGAGGCTTGCTGTGTGAAAGGGGTCACCAACATAAAAGTTTGAGAACCACTGATCTAAGCCATGGGGAGTGCACAACAGAATTAAATCCACCATACCTATGCCATAGATGTTCAACATAAAACCATGTGCAAATATATGTGTCCCAAGCCTGGCA
The DNA here is from genome assembly GCF_965140295.1 of Lepidochelys olivacea. Lineage (NCBI taxonomy): Eukaryota > Metazoa > Chordata > Testudines > Cheloniidae > Lepidochelys > Lepidochelys olivacea. The sequence goes on from NC_140413.1 coordinate 165,777,173, forward strand.
TCCTTGTTAAGTTTTCACTCAGTCCTCACTCGGGCAAAAATTCCACTACCATAAATGAGAATTCATCTCAGTAAGGACTGAGTCAAAAAAGGAACCTCCTAATACATGAACAAAACTAGGGTCATTTGTCTTTCTTGTCTGATGCTTGCCTGCTTTTCAAGGTTATTCGCCTTCTGCTTCTCTTATGACTGATGGAACAATTTTATTTTATTTTTAGCTGCTAGATTCCAACTTAAGCAATTTACACAGAAAATGAGTTGCGCAAGTGTACCAGATTACAAAGAGAATTGGGTGTATAATGAATGATACAAGTGGATGACATTGGAATCAGCCAAACTAAGAAATAACTGTGAGCTGGAATTAACGGTGAGGGAGAGACAGTTCCTTGTAAAATTATAAAGAGAGGAGATAAACTAAATGAGGTCAATCGAAAACAAACCACTGCTACATAGTATTGGTATAAGATAAGCTGTGGTGCCACATATAAAGGAAAAGCAATAAGTATTCCGTGCATACAAACATTGATTCAGAATGAATTACTGCATCCCTATCAAGCAGAAATGGAGCTAGCACTTTGAAATTTGTATAGAATCACAGGACTGGAAGGGACCTCGAGAGGTCATCTAGTCCAGTCCCCTGCACTCAAGACAGGATTAAATATTATCTAGACCATCCCTGACAGGTGTTTGTCTAACCTGCCCTTAAAAATCTCCAATGATGGAGACTCCACAATCACCTTATAAATTGGAATAAATTGCCTACTTCAACTGTTGCCTCATATCCCATCCCCCTAAAGAGTATAGCCACAGTTACATCAGTGTAAATCTGTAGTAAAATCTTAATATATATTTACACCTGTCTAACTGAGATCAGAATCTGCTCATTGAAGTAAATGGAAATATGCTCATTTGCAGCAGCTGAGGATCTGGTCTGTGTCACTGTATGGAATATGTGGAACACTTAGTGATATTACTGATACCAATGTTATAAAATTGCAATGAATCTTGCCATATATGCCATGAAAGGTATCTGTGAAAATGTTATTATGTGCCAAGTATGATGATCTTGTTTATATCACCTTTGTATTGTAAGTTATAGATATGTATGGTATATCTGTATTTCAAAACTTATGCTGTTTCTGAGTGACACCCCCAGACTGAATGGCATCAGCACTAAGCCTGCTTGATAGCACATCAAGAGACATCAGCTGTACAATGAACCCATTTAGAGAAGGCAGAGGCTACATGTTATGAGTCATCAAGACATGTAGGGGCATGCCTATGGCCAGAACTCTAAGGCCTTTCCATGGCAGGTGCTGTGAAGCTTGTGTTTGGGACACAGGAAGTACAGGCCACATGGCAAAGGATATAAAAAGGCAGCTACATTGTCTCCATTTTGTCTTCATTCCTGTTTCTTACCTCTGGAGTAACTTTTCTACAAATTAAGCTCTGAACAAAGGATTGAGTGACCCATCCTAAGCTTTGGATGTGTTCCAAAGGAATTCTAAAAGCCGGTGAACTCACCAATTCTGCTAAGAACATAATATATAGACTTGGAAGTCTTATGTATGTACCTGATTCCTTTACCATTTAACAATTCTCTTCTTGTTTTGTTTCTTTCTTTCTTTCATAATAAACGTTTAGTTTCAGATATTAAAGGACTGGCTGGCAGCATGATATTTTGGGTAAGATCCAAACTAATATTGACCTGGTAACATGGTTGACTCTTTGCGATCAAAAGAATATTTTGTATAGTGAGCAGAGCTTTTAAGTAACTTCTCACTTTACTGGACCTATGTACTAAATAGAAGCTAGAGAACGGGAATGCAATAAAGGGGGCTGTGATATTTCTTTTTTCAGCTTCTTGATAACCAGTGTGGGGGATTAGGAGCACAGTTTGTGACTGATTGATGAGTCTAACTTCAGTGTTAACAACCAGTTTAGAGAGAATCTGCTCTCCTTTTTGCAGCCTGCCCTGACAGTGGCATTTTCAGTGAGGGCTACCCTAGGCACCCTGGCTCACATGGCCATCACGTCTAAAGTATTTGACATGTAGGTTTCTTGAAAAATAGTTTTACAAAGGTCAGTATTCTGTCTCATGGTGAAACCTTTCGGTTAGGAGTTTCTCTATACGGGGAAGTTTTTGCAGAATATGTTTTTGCATATAAACGTCTGTGGAACTAAAACAAAATCATTGTGTCCATGCAGTCAGCTTTAACCTGCTTCCCTTTGAATCAGTGCATGCACATGGCACTGAAAGCACAACATAGTAGGATAGGTATCCCATAGTGTATTATCTCACTGCTGGGCTCTATGCATTTGCAATTTTTTCTTGCATCACATTGTTGAATACCTTGCAAAAAGTGACTGGAATTCTGGAATGTGGGGTCAAACTAGAAAATTCACACTATTCTTCTCCTGGCATCCCATGATTCATCTGTCTTTTGGGAGCTAGCATCATTTTTATGCTAGCCAGCATGGAGAGAGCAATGCTATGCACCACGATCATGATATGCTTCTGCATATAAACATTTGAGGAACAATTAACTCAAAATCATTGCAGTTATGCAGCTGGATAGCTTTAGTAGTCGGCCCCTGAGCTGCCGAGCTGATTTGGGTGGAGAAGGATGAAACAGAGTAGCTACTTATGGATGAACTTTTCCTGAAGACACTCCACTGAGTGAAATAGCATTTCTGGACTTGGGAAAGTAGCACTGATTGGTGGGAAAGGATAGTGATGCAGACTTGGGATGACGAGCAGTGGCAGGAGAATTGCAGGATGACAAAGGCCAATTTTCTGGAGATCTGTGCAGAGCTCCACCTGGAGCTGCCACTGTGAAACACTTAAGTGAGAACTCCCCTCAGTCTGGAGAAGCATCATCATCTGGAAGCTTGCCATCCCTGACTGCTGCTGGTCAGTAGCTACCAGTTTGATGTTGGTAGATCACCTGCTGGGGCTGTTGTCATGGACATTTGCACAACTATAAAGAAAGTGCTGGTGCCCCAGTTCATAAAGATAGACAATGCATAGGAAATTTGATGGACCTGCACAATTTGGGAGCCCCAAATGTATTAGGGTAATTGAGGAGACCCACATACCTTTTCTTTATCTCCCTCTACTGGGACTCAAAGTTCATCAACAAAAAGGGTTTTTTTCTCCATCGTGCTCCAAGGGGCTGGTTGATCCCTGTGGAAAGTTCACCAGTATCAACATGGGCTCATCTGGAAAGGTCCACAGTGGTGGAATATGTAGAAGCTCAGGCCTGTTTTCTTCAAGGAGAAAAGGCATTTCTGCTCCCCGGGCAACTATTGACATTAACAATGGTGTGATTCCCATGGTCATTCTGGGAGACCAGCTCACTCTCTGCTTCCCTGGCTTATAAGGTCTTTTACTGGACACTTGGACAGGAGAAGGGAGCTGTTTAGTTATACCCAAAGTACCTTTAGAATGAGGAGTGTGCATATGGAAGGATGAAAGGGAGACGGAAGTACCTCATGACAAGGCTGGAGGCTGCTCAGCAGTACTTGCCATGTGTAATAATTGCTTGCAGTAATTTGCACAACATCTGTGAGAACACAGGAGGTAACCCCATCAATATGTGGGAGGAAGCAGTGCAGAGTCTTTTAAAATATTATGAATAGCAAGAGAAACTGCTTCTGCAGACTGCAGCAAATCAGAATACAGGGCCAGAGATCCCTGGTGCTCCTGCTTTGAGGCTAGGAGCTAAAGTACTGAAATTAAGGTTTATTATGCACAGTGTAAGGATTTCATTGGTCTGTGTGTAAGGATTTTGCTTTTTCTAAAGGGAACTTCGTTATATGTATGGCATGTGTAATTTTATGGAACTTTACTAAGCTTTTGTCAATAATAACCTTTATGAAAACTTTATAATAACTGAAAATCAAATACTGCAATGACCATAACAGTGAAAACTTTAAACCAGTGGGATATAAACCATGACAGAAAAACCATGACAGTGCAAACTTTATGGAACATAACAGTGCAAATGTGGCACACATGCCTAAAAGTGCTAAGTGCACATATTTGTGCTGTCCAGGTCTAGGGTGACCAGATGTCCCAGTTTTATAGGGACAGTCCCAATATTCGGGGCTTTGTCTTATATAGGCACCTAGTACCCTCCACCCCGTCCCAAATTTTTCACGCTTGCTATCTGGTCACCCTATTCAGGTCACAAACGTGTATAGGTGCAGGATTTCTGCCTGTTGTTCTTGCTTTGCGGTATAGAATGACAAGAGAAAAAAGCCATCACTTGTAGTTGCTCAAAGTTATTTTCTCTTATTTTTAAATTTTCTTTGTTTTGTGTTGGGAAAATAAAGATGGATTAACTAAGTGACTGATCAGGTACTTTTTTTCACCTGCATGATTAAGAAGAACCCTCTGCTCTAACATTTCATCCACTCCTATGATCCATCTGGACTCATTTCATCTTTGGATAGATTAATTAGAATGGAGAATTTTATTCCATCTGATATTTAAAATATAATTCAAATGTCCACTACTTAGTGATGTGTTTTTAATGCACTTTAGACTCTAATGCAAGATCAAACCCATTCCCCAGCAAAGTATCTTTTTTAAAATCTTGGTTTAATAAAATGCTGTCTGAGAGGCAATTCGTTACATTGTTCATTGGGCTGTTATTACCAATCTAGTATTCTCTATGAAATAGCCTATTAATAGCTGCTAATCAGTGAAAACTATCCTGTAGACAAAACTTTGTGACTTTTGCTAAGGTGCCAGTCAAATTTTAAAGCTGAAATCTAATAAACTAGAATTGCCAATTTGATAAAATATTACAGCCAATATTTGAATAATGTTTAATAAGGATGACCCCTTTTTTAGTGAGTGCAGGGAGCACTGGCTTACTAATTTTAATACTAGGGTTTTCTCACCAAGCAGGACACTTAGTTATTTTTAACTCAGCAAGATCCCAATAGATATAAAATCAACAGTTATCAGTTTCTTTAGTATTACTAATACATTTTGAATGCATTGAATTCTCCTTGATGTAAATTTGCACCTTGTCTCAAGGCACTCTTCTGAATGTGGTCACTGGTATTAATAGCTTTTGGTTTGAAAGGGAGTAGGTTTAAAACACCAAAGCTATTGTTTAGACGTTTTCTTTGAGGTTTTTTAGGCCAATTTACTTGGGCTTACAAAGGAGAAACATGCATATAGCAGTAGTTAGCAAAAATCCACAAATCCCTGAGTTCCTCGGAGCACACTAGGAAAAGTGCAGACTCAGCAAAGGGAACTTTGTATTTTGCTTTGAGTTACTCTAATTTCAGATTGCAGTCTTTAATATATACTCATCACTTCTTAGTCCAATCCTGGGTGAGCCCACATGGTCCAGGCTCTCAGATTTTTGCCCCCTCCGTTTCTGTGCTACTTCCATCATGTCTAGTAGATGTCATCAACGTATAACTAATTTCTTAGATCCTTTTCCTATCACAGTTTTTTTTTATGTACTATTACCTTCAACAACTGTATTCCCACTTTAGCATATTACTACTTGGAATTCCTCCTTTTAGCCAATTTCTTTTAATATTTTAAAGATTTAAGTAGGTTAGATACTTATACTTTTTAATATTCTTCTATAGTTCCTCCAAAATATATAGAGACAGAGACAGATATCCGATTCTTAAGGCAGACAAGTGTCCATTTTCTAATTTGGAGTGAAAGCTGTATTGGACTTCAGGGAATCAGAAAGTTTGATATCTGGAACCTCTAGTTTCCTGGGTCTCACAGAAAGCTATTACTAACTTAAATGTATAGTTTTCACTTCTCTATGAAACTTTATTAACTCAAGCACACAGTGGGCCACTGTGCCATGGAAAAGAGGCTACTACCCTTGTTTGCCAACTGTTGGGGGTTCTTTTTAGCTAGAAAAAGGAGGAAAAAAGTTCAATTTATATGTAAATGGAGACTTTTCTGAAGTTATTAACAATAGTGTCAAGATTTTGTTTGTAGCCTGTTCCTTGGGTAACAGAGGTAGAATAAACAACAGTACATCTCGTGACCTTGCTTGTGTCCTTAACAGGGGAATAGAGTGATGATTTCCTGATTTAAGGGCAAGAAGGACTTATAGTTATTAATAATACATTCAAGGCATATTTGATATCTAAACCCTTTAATATATCCCGCTCTTGGAAATGCCACAATTCCTTCTAGGAAAATGTGGGCATCCCATGTAAATAAATATGCATGTGTATGTAACAGTCTACTTAGTAAGACTGGAAGGAAAGTTTATCTTGCTCCATTTTAAGGCTTTCATAGACCAAACACATAATTTGTGACTTAGCTTATTGTTCTGATTCAACTATTCAAGGCCTAAGGTTTTATAAAAATACCACTGCAATTAGCAAGTTTACAGGGACATGATAATCCAATCCAAATTGAAGTACCGGAGAATGTACTGATCTTTTGTTCCATGCTGTTATCGATCACTCACTCTCACTTCTTCCTTACTCATTGTCAACTCCACAGTGTGTGAATCTTTCATTTTCAAAAGATGTTCATAGTTCTTAATACATAAGAATATTATGTCTGTTAGAGAAAATTTCTACTTCAGCTTCATAGATGAATAGGACAAAATCCATCCCAAACAAAAAAGTCTATAACTATATTCATTATATACAACTTACAGTAGGCCTTTATAATATACCTATATCTAAAAAAACAGTTCTTTTCTGAATTCTCTCCAATTTGTCCACATCTTTCCTAAAGTGTGGCATCCAGAATTGAGCACAGTATTCCAGATGAGTCCTCACCAGTGCCAAGTAGAGCACAACCATTTCTTACATATGTCACTTCTGTTAGTGCACTCCAAAAACATTAGCTTTTTTGCATCACATCACACTGACTCATTCAATTTGTGATCCACTATAACCGTCACAACCTTTTTAGCAGCACAGTTGCCTAACCACTTATTCTCCATTTTGTAATTGTGCATGATTTTTCATGCCTAAAGCTAGTACTTTGCACTTGTCTTTGCTGAATTTCATTTTGTCAAATTCAGACCAATTCTCCAATTTCTCAAGGTTATTTTGAATTCTAATTCTGTCCTCCCAAGGGCTTGCAACCCCTCCCATCTTGGTGTCATCCACAAACTTTATAAGCATAATCTCTACTTCATTATCCAAGTCATTACATGAAAATATTGACGAGTACCAGAGCCAGGACAGACTTCTGCAGGACCCCATTAGATATTTCCTCCCAGTTTGGCAGCAAACCATTACGGCAAATCCATTTTTCAATCCAAATTACCATTACAGCAAATCCATGTTAGCTATTATTTGTAAACCCTTTTATCTTTCAAATTGATTGCTTAGTAGCTTTTTTTTCCCAGTATTTTTCCAGGTATTGAAGTTCAGGCTGACTGGTCTATAGTTTCCCAAGTCCCATCTGTCCCCTTTTTCAAGATGAGCAAATGCAGTGCCATTCTTCATCCTCTAGAACCTCACGTCTGGAATCATGTCTTCCATGATTTCTTGAAGATAATCACTAACGGTTCTCAGATTGCTTCAGCTAATCCCTTAAATACCTTAGGGTTAATATTATCAAGCTCTGCTGACTTGAATATGTCTAGTTTATCTAGATATTCTTTAATCTGTTCTTTCCCTATTTTGATGTGTTCCTTCTCCCTTGTTGTTAATATAAATTCTATTAAGTATCTAATTACAATTTACCTTGTTGGCAAAGACCGAAGCAAAATAGGTATTAGACACTTCAGCTTTCTTGATGTAGTCCATTTTTCACTCTCCTTCCCTGCTAAGGAGACTGACTCTTTCCTTCATATTGCCCTTGATCCTAATACAATAAGAAGAGATTCTATAAATCTTTTATGTCCCTTGCTAGATGTAACTCATTTTGTGCCTTAGCCTGATTTCATCCCTACATGTGTGTACTATTCTTTTGTACTCTGTTGTAATTTGTCCATGTTTCCACTTTTTGGAGGATACCTTTCTGATTTTCTGACAATTAAAGAGCTCCTGAAAGAATAGTAAGAGGCCAATATGTCTGAGAAATTGCCAGTTCTCCTGAATGCCTTTTTCCCCTTAGATTTTCTTCCTATGGGACCATATTATTTTATATATATATAATATGCTAATTTTTACTGCATTCAGCCTGAATTCACATTTATACAAAAGTTAATTTACGTTGCCTTTACACTGCCCTGGAAGTATGAAGGTGCATAAATTTGTGTACAAAATTTAATTTATGTCCATTTTAAGACCACTTTACACTGCCAGAGAAATATAAAGGGATATTATCACAAACAAGAATTGGGCCCTTACTGTGCCTTGAGAAGCTTTGACAAGTATGACAACTTTTTAAAGAAAAATCTAATCAAGAGATCAGTTTATAGAGAAAAATATTTTATTTATGAATTTTAGTTTAATTTCCAGTTTAATATCATCATAAATTAAAGATTTTTGGTTCCAGAGATGGTTCTCATTATCCCGAATTCTGCTACTTTCCACTGAATTGTTTTATCCCAATTACGCATCGATTGATTACTGCAGAGAGTATTTTATTAAACTGAAGTTTAATCCATAAAAATGTACGGTATGTATTATAGTGAGTGGAAACTTGTCGCTGTTAATAAATGGAAGGCACATATTAAGTAAGGGGAAGGGTCTGATTGAAAACCTACTAGTAATTAACTAATCATGAAAGTAATTAAACATGATGCATGTGGTATAAATCTAATGAAATTTGAGTGTGATTAATTAGACGAAACAAGAATATGTTAACTTTGATTTTAAATTGTTTTGGTTAAATATATGGTATACGTAGACTGACTTAGTATAGCAAACCACAGCTAGCCTCTCCAGCCCCTGGGACCTTTGCCCTGTTTATCATTAAATATACATAGGCAGACCAGATACTCCCTCCTGCCTCCTATGCAATCTTCAGAAGGAGATAATGGGCTAGGGTAAGATCCACAAAGGTACTTAGATACCTAAGACCCAGTTTTAGGCTCCACTGCAATTCACTAAACTCCCCTGAACCCTGTAGATGCCAAAACTCACTCAGCACCTAATTCTTCAGAGTAAAATTTCTCTAGGCACCTATATTCTGACCTCTGAGCATGTGGACTGCTGCCTCACTCTAGGCATTTGGATGCCTATCTCTGGCCTAAACCCCACAGCAATTAAACTGGAGGAAGATAGCTGTGCATTTGCTTAAGTCGTGTGCAGTGCCCAATCTTGTAGGTATGATCAATGGCCACCTACCAAGTCAGATCCCATTCACAATCTTGGTGGTGCTGTTGCAGGAGGAAGAGGAGGAGGAGGGGGTGCTGCCTGCCTTATAACTTTTATCCCAGGGGTTAGAGCACTCACCTGGGATATGGGGGGTTCAAATCCAGCCTGTGCCTGATGGGAAGAGTGGATACCCCTGTGTGACGGGTTAGATCACAGAAACCCCCTGGGAGCTGCCACCTGGTGTGCCAAGACTACTTCTGCCCCTGCTTTCCTGCCCTGTCAGCTTAGGACTCCAGCACCCTGCGTGGTTTGAGCCAGACCCGCTAGCCTGCTGCAAACACAGACCCAGGTCTGAACCACATCCCCCAACAGCTGTAGGCTTAACTGAAAGCAGCTTACAGAAGTATTCCTGTCTTTAACACTCAGATGCCCAACTCCCAATGGTGTCCAAACCCTAAGTAAATCAGTTTTACCCTGTATAAAGCTTATACAGGGTAAACTCATAAATTGTTCGCCCTCTATAACACTAACAGAGAGATATGCACAGCTGTTCCCCTCCCCCCCCCCCAAACACAGAGGTATTAATACATACTCTGGGTTAAATAATAAGTAAAGAGTGATTTTATTAAATACAGAAAGTAGGATTTAAGTGGTTCCAAGTAGTAACAGACAGAACAAAGTGAATTACCAAGCAAAATAAAATAAAACACACAAGTCTATGTCTAGTACGGTAATAAAAACTAAATACAGATAAAATCTCACCCTTAGAGATGTTTCAATAAGTTTCCTTCACAGACCGGACACCTTTCTAGTCTGGGCACAATCCTTCCCATTGTACAGCCCTTGTTCCAGCTCAGGTGGGAGCTAGGGGATTTCTCATGATGGCTGCCCCCCTTTGTTCTGTTCTACCCACATATATCTTTTGCATAAGGCAGAAATCCTTTGTCCCTCTCTGGGTTCCCACCCCCTCCTTCTCAATGAAAAGCACCAGGTTAAAGATGGATTCCAGTTCAGGTGACATGATCACATGTCACTGTAAGACTTCATTACCCACTTGCCAGCACACATGTACACAGGAAGACTTACAAGTGAAACAGAGCCATCTACAGACAATTGTCCTGGTTAATGGGAGCCATCAAGATTCCAAACCACCATTAATGGTCCAGACTTTGCATAATTACAGTAGGCCCTCAGAGTTATATTTTATATTTCAAGTTTCAGATACAAGAGTGATACATTTATACAAATAGGATGACCACACTCAGTAGATTATAAGCTTTGTAATGATACCTTACAAGAAACCTTTTGCATGAAGCATTTTTTAATTACATTATAGTCACACTCATCAGTATACTTTCATAAAATCATATTGAGTGCAATGTCACACCCTGTTCAAATCCTACCTCTCAGGAGACTACTCTACCCAGTAAACTGGGATATTCTGAGGTGGTGATCCCTCAATATCTCCCGTTGAAGCTATTCCACTGTCAATAAATGCTAAAAGTGATTGGCTCAGGGATATTGAATCTGGGGTCTCCCACCTCCCATGGTGGTGCCCTAACCACTGGATTATAATCAGTCACTCTCTGTGGCCTGGTTATTGTTACACTGTGGATAAATACTTAAGTAGCCAATCAGCCAGACAGCATGGAGTGGAATATTTAAGTATTTATAGAATTGAAGTTATTCCACAGAAGAGACTGAGGACACCCTGCCCCATAATAGCCCATGGCCCAGTGGTTAGGGTACTCTACTGGGAAGCACCTGACATTCTGGTGGAGTGCTCTGTGCTAAAGAGTTATAAGGAGAGAGAACCAGCACTCCCACTCCCACACCAACACTGGTCAAGAAAAGCAGCTAACCTGGCCTAGGTGACCAATTCTAGGAGAGGGTTCATGGATGTGAATCCCAAGTGGAGATGGGCATCTCCCTCTGGCCTGGAGTTAGGCCCCTAAACTCCTCTGAGGGGCAGGGCTTAGACCATACATCTCCTTGGCATTTCATGTTGGCTAACTTAGGCATCTCCCCACTCACTGTGATGGCTTTTGTTGATCCCATTCTTAGGCACCTAACTCTCCCCATGCATTGTATAGGAAGCCTGAGCTCAGGGTTCTGAATACCTAGGTGGCAGCATGCCTAAGTGTTACACGTTGCAATGCTAATTCCCCTTTGTGATTTTCGTCCAAGGTGGCTACTACCTCCAGGCCACTGCTAAGCATGACCACCTGTGTTCTAAGAAAGATGGCCTAGAAACACTAGTGTACAGCTGCTTAGAAATCCCAAGGGCTTCACAAAATTGGACAAAGTATACTTGGCTTCTATCTGTTTCTGTTATTCATAAAGCCCTCTGCAGCAGGAATTTCCTGGCTACCACTGCCATATATACAAATGTGGGCACACAATCCCCCAAACACCTCGAGGACACCTCTTCTAGATTGTGGATGATCATAGCCAGTGGTGTCCTGAAAAACGAAGGGTGAAGCAGTTGAGGGGCACTGGTAATCTCTGAAGATCTTTGGAGGGGGCATGTCAACTCAGAACAGAAGAAAGGCAGGCTGTGCCTGTCCCTCCTCACTCCATCTGGAATACATCTCTTGGTCCAGGGCCTGTGGGAATGATGGGAACAGAGGTGGGAGGTGATTTATAGAGCTGCAGTTCAAATCTGAACTGCCAAGTGAACCAGTAGTGTTTGGTCTAGTTCCAACTCTAACAGACCTCCTTTCCTCAACAGTATTGTTTGCATAACATACTCAAAACAAACTCAACAAGATTCACAGAGTTAAGTTATCAGACAAGAAAGGTTAGGGCCACAGCACTTCACATTAATTACCGTGGGCAGCGCTGCTAGGGATGACTTTGTTCTCTTAAGTCAGGTCTACAGACGGACTTGGGTGTTCTCATCTTATTGTGCACCCATCTACACGTAGTTACTGTAGATGCATTAATCTCTTTCCTTCAGTCTCTGAATTTCCTCCACTTAGACTCTACTTTCTTGATGCATGACAACTGAAAGCTCCTTCAAGCATGACGACAGCTGCAGCAGATTTTTACTTTATTGGCAAATCATAAGTGCCTACAATTTGTGGCTGAAGAGACATATTCCACACTAGAGGGTCTGTCTGAAACCCTTTGGAATTGCAGGACTGAAATTAGTCCTTACCTTTTGTGTTTTGGAGTAGGAAGAAGTGGGGGGGCTTTTTATTTAAAGCCAAACAGGTGTTTAAATGTAATGCTTTTGTATGGTGCCTGATTGATGTTTCTATGGCTGGCAGTCTCTATTCACAGAACAGCTACAGTATCAACATGATCAGTGCAAATTTCCCCTGCCCTCCACCCTGACATACCATACCAATTCATTCTATTGACTCTGCCTGTAAGGGTGTTCAGTGTGTTTGAGAGGGATACTTGACTACTGGGCTCTCAGTTGGGACCACTAAAAACTCATTTCATGTAAACAAAACCACAGGCAAAATTTACAGGGCCTGCACAACAAAGAAGTTGGCCATGAATAGTACTAAAGGGGATCGGTGGAACCTGGTAACTTAAAAAATAAAAAAAAAAAAATAAAATGGCTGAGTCAAACTACATCCAGAAGTAATGTAGAACAGAAACAGTAGGTTGAGCTCATTCTCCAAGTATTTCTGGAGGAAGGCAATTTGAGAAAGCTTGTCTGATTTGGGATGAAGGAACCCAGAAGCATTAAAAAGACTATGTACATTATATTTTATATCTGATTATAAATAATACAAGTACAGTGTTTGCAATAATGCCAACAATAAAGGCAGAAGGAATATTAAAATTTTGCATTTACCTGGATGGCAAACCACCCCACCTCCCCCCCCCACACACACACACAATCTGAAGTTCTTTACTTGTTCTTTTCAAACGTGAGGGAAATTCAAGCCCCCCCCCAAAAAACATCAACACTTAATGGGCAGGAGGGTCAGGTAACACCTGGGACAGCTTCCATGCGTATCCTCCAAATAATGGGCTGCACATTGACTGTCAGAGTCAGTACAACCATCAGTTACTACAAATCTGAACCAGATTTGAACTGGCAAGCGGAGAAAGGGTAAAATTCTGCTCTCACCCACAACACACTGAGGTAAATTTCCTAAACTATGCAACCTCACTGAGGTCCAACCCTCAAACACCCACATATGCACCAAGGCACCTAGCTGTGAATATACTGCTAAAAGGCAACCTTTTTTGGACCAAAAGAAAAACAGCCAGCTAAAAAGTTATAGGTTAGCCCATCTATTCATGACCTAAATAGAATTAGCATTAAACATGCAGAGTTCAAAGGGATGGAGGAGGGAAGAGAGTGGAAGGGGCAGGGAAGCAACTACCGAAAAAACAAACAAAAACAAAAGCCCACCTTTAAAAGGTTTGTCCTTTGGATATTTAACATGAGAATATTCTTGAGTTACTCTTATTTCTTCAGTTACTCTTTCTCTTATCAAAAGGTGCTAAAAATATTCCAGTATTCTTTTAGTAAATGAGTTATATAATTTGATGGTTGAGGTACATGCATTTTCCTTTATTTGTATAGTATTTTGCATTAAATTACTAACATACTTAATACTAAATATATTTAATGCTTCTAAAGACACATGAAACCACCCATCCCTCCTGCTCACTACCTCAGTATGAGGTTGTTCAAGATAGCATAAGTCTGCCTTGTGGCTTTTTACACAACTTTGGGGGACTGGGACTGACGTTCCTCAGTGTGTTTTACATTGTGTGCCTGTGTCTATTCACCTCAAACCAGACCCACTCAGACAACCAACAGAACAGTTTTATACCATAAGGAAACAGACCAGGATTACAGTCCAGCAGCCTCCTCTCACAACTTCAGGGCTTAAACTTGAACTTCTGGCTGGGATGGCAGAGGGTACTTCTAGACAGGAACCAGGGAGTTCTCCCAACATGCAGCACATGGGCAGTGCATGGCTCTGGCATTTGGGGATGCTGGCCTGAGCGCCAGAAGCTCCCCCATTGCTCGGACTCTGGCACTGCCCCCTGCTTTGCCCCAAGACCCCACCACCACTTGGCTACTTTCCACAAGGCCCCACCCATGCTGGGCCCCGCTCATGCTGGTCCCCTCCCCCCACCAAATTCCTCCACCCCCTCTCCTCCATGGCCCCCACCGAGTCCCTCCACGCCTCCTCCCCCAAGCAGTGGGCACCTCAATAGCGGAGAGGAAGGAGTCGGGACTCAGCGAGCTGTGGGGACCTCGGGGAAGGTGGGCGTGGAGGGAGTCGGGACTCAGGAAGCAGTAGGGCCATGGGGGAGAAGAGGTGGAGGGACTCAGCAAGAAGTGAGCATCTCAGTGAAGGGACAGAGCAGGGATGGGAGAGGTAGAGCACAGGTAAGGCCACAGAGGAAAAGCAGGAGGGGCACTGGGGGTGGAGTGCAGTCGGGATCATCACAGCCCAGGCATCCGTGCTCACAAAGGCGGCGGGTTGGCAGCTGCACTGCAGGGGAGGCTTAGCTTCTCCTGGCCTATTATAGCCATGGCCTATGATGCAGCAAGTTTGTACACAACATGTAGTTCCCACTACTGCTGCTGAAGCACAGTGGACCTTGTGCTACACCCACACACCAACATTCCAGTTCTTTTGGCAGAAATATGCTGCAACATTATATGTAGTACCAAGTTACAGAAATATCTGTGTTACTAATTGAAGCTTGCTGCAGAGCGGTCAGGCCATTTCCATATTCACAGATGTGCATAAGGAGCTCTACTGTATCAAATATCCACAGACAGAGTTTAGGGGTATTCGGATTTTGGAGTTTGGTTTGGGCCCATATTTAGTATATATATATGAATTATGTTTCTGCATGCATATGTATATTTTTAAAGAAAAACATGTTTGCTTTCTCCATCCTCACAGCCTCTTTGGCCAGGGTCTCACAACTCTGCAATGGAAAACACAAATGTCTCATCTGATCCTGTCTTTCAGAGATGGCCTTGATCTTCTGAAGTATTGAGTGTTCTCCCCCCGGCCTCCCAGGGTTTAACACCCAATTTCCCACTGATTTCCATTGGAACTGTTGTCTTTCAGCATCCTAAAGGAAGTGCTCAGCCCTAACTGAACTGGCCAACTCTTTTGACAGATTCTTCTCATAAAGAACCCTCTTGCTTCGCATTTCTCTTGTAATAGGCAAAGCAACCATAAAGTGCTGGCACACAGACTTTTTGAAGGAATTTGTGTTTCATTACAATATGTGCCAGATTAAAAAGCAAGAGTAACCATTTTTGTATGTATTAATGGAAAGAAAGCCAAAGAGCTGTATTCGCAAAAAGAAAAGGAGGACTTGTGGCACCTTACAGATGAACAAATTTATTTGAGCATAAGCTTTTGTGAGCTACAGCTCACTTCGTCGGATGCATTCCAGCTAGAAAATAACTGTATGTTATCCACATCCAAGAAGTTATTGTTCCTTATGAAATGGAAGTTGGAAGTAAGGTCTAAGAGTTTCATTTTGGCTCTCAAGTTTTGCAAAAATTTACAATATTTAGGTTTGTCTTATTTAACATTTGTCTGCCCATACTTTGGATTGATAGGAATTTCTAATGTATCCAGAATGCATGGGCCTAGTTTGGTAGAAAATCACCAGGTGGCATTCTACACCTATTTTGCACAGGTGATAATGACAATACAAGTGTAAGAGAGATAAGCTATCTAATATCTTGGGACTGACACAGCTGCAACACCACTGCATATACACAGGATGTAGGGGAGAAAAAAAAAATCAGACACCATGTTGTGGTCACACCAATATAAGCTATAGGGCTAGAAGAACAAAATAAAAAATTGAAATCTACAAATGCTAACTTGCATGTGCCACATAGATTATGCATTTAATTAAGCCTATGTTACAGTCATTAATTTGTGCCATACAGGAGGAATTCTAGAGCTGAACTGAATTTCAGATAAATATCATTTGCATGTAATTTGTCAGTGGGATAGATGAATATAGGATCAAGTAAATGCATAGAGATCTCAATAAAATACTAGATTGTCATAGACAATATTGTCAGAATTTGGCTCAACCAATATGTTGGATTTATAAATATCTGACATTTCATTATATATGCGTGTTTCACACTTACCCATGATGATCTCTAGCATGCACCTTCTTCCCCAAGTGGCCCCTCTGATTTTAGTGGGACTACTCGTACAATAAGGTTCTACTTCTTATGAGCGAGAGTGGTAGAATCTGGTACTATATAAAAAAAAATATGAAATCTTGACTTAAAAGAGTCAAACAGAACTGATTCTAAAATGTGATTGCTCTCAGTTCCATTTTGGTGTCCAGCAATCACAAAAGGTGAAACAACCTTATGCAGGGGGCCAGCAGAAGCCCAGTACATCATTTAAATTCTACTTAAACCCTCAAAATACTGCTTAGTGGGTTTTAAGTGGTGCATATGCCTTGTGCTAGCAATCAGCAGAGGTGCCAATTTCATCCTAAATGATTATCTGCTAGCTCTGGGTAATAGAAGCATTCATCTGGAAATCAAATATCCTCTCACATGAATCTGTTAGGCTTTCCAAATGAGGGATGATAATGTCAAGAAAAATAATCCTAATTTTGGCTGTTTTGGCTTCTTATGGATGTGATTACCTTTGGGTCTTGATGAGCCTGGCTATTACTGGCTATCCTCTACGGACATAATCCATGACAACTGTAAATGGCACAGTTCTACCATTTGGCCCACCTTGATTATCATACACATTGTAAGGAGAGTGATCTCTTTAGATAAGCTATTACCAGCAGGAGAGAAGGGTGGGGGGAGAGAAAACCTTTTGTAGTGATAAACACCCATTTTTTCATGGTTTGTGTGTATAAAAACATCTTCTGTATTTTCCACAGTATGCATCCGATGAAGTGAGCTGTAGCTCACGAAAGCTTATGCTCAAATAAATTGGTTAGTCTCTAAGGTGCCACAAGTACTCCTTTTCTTTTTGCAAATATAGCCTAACACAGCTGTTACTCTGAAACCAGTTCTACCACTGCTATACTAGATGCCTAAACTAGTTGTAGAAGTTAGCGTAAATAAGAATCAGACCCACTAAGGCCCCTTTACACTGCTCCAGTAATGTGAAGAGGCCCTAATGAAAATAAGAATCAGGCCCAATATTTTTTGAATATATAGGAAAACCAAGTAGCAAGATAAAGGAAAGCAACAGAACGCTTATATTTAAATGGTAACCAAGCCAAAACTAAGCAGACACTGGCCCATTAGGAGCATGGAAAAAGCCACAGCCATGAGGGTTAAAAGATGGTTAATTTTTCCCACTACTGAAATGTATTACTTGGTTCACACTTTAAACCATACTGTTTTGCTTGGTTTCTTCATGATCCCAGATACTTGCACTGAATGATTACCCCATCCATATTTCATCTTGGCTGTTGGAACAGTCCTTCTTGCCATTAAAATGACAGATATGAAAGTGGAAAATGTGAGGACATATGGCACATGGAGAGTCCATAGTTTATAGTGACAACCATGTGGTTCATTGTGTGTCATTACCTGTTTATTTTTTAAGTAAAAGCTTTCTTTTGAAGAACACCTTGTATCCTGAAGATATTTCTACCATATAGTAAATCTCATGTGTCATTTTGAGTGAGATCACACTAATGTGGTGTGGTGACAGCTTATTGAGTCACTTGTCTCAATAAAAACTCATGTTGTTTAAAGTACATGTGAAAAATGCCTCATTCATTGACAAACCTAGAGACCAGAATTCCTTTAGTTATCCAAAGAAGAAAAATAAAGCATAGGTAGTAGCATTTCAAAATACTTGCACTGTGCCTCATCGCTGACTAGGAAAGACCCCCTGCAGCAATGAAAGAGTAGTTCATTCTATCCTGGACCTCCCTGCTGAGACTACTACTAATGGTTTCAATTAGTTGTGATGTGCACACTTGCTCACTAGAAATTGGCTTGAGACCAACTCATTTCATATATACCCCTAACAGCAATGAGCCAGATTTTATTGTTAATTAGTAAATTTGGAGTAACTGTTTAAATTAATAGATACCCTGAATCCATTGTAGCTGTAATCAATCTGACCCAAATTATTTTTAATCACTACCAGTCTAGGATGAAAACTGATCTAGAGATGGCACAAAATTCTTCAAATAAAACAAATCACACTTTGGTTTCAGGGTAAACCATATAAATAGTATTGGTTCATATTATTAGCACTGCTCCTTTTTTTTCACAGCCCGTTTTGATCTTGTTTCAGAGTAGCAGCCGTATTAGTCTGTATCTGCAAAAAGAACAGGCGTACTTGCGGCACCTTAGAGACTAACAAATTTATTTGAGCATAAGCTTTCGTGGGCTACAGCCCTCTTCATCGGATGCATAGAATGGAACATATAGTAAGAAGACACACACACACACAGAACATGAAAAGGTGAAGTAAGAGGCTAATTAATTAAGATGAGCTATTATCAGCAGGAGAAAATAAGTGATATGAGTGATAATCATGATGGCCCATTTAGACAGTTGACAAGAAGGTGTGAGGATACTTAACATGGGGAAATAGATTCAATATGTGTAAATGAACCAGCCACTCCCAGTCTCTATTCAAACCCAAGTTAATGGTATCTAGTTTGCATATTGATCTTGGGGTATTTAGTTAGATTTTTGCCATATTTTTTCCTTGGCTTGCTTTGGATTCTGTTTTGGGGATTATTTAAACAATCTCACTTTACACCCATTTGAATTTCAGAACGTAACATTTACAAAAGTTTTAAATTATTCTCCCACCCTTGTTAACATTTACAGTGGCAATTCGGCGGCGGTCCTTCAGAGACCCAGAGCAAGTGAAGAACCCACTCCCAAAGTGCCGCAGAAGACCCAGAGAGACTGAAGGAACCGGTTCTTCAGATTTTGGCAGCTCATCACTGTCTTTATCAGTCTGCAAATTCTATTGTGAAAGTGGGCACTAGTTGTCTTCAGTTGTCTCTGCTTCCATTTTGGACTGAAATTCCAAGACATATTGATACAGAGCTGAAAATAGAGGGCTGTTAACTCAGGATGGTCCTCTATTCAAATACAAACACCATAGACAATAGGCATACTCCCACCCAGCACTGGTTTGTCACTGGCAACAAAATCTGATTGGAGTCTGGGATCACTTGTAAAGGCTGATCCAGGAGTCACCTACCAGAGGGACTGGGGCATTATAAAAAGGGCAGGAGCTGATCTACTCAGGGTCTTTGGCCATTTTCACTACCTCAAAACAGACAAACTACTGCAGGGGTTTGAGGCATAGCGAGGGGACCCCGCCCACCTGAATTCAGATGGTCCTTCAAGAAATCCCAAGCGAAGGGCAAGTTAGAGGGAGGGTCATGGCATTCTGGGTATATACGTCTTCTATATGATCTGTACTCTGTGCTTTAGCTGTTAAGTAAATAGCAATGATGGTTTAAAATCTTGTGAAAAGTCTACCTGTGTGCATTAAGTGTTGCACCTACCATGTGCCCCCTTTAAGCTATGGGGAGAGTATGAGGGCCTACCACTGACTGCAGGGACTGGGCAGTGGGCCATGTGCTTGAAACTATCAGGAGAGGGTGATCCACACCCTGAGTGAGCACTCAGAGACCCTAAGACAGAGCCCAGGCACTGTCCCTGTTTAGACGCTCAAGGCTTAAAATACACGGGATCCAGTGGCTGAATCTCCTCAGAAATATGGTGAGTAGTTAATAGGGGGCAGGGTGCTCACCTAGAGCTGTGACACAGGCATGGGTAACTAGATGTGAATGACTTACAGTATTCTGAATAGGGAGCTTTTCACCACTAGATCTCTGATTTAAATATGAAAAGATTGTGCTTGTTTCCATGGGTTGGAGGATTCAGTCTGGTTCCTAGTTGACAAGAGTCCACACCTAAGTTGTCACAACATGATATCAGAATAGGTCAAGTCTGTACTCCACCTACTGCAGTATTCCATGCACAATATGGTTTGGTCCAAAACTCATTCTTTCCAAAGACTGAATGGTGGCAGAAGCTGAATTATCCTCTTGCTTTATATAACAGGACTGAGGCACAAAGTCAAAATGGTGGGAGCAGTTTGTGTTGCTACTGCATGCTTTATTTTGCTACTGGTCATGCTGTACCACTTCTATGCATAATTAGATGATTTCATACTACAGGTATATAAATTCACCATCTTTAACCAGAGACTGATGATCCAAGATGGCTTTTTAGCATTATGGCTGGGAAGCAGATATTGTTTAACTCAGGCTTTCAGTCTCCCTTACAAAATGTTCACCAATTAAATTGTAATGAATTTTTAGCAACAATAATATTGCTTCAAACCTAGTCAAAGAGGCTGGAAGTATTTTTAGATTTGGTCCTTATCTCAGCTCACACTTAGTAAAAGGGGAATATTTTACTCTTAATGTATTGATGGAAAAGTTTCCATAGTTAGTGATACTGAGACACTGCGACCATCTATACAGAAGAGTTGTACAATTATTTATTGATCCCCCAGATATCCTACAAGCAGGCTCCGTGGAGTCTAGAATTCTTCCACTAGGGATCTACACTAGATGAGATCTTCAGACTGTGTATGTTATTTAAAAACAATTCACTGGCTTTCAGTAATGATTTTAGTGTTACTTATTCACCTCATGGCCTTGGTCCCTAGAAGGTCTATGAATTCCATAGGAGTCCCCATCACCTCTTACATTTCTCTCTTGGAAGAATGTGAGTCTCATTTGTTTATTAAAAAAACAAAAATGAAATATCACTTTAGTTTTATCAAACCATTCTCTCATCCCATAAAACTAGACCTTAGTAAAAAGCAAACTAACTTTTTTGGTTTAAGAGAATACCCATGTTTGAGTGTTGAGATGTTCCTCAAAAGCAAGGCAACTTAACAGCTTTAATAGATGTGGCAACTGATTTGACTATTTTCTATTTATTCCTAGCACAGAGTTTCCATAACAAATTTACTGTTACAAAAAAGGTCCTATATGGAGATAAGTGCTGATCCTTCAATGACTGAAGTCTTTTCAATGGCTTCCCAGTGCTTGGAAAGGACTCCCTTCCCAAAAGACTTCTAAGAGGAAAAATACTCAGCTGACCATAACATTACTCAAATTGCATGCCACACCTGTGAGGTGCTGAGAACCTTAAACAGCTCAGGAAGACTGTAACGAGGCACACTCACCTCTTGTGAGTGCCCCGCTTGGCCAAATGTGTGCCTGCACACTCTCTCTGTGTGGTGTGTCTTTGGTGACTCAGCCCTCTGGCTGAGTCACACACACTGTGTCTGTGTGATGAAAACACAAAACCCCTTACAGGGTACAAGTCCAACAGGGTCTCTCTGAGTAGCCTCTCTAATGTCTCCCACAAGTTGTCCCTGCTCCGGGAAAGAGCAGTGCCCCATAGCTCCCTCCCTGGTGACAAAGTCTTCGTCCTCTTAAGGCCTTTCTGGGCACAGCTGTCCAGCTGAGCCCCTGCAGTTCAGTTCCTAGTGGTTGCCCTGGGTGGGCCATGAAGGGGGAATACAGGTGCTGTTGCCCTGAACCATGACAGTTTGCTGATCTCATTCAGGTTTTAAATATGAGAATCTCAAAGCATGCTAAAATGGGAACTCAATATTTTTATTGAAGAAGGCTGTATAATAGGAGAATTTGGGCTCTAGTCTCTTCAATGTCAGCATAAGTCTCTGGTTCTAATTCTTTTTGGCATTACTCTGGTTTTATAGTGGCATAATCACCTTCCAGCTCTGCATTTTGTCATTTCAGGCACCTTCCCTAAAAGAATTTGAATATTGGAACCTGAAACAATTATAGAAATGGCCAATGCAATTAAAATAAGGTATCTATCTAGGCTCTTGGAGAAACAAAGGACAAACCCAAGGGATTCTCCACACCTAACCAAAAAGGTACTCATCCAATAACCCATTTAAACAGCAACAGAAATGTTAATCGACAAGGGCTAAGTTGATCACATTTATACACAAACCCCAAGGTCTAGAGATTAAAAAACCCCCATGAGTACTGGGGACCAACAGTCACATTTTTTTTCTTACTATTACACTGATAAACCTGTCTGTTCAAGTATTTACTAGCATAGAATACCATATTGGTCTCAGAGTTTAGACTCTATTTTGAGGTCTTTCTAATTAAGGAAAATTTCAGGGAAACAGAAAACAAACAATACAGTGTTGAAATGGGGAGTCCATAGCAGAAGAAAGGTTTAAACAGTCCTGGATTTGGTGAAAATAAGAGTGATGGATGTTCCTTAATGGTTTGAATTGTTAGGGATCTCTCTCGCTTGCTCCAGTATCCAACAATCTTGGTACTTGAGAGCCTGGAATAAAATGAACTACAAAAATAAGATCTCTGGTTTTGTTAAATTGAAAGGCTTGTTTTTGCAGCAGCATGGTGGTAAACAAGTGAATAAGTGAGAGTAAGTTGTCAGGCTACTTTCTCCTTAGATTCCCTTTTATTTTTGGAATAGTCATCCCAAAGATTACAGCATCAATGTTGTCAATAGATAAGATTGTGGAATAGTCTTATTGTCTGTGCCAAAAAGAGATTATTTTGTAGATTCTCAGTGCTTAACTGCTCTTACGAATTACTACTCACAATGCACAAACATGTGACACTTAACTCCCTCCTTATAAGAAAGGGCAGCACTGGCTGGTGACTGCCACAGCAACTGTCCCAGGATAGGACTCACTTTCCTGGATGTCACCCTGCAATCTAACCCCAGATGATATGTCCAACACCATTGGTCTTTTTGATGGGGTTTACCAGACTCTCTGTGGCCCCCGCTGGACGCTTCGTGGTCCTGCCACACCCTGCCCCAAAAAGGGCAGTGGAGTGGATCCTCCAAGCTGCCTAGAGTGGCTGTGTCCCACACAGCCAATCAGGACCCAGCAGCCTTGTATAAGAAGAGCTGCAGAGCATAGGCACCAACTTTCTCATATGTCAGGGGGTACTCAAACCCTGGCCCTGCCCCCACTCCACCCCTTCCTCAAAGGCTCTGCCCCGCCTCTTCCCCCCCCTGCTTTCCCCCCCCCCACTCTCTCCCCACGGTGCACTGCGCCCTCTCTCTTCCCCTCCCTCCCAAAGTCTCCTGCATGCTGTTAAACAGCTGGTTGTGGTGGGCAGGAGGCAGGGGGAGGGAGAGGAGGTGCTCATCAGCAGGGCCTGCTGGTGGGCAGCAAACACTGGGGGGCAGGGAGGAAAGCTGATGGAGCCGCTGGTGGGTGCTCAGCACCCACCATCTTTTTCCCCCATGGGTGCTCCAGCTCCGGAGCACCCACAGAGTCAGAGCCTATGCCCACTGTAGCCTCCCGGCTCCTCACCTGTCACCTCTTTGTCTCTCGCCCTCCTGACCAGGGTTTTTCCAGTCTGCAGAGTTCCCTGGCTACACTACCCTAGCAGGGCAGATGGCCTAAGTAGGCCTGCTTTGCTTTCTCTTCAGAGGCTATAAACATTCCACCACACATCCCTTTCTAAGCAAATGTATTAAGGTGAAAGCATTGCAGAGATAACAGAAGAACCTACTGGCATGCTAATAAGCTTGCCAGAGCTTACCCACAACTCTTCTATCAGAGTTTGTGTTATTCAGTACTTCAGACCCCACAAAGGGATTTCTGTAGTCACGAATTCACAAAAGCCTTTGCGCAGAAAAAAAAAAAATAACCCTCTGCACAGGCTAGCCTTTCCTTTATACAACCTGGCTGTTTGATCTGCAAAGATACTGAATAGGTAATGAGCCAGACAATGGTTCTCTCCTCAGGGTGTAGCTTCAAATGGCTGGGTCAAGAGGTAGGAACTTGTATTTCCCCCCGCCAAAGATATTTCCTAGCAAGCCCACTTAACTTTGTCTGTCCTGAAGTTCCTTCTTGTCTGGTACATTAACATAGTCCTTTGATCATAACACTTCAAGGTTTACATTGGCCATGTCTCCCACCTCAAGAGGAGAGACAGTCCCACAATAATCCATGAACTTTACATTAATACAATGGACTTCAATGCTATTTAAACTTAATTCAATAAGCTCTCCTAAAGATATTGCAGGAAATTGCCATAACTGTCACCATCTACTTTATATCAGTATATGATTCAGAAAGTACCATTTTTCCTGAAATGAAATAGTCCTGAACCCTCATTATTTAAGCAGTTGACAGGAAAAATAAACTAGTCACTCTTAAACATGAAGAACTGTAGGATAGAAGCAGAATTTTCAAAAAGGAATTAATGCTAAGTGTCCTACTAGGTTTATGTCCGTTAAACTGGCACTCGTGTGTCTATGCCAGGAAGCCAGAATGTCTGAGCTACAATTCATTAGAACTGTAGAACCTTGGATGAAAGGGATCCCATCTGCTTATTAATTCTGTGAGATCCCAGGTGCAAGACTCAAAATGAAATACTCCCACATTCTTCTGTTTTACCACTGATGAGCTGGATAATGGCCTATGAGTTCCTTCCTCTTTGGAAAATTTGATAAAATATTCGGATCATGGTCTAGTTAAGCTAAACACCACAAGGTCCAGAATTAAATTCCTTTTTAGTGAGGCAACTGTTGATGTTACACATATTTCAGTACATTCCCTAAAAGGAGGAGCAGCAACTTTGGCAGAACATGCAGGTGTCCCAAGATACGTAGGCAGTGCTGTAATCTGCTTGTAGAAGGGTCATCTACCACCTAAGTACCCCTCATGGCCAGAGGTCACTCTATGGCCCCCTGCCTTTGCTTTCCCCCTCTTCAGGGCTCCTTAAATAAAACATCCCAAAGGAAATTAAAATATTTCCCCACCTGGGGTTCACTTTATTCAGTCCTCAAATATGCACTGGCCCTCCAGGACCCAACCCCAGTTCAGTATCTCTCTACTTTAACTGGGAGGTATCTAGCTCTCTTTCCCAGAGCTGGGGCACAATTCAGTGTCTCTGCAAGAGCCAGTCTTGCTCCCTGCAGCTGATGACCAGCTGCTGCTTCTCAGGCTTTTGTTTCCTTGAGCATTGCCCCCCTTACTGCAGCCACCTGCTGCCCTTCATAGGGAATTTCCTAATCCCCCTTGGGTGGGGCTCTCCAGTGCCTAGGGCAGTGGTCCCCAAACTTGAGGGTGGTGCCCCCTTCCCTCTGTCCATGTCCTCCCAGGGCCAGGAGCAGGGCCGCAGCCTGTAGGGGCAGGGAGGGATGTGGACGGGGTAAGTGGTGGTGAGGGTGGGGCCGCAGCTGGGGATGGGTCTGGGGCCATGAGTGGAGCCATGGCCAGGGGCAGAGCCAGGAGTGGAGCTGTTGCCAGGCCATGGTGGGGGCTGTCATCTGGGCCCCTGTCCAGGTGCAAAGCTGCACCAAGGCTGGGGACAGGAGCCAGGTATGCGACTGGGGACAAAGCCAGAGCAGAGCTGGGTATGGGGTGGGGCTGGGTGTCACTCCCTCCCTGCCCCTTGTGGGGGCTGGCCCTGGCCCACCACATCCCCTGACCATTCCTCCGTTCCCCCTGGGGGTGGCACGCCCCACAGTTTAGGGGCCTCTGGACTAGAGCAAGCCACCCTGGCTCATGAAAAAATGCCTTCCAGAGTCTCTTGGAGGCCTTCTGATACAAATGTATAAAACTTAGTCTTCAGGATCTCCCCACACACTCTAGAGTGTAACATCTTCTTTGTAAAGAAATAAATTGTCACTACCCATGACATTTGAGAAAAGGAGATTACTCTGAATTATATGATTCTTCTGCATCTTAATCAGGCCAATAAACTTTAAGAAATAATGCTTAGAGGCACCTCCCCCTGTTCCAAGAACAGGTAATCTAGGAAGGCTCAAAAGGAGTCTCCGATTTTTTCCACTTAAGTATGATCTGGCAAAACACTGAAGCACGTGCTTAACTTTAAGCACATGGTTTAAAACTATTAAGTCAGTAGAAGTTAAACATTAAGCATGTGTAAATTCTTTGCTAATAGATATAGTTTGATAAAATAGTATTTGCTATTTCAGAATTTTATTAATATTAAAATGTGGCCAAATATTGAGGTCTTTACACAGGCAAAACTCTTATTGATTGACTGGATAACAGGATTTCTGAGTTCTGTCCTTAGACTTCACTGACTCACTGTGTGAATGTGGACAGGTTCCTTAAATTTCCTGTGCCTCCATTAACCTGACTGTCAAATGGGGATAATAAAATTTACATAGCATATGGGTATTTGACACTTAGCTGTCTACACTACAGCCTGTGTCACCCAAAGTTATGAATATTCCACCCACAACCTTACACCAACATAGGCATTCATGTGCATAGCACTATGTCAGCCGGAGCGCGTCTCCTGCTAACATAACCACCTCCACGAGTGGCATAAGCTTTCTTATGCTGATGGGAGAACTGAGCCAAAACCTGAGTTCCTCTCATTTTTAGCTCGCTCAGGCAAGACTGCCGTTTCAATTGACTTCCTACACAGCTTTTAATCATAAAACTAATCAAACTGTATTAAAAAGAAGTCTATAAAAATCCATCTCTGCCATAATAGCTACATATTGAGAGAATTAAAAAATGCATTAATTTAATATTTAGATAAGTTTTGGAATTTTTTCTTCCCAATGCAAGTTTTGTAATAGAAATAGACAAGAACTCCAAATCGTTTTTCTTCCACTTTCTAATTGGTTTGTGTTCTTTTGCTATGTTGCATTTTCCATGCCTGCTTACTCTCAATTGCCAATGATTTTTTTTAAAAAAAGTTTCCTCAATTGCCATAATTAGTAATGTCATTTTATAATGAATTTGTTTGCTAGAATAAATAACTCACTTCATTATATTGAACAAGAAAGCTATAATTCCTTTTTGTGACAAATTATTAGTCCATTTAAATGCCCCTGACAGTGACTAGTTGGAGCATTTCACTCTTGTACACCTATGGTTTTTATTTCTCTCTATCTTGGTTAGTAGTTTTTAACATTAATATACATATTGAAGAGAGCATTAAAAAGTCTTATATTTGATGGAAACAGGATTATTAGTCCTGGATGAAGACCCACAAAATAAAAATTCAAACCTATGCAAAATTTTGAACCAGTTTATTTTACTGGGTCCATGCCCCTTTTGTACTAGATTTCGATTAATATATTAAAATGAATGAGGTTAGTAATGGGATCATTCATGGAATGAGTTAATTTTAAGCAAATATTCATGGATACTCTTGAAAAGTTAAATTCTGGTTCTAAATGTGAATATTCACACTGATGCCTAGTCCCATTAGAATCAATGGAGCTACTCGCGGTAGTTAAGACTGTGTGCAAATGGTTTGAGGCCCAAGGTGGGTAATGGTATCAGAATTTGACCCACAGGAGACCATAGTTTATGGACTTCAGGCTGTTCTGCTTGTTTAGTGAGAATACATTTCAGAGATCAGAATTCAGGACCCAAGCTCAATTGCTACCTCCTCATACTGACTGGAGCTGAACGTGCTCAGGAACTGGAGGGAGAAAGCACCAGGCATTGTTCTCTAGAAACTATATTGCCTGACTCAGGGGGAGGGAGCCACATTAAATCCACTGCTAGAGTGAAGGTTACCATCACATGACGCTTTTAAGTAATGTGTGAAATCTCAAATACAAGGAGATACTAAAGGAGAAAAAATAATGGTTGTTTGCCACTTAAAAAACTCACAATTTTTAAGCCCATCTTGTGATTTTTTTCGGCCTGACCCATGACTGTTTAATGTTTGGGGTTACTGTAGTATCCCATGTGCTAACTCACTAGGAGTTTGGACATAACCCTTGCAGGTAGGCACCACCCTCTCAGGGCTGTGGTGCGTCAGCCCAGGTGATAGACACCCTTCCAAACATTCTTTGCAGCCCTGAGACACTCTACCAACTGCATGGGCGTGAGGGTGCTCAGTGCTTGCTGTCTCTCTTCCCCATACCTGTCAAGCATAGGTCAGGGGCATGCCTATCTATTAATGAAATCTCCATGTTTTCCTAGCACAATCAGCTCTGGTGAAAATAAAGATAAGAGTAACAGGAAATTGCTAGATATTGGTAGTAAAGTCATTTATTCTAATTGATTATATAGCATGTCTTATGTTATTATAATGTTTAGTAATCAATGGTAATTAGAAGCATATAACTAAGTCATTCCTAGCTGTGGGGAAGCATGCACAATATGAACCATAAAAATAGGAACAGCTGTAGCAGTTGATATTCTGATTTTTTTTAAATGTGCATTGGAAATTGTATTAGCCAAGATAAGAGAAAGGGAAATGTCTTTTGTTTTTAAGATAGTAAAAGCATAATCAGATTTGGGAATCCAAATGGTTTCAGTAGAATGGGGCATTGTGCAGAGTGTGACAAGGGAAAAGATCATATGGTTTTATGAATTGTCCATAACTAAGTAAGCCACTAAGAAGCCATGGGGACTTTAAGTCTTGCTGTAAGTGTGATTATTATTAACATTTAGAGATAGAAATTCATATTTAAGTCCATGAACCCTCACCTGGGAAATATGAAATAGGGAGAGGGCTTGACAAAATTCACTTATGACAGCCAATTCTCCTCTCATTTACACTGACCGGAGGAACTCTATGGAAGTCAATGGAGTTATGCTAGTGTAAAGGTGAGATTAGAATCTAGCCATTGTATACCTAACACTTTTCTTATGTTGCTTCTTTGTATGTCAGAACTGGTCTTTTCCTAACTTTTTTCAAACATGTAAAGTGTTTTGGATTAGTTACTGTCCACACTTGAGAAAAAAGTGTCATACTATAAATGCAAAATTGACAGTGTCCAAGGCCAAACGTACCCTTGATGTATTGCACTGAACCTTTGCAAGTCTTGCTACTCTATGTGGATGTAATAAGCTTTATTCTCACCATAGAGGCACATAGCAAGTTAGTATGAAAATAACATTGGTTCTAAGGTGTACCTAATGCAGACTGGCTGGGCTCAACAGCCCCATAAGTAACGTAGGTTTTCCCAAACTAATTATGGCATGAGTAATTAGTCAAAACTCAGAGTCAAGTGCTTCCTCTGGAGTACAGACGTAACTCATGCTAAAAACAGCCTCACTCCTCCTAGAATAATTTGTGCCCTAGAACTTGTATCTACATTTTTGCCCTCACTGCCAAATTGCTAATGGAAATCATGTAGATTTAAGTACCCAGTGTTTACACCTATAGTTCAATGGTATCAAAAGGGATTGGGCATATATATGGGTAAAAAAATAATCTAAGAGATATAATAGTTATTGTAACAAGTTTTGGAAAGGATTTTAAGCTTTGTGCTTCAGAGTTTAAGTCAATCTCAATTAGGTATTTTAGAGGAGACAATATAGGGAAGCAGGTTCCCCTCCCCCACACCCCCATCTGCCTACTGTGGGGTTCTTGCACCTTCCTCTGAAGTATCTGCGACTGATGCCAGGACCACAGTTGGAGACAACATTCTGGGCTAGATAGACCTCATGTCTGATCCAGCATGGCAATTCCTGTGTATCTATGTCAGCTGTGATGATCATAGCTTTAGATAAAAGTTCTACTTCAAGTGGCTTGGGTCACTTCTTGGCCCAGACAGCAATGGTTCAAATCAAGCCAGCAAGAAAAAAGCAGTCTATAATCATAACTTAAAAAGAGAGTCAAAAGTCCCTTAATCCGCAGGCCTTTGTCACTGTTTGCCTCTGAGAGACTAGTAAGCCCCCAGTAGAGGCAAGGGAGATAATCTGATGCTAACTCCACTCACGGGCTAGCAGAGAGTTATTGCTCCTTACCCATTCCAACCTCTTCTGCCCTCTCCTCTTTATAATTGGCTTACTCTCATTAGTCACTGCAGCTGTGGCTGTCTCTTTCCATAACTGGTATTTCTCAGAGCTGCTTGGGGCATGGCTAGTCTTGCTGTCCACGGGCAGGGCAGGTTCTTGACCCTTTCCTGCCTCTGTTTTGTAGATCCCATCACAGTGTGGAAAAATGGAAGCACAAGTTTTATGAGTGAAAGTTGTGTACACATAGAAAACCAGGCCTCAGTTAACAATGTACCCTATAATATTAATTAAGCCTGACTTAAGGAAAAGAGGGATGTAATCGACTAACATACATGCTCCTATTTAGTGAAATGTTCGACTAAAAAACATTTTTAAAATCGAGTTAACTTGCAGTTTTCACCATTTTTAGTGTGAACCTTATTCCTTTACCAGGTTTGGCCTTACCTATGATACTAGATTGAGTTATTTAAGGTGTGGATCCATAGCTGACATTAAGAAGTTTAGAACAGTATTAAGACAGAGTAACTGTATCACTGCATATTAATGGGATTTATGAGTGACAACTGGTTATTTTTAACATAACTATTACAGAATGTTTCAATTAATGAGGTTACATGATGAGTCTGGTGGTGATATCACATGTTGTTAAAAGATATTTCTGTATATTCAATGGGTTAAATCCTTATATTTTACTCAAACTACCTTGAGTCCAGTGATGTTGAATAGGATGTAAAGTCAGTTAAATGGGATGTAATTTAAGAACCTTAGAATATGGCGCAAAAATTTTAGTATACAATTGTGTTGATTTTCCCTGTGGGTGATATACCTGTAATTGTTGTACTTAACAAGTCCAGTGAAAGTATATCTAACACAATAATTTTGTCTAAAACAAATAAAATCCAATTAAACCTACTTCATACTACCCATAACATTCTTCACAACTTTTCTAAACTGAGAGCAACTTCCCATTGATAATTTCAGTCAGTTATTCTAAGTTAGGGAAATGAGATTTTCATCTACAAAATAGCTTGCGTGTGTTTATCCTTACCCACTGTGAGGAATAATCCTCCAATAGATTATCCACAAGCACAGCCTCCTTGTGCTGATGCTTCACTAGGCAGACATCATACAAATTTAAAAAGGTGATTTGCATGAAGCGACATATGGTGCGTGAAGAACAGATTATATTAGGAACAGTGTAATAGTGAGAGCAGGAGCTGGAAGTGTGTTTAACCATAAATGCTTTGGCTGGCATCACCAGCCCTTAAAAGGCCTTATTGTCTGTGTTAAAGACATGAGTGATGTAGTTATTTCCAGTTCCTGTTTAGGTTCATGCATCAAAAAAAGTGATGGTTTCCATCAACCCAAATATAAAACACTTTCACAAACAGTTGTGGAGGACCCTCTGCATGGCTGATCTCTCTATAAAGCCCTATCATAGGGTATAGCAGCATGGCCACTTATTGCCTCCCATCTTGGTTTGGATGGTCTCCCCTCTATTTCCCCTTCATCCTGGCCCCATAAAAACCACCCTCAGGGCACATCTACAATAAAAAAAGGCAGCCAGTCTCAGAAACTGGGTGAGTTGTCTCAGGCTCACACCATAGGGCTAAAAATAACAGTGCAGACACTCCTGTTTGGACCAGAGGCCAGGCTCTGAGACCCACTTACCTTACCAGGTTTCAGAGACCCAGAGGGAACAGCTATACTGCGGTTTTCAGCCCCATAGCACAAGCCCTAATCAGCTGACCTCAGTTCTGAGACTTGGTATCATGGGTTTTGTTTTGCTTTCCAGCATAGACCAGTGGCATAGCTGGCAGTGGGAATAATAGGTCAGGGAAGGCTTAGCCTGGGCAGTGGTGCCCCCCCCCCCTTCCCTGAGGCCTCCACCACCTGCTGTTGCTGCCTGCCGCCCGGGCAGGCTAGGGAGGCGGGGTGAGCCATGGCACCTGCTCCTCGCCCCGCGCTCAGAGGGCCCAGGCGCGGTGCTGTGCATTACTGAACCTGGCAGGGACCCGGCGCAGCTCCCCCGCTACCCCTCTCAGCAGCTGCTGGTGGGGGCCCAACTATTCCCGCTCCAGCAGTGGGCGGGGAATGCAGCAGCCTCCTCTCACCGTGCACAGGGTTGATTTCCCAGCACAAACGGCCCACACTGCGTTTGGGAGGGACTAGGCCCCATGATCAGGGTGGTGGTTCCTGTTGCCTCCTTTTCAATCCTTTCCCCTTGTGTTAGCAGCCCAATGGCACAGCCAGGCAGAGGGGAACGGGGGGGCGAATACCTGGGGTGCTAATGTGTCTCTGTGGCACCGCCCCCCCAGGCCATGCCCCAGCATAGACGTACCTTCAGTCTCCAGGGCCCTTCTAAGATCAATCCTTTAATTCATTCCTCACCAGTTCCTCTCAGGCTAGCAAGAGGGTTTGTACTCAACAGAATTCAAAAGTCCAAGACAAACATGTTTTTCAGATTTCAGAGTAACAGCCGTGTTAGTCTGTATTCGCAAAAAGAAAAGGAGTACTTGTGGCACCTTAGAGACTAACCAATTTATTTGAGCATGAGCTTTTATGAGCTACAGCTCACTTACTCTGAAACCTGTCATTATATAAAGTCTGCTACAGTTTCCACGGCATGCATCCGATGAAGTGAGCTGTAGCTCATGAAAGCTCATGCTCAAATAAATTGTTTTTCAGACCATCTTCCATGATGTAACACCCACTCCCAGGGTTTAGCTGGCTAGAGTGCGGCAGGAACCAAACTCATTCCACGTAGCTATTTCTTCACCCAGCTACACAACTGCCAGTTTCCTGCGTGTTCCCAGCTCACTGCCAGGCTTCCTACCTCTGGCAGTCTCAGCCACACACATCCCTGCCTACACGCTCCTCCTGCCCTTTATATTGGAACTGCCAATTTGTCTCAGGTGGGGCTGATCTTGAAATCAAGGCTAGCTTAGCCCCAGCCTCTCTAGCCCATGGGCAAGCCAGCTTGTTACATGGGGCTTAAGTAGTACTGAGGACCTTGTGCAGGTATCTTTCACTCTCGGGTGGGATATACAATCGTACTCAGCAATGGCCTAACTGTGCCTCTGTTGAAGTCAATGGCAGTTTTACTATTAACTTCAGTAGGAACAGAGTTAGCCCAATACTTAGTATTTTTTAAAATCCCACGTTTAACATTTTTAATACATTTCCTCTCACTTCCATGTGATTGTATGCATTCCACTGCCGTAAAAGTCAACCAAAAATGACAATTTGAAACTAAATTGATGATAAGACCTGATATTGTATAACATATGATTGATAATAATACATACTCATCTTTGTGCAATACAGAGACTTCCTTGATTATAGCCTTTTGAAATACACTTACAACTTACCACCACATCAACTGCCAACCACATTGCTTACTATTAAACAGCTAATTTTCCCATGAGCAGCCTACCTGCTTCCACTTGGGGTAGCTGCCTGAACCCTTTCTCCAAACAGGACACATAACGCTTTCAAAATTTTCCAGCTTATGACAGCTATTTTTAACACTTTTTAAAAAAACAACCCTTTCTAAAGACAGATATAGAAAAGATAAATCCCAGAACCCCCTTTTCCTGTGCTGTTTGGTTATTAGTGCCATCTATTGGGAATTGTCTACTATATTATAAAACAAGGAATAGATTGTCTTCTCCCTGATGCTCTCTATCTGCATGCACAGTATGGAATGTAGTCTACTACTTGGAATAGGGGAGTACGAGCCAACCAACATCCAATTTTATTAGCCTCATATTAGGGGAAGAGTGTAATAGCTGTGAGGCTTAATTA
Organism: Lepidochelys olivacea; assembly: GCF_965140295.1. Classification (NCBI taxonomy): domain Eukaryota; kingdom Metazoa; phylum Chordata; order Testudines; family Cheloniidae; genus Lepidochelys; species Lepidochelys olivacea. Next base: position 165,810,945 of record NC_140413.1, read on the forward strand.
AATGTATGTTTTTAAAGTGCTTTGATTTCTTTGCATGAAAGGTGATTTCTAAATGCCAAGAGTTATTATCTCATAATATTAACATACTGTGCCTGATTTTCCACTCACAGCAGGTTTTACATTCATTTAACTCTTGACTCTTAATGGAATAACTCATGATTTCTTCCAGAGTAAAAGAGGGCAGGATCCAGCTTACCGTTACGTTGGGGTATCACTTAAAGCAACTAAATATAAAGGCCCTAAAACACAAACATCTCAAAATTGTAACAAGAAAAATTACTAACAGAGTATTCACAAACATAAGACATTGGACTTTGAATACAAAAAAAACCCCCCCGACAAATCTATGTTTGCAGAAGATAAAGAAATATTGACATCAAAGAATCACAGCATGGTCTCCAAACCTCCTTCCCCTCTTAATAGATTAAGGGGGAGAGTAGGATAACACATACTGAATATGTGACAGATATTGAAATATAAAAATGAAAAATTGTAAGGGTAAGAGCTTTGATAGTTATACTTTAATGATTTGTAATTATGCACAGTGAATGAGTTTAGATGAGGTAACACTTAGGCCAAGGCCTGGCTGGTGTAAGTATGGTTTTGCCAATTCTTCTCTTACGTAGAATTACTGATCAGCTTAAAATAACAGAACAAAGGTAATACGTTGTGCTGGAAGTTTTGAGGTAAAAAACACACCAATCTGTAACAAGACAAAGACTTTTACTGGGAAGACAAAGAATGACATGACATAAACTGCATAAACAACAAAAAATGAAGAAGTTGGGTAAACTGAAGGGAGCACATGTGTAAAGAACAGATTATATAAAATAAAAATGGGTGATGTCCTAACAGCTGATTGGAGAAAAGTTAAGCAATACAGAATTTGGAGAAAAGTTAAGCAATACAGAATTTGAAAATGTACAAGAATCCAAGTGGCCCAAATTGGAGAGACATTGGACAAAAAACTGAAGGAATGGAACTGAAGGACTAGACCAAGGGATCAGAAGAGACAACGACCATTATGAAATATAGAACTTCCTGGTGCCCCAGAATGTGCTAATTTGGGCCCTTTACCTATTCCTTCTTGTCTAATACTATTGTCTGGCATCAGTACATTTTCAGATAAGTGACAATATAAGTGACAATAATTCCGTCTGCAACTGTATAAATAAAGCCCAAAATGGATTAAGCCTATATGGGGTGGACTTGTGACTCAGTTTCCCAATTTAACTCCCAACAGTTACCATATAAGAACCATGAAAAAAATAGCTATGTGCTCCCTCTATAAAAAAAATGACTGTATAAACATTTGCCCATATGGGGTTTTTAAGTGGCTGGAATGAAAAATTGTCTTGTTTTCAGAATATATTTTTTTCACAAATGTTTTTCCTTTCTACTGTCTCAAGCTGTTCTTTAACAGTGTTAAGGAGGAAAGAAAGATCAAACAAAGAGTTTCTGTTAAGATAATTTAATAAAAAAGGGCACAGAGTGTCAGTTAGAGCCATGGGACACTTTTCAGTAAAGCTTTAGGACATTTGTGAAAATGGAGAGGAAAAAAACAAACCTGTCAGATGTTAAAATCAGTCCTGAAATTATGAGCTTTAATGCTCTGCAAGCCACAGGAGGCCCTTTAGCTTGGCCTTGATTCTTTCAAGTAGCTGGAAATGAATGCATGGTGCAGAGGCAGCAGCTTCAATTAGATGTAATATTGAAAAAAAGGTTGATGGCTCTTCCTTGTTAATGAGGGAAAAACAAGTGTTCCATTCTTTGAAATAGTGCCAATCCACCCTGGTAGTCAGTACCAACATAAGATGATCACACATATCTAAATGGTACATAAAGCAGGGCACCTTACAAATGTGGTTCCACTCTGAAAAGTAACTCCATAAAAATGGCACCCTACTCCTCTACAGACCATCTCCCTCTGTGTATCAAGAGACTCTCTCTAGTGATTCAAATAAGCTTTGATATTTCCCCCCTCTTGTTAGCACCGCAGAATCACCACAATCAGAGAGAGGGAGAGAGAAAGCTGGCTTCTGTTCTGGCTCCCAAGGCATGTAGAGGGTCTGATCCAGCTCCCCTTGAAATCACTGTTACCCTCTCTGAGGATGGTGCTTTATTTCTGACTGAGAAGAGGCCTCTGAGCCTACTCTGGATGGATATTGTTCATTTAGGAACGAACTTTTGTGGGGCATAAATGCCCCTCTCAGGGTATGTCTACACTGCTTTCCAACTTGCGTAGATACACCTATGCTAGTTTTGATCAAACTAGCATGCTAAAACTGGAGCATAGCTGCAGCAGCAGAAAAGGCTAGCCATCCCAAGAACATGCCTACGATGTCAGATGGGATTGTACTCAGGCTGCTCCCGCCACTGTGGTTACACTTCTATTTTTCACATAGTAACTCAGTCAGAGCTAGTGGTGTATATCTACTCAAGCTAGAACTTACACCTCCAGCCCCAGTGTAGACAGACCCTCAGTTCTCAATCAGCACAACCCTGCTATTTAAAATATGCATCACTTAATGGATCCCCATCTTGACTTGTCAGGTACATAATCCTTTAGTCACTTTTTAAAAATACGGATGCATCATTTAATAGTTAAAGTACAAGAATGGGAGTCAGAAAAATATAGTTCTAGCCCTGGCTGAGCCACAGGCTTGCTGGATGATCATTTAACCTCTCTGTGACAGAGTTTCCCAATCAGTAAACGAAGAGAGATAATACCTGCTGCATAAATGGGGCCCTACCAAATTCACAGCTGTGAAGAACACATTATGGACTGTGAAATCAGACCTCCTCCATGAAATCTAGCTACTGGAGGGGCAGGGGTAGGGGCACCACATCTGGGGGCTCATACCATTCACCACAGTCCAGCTGCTAGTCCACCAGGCTGAAGAGGGATGGGACTTCCTCTTCCCCTGCATGGCCACTCCTGGGGGTGAGATCAGACCCATCTTCAGTTACCTCCCCCGGTTGCAGGAAGCTCAGAAGCCAACACAGAAGTGAGGGTGGCAATACCCCCTCCCAAGACTGCTTTGCAACCCCCCCAACTCCCTTTTGGGTCAAGACCTCCACAGTTATAACACTGAAATTGCAGATGTAAACATCTGAAAACATGAAAAATGCTCAAGGGAAAAGATTACAGGACTGATATACGAATACCAAACATGGATTTAGCATCTAATCATCCTGACCTTCTTAAGGAAACCACTGACTTCATTGGGAGCTTTATCCAGGTAGGACTGCACAATTGGGCCCATGTTTATACATGCCTGGGCTGATTCTACCACCCCTAGTCACACACCTTACTCCACAAAAAGTTCTACTGAAATCAGTAGAACTATTCATGCAGTAGGTTAATACTCAGTGTAAGTAAAGATGCCAGCATATGGCTAACGTGAACATTTATATTGTTATTACTGAGGCTGGGTGAAACCTCACTGGAGCTGGCAGGCATGGCAGTTGCCCTTCATTCAGGATCAGGATAAATGTAAGAAGCAGTGAAATTTGGATGGCTTAAACACAACGACTTAGATGACCCTTGCAGTCCCTTCTAACCCTATGGTTATATGATTCTAAGCTCCTTTTTGGAGTCAGATCACTGAAACAAGAAGTCATCACATGAAACACAGGCCACATGCACGACCAGTCAGAAACTGAGCTGTGTGAGCAGAGAGGTTTTGCTGGATATTGTTTGATAGTGGTGTTTGTGTCTGTAAGCAGAAGCAGCAGAGAACAAGCAGAGAGAAACAACCAATAAAACAAGCATAGAGGAAGTGAAGCACTGGAAATGTGGCCCTAAGAGAAAGTAAAGAGAGGGAGATTTTGGGGCGAAGCGATAGCTAGAAAGAGGCTTGGAACTGTGAGCAAAGAAACTGCCTCCTGTTGTTTGATTGCTACTGTGTTTGGGGAAAATAGGACTTTGTATATTCTTTGTAAATAAACAGGATTGCATCAAAGAAGTACCTGAATGCATTACCGCAAACAACCTGAAAGGCCCCGAATATCAGTTCTAGAGATATTAAGGATGTGAAAATCTGCATGCTTTTTCCTTTTTTTTTTTATAATTGGATTTAATTACAATATATTTAATTAATAAAGTTTCCCTCCTTGAAATATGCTACAGATCCTTCTTTTAGTTTCATGATTCTGTATGAAGAAATGTTGCAACTTACAAATTCTGAAGTCAGACCAGCAATGAAGGATGAAAGTTCAAACTTTCTCGAGCGACTGGAAACATTAGAGAAAAGGTAGACATGTGAAGGACAACTTTCAGTTACTACTGCAGTGTAAAAACACCTACAACAACACAGTTAATTTTGTTAGCCTTTTAAAAAGGTTACATTGGGATGCTGACCACAAGGCAGCTAGTAGCCTCTAAAGTAAACTCCCCTATATGTGGAACAGCTGACCCCTCTGAGCAGCTTCTTCAGTTACATTGGTATGTGACCTACTTTTCGGGACTTCCTGTAGTATAATGAATTAGGAGTTAGCATGTGCTATTCTTGTCTGCATCTACTAGGGGGCAGCAAAAATCCTGGCAAAGGAGACTCTAATTCAACTGACCAGATGCTTGCATTAAGTGAATAGTGAGTACTTCCTCCTAGTTTTGGCTGGAGGTCAGTAATACTAGCTAAAAAGCAGCACAGCTAATTAAGAATGAGCCTTGCAGAAGTAGTGTCTGCCTCTTCCTTACCACACAATCCACCAGTAACACCATGGAAGAGTGTCTTGGATCCAGGTAAAAAGAAAAGGAGTACTTGTGGCATCTTAGAGACTAACAAATTTATTAGAGCATAAGCTTTAGTGAGCTACAGCTCACTTCATCGGATGCAACAGGATCCAGGTGTAAGGATTGGGCAGAGTCCTTCTGCTGGGCTCAGAATTTTTAATACTAGTATGTTTGTTAGACTACCCTGACCAACCTCCAGATAATGAAAGGAAGAGAAATCATATGCAGCCCTTTCACCAAGCTGGTTTGGTTTTGCAGTGGTTGTGTCCTAGCAATGCAGATTGAAATATCATCTTCTGGGGTTCAGGAGATCTCTGGAGAAGGGACACCAAGTCAAATACGCACAAAGATACCAACTAGCCAAAACAAACTCATTAATAGAGATAGCAGAGTTATTAAAGGGAGACTAAAATTGCCTCCAGCATGAACCTTCATCCAAAATGCAAATCGAACTTCAACTGATGGGATTTTTGCTTGATTGCATGTTTTTCTAAAGTAGCATAATCTAGTGATAAAATCATGAAACTTTGAGCCAAGAAACCTGAGTTCCATAGCCAGCTCTGCCACAGACGTCCTATGTGGCCTTGGGCAAGTCAAAGTCAGATTCCTACACTCTAATTCCTGTCGAGTATTACCTTATTCCACGAGTAACCTTCCAGATTTCCCAGTGCCATGGAATACGGGTGGCTGCATCTGGCCTTTATTTTCTGTATCACTGAGGACAATGATGCTTGCCTGTATGAAGTACTTTAATATCTCCAGATGAAACATTCTAAATGCAAATATGATTATTTATAAATGATGGTTTAATTCCCCTCCACCATTATTTCTCATCGGTGCATGTCTCTGTCAGGACCAGAGGTGAAAGTGACAAAATACAATGAAAAAAACAAAACAAAACACTCTCCCTCTGGTATTTCCAGCCTGCTTGGAAACATGAATTTTAGTAAATCTCACAAAATAGCTTCTTTTCCCAGTTTTTCCAGCTCAGTTTTGGAAATAGAAAGAGGTTCTGATGGGAGTTGCTTGCTACCTTTAGAGTGTTTATCTGAACCAAACCGTAACTTGGACCTTTTGAGTTTAGACAATTGCTAATGATTAAAGAACAAGTCAGTGTAAATATAGGGAGAAAACATGGTAAGTTCAGACCTGGTGTGCTATTTATATCATTCATGTTCTGAACAGGCTGTTGTATGGTTTTTTTTTTTCAAATCCTATCAATTATTGTGATAGTGGAAGTTTTTGTGAACCTGGCAAAAAGTTTTTCAAACCAGCTAGGCTTATCAATTTGCAAGTGAGTTGTCAGCACTGAAGCTAGCAAAATGTAGCTTGGGGAATTGCTTGGGGGAAATAACTTGCCTAATTAACTGGTCCTCACTAAAGGGATCTTTAAAAAATATTGCTTTGTCAGCAAGGTACCAGCATTGTCTCAGGCACCATCATCAAAAGTGTATTAATTAGAAACAATTCTGTGATCTTTTAGAATTGTTTGGATTTCAAACAAAACTCTAGAGCCAGGCTACAGCTCTAAACTCTAGATTTGTATAGACTTTGTGACAAGTCAAGTATCAATCTGAACTAAGTATAGAACCAGACCATTTTGACCCCCTTGCTAGAAATTGATCCAGGTAGTGCTCAAATTGCAAGGATTTCCTCAATTCCCTTTGGGATTTGCCATGGTGATGAAATCTGAATACAAACATTGCTGTTCAGACTTATCATTAGCACAAAGCCATGATTTTTTTTAAGTTTTGGAACAAAAGTAATGGGATAAGATGTTTAATTTAATATTGATTTTTAGCAAGAAAAGATGGTAAAAGTCACTCTTTCCACAGAACCTACCATATCCTTGCAAAAAGTCAGGTAATTTGATTTACTGAAATGGACAGAATTTCTTTCCTGTTGATTCAAGAGGAAAAACAATCAAATTTGACTTCTATTTTAAGTACATAATTAAAACATTGAAGGGTTTAGCTGAGGTTTGGTTTTAAGTTAATTTGGTTTAGTTAATTTCATAGGCAGATGTGGGTCTAAGATCTGCACAAAAAGACCGCTGATCTGAAACACACACGCCCAAAGCCAAGAGTGCCCAAGGATTTTCTTCCACTTTTCTGCAGGCTCTCTCCTCCCCATGAAGAAGGGAGAGAGGTTTCCCTGTCAACTATCTTCTCACTCTTTAGTCCAAAATTACACTGAGGTCTAAATATGAAGTTTGCCTAGCAGGAGGCCTGAAAACAGGCTCTTAAGATTAATGGACAATATTCAGGATTTTCATATTCAATATAAATGCAATAGCATATCTATTCTTTTATAAATGTAGTATCTGCAGATAAACGTGGGGTGGGGCAAGGTTGCAATGTGTTTGTTTTTATTTTTAGAGCTTGCAAGCTGGGGTTATTATGGGTCCCCAGTTGTTGGATAAACCTACAGCAGTTTCTACAAAGGCAATTTTTCATCTTTGTTTTCACTTTAATAGATTGAAATTGTTGGTTTCAGCAGTGGACCTTGTTATCTACGATCCATGCCTTTGTCACCTCCAGTTTAGTTTCCTGAAAAGAATTGTATATTGGACGACACTATAACATAATAACATTACATAGTCCCATTTGATCTTTTGGTAAATATTATATGACTTTTGGGGTCTGATTTAGCTAACGCTAAAGCCAATGGGAGACTTGTGATTAACTACAATCTCCCACTAGTTGGTAAACTAGTCCTGGTACTGCTGCGCACCCACTACTTCCACAGATTTCACTAGGAGTTGCATGTGCACTGAAGATCCAAGCTGAGACGAAGTACCACGTGCCAGAGATCTAGTTAAAATCCCCTCTGATGGACACTTGCAAGACTGCTGTGAGGGATCCAAACACTTAGCTTGTTGGGGCTGGCACAGTTTAGGCACTGTCCCTGGGTTTGGGCCTCTAAGCCTGCACTCCAGGTGCAGACCTTGTGCCTGACACCCCTCTTGGCAGATAAGACCCCCTCAGTCCAAATGCCTACGCCCCAAAACTAGTGTTCTCTCCACCCAGCCTCCCCAGCAGCTCCTGGATGTTCCCCAGACTCCCACCTTCTGGTTTACAGCTTGATTCATTGGGGATATGTGACAATGGAAGCAAACAGACAGGCATTGCACAGGGTTCTAAAACAAACACATTGCTCTTTTCTTAGTAGCACAAAGAATACATTGATCTGTACAAAATAATAAACACAACTGTATGTATTTCACTGTCTCAGGTGCCTCACCACCCTGAATTGTTCTTTGGGCTTGGGCAGAGTTCACTAGGGTGTCCAGGATTCTTCTCCCAGAGCTCATGAATCATAGAACCTTTTCAGCTCAGCTCGCTTTTTCTGACCTTGGCTGGTCCTACAGTTGAACTGGACCCCTGCCCTACACACACACACACACACACCCTGCTGTGAAAGCCTACCCATCTTTTCCTTTTCCTGCCCAAAATTTCCTGTCCCTCCAAAAGCCTTCTGGTTTGTTTCTCATGTGAGTCCATTTTAAACTCCTATCACCTCTGTCCCTTTCTCCTTTTTGGAGATTTCCCCCTCTCTCCACTTCTCCCTCCCTGCAGACAAGATGGAGCAAATAGCTTCTCCCAGCTCCATCCAACCCCCTTAGCATGTCTATTGTTCAGTCAGAGTACAGTTATTGTTAATGCTCTCCATCGTCCCTCTTCTGGTAAGTACAAAATAGTGCATTCCACATCCACATAGAGGCATTCCCTGTTGCAACAATTTTATAACAACTTTATAACATCAACCAGTTGTATATACATTCCCCAAATTGTCACACCACACTATGGCACAGGTCCTGCAATGAGCTCCACAATGAAGACAACAGAGTTACACCAGGGCTGAATTTACCCAATTGAGCAAAAACAATTGTCATTACCAGAATTGTGCTTTTCACTTACAGTGAAATCTGCAAAACCATGCAGGGAAACCAATGAAAAAGTCAAATTCTTTGTGCAACTTCTCCCACATTCTTTCCCCATCCTGCCAACATAGAATCATAAAGGATTGGGGTTGGAAGAGACCTCAGGAGGTCATCTAGTCCAACCCCCTGTTCAAAGCAGGACCAACCCCAATTAAATAATCCCATTCAGGGCTTTGTCAAGCCGGGCCTTAAAAACCTCTAAGGATGGGAATTCCACCACCTCCCTAGGTAACCCATTCCAGTGCTTCACCACCCTCCTAGTGAAAAAGTTTTTCCTAATATCCAACCTAGACCTCCCACACTGCAACTTGAGACCATTGCTCCTTGTTCTGTCATCTGCCACCACTGAGAACAGCCTAGATCCATCTTCTTTGGAACCCCCCTTCAGGTAGTTGAAGGCTGCTATCAAATCCCCCCTCACTCTTCTCTTCTGCAGACTAAATAAGCCCAATTCTCTCAGCCTCTCCTCATAAGTCATGTGTCCCAGCTCCCTAATCGTTTTCGTTGCCCTCCGCTGGACTCCCTCCAATTTGTCCACATCCTTTCTGTAGCAGGGCCCCCAAAACTGGACACAATACTTCAGATGTGGCCTCACCAGCGCCAAATAGAGGGGAATAATCACATCCCTCGATCTGCTGGCAATGCTCCTACTAATGCAGCCCAATATGCCATTAGCCTTCTTGGCAACAAGGGCACACTGTTGACTCATATCCAGCTTCTCATCCACCTGTCCTTTTCTGCAGAACTGCTACTTAGCTAGTCAGTCTCCAGACTGTAGCAGTGCATGGGATTCTTCTGTCCTAAGGACTCTGCACTTGTCTTTGTTGAACCTCATGAGATTTCTTTGAGCCCAATCCTCCAATTTGTCTAGGTCACTCTGGAACCTATCCCTATTTTCCAGCGTATCTACCGCTCCCTCCCTTTAGTGTAATCCGCAAAACTTGCTGGGGGTGCAATCCATCCCATCATCCAGATCATTAATGAAGATGTTGAACAAAACTGGCCCCAGGACAGACCCCTTGATACCGGCACTCCACTTGATACCGGCTGCCAACTAGACATCAAGCCATTGATCACTACCCATTGAGCCCAATGATCTAGCCAGCTTTCTATCCACCTTATAGTCCATTCATCCAATCCATACTTTTTTAACTTGCTGGCAAGAATACTGTGGGAGACCATATGAAAAGCTTTGACTTTGCTTTCCACGTGCAATTGATCAGCTCATCCACAGAAACACAGAAACTGACATACATGTTTGGAAACTTTTTAAAGGGCTGGGTAACATTCTGTATGTATGTGCTCAAGCAGTTATAAGGATTTTCAAATCTTGATGTCTAAAAGATTGGGGTCTTTTTGTTTGTATTTGTTGGTAGGGTTTTAGTTATTTTTTTTAGGTGTCAGAAAGAAATGAAACTCCCATCTTACAGGTACACCATTGCACAACTGCCCAGGTGCATTTGGGGATGTTTCGTCTTCTGAAACATCAGGCTGGAATCTGAAACATCAGGCCAGATTATCAATTTGATGGATCAATGGTCCAATTTTGAATGTCAAATTAAAATTATTCTTATATAACAGGACCAGATTATATGGCCATGTTATGACTTTCACCTGTACAAGTGTAATCTTTAGTTTTCAGTTAAAAAAAAAGACATTAATTTAGGGCAACCTCTGCCATTTAGACTAAAGCCAAGATTTTCAAACTTGGGTGCCTAAATTTAGGCACCTAAATCCATAGTTAAACATCTTACCATTGACTTTAGGGGCAATTCTGGGCACTCAGCACTTCTGAAAATGATTAGAACAATTTGACTTTCTTGCAGGGGGAAGCAAATATTTCTGTAGCTAAAAAATAATTTGAATAAATTTGTTACAAAGAAAATCAAAGTTAATACCCCTAGGGCAAACTTAAAATTCAGAAATATTTTTAACAAACATATGAAAATGTTCCACTGAGGACACAAGACTAAAGCCAACAGAAAAATGAGGTCATTCCTATTAGATTCTTAAGATACATTTAAAAATTATTCATTTGCATGGCAATTAGAATTCAAAACTCAGCTCAGGAAAAAAACTGCATATCCTTGGGGATCCCAGTTCTATAGGTATTTTTTAAGCTGTCCAAATGTAAATATAAAATCACTCAGAGGATCAAAGCAGCAGAAAAAAATTGAATTGCACTGTTTTTCCCTACAGCAAGATAAAGCAGAGTCATGAACGGAATCAATAAAGTCACTGATGTCACTGGCAGCACAAGCACTTCATTAGTCTAGTTAGATCGGAAGTAAACATTAGGAAGAAGCAGATTAGCTTCCATAGCCATGGAAACAGGAACTCATATTCCAGATGTTTTTTGGAAAATCTGGTAAAAATCCAAACTTCTACCCTCCTGAAAAGAGCCATGAAACTTCTGGTTTTGTCCTTGATTCGGAAAGGACAACTACATACTCCTATGCTCCACTTTTTATTTCCTTGTTTAGAAGGATAATGTCTTCATGGCTTATGCAACATCTTAAAATCTAGATGAGAAAAGAGACAGAAAAAAATGTGCGTTGTTTTATTTAAAAAGCTTAGATATCTACTATCCAATCACTCATACTTTGATTTAGCCAGATTTTATGCTAAGGAGGTTTTGGCTGGGTCAGGACTTGAATAGGAGACCTCAGACGAACACCTACAGAAAGGTGCTGCAGAAAGTAGTGTTGGTGATTCAATGAGTGGCATTCTTCACTCTGAGTCAATAGCGAACCAATGCCTCACAATGGTGCTGGGGGCACTATGCTGCTGGAGGAGCCATCTTTTGGAGAAGACAACAAAACAAGGTCTTGGCAACTAGTGATCATTAAAGACCCTATGACAATATTTGCAAAAGCAGAGATGTTGACCCAAATGTCATGATCAGATCCTAGCTCAGATAATGACATTCTGCCTACGTAAATTCCCCCTGCTTGCTCAATTACACATGGTATTCTTTCCTATCCTAAATTGTTGTAAAGTATTGCTGTGTGTTGTTAAATGGCTGCTGCCTTCGATACTCACAGGTGGTATTATCATATATCCTTTAAGTATGTTCCTGAAGAAGATCAAGATGACTGGTAACAAGTTGGTGGTGTGCTGATATTTCAAAAAGGATACATAGAATGACTTAGGTAAATAATAGGCCAGTTAGCCTGACTTCAAACCTAGGCAAAGTACAGGAACGCCAACTATGGAATCTCAGTCAATAATTAAAAGGATAGTGTCATAATTAATACCAGTCTACATGGTTTTATGGAAAATATGACTTCTCAGGTAAACTTGAACTAGTGTCAAAAACTATATCAAGTTTAGTTGATAAGGACCGCTGTGTTTGGACTAGGTGATCCTAATACACTCTATAACCCTAAAAATCTATGAATTACCAATACCTACTCTGAGCTTTAATTAATTTTAATTTATGCAAGATGCCAAAATCTGCCCTCAGCATAAACACAGAGTCACTTTGTTGATGCCTATTGAAATATACCTAATTTTCAACAATGAAAATTGGAGTATAATTTGGCCCTGTTTCTGTAAACTGCTTTGCGATCTCCCAATGATAGGTATTTACAAAAGTGCCTCTGAAATACAGTTATATATGTCAGATTTAGACTAAAGATTTAAAAGCAATAAGAATAATACTTTGCATTTCTATTTTTCATTGTTTACTGAATAATTAATTTTTACTGTGAACTCTTGATGACATAGGCACATATGTGTTCTGTACCATTTGCATTTGAGTGCAAGACATATACTTGATCACTGTATGGAATGCTCTTCAGAGTCAAAAGTTTGCTTTTTGGCACCAACTATCAAAGCTGTCCCAATGCACTGCATTTGTTTGGGTGAAATTCATTCATGCAAGGGAGATTTCCTAACTTTGAATATATTGCCAAGCACATTGGCCTCTGCTAGGTATTGCTTGTGCACAGGAATGAAGTGTTTCATTATCAATCTCAGTCTGGATGCCTAACGCTCATTGTTATCTTTATCTTCCTAAATGCAAATAAGTATGTTCTAAGGGACCCAAATAACAGGTCCATTGCATATGCTAAGCCAAATCCTGCAGTATTTATACAAACTGCATTAGGACCAAGGGAGTTTTTGCCCATTCTCCAGTGGATGGTTCACATAAGGAACATAATTTTCCAGACCACTCCGCATTGGACTTAACTCTTGTCCCAGTGAAATCTTCACTGATCCCACAGAGGAGGTTTATGAAACTTCTGGCCAATGGATTTAACGCTTTTAGCAATGAAGCCCCCATGTTCAAACCCTATTGTTTGCCCATGCAATGTCAGTTACACTTACTCAAACAAAACTCCAACAGATGTCAATGGTAGATTTGTCTGGATAAGTACTAAGTGCAAATTTGGGCCATCAAGACTAGGAGGGTGAACGCAGTCCTTGTAAAATAAAAAACAACCTGACACATCACCCAGAACTTGTATTAACTCACATTTCTTTTGTCTGTTTGAAAAAAGTGTTCAGACTTTTTTGTTGTTGGGAGTGGAATTTTCAAAAGTACTTGTTTGCCCAACTCCACAGTGGGACTAGTGCTCCTAAATCATTCAGGCATTTCTATGAAAATCCCATGACCAGTTGTGGTGGTGGTGGAGTTTGTGACGTGGACATCTGTACACAGGAAAGACGACTCAGATTACTCACCCCATTTCTCCCAAGTCACCAGACAGCACCCATCATTGACTAAACCTGCATGGGGGAAGTCTGATGAGGCACTCTGAGTGATGGAAGAAAGTATTTAAAAATAAATTCACATTTTCACTTACAAGAGACAACGCGTATGAGGATGAAGCCTGTTCCTTCTACTTATGCCCTAATTTTGTTACTGCCTTGGGGAGTGACGCAAAACAGTAGTTGTGACTACTTTATTCAATACAGTCTAGTATAAACTAATTTATTTTCCACATAACTATATTTGATTTTTGCTTGTGTCTAAGCTTCAACTAATATTTTCCATATACAGCTGTGGGCATGCAAGGGAGAGGGAATTTTCTGAACCTAGTAAGCACTGAAGAAGAAAAATCAGTGTATTTTTTTGTTCATAGCAGAATTTGTAGGACTACCACAAACAGCTTGGAGCACAAGGAGCCCATTTTTCAAAAAAAAGGCCTCTAAATAGGGCATCAAACTGGTGCTTGATGTTAGGCTGACAATTTTATGTTTAGGCACCAAAATAAGTGGCTTGATTTTCTAAAGGGCTGAGCACCCAGCAGGCCAATTGACTTCTGTATGTTGCTGAGCAGTCACTTTTGAAAATATACCTAAATATGGATTACATAGCCTAATTTTGGGCACCCAGTTGAAAATCTTCACCAGGATGGCCAACTCCTATATTTTGGCATTTTCATTGTTGCTAAGGCAAGTAAAATGAGCATGGTGTGCCTACTTTCCATTCTCACTGAATATAGAATTTAGATCTCCTGTTTAGGAGCCCCTTTTTTGAAAATTAGGCTCATTGTCAATAAAATATTGACATAGGAAATTCCATTTGAAATCCTTCCTGAACTACACCTTTATGAAAAGCAGGAGAGTTTATTAAAACAAAACAGTTGTACTATATTCTAAAGAGTTACTTTTGTATTGGAATTATCTCGCAAATGAAGACAGTGCACACTTTGGAAATGTACTACTTTTATTTAAATGTTTCTTGCCTCACCTTCACCAACAATCATAAGATCATTTTCCTCTAGGGTATGGGGTCACCCCAGAGATTCATGGATTTGCAGGATTGAGCCAGATTTGGGAACTGCACTGCATGATGCTTGGTATGACACCATCAGCCATGGTCAGTCTGGCTGGAGCATGGACCCCAATAAACTACGTGAGTTTGATGATGATGGTTTAATTGTGCTGTGATAGGAATTCATTCTGCACCACCCCATCTTCTACTTGTCCTTTTTTAAGCTACAATCAATTACAGTAGCACCTCAGAGTTATGAACTCCTCGGGAATGGAGGTTGTTTGTAACTCTGAAATGTTCGTAACGCTGAACAAAACGCAGCTCCAGCAGGTCACACTCCAGGCCAGCTTTCCAGAGGCAGCTAGGCAGCTTCCTTACAGGCAGCTTCTTTCCCAGGCCCAGGCAAACCTGTCCCCCACCCGACTGAGGTGGAGGTGGTGTTGGTAGGGTTGCCCACTTTCTAATCACAGAAAACTGAACACCCTTGCCTCACCCCCTGCCCTGCTCCTTCCAGAGGCCCCACTCCTTCCCCTTACCTTCACCGAGGCCTCACCCCTCACTCACTCCATCCCCCCCTCACTTGCTCTCCCCCATCCTTGTTCACTTGCTCATTTTCACTGGGCTGGGGCAGGGGGTTGGGGTGCAGGAGGGGGTGAGGGCTCCGGCTGGCAGTGCGGGCTCTGGTGTGGGGTTTGAGGTGCAGAAGGGGGATCTGGGACCGAGGGGTGGGGCCGAGGGGTTTGGAGTGTGGGAGTGGGCTCTGGGCTGGGGCAGGGAATTGGGGTGTGGGAGGGGGGTATGGGCTCTGGGCTGGGGGGTGCGGGCTCCAGGGTGGGGCCAGAAATGATGGGTTCAGGGTGCGGGCATGGGCTCAGGGCTTGGGCAGGGATTTGGGGTGCAGGTGGGGGTGCAGACTCTGGGAGGGAGTTTGGGTGTGGGAGAGGGCTCAGGGCTGGGGCAGGGGGTCAGGGTGCAGGCTCTGGGAGGGAGTTTGGGTGCAGGAGGGGGCTCAGGGTGGGGGCAGGGGGTTGGGGTAAGAGTACGGGGTACAGGCTTCAGGAGGGAGTTTGAGTGTGGGAGGGGGCAGGGGATTGGGCCACGGGAGGGCGTGCAAGCTCCAGACAGGGCTGACCTCAGGCGGCTCCCGGGAAGCAGTGACATGACCCTCCAGGTCCTAGGTGGAGGTGTGACAAGGTGGTTCTTCACCCAGCAGATAGGAGCTGCAAAGCTGGCACTCAGGGTGGGGGCAGCTCACAGAGCCCCCGTGGCCACCCCTCCACCTAGGAGCCGGACATGCCAACTGCTCCCCAGGACCCATGCGGAGCCAGGCACAGAGACTGCCTGCCTGCCTTACCCCTGCTGCTCCGCCCACTTTTAATGACCGGAGCTGCCAGGGTCCCTTTTTGACCAGGTCTTCCAGTCGAAAACCAGACACCTGGTAATGCTAAGTGGTGGTGGTGAAAACAGCACATCCCCCCCTCCAGGCAGGTGGGTGTGTGTGTAAACAGCCCCCCCTCCCAGCCTGGGGAGGGGAGGTGAAAACAGCATCCACAGCTGACAGGAAAACAGTGCAGACCCCAATGCTGTTCCTGCTCTGGCTGCCTTGGGCTGGCAGGGGGCTCACAGCTTTGCCAGTGAATCTCAGAGTCTTCAACTCATAGCTGGAAGTGGGTGCCCTGCAGGTCGGGGTGGGAGTATGGGTAGGAGTTGGGACAGGCAGCCCAGATGTACCTACCTTTAAGATGCAATTACAGACACAGTACAGTATTTGCTTTGTGTCTGTCTGTCTGTCTCCGCTGCTGCCTGATTGGTTACTTCTGGTTTCACATGGTGTCCAGTTGACCGGTCAGTCCATAACTCCGGTGTTCATATCTTTGATGTTCTACTGTAGTAACATCACATTCATTTCGATCATGATATCAAGAAACCTTAGCATTTGCAATTCACTGTCCCTATGATCGGTATCCTCAAATTCCATCCCTATGGGATGATTGTGAATTTTGGTCTCCTAATCCAAAACTAGTAAACCAGGTCTTACTTACCTTTCCTTACTACTACTATTAATTATTATTATTTATTATTTGTTGCATTAGCGCCTGCAGCCTCCAGCTGAGACTGGGGTCCCAAAGCAAAGTAAAGGATGCATATAAGAAAGTACAGGGAAGAACAGGGACTTACTTCTGAGGAAACCTGTGTTGTCTGACTATGTATAGAGTAAGAACTCTGATAAGATCTTCCCCCATTGACACATGAAATGTAGTCAACATTACCATAAAAATAAAAATAAAATAATAATATAATTACTTCAATAGTGTCCCTAGGAGTAAATCATAGGCAAGCACTCTCAAGAAGGAGTAAGAGGTAAGTGACCGTCAACACTATTGTCTTTTCTGATTTCAGCCTATTACATTTCAGTAAATGGGAGAGTGGTTGTGCAATAGAAAAAACAATATCAACCATCAGTCTTAATTCTGCTGCTAAGGGACAGTGTGATGATGGCTCCAGCCGTGTAAAGCTAGTAATAATTTCTTTAAAATATTTGGATTTCCTAACACCATCTATATTTAAAAACTGAGGACTCAGTCCTGAGGCTTCACTGGATTCAGTGAGGTTATCAAAATGCTACTTGACTGTTAACATTTAAAATGTGTGTGGAAGGGGAAGGGAAATTGGGAGAGGGTAAGACAGCAGCAGTATAGGGTGGGAAATAAAGGTTTGAAGAGTCAGTTCAGAAAAAATCCCCCAGAAGTCTGCAGGCCAAATTCTACCCTGCTATAAGCACAGGCTACTCCCACTGCAGTCAGTCAGATGTGTTGCAGGGGAAAATTTAGCCTGAAGGACACAGTGTGGACACTACCTTTAACAAATAATACATCAAAATAAGAACATAAGAACGGCCATACTGGGTCAGACCAAAGGTCCATCTAACTCAGTATCCTATCTTCTGACAGTGCCAATATCAGGTGCCCCAGAGGGAATGAACAGAACAGGTAAGCATCAAGTGATCCATTCCCTGTCACTCATTTCCAGCTTCTGGAAAACAGAGGCTAGGGACACTATCCCTGCCCTTCCTGGCTAACAGCCATTGATAGACCTATCCTCCATGAATGTATTTAGTTCTTTTTTCAGCCCTGTTATATCTTGGCCTTCACAACATCCTCCAGCAAAGAATTCCACAGGTTGACTGTGCATTGTATGAAGAAATACTTCCTTTTATTTCTTTTAAACCTGCTGCCTATTAATTTCATTTGGTGACCCCTAGTTCTTGTGTTATGACAAGGAGTAAATAACATTTCCTTATTTACTTTCTCC
Source organism: Lepidochelys olivacea (assembly GCF_965140295.1). NCBI lineage: Eukaryota > Metazoa > Chordata > Testudines > Cheloniidae > Lepidochelys > Lepidochelys olivacea. The sequence goes on from NC_140413.1 coordinate 165,828,663, forward strand.
ACACCAGTCATGAATTTATAGATCTCAATCATATCCCCCCTTAGTCGTCTCTTTTCCAAGCTGCAAAGACCCAGTCTTATTCATCTCTCCTTATCCGGAAGCCGTTCCATACTCCTAATAATTTTTGTTGCCCTTTTCTGAACCTTTTCCAATTCCAATATATCTTTTTTAAGATGGGGTGACCACGTCTGCACGCAATATTCAAGATGTGGATGTACCATACATTTATATAGAGGCAATATGATATTTTCTGTCTTATTAGGTATCCCTTCCTTAATGATTCCCAGCATTCTGTTTGCTTTTTTGACTGCTGCTGCAAATTGAGTGGATGTTTTTAGAGAACTATCCACAATGATTCCAAGATCTCTTTCTTGAGTGGTAACAGCTAATTTAGACCCCATCATTTTATAATTATAGTTGGGATTATGTTTTCCAATATGTATTACTTTTTATTTATCAAAATTGAATTTCATCTGCCATTTTGTTGCCCAGTCACCCAAGACTAGAATAGCAATAATAACTCTCTTTAATGAAGGGATTCAGCTGGAGATATCAGATAAACAGGATCTGTCTCTCCCACTTTCTCTGACCCCAAATACATCCTGGTTCTGGCCAGGTCAGAAAACCTATAGGTTAAATCCCGACTCAGCTGAAGTCAATGGCAAAGCTCATTTAGTTCAATGAGACCAGCTATGAGAACAGCTTCTTTCTTGGTACAGCGATATGAAAATACCAATCTGGAACCAAGAATTTAGAGGCATGTGGGGGGAAAAATTTCATGACCATTTTTTAACTTCAACAAAAGTTTGGGTTGGGTCTGGCAATCTATAATGCGATCACAGATCAAATTCTTCTCCAACTCTCAAGCACCTCAGCTGCTCTCCCCATCCCCTTTTGGTCTGGAAAAAAAAGTAGAAATGAGATAAAACTTGGATGTGAGGTGTAGTCCTAGATCCGGTATAGATGGATCATTGTTCTTGCTGGAGAAGAAAGGATCGGCCTCTTGTGTAGGGGATCAGCACCAGTGCTGGGACTATTTAATCAAAAGAGAGTGTTGACCAGCATTAGGTAGAAGATTTTTTTAAAAGGCGTTGCTAAGGGTCTGATGCAAAGACCATTGAAATCAATGGGAATCTGGCCCTTCATGCAGCTTGACCCGGACAATCCATGCTTGGTTTTATCAGCATATTTGTGTATCAAGAGACATAATAAATTACTAATCTGACGGCTTGAAATCAATTACCTTTGTACTGGCAAATCAATAGTAACAGAACTAGAAATCACAAAGCACGGCAGACAAACCTGACTTGGACTGTATATATTTAATAAACTGTGTGTATGTAATATTGTTTATTTTTTTTACTCTATGTGAGGCTTACAGAAGATAAAATGTCCCTGAACTACAGGCAATACAACCAGTGAATCATTTGGTTATAGATTTGGAAGTGAATTGATCAAATAATGATGAATTTATTAGAAAAAATGAATAGTTTGACTGCTGAAGACCCTCGTCTTTATGGGTATAAATAGAACAACATAGAATAAAACATATTCATGAATCTATGGTATGTGTTGGAAAGCTGATACTTCCTTCAAATCCTGGTCTGTTGTTGCATTGTTGCTGATTTTATATTAATTTTCAAATGCACTGTCTCATTAGTTCGGGAGCATTGATTTCAAGTTAAAATTAAATGTTTCTCAACAGCCGATCCTTTTAAAAAAAAAGCTTTAGCTCATTTTGGGTCCATATCATTATCCACACCATATGGCTATTCTGCTTGTGTCTTTTCCTCTTTTGTCCTACCTTCTTGACAAAATAATATATTACCTTTAATCTGCTAAACTTCTTCAGAGCTGTGCTGGACATCTAACATCTCATAGGATAAAAACAAACAATCCAACAAAGAATCAAAAATAAAAAGGTCTGGAGAGATGAATGGGGTGTTTCACAGAGGAAAGTTGGCAACATTCTCTTTTTTTTTTTTTTAAACAACACAGCAAGCTTATGGAGAAGGTCAGCTCAAAAATAAGCAATGTACACCTCTGCCTTGACATTTAAAGAAAGTAATGTATTAAATATAAACATCTTCCTGCATTTCTTCTCTGGATACGTTTCTACTTTTAATTTCTGTAACATTGGCCATTGCATCAGAGTTGCTTAGAAAACCAAAACCCAGGAACACTTTTTTCCCTGTGAAATGTAATATTAAATAGACTTCTTAACCTCTGGTTCATTTTGAACTTAGGGCTTGTCTACACTGGCAAGTTTTGTTGCCAAAAACTGGCTTTTGGCGACAAAATAGTGATAGCATACACACTGCAATGTGACTTTTTTTGAAAAAAACACCTAGTTTTGGTGACAAAAACTTCCAACCCTGTGAGAAACTTGTATCTTTTCCCCGCCCTTTATTGTCAACAAACATGCAGTATAGATACCAATTCCCATGCTGCCGCTCTGGTCAGCGGTTTGAACTCTGCTGCCCTGCAGCCAATCTGCCCCTCCCCATTGCAAGCCCTGGGAATTTTAACTCTGATTTGCTGCTTGCTGGCTTCCAGAGGAGCTTCCCAGGTGGCTTCCCAGTTGAGCATGGCTGGCTATTGCACCAAACGCGCTCCCGCTTGGACCACTGCTGAGTTGTTGGCTCTGATCAGTATATGGGGAGAGGAGTCTGTTCAGTCGCAGCTGCGAGTGACCTGTAGGAATCGGGACATACATGGGCAGATTTCTCGAGGCTTGTGTGAAAAGGGCTACGATCGGGACACACAGCAGTGCAGAGTGAAGATAAAGGAGCTGAGGCTGGCGGACCATAAGGCGTGGGAGGCGAACCATCACTCCGGTGGTGCACCTAAGACTGCCGCTTCGACAAGGAGCTGAATGCTATCCTCCGTGGTGACCCCACCTCCATCGCCGATTGCCCTGTGGATACTTCGCAGGCAGCAGAAAGGGGGGTAACCCACAGGCTGAAATTCTGGATGAAGAAGTCAAGCTAGAAGAGGATGTGGTGCTCCCAGTGGGGTCGCCCGGTGGGGCAAGCAACCAGGAACTTTTCTCCACTCCAGAAGTGCTCAACAAGGAGCAGGAAACACATGAAACTCTGGGTAAGTTGCTGTGGCTTGTGTAGAGACTCAAAAAGTGGGAGGCAGGTAGTGTTTTCTGTGAGCTGGACATTGCCCTGTGTAGCTAATCCGCACGGCCAAGCAGGGTGTCGAACATCGAGACCTGCAGGGAATCCTCCAGAGAGAGGCTCTGGAAAGTTTCCAAGAGGTACTTGTTAATCCTCTGCCGCAGATTCCAAGGGATTGCAGCCTTGTTAGTTCCCCCATTGTAGGAAACTGTATCATGCCATTTAGGAGTCACTGGAACTGGGACCAAAGCGGCACATAGCTGAGCTGCATGTAGACTGGGGTGAAAGCTGCAAGCATTCAGCAGTTGTGCCCTAGTTTCTCTGGTCACCCGCAGCAGCGAGAGGTCAGCCAGCAGGTTGGCTGCTTGTGAAAAAGTGTGGGATAATTTTAGAATGAATTCCCTGCAAAGCTGCCCTGCAAGCTGTGACCTTTTTGTCCATATGCAGAACGACCTTCCCTGCACTCCTGACACTCACCATGATTGGGGTGCTCGCGGAGCTGTGGGCCTGCCTAGAGTCTCAGAAAGAAAGTGATTTCTACTAGCAAAAGGCCCTTTTTACTAAAATGTTTGAATCATTTGCTGGAATATAACAATCCCTCTTCTGTTCAGCATGGACCTTGAAGAACACACCCTGCAGACCGGCTTCGGCAGATAAGAAAAAACCCTAGGCACAGCAAAGAAGACCTGTTCCGCGAGGTGCTGCAGCGCGATGAGAGACAGACCAGGGAGCGGAAAGAGTGCTGGGGAGCCGGAAGGCAGGGCAGAAAAGAGAATGCAGCATTTGCTAGGCAAGCAACAGAGCGGATGATAAAAGTGATGGAGGATCAGACAGGGACGCTCCAGTCTCTGACACAGCTGAGCAGATCCGTGGTCGACCTCCCCTGCAGCACATGCAGATGCACAGTTCTTTGCCAACCCCACCCACCTCTATGCCCACACATTCCTTTTCACTTCACAGCCCTCCTGAGCCTCCCCATCACTCCACCCCCTCTCAACAGTTCGCACAATAATAGCTGGAGCTACACACAGTTGGTGGTTTTATCTTTTTTTAACCATAAATAAAGTCGAAGATATTTAATGGTACAGCGTTTTTATTCTGTGTTCTACAAAAGCGTATAGCAATCAATTCACTCTCGGGAACAGGCTTCTAAAGCATTGTGTTGCATGGATCTTGGGCCCCAAAATTGTACAGGAATGCAACAGGGAAGCAACTCCAAAGCAGACATGTCTTACTGCCCCTCATTGTCAAAGTGGTTTCTCAAAGCCTCTCTGATGTTAATAGCAGCCCTCTGGGCTCCTCTGACAGCCCTAGCATCTGGCTGTTCAAACCATGCAGCCAAGTGCTCTGCCTCAGTGCTCCACACCTGAGCAAACATTTCACCCTTAGATTCACACAGATTATGCAAAGTGCAGCACACGAATATGACCACGGGAATATTATCCTTGGTAAGGTCTAACCTGCCATTTAAACAGCTCTTGTGAGCTTTCAAACGGCCAAAGGCACATTCAACTACCATGCGGCACCTGCTCAGCCTGTTGTTAAAACGGTCCTTGCTGCTGTCCAGGTGCCCTGTGTAAGGTTTCATGAGCCAGGGCTGTAAGGGGTAAGCCGGGTCTCCCAGGATTACTATGGACATTTCCACACCCCCCACTGTGAACTTGTGGTCTGGAAAGAAAGTCCCCACCTGCAGCTTTCTGTACAGACCACTGTTCCTGAAGATACATGTGTCATGTATCTTTCTAGACCAGCCTGCATTGATGTCTGTGAAAGGCCCCCAGTGATCCACAAGCGCCTGCAACACCATGGAGAAGTATCCCTGCCTATTCATGTATTCAGAGGCAAGGTGGTCTGGTGCTAAAATTGGAATGTGTGTGCACCATCAATCGCCCTGCCACAGTTAGGGAAACCCATCTCTGCAAAGCCATCCACTGTGTCATGCACATTTCCCAGACTCACGGTCCTATGCAGTAGGATGCGATTTATTACCCTGCACACTTGGAGTAATACAGCCCCAACAGTGGACTTTCCTACTCCAAATTGATTTGCAACTGACCGGTAGCAGTCTGGATTCACTAGCTTCCACATAGCGATTGCAACACGCTTCCCTACCTGCAGAAGGGCAGCTCTCAATCAGGTGTCCTTGCGCCGCAGGTCGGGGGCCAGCTCAGCACATTGCTCCGTGAAGGTTGCTTTACGCATCCTAAAATTCTGTACCCACTGGTCGTCATCCCACACCTGCGTGACAATGCGATCCCACCAATCAGTGCTTGTTTCCCTAGGCCAAAAGCGACAGTCTCTGTATGCAGCTGCTCTGTGAATGCACAAAGCACTGATAAGTTGCTGCCATCCATATCACACGCGGGTGCCTGCGATTCATCCTCTGCTAACTTTGCGAGTAACTGCTGCCATGCGCGATGTCCTCACAACAGCTAACAGCGCATAGGAGGGAAGTGTGGGCTCCATCCTCTCTCACTGCAGATGCTGGCACGCACTACAAAAGACTGACAGTTGGAAAAATGGCATGAAAGGAAGCCAGAAACCTTTGGAGGGGTGGGACACAAAGTGGTGCATGATGGTACATTTTGCACATCCCAGGATGCGCCACGCTCCGTTTCCACATTCCCACAACACCTAGCGACGGATGGTGTCGCCAGGCACTGAGGGATGCATACCCACACTCCATTGCTCTCGCTGTCGACAAAGGTGCCCCAAATGTGGACACGATCTGTCGACAGAGGGAGCAAATGCAGACACGCTTTGGCGACTTTGCTTTTGTCGATTTTTCCTTGTCAACATTAGTTTCATCAAAAAAACTTGCTGGTGTAGACAAGCCCTTAGCAATGAAAAATGGACTCAGGTAAGAGGGCAAACAAAGGTGCTTAAGTGCTTTCTTTAACTGGGGCCTGAGTACCTTCAGCATATGGCAGGATGGAGTCCTTATAGAAATTTGTAAAGTTTTGTTTGTTTATTTTGTATGACCATAAAGAAAGTTGTAAACAGCATAACCACTAAGTGCAAAACCCCATTCTGACACCTTCACTCATATTTTCCTATGTGAGTAGCGCCATGGATGGGAGTAGCATCTTATATGTGCAAATAGTAACTGCAAAAACGTGAATGACTTAATCTGTTAGCTGTAGGTGGCAACGTTAGCCTCTGTTTCTCATTCCTTAGGGCATCACTACAGAGGGGTAGAATCAAGACAGCTAGAGTGCAATCTTATATGTTTTGCCTGGGCTTTTACTTTTTAACTATAATGAAAGCAAATATATGAACTCAAATCATCGAAGCATGCAACTTTAACTTCACCTTAAAGTTTTCTCTGTGTGTTGAGGTTTTACACACACACACACACGACCGGTGACTTTTAGGGATGCACACATGTAGATGAAACTGATTAAAGTATATGTGCATTAATGTCCAGTATTTAGGCTTTTTACTTTTAGCAGATGAGTTTTCTGATGCCAAACAAAAAATATTCATGTTTTCAGCAACTAGGCCATTGACATTCACTGTACTGCCACTGATGATCATACATTCACTTGGTAATATGGTTTTTAAACCATATCGTGTTTTGATGACTGCTACAAAAATACTATTAAAATGTAGCAGATTGTAACAGAACAAAATAGCAGATTTGAATTTTGCCATGCAGTCTGATGGTTGAAGAATTGATTTCTAAATAACAGCTCTGTTCACTAAGGAGATGATCCTGCACTTCTTGTTCACCGATCCCTTGCACATCAGAGTTCACAGGAGATTTTGGGTGTGGAAGGAATGTAGGCTAGGCCTTGTTAATAAAAGGACACTTTGAAAGACTGCTGATTTTTAAAATTTAATATGGAGGAGCCATGCCAGAATGACAACAATAAAGAGTAACAGTGTCTATACCTGTTTAATTTCAAATATCTTTATATAAATAATGCATTTAGAGCTGAGAACAGCTTCTGAACAATGAGCCTTGAAGAGTGACACCCTTTGTTTATATACAGAATAGGTACATAGACAAACTTCTGCCCCACTGTCCAGCCAGTGTATCTCAAATCGGACCCGGGAGGGTCCATCTGTGCAGACAGTGTTTCTGCCTCTATACCCATTCAATCCTTGGTCTCTCCTGAGACTGCCAATAAGCCTGTCCAGCTGTAATGGTTGTATTTTAATGAGAGCTAGGCAACTTTCATTTACTATCAATCTGGATGCTTTGACTTGGTAAAAATCTTTACATCCCATAACAAATCCCCTGAGACATCTTGTCGCCTGTCTGCACAGATTCTTAGATTGCACTAGGCCTGTCATTTTATTTCCATGCCTGAGTTTCCCAGAAATTAAACATCAAGCATAATAACTTGGGTGTTTTTGTATTCTGTTGATTTACAACAGCCCAATTCCAGATGTCACTCCCACTTTCAGCAACTGTGCCATTATAATTGTTGTCCAAAAATATCTATGTATCTGGTCTACTTGTAGCATATTTTGCGCACATGTTTAAACTACATACTGTGGGGCCCAATCTTGCTCCCACTACATGTGCTGGCAAAACTTTCCTTGATTTCAATGGGAGCAGGGTAAGAACCTACGAAATGTGCTGTGCTTGGAACGCTGAAATCTGAAATTGTAATCTGTACTGAGCGCAATGAACTTCATAGCTTGTTAACTTCAAGCCACTCAGATAGAGTATAGAAATCAATAACAGACACTGACTGACTAATGAATATGAATGCAGTTCTTCACATAGTCTGTCTAGACTGGGATTTAAAAGTGTGATGTTAGATCACATTAGCTAGTTCAGTCTATTGAACACCTTATAAAACTCTACTAGAGAAAAGACACATTGTACTTTAGCATGTGCTAAACTGATTGCATAAAACCAAAGGGGAAGTCTAAGCTTTAACTTGAGTAGTTTAGTATATGCTAAAGTAGGATTTATCTTGTCTTGACTAGAATTTTAGAAGGCGTTAGATCAAGCTAACAGGATCCAACAAGACATCTTTAAACCTTCATTTAGGCAATGCCTCACACTTTTTTTACTTCATTTAGCAATTCCTTGAGTAGCCAAATTCACCCCAGAGCTGCAAGCCTTGCTAAGAATTTCTTTTTAAACACACTCTGTATCTGACTCTCTTGGAATAGTTGTGAATCTTTACTGCAGTATACAGAGTATCGTGCCATTCGGGATCAAAGCCAGCGAGAGAGAAACAGGAAACCAGGGGGCTGGAAGTTAGAAAGTTCAAGAGTTAGTCTGCACACACCTCTCCTTCCTTCTGCACTAAAATAAAAAACTGAACCAGACTAATGTGTCTGGCTTAACTGCCTCTCTGCATGACAGAAGCCAGCTGCAGACATGGATACATTATTTTATCCTTACAGTTTTATTGGGCCAAAAAACATATTCGTTAAGTAACCTTCAGCAATAAATATGACAAAACATGTTCTTAAGGAAATATAAATACAATAAATGTGAAGAGGAGGAACAGGCATCCCATCTTTTCCTGTATTACACATTCACCTTCCTCCTGGGCATTTCGCTGATGCTCCTTGATTTTCTCTGTCGATACACTGGGGTTGCCATTAAGATCTTTATAGTTTTTCCTAATTAACGTCACTCGGATATTCCCTATATACAGGGAATACCACAAATGTGGAAATGATAGTTACTTGTAAATGCAGGTTGTAAAGATTTTCACAACAAAAACAGTATAGGTAATTTCTCCCATATGCTTTCTATGGTATCAATCTACCTAAAGTATCTGGGTATTTTTATGACCCTCGTTGCTAAAGTATGCACGTGCCTTATAATCATTAGTGGGTTTTATCCTCACTACACCCCTGAGAGGTGGGAAAGTTTTATTCCCATTTTACAGAGGAATAATGGAGGAGCAACATAGATGTTTGGCTTGTCTTCATTGCCACAGTTAGCTCAGTTTCGTACATTTGAGTTACTCCACTTAAGCTAGCCTAGCTTGCGTGAGAGTAAAGTGAGGAAAATCACACTGCGAAACAATACTCCAGCTACACAAAAGTGACTGGATTAACAGTTGATGAGCTGGAGCTACTGCTTCCCTGCGATATCACTAGCTGGAGCAAGAGCAACAATCCAGCTTCAACCCACCCCTGTATGTGCCAGCTAACGTGAGCTAAAAGCACCGCTTAACTTGAGCTAGCAATTTTTGTGTGTAGACAAGAGTCAGGTTAGGGGAAAAACTCAAGTTATACCTCGAGCTAACGATGCAGTGAAGACAAGCCCCAGACTAGGACTTGCCCATGGGAAACATGTGAGTAAGCTGGGAACTGAGTGCAAATCTACTGAAACCCAGCACTGAGCTATTTCCATTAAACTACTAGTATATGCGACAACTCCCTAGCTGGCCATCAGCCGGGACTGAACATATGAGCTCTAACACTAAAACCTATACCCCACTTGAGCTAAGGGACAAAGTCATCTCTCATTCTCTAGCAAGCTATCACTGCCCGCCACCAATTGGCCCATGGTGCCAGCCTCAACTGCCTACTTGTTATATTTTCAAACAAGCCCCTTTGTGCTTTCTCCTGTGTCACCCCACATGCTTGGGAGGCACTTCCTGTAAGCATCCACAAAGCTACCTCATTGTCAACCTTCAAATCCCTCCTCAAACTCTCTTCTACCTTGATGCCTACACAAAAACTTGACAATGGGTAGGCTGTTGGTGTGATCTCTGCACACTAACAGCCTATAGTGCTGACCAGTATTGTCTCATTGTGTCCCAGTACTCCTCCGTCTGTATCCATTTGTTGTCTTTTGTGTTATACTTAGATTGTAAAGTCCTGGGGGCAGGGACTGTGTTTTAGTCTGTCTTTGTATAGCACCTAGCACAATGGGGTCCTGGTCCATGGGTAGGACTTCTAAGTAACACTAAATCTTAGAGCTTGTCCACAGGGTTTGGGGTGCAAGCCAGACCAGTGAGGTCTTCCTCTACCACTTGCTCAGCAAGCCTTTACAATGGTTTGCTGCTGTAGCTCCCAGCCTGGGATACTAACAACCAGCCTATGAGCTAAAATTGTTTTGATTCCACTACGCTTACATTACATAGGAGATAAGTAAATTGCTGCCTTCTTTGTCTGGAAGGGAAACTGTTTCTCCCTGTTTGGTCTCAGACTTTAAAGCATAATATAATTAAATACCCATATTTCTTCATATAGTGTTAATACATATATTTCACAATTATATTAATCACCAGTGAGTCATTAGCTTTCAGGAAAGACCTCATTCTATACTTTAATAATACAGTAATATGCTATACAATCAGTTGGTTCAATTGTTTATCACTTCAGATTCAGCCCCCACCCCCCTGTCTTCATCGACCAGTATACCTTTGCTATGTATTCTTTGAAAAATAAAACCCAGACCAAGCTTCTCTTTCCTGCTTGCTGTAGACACCATGCGGTTTCCTCCCTCGCTTTTTAACTTAATAGCTTTATTTACCTAATATGTAAAAATGGACATTCATTGTCTTTGCCTGAAGACTGGGCTTGTTAGAGAGTCAAATGCACATTCCTTTGTCGAAGGCAGTCTCTGCTTATGCATTGCTTGCCAAGCACACTTTAAGAATATAATGCTAGCGCATCCTAACATCATAACTTTTTGTACACATCCTGTGCATACATCATGCAAGAATATTAATGATTAGTGAGTTATTAATTTTCCAATGATATCTTATGTGACACTTTTCAGATAAAGATTACAATCATAGTGAGTTGGATACACTGAATTGGTCAGGCCAGCTGAAAGTCATTACCTGATACCAAGGAGCCCCTTGCCCTCTGGCACTGTAATGCTCTTAGGGCTGCAGGGATACACTGAGCTGAGATGTGAGTTATATTGATATTAACTACTGCCCCTCTGGTTAGTCTTTCAGCTTTTCCATTACAAAGCTGTATTTCAGGGAGATGACATTTTCTCATTTGATCAGAATTGTCTACCTCTTCCCTTCACTCGCCATGATTACTGGTTTCAGATGTTCTGTGGTGCTCAGGTAACGCAGAGATGAATTGTAAAGCAAAAGTGATTGTGTTTCTGCCCTTTTCCTATTCTGTGGTGCTCAGGTAACCTGGAGATGAATTGTAAAGCAAAAGTGATTGTGTTTCTGCCCTTTTCCTGCTTCCTGCTTCTGAGGTAGTAGCCTCAGAGTTTTCTCTTGATAAAATATTTTCCCTCTTACATTAGGTCTTTCACTTCCACCTAGTGGCTGGATGATTTTGGCAAGGTCTTTTACCTCCTGAATGGTGACATCACAGGAGGTAAAATTTGACCTGTAGCTCTAGCAGACCTCAGTTGTAACATACAAGTTGTAAGCTGATACACTGAGGTCATATTTAAGTCTCTATGATATAAATCTTTATTACATTTTATTCATGATTTTTCACTGTCAGGAGGATGTTTGAAGAGAAACTGCCAAATATTTTGCTTTCTGAAAATCTAGAAGACATCTTTGCCACTGTTAAAATGATCAATGCCGCGCCACACACATATCTTTTGAGATTCAAATATCTTTTGGGTCCTACATATACCTATCACAATAGGTAGTGTACCTCATCCCAGTCACTAAATGCCCAATAAGAACTATGTGGGTGAAACCAGACATAGGTGCTGACTCTGGGTGCTGGAGTGAGAGCCTCCCCCCTCCTCCCATGCACTTCATGCCCACCACAAACAGTTGTTTTGTGGCATGCTGAGAGAAGCAGGGACATAGTGTGCTCAGGGGAGGGGGGGCAGAACTGGGCAGGAAGTGGCAGGGCGAGGGTAGGGCTTTGGGGGAAGAGGTGGAGTAGGGGCAGGGCCTGGGACAGAACCAGGGGTCGAGCAACCCCCCCCACCCCCGGCTGTTTGAAAAGTCAGCGTCTATGAACCAGACAATCACTATGTTCTCAAATGAACGCACACAGGAAAATGATCTAAACAAAAACACCACGTCACCTGTGGGTAAACACTTTTCACAAAGCGATCACTCCATATCTGACCTATCAGTGCTCATCTTCAAAGGAAACTTGCACAACACTTGCAAAAGATGAACCTAGGAGCTTAAATTCATAACTTTGCTCGACACTAAAAATTATGGACTGAACCAAGACACTGGCTTTATGACTTATTACAACAAATCTGTAAGTCACTAACAATCACCCCTCCCCTCTTCTTTGAATGATCCCTTGAAATATGTGTTAAAGACATGCGCTAACCAATCTTTTCAAATCTTGTATTTAGCAGTGACACGCTGAGGTAGTTTCCCAGCCCTGAAGAAGAGTTCTGTATAAGCTCAAATGCTTGTCTCTCTCACAACAGAAGTTGGTCCAATAAAAGATATTACCTCACCCACCCTGTCTCTCTAATATCCCGGGACCAACATGGCTACAACAACACTACATACATTTTTGCCACTGTCACCAGTGCTGAGTGCTTGGCACAGCAATAGTGTGTGTGTGTCACTGCATGATTACACTAAGAGAGGAGCATAGGCAATTAGAAACCCAGGTCCATGATGAAGTTAAACTGATGCAAGTCCTGCTATGGGGACAAGGAGAAGGACATAAAGCAGCTTGCTCAAAAGGCCAAGTTGCTTCTCTTTTCCCCACCGTTTCCTACCCTTTAATAATTCACATTGTGTAAGTCCAGGGTCTTTAAAGATACTGCCCAATAGGAAGACACATAGCTTAATAGGAACAAGGGAATCTCTTTCTGGTTTTTCTCAACACACAACATAATAGTATCAAAACTCTGAGCAGCTAGGGACCTGAGCAGTGGCTGAAGATCTTTGTACCACCAGTGCAATGCAAAGGGACCTTAAACCAGCCCTAAGTGGGATGATGAACATTTTCCCCAGTGTGTATGAAACCTGGACTAGTGTAAAACCATGCAACCTGGCTTTATGCTAGTCCCTCCTTGCATCTCCCATGTAGGGGGTGAGTGGGAATGGCTGGACATGGTACAAGGTGAGGATGAGGCAGAGCCAGAGCATGATGTACCATGCCTGTTGCTGGTCAGCGGAATAGCCCGGAGAGGACCATTCCAGGTGGCACAATTTAGAACAGCCCTATAGATGCTCCAATTTGCGCCAGGGCCACTTTGACCCCCTGGCAAGCCCAGGAATGGAATAAGTGTAACTGTGGCTTAGAGCCACCTATGCCTCCACACGCTCTCCCCGCTCTGCTGTACTGAGATTGCAATTGGGGCTTGGCTCCAGGTCTTCATGCTGCTGCTCACTTTTTTCAGATTCAGCACTTGCCCTTTATATTGAGCTCACACTTCTCATTTCTAATAGAACAAAACAAAAGGAGTGCAAGCCACATACATACAGCAAAGAAATTGTTTAAACTATAGTCATTATGCAGGATGGCACTAAAGAACATAAAAATGTATTAAGTTAATTAACTATCGTCTATGGATTGAAACAGCCACATAATAATGGGCACTTACTTACTCTTATCTCTTTAGCCAATTTTACATTTACATATTGAATTTTTCAAGTTGGAATAATTGGGTTTGATTTTGTAATGAAAAGGGAAAAAGCCTTATTGTATTCCCTGTAGCTAAGAGTCTATACATATTTTCCATTGCCTTTCTTCACTTTTAGAGTGGTAGGGTCAGAGCCTGCTCTCTAGGACACCAAAGAAATATGGAGTAACTCTACTGAAGTCAATGGACTTACACTGAAATCGGAATCTGACCATAAAAATTTGTTTCAGGTCTAAACTTGGCACATGTGGTTCTCAGCCAAGAAGCACATTTTTTAATTCACCATTTAAAAAAAAAAAAAAAAGAAAAGCATGATGTTCATGTTTCAGGCTAGTGTAAAAAACCTTAGAAAACTACAAGTGCTAATTTAGTTTTAAAAATAGTTCTAATTTAATAAGAACTGTTGACCAAATTCAGAGGAGGAGCAGCAGTGCCATAGGTGAGACTGGGCTACAGCTTTGATCCTAGCTTGGCAGGTTGGATTTCATTCTTCCAACCTCTCCCCTTCCCTCTCCCCCACCCCCCAATAAAATGCAGTTCCTGAGGCTTCATGGAGGTGCCTGTATCATTACCAGTGACTCCTTATTCCCTATGGCTGCTTTAATCCTACGAGCCCTAAACCTATTTCTTATTTCATACCCCCAAAAGGAAGGCTAAAGAATAAGCTTTGTTCACCTCTCATGATACACAGTCTTTGTTGTTTGGCACTGAAATAAGACGGAATAAATTCATTTTTAATGCATGAACTGAGCTAACAGCAGCATTGCCTTATGGGGAAGTTCATTTCTGAGTCCTCCAGAAGGACAATAATGATGAAAAGAAGCCTTTGTGCCTATAAGATGTAGGGCTAATTATACTCATACAGTAAGGGGCATATTTCTCCTATTACCACTTTGCACAGCAGAGCCTAATAAATATTGCTGTTTTGCTGTAGTACAAGAAGATGTATTCTCCTGAAATTGATATTCACATCCAATGACAACTACAGGGTGGGAAAGCAAGTATGACTATTGGGCGAATTCTCTGCTCTACTCTGCAGCACACTGGCTTCACACCAGCCAGATTCCCACTGAAGTGTTCCCCCGCCACCCCCATGTAGGAGGAATCTTTGCAGCTGTTTAGCTGGCAAAGGTGGCATAACTTCTTATGCCAATCCCCCTGTGCAGGGCATAGGGGAAGGAGGAGCTATACTCCTCTAAGTCTCAAGCTCCACCAGATTAAAGGATTTTGCACCAGTGGTGTAAATTACAGCAGTACCCCTCCTGCTCCAATTTATACCAGGAGTTAGTAGTCCTGAATTAGAGAGCTGGCAATGGCTCTCTGAAGTCAACACTTTCCACCCTCTGCAAGCACAGCCTGTATTTGGAAAGAATGGCTCTTTTGGTCATATCCTCAGCTCGTGTAAATCAATGTGACTCCACTGATGTCATCTTATATTACCTGAGGATCTGGCCCCATGGATTTTCCCAAGAATCAGATTTAAAAAAAAAAAACCCTCAGAAATCTTAGTTGGTTTTTCCGCAGATGATTTTTTTCAGGAAAATTCTGAGTAGTATAAAATAAGGGGAAACTTTGGACAAAAGGACCATCTTGAAGACAACTTTAAGATAAATCTTAAATTTGTCCTATTTAAGGGTTCCTTAACTTCTGAAAAGACCCAAGTATTATTACTACCATCTTCACAGACAAGGCAAAAGCCAGACACATGTAGGGCCAGATCCTCGGCTGCTCTAAATTGGCATGAATGGAACTAAGCCAGTTTACAGCAGCTCATGGTCTGGCCTAAAGTAATCTAGCAAATTTAGTCTCTGTCTCCTCTGAACCAAATTTGGCTAAACTGCGGTGATGTTGAAAACTCATATGTATCATTTTACAAACACTTTTTAGACCCAGCTATGTAATATAGAGTATCCAATTACTAGTGATAAAAATCAGTAGTAGATGACTTTTTAAATTATAAAGACTAAAGCTATTTCAAGCTGCTGTTCATCCACCAGAAAATACTGTTATTTATTACTAACTAGAGGATGAGTTTTTCCCATCTGGTTCTTTACTGTATGCACATCACATGTCTTTCCCTGGAGAAGGAAGATCTGACTGCGTGCATTTATTCTCTATGATTAGCTAGCATTAACAATTGGGTTAATAAAGTAAATCCCTTTCAGGAGTAGCCACTAAGCAGATTTACTAGCAAAAGTCATTGTAAACATGACTACAGAAATAGTCCCCTTTCGTCTGTAGACACGGTACTGTACCCAAGCTATCTAATAAATGGAAATAGAAATGACTAGTAACAATGGAGAAGAAATTGACTGAATGAAGGAATTCTGCTATTATGATTCAAATCACAAAAAGCTTTAGATACCTGAGGCCCTGGTGTATTTTCCAAAACATAGAAAAGTGAGTTGTTGTCGCTATAATTTGCTGTGTAGCAATTAGAGTGTTCTTAATGTTACAACATTCATGAAATTTGTGGGAAACCTTTTACATATTCTGGAATGGTTAATTCTTACTTAGGACCAAGATATAATAGCCAGAAAATAGGACACTGACAGAGTTGCCCCGTCATCACTGATGGAGAAAGATTGCTAATGATGCATAAAAAGTCATTGGATTCTGAAAAAAATACTGAACCAAATTGTACCATGCCAAATTAGTGTCGAGAACAGTAAAATCTATACTGCTGAATTTGGTATTGTAATTTTAAAACGATGGACTACATTTTCATATTACGGTATCAGGCACAAACAAACTTGGGTCCCAGAACAAAGCAGTATATCAGCTACTGTCTATGAAATAAAGAATAAAACAAAATTATTCTATGATAAATAATTAGGTTTGTAAACTTTTTCAACAAGTTGATTTTATGGTTCCTGATTGCCAGAACAGCAATGTAAAAAAAATGGAAATTCTCCAGCCTTCTAGTTATAGCATATAGCACTCTATCCACAAGGGCTATTGGGGTTAATGCTCTCCTCCACCCCTACCCCCACCCCATGCTGGTTGTTTGGGAGCACAATAGTAACTTGGGCTAAGGTAAGCTCTCTCCCACACCAATCAGGTCAGACGAGAAGGAATTGCCACTCTGTGACTCAGTCACAATTCTTCCTGTGGTTGTGCAGCCTACGTGTAACGCCTCATACAGGATTAGACCTCAGGGCATAAGTTAGAATTATATTGTCAGCAGTGTGTTTGCAAAGTAGTTACTGTATATTGTCTGAGGAATCCAAAAGTGTCATATTAGAGAATTCCAACAAATAGTAAGCCTGCTGCACCAGACATAGCACAGGCAATGGCAAAGACAACAGAGGTTTTATCCAACTGCTCCACTGACACATTTCAGCTCAGGTTTACTAATACAATGTGTTATCTGTCAAGGAGAAAGAAATGAGTCATATCGTTTGGTGGCATTTGAGTCTGTAAAGGTCACAAACATGTCAGATCGGTCAAGTCATTTTGGTGCTTCTATGACCGTCCCTTTTTTGTGCTATTGGCTTGTGTTCATTAGTAGTGAAATTGAAAATGACACTCTACCAAGATATGTAAAAATCTTGCCCAGCCTTAATAAAGCAGCAAATGCCATGGCAGGCTGAGAACAGTTCTCTGCACATATAAAGGAAAATAGGTCTAAAAGGGGAATTTGGTGCAGTCCTAACAATAGTTATTATGGCTCTACATTGGCTATGTTGGACTAGCATATTTAATAATTTAACACATTTGGAAGGAAAAAAGGAGCTGTCCTGGAACTTCAAAAGACAAGAAAGATCTGATTTTTATGTTAAAACATAAATTTTTGCCAGTATGTTACAATAATAATAAATAATAATAATAAGATATCTTTCAAGAAGCTGTGTAAATGCATGTTCAGCCCCTATAGAATTTGTGATACGATTCTGTATCTGGGGCAGTGGGGGAGTGGGGAGGAGGAGGGGAGAAATCTTCAGCTAAAATTAATGTTACAGGGCCTACTGTAAACTCCACCAGTTTACACCATCTGACCTATTGCACATTTTTGTCTTCATTCACTAAACTTCTAAACACTAGAACAAAACATTTTACAAATAAAGGCCACACCCACCTATACTTTGTCCCATTAAGACAGGATTTGGCCTACAATTTAAAGGGAAAGAGATAATTTCTTGAGAGATAAAAAAATGTAACAGATTCCCTGTGTACTGAAGTCTTAAACAGGAGTCTTCCCCCTCCAAATCAACTCCAAAAATCATTGTGAATAAATGTTAAAATGATTTAACAAGTAGTAATAATAATAGTGTGCTTTTCATCCTAGGATCTTAAAACAATGTACACCTCACAGCAGGCCTCTGAGGTGGCAAGTGTTCTTAAAATACCCCATTAGAGCTTGATAACTGGAGACAAATAGTGTTCTCTGATTTTGGATGATCTAGGTTTTAAGTGTCCAACCCACAGGCCTAATTTTCAGAGGTACTGAACACCAGCAGCTCCCATTAAATGTAATATGCTCAGCCTCTCTTAAAATCAGGCCCAAAGTGTCTCAGGCTGGACTCCCAAAAGCACTGGAAGCACGCACAATTAATAAACACTTTTGAAAATTTGTGCCTTAGTGACTTGCCCAGGGAACACTGCAAATCAGTGGCAGAGTTAAGAATAGAATTCAGTAGTAAGGAATGTGCTGAATGTAAGCACAGAACTCCAGAACCCCCGATATCAGAGTAGGAAGATGGGGTTCATTTAGCCCCCCATCTGCCCTTCTCACAGGTGCCTTCCTGCTAAATCCCCTACAACTATCCCCTCATCCTAGATCCGAGGGCACCCACACATTACAATAAATGTTTTCAGGAGGCCACAGGGTCCTGCTCCCCATCCCTATACCCTCCCTTTGTGGCTGGTGATGCTCTCTATCCTCTTGGTTTTCAAAAGTGTTGAGAATGATTTAGGAGAAAGGCCTTGTACAGGTCACTGCTGCTCAATCCATATAGTGCATCTGGGAGTGCAGAGACCTGATAATCCCCTAGCATGTTAACTAGGAAACCTTAGGAAGATAACAAGTGTATAGCTGATAAAGCTCTCAGGGTTTTCCTCACTATTGCATTAAGAATTATGAGGCATCTTTGTTGTCTGTTAATAAAGTATTTATTTTGTTAACGTTGCTATTGGGGAGTGGAAGAAAGCGTATCCCTAGGAGGTCCACCCTTGTTGGAGGAAACAGCTATCTGCCATCGGGAAGACCCTTATTAGGGCTGAGGGGGCTGTTGCCTCAGGAAGATAATCTCTCTGAAAACACCTAGTTGCAGGGGGTGGCTGTGGATTTCTCCTGGAAGTATGAGTTCTGAACCACCCAAGTGAACCAATACCTGCTGCTTAACCCCACTTGACATGGCTCACCCAAAATGAACCCTGCAAAATTTACACGCTGATGAGTTCTGACTCTCAGTGCCAAGCACCAATCACTATATTTATGGGTCATCATATGGACCCACGGGAAGGAGGCCCTTGAAGAATTCCACCTGGATTTCAACAATTTCCACCCCACCATCAACCTCCACCTGGACTAGTCCACACAAGAGATCTACTTCCTGGACACTACAGTGCAAATAAGTGATGGTCACATAACCACCACCCTATACCGGAAACCTACTGACTGCTATTCTTACCTACATGCCTCCAGCTTCCATCCAGGACACATCACATGATCCATTGTCTACAGCCAAGCCCTAAGATACAACCGCATTTGATCCAATCCCTCAGACAGGGACAAATACCTACAAGATCTCTATCAAGCATTCTTACAACTACAATACCGACCTGGAGAAGTGAGGAAACAGGTTGACAGAGCAAGACGGGTACAGAGAAGTCACCTACTACAGGACAGGCCCAACAAGGAAAATAACAGAACACCACTGGCCATCACGTACAGCCCCCAGCTAAAACCTCTCCAGTGCATCATCAACTATCTACAACCTATCCTGGAGGACGATCCCCCACTCTCACAGGCCTTGGGAGGCAGGCCAATCCTCCGTTACAGACAGCCCCCCAACCTGAAGCAAATACTCACCAGCAACTACACACCACACCACAGAAACACTAACCCAGGAATCAATCCCTGTAACAAACCCTGTTGCCTTCTCTGTCCCCGTATCCACTCTAGCAACACCATCATAGGACCCAACCACATCAGCCACACCATCAGGGGCTCATTCACCTGCACATTTACTAATGTGATATATGCCATCATGTGCCAGCAATGTGCCTCTGCCATGTACATTGGCCAAACCAGACAGTCTCTGCATAAAAGGATAAATGGACACAAATCAGACATCAGGAATGGTAACATACAAAAGCCAGTAGGAGAACACTTCAGTCTTCCTGGACACTCAATAACAGATTTAAAAGTAGCCATTCTTCAACAAAATAACTTCAAAAACAGACTTCAAAGAGAAACTGCAGAGCTACAATTCATTTGCAAACTTAACACCATCAATTTGGGCTTGAATAGGGACTGGCTGGCTCACTACAAAAGCAATTTTCCCTCTCTTGGTATTGACACCGCCTCATCAATTATTGGGAGTGGACCACATCCACCCTGACTGAATTGGCCTTCAGCATTCGTTCTCCACTTGTAAGGTAACTCCCTTCTCTTCATGTGCCAATATATATTTATGCCTGTATCTGTAATTTTCACTCCATGCATCTGAAGAAGTGGGGTTTTTTACCCACGAAAGCTAATGCCCAAAGAAATCGGTTAGTCTTTAAGGTGCCACTGGACTCCTTGTTGTTTTTGTACATTTACACAATGGATCGAACAATGGATAAAGGCCATGAGATAAGGGGGACCCATTCCACTCCTGAAATGATATCAAAGGAATGTCTGTGAATAGCATGATAACTTTAATTTCTTGATCACCTTTGGTTTATTTTATTACATAAAGATTAAAGATTGCTGACTCAGTGTTGCTAGTTTTAGAGCCAAATTCAGCTCTGTGTTACTTCATTGACTTCAGTAGGGTTTCACAAGTGTAAATCAGGGCTCAGTTTGGCACTTATTTTGTCCTGATGAATTTAAGTGTTAGATGATATACAAAAGAGTATATCAGTAGGTACAGTATATTCCAAGGGAAGGGACTTATACAGTATATATTGTGACAAAGTTTCTCCTCTGCCTTGGTGGGTTCTGCGCTTTCTGGCTGATTTGCTCACCTTAGAGATTCACGGCAGCCCTCAGTTTGCCATTTACTCAGCTAACCTCATCACTGGCCAGCATGGGGGAAATGGAGAACAATCTCTGCAGTCTCTGTTGTCCCACCTAGTGGGTCGGGGACAGGCCAGATCCCTTTCCAAGTTAGACCTTCCCTTCTGGTGTGTCTCACAGACCAGGTCAACTCCTCCTGTGTCAGATAGGGAGTTGGGGCGGGGGGGAACCTCTACACTGGGTTCCAGCCCAGGGCCCTGTGGATAGCAGCTGTCTAAAACGTCTCCTGTATCAGCTGCCTGACAGCTACAACTCCCTGGGTTACTTGCCCATGGCCTCCCCCGAGCACCTTATTTATCCTCGCCGCAGGATCTTCCTCCTGAAGCCTGATAACGCTTGTACTCCTCGGTCCTCCAGCACCACACCTTCTCACTCCCTGCTCCTTGTGCATGCCCCACTAACTGATGGGAGGTCCTTTTTAAACCAGGTGTCCTGATTAGCCTGCTTGCCATAATTGATTCTAGTAAGTTCTTAATTGGCTTCAGGTGTCTTAATTAGCTTGCCTGTCTTAATTGATTCTAGCAGGTTCCTGATTGCTCTAGGGCAGCCCCTGCTCTGGTCACTCAGGGAACGGAAAACTATTCATCCAGTGGCCAGTACATTTGCGTTCTACCAGACTCCTGCCCCCAACTGGTCTGGGTCTGTCACAATATATACATTATATTCCAAGACTTATATTTTCTAATTGAAAAGTGTATTAGAATCGAAATTCAGTCCTGCCAAATTCCTTTTAAAAATGGCCACAAAACAAAATTTAAAGGTGTAGCAACCCGAAGAACATTACTGTTTAATATTTAGAAAAAATGTTTTGATTGTTGGAGTCAAGTTCTTCTTTTCATTGTTAAACCATCTTAAATTCAAGCAGGCTGCAAACGAGTATAAAGACTGTAACCTTTGAGCCCTCAAACAGCTGGTGTCTCAAGTGATTTCTCAGCATTCTGGTGGGACAGCAGCAAGCAGGAGACTCAGAAAAGCTTATTTTAAGTAAAAACTTTATTTTTCATTACAATTCACAGTTTATACATGGCAAGAAGAGCTTCTCACCACGTGGACATTCAGAACACTGTGCTGGGAGAGGCAGGGGTCTTTTTCTTTTAAAAGAGCATGGCCTGGTACTAATTCATGGAACTTTCCTTAATTTAAAAGCTTACTCTCTGTAAATGTTAATTGACTGATATTTACACTGATAGCATTGATTAATCAGAGAACAAGATTAAGCATCCAGAACATTAACATTCATATTTTGTATGTTATCTAATGGTCAGAAATGCTACAAATTTGTCATTTTCATCATGGCCAATCAACAAAGTCTAATTTTTCTTTAATTTGCACAGAGCCTAAATTATTCCCTTAGGGCTTGTTATATTCATTTTATGTACAGCCAGCTTACAATAGACTAAAATATGAAAAAATTTTAAAAAGACCAAATTATCCATTCCTTGTTTTTATCCTGCATTCCTTCTGAGTCTCACACACAACTATAAACAAAACAACAGATATAGAATTAAAGTCAATGCTTTTCTTTAAAACCAATACAGAAACCCCATGGATTGGCTTCAGATCTGCATATCATCAGCCTGTCCTATCTGAACAATCATTGGCATTCAGATTGTGCTATTTATCAGCTTTCCTTCATGTCTGTATTTGTATTCAGAGAAGTCTGTATTTTATATGTAGAAAGTCACAGTGATACCAGTTTCAATTGCATTCCCACATCAGTCATAGTTCTGGTGTAGGCAACCAATGTACAGTGTGACATTCAGGAAAGCACTCCAATAGGATCCAGTAGGAGCCTGGTGTGACTTGGCTTAAATAAAAAGTTTAAAATTCTTTTCAGAGAGTAACTTTCTGGCAGCAGATTTATGATTATTAGAAATTGCTGTGGTATTTTTCTGTAATGTTTTAATGAGTATGGTTATTAGAATGCACCAATTAAAAACATTTCCACATTGTATTAACTTCTACTTCCTCTTGTGATCTAGCAAATAATTTAATTACACATAACTGGAGATTTTTGGTAATCTGACACATGGGATAACATTGCTAAACAATTCTTGAAAAATAAAACCCAAAATGGATCCATAAATTCTACAGGTCTGGTTCTAATATAGTGTGAGCTTGCATCACCTGGATGAGAGTAAAATAAATATTTTCAGGGGACATTTTTGCAACTCTTGTAACTGCCGTGCCTTTAAAGCTAGATTTAGGAGTGTCCTTTGATGTCTGTTGATTTTTGGCATCCATTCTCAATGCTGGTATCTTCACTAAAGACACCTTTAAAACATCATCATTTCAGGCAAGATGAAAGCTCAAATGAAATACATTACTCATGCAAAAAACAAACAAACAAACACAAACCATGTAAGAGTTATAGAGGTTCTGTTTCTTCAAAAGATAAGGCACTGACAAAAATTTCTTAGGTAAAAGGCTGCATAAGAATTTCTTGCCATTTACAAATGTGTTGTAGTCCATAAATGGTCCATTCCTAGGCTCAGTAAGGTAGACCCTGAAAATGTAAGGACTGATCCCTCAAAGCTACATTGTTAACATAAACAAATATAATTCATTATTTAGGCCATATGGCACATTAGGAGAAATGAACAACAGTCTGAGCACAAAAAGGCATTGGACGTTGCTTGCTCCAGCATCTATCAACAACAGAAATTCCATTCATCTTGTGTCTGAAGAGATATGATGGTGACACTGAATCCCTATCGTGGTGGTTTCTGTTGAACTCATGCACATGTATAAAATGTTACTAGCATCAATCATGGATAGGAAAAAAAAAGAAGTATATGGCTAGTTTAAGCCAAAAGCTTCTCCAAGGATCGGCATCCAAAGTCAGCACTACTTAATGTTTTCAATCACAGCAATATCTTCCGCTGCACAGTGAGGAGTCAAACCATTCATATAAATGCTGTCTGTCTTTGTTAGAGCAGGCAAGATGTCCTTCTCGCTGCAGAGGTGGTTGACTGACAGGGTTCTCTTGCAAGGGGTCAGATCTTGACTGTGGTTGACAGCGAGCTCTGCAGAGAGCTTCCTTTTGATGGAGGTAGCCCGTTGAAACTTGTCATAAATCTCCACACTTAGACGCCTGCGGGTTTCTTTGAACTCTGCCGTGACATTGGCTGTCCATTCGGCAGCGTGAGCTCTGAACTCTCCCACCTGCAACACACACAATGAAAGAGAAGGGGAGAGAAACACAACATGACTAGACACTTCAAGGATGGTTTATATTCAGGACCCCAGAATGAATAGAGAACAAAACTGTTGCCCATTGGCACAACTCTTTTTTGGTTCAGGTTTACCTTTTGTTAAAAAAAAAGCCTAGTTTCATAGAGTTATATTCTTTCGTCCAAAAGGAAGACATATTAATACAACAAGAGCTAAGAATGACATTAAACACAACAACAACAAAAATCTATACAGTGAAAAATGTACAAGCTGATTTATATGGAATCAATAAGGGGAAGTTTCCTTTAAAAATGAGGTCCTGACAGTTGAGAACAACCCAGCTGGCCGGGGGGGTGTTGAATTCCCAGAAATCCAGACTGTGTTATGTATTGTTACCAGGGGAGATGTACAGGGTTATTTATGGACACACTTACTGTCTGTGTAAAGATCTCTGTGAAGCTTGCCACAGGATTTTCTAAATATAGATGGAAAGGGCTTTTTAAAGAAAAATGGCAGCTGCTTGTATTCTATTTTTAGCGCATGTTCAAAACAAGGATTAATGTAAGTGACAGTTTTAGTCAAGTCAGCAATATGCTTTACTTTTTCTTTCCATTTCAACTAAGTCTGTTATTTCAAATAGAGAAAGGAATAGGATTACAATGTGGGACTCGAGGGCTGTCACTAATTATCCTGAAATGAAACCATGTCCACTAGTCAGAGAGCAGAGATGTTGTGGAGTCTCACAGCTCTATGATTCTATTGCCATTATGAAAATCCCTCCATTCTGATTGGCTACGGGAGGTGTTCTGATTTGCATAATGACTGCTATTTCTCAATTAGGAAATATGCAGATCCCTGCACTATGACTGGTTCCTGCTCTCAGCACTCCAAATGCATTTGCCAGGAACCAACACAGGGGCTTATTATCCACTCTCAGTGAAGACAGCAGTCTTTCAACCATGTTTCTCCTCAACTTTACACTCCGCTTAGCTTTCAGTATCAGCAGGCCTGAAGAACATGTGTGCGCGCACACATGCATATGGGTGTGGGCAGGGGGTAGGGAGAGTCCAAAATTACCCTTTACCTCCCTGTGCCCAAAATGTTCAGCCTTTTGACCACTTGAAATAGGAAAGGCACTCTTTTTTGGAGAGGGGGTAAATGGAGCAAAGAAAAAGATAAGAGGATGGAGAGAAGTAAGAGAGATGGAAAGTGGGGGTGGTGAAAAAGGAGAGAAAAGCTTTTAAATATACTGTTACAAAACTTATTTTTTTTAAGGGAGCTGTGTGGGGGTTAGGGTTTCTTGCTAAGTAGCAAAGGCCTGGGAGGTGCTGAGGTGTAGCAATGGGAGGAAATGGATAAGAGGAGGGAGAAAATGTTTTCATACAAGTACGTGGAGGGGGATTCCTCTAAATTTGGCAATAACCTTACACTGCGCTGATATGAACCTCAGCCTCTGACTTTATTTAACATTAACACACTGGCCTTTAACTGTACTTAGCCCAGGATACAGTTATTACACCAAGCAGAGAAAACCCTCCATTTACCATTTAAAATAAATGAAGAGGACTCCTTGGAATGATTAGGTTGTTTTTCAGGGTTTTGTGTTTTTTGTTTTTTTCAATTAAACTCAGGAACAGATATTTTTGGAGGTTTTTTTTCCCTTAAGTCTCCACTTTTCAGACTGTTTTAATGGTAAGTTAGGCTCAGAAAGGAGATGGTAGAGTAGACTAATGTAAATCCAAAGCATAGCACATTAAAAGAATTAAACCACTTAAACAAATTACTCTAATTTGTAGTGCGGAGTCCCAGAATTTCAATCACTGGCAAACAAGCAGTGACAAGGTGAGCACATATTTGTTCACAAAAATCAAATGAAAATAAAGTCAGAGAAACAAGAGGCTTTGCCTTTAAAATGATTATGTACATTAGCTCTGGAAGGTGGCTACAGGGCTATGTATATTTTGCAGTGCCGCTGGAAACAGAAACACAATGGTGGTAAAAGTTATCAGCTCACGGAGGAATGATAAGGGGGTGTTTAATCCAGCTTTTCTTCTCATTGCACAAACAAAAAAGCCCCCAGATCCAAAGGTCATGTTATTAAATCTGTACATCATTCAACTTCAATAGAATTACACCAAAAATGAATGGGGCCTAATATGTATATTTTTAAAACAAGGATTCTTTTCAGTTTTGCATAGCAGTTTACGCTAGCTGAATAATTAATCAGTATTCAAGCCGGGCTAAAAGTAACACTGACATATGTACTTCAGATTTTAGAACAATAAAGCTTGTGATACCTACAGATTTTATCTGTGCCAGTATTTTTCTTAATTGTAAACAAGTAATGAAAAAAACCCCACCAGAACAATGAGCTAGATCCTCCCCTACATTAGGGCAGCTTTCCCCTACTGAACTGGTGTAAAGCTATCCTAAGAACGGCTTTCCCAACGACTAGAAGATCCCCTTGAGAAGGGGAATCCTTAGATGGCACAGAAAAAGCGTATGGGTTGTGTTATGATAATTGGCTCTACAAAGTTACCCTAAGATCCATTGTAAAAAGTATGTGAAAGTTCATAAGATGTTACAATAACCACAAATAATAGGTCAGTTGTTTACAACGATGAATGTTACAATAGATGCAAGAAAACCACACAGAGAAACGATTAGTCCAATCCAAATGGCCTACTGATATAAATCAAGGACTGTGGTGAGATTATACTTGGTAAACAAGACAATGTGGGAACAAAGTTACCTGTGCCAAATTTGTCCTTACAGAAATGGATTTAATTGGTGGACAAAACAATGAGGATATATGCCAACAGCTTTAATCCTTTTGGGACAGTTCATCCCCTAATGTGCCAGCATTCAACACCTCTCAACTCTTCTAAAGGACTCACTTCCTGAGAGGAAGGCTGGCTGGCCTTGCTCGCCTTGCTCTTGTTTAAGGAACTTTGTCTTCCCATTTAAGAGCTGAAAGTCATTATATTATCTTGACATCCAGTCTGCGGCGAACAGCAGAGAGGATAACAGAGGGAGTTTGCCTGGGATCTGTCTGAGAGGAGGTATGCTAAGGGCTGCATTAGGGAGGCTGTGTTGGTGAGTATCTGAGTGTCTGTTGTGGGGACAGTTTGACTGTGTGCTTGACTGGTTGTTTGAAAAGTGTGAATTGGGAGTGCTTTGTTCCAGGTGAGCCTTGAGTGGGCCTGACTGTTATAAAAAGCCAGTCAGCTGAGCGGCGAACAGCAGAGAGGCTAACAGAGGGAGTTTGCCTGGGAGTTCGCCCGGGGAGAGCCCACTTAGGCTTACATCTTGCTGGCTTCTCCAATCAGTTTCTACAACTCCTGAGGAAGCTCGTAGAAGGAAGGTAATATGGATGGGGAGCGTTCAGCTGTTGTGACCTGCACTGGATGTGCCATGTTAGTCTTTCTTCCACAGGACAGAAGCGACTTTGTCTGTACAAAGTGCAAGCTGGTCTCCATATTGGAGGAGAAGGTTCAAGGTCTGGAGAAACAAATATTGACCCTGCGTTGCATAACACAAAATCTTCAGTTTCTCAACAGACATCAGGATATGGTTCTACAGGCACAATGTTCTGAAGATTCAGAACAGGCTGTGCAGCGGGGACAGGAGGACAGTGAAGAAATTTGGCAGCATGTGACCTCCAGAAGAAGAAAGGGGAGCGTCCAGGTACCAGCAGCACAGATACAGGTAAGCAACCATTTTCGTGTTCTCTCCACAGGTACTAATGCGGAGAGTGGACTAGATAATACATCTGAGGGAAGGGAACAGAAGGAGACTCCGCCGATTGGAAGGCATGAAATGCACTGTCCTAGGGATGGCGGTTCCACGACCACCACTCTGAAGAGGAGGAGGCAGGTGGTGGTGGTCGGGGACTCTCTCCTCAGCGGGACTGAGTCATCTTCCGCCCCGACCGGGAAAACCAAGAAGTCTGCTGCTTGCCAGAAGCTAGGATTCATGATGTGACGGAGAGACTGCCGAGACTCATCAAGCCCTCGGATCGCTACCCCTTCCTTCTCCTCCATGTGGGCACCAATGATACTGCCAAGAATGACCTTGAGCGGATCACTGCAGACTATGTGGCTCTGGGAAGAAGGATAAAGGAGTTTGAGGCACAAGTGGTGTTTTCATCCATCCTCCCCGTAGAAGGAAAAGGCCTGGGTAGAGACCGTCGAATCGTGGAAGTCAACGAATGGCTATGCAGGTAGTGTCGGAGAGAAGGCTTTGGATTCTTTGACCATGGGATGGTGTTCCAAGAAGGAGGAGTGCTAGGCAGAGATGAGCGCCACCTAACGAAGAGAGGGAAGAGCATCTTCGGAAGCAGGCTGGCTAACCTAGTGAGGAGGGCTTTAAACTAGGTTCACCGGGGGAAGGAGACAAAAGCCCTGAGGTAAGTGGGAACGTGGGATATTGGGAGGAAGCATGAGCAGGAGAACGTGAAAGGGGAGGGCTCCTGCCTCATATTAAGAAAGCAGGACAAACAGCAAGTTATCTCAAGTGCCTATACACAAATGCAAGAAGCCTGGGAAACAAGCAGGGAGAACTGGAAGTCCTGGCACAGTCAAGGAATTATGATGTGATTGGAATAACAGAGACTTGGTGGGATAACTCACATGACTGGAGTACTGTCATGGATGGATATAAACAGTTCAGAAAGGACAGGCAGGGCAGAAAAGGTGGGGGAGTTGCATTGTATGTAAGAGAGCAGTATGACTGCTCAGAGCTCCGGTATGAAACTGCAGAAAAACCTGAGTGTCTCTGGATTAAGTTTAGAAGTGTGAGCAACAAGGGTGATGTCGTGGTGGGAGTCTGCTATAGACCACCGGATCATGGGGATGCGGTGGACGAGGCTTTCTTCCGGCAGCTAACAGAAGTTACTAGATCACAGGCTCTGGTTCTTATGAGAGATTTCAATCACCCTGATATCTGCTGGGAGAGCAATACAGCGGTGCACAGACAATCCAGGAAGTTTTTGGAAAGTGTAGGGGACAATTTCCTGGTGCAAGTGCTGGAGGAACCAACTAGGGGCAGAGTTCTTCTTGACATGCTGCTCACAAACAGGGAAGAATTAGTAGGGGAAGCAAAAGTGGATGAGAATCTGGGAGGCAGTGACCATGAGATGGTAGAGTTCAGGATCCTGACACAAGGAAGAAAGGAGAGCAGCAGAATACGGACCCTCGACTTCAGAAAAGCAGACTTTGACAACCTCAGGGAACTGATGGGCAGGAGCCCTTGGGAGAATAACATGAGGGGGAAAGGAGTCCAGGAGAGCTGGCTATACTTTAAAGAATCTTTATGGAGGTTACAGGGACAAACCACCCGATGTGTAGAAAGAATAGTAAATATGGCAGGCGACCAGCTTGGTTTAACAGTGAATCCTTGCTGATCTTCAACACAAAAAAGAAGCTTACAAGAAGTGGAAGATTGGACAAATGACCAGGGAAGAGTATAAAAATATTGCTCAGGCATGCAGGAGTGAAATCAGGAAGGCCAAATCACACTTAGAGTTGCATCTAGCAAGAGATGTTAAGAGTAACAAGAAGGGTTTCTTCAGGTATGTTAGCAACAAGAAGAAAGTCAAGGGAAGTTTGGGCCCCTTACTGAATGAGGGAGGCAACCTAGTGACAGAGGATGTAGAAAAAGCTAATGTACTCAATGCTTTTTTTGCCTCTGTCTTCAAGAACAAGGTCAGCTCCCAGACTCCTGCACTGGGCAGCACAGCATGGGGAGGAGGTGACCAGCCCTCTGTGGAGAAAGAAGTGGTTCGGGACTGTTTAGAAAAGCTGGACGTGCACAAGTCCATGGGGCCGGATGTGCTGCATCCGAGAGTGCTAAAGGAATTGGCGGGTGTGATTGCAGAGCCATTGGCCATTATCTTTGAAAACTCATGGCGATCGGGGGAGGTCCCGGATGACTGGAAAAAGGCTAATGTAGTGCCAATCTTTAAAAAAGGGAAGAAGGAGGATCCTGGGAACTACAAGCCAGTCAGCCTCACCTCAGTCCCTGGAAAAATCATGGAGCAGGTCCTCAAGGAATCAATTCTGAAGCACTTAGAGGAGAGGAAAGTGATCAGGAACAGTCAGCATGGATTCACCAAGGGAAAGTCATGCCTGACTAATCTAATTGCCTTCTATGATGAGATAACTGGCTCTGTGGATGAGGGGAAAGCAGTGGACGTGTTATTCCTTGACTTTAGCAAAGCTTTTGACATAGTCTCCCACAGTATTCTTGCCAGCAAGTTAAAGAAGTATGGGCTGGATGAATGGACGATAAGGTGGATAGAAAGCTGGCTAGATTGTCGGGCTCAACGGGTAGTGATCAATGGCTCCATGTCTAGTTGGCAGCCGGTATCAAGTGGAGTGCCCCCAGGGTTGGTCCTCGGGCCAGTTTTGTTCAATATCTTCATTAATGATCTGGAGGATGGTGTGGATTGCACCCTTAGGAAGTTTGCAGATGACACTAAACTGGGAGGAGAGGTAGATACACTGGAGTGTAGGGATAGGATACAGAGGGCCCTAGACAAATTAGAGGATTGGGCCAAAAGAAATCTGATGAGGTTCAACAAGGACAAGTGCAGAGTCCTGCTCTTAGGATGGAAGAATCCCAGGCACCGCTACAGACTAGGGACCGAATGGCTCCACAGTAGTTCTGCAGAAAAGGACCTAGGTGTTACAGTGGACGAGAAGCTGGATATGAGTCAACAGTGTGCCCTTGTTGCCAAGAAGGCCAATGGCATTTTGGGCTGTATAAGTAGGGGCATTGCCAGCAGATCGAGGGACGTGATCATTCCCCTCTATTCGACATTGGTGAGGCCTCATCTGGAGTACTGTGTCCAGTTTTGGGCCCCACACTACAAGAAGGATGTGGAAAAACTGGAAAACGTCCAGCGGAGGGCAACAAAAATGATTAGGGGACTGGAACACATGACTTATGAGGAGAGGCTGAGGGAACTGGGATTGTTTAGTCTGCGGAAGAGAAGAATGAGGGGGGATTTGATAGCTGCTTTCAACTACCTGAAAGGGGGTTCCAAAGAGGATGCATCTAGACTGTTCTCAGTGGTAGCAGAAGACAGAACGAGGAATAATGGTCTCAAGTTGCAGTGGGGGAGGTTTAGGTTGGATATTAGGAAAAACTTTTTCACTAGGAGGGTTGTGAAACACTGGAATGCGTTACTTAGGGAGGTGGTGGAATCTCCTTCCTTAGAGGTTTTTTAAGGTCAGGCTTGACAATGCCCTGCTGGGATGATTTAGTTGGGAATTGGTCCTGCTTTGAGCAGGGGGTTGGACTACATGACCTCCTGAGGTCCCTTCCAACCCTGATATTCTATGATTCTATGATTCTTCAGCCCACCAGTTGGGATATCTAATTGCCAGCACCACAAAGGTACCTAAGATCCTGTATTGTATTCCCTTCCCTTGTGTTATTTCCTGACCACTGTTTCTTTCCTTCTATCCTATCTCACTAATGTGGGTTTTCATCAAATCCCAAAGTCCAAATCCAAACTATGCTGCATTCATCTAAACCTGCCTTGTCTAAGGAGAAAGGATCCAAACAGATGATAGCCCTGACTAAATCATAACTAACCGGAGTCCAAGCAGCAGGTGTTGTGGTCAATGTGCTAGCCAAAGCATTCACTCATAACTAACCAGAGGTGCAGCATTCCAAAAACATCAACAAAAGCCATATTTCACCTATCTTTTCTACCCTGTCTCTCCTCCACCTTGTGTCTGTCTGTTTGTTAAGAACAGGGTAAGTGAAGGCCCTTCACATCAGGGCTGAGAGTAAAATTAACCTTTTCCTTTTCATCAAAGAAAGGCTGTTCTGAAAATAAGAGACTCTGATACTTTAACTCCAAAAGGAGAGGAGACTTTGATAAGGTCTGAAGTTTGTTTTGTATAATCACTTAACCACAGTTTCAATATAAATCTTGTTTTACTTTCTTCTTCTTTGTCTGGGAGTGTGAGAGTTTAATCCGTAAATATTCAATTTGAATTAATGCTTTTGGGTGTTTGCCAAGTAACTAAGTAAAACCAAGGCCTCTGTTTAAAATTCACCCCAAAGCTATCTATCACTGTTTAATGTTGACCAGTGATGAGTTTATAAACACCTTGAACTCTTTAGGCCTTTGAGATCAATATCCATACAACAATTCCCATGCTATCCCCACATCTTTGCACCTTCTCAGCTGTGTGAGTACTTCTCGGCTATAGCTAAGGATCTAGCCCAGATATTTCACTTTGAGACACATTGCTGACAAGTCACATTTCAAGGGATGTTGTCAAGATTGGTACATTTAAATTTAGACCTGCTGAACTAGCTTTGTTTTGATTACCATCCCTCTGCTCTGTCAGCCTGCTCCATTCTTATGCCCAGGCAAGCTACTGAAAGCCACAAGCATTCTGAACTGACCTACCCACCACCCTTTTAACCTCACTCTTATTTTTCTTCTATTGGCAGCTTCAGCTTTCTTCTCCCCACCCCCATGCTTTCCTCACAAATAACCAACTGGCTGTGCTGCTAGCACAACTAATTATTGGCAGTCCCGAAGACATGCTTTGTATTCACTATTCATGGCCACTCAGCGACATGCAGAGGACCATGCTATCTTCATAACACTTGGCCACTTGCTGTATTTTAACTGTTAGGCACATTAATTATTCAATGGGATTTTAAAAGTCTAGTTATTAGGTTATCTAATAATTAAATTCTAATAAAATCTCCTTTTGGGGGGCTAGGTGGTGTAATTGGTGAGGCTCTCCATAAATATCCCTTTGGAGACTTGGATTCAACTCCTGATTTAGATAATAAAAGACATGAATGTTGTGGTCTTATCATCTGCTCATGTTTCAAAACTATCACACACAGTTTGCCATAAATCAATTCTTATAAAATAAGAGAAAGAAGGATTGAAATGCAATGGTGCTGCACGGGGAAGCTGGAATAACCACTGCACAGGGAAGCTGGAATAAGTGCTGCGTGTCCTATGTCTGGCCCAAATTGCTGCTTTCAGCCCCTAACTTTTGTGGGCCCTGGAATGCACTTAAAGAAAATTTTTACCCTTTCAGAAAACAACATCTTTTACCATGTAACATTTATGGACTCGAGCTCAAGGGGTTATTGAAAGAGTAATGTGCAATTTCTAAAATTGCCAGAGCACATAAGCAACCTGCTCTTGTAATTTAATTCCTCCTCTGTTCATAATGACATTTCAATGAATGTTCAGGTTCTCTCAGTCCCCAAGGTATGACATTTCCTCATACTGCATTCAATTTTAGCTAAATTTGGGGTCTGGTAGCCACTTCATATCTGATGCTAAGTGATTGAAATGCCAGTTGTCTGCTGTTCAAAACCAAAAATATCTGCACATAAATTTCTACAGCAAGAACTGTTTACTTTTTCTTCAAGTCCCCTTGCCTCACAAAAATAGATTACTCTGCAGACTCCATAGGAGACATGTCTGCTTTTTTAATCAAATAGTTCTGAACCATATGATACACTGATGAAGACTGCTAATCACTAACATGGAGTGCAAGGATTGGAATACGCACAATATTTCTTAAGTGCTGGTGAAAGGTATCGGAATGACAGCCCAAGACTCATCCACATAACAGATAGTACAAGTGCCAGCAGCCCAATATCTTCTTGCCAATAGAAACCTATGCTAGAACACCATCATTAAATGTGAGCAGTTCCAAGTCCAACCCCAAGTGTTTCTCTTTTTCTACAGAGGCAATCAAAAATAGATTTGGGAGGAGTTAAACATCCTCATTCATCTCAGTGGAGTATTAACTCTAGAGCATTATGATGGCAATTTAAATGTCAACGACTAACTAACTTTTCTGATAGTTTTAAAGAAAAAAATATCCAGCTATCTTGTGACTGTGGCTAAGTCCTGAATTTGTGCACAGAGTATCTCTAACCCCAGATCAGGCATTCAGGTTATAGGTAGTTGCAACTTTTCTTTTAACCTCTCTGATCTGTATAAGCAATGTGCACTCATTTAGAATTTACAATTTATACTTAATGTGGTAATTTACGTATTCAGTATTACTTAATTCGCTTTTAATAGGAATTTTCAAACACTGCTTGTTTGCTTTGGGCTCTCCTGATCATGGACCTTTATGCTATTATGTTTCCTGACCCAACAGACACCACAGTCCCACAAGTCTTCCCATAGCAACTTCAAATGTAGCATCAGATTCTTCCAGAAATATGGTAATGCACTTATCATGGAACAGGAAAGAGCTCACTATCCTGAATAATGGAATTCATATTGAACCAGATATGCTTCTCTTGAAGAAAGACCATCAATCTGCCTAAAGTGAAAATATCAATCTCAATTGGTTATAACATAATGTGGAATATTCTCTAACTTACAAATCTCTGACACATTTATCAAATAATATAAAACAGTTAGCCACCATTTTAGTGTGACACACCTAAAATACATGAACTTCCCTGTTCAGTAACGAAACAGACCTTTGCACAGACCTTTTGCTGATGCTACTATTAGACAGGCAAGCAGGATTTGGCAGGACTAGGGAAAGTCCCCAACAGCATTAGAGTGGGCTAGTGGTTAGATTAAGGAAGTCAAACCCATTACCAAGAAGCCATGAAGATAAATGGAAGTGCCCTGAAATGGCTTGAGTCATTACAAGCAGCCATCCCTGCACCTCCTGAGTCCTTTCATTTGGAGTGCCACAAGGCTTAGTCCTCAACACCATCCTAATCAATTTCTACACAGAACTGTTGGGGAGATGGTGAGAGAGCATGGGCTACAATACATCAGTACCCCGTATGTCAAATGTAATCAGCACCCTCTTCCAGCTTTCTCAATGCTTATCTAAGATCAGCACCTCGATGAAGTTTCATATAGCCTACGGCCAGAAGGGAGCATCTGGCTTTTTAACACAGGCAAGACTGAGATGATGCTACTGGGACGGAAAGCACTTTGAATAGGGTGACCAGAGAACAAGTGTGCAAAATCGGGACGGGGGTGGGAGGTAATAGGCTTCTATATAAGAAAAAGCCTCAAATATCGGGACTGTCGATATAAATCGGGACATCTGGTCACACTAACTTTGAAGGACTTGTGTCTCTATAATTTCCCCCGCTATGTGGGACCTTTACCCTCAGATCCTCAGGTTTGTCTGCAGCCTTGCGATCCTTTGGGACTCCTCATTGCAATAGGTGCCCAAACAACCACAACAAATCACAATCAACAAAAATTCCTGCTTCCATCCAGCAGTACTGAGTCCCATTCTATTAGACAGCGATCTGACCACAGCAAGGCATGCATTCATGACTTCCAAGCTTGATTCAGTCGTACTAGGAATGAAACTAAACACAATAAGAAAGCTCTAGTTGGTACAAAGCACATTAACCGATCTTCTTAGTGACACAGATTACTGTGAGCACATCACCCAGGTGTTCTGTTCTTGCCTCTTGCAGAGAGTTAAATTCAAAACCTCCTTCCTGATATTAATAGCCCTTTATCAAACTGATCCTAAGCACCTGAAAGGTTGCCTCTCCTTCTGCAACTATGACTTCCAATAACAGTTCCTATGTCCCACTGGAACTATGAAATTGTTAAAAAAATAGCCCAGGAGTTGCGAGAGACTTTGGAACTCCCAACCAGAAGAGGCAAGAATGACTATGGACCTTTCCACTTTCAGAAATAAATGCAAAACTCATCCTTTGACATAGCTTTCCCACTACAAGTTCATTCTCTCTCTCTCTCTCTCTCACACACACACAACCCCTATAATCTTAGCAAGCAATTTACTTCTATTTACAGGGAAGGAAGGGAGATATCACTATTTCTAATTAAGATGCACTCAACTACTGTGATAATGGATGCTATATAAGGAGATAGATAAGTCCTGTGTATCACAGGAGAGGAAAAAGGAAATTTTATAGTAAGTATTTCTATTTACTTTGTTTGTTT
Source organism: Lepidochelys olivacea (assembly GCF_965140295.1). Lineage (NCBI taxonomy): Eukaryota > Metazoa > Chordata > Testudines > Cheloniidae > Lepidochelys > Lepidochelys olivacea. Next base: position 165,864,641 of record NC_140413.1, read on the forward strand.
TTCCTTGACAGCTGTACTTTTACATTATTTTCTTTGGCTTGTGCATTTTAATCATTTTCCTAAAGCTACTTTAAGCCAAAAATAGGAATTAAATAACAATTTGGTGGGCTGGGGCTGGAGATATCCCCCTATTAATTCTGTAGAGAAATATGTGAAGCCTGGTTTACAGATATTCTTAAAGCACATGCTCCCAAGTCTGTAATGTCTGACAATTACCACTAATACATTCCTCCCAAGCATTGCAATTTCATTTTTCCCTGAGGTGAACTCTTCTTCAAAATAAAACTTTGAATTAATCTCTCTTGGACACAGTAGTCTGAGTCAAAACTAGAAAGAGTATGAAAGTGTCACATTGTCCTCGCAAAAGAGGAGAGTACATCATGTTTTGTCTTTGGAGAAACTCTTATGCAATATTCTCAGAAACTGTACAGTTCAGCTCTTTTTTTAAAATGTAATTCATATAGATAGGAAACAAGGCAACAGGGCAATTGTTGGGTGGGTTGATACATGGCATGAGCAGCAGAGCTGGCCTATTTCCTCCCCTACAGCTCTTCTGGCCTGTGGGCATTACTGCACTGAACTAACTTAGTGCACAGCAACAACCTTAGCCACATACAGAAGTTACTACTGCCCCTCTGTTACAAAGAGGGGTCCTCTTCAAGGCTCACGCTGCTGAAAGGCTCTTTGGGCTTCCTGGCTCTCTCTTCCATCTTTCTCACTATCTGTCCTCCTATCTCTCCTCAATACCACTACCCCACCAAAGTAGCTTCTTCTAGACTTCTGTCTGTCATTCCCCACAACGATGGGGGAATTATTACTAATTATTACTATATATTACTATTGTATTATGATAGTGCCTAGCAATCCCAGCCTCCCAGCCAAGGATCAGGGCACCATTGTGCTAGATGCTGTACAGAGATGTAATGCAACCAGGGACAATTCCTGCCCCAGTAAGTTCATAATCTACAGTTCAAATAGTATGCAACAGGAGGCTAAAGCAAAATGATGCTATAAGAAAATGAACAGAATTGAGGAGAAAGATAGAAGTCATCAACTAGGTCAATCTAGCTGGGAGTGATTTGTATGCATTACAGCAAAGGAAAGTATTAAGGAGAGATTTGAAAGTGGAGTGGCTCTACAGATCTTCAAATCCCTTCCAGTCTCCTAACCACCCTCTACCCACTCCTTGTCATACACTGGATGTTTGCTGCTGATTTATATAAAATGCTTCATGTAAAAGAGGAGACTCTGACATCTATTTTTCCGTACTTCCATTGACGTATAGATTTGTGACTACCCATTGTAATGCTTCAGAATATGTCAATTTGTAATATTCAGGAAGGTTGGTTTTTGACGGTAAAACAAACCTGACCATGTAAAGCCATATGCACAGGTTGTCACTGGCTCAATATCTACAGGGGGCTGAATGTTTGGAGATGCAGGTTTTAGAACAGGGGTAGTCAATAGGCAGACCTTTGGCCAAATCCAGACCACTAGATGCTTTTGAATGGACCCTGAAATCTTTTTATTTACTTATTATCATTATTGTTATTGCAGTGTGAAAAATGTTTCTCTGGAGTCTGGACATTGACTTTATCTTGACCAAAAAATTTGGACCTTGATAAAAAATAAGACTGCCCCTGTTCTAGAATCAAATTTTCAAGAAAATTATGAAGGCACTGTCCCCCTCCCATAGGACAGTGAGAGACGGGAAATACTCCAGAGAGATTTATTTTGGCTGGACTGGGCTTCTGTTTGGACATTCAATAATTTCTTTGCTCCCAATAGTATTCAGCAACCATGCAGCACTTTACATTTTCATAGCACCATATAAGCTTTAACTAATTGATGCTCAAGTGCTACTTGTTGAAAATTTTAGTGCATGCCCAAGTAACAGTTTTAAAGTTGTGGCTCACTTCCTTCTTTTTGATGGAAACAATTTCCTTCTTTCTCAGACAACGCACAACCACAATGATGATGATACCTACGAATGTTTATAAAAAATAAAGCCAGCTTCAATTACCTACAACATTATGCCAGGGAAGAGAACGATCAAAAGTGAGCCAATGTATTAAGGGGACACAAGGATCATGTAACTGAGTAGTGGATAATAGAGAGTTCAGTTTATTGTGCAAGCATTTCTCACAGAAGATTCCCAATATTACATTATCAGTGGCTAAATCTTAACTTTTAATGTCAAGATTTACTTGATTCTTTGACCCTTTGAGTTATAGTCATCTCTGGTTTAATTCCATTGACATGGAGTGGAATTATACCAGGAATTGATTTGGCCCATAGCTTTGGGACTTAAAATCCTAAAAACTGGAAAGTGCTTTATTTTTAAAAATAGAGTATGGATACTATTGGGGAAAGATATCAAAAGGGTATTCAAGAGACATGGTCATATCTTTTACTGGCTCATGAATAAAGTACATGCATTTAACACCTTTCATTTGGAAGGCTCCCCAGGCACTTGATAGCCATGCAATGCCAATTTGCCAGAGAAGGCGGGCACCTCCCAGAGCATGTATGGCAGTTAGGCACACAGCAGGTTGCCCAACAATAGCGGAAAGCGATTTGGAAAGCTAAGGATCCCTTTTCTCATTAAAAGATGTCACAGGAGCTTCAGGAGCCACACAGAATACTAAAAAGGGGTACTAAAGTTTCACTCCAAAAGTACTAGACTCCGTTTATTGACATTGGAAGGCTGAAGGACTAAATCAATCCTACTGGAATTTGAACCCGTGGTTACAGAGAGCTATTCTCAACTCTGTCACAAAACCGTGGCTAACTTCAAGTTTCTTATGTGCTCATTAGCATGACTTTGCAACTGAAAAAGCACACTGAGCTTATGAGTCAATTATTGTCTCTCCCCTATGGGATTTAAGTTAACACACTAGCCTTCCACTTCTGGAGACCTGGGTTTCACTATGCTCCTAGCCATATTCTAAAAATGTTTGCTGTTTGCGGCTGCTACGGGGTGACAATTTCCACAGAACTGCCAAGGAACACAGATTCTTCTGGTGAGTGACCTTAAGCTCGGGAGCTAGAACTTTGCACAAATATTCAAAGTAATTTCTGCTGACTCATGCTGGAAGGTAGATACAGCTAACTCCAAGCAGGATAATAGAAGAGATTTGAGTGTCTCTCTGAGGCAGAAGGAACACAGAGCTGGGATTGAGAGAAAACCCTAAAAACAGCCTACTTGGGTGAGAAAGATCATCCATGGCTTTTTCCTTAAATTATCAATAAAGTCAAACAAACTCCAGATAAGCAGTAAACCTGGACTATATATGCTGTGTGCATACTCTCTTCAGAACAGGGTGGGAACAACAGCTGATTACAAATACCTATATGCTGAGAAGCTGAAAAAAAATAATTTCCAGGAGCTATCTAGCAGTAGAATAGTTCAATGTCTAAAAATAATCCTTATGTGCTTACTCATATTTAACTTTCTGAAAAAGAACTTAAGGGATAAAAGAATACAGTAACAGGGAGTGGTTGCGTGTTTGAAACAGAAAGAGGCACGTTATATATTAAGTAACATTCCAGAAGAGGGCAGCTATTGATTGAACATGACTTCTTCATTTCCACAATAAAGGGAAACACTAGCTAATAAGAGGCACATGAACACAGGACAACTATTAAATGATTAATATTTATTTATTTTTATTTTTAAAAACTAAAAGGGTAATCACTGAGAGATCTCATATGAAAGAGATCTGTTCTTTGGCGATGAAGGTCACAAGTAGAGCTGGCTGGAATGTTCCAACTATTTGGTTTTTTATGCATTTAGTGAAAAAAAGATTTGACAACACCAAAACAATTTGTGAATTCGGACTGATTTCACAAATGTGTTTTGGTTGAGAACAACTTTAAAAAAATCATTAGACTCAAAACAAAACATTTTTGACTTTTCTATTTGCCAAAAATTTAGGCCTGAAACAAGTTTTTTTTTTTTTTTAATTCCCAGCAAACTGAAATGTCCATTATTTGCACAGGTTCAAATCCTGACCCCTCGCAGGTGGTAGAGGCCAATGGTTAGGCACTGTGGCGCGTGCTTACTACACTAATCATAACTAAGGCTCTGTGTTTATCATGGATTCCGTGACTTTCTGTGACCTCTGTGACTTCTGAAGCAGCCCGGAGCAGCTGGCCTGGGAGCCACCTGAGCAGCTCAGGCTGCCCCTGGGCCAGTTGCACTGGCTGCTGCTGGGGCAGTCTCAGGCCCCCCTGCACCCCAGCACAGAAGTTTGGGGGGGACCTCAAGATTGGGGTGTGGGGCAGTGCTTACCTGGGGGGTGGCTCCCCAGAAGGGAGCTCCCCTCTCTCAGCTCCTAACTCCACATGCTGCCTCCGCCCACAGGCACCGCCCCCACAGCTCCCATTGGCTGCGGTTCCCAGCCAATGGGAGCTGCAGAACCAGGGCTTGGGGCAGAGCAGCGGCAGTACATGGAGCAAGTAGCTGGGGTCCCCACTTCTCAGGAGCTGTGAAGGGAACCTGCCCCAGCCCTGCCAACCCTCCACCCCTGGTCCCCAAGCAGCCACGGTGTCCCCTGGGCCACAACTCCCTCCCCCGAGTACCTGTGGTGTTTCCCTGGCCACGCCCCTCTAGTACCCCAGCCCCCCCCCCCCATGAACACCTGAGGTGCTTCCATGGACCACGCCCCCTCTTAGCTGCTTCCTGCACCTGTGCTCCCCCAGCACCCACCACACCCCCTGGGCTGTTCCCCCAGCACCCGTGGCACCCCCAGGGCCACCCCATACAAGTTTTAGTCAGGGCTATATAGTAAAAGTCTTGGACGTGAATTTCTGTTTACTGCTAGTGACCTGTCCATGACTTTTACTAAAAATACCCTTGACTAAAATGTAGCCACAGTCATAACTACCTTGCTGTTACCTTGTGGTCTCCCCTTCTGTTTGCTGTATAAACCAGCAGTCTTGCTTTATATTTAGAAACAATAAGTGAAGCAGGGACAGTCTTTTCATTATACAGATATACAGCACTTAGCACAATGAGGTCCTCATAGTTGATTGGGGCCTCTAGGCACTACCACAATACAAATATTAAACAACAATATCATCACCACCACAACAAAAACACCTCAGGCCTGATTCTGGTTCCTGGCTCTGGCTCTTTTGTGCTCCAGCATTTCTAGGGGATGGAGAGAGCTGGTCCATACCACTCACCTTTTCCTTCCCCTTACCCAGATTGAGGGGGCCATTCCTGCATAGGCCATGAGCACGAGATGGCCAGAGACAGTGCTCTCCAATGATCACTGATGTCTAGGGGACTGCTCTAGTCAGCATAAGTTAGAGTAGCTCTTAGGCTGCTCTAAGGTATGCTGGGACCTGGTTTGGCCTCTGGTCAGGATGAGGAAGAAAAGAGTGGAAAAATAGCTTAGAATCATCTTGCCATCTATTCCAGGTCATGCACAAGGCACAACTCAGTTGTTCTAGGGCTCAGTAGACTATGAGCCCGAGGAGTGTCCCTGAACTAGATGAACAGACTTCTTCATAGAATATCAGGGTTGGAAGGGACTTCATGAGGTCATCTAGCCCAACCCCCTGCTCAAAGCAGGACCAATCCCCAATTTTTGGCTCAGATCCCTAAATGGCCCCCTCAAAGATTGAACTCACAACCCTGGGTTTAGCAGGCCAATGCTCAAACCACTGAGCTATCCCTCCCCCCATCTTCATGTTATGTGCACTTCATTGCATTTCGTAGCTATGTTCTCTTTGTGACAGGTGCTCAGTACAGGAGCAATGTATGGTGGACTGCACTGAGCATTTCATAATTAAAACTAGAATCTACAGCACTATAACCCACAATCGGGAAATATTGTTTTGAGAAGGGGGAAAAGGCCAAATTCCACTCAGAATCAATTCTGCCAGATCGCCACTAATGGTTAATGATACCAATACTCCTGCTCACTTAGCTAATTGCCACTCTTTTTTGAATCTCTCATTAATAAAAATCTCTTTTCCACTGATCCTGTTAGCACTGTCTGACCTATTTGGTATATGGAGATGGTCACTATCATCCAGTATGAAAATTACTACTTCAGGGACATATGCAAAAGAGACAAAATATCCATTCTAATCATTAAAAAAAATTCCATTGCAAATTTTTTCCAGGATATGAAATTTATCAGCTAAGTGGAGTAGATTTAGAAAGTTTTCAAAGTGCATGGCACCATAGAGCAATAGCCATCCAGTTAATACTTTTCATTCATAACAGCACACAAAATGTATGAGAGGGGAACTGTATCTCAAATAGATTTTTTTAAAATGCAGTTGTTGGATTAGTACATCTGAGCAAAGGCATCTGGATATATTTTCTGCCAGAACCATTTATGAGTTTAACAGTGCTTTGGGCCTCTCTAACATCTGATTCAAATATAAACGTCTAGAAACTATTGCCTTTCTGAATGCAGCACTTCTCTATAAAACACACCTCACCCAATATCCTGGATTGACTGAACAGACTCTTGGATGTGCCAGCTACAGTGAAGCACACTCCTACTCAAGATGCAAAAGCATTCGACAAAGGCTCTCATTCTTTCACAAAATAATACTAGAATTCATAACTATAAAGAGATAAGGGATTTATTAACTAAAAGTGACCTGTTTTCCCCTTTTCCTCTCATAATAATCCATTCCTCATTCTAAAAGAAGAACATGTTATCAAAAGCTGTGCACTTCCCAATTGTTACTTACATTTTGAGAGAGAAATTCAAGCTGGGCTAAAGTCATCACTGGTGTAACTGCACTGACTCGAACATTTACAGTAGCAATGAATTTGTCCCATTATACAGCACTGTGCAATTGGAAAATATTTAGGAGTCATTCAGCAAAGACTACTTCTGCATCGCCTTTCAGTTTTTTCATGGGTCTCCTAAAATTTAAATATTTGACATCTATGTCATAATATCATCATCCATTTGTATTCCAGTGGTGTCCAGAGGCCCCAGATGAGATTAGGCCGCAGAGCGCTAGATGCTTTACATACACATAGTAATAGACATCACAGTGCAAATGTACAAAAGGTAGAATCTCCTATTTTTTGAGTGTTTGACTTTGCAACCTTTTCTTATAGTTTTTTGTTCATTATATCTTTTCACACACGGAAGTTAATGCAAGATTCCTCACTATAGTACATTTTCTACTCATACCTAGTCCAGTTATACCATTACTGAAGTATAGGGTCTCTCACCACTCCCTAGAGAAGTTTACTCCACAGACTAATTATCCTTGTAATTAGGAAATCTTCTCTGATATTCAGCTTAAATTTACCCCTTTGTTCACCTTTCACTCCAACTTATTTTTGCAGAGCTGTCCAGTTCTGTCCAGTTCCATTTGTGAAACTTTATGCAAATTATTTGCAAAGATATGAATTAGCTCACTGCATAATTTACATATTTTCAAGTAGTTTGTATATGACCATAACCTTCAATTTACCTAAAGATGCACAAAAGGTAGGCAGTTAGATGATGAAGGAAGCCTTGGGAATAGGTGGGTGTTGGGTAGGGCTGTCTGAGGGGAGGAAGCCAGGGCATGTGGGTTTATGAGGCTGTTTGGGTGAAAGATGAGGGTGGATGGGGGCTACCAGAGGGTCTGGGTGGAAGAAGCTGGAGAAAACTGGGAAGTAGCTAAGGGAAGTTGTGTTTCTGGGGGTGTCTAGGCAGAAAACTGGTAAGGGGGGTTGAGTGAATCTAGGCATAGCTAAAGGAAGGTGGATTTGTGGGGGTGTCCGGGTGAAGCAGGGAGAAGATGGAGGAGAAATGAGTTTGTGGTGTTGTCCAGTGAGATAGCTGGCTGACTAGCAATTGGCTGAGTGGTAGCTAGGTAACCAAGGATGTAGCTGAGTAGAATGGGAATAAACTGGGGGCTAACACAATGCCCAGAGGGAAGACGGGGGCAGCAGGATGGAGTTGCTGAGGGTTGGGCAGATGGGAATGTCTGGGGAGGAAGCTGGGCTGGTTCACCCGTGGGTAGTACGGCCTCCCCCCACCCGCATCCCTGCCACTACAGCCTCCATGTTCTCCTGCTATCAACGCTGTCACTAGCCTGCTCCACACCAGCTCCTCAGATGCAGCAGGGGAAGCAACAATATAGAAGCTATTTAGGCCACTGTGGTGCCTGCTCAGCTGGCATCGCTGGCGTGGGGAGGGGGAGGGGGGGCTCACAATTGCAACCCATTTTTGCAGACCAACAGAATGCGAGACATTCAGTCTGGGCTGCAGGAATACATGAGTGGTGGCCTGCATGAGTGTCGTGACCCTTGGCAAGGCTGCACGAGATATAACCATTAAAGGAAGATAATCTGCTTCATTAACAAACACTGGATATGCCCTAGATTTCATTAAATTCATAAGTTTAAAGGCCAGAAGGGACCATTATGATCATCTAATCTGAGTTTCTGCACAATACAGGCCATAGAATTTCACCTGCATTGAGCCTATAACTTCTGGCTGAGCTTAGGGTGACCAGGTGTCCTGATTTTATAGGAACAGTCCTGATTTTGGAGGCTCTTATATAGGCACCTATTCTTCCCGCCCCCCCCATCCCGATTTTTTACACTTTCTGTCTGGTCACCCTAGCATAGCTACAGGTTTATACTTTAGAAAGACATCCAATCTTGATTTAAAGAATGCCAGTGATACAGAATCTACCATAGCTCCAGACAAGTTGTTCCAATGCTTAACTACCCTCACTCCTAAAAATGTGTGCCTTATTTCTAGTCTGAATTGGTCTAGTTTCAGTTTCCAGCCATTGTACTTTAGGCTAGCAGACACACATGTAACAAAGTGCTCTCTGCTATCCTCTCCCCTTGTGGGTACTTACAGACTGTTTTCAAGTCACCTCGTAACTTTATCTGGAATAAGCAGAATAGATCGACTTTTTTACATCTCCAACTCTAAAGCATATTTTACAAACCTGAAATAAGTTCTGTAACTCTTTTCTGAACCCTTCTTAATTTTTCTACATCTCCTTTGAAGTGTGGAGCACAGAACTGGATGGGACTGGAAGCAGTATTTCAGTCATGGTCTCACTAATGTTGTCTGTAAAGATACCATTTCCTTTTTCCTACTCGGTCTTCTTCTGTTTACAGTGATGGATTGCGTTAGCCCTGTCTACCACAGCGCTGCACTGGGAGCTCAAGTTCAGCTGGTTATTGACCACAACTGCTAAGTATATTTCAGATTCACTACTTTCCAGAAACAGTCCTATATCATGTGAGTGAGACCTACACTTTTTGTTCTTAGATGTATGATCTTTTATTTGACTTTATTAAAACACACATTCATATGAGCCCAGCTTACCCAGTATCCATTTGTAGAACTGACCTGACTTTATATATATGTTTACCATTTCACCAATTGTTTTGGTCATCTGCAAACTTTACCATCAATTATTTTATATTTTCTTGCAGATAATTGAAAATGCTGCATAACAGGTGATATTTCCTTGAAAAGAGTCCCAGCCTTTCCATTATTTTGAAAGAAACAAATATAGAGTAATATACCACTTAAGATCAAAATTTATTTTTTGTCCTTGTAACATACTACATACTTATGTAAATATACTCCCAGTGACAAATTGCTTTTATTCATAGATTCCAAGGCTAGAAAGGACAACTGTGATCATCTAGCCTGATCTCCTCGATAATACAGGTCATAGAACTTCCCCCAAAATTCCTAGAGCATATCTATTAGAAAAACATCCAAACTTGATTTAGAATTTGTCAGAGATGGAGAATTCCAATAGTTAATTACCCTCACTGTCGAAAATGTATGCCTTATTTCCAGTCTGAATTTGTCTAGCTTCAAGTTCCAACTATCAGATCTCATTAAATCTTTGTCTGCTGGACTGAAAAGCCCATTATTAAATGTTTGCTCCCCATGTAGATATTAAGACAGTAATCAAGTCACCTCTTAACCTTCTCTTTGTTAAGCTAAATAAATTGAGCTTTTTGACTCTATTACTATAAGGCATGTTTTCCAGCCCCTTAATTATTCTTGTGGCTCTTCTCAGAACCCTCTCCAGTTTATCAACATCCTTCTTGAATTGTGGGCACCAGAACTGAACACAATATTCCAGGAGCAGTCACAGCACTGCCTAATGCAGAGATAAAATAACCACTCTACTCCTATTCAAGATTCCGGTTTATGCATCCCAGGATCACAATAGCTCCGTTGGCTGCAGCATCACATTGGGAGCTCATGTTCAGCTGATTATGCACCAAAACACCCAAATCTTTTTAGAGTCACTTTTTCCCAGGATAGAGTCCCCCATTCTGTAAGGATGGCCTACATTCTTTGTTCCTAGATGCATACATTTACAGTTAGCCACAGTAAAATGCATATTATTTGCTTGCGCCGTTTACCAAGCAGTTCAGATCTCTCTGGATCAGGCTACCTGTGCTCTTCATTATTTACCACTCTCCCACTTTTTGTCATCTGTAAAATTGATCAGCAATGATTTTATGTTTCCCTCCAAAAAAATGTTAAATGGCATAGAGCCAAGAACCGATCCCTGCAGGACCTTACCAGAAACATACATGCCTGATGACGATTTCTAGCTTACAATTTGGAGACCTATCAGATAGCCAATTTTTAATCCATTTAATTTGTACCATGTTAATTTTATAATCAAAATGTCATGTGGTACCAAGTTAAATGCCTTACAGAAGCCAAAGTATATGACATCAATGTTATTACCTTTATCAACCAAACCTGTAAGCTCATCAACAAACAATATTGTTAATTTGACAGGATATATTTTTCATAAATCCATGTTGATTTGCATTAATTACATTCATAGAAGATTAGGGTTGGAAGAGACCTCAGGAGGTCATCTAGTCCAACCCCCAATTTTTGCCCCAGATCCCTAAATGGCACCCTCAAGGATTGAACTCACAACCCTGGATTTAGCAGGCCAATGCTCAAACCACTGAGCTATCCCTCCCCCCAGTAAGCTAGGCCTTAAAAACCTCTAAGGATGGAGATTCCATCACCTTCCTAGGTAACCCATTCCAGTGCTTCACCACCCTCCTAGTGAAATAGTGTTTCCTAATATCCAACTAGACCTCTCCCACTGCAACTTGAGACCATTGCTCCTTGTTCTGTCATCTGCCACCACTGAGAACAGTCTAGCTCCATCCTCTTTGGGACCCCCCTTCAGGTAGTTGAAGGCTGCTATCAAATCCCCCCTCACTCTTCGCTTCTGCAGACTAAATAAGCCCATTTCCCTCAGCCTCCCCTCATCAGTCATGAGGACATTAACCTCCTTTAATTCCGTATTAGTTGAGCCATGTTTCAGCATCTTGTAACTTTTAACATTTATTATAGATGGAGCTAGACATGTTTGATGATACAGTAGTCTTTCTGGCATGGCGTCTACGCTGGGAAGTAGACTTACATGACAAATTGTCAATTTTATCCATCAGACAGCAGATGGACTTGATGATTCACAAGCTACTCTAAAATCCCTCACTTAAATGTAACTATTAAAACCTTTATTTTTTTAAAAAAACCCAAGGCTTGCTTTACATTGCTGAAATTCTATTTACAACAAACTGATGAGAGATTTAGCATTTTCCTGCAAAAAACCACAGTGTGGGATTTTTTGGTCCAGCCAATCCCACCCACAAAGCAGTACATTTTACCTGCTCCCTCATTAGGGCAGCAGGTCCTGCGTCCCTAGTCCCACAGCAGTGCTCTACCTACAAGTATAATAATTTTCCCCTTAAATTTCAAAGCGAAGTGAAGTCACTATTTTTCATTGCTGAAGTTCCAGATCCAGTCTTTAAAGGCCTTATCCAACTCCGTTCAAGTCAATGGAAATTATCCCATCAACTTGAACAGGAGCTGCGTCAGAGCCTGAGGCTGCGATTTTCAAAGGAGCCTAAGGGAGCTAGGTACTCAGCTTCCATTGAATTTCAATGGGATTTGAGCTTCTAAGTCCCTTAGGTTCCCGTGAAAATCCCAGCCTAAATTATTAAAATACTTGACCTGGGCATGTATTCTCACAGGAAACACAGCAATTTAAGAGCAGCACCACTCAGAAGTCAAGAAAAATCCTACAAGGGAGAACTCCTGCTGAAATCTTGCCTTTCAAAGGAACATATAGTCAAAAGACCAAATTAGAGTTCAGAGTAATCGAAGTCTAGAGAATAATGAAGAGGACGTTGTTTGAGGAAAGCTAGTACTGTCAAAGCTGAACTTCAGAGAGGCAAATCGCCTACTTAAGATTAGTGCGCACAGCATGCTCCCCTGCCTTTCTGACTCCTCGTCTGTATTGCTGTATGAATTGATTCTAGCAACAGATCTAGCCTCCAAAAACTCCCACCTCTGTCTCTGCTTGTCTTTCACTTCCCACCCCATCTGATACATTTCAACTCTCAAGTGTGCTGCAAGAGTCTAAATTAGGGTCATCTGAACTCCTGACAGGCATGAAACATTGAGATATTACTGAGTACCCCCCATAATTAAAAATCTTCAGCAATGCAATGGCATTTCTTCAAAGTAATTCTATTTTAAAAATATGAACAATTCATTTAAAAAAATCAAAGGAAGTGTATCATCAATGGGGCGGTGTAGTTTTTCATCACACCACCACTTATTCCTGACAGACTTACCTGTGGGATCTCAAAAATGGTATTATGAATGTTATTTCTGTTGGGACAATAAAATGTATTATTCCCTCCATACCTTCTGTAAATTCCTTTTTAAGCAAAATATTAGCAAAGGCAGGAAAGGTTACATAGGACTGTAGAACTTAGACAATATTAATCATCAATAAGACCATCTCCTAAGTCTCAATTAAGGACTGATCCGCTACTCTTGACTTTAGCAAAAAACCCAAGCAACGGTAATAGGGTTATGTGGATTATTATGGCCATATATGAAAGCAGCTATCAAAGACACAGACTAAAACATGGTTGATTTGTATAGGAGCTGGGGAGGGGGGCAGGAGGGGATGGGTGCTTTACAACTGGGGCTGGACTGATCCCTGGAGCAACTTAGAACATCTTGAGGGCTGCTCTCAGTTGTTTGGGCTGGTCCTGGCATTCAGAAGGCTGTTCTCCCAGTTGGAGGTGACCACAGCGGAACAGTATGGCAGCCATGCCTCCTCCCCCTATGCCTAGGGCCAGTAGTGGGGAGGAGGGAGTAATTTCTCTGTGCTGGGAAAATCCACAAAATGACTGGTTAAAGCTGGCTTTCGGACTACTTTGTGCTGCCATACCAGATTACAGCAGGTTGAACAGAGATCCAGGACCTATTCCACAGGTGTAGTTTAAAAGACACTTATTCTTAATGAGTTAATGTCCTTAATAATAGGGCTAATCTGCTCCTGATTCAGGAATTGATGTCAGGAATTTTGCTATTGATCAGTGGGAACAGGGGCAAAGCTAATGGACTCTTCTGCTTTTAGAAAGGCAGGCCTGTCGCCCTTGAACAATAAGAAAAAAAACAAAACCATGGTTAGCTGTTAATACTATTAAAACTTATATGGTCCTTGTAAACCAGGCTCTGCTTTGGCCAGCTAACACTCCCTACCAAACCTTACAGAACTGCATTAATAAGGAAATGCTATGTCTTCCCAAATCAACTAATTTACAATCAGTTCTACTTTTCTTAGTAAAGGGTCATGACAAATCTACCATAAAACCTGGGTAATTTGCAGGCCTTATTGCTGTATTTGTAATATTTTTCTAGCTGTGTAACTCTACCGTAACTGTTGACATTAACAACCGAGGATTGTCATCAGCTACTGCAGCTTGGTTGAATAAAACATATGTTGCAGTAGCAAAATTTCTTTTAACCAATATTTATCTCATCAGTTGGTTGGACAAAAGTTTTTAGCTCTTTTCAAATGTTCTCTCGGACACTGTGGCAAATTAGTGGAGTCATACTGTAGTTTTGTTGAATCATACAGCCAACGTTAGTGCCTTTCAGCAAATACTGAAGCTGCATTTCTTCAATACTAATAGAATATAATTCATCTACATTTAACTTCTGGAGGGCACGTCTTCATTTTTGGATGGAGCTCTTGAGCGGCCTGCTACAGTACTTATCAAACAGATTTTCTGAAACCTCTGGCTCTGTGTTCATATCTGGAGAGAGTCCAAGTTACTGCATGTTTGAATATATTTTAAAAAAATATATTCTTAATATTATATTTCTTGTATAAACTGTTCAAACAACAAAGGAGAAAGGAGAAAAATACGCACACGATTCTTTTCTGATAGAAAATGTAATAATTTATGCAGGCAATACTGTTATTCCTTTTCCAAAGGGTCCATAACGTTTCTTCACAGGCTTTTAAAAGATGTCAGAATTATTCTTCAGTCTGTACATCATTCCTTCAGAACCTGCTGCCTATTTAAGTGCAATTCTGTTTCTCTAGGGGGACAGATACTCTTTCAATGGCACAATTGGTTTTGCCATTATGAAAGCTTCATGTAGCCACTTCTTACAATAAGGAAGGATAGCTAGGATTAATGTTGTTCACAATACTGCACAGAAGGCTGGGGTAGCTTATTATTATGATTGGCCCATATCCTGCAGAACTTTCTGACTCAAAGTTCTCCTTGACTTCAATGGGATCTTTCCCGGATATGGCTGTTTAGGTCCATCATTTTTAAGTCACTTATTATAAATGTATATTGTGTTTAATTAATAGAGCAAAACAAAATGTCTTAAAGAATTTACAAGCCAAGTTATCAAAGACAAACAAATGAGACAGGACTATAGTTTAGGTGAGGGAAGCTCTGGAGATTATTGATGATGAGAAGGTGGTAGGAAGAGTTACTGGAAAAAAAGCAGTGGATTGCAAGAGCTAGTTTGCATATGAGAACAGTGAGGCAGGCAGTATGAGTGAAGGTGTAAAGCAGAATGTGGGCGGAGGAGACAAAAGGAGAGAGGATTGAGAAGGCATAAGGAGCAAGTGGAGGAGTACAGGGAAATGAAAGCAGAAATGTAGGCATAGCTTGTATTTTGACATCTAATACCTCTTTAACCTGTCTCATAATCCATCAGTTATGCATGGTTCTACTATCCATGATATACTAATGCTTTTCAGTTTCTACTTCACACCTTAGGCAAATCCCTATTGTCCTTAATTTTAAGCAGAATATTTTAATGGAGTCCAATATATTCCACGAAATAGATTGAATTATTTCAGTTTTAGCCATGCATCATTTATGGCATTATAGATTTTATACTAAACTCTCTCTCATTGGATTTCATCAATTTCATTTTTCTGAATTATGACACAATGAGCAATTCCTCCAGAATTGGAAAGAGAATCAAATGTCCCTGATGTGTAGTAAATCATCAGGCTGCTATTTAGAATTTTCTATTGCAGTCATCATTGTGGCATCTGAGTTCCAATTAGGGACCTCCACCAGAATCTGCACAGTGAAAACCAGAACAGACCATGGGTGAACTTGGCTCCAGTGTCTACCTGAAAGCCAAACGAATACAATACTCAGGTTCACTCAGAATCTGCTCTGACTTCCTCGAGTGCAGAACCTTGTGGGGAGGCCAGGATCACAGAAAGTCAAGTGGGCATTCCCAACAACGAAAGAGAAAGGGGAACAAAGGAGCACCCATTTAGCACAAAATCAAGATGTAAGGAATAAAATTTTAATCAAGGCACCAGGGAACTTGAAGAGAAGAAATTCTTAAATTGACTGTGCATCAATGCTAGGAGCCCAGATAATAAGATGAAATAGAATTGCTCATTTATCAGTATGAATTTGATGAAGCTGATATTACTGAAACCTGGTGGGAAGATTCACTTGATTGGAATCTTAAAATCCTTGGTTATAACTTATTTAGGAAGGTATGAGTGACCAAAAAGGGAGGGGGAATGGCATGCTATCCTGAATCCTTATGGATTAATGTTCTAACAGATAAAGCACAAAATGGAATACTAATTGGTGTCTAAATGACAGAGAACGACAGCCTAGTTAACACATCTATCTACAATGTGTAGGGGTAAATATCATGGAGGACTTAAATCTGAGTGACAAATGCAGGTGATCTCATGCTGCCAGGACTAAAACTTCCTTGACATTTCTACAAAATTATAGACAAATTTCTCACTCAAAAAAAAAGTTGCATCCAATATATGGGGAAATTCTACATTAGACTTCACCTTGTCAGATAAAGAGGGACTTGATCTCAGAACTAAAAAAAAAAAATAAAAATCAGTGGTTGCTTTGGTGCAAGTGATCAAGACTGGATTACATTTGTAACGTGCACACATAATAAACCAATAGTATATTTATGTGGTGCTTTTAAAAGGCCAATTTCCCAAAGTTGAAAAAAATTCTGAGCCAAATCAGCTGGAAGAAACAATTTAAATAGAAAAATGTGAATAATAATTGGGAATTGTTTAAGAATATTTTACTGAAAAAGATTTGGGAACCATAGAGGAAAATCCACTGAACATGAACTCCCAGTGCAATACTGTGGCCAAAAGGTCTAATTCGATCCTTGGATGTATAAACAGGGATATCGAGTTGGAGTATATTACCTCTATATTTGGCAGTAGTGCAATCTACTGGAATACTGTGTCCAGTTTTGGTGTCCACATTTCAAGCAAGATGTTGAAAAGGGTTCAGAGAAGAGCTAGGATGATGATTAAAGGATTAGAAAACATGGCTTTATCACAAAAGGTTCAAGGAGATCAGTCTCATTGTCTTATCAAAGAAAAGGTTAAGGGATGACCTGATCACAGTCTGCAAGTACCAACTTGGGGAACAGGAATCTGATAATGAGGGTTCTCCAGTCTAGGAGCTATAACAAGAACCAACAGCTGGAAGTTGAAGCTAGACAATTTCATATGGGAATGGTATGTACATTTCTGGAAGTGAGGATGATTAATCATTGGAATATCTTGAGGGTTGTGGTGGATTCTCCATGCCTGGAAATTTTAAAATCAAGATTGGATGTTTTTCTAAAAGACATTCTCTAGTTCAGTGGTTCCCAAACTTGTTCCACTGCTTGATCAGGGAAAGCCCCTGCCGGGCCGGTTTGTTTACCTGCCGCATCTGCAGGTTCAGCCGATTGTGGCTCCCACTGGCCGCAGTTCGCTGCTCCAGGCCAATGGGAGCTGCTGGAAGCGGCAGCCAATACATCCCGCACCGCTTCCAGCAGCTCCCATTGGCCTGGAGCGGCGAACTGCGACCACTGGGAGCAGCGATCGGCCAAACCTGTGGACGTGGCAGGTAAACAAACTGGCCCGGCCCGGCAGGGGCTTTCCCTGAACAAGCAGCGGAACAAGTTTGAGAACGACTGCTCTAGTTCAAGCACAGCTATTGGACTCAAAACAGGAATTAATATAGGGAAATCTTATGGCTTGTGTTAGACAGGAGATTAGTCAGGTGATCATAATGGTCCCTTCTGGCCTTAAAAATCTATGAACTTCTTCATCATGGGGTCCTCAGTCAGTCGAAAAGTCAACCTCAAATTTGTACTAATGGAGTAGCATGTTTGACCTTGAAAAGTCACTTGTAGAGCGAACTCTTTGCACAATAGGGCAGGGAACCATCCTGTATGGTTGGAGAAAACACTGAATGAGGTAACTGGGCTTTTCAAGTTAAGCTTTTACGATTTATCAACATAGAAAAAGCTTCTTCCAGACAAGACTTACAGCATAATACCAGGTTTCAGAGTAACAGCCGTGTTAGTCTGTATTCGCAAAAAGAAAAGGAGTACTTGTGGCACCTTAGAGACTAACCAATTTATTTGAGCATGAGCTGTCGTGAGCTACAGCTCACTTCATCGGATGCATGCCGTGGAAACTGCAGCAGACTTTATATACACAGAGAATATGAAAAAATATCTCCTCCCACCCCACTGTCCTGCTGGTAATAGCTTATCTAAAGTGATCATCAGGTGGGCCATTTCCAGCACAAATCCAGGTTTTCTGGATAATACCATTATTATTATGGTTTTTCAGCATAATACCATATACTTTTATACAACTTCCTTTATACAAAGTGCACAGGAGTAGAATAGAAAGATAGTGTTTTAATATTTTAATATTTTCTTAGAATAGCACAAAAATTTGCCAAAACTCAGACTCCTCAAGCTGATTTCTGTTACTTCTGAAACCTTAACAGCTATGGCTACAACATTCTCTGTTGTGAGTCCTCACAGACATGCCTGAGCAATGGGTTAAAGCAGCACACAGTGAGTCTCTGCATCTCAACATGATGAAAATTTCAGTACCTGAGGGATGCAATTACTTGAGCAAATAGTGCCAGCTATTCTAGGGTTGTATTTAATCTGACCTTAAAAAAAAAAAAAAAAAACAGAGAGAGAAGTGTATGACAATATCCTGAACCCCTGCATTAGCTAAGGGAACATGAATATACATACATATATATATATATGAAGAATGAAATGTTCCTTTCTGTAGCCACAATGAATATGCTTGTTGAGGCTACAAAAGAGAGAAGGGAGGGGAAAGGGAATAGGGTATGCATTCTTGGTGCTTGAGAGAAATCTGTTTGGCACTGTACAGTGCTGCATCACCTGGCAAGTATCATTTTACTTAACATGCAATAGGGGAATGAATTTAAAAGCATCCATAGGCCTTGCCAACTTGTATCTGTTTAACTCTTACCAAGGATTGAGTTTGGACTCAAATGCCCACAGTGCATAGTTAAAATCAACACACGTGAAGTTTAAAAAAAATCCAGGTCCAATTAATAAAAATAAATCTTAATGTATGACACGATAGTACATAGAGGCCCCAACCAAGATTAGGGCTCCATTTTGCTAGGTTCTGTACAAACGTTTGGTACCGATAGTGCCTTACCCAAAGAGCTTACAATCTAAGGCTACATCTATATTTGGACCAGGAGGTGTGATTCCCAGCTCATGTAGAGGTACCAGCTCTACCTCTGCTCGAGCTAGTGTGCTAAAAATAACAGCGTAGCTGGAGTAGCATGGGTGGCAGCTCGGGCGAGCCATCCTGAATATGTACCCACCCAGACCCTCTGGGCATGTACTTGGGCAGCTAGCCAGAGGTGCTACCCATGCCACCTCAGTGACAGTGTTATTTTTAGCATGGCAGCTGATATGTCTACGCAAGCTGAGAATCACATCCACAGCTTCAAGTGTAGACATAGCCTAATAGAGAAAATAAAAGGGTACACAAAAGGAAGCTTTATTATCTCTGTTCTACAGATGGGAAACTGAAGCACAGAGAGATTAAGGACCAGGTTCTCATTTATACTCTGCAATGAGAAGTTAATGTAAATAAGAATCAGTTTTACGTGACTTGCACAAGGGGACACAGGAAATCCACGGCAAAGCAAGGAACCTAACCGAGAATCCCAAGGCAGTGCATCAACCACAACACCAAAATGTTCCAAAAATATTAAATTAAGTCCTTGCAGTTTCACAGAATTCAAAGCATGTTCACTGAAACCAATAGATATGGTAAACATTAATTTCTGGAGAGCTTTCAAAAGTGTAAACGGGATTTAGGAGCACCAGTTCTGTTGACTTCCAATGTGACTTTTGCCCCTAGGCAAGGCCTCTTAGGCACTTCTGAAACTCTCTCCCTTAGTGATGAAGTGCCCATCTCCACACAGAGTATCTGGGATACTCAATAAGCTTTAGATAGAACGTAAACAAAACATGGATACATGCCCAGAGAGATCAGCTTGTTTCTTTCACAAAACTGGATGAAAGAAAATAGTCCAAAAATAGCAGATGATGAAGAAAAAAGGAGATCGAATTGGTAAAGATGCACTGACATGAACAGAAAGGCCTTGCTCTAAACCCTGAAGAGAGCCACAAAGGGAGCCTGGCACAAATCCTCACCTAGGAGGTTCCAGAAATTGCTTTCCTGAGCTAAGGCGGCCCTGTAAAGGAAAGATTCAGATGGAATATCAGGAGTACTCTACAAGAATTACCTAGCTGACTGCAATTGCCTCAGTGTAACATAGAGAGAGAGAGAGAGGTTTTTCCTCAAGTGTGCCAGGCTCAGATTCATGGGCGGCGCGGATAAAAGGTCAGGGGAGGCAAAAGTCCACCATGCAGCGGGGAAAATGGCTGTGGTGTAGGTCACCCCTCCAAAAGCGCGCCAGCCTGCCACCACTTTTGGAGTGCCGTAAGCAAAGCTCAATAGAAGGGGGTGGAAAGGCACCCAGACCATGGCCCCGTCCATGCTCTGCCTCATCTCTGTTCCACCTCTTTCCCCGAAGGCCTCCCCATGGCCATGCTCCTCCCTGCCTTTTCCCCCCAAGGCTCCACCCTTGGTCCCCCTCTTCCCGCCCCTGCTCTGCCTTGTCCCCCATGGCCTTCCCCTACCCCCTCTCTTCCATCGCTCACCTAAGGCAGGAAAAAGCGATGGGGCCTTGACCCCATGGTGGCCCCTGCCGTTCTGGGAAGCGGACCAAGAGAAACAAGTGGCAGGGGCCTAGGGGGAAGGGGCAGAGAGGAGTGAGTGGCAGGCGGGGCCTTGGGGGAGGCAAGAGGTGGAGCCAGGGTGGGGATGGGGGGGGGGGAAGGCTGAGTGGGGGCGGGGCCATGGTCCAGGTGCCAGTGGCCCAACCCACTTCTAGGGCATTTCCGGTGCTCACATGTGAGCCTCCCCAAATGGAAGACTCACACACCCCCTATGCTAAGATTACTAAGGGCTGTAACAGCAAGATTTGAAGTAACCTGTTTATTTACTAGCAGCCAGTGCTGAGTGGGCATCACAGATTCCTTCACCACTTTTCCAGAAAGCAAGGTTCCAAACGTGCAAATGGTTAAACATGCTGTGAATGCAAGCAATCACATGTGTAGTGTCATTGACATCAGATGGATTACTCATGTGAGTAAAGTTACAAACATCCTTAGAGGTTTGCACGAATAGGGCCAAGATGAGCAGCTATCTTCTTTAACTAGTGCAGAACTAATACACATATTGTCTTCAAAGAGAGGACATTAGATTAATACCCTTTCATTAATTAGATGCCAGTTCTTTTCTCAGAATAAGTGACTATGAATTCACACTAAAAATGCACTCATATCAACGCTTCGCAATCAGCTACTTGAATGATACCACTAAACATAGGCAACACAAGACAGCGCTAAATAAAGCGGAGCAGTTCACATTGTATCTCCACTGAAAACAATGATTCCTTGTATTGTCTTTGATTACTGCAGATTAAGTATTTGCAGATGACGTGAACCTAGAGCACATGGAATGAATATCTTGCTTCTGAACAAAATATTTTTTCTTAACTAATGAATTTCTGTTTAAAGCTTTTTAATCAAGCCTGTTCTCATTAGCCATAACCAAAAGAGGTTTTACTTATCCCCAAATGTTTACTGAAACCAAGCCATTTGGCTAACTGATTACATTTTAATTAAACTACTTTATCATCATTCCAAAGATGGAAACAAATTTACATGAAAAAGCACATTTGAACTTAAACCAACACATCTGACTGCGAATTAATATGTATGTAACTGAATTAGACTATTGTAAAACACCTCTGGGCATATTTTAATGGTCCATGCCTTAGGTGCAGTGCACTGTATGACAAGTAACATAAGACAAATTAATGTATCACTAAAACAAGTCCAGGAGTCTCTTACTGTTTAATATGACTATGTGGTGGTACATTTGATTCTTTTGCTTTACATATCTGTATCATATAGCGAAAAATCACAGGAAAATATTAGGTTTCAGAGTAGCAGCCGTGTTAGTCTGTATTCACAAAAAGAAAAGGAGTACTTGTGGCACCTTAGAGACTAACAAATTTATTTGAGCATAAGCTTTCATGAGCTACAGCTCACTTCATCGGATAAAATATTATTACTCCAAACACTGAGTGCATGGCTTAACTATCAAAAATAGTTCCTATAAAAAGAGACATTTCCTTCCAGCAAGATAGGTGTACTTTTCTACTGCACATATTTTCCTTTAATTGATATCTATGTTTACCCGAGTTTATATATAGTGACATAAAATCAATATATATCCAACCAGACTGGTACAAATGAATTGTATAATGACATCAGCTATTTCAGCCCATGCTGTACCTCATATATAGACAACTTTGATTCATGCCCTAAAAGCAAACATTTACTTTATGTTTGCTGTTCTCTAATCCAAATATAAACGAAGAAGCAAGTTGTTCTTAGATGCAAGATGCTCTTACCTCTTCCTTTGTCTTTTTCGATATGACTCTTAACCAGTCTCCAATCATGCTCAGGACAGCAGCAAAATAAGCAAGTCCTACAAGGATCCAAAACCACACCACTGGCTTGTAGAAATCAAGGTATTCAATGTCTGATCCCCCTGAAAGACAAAGTTAAAAATAAAGTGTGCTTCATATTGGCATACACAAAATTGTACTTAATGCTTTCCTTTTCTAAAACACTCAATTTTAAAAATGTACATTTTTAAGGCTTTTAAAAAAATTCTTTTTCCCCAACTGAGTTTTTCACATCAGTGCAAATAAGGATAGGCAACAAAATTAAAAGAAAGAAAATCACTGAACAAGACAAGGGGCTAAATTCATCCCTGGTAGAAAAGCACTGAAATCCATTGCATTACACAAAGGATAAGTGTGGCTCAATAACTGCTATCAGGTTATAATAATTATAAAAATGAACCCACCTAACAGCTGACAAACTTATTTATAAGCACTGCTGGTTCTCCCATACTTGCTCCAAACTCCTATACTATGTCAGCTTTAAGGGCTGATCCAAGTTTAACGGAGGAGTAGGTAATATGTCAGGGTCTGGGGGGTGGGGTGCGGTGTTTGTGGAAGCAGTTAGAACTACATTGAATAGAGGCTTTTGTCTGTCTAGGTATATTCATGGTCCTCATCACTTTAGTGCCCTGAGCACGTCACAAACATGAATGACTTTGTCCTCCCCACATCCCTGGGAAGCAGGAAATAGTATCACCTCCATTTTACAGATGAGGAAACCAAAGCACATGGAGACTAACTAAACTGCTCAGGGTCACAGAGCAAATCTCTGGCACTGACAGAACCCAGATCTCTTTAAACCAAGTGCCAAGATCATCCATCTTTCCCTTTTTATTAAAAAGGAGAGAAAAATCTGTGAAATGCCCATGGTGGGGCCATCATAAAGAATAGACATTCCAATTCCACAGGGGACTCAAGTTATGGTTACCACAGAGCTTTCACTCAACATTAAGTAGTTTATATTTAGTACCACATAGCACACTGAGCACTAAACGCCACACTAGCAATTCAGCCTGGCCATGATATGATAAAGCTCCTAATCTGGAGCCTCTGAGACTGCAGATTTGGCAGCAGCATCCAAACCAGCCATGTTTATAAGCTTGTGGTTGTTATTAATCAATGAATCCACAAGTTACACGGAAATAACATACAGATTATGGAATTCTACTGATGATTACTTATTAGAGGGAAAGGCTTTTTAATGCATAGATTTAATTCTATATGTACAAATAATAAACGTTCCTGTTAATCAAAACTGTTGCGGCAAACCCATGGATAACAAGATTTTTTATTCAATTGTGTATGAACTTCCAAAAATACAGGGAAATTCTGAATTCAGTAACATTCTGCAATTCCACTAATGGCAATGAAATGTAAAAAGAGGCGCAAAGATATAAGAACATAAGAATAGCTATACTGATAAGATCAATGGTCCATCTAGCCCATTATCCTATCTTCCCATAGTGGTCGGTGCCAGATGCTTCAGAAGGAATGAACGGAACAGGGGAACTATCGAGTGATCCATTCCCTTTCGTCCAGTCCCAACTTCTAGCAGTCAGTGGTTTAATACCTGGCACATGGGATTGCATCCCTGACCATATTGGCTAATAGCCACTGATGAACCTGTCCTCCGTGTACTTACCTAATTCTTTTTTGAACCAAGTTATACTATTTGGCCTTTACAATATCTTTATATTTTACCTTATTATATACTCAGACTACTATCCTTATAAAACTGAGGTTTGAGTTGAAATTATACATCAGCAACATAGGGAGGAGAACCTTAATATAGAATGTTGTAATTTAAGGATAGAAAATTCATTGCCAGGATAAGGTGGAAAAATATCACTTGCAAGTGTGAATTTAGCAGCCACAAATAATGAGATATAAAATGTGCTTGACTTGACAAGAAAAATCTTATCTATAAGATCCACTACTGTGTTTAAAATGAAATGACAGCCATTAAAAATGATGAAAAGACATTACCGGCTTTCTGCATGCTTGCTCAAATGTAGTCTACTGGACAATGAGGCAAATGGATGTGAATGAGGGTGGTAATTTGACACATTAAAAATGTTGGTCAAATGTTATCTAATTGCTTTCAAGACAGAATGAAACCTTGAGCTACTAACTGAGCCAGAGTTACGTATTGATGAAAAAGATCATGTACAAAATCTTTTTCGTATGGACTGCAATTCCCCTTACTTATGCAAAGAGATGGATCCTCAGAAATAGGTAACACCCATTTCTCCC
The DNA here is from genome assembly GCF_965140295.1 of Lepidochelys olivacea. Classification (NCBI taxonomy): domain Eukaryota; kingdom Metazoa; phylum Chordata; order Testudines; family Cheloniidae; genus Lepidochelys; species Lepidochelys olivacea. The sequence goes on from NC_140413.1 coordinate 165,889,140, forward strand.
AATTTAATGAGGATCTTATGTTGGTATGGCAGAATATTTTTCATACACACTTTTTATTTATTGAGATCAAATATAAGATTTAAAGATTGCCTGTGATACGGGAGGAGTTCCTCTCATTTGTCTTAGAACACAAACATGCAGAAATAAGAAGGACATGGAGGTTGCTCATCATGAGAGCAGCTTGGGAGGAGATCCCAGACTTCATTTTGCAGCATTTTTTGCTTCTCCATAGCAGATGTTATTCTTGCAGATATTTTATCATTATTTTAAAAGCAGAGGTGCTTTTAAAAAGTTTTAACACAAAAATGGTAGTCCTTCTACTGTATTGAACTATTATATACTTGTTAGTTTTTATACTGTGGAGTTTGTTAACAAAACAACTGGAGCTGCACTATGCACTATTTTTATTTCTCCTCTTGTTAAAAAGGTGATCCATGAAGGGAAAGTGCAAAATTCCAGCAAGTTAACTAAGTGTGATAAATACACTCAACAGCCAGCCTAGGAGGGGCATTCAGCAAAATTTTCCTTTATAAGTGACTTTCTTCTTTTAGATCCCAGAATATTCACCTCATTGCAGCTGGCTCCCACTCCAAGCGATGGCTCTGCCACCAATAAACCTTGCTGGAGTCTGGAAATAGTCTATAGGAAGTCAGGAATGTGTCCATTTAAAATAAATTGCTTGGTCTTGCACATATAGGAAAAACATAAAGGAAAAACTATTTTAAATATGGAAACCCCCATATATATGTTTTAAAGCCCTCAGCATTTAGCTGACTCACTAAAAGCTGAGTCCACGCTACAACAAGCTTCTCTAGCAGCTATAAAGTCACAAGCATGGTGCATGCTGCAGCATTATTCAAAGTGGGAGTCAGATAGTCCCTACAGAGATGGTTGTGTGGCACCAAGCCTGGAGCTAATATGCCAACTTCTTCTCTTCCTCTGGCTGTGGGAAGCATTCAGCACATAAGGTTAAACCTCATGGAGTTCTGTAATAAGGTTAACCAAGAATCTCATTAAATTAAATAGGTAAGAGAATGCGATTCAAATCACTAATACAACTGTTCTGAAGTTAGAGCTAATGAGATTCATTAACTATTGAATCACAGTTCAGATGAATGAGTATGATAGCAAACGCATCCCCAATAAAAATGTATGAGAGTAGCCAGCTAATGAATTTACCGGTTTATACTGTAAAAAAACAAAGAAAAAGAAAGGAGTTCAATATGTAACACATTTGCATTGACTTTTATGCAGCATAATCATTTACTCAACGTTATCATCTCTATTTTAAAAGCCAGAATGCTCTATTTAGCAAGAAGCTGAACCCATTTGAGCATGTTTTCGTTGCAGAAACAGTACTGAGGGACAAAATTCTAATTCTTTGGCCAGGTGGTTTATGCAGCCTGGATACAGTTACTAATAATGACCATGGAGAAGAGCTGTGCCCCTCCACCTGGGGACATGGTCTGTTTGATCTGTGCACAGATCCATTGATCGCACCCCTTGCCTGCCCATAATCCTCCCTCAATGGGGCTCTATAGAGGTCCACCACTGAGACCTCCTCACTCGTATGCAGGGGAGTGTGGAGTACACCAGGGGTCTGACCCAAAGCCCTTGAAATCAACAGGAGTCTTCCCATTAACTCCAGTGGGCTTTAGACCAAGCTCCAGGATGGAGTCTACACTACTGCTGCCTCTCTGCACATCTTCCCCACAAATTAGTGATTTGGGACTTTCAATGGTTACCTAATACATCCTAGAACCTGGGCCCAATCCAAAAGCCCTTACTGAGATACAATCCCTTGAACTCCAATAGAAGTGTTGTATTAGTAAAGACTTCCAGATTGGCTCCCCATTGCCTACCAAACTGAGAATGTTAAAAAAGCTACTTTTACAGAAATACAGTATATTTTCATATTGTTTTAAGCAACCATTGAAACAAAAGAGAAATGAATAATTATTTCTGTAAAAGTAGCTTCTTTTTTTGTTTCAGACATTTAAATGTATATTTATTTATATATAAATAAATAAGAGACAAGATAACCCCTCCAGTGTTGTAAGTTTCAGTATAAAGAGATGGTTACTCTAAAGCTAAGGCTTCAAATATTATTAGTGCCACTATAAAGAATGCTCTTCTCCTGGCTCTGGTGAGCTGTACATTTGGGACAGCCAGCCAAAGCCTTTCAGGCAGATGCAGGACATGTGGCAGAAGCAGTCTAAGGTAACAGGGAACTAGGCCATTTTGGCTTTATAAACTATAACTAGTATCTAAAGCATATAGGCAGCTACTGCAGAACAGGAAGAACAATTACAATATGCTCTCTCCAGTCTGATCTATTGAGGAGGTGTATAGCAACATTCCATACTAACTGAAGCTTCAAGTATCCTTCATAGTTCACTCCAGGTAGAGCTTATTGCAACAATCCAGCCCCAAAGTGACGAAGAATGGTTTATGTCAAAACTGATGTAACCCCAGTTATAGTTATAAGAACTTATCAGAAATATCATCTAGTGGTGGAACATAAACTGCGCTGCAGTGACTAATACACTTAGCATTCCAGCTTTACAGGGTTGTGTGAAGCAAAAACTGTCATTAGTATTGAACTTTGTTTTCAATTATAGGCTAAATAATTTCATTGACTCCAGTACATTAGTGGAAACATTTAAGTCTCCATCTTAACGTTGTTAGGCCATTTCTGTGCCCTGCAGACAATGGCAGCACTATCAATAATGCCAATATACTGAATCTAAGCACTGCAGAACACCGTAAGGAACTTTAAGGTGAACTTTAAGGCGGAGGCAAGTAAAGAGGATATTTTGGAGTCAATTTTCAAAGTGGTGAGCATGAGATATGCAGGCAAATCTTACCATGTATCAAACTGCACTGTTTGTGATGTGAACTTACAAGTCAGGTCAAGTTTATTAATAACGACTCAGCCATAGGCCAAATGCACCAAAACCTAAATATAGCACAATAAACTAAATTCAGAATTTTAAAATCTATATAAAAACAAATTTGAAAGAATATAAACTAATTAAACCATATATGCTTCCTACGCCACTGGTCTTTTCCTTCTTTTAGCACTTGACCATACAAATAGGACAACCCCTTGGTGCATAGATATGTTGTCAGTTCCTAATAAGTATTCTGTTTTCTGAGAGTTTCTAGAAAAAGGCATCCAGGACAAAAACACTGAAAGCCTTTTTGATCTCAAGTAGCAATACAAATTACAATATAATAAATAATGGGGTAGGACTTGTACCTGGCCAGAGCTGCATGGACATTTGGTTACATTTCTCAACGCTGGTATATTGGCCTTCTGAGTAAGCTGACTGCATGGATTGAAAATGGAAAGCTCTAAAGGCCCTCTTCCTTAACTTGTTATTGAACAAACTGTCTAAATATCTGGCATATTGATAAGTCTTTTTAACAAGGGGGAATCAAGATAACATATTGCCATGTCTAGTTGCTTATCAATATCGTCTAGTCTCAGCTTGATTAGGGATTTCATATTTTTAAACTTAAATCTAATAATTTCCACTTATGAGAGGTCTAGAGAATGAAAAGAATTTTGAATGTACTCTAACCAAAAAAAGTATGTGAGAAAGCCCTGCTGAACAGTTTCTCTAAGCAAAGCCTTTCCAAACATTGTGGAAGCATACTATGAATGTGAAACCAAAAATTGATATTATGGATAGTAAAGAATTCATGCTTGACTCGGCTCTAAGAGCAGCTGGGGTAGTACTTGGGAGATCAAGAATCTTTCTAAGAAATTTGTTTTCAATCACTTTTAGTCTCAAGGGATTATTCCATGCCCTTATTTCCGCACCATGCAAAATTTGAGCTTATACCTGACACCTTGGCCTCAATCACGAAGGGCAAGAGCAATTAAGTTGTCTCAGTGAGCCTACAATATCATGCATACCTATGAAAATTCAAGCCTAACAGACTTGCATAATTTATTTATATGCAGCTCCCATCTTTGACCTTTGTCTAATTTACTTGAGTTTTTGGACATCTCATTTCAATTATATATAATACCTGCCATATTAAGATTAGCTATTTCAGAAAGGCTTGACAATACCTGTTCATCCACCTGTTATCTACTTTGCACTATTTTTATATACAAATAATTTATTCTTGTATTACAAATATTGTCGCTTTGAGGCTAACTTTAGTACCTGATAATATCTTTCATTATACTGAAAGATGACAGATGTGACATGAAAAAGCTCTCCACTTTTGACCTTCATAGAACATTTATATTACTGGCCTGATTTGTTCTGTACTATTAAAGTCAATGGTTTCACTTCAAAGCAAGAGAAGGAGAGAATTTAGAACCACTGTGTCCTATTTTTCAACAGAGGATATTCCACAAGCCCTGTCTCTTACTTCATTTTCGCAAATAGGAACTACAGCTGTAAAGCTTTGTTCAGTTATGGAAATTATTTCTTTCTCAGGGACATGACCTGCAAATTAGATGGTCTACCAACTACCTAATTCTGCCATGCTTACCTATATTGATTAGTGCCCTCCTCTACAAGTAGCCTCATTGGAATAAAGGACACTACTCATGTAGTAAGATACTACACCATGTGAGTAAAGGTAGCAGAATCGAGACCTATGTTAATTAGACACTTTTATTTACATAGCAACCAAAGCACAGCACGCAATTCTGTTTATATCAGTGGAGTAACTCTGGTTTACACCTTTGTAAAACATAAATTTACGAAAAATGAGAGAATAAAACGCAACATAAAATAACTCAATGGTGAGGTCAACACATCTTGTTAAAACTATTATTTATGTTTACATGGTATTTTGTTTGATTTTTATAGTACTCAGGAAAACAAAATCTTTAGCATTAGAAATCAAAATACAGGATATGGATCAATGGAATGCCACATTTTACCAGTCACTTTTTATTTTCCTCAGTAGGTACTGTAATATTCCATTTGAAAAGTTTGTCACTTTGTTATGTGTCATGGCAAAATACAATATTTTGACACTTGTTTTTGTCACAAATTCGAACATCAAAATATCAAATCCTTTCACAGGAAGAACATTATATAATTATTTTCTTGGACATATAACAAAAGAACTCTCTCTCACCCCTTTTTTCCCATCCTGGGACACTGCAATCCTCTATGGTTGCTTTAACATATCCTACTCTAGTGGAACTAGCCACTGAAAGTTTCCACTGGTTCCAAATGGCAACTAGGTTTTGGATATAATAAAGATCTGTTAGTCTACTGCTTCCTGGGAATACTGAGTCTCGAACAGAAATCAACAGAGACAAGGAGGAAAGAGTCTAGTGGCATCTACTCAGGGGTGAAAGTAACTTAAAGGACTTACCGGTTCTCTGGAGTCCTGAGCGGGGGGTGTGTGGCCTCGACTGGAAGAGGTGGGGCCTTGACTGGAAGAGGCTGGGCCTTTAAATACCCAGGCCCTTTAAATCAAGATTTAAAGGCCCCAGGGCTCCGACTGTGGCTGGGAGCCCTGGGGCCTTTAAATCACCTCTGGAGCTACCGGCTGCAGAGGCAGCTGGGAGGACCGGGGCGATTTAAAAGGCCCCAGGCTCTGGCCGCCACTACCGCAATGGAACTCCAGGCCCTTTAAATCACCGCTGGAGCCCTGCTGCTGCTACCCCAGGGCTCCGGCAGGGGGGCTCAGGTGGTGCTTTCAAGGGCCCGGAGGCTCCGGCTGCTGCGGGGAGCCCTGGGGGTTTGGGGGGGGTGCTTTAAAGGGCCTGGTGCTCCCTGCAGCGGCTGAAGCCCCAGGCCCTTTAAAGCACGGCTGGAGCCCTGCCGCCACTACCCGGGGCTCTGGCAGCAGGGGGGGTGGGGGAGGCTTTAAAGGGCCCGGGGCTCCCCACAGCGGCCGGAGCCCCAGGCCCTTTAAAGCGCCCACCTGGGGAAGCTGGTCCGGTCTGGCACGGCGTACTGGCTCTTGCCGGTACGCCGTACCGGACCATACCGGTTTACTTTCACCTCTGCATCTACTGGAATTTCTACCAAGGCAGCCTCCATTACAGCCTTTCAGTTTCATTACTTTTCTCTATGTCCAAATTCTTCTGTTTGCTCCCTTCCTTGTCCCAGCTACTCCAATACACACTCAATCTCTCTCTCTTGTCTCCCTAAGGATTCAAGTCTCCTCCTTACTTTTCTCAGCCTCTTCATGTCTTGTTTTCTGCAAAGCTCCTCTCTTTAAAAAGTAGTGAGGTCTGGGCAGGTGTAAGATGCCAGTCTGGGGACTTGCCTCTTCTCTTTAGGCACAAAACGGGCACTATTCAGGCAGTGGAAGTGGCAAGCTACACCACAGTGCCCAACTAGCGTACCTTAGTTCTGACCTGGAAAGATCATCCCTAACGTATGGCTACACTGCAGCTGGGAGTGCTTCCCAGAGCAGATAGACAGACACATGCTAGCTCTGCTCATGCCAGCACACTAAAAATAGCAGTGTGGCAGCGGTGGCACGGGAAGCGCTTGGGCTAGCCATCCAAGCAGGTACCCAGAGGGTCAGGTGGGCTTATATTCAGGCAGCTAGCCTGAGCCACTGGCCGTGCCAACAAAGCCACACTGCTATTTTTAAGCACACTAGCTCAAGCAGAGCCTAGCATGTGTTTGTCCACCAATGCTGGGAAGCATGCTCCCAGCTACACTGGAGACATACCCTAAAACGGAGAGGAGGGAGGCTACTTCAGACTCAATTAAAACTTGGCCCTCACTTCTGAGACGGCAGCAGTGCCAGTCGTAAATGAATTTTTCAGCTGTAAGACACCTATGCACTAAGACCTGGACTACAGCTCCATTTTTACCTGCCGCATGACGCAACTGTAATAAATACAAAACTAGGCATCATTTCACATTTTACAGCTCCAACAAACTAGAAGATTTTATTCAGCTGACGCACACTACTGTCTCAAAAGCATACAGGATTTACCCACTACTTCAGCAGAGCTAAATAGAAAAAGGAGAAAGCCATGCTACAGTGACTTAGCAAAATTTAAATCTTAATACAGTACATGATCCCTATTAAGTAGCTAACTTGCAAACGTTCTGTATGCTTTCTCATATCTAATAAAGAAACCTAACCATTAAGTTAGCTATATGTTTAGAATTATGGAGAAATGAACTGATCTTTGCAAAATATTCCAGACACCTGCTGCTGATGCAAAATAAACTAACTCACAAACCAAGGATAAAGTTTAACAAATCAGCAGCCAACTTCAGATCTGTCGCAACCATTCTGAATGTCACAGCTACAACAGAGATAGAAGTTTGATGCTCTTCCTCTGAAACCACGGGCCCTTACAACTTGAAAATCACCATTACCAGTACAGGACCCAGGACACAAAGGCAAGCAGTTATGTGGTACACGCATTGACTACATTACTATATAAATACCAGTCTTCTGCACATTAATCTGAGTGGAAATAAAAATCAATAGTTTCATGTTAATAGTGGAAATGTGAAATGAAAATGTATATAAAATGAACTATTACTGAGTAAAATCATGCCAGGATGTTCTGCAGAAAGATAATGTGTTTTCTGGTAAAATACAAGTTTTAATTATACTGTGCGGTGCAGGAACAAAATTATATCAAGTGAGCCCACGAAGAGACAAATGTACAAACATTTATATTGAAAGAAATGATTAATGTGTACTCAATGTTTCAGTTATAGCCAAGTGGGCCATTTCACATTATGCCCCTACTATAAATATAACCAGGCCTTGCATTAATGTACTGCTGATTGCATCAAGATAATATAAAACACCCAAAGCTTTGGCTTTGAAGCAGTGTGTCAGGTTTGACATAGTGCTAGCCAGCAGCAGGTGAATCTCACTGGAATCACAAATTCTGAGCCAATGTCTACTCCTGCAGCCAGAACAGCAAGCAGAGGAAAGGAAGAGAACATAAAGACCATAGAAAGGAATATGGGAGAAAAAACAGCAAGAGACATAAAACATAACATGCATTCACATTTTATATTTATGTGTATGTCACACAAACACTATGTTAAAAGAACATTACAGTTTTCCAGTCAAGCACTCAAAAATTAGGAAATGCCACAATTAAGTTTGCCAGTGCAACCTTAATTCAGCCCCCGTGGGCATAAGCATTATACTACAGTCTTTAATTACATGATCACATGCTATATTTTACACAGGGTCTCTGCCTCATTCAGTGCACAGCCTAGATGATGCTCATTGAATAAATCCCAGCTGCTAGGAGCAGCAATTGCAGAGAAAGACCTGCTCAGTTCCTGCAGCCTTGGATGAAGCATGCTTAGTCACTCTGTGGGGATTTTCCACTGCATGCATGAAGTGAGCTGTAGCTCACAAAAGCTTATGCTCAAATAAATTTGTTAGTCTCTAAGGTGCCACAAGTACTCCTTTTCTTTCTGTGGGGATGGTGCATGTGCAGTCCAATCAGCACTTGGGAGCTGTGAGCATGCTCACAACAGAAAAAACTCTTCAGAAAAATGTAGCTCCCAAACTCTAACAAGTTTTTACCAAGCGTATGTGAACTGTGACTTTTCAAAGTCTATAATTTGGCCAGATTTTTACAGGAACAGACACATTCCTTACACCAGGACAACCTCCCTGCCATGTTTCAAGTCCCTGCTAAAAAAACATGGAGGCATTAAAGCTTCTCAAAGAAACAGTTATAGGATTTTTTTTTTTAAACGTGGACAAATAATTTTTCTCTATCCTCATTTTGAAAAGTGGTTACAGGGTTTTAGTTAAAACTTTCATTAAAAAAAATCAGACATTCAGTATGGACATTTGCAGCCCAAACAGTTAAAGTTTGGCAAAGTTATAAGCAACTGAAAACAGGATCTTGTAATGGAAAGTGCCACACAACCTTAACTCCAGCACAGTGCTGCCAAATCTGCCTATCACATACACACACACAAATAGATACAGGGCGAAAGTGAACACAGGAGACAGAAAGCACAGAAAAAGAGAGAGCATGACAGCTAGGGATATTTGTACAGCTGAAACCAAATTCTGAAACAATATTTTGACAAATGAGAGCAGAAGATCACCACTGTCAGAGCTGTTTTTAAATGACTCCAGTGTAAAAACCAAAATATTTAACAACCTGAAATAATTTACTTATTATTATAATGTTGTACTTGTCTAAAGTAAGAAAAAAGTATTACAAAGTTAAAACAAGGTTTTTTGTTCTTGTTCATGCAAATGATTCTGATTGAAATAGCAGAAGTATCTACATTCTGATGGTTACATGAACAATAGTTATATTAATTATCACAATGCAAATCCTGTATAACTATTAAAAATATTACAGATTTAGGTTGCGATAAAGAATCATGACAAAATCTTACCTGCAACATAGTCACCAAATCCAATGGTAGTTAAAGTGATAACTACAAAATAAATTGCATCTAATGTGCTCCAGCCTTCTATATGCTTGAATATTACAGCAGGAAGAGCAACAAACAGCACACAGCCAAACAATATGAATATTATTGTTGATATGATGCGAATCTTTGTCTGACTCACATTCCATTTCTACAGAAGAAAGGGAGAGGAGAGAAAGAAAAATCCATGGTTAAAAAAACTGTGATTGTACTTGAGCACCTATCAAATCCAGAATGAGGAGCATCATCTTTACTAAGGAGCAGAGCTGGATGAATAATTAATTTTTCAGTTCATTGGCAGTTAAGAAAACAAAAATCAGTCAACCAGAATGGCAACAAAACGTTTCAGAATTTTTGGTAAACTGACACAAAACAGAATTTTTTTTTCTGGTCGAATGAAATATTTTGTCCAACCAGAAATAAAGTGTTTAATTTATAAAGGCATTTTAATCCTTTTGAAAAATAAAAGCAAAGGAAATGAAGGGCTGGAGTCAAAAAATGGCCAGAGGAGGAGAAGGAGCTCTACTTATAACCTTTAGCCAGTGGGACTAATGCACTCAGCTGGGATGTGTGAGATATCAGTATGCACTCAGCTGGGATGCGTGAGATACAGGTTCGAATCCCTAATCTAAACTAGGGATTAGAATCCAGGTCTCTCCCTGCCAGGTTGAGTGCCCTATCCCCCAGGCTATTGATTATTCTGGAGTGGGTTCCTCTCAGCCTCTCCTGTTAAAGCTATTCTACTTCGCACAAATAATTAAATATGCATTGGAGCAGGGCCCCTCTTTTCTCATCAACATCTCAAATAGCTCCTAAGTGTCCTTGTGAATCCAGCCCGAAAAAAAATTTAGAGCTGAAATGATTCAACAAATTTGTGACTAGATTTCAGTCTACCTAAACTGCATTTTTCAGCACATAAACTATTTGTCTGAATTTTTTTTCCCAGCTGCACTCAGAAGGATAGGATATTATTATTCTGGGTACGTCTACTCTGGAATAAAAGAGCTGCAGCTGGCCCAGGTCTACCGATATAGGTTTGTGGGGCTCAGGCTGCAGAGGTAAAAATTGATGTGTAGATGTCCCTGGGTCCCAGAGCTCAGGCTTCAGCCCAAGCACAAATGTTTGCACAGCAATTTTACAGCCCCACAGCCTGAGCCCCATGAGCCCAAATCAGCCAATCCAGGCCAGTCACAGGAGTTTAATTGCTGTGTAGAATTACCCTCTGAGTCCACCACAGGAAGAGAGGTTTTTATTCAAAGCACACGTGGATATTCCAGGAAACATCTGCAGACTCTGAATGTGATTCCCTTTTTGGTCTGAACGAATGGCATTTATACCACTAAGTAATACTAAAGTTTCAGCAGATTTGACATACTGGCATACTTAACTAAATGTTTAAATAGGCCTCAAAGGCTTCTATTTTTGTGGGTGCAGTTTTGCACCTGCAAGTAACTATGAGTAAAAATCATGCATTTTAGCCTCCTAAATATCTGACTGCACCCACAAATCAGGTAGTTGCCTAACTATATTGGTTCAATTAAATGCAGGCAGAAAATTGTACCCACAAAAATTTGAGACTTTCTTAAAATCTGGCCTATTGTAGAGACAATAAAGGAGCTCAGAAAAGAGCTTAACTGGTTCCTGATTGACCTTTCCTTACATTATTTTTAACTAGTTTAGTGCTTGTGAAAGCTAGTCCAGACAGTCATCAAGACCAAAGCCAAGCTTTTATCATTCAAAACCAGGAAGCACAGGCTGTGGTGATGTAAAATCTCCTATGATGTGACTCAATTTTTATTTTATTTTGCTGGTGGGGAGTGGGAGGGGAAAATCACCTCTAAGAGTGAGAGAGCCATTCAGTGTCTGACTATGGAAATCAAACCTGCAGAGACTGCCAACAAGGGAGCAAATTGCTAATCAGTTTTAAAATATGGATACTGTGACAAATTTCCTCCTCTACCTTGGTGGGTCTTGTGCTTATTAGTGGATTTGCTTGCCTTGGAGCTTCACAGCAGCCCTCAGTTTGGCCGTTTTCATGAATCCACAGTCCAGGTCAACTCCTCCTGTGTTTCACCAGGAGTTGGGAGGTTTGGGGGGAACCCAGGCCCGTCCTCTACTCCGGGTTCCAGCCCTGGGTCCTGTGGAATGCAGCTGTCTAGAGTGCCTCCTGGAACAGCTGTGCGACAGCTACAACTCCCTGGGCTACTTCCCCATGGCCTCCTCCCAACACCTTCTTTATCCTCACCATAGAACCTTCCTCCTGGTGTCTAATAAAGCTTGTACTCCTCAGTCCTCCAACAGTATGCATTCTCACTCCTAGCACCTCTTGCTCCCAGCTCCTTACACACGCACCACAAACTGCAGTGAGCTCCTTTTTAAACCCAGGTGCCCTGATTAGCCTGCCTTAATTAGTTCTAGCAGCTTCTTGATTGGCTGCAGGTGTTCTAATCAGCCTGTCTGCCTTAATTGCCTCCAGAAGGTTCCTGATTGTTCTGGAACCTTGTCTGTTACCGCGCCCAGGGAAAAGGGACCTACGTAACCTGGGGCTACTATATCTGCCTTCTATTACTCTCCTGTAGCCATCTGGCCTGACCCTGTCACAATATGTATACTCAAGGAGATAAGCCAATGATACAGAGTGCGTCCAACAATAAGAACAGCTAATGCCAATAAAGTTCTTCAACTCCTAAAAAAAAAAAAAAAAAAAAAAACCTTGTCTGTTACCTTACCCAGGGAAAAGGGACCTACTTAACCTGGGGCTACTATATCTGCCTTCTATTACTCTCCTGTAGCTATCTGGCCTGACCCTGTCACAATACCTATCTGTTAGGAAATGAATTAAGCTATTTTCCACACAGAGAGACAATTAGCCAATAAATGCAAATAGAGCTGGTCAAAACTTTCCAGAATCTGAATTTTTCAACAAAAATTTTCATGAAAAGTTTGATTTCTGAAGAGAAGTAGTAAAGAATGATCAAAACACCTCGTGATGTTTTCTTTCCATTTTTTCAGCTAACTCTAGATGCAAATGGCTCTTGGTTGCCAATGATCCAGCTGGGTTTGAAATGGTGGCTTTGAGCTGAAAGTCAGTACCCTGAGCCTTTTCTTCTCACTTGTCTTAAAGCCAGCATTTGCTTGGTGGATGAAACTGTCTGGCATAATACCATTCTGCATTGTGACAATCTTAAAAGCAACCATGCTAGCAGACAGTTCCTACTATAAAGGAAAATAGGCAAACAATATGGCATGCTGCACAGAATTGGTCCCTTTGAACCTACAACAGTTGCAGTGCTGGTACAAACAACAGGAAATTGCACTGCAAATTAAGGCTGCTAAATAAACATGTATTTAAAAATGCAATATGACAGGTACTGTACCACCTGCTGCCACTGGGACAACCAGTGCTCGGGTTGTAGCTGTAACTGCTTTAGCCACTGGAGGCTGAAGTAGATCTAGATGCAACTGAGGGACTTCTGGCCCTACAGCACAACAGGCAGCCACAGAGAGAGGCGACACGGAGGAGGAAATACACGCTTCTGTAGATTTAACTAGGCAGAGGCAGAGTATGCAGCTGTCTGCACATGCTTCTTTCTGCCTCTGCTCCTGTTGTTCCAGATCCAGCAACAAGTGTGGGGGGCGAGACTCATTGTGGTGGGCGTCAGGTAGGAATGGGGAGGTTTCCATGTGACAGTCCCTACTACAGTGTCTTTAAAAGGAGCAGTTTTGCCAACTTTCAAATTTTTATTGCAATTCTTGCAACCATTGGTGTTTCTCTTTAAGTCCTGGCTGCTGAATTCCTGTGAATATGTAAGAATCTCAGGTTTCATTTTATGTTTTTAAAGTGTCCACCCTTCATGGCTGCAAAGATAAGCATGAAAGTGTGACCTCGGTGCACCTAAAGGCTCAAAAACCAGAAAGCCAATAAAAAGAAACCCAAAAGTACTTTTCTAAAAATTGCAATCCTAGAGGGCCCTGACTCATTGATTTTTGAATGTTTGGGGTTGGCAACTTGCTCCTAAGTTCCCCCGGGGCAATTTTTGTGCTTTTACAATTACACTGTCCTGTTCTGAAAAGATGTTTTTCTCTGCCCTATTTCTACTGTAGATTAAAGACCAACCCGAACAGGGGCCACTTGCTCAGCCTTCGAAGACTTATGTATGTGAGTAACTTCACATGTGAACAATCCCATTGACCTCAGCAGAACACCTGATGGTGTCATAAGTAGGACTCAGGCTTCAACTATGCCAAGAAACACTGAAGCCAAGAGCTGTCAAATACACATGAAAAAAATGAAATAAAAGGAGAATTTTTTTTCTAAACAGTTACATGAATTGTAGGTCTTACTTGTAACAACAGAGTAGTACAAATTTAAAAAAAAAAACATACTCTGAAAGTTAAGTTGCTAGTGTCCTTTTAGATATCTGTTTTATGGCAATCCGTGGGATAAAGCTATTATAGGCTCAGAAAAATAAGTGTATAAAACAGGCAATGGGACTCCATTTCAAATGGATTCTTGTGTATGTGTAAGCACAATTTTTGCGTACTGCCACTTGCGCATGCTTACCCCGTGTAGTCACACTTATAATGAAGCAGAAGAGAGCACTGGCCAACTAAAACCCTCTAATCTCTCTCAAGTTCTGTTTTCTTTACAGAGAGTCTTTCTTTTAAAGACTATATTCTTTCCGACCGCCTGCTTTTTAAAATTAAACAGAAGGATGCTTGTTTTAGTTCAGGGGAAGTGCTGGAGAAGAGGAGAGTCCAGTGGTCACTTCCTGTGCTGTGGGGGCTGTAGAAGGAGAGCAAGATCTCCATACAGTATGGGGAATGGAAAGGCAACAGAAGGGCCCACTAGAAGGTGTAGCAAGGAAGTCCAAGAGTTCACTTCCTGCTCACTTTGAACACTGCCTATAATATCAGTGTATGCTTTATCTATGATTTACCATAAATCTCAAAGCGCCTGCACCGATTCCCCTATATTATCTAAAGTAATCCCATTCAGCCACATTTCTGTGTCAGTGCTTTCTTACTATAGTGCAATACTATAATTTTTTGAAACAAACTGCTGCTGCTGTAGAATATTTTAAAGGAAAATAAAAAAGATAAGTTGATTGATTTGGATCCAATTTCTCTTCCCAGTCATAATTATTTTAGGAAACTGAATCTGAATGTATATGTTGAACTTCACCCCGTTCTCTATCAACAGTGTTGGATAACATGTACTTACAGTAATCTTCAACACACCTTTTGCCAGACATTAACAATGACTCAATGCATTATTCTCTTTAAAAAGTTTACTGTATTTTTACTTAATTTTAAAGTGAGGAGTAACATTTAGGACAATATATTTAGCATACTTACAACAAATGTATCTTCTACTTTGGCAATTCCTTTTCCAAATATGGTCCCGAGTTGATCTCCAACTCCAGCCAACAGAAAACCAAACAGAGGAATTCCCAATAAGGCATAGATGATACAGAATATCTTTCCACCTTCTGTACGTGGCGAGATGTTCCCAAAGCCTACATTACAAACAACTTGGGCTATTTATAAATTACTTACACATATTAAATTACATGTCCAAAAGTATTACAGGAGGAGAAAACTTAAGCGGTCCCCATTGGATCAACCACATTATACACTGTACATTTCTATAGATTCACCCTTATAAATTTGATTTTCTCATTTTCCTCATTCAGAGTGTTGTCCAATTAACCAATTTGTCTCCCTTATACGTATAATTCTTATATTGCTGAATTTTTTTCCTTCTCCCACAGAGTAGCTTCACCATAGAGGCTGACTCCTTGCACACCTTACTCAGGCAAATCTCCCACTGAAATCACTTGGAGCAAATCTTCCATTGACTTCAATGGGAGATTAACCTGAGCACAGGGCGCAAGATCAGACCCTACTAAGTGGAAATTACTATAACTGGAATTGCAATTTTGCAGACTGCAATGCATTGAAACTGTATGCAGCTTACATTCAAATGTAGTATAAACAGTGTTCCAAGATCACAACGAGGCACATTTTCAAGGGAGGCAACATGAAACCGCACATTGGGATGAGCAAGATGAGGATTTGTACATTAAGTGGGACTGTTCATATACTTTAGGACTGAAGGAGCGCACACATACAGGTTTTTGCAGGCACAATAAGACTTTGCAATTTGATGCCACTGTCCATTTGAAAACTCAAATCACTTACAAAGATTATTGAATTTAGTTAAAAACATACTTCTAGCGTGCATATTAGCTCTATTTCAAAACAGGTAAATGGAGGTATAAAGAGGGGCATTTGAACTTCCAGAATGCAAGAGGTAATACAAATAAGTGAAGCTCTTTTTTGTATCTAACCCAATTTCTGTTTATCTATTTTGAGCACCCTGGTTTGGCACCAAAAACAAATTTTCTTCATATGCAACATTTTGTTTATTTTTACTGTTGCCCTTCTTGAAATTAGAGATAAATCAGAACCAAAATCCTGTATCGAAACATCTCCCCTTTTCCAACACATACACACTTTGGAAAATTTTAAATGGAAATCTGATTATGAATGCTATGGCTTGAGCCATACATTGGAAATGTTTGTAATAAAGTATGTAGCAGTTGTATTGAACTAAGAAAAACATTGTTATTTCAAATTTCAAGAATGCAAAGTATCCCAAACCAAATTTATGTTGCAGGCATTGTATTATTCTTAATAGAAACACTACTGGTATCCTTTTGTATACGCAGGGGCCAAAATGATACCTGGAATAACTCCCCGGAAGAAAACAGAATTATACAAGGTATGAATTTGGCTCAATATGCCTTAATGTAACCTTCAACCTTAATGTAAATTCCCAGACAAAAAATGAGTTATGAGGGAATTAAGGTTGAGTACAGATCAGGAATCAACAGCAAAAAATGTTATCTGTGTTGTAATTATCCCAGAATCAAGCATTATAAACCCAGAAAATTCAGTTAAGGTTAAATGAAATGCCAACCTATTAAAGAATAGAGATGCACAGTTAGGGCACCTAAACAATCTTAACTCTGCTCTGTAGTGACACTATGCAAAAAAATCACAATTATAATTAAAACATTTTAGCATTTGTGGTCTCTTATTAGACTAAACTGATTTTAACTAAATATATGTTTTCTCCCTTCCCTGCCCACTACCCCCATGATGTCTCTATGGGGCAGTGTAATACAGTGCTCTGAGTTAATCTGGAGCCAGGACTGGAACCACTGAGGTTCACCATTCAGGGAGTTGTAAACTGATGCATTCCCCACTTTACTGCACCAAGCAGATCTCAGGGCACGACAGAATCTGGTCCCAGATTTTTAAAATAAATTAGCTTTTGTTTACTGATGGCCAAACCAACAGAACGAAACAAATACTAGTTAGTCTTGTTTAATTAACAGGTCTGTGTATATGGCTACAGTACTTTTGAATAGATTCTATTGTTCAGTTTTTATAAGGCCTTTGCGTGACTTAGAGCCAAGCATCTAGGGGCACCATGTGCAATTCAAACTCTTGTCTTTGGCAATAGCCCTTGATTTTGGTAGAGCAAAGAGACATATTTCCCTGTTCCACATCCTCTCAGTAATGATAAAATACTCACCCAACTAAGCATACTCAAAAGAAAGAGACTGTTTTTTTCTTTTTGACTCTGACATTTCCATTTCCATTTCCATTCCTCCCACTGCTGTCAGAGGAGATATGTTTCTTGTGCACTCTATTTGTAATCTGCTACTAATCACTTCCAGGACATCTAGTTCCCATTCAGCTCTATATATTTACATATTTACAGAGACATACTTTACATAGGAACCAGATTATGCATCTCTTTGCTTTTACGGCCCTCAACGACTTGTATATGCTTTCCATAACAGATTTTTTCATGTAGAAAAACCATAGAAAAGGTCTCTTTTTAATTAATTACATATGAAGGGTTCTCACATACACACATTCTGGATTAACAGCCAGCCGTGAGAGGTGGTGCAGTGTACCTCTGGCTGGATGAGCACTTCTCAGGAAAAAAGAGAATGTGTTTTGGGATCTATTCATTATAACTTAGTGCCCTAGCAACATGGTCTGTTATAAGATTTCCATCACCCACACAATATTATGTTTCATAGTCATATGCTACCATGTATTACAAATCAGCCTGTCTTGATAGCTACATTAATTGTCCCTAAATAATAATGTCTTATTACTTCCCCACATTGTGAGGTATTCTTTGATTTAGGGAACGGGAGAGTAAATTTACTTGTGCTTATTGTGGTTGATCTAATTTTTGCTTATTGTGGTTGATCTAATTTTTGAACATTTTGTCTAAAAGAAAGCTATGGTTCTCTAAAAACCATCAGCAGCATGCTGCTCCTACATAACAAGAGAGAGAAACTACATCCCGCATAGCTTCACCGTGCTGATCCTAGCACATAAACCGTAAGGACACCACTACCTGCCTCCAAGTATCATGCAGCTCTTTTCTATTTTCAGTGATCACATAGACATTCACAGCATTACTGTACTTGCTACAGCTCTATCACTGAATAAGTTACATGGCAGCAAAGGTCTTCACTGCAGAGTTCTCTCTTTTGCTCCATTAGCAGCTCTAGGCCCATCCAGATGCTGGATCCTGCTCCCAGTCTGCCATATTGGCGGAATTACCTCTCCGAATCAGCAACGTTTACACCCCTCCACGCACTCTCTCCTCCCGTCCCCTGGACCAGCATTTGTAAATAGAAACATGGCTGGGTTCTCAGGCTCTGCACACAGGTCAGCACCACAACCACACAGGCAGTTGCTGTGCAAGGAGAGATTCTTCACACCTCCTGTCCCGTGTGTGTTTCTATTCCTCTGGTTCTGGTACATAAGTGATTCCTGGATCTAGAGTCAAAGTATTTCTTTCTAACAGTTTGTGGACATGAACTAAGGCAGTGTTTTTCAAACTTTTTTGGCTGCATACCCCTTTCCAGATAACGTAGCCTACCACGTTCCCCCATCTGAGATAGAGTCATAATATACCTATGATTAGATTGCCCAGTCTTACTAAATACAATGCATTGTCCGCCATTGCAGGATTTTTCTCGCCTACCCCAGTTTGAAAACCACTGAACTAAGGGATCCAAAACCCACTGAAGTCAATGAAAAGATTCCCCTGAGAGAGCTTTTATCAGGCCCTATCTGCAGGGAACTAGAAGAGAATCACACATTTTACTTCCAAAACTGGGTCACAGACAGAATGTCCCCTACCTTACTTTAATACACCGTAGCATGACTTACCTCCTGGTTTCCTAAAATGCCTTCCATGCTGTGTTAAAATGCTAAGTGTGCCACGAATGCCCAAAGGGTTCGTGTGCATTTCGAGTATGTTCTCTGACAAGTAGTTATAGACAGATACAAGAAACACATTTTAAAACCAAGTAGCTTCCATTCACCCATGAGTGAACCAAGACAGGAAGGGCATTGCAAATACTGCTACATGTTCTATTCAGCACGTACGTATAGTTCTATTCAGCATGTATGTCCAGGGGACATTACACAGTCTATGCCCATTCACTATGTAGCTAAGTTATGCTGTTTCATGCTCTGCAGGCTAGATAATAACATGAGAGTACTCCATATTGCTAAAGCTAAACTGTCTCTTTATTAAAAAGAACTATTTACAGAGGTGCTCCAGCTGCAGTAAGCATTCAAAGCACATGTACACACACTCGCTTCCTGGTGCCTCCTCTAAACTCTTCTCTCCAACAACCTGTGTTCCCCCCTGCAAGTTCCATGCAGGTTGCTACACCTTTCCATTCAAGGATTTTTGTTGTTGTTGTATATTTTGTGCCAGTATTTGCTGAGGCCACAGGTTATTCATACATAATGCACAACAGGAACATGGCCTTTACTGCCCTCCCATTGCGACCTACTAGGCCTCATAGTCCTTCAAGGTGGTGATCTTTGAATAAGTCTCCCATTTGCAATGCTGAGAAGTGAAAAGTAATGCACATCGGATAAATAAACATCGGAAAAAAATAATCTGAGCTATAGATACAAAATGATCACTCAAGAAAAACCTTGGAATCATTGTGGATAGTTCTCTGAAAATATCTGCTCAATGTGCAGCATCAGTCAAAAGAGCAAACAGAATGTTAGGAACCATTAGGAAAGGGATAGACAATCACAGAAAATGTCATAATTCCACTACATAAATCCATGGTACGCCCACACCTTGAATACTGCATGCAGTTCTGGTGGCCCCATCTCAAAAAAGATATATTGGAATTGGAAAAGGTACAGAAAAGGGCAACAAAAATGATTAGGGGTATGGAACAGCTTCCATATGAGAAGTAGTAAAAAGACTGGGACTGTTCAGGTTGGAAAAGAGATGACTAAGGGGGGATATGACAGAGGTCTATAATATCATGACTGGTGTGGAGAAAGTGAACAAGGAAGTGTTATTTTCACATAACACAAGAACCCAGGATCACCCAATGATTCTCCAACAACAGGCCAGCTGATGGCTGAGGCTCTTTCTAAATCTTCCTTGTCACAGATCTGGCCTGTCTGTCCAGTGTGCCTGCTATCTGCCACTATTATGCAGTTTTCTTTGGCTTTGTTGCCACCACTGTCCTGAGAGGAGCTGGGTGGGAAAGAGTTTTCCCATCCCATGAAGCTTTGAGATTTCAAAAATGTTCTTGTTCCACATCAGGACAAAAATCAAGCCTTTTCCATGTGTTCTGAGAAGAGAGATTGGCTATTCTGGGTTGGGTCTATCACCTGTTGGTCAGGGCACTCATCTGGGAGACCCAGTTTCAAGGTCCTGATTTGCCTGACTCTTGGGAGGGTCTCTCATTATTTCCTGATGGAGCTGTTCCACTTAGTATGAGGGAGAGAGAAAGAGAGAGACTGACTGGCTCTATAGCCCAATGGTTAGGGCACTCACCCAGAATGTGGAAGACCCAAGTCCCTACTCCAATGAATATTTAATTATTTAAACAATGTGCAACAATTCCAAACAGTAGAGAATGAAAAAGACCGAGCCTAGAATAGACAATAGCCTGGTGTTTACGGCACTCACCTAGGATGTGTTAAATCCAGGTACAAAACCCTGGTTTGGAGCAGGAACCTGAACTTGAGTCTCCGACAGCCCAGGTGAGTGCCTCTGCGGTGAGTCTCCTCTTTCACGTTGAAGATATTCTGGTGTTTTACTGTGATCAAATCCATAACTTGACTGCCCTGCTGCCCAGCAGTGGATGGTGCTCCTGTGTGTCAAACTACTATAAACTTCAAGTGATAATGTCTCCTATTTCTTGGGTTTCTTAGCCACAGTCTGAATTTGCCCACTGGCCTCAGACTGGTTTTACTGTACATCACCGCCACTTGTTCACATTTCTCCAGTCTAATATTACTGCCTATCGGTGTAGCTGTGATTACTTGACAGCTGGCTCCACAATCCAGCTGGAATTGAATTGTTCATTGGTTTAATAACATAGTTGCAAATGTGATCGTTGAATAGCTGGCAGAGTTCTTCTTTAGTGCATGTACCTTGTGAGTCCCAAATCTGATCAAGTTACACTGCAAATTTCCTCCTCTTCACTGGAAATCTCTATGTCCTCAATTACTGCATGCATGACTGAGCTTTTCTTTCCTGGTGTCACTGCAACATCAGAACATCAAGTGGTTCTGTTTCCCACACCCCTTGCACCATTGCCACTAGGCTGGGTGGTTTTTATTCTGCCTTTTGTGTTGCTTTCCAAAATAGATACACTGGACCATGATGCTTATATTGTTGGTCATTCTGTCTCTGGCCTGAGTCCTGGGTTCCTTTAGCTTGAGCCTGCATATTTGTTTTGCACTAATGGCAGTGGGTCTGGGTTTTTTTAATCCTTTCACTGGACCGTTCAGACGCCCTTGCTATTTTGGAGACATTTATCAAGTGTTAGAGCTATTTTTCCTCAACACTCTCTCCTGGAATCATGTCTCCCACGAACATCCTGCCTTTAATTAGGGAATGTACAAAGTTATATGGGAGTGTTAGAGTTCTCAGCTCTGTAATATGAATATTTATTCCCTTTTCTGCTTCTTGTTGTTTTTTGGTGGAAAAAAATCTCTCTCTACCATCTCATTCTGCCTGGGGTCAGAATACTCATCCAGCACCTTGATCAGCCGTCCCAGTGTTTTGGGCATTATTCCCAGGAGCAGTGTCCCTTCTCCTTCTCATCCTTTTCCCCCCACACAATGAGATAGTAAAAAAGCTTCATCCTTCATTTTCTCATTTTTTTTCTCTAGGGCATGGTCAGGTCTGTATACAGACTGAATTCTTTCTCCCACACTCATGCAAGGCTTTCGTCTGGAGATCCAGTATTCCCAGTGGTCTCCATGCTGCCTCTTTGGTGTTTCTAGGTCCTACTTTCTTTGTCTGTTAATTACACCCTCTTCTTTGTTGTGGGTTTCACTAAAATGACCACTACCACTATGTTTTGTATACTGTGTGCTCGGTCATAATAAGAGAGGACTCCGTTTTTTTAAAAACTGAACTGGCTCTTTATTAAAAGAACTCTTTACTATTTACAGAAATGCTACAGCTGTCCTTCCGAACATGTGCACACAGACTGAGTTCCTGTTGCCACCTTCAAACTTTTCCCTCCTGCAGCATGCATTCAATCTTCCCTCCAAGTTCCAGGCAGGTTACAGTCTGCACTGTACATGCATGCGTGGCTACAAATATTGGTCAAATGTGCCAAAATTTCTTAGCAAATTAAGTGCCAGATCCAAGACTAGAACCTACATTGATTAATTCTGCCACCAGCATTTAACCCATTAAGCCCCAGTGTCAGCCAATGTATCGAATCTCTGAGCATTACCCTGTTTAAAAATGTGGCTAATAATAATGCTTTCCAGTTACTTACTGATTTTCCATCTATATGTCTCAAGCACTTAACAAGGTTGTTAAACATTCTTAACCTAAATACAGTTTATATATTTATATATGGGGCACTATGGCTATTGGAGAGATCAGGTTTGTATTTCTAACTTTGCCATAAGATTGCATGTTAGCTTCTGACAAGTCATTTAACTCTGTTTCTCAGTTACCCCAAACACAGATCCCAGCGTTTCCTTTCACTATTGAGAAGTAGTCTTGACCAGTTTGGAATTCAGCTATGAAAATATTTTCCCTCATCCCCTTTTTTCTTATTCCATCTGCTTCATTGAAAGAGAATTGTGTGCTTTAAACATTTTACTATTCTTGCCCTTGAAAACTGCCTCTTTTGTGAACCAGTATTAAAACATACCTGTACGTTAAGAAGTGTATTTTCCCTGAGTGGATCAAAGTTACAGAGAAACACAAAATATTGCAAAATCCTTAAGAGGTTAAGGATTTTTTACTCTTAAAAGTCCTTGCTCAAAAAAAATTCAGAGAACAGCCTAGTTGTTAGTAAGACTTACACCTAAGTGTCTTGAAGTGAAAGGATGTTTTACTTCTTTATTTTTTGGAGGCACAAGAGGGACTTCAATCATCTTCGTAACGCGACTGAAGCTGCAATCTTAAATAAAGATAGGTTATCCCCTCTCCCTAATAAAACAACATACAGCTGATGAGCTGAGACTGGAGGCCTTGGTCTTCCTGTGCCACAAAATACAAGCTTCCACCACTAGAGCAAAAGGAATATCTCTCATAGCTGTCACCTACAGAAACACTTTTAATTTTCTTTCTACGCTGTAATGAGAAAATAGCGGGTAACATGCTAGCCCCCCCCCCCCCCGGAGGGCCCAATTCAATGCCAAAACGCCCGCAGGCATCAATGGGGATTGAACCAATACTGAGATGTGTACCAGCTGGTGTTTTGCTAACTGCTTCTTCACACTTATTAAACGGTACTATTAATACCACCAAAATGGTGAAATGCTGATGAACCTAAAATGTAGGTACTAATCCTTAAAGCTTTCAATGAGCTGGGGGGATAGCTGCCTTTGAGATTGTTTCTCTTCATGAGATCTGCCATGACAGCTATGATCGATGCCTGATGGAGTCCGCAATGAAACTCAGTGTGATTAAATTTCAGAGTAGCAGCCGTGTTAGTCTGTATTCGCAAAAAGAAAAGGAGGACTTGTGGCACCTTAGAGACTAACCAATTTATTAGAGCATAAGCTTTCGTGAGCTACAGCTCACTTCCTCAGATGCATATGCATATGCTTTAAAGCCTGCTGCAGTTTCCACGATATGCATCTGAGGAAGTGAGCTGTAGCTCACGAAAGCTTATGCTCTAATAAATTGGTTAGTCTCTAAGGTGCCACAAGTCCTCCTTTTCTTTTAGTGTGATTAAACTTAACAGACTGTATATCTGAGTTATTTTATATCAATTCTGAATTATAGATATTTTATTTCCAGGGTAAATCCTGAAGTTATTGCTCAGTTCTTACTCAGGCAAAACTCCCTCTGACTTCAGGTATTTGGGTTGACTCTTGCTGTGCATACTGTAGCCCTGACTCAGCAAATTACTTAAGCACATGTTTAAATTCATCCCTACTCATCAAGCATTTAAGCAAGTGCATATGTACATATCCGACATGAATACATACATACACAAAGATGTATATAACCTACTAAACAAAGTAGTAAAAAAAATGTATTAGCAGATTTTAAAAGTCATGAGGTAGCAGAAATTGTTCCTGGAACTCAAACTGTCCTATGTTCTCTTACTTCCTAGAATTTCACTCTGCATGAGAATCTCTTGGTTCTGATGTTATTTGAGGAGTTAAACCAGGCACAGTTACAGGACAGTAAAAATATTTTTAAACCTTTCAAAGGACTAATAATTAATTCTGTGTTTTCAACTTGTAGGATACTTAAAACGATTAGATAGATAGATAGTCTCTATGATGTTGCTTTCTGTTCAATACAATGGATGCTACGCACTATATTGCTCACCAACATTATAGAATGGTCCCAGTTCATCAGTACGCGTGAACATTTACATACAAACATCTAATAAACTGATTAACTGAATCCTCAATTAATATTCTGACTTGAATTCTTTGATACAGCCATAAATGCAAAGCTGGGAAAGTTTGGAAGTGAACAGAGAGGGCATCTTGTAACGTTGGCCGGGTGCTTCTAACACTGAGTTCTCAAAAGATGGGTCCCTGAATCCAGAATTGTTACTGTCTGTGATATAAGCAAACACAAAAATTATGATCTGGAAATATGAAGTACACTATCACGTTTTATTGGTTTTGGTCCATGGAAGTATTTTTGCTTTCCAGGGCCTTCTTGCTTCTAAAGCCATCCATCCAGCACAATTTTCCATGGACAGCAATTGCACCAATCAACAAAAAAATTGCACCATCTCTAGGTTACTTTGCTGTTAAATGTATAGGCCATATCTTTTCTTGAATTAACTGAAGTGTTCCATAATATCAGATCACTTCACCTGGCTATGGGAAAACAGAACAAAATAGAATGGAACACTTTACAAGATACCGATAGACTTTCAATTAAGGGACCTTAAGTTAAATTGGTTGAGACCTTCAATTCAGATCAAAGTGAGGCACAGAAAGTAGTAGAATATGCCCTATGTTAGAAAATGAGTGGCATTTAAAAGTCATTTTTCACTCCTGCCCCCCACTAAAACCGATCTTAAATGTATATGCAGACCAAGCATGTGCAGCCCAGGCCATCTGATTCAGAAGACATATTCTAGACCAGATCTGATGATGTATCTTGTGTGCTGTTCTTGGGTCAGGTGCTGAACAGAGTTTGGCCAAACATGCCAGCTCAGC
The DNA here is from genome assembly GCF_965140295.1 of Lepidochelys olivacea. NCBI lineage: Eukaryota > Metazoa > Chordata > Testudines > Cheloniidae > Lepidochelys > Lepidochelys olivacea. The sequence goes on from NC_140413.1 coordinate 165,914,291, forward strand.
ATGTTCAAATTTGAGGGGGCTGAAGTTGTCTCTGAAAACAGTTTTCAAAGCTGGCTTGCTTTCTAGGGTAGACAGGGCTTGTTTTTTCCTAGGAAGGATATCAGGATTTGTTTTTAATAATGGGCAAACCAAAGGAAAAAAGACTTGGAGAGGTGATAGCTAAAAGATCAGGAGCTTATTTGAAATCTTTGAGGGTTCCTCTCCTTTGTGTGCATGACACCCAAGGGCACACCCCATCACCTCTAAAATCCCTGGTCCTCCCTAATATTGGTCTCAATTCTGTAAATAGAATGCCTCTTCGAGGGTGTTGAATCTCCTCTGCTCTCTCAGTCACACCAACAGAAGTTGCAGGCATTCAGTACCTAGTAGAATCAGGCTCTTTGGTGTCCGATTACCTTTTGGGAGGGCTGTGAAGCCTGCTGTTCCCCTCTCCTACAACAAAGCCCTCTTAGAGATGGTCCGAAGTGGGTGAAATCTCACTACCATTGCCTGACAGGAAGAAGAGTCAGAATGGGAGAAAGACATTCTCTGAGGGGAGATATGGGCACTGTCCAAATTAAAAGGGTTGGGTCGGGGTGTGTGTGTGTGTGTGTGTGTGTGAACTTTTTAAATATCAGTCCTGATTTTTTTCTTGTCTCTGCCTCTAAAAAGTGTCACCAGTCTTTAAAATAATGGGCACAAACATAGCTGACAATGCAACTATTCCCTTTTCTTAAGAACCACAGTATGTCTATGACCTGAAGGACAAGGACATCTGTTTAATGAAAGAAATCATCTCATGTTGCTTCCCATTTAACATTAAAGCATGGAGAGTTTAGGGACAGAACAGCCATAATGCAACCCATGAATAATACATTTTAATGGTTTTTAAATAGCATAGCCATAAGTACTGAAAAGGGTCAATTAAATAAACTACAGTACACCCAATGCTGCCATTAAACCTGAAAAAGCAAAACAAAAACAAAAAAAACAAGATTGGGTTGGGGGTGGGATAGCATTTTCTATACTCTCATGGTGGATACAAATCTGTTGATTTTAGTTACTTAATTTTGAAGGCACTACAAATTCCAGCCCCATTTCTAATGCAATATCATAAAGTGTCAAACAAACATTCTTAAAACTCAAGTTGTTTAGAATGCATAACAGAAGAGAACTCATATGAAAGTCTGAGGGCATTATTTTTTTAAATAGTCAGTATCCCATTGATGGAGATTTACAAATTCCAGCAAAGGCCTGAAAACTTCTAGTAGCTCAGTCCCATCACCAGCTCTAACAGAAATTCGATGACAACTTTTAACAGTTATGAAGTTCACATGGGTCACTACAGTATGCAACAGGAGAAATCCACAGAACTTCAGAATCCTCAGGCTACATTCTGAAAAAAAATCGTCTTCAGAAATAAATCTAACATTTATTTCCCCTTGCTAATTAAAATGGGAAAATTGCATGTAAATGTAACCCTCAAAAATATTTAGAGATAGATGAATTCTGCAAAACATTGTTCAAACACTTTCACTCTAATTCTGAATTTTAAAGTATCCAAAAGGGGGAGGGGGAGAATTGATTTTGCAATTAATGATTCTGAAAGTGTAATTCCACCAACTGTAAGCAACACCTTTGATCATTAAAATGGATGGAATTTAAAAAAATCAGATTTACTTTCCACTCCTTCTGCTGCTTGCATTTCACCTGCTGCTATATGGACAGTGAAAACAGAGTGGTCATTTTGGGTTTAAAACTCTGCAGTGCAATGTTTAAATCCAAATAATTTTCTTTTCTTTTTTAATTTCAAGAAAACATTTCTGTTCATTTTAAGTTTTTTAACCCTAGCCCTTTTACATTCATAGGACCAGATTTTAGAAAGTGCTCACTGACTTCAATGGAAGCAGCATTAGGCCAATGCTGAACACTTTTGAAAATACCACCCCTCAGATCTAAATGCTTGGTCTTATACTAGTTGATGGTGTAAATTCAAGAGTTCATCATAATTTTCTGTTTGTAACTTCCTAATTAGTTACTTACCAGGTAACTGTGATATCACAAATTGAAGACTAAAGCCAGATTTTCAGCTCCATTTTAACCACACCTGCCTTTTCTATGACTACAAATATTTCTGAGAACCATGTGTGCCCTAAATACCTAATTTGCAGGAACAAAAAGGGAGGCTATTTTTTTTATCGTTGTTTTGTATTTTTTAATGTGACTCTCTGACTTCATGTGGAGAAAAAGCAGCATGACATCTTAAGCAGCAAATAAATCTTTCTTGTTTACATGCAAATAGCCTGAGAACAGATGAAAGCTAAGTTTTCAAATTCTTGTTTGGTTTTCCACTGACTTTAATGGGAGTCATGCACTAAATCCTTATATTCCTTTCTTAAAATCACATAGGTATGGGATTCTGGGATACATTTCAGCTAGTGCTCTTCTAAATTCTTCCCATGCTCATGTAAAGGCACTAATAATATCACTAAAAAGATGAAGTTCCAAAGTACCTGATGTGCTGATACCACTCTTTAATCTGTCAACGGACTAGCAAGTAGTTCTCTGAGGAAAGCATCCCTACCACATCCCACATGCTTAAATTTAAATCAGTGGGATTTACGCACATGCTTAAGTGCTTTCCTCAATCAGGCCTTACAGAGAGACAGGGAGACAGACACTCTCCCTGTGATCCATTGTAAAAACTGCAATCAAAGGCAGATAGAGCCCCAGGATGAAATTCTAGGGTCTAGGCTCTCCTAGTGGTAGACTCTTAATATGTAATTCCTCAGATCAGGGTGTGTAAGAATCTTACACTTCAGGATACAATGTAAAATGCATCTTTTTGTGTAAGCCTTCACTCAATGACAATGACTGCAAATGGTTGGAACTTTCTTGGGCACACACTGAGAACCTCCCTCTTAAGCAAGCAGAATAACTGATGGCAATTATATTATAGAATAATAGCAATGTAGGTATGGAGGGGACCTCAAAGGATTATGTAGCCCATCACTCCCAGTTCCCCACACTGAGGCAAGATTAAGTATACCTAAACCATCCTTGAGAGGTGTTTGTCTAACCTGTTTTTTTAAAACCTTGAGTCAGGCATTCCACAGTCTCCCTTGGTAACTTACGGTATTCCAGTATTAGCTGTCTAACTTTAGTTAGAAAGTTTTTCCTAGTATCTAACCAACATCTCCTTTGCTGAAAATTAAGCCAACTACTTCTTGTTCTACATTCCCTGGACATTGAGAACACTTGTTCAATGTTCTTATTATAACAGCCCTTAATGTATTTTAAAACTATTAGGTCTGTAGCGGGGTGGTCACCCACTCCGGCCTTGGAGGGGTTAAAACAGCCTTGGGAAAGGGCTGCCCCAGGGTGCCAATAGGCTAGGCTGATTGGGGAAGCAGCCACAGCTGGCCCTATAAAAGGGCTGCTAGGCAGGCAGGGGCACCAAGCTGTATGGGCCCATGGTGCCCAGGCTCCAGCAATATTCAGGGCCTGGCACTACCAATGTTTGGGGCTAGGTCTCTCCCCTGGCCCCGTCTGCTGCCCCCCCTGCTCCTCTCCCAAGTGTCCCTCAACCCCCCCTTGCTGCCCCCATGTGCCTCCCCCGGGTGGGTCCCGGAGTGTCCCTGCCCTCCTCTGCAGCTCTACCCTGACTCAGCTGTTCTGGCTCCCAGAATGAACTGCTGCCGCAGGGTCCTAGTGCCCCCATCCAGCTTGCCTTGCCCTACCCCTGCCCTTCTGCTTCGGACTCTTCCTTTTTCCAGCGGGACCCTCCACCAGCATGGGGGGCACCCCTGTCCACAGTCACTGCTCCTGCCCCACACTGGGCAAGGGGAAGCCCCATCCCCCACCCCCAGTGAGGCTACAGTGAGGGGCAGCAGCAGGGGAGGAGGTGCCCATGTGATGGCAGCTTCCCCCCCCGGCGCCCACCATAGGGGAGGCAAGGGGGCTTCTTGGGCCTGAGAGGGGTCCTAGCAGCACATGCAGTGACAGTGGTGCGAGGTGAGTGTGCTGCTGGGGGTGGAGAGGGGGGCCCCTCCCCCAGAGCTTACTCTGCCAGTGGGGAAAGGGCTGAGGGGAGTCCTCCTCTCTGGCCCCAGCCCCGGGGCAGCCTGCCTGCACCCCAAACCCCTCATCCCCAGCCCTGCCCCACCCCAGAGCCCACACCCCCAGCCTGAGCCCTCACCCCCCTGCACTCCAACCCTCTGCCCCAGCCCGAGCCTCTCCAACACCCCAAACTCCTCATCCCCAGCCCCAGACAGAGCCATCACCCCCCACCGCACCCTAACCCTCTGTTCCAACCCTGAGCCCCCTCCTGCATCATGAATCCCCAGACCCACCCCTCAACCCTGCACCCCATCCTTCCGCACCCCCTCTCACCCCAAACTCTTTCCCAGAGTCTGCACCCCCTCCCTCCGCACCCCCTCCCATCCCCAAACTCGTCCCAGAGCCTGCACCCCAGACCCCATCCCGCACCCAAACTTCCTCCCAGAGCCCAACCTCTCATCCCTTCTGCACCCAAACTCCCTCCCAGAGCCTGCACCCTGTACCCCAATCCCCTGCCCCAGCCCAGGGCCTGCACCCCAGACCTCCTCCCCCCACCCAAACTCCCTCCCAGAGCCTTAGGTGGGGGGGTGGAGTTTGGGGGGGGGGGGCGGGTTCTGGGCACCACCAAAATTTCTACAAACCTGCCACCCCTAGGGAGCTAGGTCAGTCTCTCTCCAGCCTTGGAGGGAGACGGGCCTGGCTGCCTGGGAGCTCAGGGCAGGGAGCGGAGCAGTGCTGGGGAAGGGGCAGGCTGAGCTGGGGAGCTCAGGCCTGGCGACCTCCCAGGCTGCGGCCTGATAGAAAGGCCAAAGCAGGTACTGGGCTGCAGGGACAGGCAGCAGGTCCAAACCCCACCTTGCCAGTGATGAATGGATTGCAGTCTGCCCCAGTGAGCAGGGGCTAGACGATGACTGGCAGTAGCCACTGAGGCAAGCTGGGGATAGAGGATTGGGGGTTCCCCGGGGAGGGGAGACCCAGAGACTGCGGGGACACTGCAGAGAGCAGAACCCTGAGCTAAGAGGCCCGGGAGGGACACGGAGGGCCTGAGGCAAGCGGGACATTGGCCAGCAGAGGGCACTCCAGAGCTGGAGAGCTAATTCCCAGGATGACCAGCAGGAGGTGCTGCACCAGTGAGTCATCGCTCCTTGCTACAAGGTCCCTCCTCAGTCTTCATTTCTCAAGATTAACATGCCCAGATATTTTAACCTTTTACTCATTGGTCAGGTTTACAAAAGCTGTTATCATTTTTGTTGCTCTCCTCTGGACTATTTCCAATTTGTCCACATCTTTCCTAAAGTGTAGCACCAAAAACAGACACAATGCTGCAGCTAAAAATTCAATAGTGCAGAGTAGAGCAAAACAATTACCTCCCATGTCTTACATACACTACCATTAATACATTCCAGATGATATTTGCTGTTTTCACAACTGCACATATTCTTGGCTCAAATTCAGTTTGTGATCCACCATATCCCCCAGATCGTTTTCAACAGGACTACAGGCTGGCCAGTTATGCCCCATTTTATATTTGTGCATTTGTTTTTTTCTTCTTAAGTGTAATATTTTGCATTTGTCTTTATTGAATTTCATCTTGATTTCAGACAAATTTTCCAATTTTATCTAGACCATTTTGAATTCTAATCCTGTCCTAATAAATGCTTGAACCTCCTCCCAGCTTGGTGTCATCTGCAGAATTTATAAGCATATTCTCTACTCCATTCTCCATGTCATTAATGAAAATATCGACTAGTACCAGGACCCAGGACAGATCCCTGCAGGACCTCACTAGATACATCTTTCCAGTTTGACAACAATCCATTGATACCTACTCTCAGAGTACATTTTTGCAACCAGTTGTGCACCATTGACTTTTCAGAGGAACTGATAATATTTTTAGATTTGGTGTCTAAATACTACAGTGATGGATTCAATAAAAACATATAAACAGTAAAACTACTCACTTCCTCTCCCTCTGTAAATAACTTTTCCCAAAAACATTTCTCAATAGATTTAAATTGCACTCAGCTATACAGTAGTGAGTTCATGATGTTCAAAACAAGCATGTATATTGGACAGAAATCAAATGTTTAATGAAATGCCTGAAGGCAAAGTTATTCAGTAAATGACAGCTACCATATGCACATTCCTAGTAGATTAAGATGCTTATAAAATTTATTCTAGTAAACATAAGATATAGAAGTAAAGTTAAGTGACCCACTGCTACCTTTAACTGGACTAACCAAAAATAAAATAAGCAATCCTAAGAATCACACTTTTTAAATCTCGCTCAGGAAACTGAGACTGTACGCAAGAGATTTTGTATAACAAAATAGCACAGTGTTACTTTAGCATGCATTGTTAACTTCAGAAATACAATAAAACTGTAAAAAAAAACCAGGTGCAAAATATGGATTGGAAAAAAATATCCTTTTTTTACCCGACTTTCTAGAAACTTGCCAGAGGTGTCACCTGACAGAACATCAAAAATGCTCCAAAAACATAGTACCACTGAGGTATATTGACACATGTGAACGTATTTATTTACAGCAAAAGAACCTTCCCAAAAATATACTCAGACCAAGCACTAACACAATCAGGAACCCAAACTCGGAGCCTTGTGTATTGTTCTAAAAATACAAGTAGTAAGCTGTCAAGGTTCCTTCCCCACTCTGATTTCTAGATGTGGAGACCTGCATGAAAACCCCACTAAGCTTATTCTTACCAGCTTAGGTTAAAAACTTCCACAAGGTACAAACTTTGCCTTGTCCTTGAACTCTATGCTGCCACCACCAAGCGTGTTAAACAAAGAGCAGGGAAAGAGCCTACTTGGAGACGTCTTCCCCCCAAAACATCCCCCCAAGCTCTACACCACCTTTCATGGGGAAGGCTTGATAAAAATCCTCACCAATTTGCATAGGTGAACACAGACCCAAGCCCTTGGATCTTAAGAACAATGAAAAAGCAATCAGGATCTTAAAAGAAGAATTTTAATTAAAGAAAAAGTAAAAGAATCACCTCTGTAAAATCAGGATGGTAAATACCTTACAGGGTAATCAGATTCAAAACATAGAGAATCCCTCTGGGCAAAACCTTAAGTTACAAAAAGACACAAAAACAGGAATATACATTCCATTCAGGACAGCTTATTTACCAGCCATTTAAACAAAAGGAAATCTAACACATTTCTAGCTAGATTACTTACTAACAAGTTCTAATACTCCATTCCTGTTCTGTTCCTGGCAAAAGCCTCACACAGAGAGACAGACCCTTTGTCCCCGTCCCGTCCCCCGTCCCCCCCCAGCTTTGAAAGTAACTTGTCTCCTCATTGGTCATTTTGGTCAGGTGCCAGCAAGGTTATCTTAGCTTCTTAACCCTTTACAGGTGAAAGGGTTTTGCCTCTGGCCAGGAGGGATTTTATAGTTCTGTATACAGAAAGGTGGTTACCCTTCCCTTTATATTTATGACATAAGCAATGAAAAATAGACTGTATCATGCATTTGCACATTACAGGACCAGTCTTTCACCCTTTGAAGTCAATGGGAATTTTGACACTGAAGGAGCAGGATCAAGCTGTGACAGATATTGCAATTCCATGCAGTATCTTTGGGAGCCGTTGTATTAAAGTTATATAGGATTGTGCTCCACTCCATGGAGGAGGATTACCACAGCTTCTCCTGGAACTAAGAACAAAGGGATGATTAAGATGACTCACTTAAATTATAAACACTTGCAGAGAGGTACCACCCTCAGGTATGGTGGCATATACTGGTTCAAACTGGTTTTTCCAGAGACAGACTAAAAAAGTGCTTTTGGCATAAAAAGACTGAGTTTCAACTGACTGAAGGCCTTCTCTCTGATCTAGCAAATGGAGAGGTCCTTCTGTCCAAAGGGGGCCTCCACAACCTTTGCAAAAGGGTTCAAAAAACTCTGGCTTACTAGGGCTCCATATGACTGATGGGTGACTCCTGGTATGTTTAGTGCGTGCTTAAACCTGTTCATTGTTTTTACTGTTTTCTCTGTAATGCTGTTACCTTAAAATAAGTGTGTTTGCTTAGAAAGAGCTGTGTGATCACTGGGAACTGCTGGCAATACATGGTTCATAGCCCTCAAAGAGAAAAAGCAAACCACAGGCAGTGGCCTTTAGGCAAGCTGGCTTGATGGGGATATCAATGGAAGGCAGAGAGCTGTGCAGTCTTAAAACCACTGGTTTGAAGTGAGTGGGACACTGGTCCCTCACCAGAGTCAGGTGATGGCTGGAGACCTGAGACCTGACTGGGAACAGCTGGAATGGACCATGGAGGGACATGTACAGGTGCAGTTACCCTGAAACTGTGACACAAGCCTTGACAGAAGAAACATCAAGATGGGTAGAGAATATCCTAAAAATCGTTTGTACACGGGACAAATAAATATATATGGCATACATTGTTAAAGCACAGAGGCTGGCCTGTTCTCTCCCACCACTATTTTTGTCCCTATGAATGTTAAATCCCAAAACTGCAGTATTCTCCATTCTGATGAGGTACTTGTATCTCACAAGATCCCAGGTATAAAGCATATGAATCACATTCTCAAGCACATCTAGGTATGTTTTTGACAATTAAAAAACTACAAACTGCGGGAAATGCTGTAGGTACCACAATAGCACCACATCACTCTTCATAACGAATCCTGAAGGCAAATCATTCAGTAAACTGATAAGTAAACTTTTCAGATATGGACACTAGCCAAAAGAAAACCAGAACCACTTCAACAATACATTAAATTCCATCCATCAATAAAAGTTCAAAATAGATTACTCTCCAAAACAATTCTATCTCTTAGATACCACCAGCACAACAGCATATGGTGAACTGCAAATAGCCATATACAATAACACAGAGACAAGAATAGCTGTCTCAGAGAGCATGCTTCTTTCCCTGCACATCTTAAAACAGCCATCATATAGGGCTAAACCACCTGATGCTATTACATCTATTTTCATTTTCACATGCTAAAAGGAGCTTTCGGAAAAAAAAGGGCTATAAATCTGATCTCTGCACTTAAGAAATATAACCTGCGCTTAACAGACCCTGGCATGAAGTGTTTCACCACAACCCGCTTCCCCAATTAAAAACCACATTGTGTAGCCCCAACTGCATCATAAAATCCACACTCACAAACCTTCAATAAATACCACTGAGCTTAAGTAAATATCTATTACAAGATCGATCCTTCCCACCGCAACTTTGGTATCATCATTTTCATGACCTACAAATCTAAAACCAGTTGGTACAACCGAAGCACCCAACTGAACAATTTATGCTGGGAAACATGGGCAGTAAATCTAAAAATATGAACCAGCACAGCTATTTCAAGTATATGTAAACCTGAAGAATAAAAAAAAAATTCCAAGTCCAATTATTGTTTTCTTGCACTTACAGTAATGATAGCTGGGGTTTTTTACCTATTGTTCATTTTATTAAAAATGTAAGTTCCTCAGAACAGGGATTTTGTCTACTCCATTGTACCCCCAGCATATTTTGAGCACTCAGCCAATAATAAAGAAACGGAAATGTGTTTTCTTACCATACATTGTCTATTTAAAGTCTTATGCTATGCTCCATAGACAGTGCCTAAATTAGTGAAACTGGACAGAAAGTGAGAAGCAGCATGAACATTTTGTGAGTCAAACTTTAAAACTGAACACAAAAAGTTGAACAATTCTCACAGACAGATTGACTGATGGTTCTTCTTTCATTCTTTTCTCATTGTAACCCCTAATGCCCTCAAGCTGGTGGTAAACACATCAATCTCCTTGGGCATGGAGTGTTTCTTATTATGTGTCTGTACAGTGCCTAGCACAATGAGGTCTCAGTCTTGGCTAGGGCCTCTAGGTGTTCCTGTACGACAATTAAGAATAAAAATGACAACAAAACTTCTCCCTGCCCTTAGAAGGATCTTGAGGTTCCTGAGACGAAATGAGAAAACTTGGCTTCTGGCTCCTCTTTACCTCCCTTTCCCCATCTCAACAAGAAAACCTCCCACCCTCCCTGTCCAGCCCTCTTCCTCAGCTGACCCTTGTGAGGCTCCTTCCACTGCAGTTGTCCTCTCCTGCTCCTCACCTCAAGGCAGATATAGAGCCTCACATTCCTGCCTGCTTTACCTCAGCCACCAGCCCCTTTTCCCTGTACTGACATCTTTGCCACCAACGTACTGGTTTCTGGCTTCAGCTAGCTACTACTGCAGCCTGACACCTCCAGCTGTTTTCTGCCTGAGGGAGGGAGCAGGAGCTTACAGCAAAGTGAAGTGTGGCATCCTGCACCTGGAGGCTTGAGGAGGACGGTGGCTCTCAGTAAGAGGGAGGAGGGCAGGGATTTTTCCCATCCCAAATTAACTGAATGAGCTTCTGCTTATTTGCCACTCTGGCCCTTGGAACCTCCACACACACAGGTTTTAGGGGTCATAGCAACCAGTAAGCCTCTGGTAGCACAACTCCAATGGAACCACTCTGCCTAGATGCCAGAAAGGGAACTGTGCCTCAGAGCTAATGTGGAGGCCCAAGAACCCCATACAGATGGCGCTTTGCTCCCAGTGGATATCCTAAGACCAGTATGTTCTGGGAACTTGAACTACTTAATTAGTCCTGTGTGGGGTAGAATTTGGCTGACAGTTTCAAACGCGCTTGTTACTAGCGCAGTTTTGATTTATAATATAGACAGGGCCTTACAAACCAGCACTGAAAGCTCTTGGAAACTTTATCAAAGAACTACCCTATACTGAGTTTGACCCCTTCAGAAATACTTCCCAAGAAACACCACTAATGTCATTCCAACACCACCATTTTCCAACATGTTGAGTTTACTCGTCAGGCAAAAGCTCCACAGAGAAGAGAACAGCAGAGTATATGGTGTCACAGACCCCTATGATAACTAAGTGTGTATACACATATCAGCTGAAGATAGCACCCAAGAGAAACAAAGACATTCAAAGGAAGTTAGAAAATTGTTCCACCATATATATAAATATCAGCTGCACAGGAGAAATAGTTAGTCCCTTTGAACCAAACAGTAATTTCAAAAACATAGATAATAAAGGACAAAGAAATGACTTCTCACAGTTGACCTGCCTCTAGCCTCTTTGTACTGATCTTAAAAGGAAATCTCCACAACACATGAAAGCGACAATGTGCACTTACTTTACAACAGATGGAAATACTAAATTTATGATGAAAAGTACAACCATATATAGTTTGTGTACAAATCCATATATATTTATAAACATTATATATGTGTGTATATACATACACATAGCTACATACGTATATGCAATTATTACACATGTGTACATTGTATGTATCTGCAAATCAGAGAATATAAGAAGATAGTGATATACTGCTCTTATTGGCATCTGTATGATTCATGATTGCTGAATCCAGTTTAAACAAATGCCAATACATTCCTTATACCCTCACATACTCTCATGCTTTGGTTTGGTTTTTGCCATATTACAGAGAAGTTATTTTAACTCCTAGTGGCTCTGAGCAAGGTAAACTGACACAATCATAAAAACACCTCTGTCCAGTCCATATTAGCACTCCCACTAGCACCAATGAAATCGCTCCAATGTTAGACCAATGGAGGGGGGGGGAAATTCCTAAAAGATCTCAGGGCAGAAGCACCTGACTTGACTGGACAGGCAGACTCAGTTTCAACGCTACCCCTCTAGCATATTGTCCGCTGAGATAGCATGTGTTGCATGAAGATGATAATAAGAAAGAGCAAGATCTGAAAGTCTGTGCACTGCAGCAAGTCTTCATTTCAATTTATTTTAGGTTGATACTTTTGGGGTAGGTAAGGGTAGGGGTAGAGTCCAGAACATGCTGGGGGTGGGAAGTAACAGCAGCTGGAAGCAAGTAGGAGTTGAGTATTTGATTGAAGGGTGGGTTTAAATGCTTTAAGCAGAATAAAAACACATCCGCCAGTAAGAATATTCAACTAATTAAAAAATTAACTGAAAGAATGTGGATGGGGAGAGGGCTTAAAGAGTATGGAGATAATTTAGACATGTAAGGAGGTAAATTCTGCAGTACAGAAATTTAAGAAGTGACACGTTAAAAGAAACGACTGAAGAGATTTCTCAAAGAGGTCTCAAAATCAGATTCTGGAGCTACACATATTGCTGGCATGAAGAGATTTTAAAGATTGCATGTGTGTCCAAATACTCTACAGTATTCAGAAACCTACTTTTAAAGTGGATCCTGGTAGTATTTGCCATGTTAAAGATTTAGGAAACATTATTTTAAAGTATGATTTTTTCCAATTGCTCTCAGATGAATTTATATTAAAATATCACAGAACAGCCAGCGAGGAACACAAAATGTGACAAGTTCAGAAAGGAGCTAGAGTAGTATGCTACTATTGCAGGCAAAATATCAAACAGAAGAGTGAAAAATGTTGAGTCAAAGGGTATGTCTACACTATGAAATTAGGTCGAATTTATAGAAGTCGGTTTTATAGAAAGCGTTCTTATACAGTCGATTGTGTGTGTCCCCACACAAATGCTCTAAGTGCATGTAGTCGACGGAGTGTGTCCACAGTACCGAGGCAACCATCGACTTCCGGAGCGTTGCACTGTTGGTAGCTATTCCACAGTTCCCGCAGTCTCTGCCGCCCATTTGAATTCTGGGTAGAAATCCCAGTGCTTGATGGGGCTAAAACACTGTCATGGGTGGTTCTGGGTACATATCGTCAGGCCCTCCTTCCCTCCCTCCCTCCGTGAAAGCAAGGGCAGACAATCGTTTTGCACCTTTTTTCTTGAGTTACCTGTGCAGACGCCATACCATGGCAAGCATGGAGCCCGCTCAGCTAACCGTCACCATATGTCTCCTGGGTGCTGGCAGACGTGGTACTGCATTGCTACACAGCAACAGTTTATTGCCTTTTGGCAGCAGACAGTGCACTATGACTGGTAGCCATCGTCGATGTAGTCCAGGGTGCTCTTTTAACCGACCTTGATGAGGTCAGGGGCGCCTGGGCAAACATGGGAGTGAATCAGCCAAGTCATTTCCCTTTTAAGTTTCGTTTCATGGCGATTCAGTCCTACCGGCAGTGCACTGTCTTTTAATCAGCAGCCAGCAGAAGACGATGGCCAGTAGTCATACTGCACCATCTTCTGCCGAGTACCCAGGAGATGACGATGGCTAGTGGTCGTACTGCACAGTCTGCTGCCAGCAAGATGTATAAAGATAGATGAAGTGGATTAAAACAAGAAATAGACCAGATTTGTTTTGTATTCATTTTCTCCTCCCTCCCTCCATGAAATCAACGGCCTGCTAAACCCAGTTTTGAGTTCTATCCTTGAGGTTTTGACTTCTATCCATGACTTCTATCCATTCTGTTTCTCGCAAAGCCACCCCCTTTGTTGATTTTAATTCCCTGTAAGCCAACCCCATAAGCCATGTCGTCAGTCACCCCTCCCTCCGTCAGAGCAATGGCAGACAATCGTTCCGCACCTTTTTTCTGTGCAGACGCCATACCACGGCAAGCATGGAGGCCTCTCAGATCATTTAGGCAATTAGGAGCACATTAAACACCACACACATTATCCAGCAGTATATGCAGCACCAGAACCTGGCAAAGCGAAACTGGGCGAGTAGGCGACATCAGCACGGTGACAAGAGTGATGAGGACATGGACACAGACTTCTCTCAAAGCACAGGCCCTGGCAATGTGGGCATCATGGTGCTAATGGGGCAAGTTCATGCGGTGGAACGCCAATTCTGGGCTCGGGAAACAAGCACAGACTGGTGGGACCGCATAGTGTTGCAGGTCTGGGACGATTCCCAGTGATTGCTACACTTACGCATGCGTAAGGGCACTTTCATGGAACTTTGTGACTTGCTTTCCCCTGCCCTGAGTCACAAGAATACCAAGATGAGAACAGCCCTCACAATTGAGAAGCGAGTGGCAATAGCCCTGTGGAAGCTTGCAACGCCAGACAGCTATTAGTCAGTTGGGAATCAAATTGGAGTGGGCAAATCTACTGTGGGGGCTGCTGTGATGCAAGTAGCCAACGTAATCAAAGATCTGCTGATATCAAGGGTAGTGACCCTGGGAAATGTGCAGGTCATAGTGGATGGCTTTGCTCCAATGGGATTCCCTAACTGTGGTGGGACCATAGACGGAACCCATATCCCTATCTTGGCACCAGAGCACCAAGCTGGTGAGTACATAAACTGCAAGGGGTACTTTTAAATAGTGCTGCAAGCACTGGTGGATCACAAGGGACATTTCACCAACATCAACGTGGGATGGCCGGGAAAGGTACATGACGCTCGCATCTTCAGGAACTCTGGTCTGTTTCAAAAGCTGCAGGAAGGGACTTTATTCCCAGATCAGAAAATAACCATTGGGGATGTTGAAATGCCTATAGTTATCCTTCGGGACCCAGCTTACCCCTTAATGCCATGGCTCATGAAGCCATACACAGGCAGCCTGGACAGTAGCCAGGAGCTGTTCAACTACAGGCTGAGCAAGTGCAGAATGGTGGTAGAATGTGCATTTGGACGTTTAAAAGCGCGCTGGTGCAGTTTACTGACTCAGTTAAACCTCAGTGAAACCAATATCCCACTGTTATTACTGCTTCCTGTGCGCTCCACAATATCTGTGAGAGTAAGGGGAAGACGTTTATGGCGGGGTGGGAGGTTGAGGCAAATCACCTGGCTGCTGGTTACGCACAGCCAGACACCAGTACAGTTAGAAGAGCACAGAAGGGCGCGGTGCACATCAGAGCAGCTTTGAAAACCAGTTTCATGGCTGGCCAGGCTACGGTGTGAAAGTTCTGTTTATTTCTCCTTGATGAAACCCCCCGCCCCTTGTTTCACTCTACTTCCCTGTAAGCTAACCACACTCCCCTCCTCCCTTCAATCACCGCTTGCAGAGGCAATAAAGTCATTGTTGCTTCACATTCATGCATGCTTTATTAATTCATCACACAAATAGGGGGATAACTACCAAGGTAGCCCAGGAGGGGTGGTGGAGGAGGGAAGGAAAATGCCACACAGCACTTTAAAAGTTTAAAACTTTAAAACTTATTGAATGCCAGCCTTCTGTTGCTTGGGCAATCCTCTGGGGTGGAGTGGCTGGGTGGTCGGAGCCCCCCCCCACTGCGTTCTTGGGTGTCTGGGTGAGGAGGCTATGGAACTTCGGGAGGAGGGCAGTTGGTTACACAGGGGCTGTAGCGGTGGTCTGTGCTCCAGCTGCCTTTCCTGCAGCTCAACCATATGCTGGAGCATATTAGTTTGATCCTCCAGCAGCCTCAGCATTGAATCCTGCCTCCTCTCATCACGCTGCCGCCACATTTGAGCTTCAGCCCTCTCTTCAGCCCACCACTTACTCTCTTCAGCCCGCCATCTCTCCTCCCGGTCATTTTGTGCTTTCCTGCACTCTGACATTGTCTGCCTCCACACATTCGTCTGTGCTCTGTCAGTGTGGGAGGACAGCATGAGCTCAGAGAACATTTCATCGCGAGTGCATTTTTTTTGCCTTCTAATCTTTGCTAGCCTCTGGGAAGGAGAAGATCCTGTAATCCTTGAAACACATGCAGCTGGTGGAGAAAAAAAAAGGGACAGTGGTATTTAAAAAGACACATTTTATAGAACAATGGGTACATTCTTTCACGGTAAACCTTGCTGTTAACATTACATACATAGCACATGTGCTTTCGTTCCAAGGTCGCATTTTGCCTCCCCCACCGCGTGGCTAGCCCCTCATCCTTCCCTCCTCCCCGTGGCTAACAGTGGGAAACATTTCTGTTTGGCTACAGGCAAACAGCCCAGCAGGAACAGGCACCTCTGAATGTCCCCTTAAGAAAAGCACCCTATTTCAACCAGGTGACCATGAATGATATCACTCTCCTGAGGATAACACAGAGAGATAAAGAACGGATGTCGTTTGAATGCCAGCAAACATACACTACAATGCTTTGTTCTACAATGATTCCTGAGTACATGCTACTGGCCCGGAGTGGTAAAGTGTCCTACCATGATGGACGGAATAAGGCTGCCCTCCCCAGAAACCTTTTGCAAAGGCTTTGGGAGTGCATCCAGGAGAGCCGCGAATGCCAGGGCAAATTAATCATTAAATATGCTTGCTTTTAAACCATGCATACTATTTTAAAAGGTACACTCACCAGAGGTCCCTTCTCCACCTGGCAGGTCCGGGAGGCAGCCTTGGGTGGGTTCGGGGGGTACTGGCTCCAGGTCCAGGGTGAGAAACAGTTCCTGGCTGTCGGGAAAACTGGTTTCTCCGCTTGCTTGCTGTGAGCTATCTACAACCTCATCATCATCATCATCTTCGTCCCCAAAACCTGCTTCTGTGTTGCCTCCATCTCCATTGAAGGAGTCAAACAACATGGCTGGGGTTGTGGTGGCTGAACCCCCTAAAATGGTATGCAGCTCATCATAGAAGCGGCATGTTTTGGGCTCTGACCCGGAGCGGCCATTTGCCTCTCTGGTTTTCTGGTAGGCTTGCCTCAGCTCCTTAAGTTTCACGCGGCACTGCTTCGGGTCCCTGTTGTGGCCTCTGTCCTTCATGCCCTGGGAGATTTTGACACATGTTTTGGCATTTCGAAAACAGGAACGTAGTTCTGATAGCACGGATTCCTCTCCCCATACAGCGATCAGATCCCGTACCTCCTGTTTGGTCCATGGTGGAGCTCTTTTGCAATTCTGGGACTCCATCATGGTCATCTCTGCTGATGAGCTCTGCATGGTCACCTCTGCTGATGAGCTCTGCACTCACCTGCAGCTTGCCACGCTGGCCAAACAGTAAATTCAAATTCAAAAGTTGGCAGGCCTTTTCCTGTCTACCTGGCCAGTGTATCTGAGTTGAGAGTGCTGTCCAGAGCAGTCACAATGGAGCACTCTGGGATAGCTCCCGGAGGCCAATACCGTTGAATTATGTCCACAGTACCCCAAATACAACCCGTCAAGGCCGATTTCAGTGCTAATCCCCTTGTTAGGAGTGGAGTAGGGAAATCGATTTTGAGAGCCCTTTAAATAGAAAAAAAGGGCTTTGTCATATGGACGGGTGCAGGGTTAAATAGATTTAACGCTGCTAAATTCGACCTCAACTCCTAGTGTAGACCAAGGCTGAGTCTCAGTGGTCTAGGAAATAATGAAATCTACTTTAAACCCCCAGCACATTTCAGCTTCACAATAATGAGATTTCCACACATGCCCTCTAAGGCCCTGACCTTCAGTGAGACTCCTCACATACTTAAAGTTAAGCATGTGCATAAGTGTTTTCAGGATAGGGACCTAACATCTTAACTCCGTCACGTTTAGAAGATTGTATAGTACTTTTAACTGTGCTTATGTTATATGCTTCTGTCCATTTACGGTACAAATTTAATAGCAATATGTACAAATACACTTGATTTTTTTATCTAAACCTAAAACTTCTGTCTGGTATCACCTTACTGATTTAATTTAACTTGATATTTCTTTATTGGGTAAAAATGATCTTGAATCTTCTGTCGGATTTAAGCATGACACTGATGATAGCATCATGTGCTACACGCTATATACAAGAAACACTGCAGTGGGAATTGGGGGTATGTAATAAGCACACTCTTCAACTGGGACATTCTGAACAAGCCATTGTTATGATTTATCTTAAAATCCACAGTACTCTCAGTGGGTCAGATGCTGATACCCTTGTCTTTATTTCAGTGGGGCTGCTTAAGAAGTAGGTACTATTCGGTGTGACTAAGGATATCAGAATCTGGCCCAGTGGCAAAACAAATTGGTGGGTTATATATTTATGATTAAAAAATAAGGTGGTTCCAAATGGTGTTTTCTTTCCTTGGTTTAACCAATTTGCAATATTGTCATTTATGATTCAAATGCAATAGAAACACTTTACGTATCTTCAAGGAATCCTTTTCACAATCCTAAACTTTCTCATCTTTATCATCTCTGTGCAACTATGTAGTGGCATGCTGGGTCTACTACAAATAACAGGTATGAGGTCACTTCTTTCATCTTCCAACAGCCTTTAATGCTGTATCCCTGTCATTAGATGTAAGGTGTTTGTAAGGAAATCAGGATAACCCATTATAATAGGACTGCTGCTTACTTCGTTGCCCCTCCTAGCCGGGGTGTCTCCACAAGTTTCCCCCTCTGTTTTACCTCTCTTCAGGGCTCTTTCAGAACTCACAGAGGCTTTGGTTAACAAATGCCCTGTCTGGGGTTAGTTTAATATCAGAACCAGTTTACAACCACCCGGAGTCCCAAACTCAGTCCATTCCAGCAACACAAAGAAAAAGTCCATACTTAGCGCATAAACTCATAGACTTTAAGGCCAGAAGGGATAATCATGATCATCTAGTCTGACCTCATGCGCATCACAGGCCACAGAACCTGACCCACCCACTCCTGTAATAGGCCCATAACCTCTGGCATTTTCCTCTCACGCCCAGGGCTCTTCTTCCATCCTGGTCTGATCTCTCAGCCAGTCCTGCCAGCTCTCCCTCACTGGGGCTCTGACAACCAGTTCCAAATGCAGTCAGGGTTTCCCACCCCTCCAGGAGCCTCCTAATCACTGGGCTTTATTCATCAAGCTCCCTAATGCCATGGGCCTGCAGGAACCATTTTGTTTTTTATCCCTGAAGTGTCCACCAGTATAGCTGCAGCTCCCTGGACTTCCCCTTTTCAGTGCAGCCACCTTCTGCTCCACATAGGGAATTGCCTGATTCCCCTCTGGTGTGGCTTATTCCGTAATCAGGATTGGTTTAGCCTAAGGGTCTCCAGCCGACAGGGCAAGCCATCCTGTTACACTCACCTTTGGCAAATTTCTGACTTCGTCCAACAGAGTCGTGGGGAGGTGGGAATAAAGCAGTTCCAGCTGTACATCCAGCTCAAAAGTCACCCCGCAATCTCAGGGGAAGATAGCTAAGGGCATGGGGCCACCATGCACTGCTTATTGCCCTTCTGAACAGGAGTACAGTATACGGCCACAGCAAGTGCATACTGCTGGCTACAGCCTATATCTTAGCTTGGATAGTCCCATAACTGGCAGGCTACACCCCCTTGGGGGATAACAATACCTAGATATTATACAGCACTTTTCATCCATAGATCTCAAAGCGCTGAACAGGGCACACTAATGTAGATGCCACCCATTTAAACACTATGGGCCTGCTTCTGCTAAACTCTCATTGTCTTCAATGGAAGCAGGTTAAGCGCCTATGAAGGGACCCTACTCTGCTGCTAATGTGGGGAGAGTTTGGGGAAAGAGACCCTCTTTGCTTTCTTTTTCCCTACCCCCTTAGCACACCTGTGAAGCATAGGACAGGATTTTGCTCTGTACTTTTTGCACAATCTGCCAACACCTGGAGAAGGGAAAGCTCTTTGGCCTTGAAATGAGTGTACTAATAATTATTTGCTTGACTGATAACTAAATTATCTATATTGCTTATCTTTCATATATTGTATCTATAAATTCAATTACGAGCTTTGCTACTCTAAGCTCACTCTTTTCAGAGTGTGATGGAGAGTGTGATTATTTATTTTTAATTAAGTCCAATTTAATGTTTGCACAGGAAAAGTGGGTCACCTGCAACAACTTCTTAAGTTTTTTTTAAACAGCAAATATGAAAAACTAGAATGCACTAATTATGCAGTTACTAGGGAAACAGGTTAGAACAAAATAATATAAGACAGATATGCTCTCATTCTAAGGTTTTAATCAGCAATAAAAAAATCTGTCAGATTTTAGGGTAGCAACAAAGAATATTAACTGTCATCTCCATGCAAGGGTTAGTGTTGGCACAGACATGAATTCGAGAACCACAAGGGGAAGGAGTCAACAGTTCAGCAGGAGCTCTGGTTTCACAAACAGTGCCATTAACCAAACAGAAAATGGACCAGCTCTAGATGGCCCTGATCTAAAGTCAACTGGAGCCAGTGAGAGTCCTTCCATTGATGTCAATGGGGCTATGGATCAGGTCCTAACCAGGTAAGTATGGAACTAGTTTATTCATCCCAGGAGAAAAATAAATCACATTATCTTTCCAAAATTCAGATGAAAAGGCTGTTTCACAGACAGATCCTGGCCAAACTATGGGATAATAATGAGACAATTTGTGACAAATTCATAGAAAAATAGAACAAATGAAATAGATAACACATTTCATTTCTCTAGAGAGGTTTAATAGGCAAGATGAAAAAAATTATACATTCTGAAAGAGAAAACATGAGCAGAGACAGATCTGTAGACTTCCTCTTGCAGTGCTATATTTGATATTTGTAAGTTCAAACAAATGCAAACCCTTTGGAAAAGTCCTAAAAAAATTAGAGTGAAAGACCACCTTTCTTCTAATAAATTTTATAGGATGGTTGAAACATTCTATAGAAAGGTGATCTTCCTTTTAAATTAAATTCATATTTAGAGTAATTTATCCATTTGGTTGCAGTAGGACATTTCCACAAAAGAATAAACCCATATTATGCAGGATAATATCACTAATGCCCTGTGGTCTCTGAAATTTCCTTATCTCCAGACCCAAACATGTACAGAAAACAACTTTCAGCCTATCTGCAAATAATCTAGAAGTCTGATTAATAATGATCATTGCCCCAATCTAGTGCTGCCTCCTTCACACAACAGTACCTGAGCATTCTCCACTGCAACCACCTGAAGCAGCCTTCCCGTATCTCTTAATCTGACCATTTCTTTAAATCTCCCTTGGAAACATTTTTTTTGTCCCTTACCTATACATGTTACTTAAGCTATTCCAATTTTTATTATAGAATGCTCTGTGTGTTTTTAACTCTGTAAATCATCCCAGTATATAGGAAATAGAATTTCTCATATCATATTTTACTGTTGGTCCAACAAGGCCAGTACTTGCCTCTGGCAGTCGCCTGTTACTTCAGAGTAGGGTGGAAAAATCCCACAACATAATGCACCTTTACCATTGTGTCAGACTATACACAGGAGAAACAAATTATCTCCTGTCCTTTGTGCTGTTCCACAGAGAGTTTGTATTTTGCAGAGAGTGTGCATTTGACACTAAAATTAATTTTAATGTAAACATTATATAACTCTAACACAAGAGCAAACAGAACCAGAGGTTGATTAGTAAAGAACGGAATTATCAGACACACGCACGAATATGATTTGCTGGGCAAGAGTCAACACAATTTTCATACAGGGAAATCATGCCTTACTGATCTATTACAATTATTTGAGGGAGTCAACAAACCTGGGGACAAGGGTGATGCAGTGACTATAGTGTACTTGGACTTTCAGAAAGCCTTTGACAAGGTCCCTCAGCAAAGACTCTTAAGCAAAGTAAGAAATCATGGGATAAGAAGAAGGTCCTCTCATGGATCAGTAAAAGCCAGGAAACAAAGTGTAGGAATAAATGGTCAGTTTTCACAGTTAAGAGAGGTAAATAGCAGAGTCCCCCAGGGATCTGTATGGGGACTAGCGCTGTTCAACATATACATAAATGACCTGGGAAAAGGGGGTAACCAGTGAGGTGGCAAAATATGCAGATGATACAAAATTACTCAAGATGGTTAAATCCAAAACAGACTGCAAAGTATTACAAATGGATCTCACAAAACTGGATGACTTGGCAATAAAATGGCAGATGAAATTCAGTGTTGATAAATACAAAGTTATGCAAATTGGAAAACACAAACCCAACTTTAAAGATAAAATGATGGAGCCTAAATTAGCTGTTACCACTCGAGAAAGACCTTGGAGTCATTGTGAATAGTTCTCTGAAAATATCCACTCAATGTGCAGCAGCAGTCAAAAAAGCTAACAGAATGTTAGGAACCATTAGGAAAGGGACAGATATTAGGACAGTAAATATCATAATGCCACTATATAAATCCATTCCATCCAGACCTTGAATACTGTGTGCTGTTCAGGTCTCCCCATGTCATATTAGAATTGGAAAAGTTATAGAGAAAGGCAACAAAAAAGATTAGGAGTATGGAAGAGCCTCTATATGAGGATAGATTTAAAAATATGGGACTGTTCAGCTTGGAGAAGAGATGACTAAGTGGGGATATGTCAGAGGCCTATAAAATTATGGATGGTGTGGAGAAAGTGAATAAGGAAGTGTTATTTACCCCTACACATAACACAAGAACCAGGGGTCACCCAACGAAACTAATAGGCAGCAGGTTTAAATAGAACATAAGGAAGTACTTCTTCATACAATGCACAGCCAATCTGTGGAATTCATTGCCAGGGGATGCTGAGAAGGCCAAAAGTATATCTGGGTTCAAAAAACAATTAGATAAGTTCATGGAGGATAGGTCCATCAATGGCTATTAGCCAAGGTGGTCAGGGATGCAGCCCCATGCTCTGGGTGTCTGTAAGCCTCAATCTTACGAAGTAGAATGATGGAATAGATAATAAATCCCTGTTCTGAGATGGACAAATCCTCTGCCCAGTGCTTAAGCCAAGTAGGTGCTCAGGAAATAGACAGATGTAGGGACAGGCACAGAGGAGATAGACAATTCCTCCTCTTTCAGGTGGAGGAGCCGTTTTACTAAGGCTACTACAGTCCAACAGCTGGAATGAGCTCTGTAGCTCTTATGCATCTCCACCTGGCAAGTGGGGAGAGACAAGGATGGGCAGATCCATGCAACAACAGGTTCCCTGTAGCTGCTTTTCCCTCGCAATTGCTCCTTCCTGTGCACTGCCACAAAGGGAGCCCTCATTTATCTTCATCAAGAGCCTGGCTGCTGAGTTCTCCAAATAATCTGCAGTCTTCTGATCAGCTTGGAGTCCATCAAACAGTATTCAAGCTTGGATCCCATAAAAAGCATGAATTACTGCCCAGGTCAGCTTTCAGGAGGACAGGGTGAAACCTCGCAATGTTGTTGACAGTATAAGAAAATTTGGATACACCTGAATGTGTTCTAGCATATTTACACCCAGACTGCTGACAGACGAGACTGATATGATTTTACAGTGGTTGCCATTAAAATGGATACAAATGCCTCTGTAAGTTATTGTTTGTATTACTAATGTAGCTGTGTTGATCCCAGAATATTAGAGAGACACAGTGAATGAGGGAATATCTTTGAATGAGGACCAACTTCTGTTGGTGAGAGAGACAAGCTTTCGAGCTACGCAGAGTTCTGACCTAAAGTTTGTCCAATACAAAACGGTACTTCACCCACCTTGTCTCTCTATGTAAGTTATTACAAGGTTAATTCCTAAGGGGAATTCCTCAAATACCATGGACCTCCTTGCAAAGGAAAAGTTGCAATGATTTTAATGGCAACTACTATAGAACTATTTAGGTGAGAAAATAATTGAAAGGATCGAGATCAACCATTGCTTGGGACTCAAACACATTATTTCAGTTTTCCTGATTAGTTTTCTTTTTTTAAGTGCTGTGCCAGCCAGAAATTTATACCCAGAAGACAATAGATCACAGTCTGAGTCTCCTAAGCTGCCTACCATACCAGCAAACTTAGAAGCCAGTGTAGACAGGACTCAGTAATAATTTTTACCATTATTATCTAACTTAGCCATTGCTGGAAGAATAGTGATAAGACATCCCATACATTTTAATTATGTCACTCAGAGGAAGTACAAAACTCTTTGACCTCTGGTGCAGAAATTATGTCCTGCTTCCAGAAAGCTCAGAAATTAAAATTAGCAGTATTAGCTACATATTATAAAGAGATCTCAGATATTTCCTTAAAATGTCATCAATTAAAATTAGCAATATAGAGACATTTGGGATATTTCTTAATGTTATCATTATTATTCTTTATTGTTTGTTCCCCCATCTAATTCAGATCTCCATTGTGTGAGGCACTGTACAAACACCTATAAAGACACACTGCCAGCTTTAAAGACTTTGTGATCTAAATAAATAAGACTGACAAAAGGCTGGGGAAAGGGATACAACACACAAGCACAGTGATTAGGTTGATGGTTGGGCAAATGTCAAATTAGTTCCATGTTTGTTAGGATGCATCATAAAGTAAAAAGCCTCAAAGACCCCTGAACCCAGATCATTAATCCATATTTTTTCTTTTAAATATTTTGTTCCAAACTACAAAGACTGAAAATTTAGACAAGCTGAACACAGTAATCTTTATTAGGTAAGATGTAGACTATAGTGTTGACTAAATTATGCTCTCAGATATTCATGGCTCTGATTTAAATCATCTATCCCTAAGAAATAATTTGTTAAATAGGTGTCATATATTCTGAAAAGCAGCAGAGGAAATGAGTCAACCCTTCTCTTATTAATCATGGGAACCATCTGAATGAGGAAAAGAAGAGTAAGACAAATGTAAGCAGACAAGAAAACTCAAAAGAGAGCAGCCAGAATTGAGAAGCATCAGTAATATGATAACACATTATGGTATCATCTAAAGCAGACACTCTGTAAAAACAACAGGTCAACTAGAAATAACAATAATTAGGCTTAGGTTTAGGAAGTTTAAAGGAAAAAAATAGTATTGTGAATTCAGACAGTGAAAAACAGCAGCTGTATATATAGAATAAATTGTATTGAGAAGGGAGCCCTAGAAGCTACTGTACTATCCCATATTTAAGAAGACTGAAAACTTTTACAGTGCAGAAAAAGGCTTTAAGGGCCAGAACCTCAGCTGGTGTAGACAGTTGTAACTCCACTGGCTTATATATTAGTTATATACTGTAAAGGATCTGACCCTACAAGCATTTCATCTTCAAAGAGAAAACTCTCTTGGGACAAAGAAGTTTTGTAACTACCCACAGAGTCAGAGAGGGGTATTTTTGCCAAATCCCCAAATGGCAGAAATCTGAGATGCTGTATTTGAGAAACATTAACCTCAGACTATTTGCCTAGACAGGAGAAAATAAGGAAGCAAGAACTGAGAATAGCAAGTCATTGATCACCAGGAGGAAACAAATTGGACCTGATTGCAAGAGCGGAGATGAAACCAGACCAAAAGAGAAGAACCTCAGTTTTTGATCTGGATACATTTCTACCCATCCTCCAAGACATCCTGGGAGATGAGAACAATCAACAACCAGAGACTTCCAGCAATTTCACCCTGAACCTAAAACAGAGTACAGTGTAGATATCTGGCACATATCAGACAAAGTATAGCCTAAACACACATCGAACCTGAGAATTCCACTAAAATTGTGATGCAGCTGAAAAGAGTAAAATGTCTAGTTGATGGAAAATGTCTGAACAATGTAGTGAAACCCCATACCTGTGCATGCTGCAGAGCCAGACAGAATGAGAAAATGAACTTTACCATCCAAGTAATTTATTTTAAAGGCATTTTACTATCTTGGGGCCATTCTAGCTCATGCTGCAGATCACCTTCTGTCTATTTATCTATGTATTTACATGGCCCTCTGTGACGGACTACACCCCTGTGATTCACACCCTCCACACTGTTGTAATAATCTCTGCACAATGTATGCCTTTTAAAGTATCATTTGAAAACCCATAATTTGCTGGCCAGTATTGTCCTGGTAAAATATGTGTGGAAACATTGTATGTGAGGTTATAAGATTCCCAGATACGATATTATTAACACCTGTTGCAAACCCCACAACCCTGGCCAGGCAGAAGTCAGGTCTGTCCTAAACAAAGGAAGGAATGTGTGCTTCCCTTAATGTGCATTTAAGCAGTTAACAGCGTCATCAAGCAAGAAGAGAAGACAAAGGAAGTTCAAACAAGTGAAAAAAAATCAGGGAATATTCTTCCACATAGACTCTTTGTTTCCCGGGTTTCAGCTGGAAATGTTTTTCAAGAGGGGGACTGAAACTATAAAATGGAGGGATGAACACCCCCAGGCACCCACCTCTCTCTTTGCATGCCCATCGCATTCACTGCAACTGAAGAGACAAAGGAAGGTTTCTGGGAGAGGGGTCCCAACCTAAAGAGTTTGGTCAGTAAGACTGCTGAAAGTATGTGCTGAGAAAACTTTTCTTTGAATCTAATGTAGTTTGTTAATTTAGGCACCAGTAAGTGTTTTATCTTTATTTTTTTGTAACCATTTCTGACTTTTATGCCTCATTACTTGTACTCACTTAAAACCTCTCTCTTGTTAGTTAATGGATTTGTTTTATGGCTTTATCCAATCCAGTGTGTTCAAATTGAAGTGTCTGGGTAACTCCATTTGGTGTAACAAATTGTGTGCATATTATTCCCTTAAAGGAATAACAGACTCGATATATTTGTACCTTCTAGGAGAGGGTTGGGCAGTACAGGACATATGTTTCTGGGAGAAAATCTAGGACTGGGAGTGTGCTGGGGTCACCCTGTAGTAATTTTTAAGGATGATAAGAGCCAAAGGGTGGTTGGCTGGCTGGCTGCAGCACACACAGACAAAGTTGGGAGTAACTTACATGCTGGAGTCTCTTTGTGGGCAGTCTATGTTGGAGGCTACAGCAGCAAGGCACCGTAAAGGGCACCCCAGGTTACAGGGCAAGGGTGACACAGCTACTCCTTTGTCTGATTGTACCCTGATATGTCACCCCCTCCCATCTCCTTAGTATCAAAGCACACTGCATCTCATGGTCTTCAACTGGACAACTTGCTTGAGTAATATCACACTATGATCACTCCGAAAGCTAGAACCATGCTGGAGAGGACCCTGAAGGATGCCATCTGCTGCCAATACGTGGAAAACCTGATATGGAAGCTACACCACAAGGCGTTCGAGGTGATGTGCAAATGGGACACCAGCAACCACTTTCTCCCCGGGGGCAGCTTCACCTGATTTGCCGACTGGAGGTTCATCCACAGGACCCAGCTCAACTGTGTCCCACTGAATGGAGCCATCCGCCATGGGAATTGGGACAAGTGATGCAGGAAGTGCAGTTACGCCAACAAGATGCTACTCCACATCCTGTGTAGCTGCAAGCCCCATTTGAGAGCTTGGAAGCTGCGACACAATGCCATCCAAGATCGCCTGGACAGACCCATCCCGCCACCTGTGGGGATGGTTGCCATAAACTCTGCCATCCCCGGAACTGACAGTCAACTGCGACCAGACATCGTCATCACCAATGAGGACCGGAAGATCATCATGGTGGACATCACAGTGCCATTCAAGAACAGGACCCCGGCCTTCCACAATGCCCGAGCTCGAAAGGTAGAGATATACGCCCCTCTGGCCGAAACCTTGAGAGCTAAGGGTTACCAGGTCCAGACACATGTACTGATCGTCGGAACCTTGGGCGCATGGGACCCCAGTAACGAGCAAGTGCTGAGAGAATGCGGAATCAGTCAACGCTATGTTCGGCTGATGTGGCAACTCATGGTGTAGGACGTCACCAGGTGGTTGAGGGACATCTACATAGAACACATCACTGGGCATCAGCAATACCAGGAAGGATGAGCTGGAGTGCCAATGAAAAGTAACAAATACTTTCCTCATGGATTGTATTTTCTAAGTGGACATCAGCAATACCAGGAAGGATGAACTGGAGTGCCGATGAGAAGTAACAAATACTTTCCTCATGGATTGTATCAACCTAATTCTCAATTATTGAGTGACAATCTCCACTAATTGATATATTCTCCTTTCCACAACCAAATCTCTATAGAACTTTTCATGAGTGATGTACCCGAGTATTTGGATTCTAATATCTAAACTGTATTGTTAAATCTATTCACCTAATTTGGGTTATTGCTGATTATGTACTCTATGTATCAAATGACTTTTAAAAACTAACTTTGTATTTGTAGATAATCTAAGCACTATACCTAGATGTACAGATACTTTTTTCCCAACCTATGTATTATATATTTTTTAACATTAGCTTTAATAAAAAATTTAAATATGCTAGCCATTGAGAGTAAGGGAGGCAGAACTGGGATGATAACATCCATTGGCCACCGGGAGCTGCAGGCAGCTGTGCAAATGCAAACAAACTGTTTGGTGCCCCTACAAAGGATTACCCTGACGGGCCGCGTGCAGCTCACGGGCCACAGGTTTCCCACCACTGCTCTGGACTATGGACTTATACAAATGGAAGCATTCTAACCAAAGGACTGAGGACCTTCCAATGATTTGGAAGCAATCAGAGATTTAACAAGCCAGCAGTCTATTCCGTCACTGCTACAAGCCTGAACCAAGATCTTTGCAATTATTGTACGTATTTGATTCCTTTAATTAATTTTAACTCTCATCTTTCTTTCTTTCTTTGTTTCTTTTTATAAATAAACCTTTAGATTTTAGATACTAACAGATTGGCAACAGCATGGATTATTGGGTAAAATCTGAGTTATATATTGACCTGGGTCTGTGGCTGGTCCTTTGGGATCAGAAGAACCTTTTAGTTGATTAAATAAGTTTTAAAGAACCACTCATCTTTAAGTCTAGTGTTTTTGGTGGTGATGCAAGGACTAGATTGCCTAAGGAAACTGATTTTCTGACTTCTTGTTAGCCAATGTGTTGAAACAGAACTTTACTTTTGTTGCTGGTTTGGTATATCTTATGGGAGAATAACGACCAGTTTTGGGGTGTGTCTGCCCTATTTCTCAGCAGTTTGTCCTGGATTTGGTATGCTCAGTTGTGACCCATGGGGGCTGTCATAAATATAAAGGGAAGGGTAAACCCCTTTGAAATCCCTCCTGGCCAGGGGAAAGCTCCTCTCACCTGTAAAGGGTTAAGAAGCTAAAGGTAACCTCGCTGGCACCTGACCAAAATGACCAATGAGGAGACAAGATACTTTCAAAAGCTGGGAGGAGGGAGAGAAACAAAGGGTTTGTGTGTCTGTCTGTAGTCGTCTTGGCCGGGGACAGAACAGGAATGGAGTCTTAGAACTTTTAGTAAGTAATCTAGCTAGGTATGTGTTAGATTATGATTTCTTTAAATGGCTGAGAAAAGAATTGTGCTGAATAGAATAACTATTTCTGTCTGTGTATCTTTTTTGTAACTTAAGGTTTTGCCTAGAGGGGTTCTCTATGTTTTTTAATCTAATTACCCTGTAAGATATATACCATCCTGATTTTACAGGGGGGATTTCTTTATTTCTATTTACTTCTATTTTTTATTAAAAGTCTTCTTGTAAAACACTGAATGCTTTTTCATTGTTCTCAGATCCAAGGGTTTGGGTTTGTGGTCACCTATGCAAATTGGTGAGGCTTTTTACCAAACCTTGTCCAGGAAGTGGGGTGCAAGGTTTTGGGAAGTATTTTGGGGGGAAGGACGCGTCCAAACAGCTCTTCCCCAGTAACCAGTATTAGTTTGGTGGTGGTAGCGGCCATTCCAAGGATAACGGGGGTAATATTTGTTACCTTGGGGAGGTTTTGACCTAAGCTGGTAAAGATAAGCTTAGGAGGTTTTTCATGCAGGTCCCCACATCTGTACCCTAGAGTTCAGAGTGGGGGAGGAACCTTGACATGGTGGCACAGTGGTGGGATTAACCTGAAATCATTTTGAGACCCAGTTGAGATTTTTTGAACTAGAAATACAGATTTTAAAAAGGAATTTTTAGGAAGTCCAGAAGGCAGCTTTGAAACTGAAAGCAGCTTGGTTTCTCTCTGCTTTGTGGCCAAGCAGAGACAAAAGGGGATTATCTTGTGAATTGCAGGTTTTCTTGCCTGGAGGCAGGGTACTTAACTCCTGCAGGGAAATTCACAGTCTTCCAACCCAGAGGTTTTTTTTTTCTTTTCTTCCTAAAAGTAAATAGGGGGTGTGTGCTCTACCCATTTGCCTGGAGACAAAAGTGGCAGGGTTTTTTTTTAGGATTTTGATTTTTTTTTTTTGTTTTACAAGGAGCACAGGTTTGAAAAGAAATTTTTTTTTTTCTTTGGGCTGGGTAAGCAGTTTTCCAAGTAGTTGGAGGTTTTTTGCTTTAATTTGGGCCCAGAGCAGAGACAAGGGAATTGTCTTTTTCTGTAGGCTGACAATCACTATCAGAGAATAGGTACTCTATTCCAGCACAGCAAAAGTTTACAGCCAAGTTTTGTTTGTTTATTTCTAAACCTCGGGTGTAAAGTTAGTTAAAAACAGAGAGGTTAGAATGGCCAAATCCTCAGCTCGACTACAGCTGGAATTAGCCAAATTTCAGGCTGAGGAAAAACAAAGGGAACATGAAAGACAGATAGAACTCATGCGGCTGAAGGAGGAGGAGAAGGAAAAAGAGAGGAAGCATGTGGAGGAGATGGAGAGGATAAAGGCCCAGCAGAATATACTAACAAACCCTAGCAATCCTTCTCCAGGTACCACTTCCCATCCCAGAAAGTTCCCCACCTACAAGGCAGGTGATGATACTGAGGCCTTCTTAGAAAACTTCGAAAGGGCCTGCCTTGGGTACAACATCTCTACTGACCAATACATGGTAGAGCTGAGGCCGCAGCTCAGTGGACCCTTAGCTGAGGTGGCAGCTGAAATGCCTAAAGAACACATGAACAAGTATGAACTGTTTAAATCCAAGGCGAGAGTCAGAATGGGGATAACACCCGAGCAGTCTCGTCGGAGGTTCAGAGCCCTAAGGTGGAAACCAGACATGTCATTTACCCGACATGCCTACCACATTTTAAAACATTGGGATGCCTGGATATCAGGAGCAAGTGTTGAATCTCCAGTAAATTTGCCCTTCCTAATGCAAATGGAACAATTCTTAGAGGGTGTTCCTGAGGAAATAGAAAGATACATCCTAGATGGGAAACCCAAAACTGTAATTGAGGCAGGAGAGATTGGAGCCAGATGGGTGGAGGTGGCAGAGAAGAAGAAAACTGGTCGCAGTTGGAGCGGAGACCAGAAGGGACCACCCCAGACCACACCCTATTACCGGGGGCCGCCCAAAGCCCCACCTACCTCCCAAAGAACCCTCCAGACCCCTTATCGTCCCACCACCCCGTTCTCCAGCAACCCTCCTCGCCCCAGTGACCCGTCAGCTGGACGATGTTTTAAGTGTAACGAGCTGGGGCATGTAAAGGCCAACTGCCCCAAGAACCCCAACAGATTACAGTTCATTGCACCGGAATCACACCAGAGGTCCACAGGCCCAGATACCTCCCAGATACCCTTGGAGCGGAGGGAAACTGTGAGTGTGGGTGGGAAGAAGGTCACCGCGTGGAGGGACACCGGAGCACAAGTGTCAGCTATCCATGCTTCCTTAGTGGACCCCAATTTAATCAACCCAGAGATCCAAGTGACAATTCAACCCTTCAAGTCCAACTCTTTCAATTTGCCTACAGCCAAGTTGCCTGTCCAGTACAAGGGCTGGTCAGGAATGTGGACTTTTGCAGTCTATGATGATTATCCCATCCCCATGCTGTTGGGGGAAGACTTGGCCAATCATGTGAAGCAGGCCAAGAGGGTGGGAATGGTCACCCGCAGCCAGGCTAAACAAGCCGTGAGGCCTAGCTCTGTTCCGGAAACTTCTATCAGGACCCAGTCAGAGGTGATGGACCTGGACCCCAGGCCAATGTCTGCAACAGCAGTAGTGGATCCAGTCCCAGAGACCCAGACGGAACCAGTCCCAGAACCGGAACCAGCCGAACAACCAACACCAGACCCCGTGTCAGCACTGAATCCAGTACTTGCAACCTCAACACCAGAGGGCCCCACCGAACCTGAACTGGCAGCAGCCGATAACCCGACCCAAGAGGCTCAGCCGGAGCCTGAATCCCAACATAGTGCACCAGCGGAGAGCGGTTCACAGTCAACAGAAACAGCTCCATCCCCTATATCGCTTCCAGAGGGACCAAGCCTAGGTCCACAATCCCATGAGGAACTGATGTCTCCAGCATCAAGGGAACAGTTCCAGACCGAACAGGAAG
Source organism: Lepidochelys olivacea (assembly GCF_965140295.1). Taxonomy (NCBI): domain Eukaryota; kingdom Metazoa; phylum Chordata; order Testudines; family Cheloniidae; genus Lepidochelys; species Lepidochelys olivacea. Next base: position 165,946,106 of record NC_140413.1, read on the forward strand.
CAGATGAAAGCCTCCAGAGAGCTTGGACGGCGGCACGGAGCAACCCACTGCCTCTCAGCTCTTCTAATCGATCCAGGTTTGTTGTAGAAAGAGGACTTTTATACAAGGAAACTCTTTCTGGGGGACACCAGGAAGACTGGCATCCTCAGAGACAGTTGGTAGTTCCAACTAAATACCGGGCCAAGCTCTTGAGCTTAGCCCATGATCACCCTAGTGGCCATGCTGGGGTGAACAGGACCAAAGACCGTTTGGGGGGGTCATTCCACTGGGAGGGAATGGGCAAGGATGTTTCTACCTATGTCCAGTCTTGTGAGGTGTGCCAAAGAGTGGGAAAACCCCAAGACCAGGTCAAAGCTCCTCTCCAGCCACTCCCCATCATTGAAGTTCCATTTCAGCGAGTAGCTGTGGATATTCTGGGTCCTTTTCCGAAAAAGACACCCAGAGGAAAGCAGTACATACTGACTTTCATGGATTTTGCCACCCGATGGCCGGAAGCAGTAGCTCTAAGCAACACCAGGGCTAAAAGTGTGTGCCAGGCACTAGCGGACATTTTTGCCAGGGTAGGTTGGCCCTCCGACATCCTCACAGATGCAGGGACTAATTTCCTGGCAGGAACTATGAAAAACCTTTGGGAAGCTCATGGGGTAAATCACTTGGTTGCCACTCCTTACCATCATCAAACAAATGGCATGGTGGAGAAGTTTAATGGAACTTTGGGGGCCATGATACGTAAATTCGTAAATGAGCACTCCAATGATTGGGACCTAGTATTGCAGCAGTTGCTCTTTGCCTACAGAGCTGTACCACATCCCAGTTTAGGGTTTTCCCCATTTGAACTTGTATATGGCCGTGAGGTTAAGGGGCCATTGCAGTTGGTGAAGCAGCAATGGGAGGGATTTACACCTTCTCCAGGAACTAACATTCTGGACTTTGTAACCAACCTACAAAACACCCTCCGAACCTCTTTAGCCCTTGCTAGAGAAAACTTACAGGATGCTCAAAAAGAGCAAAAAGCCTGGTATGATAAACATGCCAGAGAGCGTTCCTTCAAAGTAGGAGACCAGGTCATGGTCTTAAAGGCGCTCCAGGCCCATAAAATGGAAGCATCGTGGGAAGGGCCATTCGTGGTCCAGGAGCGCCTGGGAGCTGTTAATTATCTCATAGCATTCCCCACCTCCAACCGAAAGCCTAAGGTGTATCATATTAATTCTCTAAAGCCCTTTTATTCCAGAGAATTAAAGGTTTGTCAGTTTACAGCCCAGGGAGGAGACGACGCTGAGTGGCCTGAAGGTGTCTACTACGAAGGGAAATGTGCTGGTGGTGTGGAAGAGGTGAACCTCTCCATGACCCTTGGGCGTATGCAGCGACAGCAGATCCAGGAGCTGTGCACTAGCTACGCGCCAACGTTCTCAGCCACCCCAGGACTGACTGAACGGGCATACCACTCCATTGACACAGGTAATACTCACCCAATTAGGGTCCAACCTTACCGGGTGTCTCCTCAAGCTAAAACTGCTATAGAACGGGAGATCCAGGATATGTTACAGATGGGTGTAATCCGCCCCTCTGAAAGTGCATGGGCATCTCCAGTGGTTCTAGTTCCCAAACCAGATGGGGAAATACGTTTTTGCGTGGACTACCGTAAGCTAAATGCTGTAACTCGCCCAGACAACTATCCCATGCCACGCACAGATGAACTATTAGAGAAACTGGGAAGGGCCCAGTTCATCTCTACCTTGGACTTAACCAAGGGGTACTGGCAGGTACCGCTAGATGAATCTGCCAAGGAAAGGTCAGCCTTCATCACACATCTCGGGCTGTATGAATTTAATGTACTCCCTTTCGGGCTGCGAAATGCACCCGCCACTTTCCAAAGACTTGCAGATGGTCTCCTAGCGGGATTAGGAGAATATGCAGTCGCCTACCTTGACGATGTGGCCATATTTTCGGATTCCTGGGCAGACCACCTGGAACATCTACAAAAAGTCCTTGAGCGCATAAGGGAGGCAGGACTAACTGTTAAGGCTAAGAAGTGTCAAATAGGCCTAAACAGAGTGACTTACCTTGGACACCAGGTGGGTCAAGGAACTATCAGCCCCCTACAGGCCAAAGTGGATGCTATCCAAAAGTGGCCTGTCCCAAAGTCAAAGAAACAGGTTCAATTCTTCTTAGGCTTGGCCGGTTATTACAGACGATTTGTACCGCACTACAGCCAAATCGCTGCCCCACTGACAGACCTAACCAAAAAGAAACAGCCAAATGCTGTTCAGTGGACCGGAAAGTGTCAGAAGGCCTTTAACAAGCTTAAAGCGACACTCATGTCTGACCCTGTACTAAGGGCCCCAGACTTTGACAAACCGTTCCTAGTAACCACAGATGCATCCGAGCGTGGTGTGGGAGCAGTTTTAATGCAGAAAGGACCTGATCAAGAATTCCACCCTGTAGTGTTTCTCAGCAAAAAACTGTCTGAGAGGGAAAGCAACTGGTCAGTCACTGAAAAAGAATGTTATGCCATTGTCTACGCTCTGGAAAAGCTACGCCCATATGGTTGGGGACGGCGTTTCCACCTGCAAACCGACCATGCTGCACTAAAGTGGCTTCACACCGTCAAAGAAACTAACAGAAAACTTCTTCGGTGGAGTTTAGCTCTCCAAGATTTTGATTTCGACATCCAACACATCTCAGGAGCTTCTAACAAAGTGGCTGATGCACTCTCCCGTGAAAGTTTCCCAGAATCAACTGGTTAAAATCGTCCTTGAGATGTGGAAAATATTGTTAGTCTTTATGTACTTGGTAGTATATTTAGAGATGCATGTGTCTTATTAACTCTGTTTTCCTAGAGCTCCAGGAAGAAATCCCAGCCAGTGTTTCACCCTAGCTGAGATTTGGGGGGCGTGTCATAAATATAAAGGGAAGGGTAAACCCCTTTGAAATCCCTCCTGGCCAGGGGAAAGCTCCTCTCACCTGTAAAGGGTTAAGAAGCTAAAGGTAACCTCGCTGGCACCTGACCAAAATGACCAATGAGGAGACAAGATACTTTCAAAAGCTGGGAGGAGGGAGAGAAACAAAGGGTTTGTGTGTCTGTCTGTAGTCGTCTTGGCCGGGGACAGAACAGGAATGGAGTCTTAGAACTTTTAGTAAGTAATCTAGCTAGGTATGTGTTAGATTATGATTTCTTTAAATGGCTGAGAAAAGAATTGTGCTGAATAGAATAACTATTTCTGTCTGTGTATCTTTTTTGTAACTTAAGGTTTTGCCTAGAGGGGTTCTCTATGTTTTTTAATCTAATTACCCTGTAAGATATATACCATCCTGATTTTACAGGGGGGATTTCTTTATTTCTATTTACTTCTATTTTTTATTAAAAGTCTTCTTGTAAAACACTGAATGCTTTTTCATTGTTCTCAGATCCAAGGGTTTGGGTTTGTGGTCACCTATGCAAATTGGTGAGGCTTTTTACCAAACCTTGTCCAGGAAGTGGGGTGCAAGGTTTTGGGAAGTATTTTGGGGGGAAGGACGCGTCCAAACAGCTCTTCCCCAGTAACCAGTATTAGTTTGGTGGTGGTAGCGGCCATTCCAAGGATAACGGGGGTAATATTTGTTACCTTGGGGAGGTTTTGACCTAAGCTGGTAAAGATAAGCTTAGGAGGTTTTTCATGCAGGTCCCCACATCTGTACCCTAGAGTTCAGAGTGGGGGAGGAACCTTGACAGGGGCACAGTTACACCATCATGTTTTCTTTCTGCAAAATGGGGCTAACATTTAGATAGTTCACTGCGGTTGCTATCATTTCCCAAAACATTCAGAAAAAAGATGTCTTATAAGTGCCATGATAATTTTTTGCCTCTAACTGTGTTTGGTTTCCTCCTATGTCAGTCCAGATAAATGGATGAGAACTCATTTTATACAATGAAAAAGAGAAAAGCAAATCTCCAGTGAAGTCACCACCCTATAAAACTGTCTGGCTATTTGACCCTATACAGAGGCTTCCTGAAAAATGAATACTACTAATTCTTGAATAACTAAATAAATACTCTAAGAGCAGCTCTAACTCTCCCAATACAAAAAAATCACACCAAGGATGCCAGAGCTGGAAGAGAATGACTAAGAGAAAGTAAATTTACAAGAAACAAAAAAATACCATTCTTCAGCATCTCCCTATGCCAGTCAAGATAGTTGGGAACGTAAATGGCAGTATCCAGTATCAGGACAGAGGATAGGCACCTAAAAACAAAGAACAACTGGTAGACTGCAGCTTCAGCGCTAATGGACACTCATCACCCACTATTTATTTTTCAGCTGAGCTATTATGCAGCTTTCCTTCCCAGTTTATGGCCCCTGCCTTCCTGCTGGCTGTTCCTTGGCCAGGCACAGGGTGGCCAGGAACTCCATACTATGTGAAGGACTGTTGGAGAGACTTCTGTGACCTACCCTTGCTCCTCCAAACTGGGGGTTCTTACCACCACCTGCCTTACACCAATTTCCGAGTGCATAGGGTGCTTCTGAAAATGTGTCTGCTCTGTGCATTTGGTGGCAGAAATCAGGTGCACAGTCATCACTACCCTGGCTTTTGCACCCAACCAATTCATCTGCATTATCAGTACAACTCCTAATTTTCAAACACCTTTGCACTGTTTGTTTGCTTGTTACATTGCTTTTGCAGATTCTGGCTCTGCACACATGCCTGCTCAAACAAATTTTCACTTTTGAAAATGTAGGCCCCCTGAGCCTATATTTGTCTGAGCAGAAGCAATGCTATAGCCACACAGAGCCCCATAAAATATCTCCCTATGCAGACCTCATAGTAGGATTGGGCCATAGGAGGAGTGAGATTCTTCCAAAGAATTTAAGGAGTTTAGAACCACAAGTCCCATTGAAAAAAATCAATGGGATTTGTGCTCCAGAATCCATAAAGTGGTTTTGAAAATCTCCCTCTACTCTTTATTTCTTCCCAGCACAAGTTTTCCAGTTAGTTTTCAGTGGGAGCAAGCTACTGGTGATAACAGGAACATGAGAGAAAGCAGCATAAGGAAGGCAAACATACATAACATATTGATGGATTTTCTTTAGACTCTTCAGTGATTGATACTATGTTGTATCATGCTAATAATGATAAAGCGACTCTGACTAGACACCATCTCCACCTCATTTCTTTCTTCAAGAAATCTATTGGCACTATCATGCTCTCAATCTGAGTGTACGTCCTATTTCTTGAGCAATGAAATTGTAGTTGCTTTTCAAATGATTAAAGACCACAGAAATGGTAGAATCCATAAATCTAAGAGGTACTATTTTTATATCAGGTTAGACAAGCTTTTTTTATTTTTGTTTTTAAAAAAACTTAACTGAAAAGCTTTTATCTTCCAAAACCTCAGGTCAGCATCCTGTCTTTCTACAGCAGCATCACTAAAACATAAAACAGTACAGGGAACTGCACTTCTTGTGCTACTGTAGGCATTAGCGAGGTTGTCAAATCTAGCAGGAGAAATACATGAATACTGAATTCATATTTTGATGAGTAAGTAAAGGAGGAACTGATTTTAGATTATATTTGGCCAGGTTCTCAGTTGATGAAAACTGGCATGGTATTATAGCAAATAAATAAAAATAAAATTGGCTACTATGGGACAGATTTCCAAAATTGCTCAGCAAGAGATCTTCAAGTACTTAGTACCCAAAATTGAGGCTAGATTTTCAAAAGAAAAGGCACCTAAATAAAGGTTTTACTTTTGTGATGCTGGCTGACCAGGTCATGCAAGAGTATATTTGGACCTATTCACTTGTATATTAGAATAGATCAGTAATGCTCAACCTGCAGCCCAATCAGCACACAGCTGGGGCCCATGTGATCATACAGGTGTCAGGGCCATACAGGTAGTATATATATATTGTGTGGATGCGGCCCAATAACATATAGAGAGCTGCATATGCGGCCCACCATGGTAAACAGGTTGAGAACCACTGGTATAGATCAAAATGCATGTAAATATAAGTATATGCAGGTGTTTAAACTTCACAAAAACTAGTGGAATGTTACTTGTATTGTTTTCACTTACCTGTTCCTGTTATAATGTAATAGTAAACATTTACATTATGTATACCCACCCATCAAAGAAATCTTGTGAAATGCTAATGAAGAACTTAAGGACTTTAACAGAAAATGCTAATTTCAGAGCAAGTGGCCATTATGTATGATGGTCGGAGGTCAAAAGACTAAGTGCATTCTTCACTCACTGTCATCAAAGGAGAAGCCCATGTGGGTAGGGACACTGTCAGCTTGCTTTCTGTGTGAAGAAGCTATAAATATGGATTCTAAGAAAGATCCTTCAGCTCTGAATTGTTTGGACTCTTACAGGGAAGTGCACCAGAAGCAAACCAGAGATCCCCAGAAACAATCTGGGTACCCTGAAAACACTTTTGGGAAACTGGCAGTTTATTACATCACTGCCACCTTTTGGAATTACAAACTGTGATTCACCTGTACATATATTTTACCTGCTTTAACCTCTCAATAATTCTTGTTCTTTTTTCTTAGCCAGTAAACCTTTAATTATTTTACTATAGATTTGGCTGTCAGCGTTGTCTTTGGTGTATAATCCAGAATACCAATTGACCTGGGGTAAGTGACTGGTCTCTTGGGACTGGGAGAAACCTTATGTGGTGTGATTTTTGGTTTAAGCGACCATTATCACAAAGTTCAGGTTGTCTGAGTGGCAAGATAGGCTGGAGAGTCTAAAGGGACTGTCTGTGACTCCCTGGTAAAACCGGTATAGTGATCCAGGAGTTCACATTTGTTACTGGCTTGGTGAAATCTAATTATAGAACACACCACCAGCTTGGCGTATCTGCCTGTTTCTGACAGTCTGCCCTGAGGTAGGCCTCACAGTCATGAGCCACTCCAGATAATGTGACAACTTTCAAAAGTGGCAACTTTCAGCAGCCAGTAACGCCTACTGTGATATTTATGGTCAGATTTTCAAAAGAGCTTAACCCCCAACATACTGAGCTTTTTTGAAAATTCTGACCTCTTATAACTATTTGACTGAAAGGTGAAGCCAAACAGCTGTGAATCGTGCAGCACAGGGTGGTAAATAAGTTAACATGGTCAAAGGAGAGTTTACCATCAGCTTACCCAGGAGATCTACAGACTACATAAAAGTGCTTTTATAGTGACCTTTAATAGATAAATACAAATCATGACTCAAAATCACATGCTTTCTTCTATACTTTGTAAATGAAGTAAAGCACAAGATCATGTAACTTTGCTGAGATTTCTTCCAGATGCAAAATCTTGTGACCCTCTCCCTTACAGAATTTGAGGCTCTGGTGGTTAATTTTACCAGTCCTGATGCAATTACTAAAACCAAGAAATAAATGAATGGGGTATTATTTTACTCAGACAAGCATCCTAGAAATAACTTTGCTACATTTAGCAGTTCTCTCATTTTACCCCAGTAGGCTTCACTTGCACCAGCATCAACTTACTATAATGTGAAAATTTCGAAGTTCCATACAGTGAAAATGGGAGACCATCTATTATATCACAGTTGATTTTTAACACAACAGCAATATTTTAGCAGAGCTAAATGTACAAAGTTGGATTTCCCTGTTGGATTCCAAAGTTGAATTCCTGAGGTAACTGAACCTATCCCTATCTCTCCCCTCACTCCCAAAGTCTGTCTCTTGTTCCCATTTGAGTCAGGCTGCTCCTCTTCCATGCTGCTTGATCACCAGCAGGTGAGCACTGAGAGCACACAATTGCTCTCAGTTCCTGTACTAAGCATCACAGTTCTTGGAAGCATCAATTACCGGGAAAGTACGGCTCAGTCCCAGCAGTCCAAGGATGGGGCATGCTCAGTACAGATGGAATCTTTGAGGAATTTAACTGCCAAACTCTCACAAGTCTCTTAACATGTGCAAACTGAGATTTTTTTTCAAACTTACAATTTGGTCAAATTTGGGTGGTTTTTATAGGAACACCAAAAGGCATTTCATAGAATCATAGAAGATTAGATTTGGAAGAGACCTCAGAAGGTCATCTAGTCCAACCCCCTGCTCAAAGCAGGACCAACCCCAACTAAATCATCCCAGCCAGGGCTTTGTCAAGCCGGGCCTTAAAAACCTCCTAGGATGGAGATTCCACCGCCTCCTTAGGTAACCCATTCCAGTGCTTCACCACCCTCCTAGTGAAATAATTTTTCCTAATAGCTAACTTAGACTCCCACACTGCAACTTGAGACCATTGCTCCTTGTTCTGTCATCTATCACCACTGAGAACAGCCGAGCTCCATCCTCTTTGGAACCCCCCTTCAGGTAGCTGAAGTCTGCTATCAAATCCCCCCTCACTCTTCTTTTCTGCAGACTAAATAAGCCCAGTTCCCTCAGCCTCTCCTCATAAGTCATGTGCCCCAGCCCCCTAATCATTTTCGTTGCCCTCCGCTGGACTCTCTCCAATTTGTCCACATCCTGTCTGTAGTGGGGGGCCCAAAACTGGACGCCATACTCCAGATGTGGCCTCACCAGTGCTGAATAGAGGGGAATAATCACTTCCCTTGATCTGCTGGCAACGCTCCTACTAATGCAGCCCAATATGCTGTTAGCCTTCTTGGCAACATAAGCACACTGTTGACTCATATCCAGCTTCTTGTCCACTATAATCCCCAGGTCCTTTTCTGGAGAACTGCCACTTAGCCAGTCGGTCCCCAGCCTGTAGCAGTGCACTTGTCTTTGTTGAACCTCATCAGATTTCTTTTGGCCCAATCCTCCAATTTGTCTAGGTCACTCTGGACCCTATCCCTACCTTCCAGCATATCTACTTCTCCCCCCAGCTTAGTATCATTTGCAAACTTGCTGAGGGTGCAATCCATCCTATCATCTAGATCATTAATGAAGATGTTGAACAAAACCAGCCCCCCGATTAACCCCTGAGGCACTCCACTTGATACCGGCTGCCAACTAGACATCAAGCCATTGATCACTACCTGTTGAGCCCAAAAATCTAGCCAGATTTCTATCCACCTTATAGTCCATTCATCCAATCCATACTTCTTTAACTTGCTGGCAAGAATACTGTGGGAGACTATATCAAAAGCTTTGCTAAAGTCAAGGTATATCACGTCCACTACTTTCCCCATATCCACAGATCCAGTTATCTCATCATAGAAGGCAATCAGGTTGGTCAGGCATGACTTGCCCTTGGTGAATCCATGTTGACTTTTCCTGATCACCTTCCTCTCCTCCAAGTTCTTCAAAATGGATTCCTTGTCCCTAGCAACACAGTCCCCTCCTCTGCCAAATTTCAATTCTCTACTCTCAAGTATGAAGGTGCTAGAGCTTTTCCTTGAATTAATTATAAGGTTTTTTTTTAACATGGGCATAACAATTTATTTTTCTGTAATCTTATTTTTAGAAATGGCTGAACGATTTCTGCTGAAACTTTTCAAAAATACTCATCCCAAAACTAACACCCAGCATGGAAAATTTCAGCCAAAATGGTTAAAGTTGGGTTAAGTTATAAGCGACCATAAATACCATCTTATAATGGGAAATGTTGGGCACCCTAAGTATAGACGACACTACCAGCTCCCTTTACAATTCAACAGAATAGAAGCAGAGATCTAACAGACATATAAAAATGAGAATGGAGAAGATAGTATCTACAAAGCTATTGAAGACAATGTTTTATACAAGAACTGGGGTGAGTGGATGGGAAGGCATGCAAGAAATTAAACTGAAGAAAAAACTGTGTGCTAAAGGCATGTAGATGTGATTTCTTTAAACAAAATAGTTCTTTATGTTAGAATCATATATTTTTGAAGATAGAAAAAATACACTGCTAAAGAGCAGAAATGAGGTGTGGGGAGTGGATTGTGTGCAAAGTAAGAGGCGGAGGGCCACTCTAGTTCCGGCTCCTAAAACCCCTCATCCCCTAGCAACCACCTATGAAATGTCTGTCATCACCACATATTCATAACACCATTTGCTTCTCTGCCACCTTCTGCCTGCACCACCCCGATGAGTATTTGCAACAGGTTACTCTCCCCTTCCACACAGAAACATATCCCTGTCTGAAGCTCCATGACTTCTACTTAACCCTTTGCATTTCCAAGCCAGTAATAGAGGGAAGGTTCACTGCTGTGGCTTGATGGTGCCTTAACTGGAACCCTTGATAGAAAACTGAGGAAGGTTCTCTGGCTGGCAAAATCCCATCGGTCACATACTGCAAAGGTCACAATGCAGAAAAATTTAAATAACTTGAGGAAGAGCCAGAGAAGAATTTGACTATAAATCCACTGACATCAAGAGATTTACAAGGGGGATGAACTAGGCTTATGATGTGGCATATGTTAATTCAAAGTAGACAAGCCTAAAGAGTGTTCTTGGCATTTTTCCATTTTAAAAGTCCCTGAGTTCCTCATCAGCAGAAATTTTCAGACACACAAAGATAGGTAGTAGAGTGTTTTTCTGATAACATCTCATACAGTCCTAATCATATTCAGATTTCCCTTTGCAATTGAGTCTGGTAAGGTGAAGTTCACAGCTGTATAGAATCTACATTTGTTTGCGTCTTTATTTTAAGAAATATCTATATACCAATTCCTTGTATGAAGTTAATTAGGCTCACACTTGGTGCTTTCTGACAGTAGGTTATTGCAACATCCTATTAATCTTTGACAGCCAGTTTCTGTAGCACTCAAGTAGAGGAATGCCCCAGAGGAATTTGCATCAGCAAAATTTAGTGCATTTATTCTAGGTTTGTTCAAGTGATAGCCTTGTATTGCAAAAGTCTGAACTATGCCAAGATGGAACAGAACATTTCTTGGCCAACTATTTTATATATTCTTGATCATTATGAAGTCTTAGCATGTATAACCAGGTAAACCAATACCAGCACTCCTTTGAAATGTAACATTTATACTGATCCTTGACAGCTCACTCACATGTTTATGGGAACAATATAAATGACCCCTCGTTCCAGGGCTTGTTCTAAATTGTGTGGATGTTTGGAGGGGAGATAAGTGTGGGTGGGAAGATGTTACTTCGTCTGTTTCATTTAAATTATATGGTGCCATTAAAAACTACACTGTATGCTTTTGCTGCTGGGTAGCACCAAAAATGAAAAAGAAAATAATTTGATGGAGATGAGTTCATGATACTACCTTGTCCAGCTGAGCCAAGGAGAAAGGTCATTTGCAAACTCAGATGTCTACAATGACTATTTGGCATTATACAATATGTTTGTGCTTTTGGTTACTGAGTTAACACATATTCCTTACAGCTGCAGTGAAAGTCTGCTAGCAAGGACAGTTAGCAGGACCATTTTATAACTGAGTCAAATCAATAAACTACACAACAAGAGTTGTTTAAAAAGTGCTGATTTCACAAAAAATACAATCATCCACAGAGTTACATTCTTCCACAGAGCTACATGCAACAGTCTTCATGATGAAGTTGTATTTGAACATATGTAGACCAGACATCTGATTACAAATGTGAAATTACAAAATTTAATTTTGTCTGCCAAATGCTAGTTCAGATCTGTAGACTAATGTGATCCGCCTTCTAGAATGCCAACAATTGTTTGCTATTTGCAATTGTTTCCTAAAACAGAAATAAAAAAAAAATCTCTGCATTTTATTTCAGGAAAATATGCATATTTCTTTATGCTTTATGATAACACTTGATATCTGTAATAAGAGTCTAGGGATTTGGAGCCAAAAAGCATGAGCATCTTAGTATTACAGTGTATTGGAAATTTAAGTTAATTATTGTCATGGATGGTATCAGTGCAAACTTTGGTGGCTTCAGGCACGGGATATGCATTTTCACCCAAGACATCAAGTTTCAGGTGCACATAATAACTCTGGATGGCAAGCCAGCCAGAACCCAAGTTGATGAGAAATGTAGAGGCTGGTGAAAAGAGAGTGAAAAGAAGACTGAGAGAATAAGGGAGAGAAAGAAATGGAACAATCTGCTTTGTTGACTTGGTTATAGAGGTTGCCAAGAAAATTCTTTGGCTGGGGCACCAATACACCTAAAAAGTATACTCCAGAGCTCAGTAGTTACCTGTGAAGCTCTGTGGAACCGTTAGATTCTTACATATGTGAGGACCTAAAAATAGGTGTGCAATGCAGCTGCAGCCAGTCCTTGAGACACCAGAGTCTACCCCACAACTGCTGTGTAAAATGTTACATTCTCTGGTGGTTTAAAAAATTACAGCTATTAAATATTATTCCTGTTGTTTGTGTAATTCTGATGCTTCAAGAAGTCATTGTCGACAGACTGGGGAAAAGGCGGCATTATTACAGCTGGCTGTGGTGGAGCTGGGATATTTGTTGGAGTCTACGGGCATTTTTTCATTATGAACGTTGTTACTGATGGATTTGTGTGATGAGAAAGCTGCCATAGGGAAAAAAGCCAAGTGAGCTCAAGGGACTGCAGAGGGTCTTGAAACTTTCACCTAACATGTTTCTTTTTACTTTTCTATATGTAGGTCTGACACTGGACTTCTGGAGAGAGAGTTCCCCTTTCCTCACCTGGTATCTAGTAGTGAATTTTCCTAGGATCTAAAATGTAAGGGTGCTTCTCATGGAGACAGGCCTATTAGTTCTTCTCCTTCCAGCTTCCTACCAAGAGCAGGCAAAACTGAATGTGCACAGGCAACAAGGATTGTCCAGAGCAGAAAGTAATGGTGAAAAAGCATTTTTCCGCCCTATCTGCAGCGCTACCTCAAGTTTGGTGTATTTCTTAACTTATTTTGTACAAAGGTCCTGGATCAAGAATGCCTTAATAGCATAGCTATAATGGGGAAAAGGAAGATACCTTATATTTTTCGTCATCCATAGTTCCCCAGGGAACTATGGTTAAACATGTGATCCAACCACCCTTTTTGATATGTCCCTCTATTGCTTACCTCTTTGCGAAGAGGTAACAGAGGGACATAGTTTCTATATGAAACTGAACAGGGAGAAATGAGTTCCAGGCAGCCATCATCTATTCTGTGTATATATCCCGAGTGGCCTTATTGTTTCCTATTTCTTTGCCATACCTGTAACAAAATCTTGCCCCCAGCAAGCACGGACCACCAGTGTTAGACTCTGAGGTCCCTTCTTGGGCCAGGATCTCACATTGCTGAACAAAGCTAAGACCAGTTCCTTCTGACATACTTCTCTCTACTTGCCACTACTCATACATTCCCTCTACTTGCCACTGAACATCAGCCATCTCTCAGCCATGCCCTCCCTGGCTCCTTTATGGTCCATTCTTGCTGGCTGACACGCTCAATTTTCACCCTCATCTCCCTCAGCAGCTGAGATTACAACTATCGGCTGGCTTTGCACTAGGGATTTCTGCACCCTTCACCTTTCTGCTGTTGGCAATAGGACCCTTCACTCACCAGCCTTGGGTGATGCTGAGCTGTTATCAAAGAGCTGTGTTTCCCCCAATGAGACTCCACCAGCCCCTGCCACACTGCTGTTGCAGTCAGACACAACCAACATAAAGGGTTCCTACATTCAAAATCTTGCTCTGCTCAAAGGGATACAGCAGAGACCACACGGGGCCATGGCATCTGCACCATCCTGCTCCTCTTCTCACACTTTTTTACAAGGCAAAGTCACCTATTTTTTTTAAAAAAACCCTAAAATTGAAATGTAATTAAAATTAAAAGTGTTAAACCCTGATCCTTCAAATAAATACTGGTGTGTTATCTTTGCTTTTTGTTTACTGGTTACTAATTCAGTAATTTTGGATACCCCAGTAAGAGAGCCATTAGTGAGATTTCGCTGCTGCTGCTTTCTTCTCCTCTCAGTCCAACCTCTCTCACCTAACTGCATACCTCAAATGAGAATTTCAAGTAATCACTAGCTTGACTTCTGGGTTTGAAAAAACTATCGCCCCAGGAACCCAGCTGCAAGGCACAGAGCTATAATGAATGCTGATAGCTTGTGCTTGCTTTGCCCACATCTTTCTGGGTTTGAGTGAATCTGAAACTGCAGATGAAATTCAAAGAATGTGAAACCATATGCATCAACAGCATCTAGAAAGTCTGTCAAAATCGGCATGGTTTGAACAGCTCTATCTACCTATGTACTCATGTTGCTCCATCACTACAGTATTTGAATTTACCCAATTGAAAACTTTTTTCCCCTTTAGTCCCTCTGCTTGTGTGGCAGAGAAAAAGGTTCAAACACCATGATGAATCCCTAATTATAGGTTTGTCAATCCCTCCAGGTAAGTGGTAGCCAGTCTACTTGACAGTGATGGATAAATATATAACAGGAATTGTATTCCTGGGAGAAGATTAAAACAAAAGTTCTATAGAGGCAAACCTTTCAGTTGCCTTAAGAATTCTGAGATGCCTAGATGCTACAGTGATGACTGTGGTAGAAATGATTCGATAAAGATCTATATAGATGAGCAATTAAGAAAATCAAGGAATGTGCTATCAGCTGTTACACTTAATAGCTATAATTTTCTGTAAATGGTAGTAATACCTTTTTCATGTATTCAAGTACATGGCTGAGGTATTGCTTGTTATTAAAGAATGAACAAATATAAGAAAATAATTATAAAGTTCCCTCTGGAATTCTGCATAGACTATCTGTAATGTTTGGTTGAGTCACCTGAAAACTCTTTGGGGATGTCCATGGCCTGCATTTTCAGTCTCATGAGCATTTAAAATATCAAGTTTGGTAACTGCCATCTGTCCCAAAATTGGCAGGAATGCCTCAGTTTCATCAAGTGATACTGAGTCCTGATATTACGGAGCCTGAAATACATTTAGGACAGAAATTCCTAAATGTATTTCAGGCTCTGTAATATCAGGACTTAGTATCACTTGATGACACGTCATCATGCTATAAGCAGTCAAATCACACACTGAGAATACTTTTTTTTTGCAGGACCAACAAAACTGCAGCAAAAAATGACACTAGTTCTGATTTCATCACTTCTCTCAGGGTTTTCATGGCAGCCAAATTTCCAGCACATCACAAGCCCTCTGCACCATCATCAATTTGCATCCCTTGCCTTGTCTACACTACTGGGATAAGTTGACCTAAGTTACGCTGCTCCAGCTACATGAACAATGTAGCTGGAGTTGACATAGCTTAGGTTGATTTACTGCGGTGTCTACACTGTGCTGCATCAACAGGAGACACTCTCCCGTTGACTTACCTTACTCCTCTCGTTCCAGTGGAGTACCGGAGTCAACCAGAGAGCACTCTGCCATCAATTTAGTGGGTCTTCATTAGACCTGCTAAATCAACCCCCCACTGCATCAACTGCAGCAGTGTCAATCCCCACAGTGTCAATCCTCTGTGTCACGATGAGATGATGCGGTGTCAAATATGTTACAATGTAAAGCCATGACTTTGGGAGGGGGTAACCAGCACATTTCAGAAGTGAGGATCATTTCTATTGCCTAATTCAGTTTAGTATGTAGTTTATTAATCTAGGAAGGATTAGAAAACAAAAGAACAAACAGTTCTTAATGTAGTGCCTGTATTACTTAGAAACAAATATAAGCTCTTGCGCAGGACAAGAGCTGGTCAGGAATTTTCCATCAGTGGAAAATGCAGTTTCTGCACATTTGAAATTTCTGAAGGATTATTTTGATTTTGCCAAAATGTTTTGATTTTCTGTTAGGAAAAGTGATACAAAATGTTTAATTTGGGGTCATTTCAACCCAAATCTAATTATTTTGGCTTATTGAACTGATCCAAAATGTTGCACTTGAAGTTAGTTCAGCATTAAACTGCATTTTCCTGTTGTGGCACATTGCCTCATGGGAGATATAATTCTGAGACCTAATACCCCCATTCTTTTCTATGGACCAGGCTTGCTGTCCAGAGTACTTCTCCTCTGTGCCTAAGCAGGATGGTACATTAAGGAAGTCATGTGGCTGCTTGAAAGGTCACCTGGCCTGAGAGTATATGGCCCTAGGAAAGAATTGGGGCATGGAACCTGAATTACAACTTCTATGTGCCACCATAGAGGAATGCAGTTTATTATAGAATTGACTCTAGATGAAACATTTTGGGACAGTTCAACAAACTGAAACAAAGCACATTTAGTTTCAGAAAAACCAAAATATTTTGTTTTGATAGCAAATGCCAAAATGAAATATTTCACCATTTCCAAATCTTTTATTTTAAATGTGTCATTCCACAAAAGTTTTTGATATTTCAATTCTTTGTCCTGATTTGGGTCACAAACAAACGGTTGAAATATCAGAATGTCCTGCAGGAAGGATATTTCGATTTCTCTCAGTTCTATTCAGGACTGTGCATGCCGGTTTATTTGGAACTAAATGCCTTATTTCTTCCTATTGTTTAAAATATTCAAAATAATAGGAAGAAATGAGGAATTTAGAAACAAAACCATAATGAACTAGAATAAGTTCTTGACCAATTCTAATACATATTACATCATTAAAGTGAGATTAATTTGAGGCAAAAAAGCCTATTGATATTAGATAAAGAAGGATGACTCAAGCCAATATCATAGCCTTGCTTCTGAATTCCCTTGATTTTGTTGGTATGCATTAGATTGACATTTATATTTTGATCATTTATTTTATGTTTCACTATAGGTGAAATCCTGGACTCATTGAAGAGAATATGAATTTTGCCATTGACTTCAATGGGCCAGGATTTCATTCTATATGCTGATTGTTTTGGTTGTTTATGACTTGCCAAAACATTACATACATACACATACATTATTATATAAATGCACATACACACACTCATGTATATGCACGGATATAAACTTACAGATAATAAATAGAGTATAAAATGCACCTATATAAAAAAGGAACTCAAGTCACCATATTAAACACAATTGAAGAGAGCATCCTTTTCCTGGAAGAAATGTATGTAAAGATTACATTACAATAAAAATGTTAACAGTGCTAAAATGATCTGCATAATTGCCTACATGCTGCATTTATAATTTTTTTTTAAATTAATAAATATTTTAGGGGTGCCAATTCTATCCCCTACGGACTTATCCCATAATTTAAAATATACAGGAGAACAAAAAGGACTGCCCATACATAAATTAATATCTAGGCTATAAGGAAGCTGCATTGTCTTGAGGTCAGAACAAAGGACTTAAAAAGTCAAATATTGTTTTTATTTACACCTGCACAGCAGAGCAATGGCTCTTAAGAGTTTGAAAGAGTCTAGGATGCCAACTGCTGAATAAGCATGTGACCACAGACAAATCATCTGGAAGCTCTGAGCTTCACTGACCCCAACAGGAACTTGCTGAAAAGCAAACCAAGCTGTTGCATGCTAGTCAGACTATCAAAACCATTTTTATAATGGACTTAGGGCTTGTCTTCACTACGGGGGTAAGTCAACCTAAGTTACGCTACTCCAGCTATGTGAATAACATAGCTGCAGTTGACGTAGCTTAGGTTGACTTACCCAGGTTTCTTCACTGCGCTGCATTGATGGGAGATGCTCTCCGGTGTACTTCCCTTACTATTCTTGGAGAGCTGGAGTACCAGGGTCAACCGGAGAGCACTCTGCCATTGATTTAGCGGTCTGCTACATCGACTGCAGCAGTGTCAATCTCCCCGTAGTGAAGACCAGCCCTTAGTAAGGTTAAATTGAATCCCTAGAGATTTTTCATCTCTCTTGGAATTTATAAAGGACAACAATAAAAATGCTTGATTGTAGAGATTTGCAACTCTGCATGTCTCAATGGCTTAATGCACATATTTGATTTAAAATGTCTAATATTGAGCTATTTTGATAACACAGCTACTAAATTCAAATATACTTTGTCCTCACAAAACTGCCATAGTTACTATTAATCCCCACTGCCACCCACACACACACATATTTAAAATTAAATTACAGCTCATGTACTGTAAAAATATAGTAAGCTGTGTCCTACCTATGGTGGTAATAACAGTGCCAGCGAAGAAGAAGGAACTTCCCAAGTCCCAGTGACTGATTTGAGATGTGTTTCTTAAAGGTATGATTCCTGCATTTATTGCTGACACTACGTGCTGCAAGTTTAAAAAAGATACTTGTCAATATTCATGAAACATAAACAATGATGTTAACATACATTATGCAGTAGATTCACAAAGATAAAGCCACTTATTAGATGTAAACAGCGAAAAAGAGAAAGGCTCATTTTGGTCAGTTGGAGTTTTGCCGTTGACTTTAATGAGGCCAGTATTTAATCCTTAGAGTAAATCTCAAACATAAAGGACCAATTTCTGCAGTCCTTGATGTCTACTGGAATTTTATTGTGTCAGGACTCCACAGTTGGACCTCAAGGCATCGAGCGCTTGATCCAAAGCCCACTGAAGTCAATAATAAGACTCTTATTGACTTCAATGAGTTTTGGATCACCCTAACTAGATGAAACAATTAGAATTAAAAATGTAACCCTTTCTCTGTATGCAGAAAAACACATATTACATGAACACTTTACATTTAGTTTCCCAACTACTGTTCACATTGACTCCATGGAACTATCTGCAAGTAAGGAAAGCAAGATTCGGTCCATAGTTTTAAAAAACAGAGCCACATCATCCCATCAGTTGTTAAGGAGAGATTCCCACTTATATCAGTGGAAAAGTCTGTTTTAAAATGCTGGTAAAATATGTCCCAGAGTAATTTTATGTCAAATAAATTCCAGTTAATTAAGAACATTCACAGAGGATAGAAAATGTAATAATTAAATATCTTTAATTGTATGATAAGGTTATTAAATCTTCAATATGATAACCACAAATTCAGAATTAAATATTATACAATAATTATCCATATAAGTTGACCTCTAGATTTATACTATTATATATGTAATACAGGTAATTACTGAAAATGTATTTCTCAAATACATCAGTTCTGTCAATGGAAATGAATGAGCACAATTATTGTGAAATTTACATTTTCACAAAAAATTCCCAGATCCTGCAGTGTCATCTCACTGAGATTTATCTTATCACAAAGAAGTCCCTGTGTAGCAGTTTCTAGTGCAGACCCATACCAGTATTTATTTTATTTTTAAACACCAAGAAATAATGCTATTTTAAAACTTATTAAACTGTTTTATGAAATATAAATTAAGGGTGTATTCTATAACATTCACTTAAAGCAGAACAAATTTTACAAGTGATCATTATAATGGTAATTGGTGTTTCAAAAACCAACAAACAGTACAATATTGAAGTGAATGTTTTAACTACCCAAGGCCTAAGCACAGGTATTGTGAACTTAGCTATTCCATATACTTATTCTGGAATAGCTCTCCATGTGGACATTCTTCCAGTGACTTTATTCCAGAATAATACAAAGTTAAGTAATTATTCCAGAATAAAATCACTTTTATTCTAACACACACTGGGGAATTATTCTAGAATAGAAAATTAATAAAATTAGAACTATTCTAGAATAGCTATGCCAGTCAATTTCTCTCCATATAGACAAGTCCTCAGAGCCAGCATGTTCAACTTGCTACTTTCAAAGGTCAGTTGCTTAAGTAGTAGCTGTTAGGAAGCCCAGGACTGCAACTATATGTCTTTAAAGGTTTTAATTTTGATTTGCTTTAAAAATAGCCATGGCAGATCTCAAAGGTCTGAAAATTCAGGTGTGTATCCAAAAGTTTGGATGCCTATTCATAACTTAACTCTAGTATGCTTTCCCCATCAGGGTGTTTCATTTCACAAGCACCCGCTCCTGTGAGCAGCTGCATACTGACCGCTCAGACAACAAGACTAGGTGTTTGTAATATGGAGCACCAGGGGGTGAAAGCAGAGCTGCAGGCTTTCTGCGCCCAGCCTCAAGGCAAGGGATCTCTTCCCCCATGCTACTGAAAGACAGGTTGTGTACAGGCACAGCTCTCCTCCCCTCTCACAGCGCCACAGTGAGAAGTCAGGGTGATTGTGGCTACTGCTCTGGGTTGGAGCTGAGATCAGAACTCCAGTGGATTGCAAGGCCACAGCTCTCCCCAACTCTAGATCAGAGAGAAGTGCTTTAACCCCAGTATAGGAACAGGGAATCCCAGGAAACCTTAACCTCCTTTTCCCTCACCTCCCATCCCCCAAAGAGACTAGCATATTTTAAAAGAGGTGACATACTATTATTATTAAATAGTAACACATAGAAATAATAATGTCTAGCTCTTACACAGTGCTTAATTATTAACCCCAATCATCACATTTTTAAAATAAGAAATGGAAGGCCCTTAAATGAAGATAAGGGGCAGGATTGTCTTCTTGCCTAATACTGGTGTAAATCAGAGTTACACTAGTGTAAAAATTGGTGAGAGAGAAGAATCAGGTCCAGTATCTGTAAATTGTATATATGCTTACTGACAGTGTTCAGAAGACATATAAACTACTGTGACTTAATATTATATTTATGGGGTTAGGGCATACATATAGAATCACAGAAATGTAGGGCTGGAAGGGACCTCAAAAGGTCACCTAACTCAGCCCCCTGCACTGAGTAGACCTAGACCGTCCCTGACAGGTGTTTGTCTAACCTATTATTAAAAACCACCAATTACGGGGATTCCACAAGCTCCCTTGGAAGCCTACTGAAGAGCTTAATTACCCTTACAGTTAGAAAGTTTTTCCTAGTATCTAACCTAAATCTCCGTTGCTGCAAACTAATTGTCTTGTCCCACCATTGGAAGACATGGTAAGCAATTTTCACAGTCCTCTTTACATATTTGAAGACTGTTATTAGGTCTCCCCTCAGCCTTCTCTTCTTCAGACTAAACATGCCCAGTTCTTTCAACCTATCCTCATAGGTCATGTTTTCTAAATCTTTTATCGTTTTTGTTGCTGTCCTCTGGACTGTCTCTTGAATTTGTCCATATCTTTCTTACAGTGTGGTGCCAAAAACTGGACGCAGTGCTCCTGCTGAGGCCTCACCAGTGCTAAGTAGAGCAGAACAATTACCTCCCATATCTTACATACAACACTCCTACGAATACATTCCAGAATGACATTTGCCTTTTTTGCAAGATCATGCTATTGATTCACATTCAATTTGTGGTCCACCATAACCCCCAGATTCTTTTCTGCAGTACTACTGCCTAGCCAGTTATTTCCTATTTTGAAGTTGTGCATTTGATTTTTCCTTCCTCAGTGAAGTACTTTGCACTTGTCTTTATTGAATTTCAACTTATTGATCTCAGACCAATTCTCCAGTTTATCAAGATCATTTTGAATTTTAATTCTGTCCTCCAAAGTGCTTGCAACCCCTCCCAAGTTGGTGTCATTCACAAATTTTATAAGCATATTCTCTACTCCAACATCCAAGTCATTAATGAAAATGACTGTGGGACTTCACTTGATGTGTCCTCCAAGTCTGACACTGAACCATTGATAACTACTCTTTGAGGAGAGTTTTTCAACCAGTTGTGCACCCACCTTATAGTAATTTCATCTAGCCTATATTTCGTTAGTTTGCTTTTGAGAATGTCATGTGGGAATCTCATCAACAGAACTTGGTCCAATAACAGACATTACCTCACCCACCTTGTCTCTCTAATATCCTGGGATTGACACGGGTACAACTACACTACATATGTGGAACTGTGTCAAACCTTTCTAAAGTCAAGCTATAATATGTCTACTGCTTCCCCCTGTCCACTAAGCCAGTTACCCTGTCAAACAAGGAAATTAGATTGGTTTGGAATTATTTGTTCTGAACAAATGCATGTTGACTATTACTTATCACCTTATTATCCTCTAGATACTTACAAACTGACTGTTTAGCAATTTGTTCCAGTCTCTCTCTAGGTAGCAAAGTTAGGCGGATTGGTCTATAATTCCCCAGGTCCACCTTTTTTGTCCCTTTTTAAAATAGCTATAGTTCAGATTGTAAATATATCGAGTAAACAAAATTCAGAATTCACTGTTGGATTGAATCTGGACAACACGGCCTTGTGTACATTAGCACATTCTACATCAGTTAACAGTAATGAGTGAACCTGGTATTGATCACTGTTTAAATGTTAGTGTAAAAAGACAAACTATTTTAAGCAACATGCCAAAAAGATCTGTTATACTAATTTAGTTATGCAATAATAGTACTATACAAATAGTCCTTTTGCTCTTGGAAATTTTGCTGTACTACATTCAGACCACACTTCGGGGTGCAGCATGGTTTCACTTCAATGTGAAAGGGTTTTGATCATAACATACTTCCTAGTGTGTATGTGATGTGGTAAAGCAGGAGATCAATACACTTTTATGGGACTATCCATGAAGTGTTGTGGTTCTTTCGTATTGCAGTAACACTGTACAGAGCAATGCACATGTTTTTAAGCAGTTTTACCAAGACTGACCTTTCTAATGTGATAGAGGCAAAATGTTTTCTGCACTTTTTACTGTACATCATTCTCTCTTATATATAAGGTCTGTTCATCTGTAAAATATGAGGATACATTAACACTATCAATGTCATACCTATGGTACACTGCAGTTGATGACCACATCAAGAGATCTCTCCCTTGGTCAAAAGGGTACAACTTGAAGATGTTTTTAGTCACAAAGGGACAAGAGATGCCAGTCTCCATTATGCACTTGTTAAATTTTAAAACAAACAGTTTTGTGCTTTCTCCAGTGCTGCCCTTCACGCTTGGAAGGAGCTCTCTGTAAACCTCCGCAAAGCTCCATGATTATCCACCTTCAAATCCCTCCTCAAAACTCTCCTTTGCTGTGATGCCTACAAAAAACCTGACTGTTTTAGGCTGTCGGTATGCAAAGACCACGGCCTGTGATGCAGACCAGTATTGTTTCCTTGTCCTTCCACATCTGTCTGTCTGTCTGTCTGTCTCCAGCTGTCGGACATAAATTGTAAGCTCTTTGGGTCAGGCATCATCGTTTTGTGTTCTGTGTTTGTACACAGTCTAGCACAATGAGGTCCTGGTCCACGACTAAGGCTCCTCAGTGCTACAGTAATATAAATAATAAATAATAATATCTCCAGTTGATATAAATCCACATAGTTCCCTACATTTCAGAACTGGGAATGTGGTTCAAAGCATCCAATATAGTCTTCGACATCTCTCTTTTTAATGTGTCTGCCCTACTGACCACAAAGTTACCTAGAACCATGGTTCCCAAACCTTTTAGTACTTAGAGATATTTTGGCTCCTCAGAACAAAATACAATATTTTTACTGACTCAGGAACCAGATTCAATAGTTCAAGAGACTAGAGTCAAGAGGCACACTAAAGTTTAGACAGTTTTGTGACTTTTTTCAACTATATGATGTATGCTTAATGATAGAAGCCAATCTAATCCAGGTTTTTTCAAACTACAATTTGAAAATATGGATTTGTGGCATGTTTGGACACAGCCTAAGATTTTACCAACAAGGATGGGCCTGGTTCAAACTTCACAGTTGCACAATTGGTTGAATCTCTGATAGCACCAGACATAAGTCAGTTTCCAAGTTTAAGCTATTTCTCTGTTTAATTTTCACAGAAATCATTGCTGAAAATCCAGACTCACAGAAGCAGCATTTTCATAGCTTCATTACTGAGCTCTCTGTATTCTACTCTAACAAAAATCCAGAATTCCTGGTTTGCTCGATTTGAAAACTTGGTCTTCAGTGTATGATTACTTGATAATTCTAAGAGACTTTCTTGAGCCAGGATACTTAATGTTGGAATGGAGTCAACAATTACCGAGAACGGGTTCAGAATCCAATCAGTATCCGGAGATTAATGTTCAACGCCAAGAAAATATTAATCAAAATGGGAATACAAGACAGAAAAATTAGTTAATCTTTGGTCTTTAATGACATTTTGATTACTTTCACTTTGTTCTTTTAAAAAGTCTGATAACATTGGAAACATCTCAATAATTCCCTTTTCAATGTGATATCACCAAAGACAACGTTTCTTCATGAATCCCTTGCTCTTCTCTTTTAAATCTGGTATATTTGTACTTCCACCTTGAAGTGTTAGGTTCAGTGCATTCAATTAGCCAAATACGTCCATTACGTAAATCAAGAAGTCCACATTACATGTGTAATCTGGAAAGTCTGTTTTCCCAAGGGAGAAATCCTCATTTCATTATGCAATTCAAAGAGGGTTGTAACACTTTCCCACAGCCCCACCACCAGACCTCCCTGTGAGTGGGCTCAGAGCTCATCTAGTCACACGGCATACTAAAACAATGTGTGTGTATTGCCTGGGATTGTACAAAATTAACCATTTTAATAACAATTTTAAGGGCCTCATGTACTTCAGGTTGCAACTTTTTTTGATGCCAAAGCTTGGCATTGAATTATGCTGTGTATCCAGACTGCTGCCGATGCCACTTTATTTGTGCTGAACCTCCACTGGTCTTTCTGGTCATAGCTGCTGCCTCGTCAGTGCAAAACCCCACTTATATAGCCCAGTTGAGACTTTCCTCTGCTATGAATTGGATCTTGAATATTTGCTCAGTGGTTGTTTGAGTTGGGATTTCTTCGCAAAATAGAAGTTCTTCAACTATTGGACCAGCTGTGACAAATCTCTCATAACATAGAAGCTTAGCCATATTGGCTATGTGTGTGGATTCATCAAGGTGCAGTGCAAAATATTGACTCTTCTTTCCTTGGTCTATCAGCTTGGTCTATCCTGGACATTTTCTGCAAGGTCATCCATCAGTGCATTGACAGATGGCATTATGTGACATAGGAATGGTTTTCATGGCTGTGAGCTTGCTAATCATAATTCTATACATCTACTATTGCTGGAAGTAGAAGGGTCTTGCTATGATACATGCCTGTTTGCATTCTGCACTTTGCATGGCTACAATATAAGATGCTCCTATGGCTCTGTGAGGAGCAATTGTTTCTTTAGACAGGACTTTTTTTATTCCCAAACAACAGGGGCTCCCCCATGAACCATTTGTGGCTCCCCAAGGGAGCAATGGCTGACAATATGGGAATCACTGACTTAAAATAATAGTATAAAACTTCTGTTGATTTCACTGGGGCCAGAATTTCACCCTTAATATACAAATTGCAAGATATTTATTGCCAATGCCTATTTATCTTTGATTCTGTTTTCCATTTTATTTTGTCAGTCTTCTGCCTTTCCCCTTGACTGCTGCCTTGCTGTAATAACAGTGAAAGCATAGTCATTTCATTTGTCACAAGTTTGGCATGACACTGCCATCTTTACTTACAATTTTTTTTTCCTGTCAACTTTGTCCTTCATTGGCGCAGCCCTACTTATCCCGTGGTGTAATTAAGTCTGTGTATCTCTAGCGGTGCTGTATCACTTTCCTTTAGCCTGAAAAAGTTAGAATCATGGAAATTCTGTATAATCTGTACTTTTATCATCACTGACTCCAATTTATTCCATTCAGCCTCTTGAGATGGTTTACAAGATTTTAACAGGACGGTTCCCGGACTTAACTTTACTACTATAAATTGTAAAATGTGATCAGATTAGTAGACTAAATTATTTTTTCTGTGTTACCATAATTCAAATTCTGACTTAAAACTCACCTCTGCTGCACTGCCTATAAACCACTCAACAGTAGCTAGGCCATTGGTGTGCTGACACTTCCACTTATTGAGCTAGTTAGGATTGTTTCTCTGGTTACCTTATCCCCCTCAATTTATTTGTTTATCCATCTGTTATGGTCTCATCATATGGTGCCGCGAGACTGTAAACTCATTGAGCCAGGGACTCTCTGTTTATTATGTCTGTGTGCAGTGCCTAGCACAATGAGACTGGTTGAAGGCTTCTATGTGCTACCATAATATAAAATAATAAAATAATAATAATTAATAAATACAGTAATAGTATTCAGAATAGTTTGTTCACAACTTACTGTTCTTTAATTCTTTTTTTCATGGTTACATTGTGTTCTATTTCTTGGCAGTAAAGAGAATTGAGGTAAAATTTTCCAAAGTGTCTAAGTGACTTAGGACCCTAACGCCCATTTTCAAAAGCAGTATAACCACCTTAGCAGCCTACGTGAGTTGCCGAGCTCCTAAGTGCCAATATAACTTTTGAAACTGAGACTTAGGCTCCTAAGTCACTGAGGAACTTTTTGAATTTTTGCCTGAAAACTCAGTCTGTAGCTTTTCTACTTGAAATACGAGCGGTGCCAAAAACAAAGCACTGTCAACTTTGAATACTCTTTTAAATTCAGTATCCACTCTGTATCCATCCTTTAGCTATGCAGCCATCTCAAAAGGGTCAATATCCACATACGGAATCTTCCCCAAAGTCATCCACTCCCACAGTGTTACTCCAAATGCCCACACATCACTAGCACTGGAAAATTCATTGTTAACAAAGCTTTGAGGAGCCATCCACCACACTGGCCTGCTTTCATTATCTCCCAGATAATGATAATTCATGGGAAATAGGTCTCGGGATAGCGCATTGTAAGTAATCTTAACCTGAAGTGAATCATCAATGACCCAGTTTCTAGTAGCCAGGTCTTTGTGAGTGACCTCCCTTCTGGCTAAATAGTTCATTCCACGGGCAATATGAGTAGCCATATGAATAAGATCCTGCTGGGAAATTGCCTGAGGAGTGTTGGCCTCTACTAACCTGCACTGGCTCAGGATCAGTTTAAGGTTCCCCCAGTTCATGTAAGGCAACAGCACTATGGGTTTCGCTGCATCTTCTATACAGACACGGATGATAAGGAATAGGTTCCTATGAATTCCCTTTATACAGTAATTTTAGAAACTTTTTTCTTACTAATACATTGCACAGTCATTAATTTGTCCTTTTCATACTGCAACACATTGGGATCATATAGGAATCTGTATCTAGAGGCTGTCTCAGGTTTGCCTGATAGCCTACCATACACAACTGTGTGAATAGACAGCTAAAACTAGAGACAAAGTTTCAGCCTTCTAAAGCAGCAAGTTCCCCCTGTACAAAAACAAGACAACTGTCCTAGTTCCAGAGTTCCACCTAATCAGTGTCTTCAGTAAGGCAAAAATGGAGCAAGTAGTATTGAATGCAAGCAGTGAATATTTGCATTTGTCTGCTTTAGCTACTATGCTTTTATGAAACGATGTAGTATATAATCATGAGTACTCATCAGAAACAAACTGGTATTGTTTCAACTAGAAACAATACAGCTCTATTCTAGCACTGCACTAGTCCGGCTGAGTAGTTAAATCCTTGACTATCTATCCAGAGATAAAAGTGAAACCATCTTAAAATATCTTTCTGATTAAATACAGAAAACATACTGTTTTGTTCCCACTGATTTCTCAGCAATCAAAAGTAGCTTGTGGTTCCTGGCAGTACATAAACAAGGGACCAATGCTAGGAATAGTCATGAGGCACTACCTAGACACAGGAAGTTTAGCAGCATGTTGGATTCAGCAGATGGATCCCCTCAGATAGACTGGTGGTCCGTTCTGAAATAGGGACTGGACCAGACTGTTGACAGGGATCTTTTACAGCAGATCAAGTCCATAATGCAGATTCCTCTACGCTACGGTGTTGTGCATCAGGGATACAGGCAGAGATGGCATGCTTGACTATGGAATGAAGCAGATAATAGCATCCAGAAATTTATTTTTAGCAAGAATGGAGTAGACAGGATCTAGGAAAGGGAGAGGCACCTGCATGGAAATTAGGGAACACAAGAAGGTGGGGAAACAAAAGGAGAAAAATAGAAATAGGCCACAATTCAACAAGGTGGGACAACTCATATGGTTACAGTTAAGAATGAGCTGAAGTGCTTTGACTGGCAGGGCATGCATGGAGGTGGAGGCACAAAGTCCAGTACCTGGGGCTTCCATGTGTAAACTGCCTTAAGTGAGACACCTCAAATTGTTCCCAACACTCAACAAAGAAGTTATATGTACCCTTGATATTTGCACTTCCTTATGATCTTCAGTTCTCAAGTGCTCCAGAATGGCCTTGTATATAAAAAAACTGATGCAACTGCAGTTCGAATTGCCAAAAGAATATCCTGCAGCATCAGTTTTTTACAGACAAGGTCTTTCAAGGTTTTCAAGCCTAACACCTGCTGCTTGCAAGCTGGGAACCAGCCAGAGCACGGTGTGTTGTTTTGTGTGGTGTGGGGCTATCAATGTTAACAACCACCCACCTTAAATCCCCTGGAAAAAGAAAACTGCCTGCATGGTAGCTGTGCAAAATAGAATATCCCACAGAAATGGTGCCCTTAATTTTGTGGTTAAAATAAATGATCTAATTTTAATAAATCAAGCTTATGAATCTCAGATTTACAAAGTATATTTCAGGACCTACACAAACCCTGTGTCTCAGTCAGGGACATATTATGATAGCTCCAGAAATGACACAGCAAGAAGCGTTTTAAGCTTTTTAATACCTGGAAGAGAAACAAGAAATCCTACTTAATCATTTTAACTGCATAATAGTTTTCTATTGAATCTGAGAGGTTGCATCTGAAGGAGCCTACTGGCTAAAATTAAAGAACACCCTTCAGAAAATGCAACAGCATTGGTTTCCTGGGACTAAGAGACAAGATGTGAAACATTTTATGCATGGAACAGAAAGTCAATTAAAGGAGAGGTGCAGTGTAGTGAAAAATATATTCTAGTTACATCTAGTTACAAAAAAGAGTAAAAAGAGCTAAAATAAGTGTTTAAAGTGTTAAATATTTTTAAAGAGGAAATTAATCACATAGGAAGCAGTTATGATGAAAGTTAAGGCACAAGAAATGCAGCTCCAGTTATTTTTATAACACCCACAATCATAAGAGGCTTTTCTCAGAAGACAAAGAGAAGACAGATTCCTACCTAAAAGAGTTCACAGTCTAAATGGTGAATGCATAGACAAGGGAGATTTTAACCAACACAAGGTTAGGGTGAAAACAGACATAGGTTATGGAAATATGATGACAGGGACCCTAGCCTTGCAAGCTAATCTGCGGAGGTGGATCTCATGGGGAACACCATACAGATCACCTTGTGGGAATGGGGTCATAGTCACTCAGGTTAGATACATCCAGGTGATTCACAAAATATTTCTAAAAACATGAACTCATATTTTGTAGGAACTCAGTTTTCAGGAAGAACCTGCATACTTCGGAGCAAGCTGGATTTAAAATTCTGTGGCAGAGTCCTTCACTACAGGGGCACTTTGGTGCAGCAGACGAGACTCTGTGGCATCTTCATTTACATTTTAAAAAGTAGGTTTTTCCTGAATTAAATAAGAAAATTAATACTACACTCAGTGCCTTTGACCCCCGTGTTGTTTATTTTGATATTACATTCCCTACCAGTTTGTGATGTGGGATAAGCACATGTGTAGGATGTGTCTGCTAAAAGAATCAGCAGTGAAATATAGTCATTAACATTACTGACATCTTTAGTTTTAAGTCTTAAGGTACATTTAGTTAAAGTGTAATCTGTAGGTTTCAGCGTTAACATACTGAGATAACTGGAGCAGTTGACACTTCTCTGCAATATTATTTCAATCTGTGCAGGCTCCAATAGGCACCTTAACACTGTGCTCTGTTCAGGCATAAGGCAGTAGAGGAGATGGCAGAATGCAACAGGGAGGAAGGAATGAGCAAAATATCTTTTTTCACTCTAGCTGGCTCCTAGGATTCATACAGATTGATTGTTCCTCACAGCTATGAAGCAACCCAGCAGTCAGCCCTGGGCAATCCGCTTTGGCTCACACCCCACTTGTTGGGACACACCAGTCTAAGGTATTTTAACCAAGGGATGACATTTCTTTTATTTACAACATTTTAATGCTTATGAGTTATATTACTTTTCCGTTGAATATAAACAGATTTTGTTGGGTTTTATTTTATAAGGGCCTACCTTAGAAGCTGAGCTTCACTTAATTGGGTAGCATTTAAATAAAAAGTTCTACTCATTTCTCTAATCAATTTTCTCTTTGGCAGGAGATGA
This sequence comes from Lepidochelys olivacea, assembly GCF_965140295.1. NCBI lineage: Eukaryota > Metazoa > Chordata > Testudines > Cheloniidae > Lepidochelys > Lepidochelys olivacea. Next base: position 165,975,981 of record NC_140413.1, read on the forward strand.
CAAAGTAGAGCTCTTATTGCCAAGTTCTCACTCTACTCAGGCATCCCAAAATACATTGCAGTGCTGACTTCATTCTCTCTTAGGAATAACTCTAGAGTAAGGAAGCAACCTATGGGCTGGGAAGCCAATCCATTTTTCCCCAATAGACAAGTGTGTTGAACATTCTCATTTTTATATTCTGAGAGGTATATATTCTGTAGGGTATAGAATACTGGATATAAAATAAGAATACTGACAATGCTAGGAAGTTGTTGACTACACAATTCAGTCGGACTCACCTTTCCCCACAGACAGACATTCTGCACTTCCATTTATTGTCTGTGTGGAGCAAGAACTCAACATATTAACAAAAGCAACCAAAAAAAGTGTGTGTGTGTATATATATATAAAATGATACTATAATAATACTGTGTGTGTGTGTGTGTGTATATATATATATATATATATATATATATATATATATATATATATATATATATATAATGATACTATAGTTTCACCTGAGGTTTGGCCAAAAATAGGCTGATCATTAGAGATGTGTATTGTCGAATGTCTTCAAAACTCTGTTACTGAGCATGTGTGCACAAGTACAGGAGGGGATTCTACCAGATACTTTGCATCTGAGATTGCAAACTGCCTCAAACATTTTCAAATTTTCAGCAGCTATAGGGAACAATCCTACACTAGATCTAAATAGATTTTTTCTATCTCTGATTCCTGTAGTTCTTTGTATACCAGTTGCTAGAGAACACTTTTATTCTGTTGTATGGCAATTCTTTGTTAAGTTGGCCCTACCACACAACGCAAGATGCTCAGACTGAGCAACAACAACAAAAACACCTCTCAGGTTATTTAGAGAGCTTTTGTTCAGCCAAAAAACGACACAGCAGCAAAGTCTCTGGCCACATTCCCTTCATGCAGTTTAGTAGTCTGCAAACTCTAAACAAGATTTAAAAAAACTGAACAAAACATAAGCAAGACAGATCTTGCATCCCTAGAGCTCTCCATCCTGACTTCAGCAAACCCATCTTTTTCTCTCCTGATAATAGCTGAGTCCCTTTTAAAGACCCTCTCAACTGAAACTTTGAAACCCTAGGTTTTAATCTAAAAAATGAACAGCTGTCTGGCTTTTTTTGTGCCTCTTCCTATAGGGACCACTAAAAGGTAGTATAAAGTATAATAGCAAGCTCCCCTCTAAAAGGCACACATCCCATCACGTGCTGCTGTACATTGCCAACTTGATTGTTGCCATGCACAACATATGGTGTACCAGGTGATATTACCTGTAATATTGATTTACGTTAGACTGGCCTAAAATGGCACCGAAAGTTGGCATCCAGTGTTTGAACCCTAACCCCACTGACTGCAGAGCCATTGTGCCTATGGTTGTGCATGTTTTATGCCTTCAGGACTTAGGCAATATCTCAAAAATCGTTATGCATCTTGATTCAGCACCGAGGGTCACATATTGCTGTACTTCATCTCAGACAGGTTTATATTACAGGATACAGAGCAGAAAACTGGCATGGTTTCCACTTAAGATGGTTTGCAGCACTGGATCATGGAAGTTAGAGATGGAAAAATTAATTGATGGCAATTAATTGATCTTTGACTACTAGCGGTAGATATGCCCAATGGCCTGTGATGGGATGTTAGATGGGGTGGGATCTGAGTTACTACAGAGAATTCTTTCCTGGGTGTCTGGCTGGTGAGTCTTGCCCACATACTCAGGGTTTAGCTGATCACCATATTTGGGGTCGGGAAGGAATTTTCCCCCAGGGCAGATTGGCAGAGGCCCTGGAGGGTTTTCGCCTTCCTCTGCAGCGTGGGGCATGGGTCACTTGCTGGAGAATTCTCTGCACCTTGAAGTCTTTAAACCATGATTTGAGGACTTCAATAGGTCAGACATAAGTTAGGGGTTTGTTACAGGAGTTGGTGGGTGAGATTCCGTGGCCTGCATTGTGCAGAAGGTCAGAGTAGATGATCATAATGGTCCCTTCTGACCTTAAAGTCTATGATTCTATGATTAAATCCGTCTCTCTGCCAAAGCAGGAGTGATACCACTGGACTGGGCTGACCCTCCCTCCCACCCCTAACATTTGTTAGCAAAAGCCAGTTCATTGTTCTTAGGCAGCTATTTCACCAAAAAGGTGAGAGTGTCCCATTTCATTAGCCTTTTATATATCCTAAACTGAATAACATTTGTCCATTTTCTCATGCTTCATATCAAAACATATAGAAAAGTGGAATACATTCACACTCAGTACCCTGGAGTGATCCATACCCTCCCATGAAACTGTAAAAAGACAGTCTTCCAGGAATTCAAGCCAGCCAAGGAAACTGTGGGTGCTGAATAGTTGGCATTAATACAGTCTTGTTACCACAAAAGAACTGCTGTGGGGTATTTTGGATATTTTCTGATACCATGGCCTGAGTGCATTATATTGTATTATAACAAGTTGTCATAAATATAAAGGGAAGGGTAACCACCTTTCTGTATACAGAACTATAAAATCCCTCCTGGCCAGAGGCAAAACCCTTTCACCTGTAAAGGGTTAAGAAGCTAAAATAACCTCGCTGGCACCTGACCAAAACGATCAGTGACGAGACAATATACTTTCAAAGCTGGAGGGCGGGTGGGAGGGGAGGGGAACAAAGGGTCTGTCTGTCTGTGTGATGCTTTTGCCAGGAACAGAACAGGAATGGAGTATTAGAACTTGTTAGTAAGTAATCTAGCTAGAAATGCATTAGATTTCCTTTTGTTTAAATGGCTGGTAAATAAGCTGTCCTGAATGGAATGTATATTCCTGTTTCTGTGTCTTTTTGTAACTTAAGTTTTTGCCTAGAGGGATTCTCTGTGTTTTGAATCTGATTACCCTGTAAGGTATTTACCATCCTGATTTTACAGAGGTGATTCTTTTACTTTTTCTTTAATTAAAATTCTTCTTTTAAGATCCTGATTGCTTTTTCATTGTTCTTAAGATCCAAGGGTTTGGGTCTGTGTTCACCTATGCAAATTGGTGAGGATTTTTATCAAGCCTTCCCCAGGAAAGGAGGTGTAGGACTAGGGGGAATATTTTGGGGGGAAGATGTCTCCAAGTGGGCTCTTTCCCTGTTCTTTGTTTAACACGCTTGGTGGTGGCAGCATAGGGTTCAAGGACAAGGCAAAGTTTGTACCTTGTGGAAGTTTTTAACCTAAGCTGGTAAGAATAAGCTAAGGGGGTCTTTCATGCAGGTCCCCGCATCTGTACCCTAGAGTTCAGAGTGGGAAGGAACCTTGAAACAAGTCACATGGCAAAGAGAAGTTTTTATTGGGAAAAAGAGAAACTAGATGGACACTATTAGGCTAGTGAATTTTTTCTGGGTAAACACAAATTTAAATCCTTTCTAGGCTGAATTTGTGCTCTCAATCTAGTCCTCCTGGTATGTTCATATCACCAAACCACTTCACAATTTAGTAGGATTGACCCCAATTAGAAACTTCTGATGCTCAGGACTGTCCCAGAACTAGGATAACCAAATTATGCAGGTCAGAACTGATCTGGATTGGAAGACCTTGCATCATAAGTTGTCCGAGCTCTGGCTAGTGACAAATCAGAGTGAATATCTAGAGCACTAAATTCAAAATCAAAAGTTTAGTGTTTCACTATAGTTTGAAGTAAAGGTAAAGACTAAAGAGAATATTGTAATGTGTATGTTCTGTAATTTTCTTCACATACAACTAACCATTACAGCTACCTAATACTGTAGTATGCATTATTTTCAGACATATATCCTTTAGAGGATTTCTTAAAGTATCATTCACACTGATGTGACTACTTTTTCTTCATCATACTCATTATTTTTGTATTCACATAGAGTAATCAGAACTGAAGAAATGCTATATAAAAATTGTATTAAGAATCAGACATACTCAGAAAAGCCAGGTTATTTTCTTCAGTAATTTAGTATCTGTTCAAAGGTACCAGGTTGACAGCAGTGGGGTACGAAGTCTTCCATTTACCCTAACAAGGTGCATAGCATTATCTTCCCACAACTTTTAGGCCAAACATACCTCAGCTGTGTTCAGGAAGGACTATCTCTAGCTATGTGTGACAATTCAGCACCACGACACTTCACAACAAGAACTTGCTCTAAAGTAAAAAAGTATTGTAGGGTGCAGGGAGAAAGGAATAGCTTCAATAACTTTAAAAGGCTACCATTTTTGGAACCCAACTTGACTAAAAAATAAAATTCCCAAACTATAAAAATTTTCCATGTTTTACCAATTTAACTTAAAAAAATAACATACTCGAAAAACAACTTTGGTAAATCAGTCCTCCGCCTTAAAAATTTGCAGTAAAACAAGTGTCTGGGAGACTTTAAAGCCAAAAGGGACCACCATGATCATCGAGTCTGACCTCCAGTACATCACAGACCACGAAATCTCACCCACCCACTCCTCTAATAAACCCATAACCTTTGGCTGAGTTACTGAAGTCTTTAAATCATGATTTAAAAACTTCATGTTACAGAGAATTCACCATTTATTCTAGTTCGAACCAGCAGATGAACCAGGCCGCACGCTGCTGAGGAAGGCAAAAAAACAAACAAACCAAGGTCTCTGCCAATCTTGAAAATTCCTTTCCAAGCCCAAATATGGTGATCAGTTAGGCCCTGAGCATGTGAACAAGATCTATCAGCTAGACACCTGGGAAAGAATTGTCTCTAGTAACTCATAGCCCTCCCCATCTAGTGCTGCTGGAGATATTTGCTAATAGCAGTTGCGGATGGGCCACATGCCATTGTAGGCAATTGCATCATACCATCCCCTCCATGAATTTATCAAGCTTAGTCTTGAAACAAGTCAGGATTTTTGTCCCCCACTACTCCTGTTGGAAAGATGTTCCAAAACTTCACTCATCTGATGTAAAGCCCTACATGGGACTATTTTTTTAATCTTGCTCCCATCCTGCCCTGAAATATCTACTCCCACCTGCTCCTGCATTGTTTCTTTTATATTTATCCCACTCCCATCTGCAAAAACCTTAGATTCTGCAAATCCCACAACAGAGATTTCCCCGTGCTACCAAAAAAACCCACCTCACCACAGTTGGTTAATATGTTATATATATATAAATGGAATTCAGACACAATTTTTACCACTAAAAGAATAAAACAAATCTTGCTTTAACCATGTAAAAAAACACTTTAACTCCTGTTATAATAGACATTAATCTCTTTCAATCTCTCACTTAAATTTAAGTATTAAAACCTTTATTTACTAAAAAAGAAAAACATGCTTTGCACTGCTGAAATTCTATTTATGACCAACTGATGAGAGATTTAATGTTTTCCCACAAAATACCATAGTCTGATTTTTTTGCCCACCCAATCCCACCGGTAACAAAACATTTTACCCGCTCCCACTATTATAGCAGCGAGTCCTATGGAATCCCAGTCCCACGGCAGGACTCTACTTTGATGGTTAGACACCTTCATTTAATTTCAAGCCTAAACTTATTGATGGCCAGTTTATACTCATTTGTTCTTGTGCCAATATTGCCCTTAACTTAAATAACTGCTCTCCCCCCTTGGTGTTTATCCCTCTGATTTATTTATAGAGAGCAATCGGATCTCCCCTCGGCCTTCATTTGGTTAGGTTACACAAGCCAAGTTCCTCAAGTCTCTTCTTGTAAGATAGCTTCTCCAGGCCTTGGGTCATCCTAATAACTCTTCTCTGCACCTGTTCCAGTTTGATTTCATCTTTCTTAAACATGGGAGATCAGATCTGCACACAGTATTCCAGATGTGGTCTCATCAGTGCCTTGTATAACAGTACTAACACTTCCCTAACTGTACTGGAAATACCTCGTCTGATGCAGCCTAGAATTGCATTAGCCTTTTTTACAGCTGCATCATATTGACAGCACATCATCATTCCTGTTTTTCTCCTCTTCTGTTGCTTCCAACTGATACGTCCACAGCTTATAACAAAAATTCTACCTGTTAGTCCCCAAGTGCATGACCTTGCACTTTGTTCTATTAAATTTCATCCCATTTCTATTACTCTAATTTTCAAAGTAATCCAAATTTTCTTGTATGACATTCCAGTCCTCTCTGTATTGGCAATACATCCCAATTTTGTGTCATCTACAAATTTTACTAGCTCATTCCCACTTTTTGTGCCAAGGTCATTAACGAAAATGTTACATAAGATTGGTTCCAAGAACGATTCCTGAGGAACTCAACTAGTAACCTCCTCCAGCCTGACAGTTCACCTTTCAGTATGACCAGTTGTAGTCTCCCTTTTATCCAGTTCCCTACCCACCTTTCGATTCTTGTATTAATCCCCATCTTCTCCAATTTAACTAATAATTTCTCCTGTGGAACTGTATCAAACGCCTTACTGAAATCCAGATTACAGATTACATCTAATGCATTTCCTTTGTCTAGAAAATCAGTTATCTTCTCAGTGATCTACTTTTTGTAAAAACATGTCATATTTTATCCCAATTGCCTTTTTTACCTCTATGTCTTTAACTACTTTCAAAATTTGTTCTAAGACCTTGCATACAATTGAGGCCAAATTAATGGGTCCGTACTTTCCCAGATCACTTTTTTTCCTTTCTTAAATATAAGTACTAAATTTGCAATTCTCCAGTTATAAGGTATAGCCCCTGAGTTCACGGTGCAATTTGAAACACCAGAGACTATGATGAGCCAGATCATCAAGTGGTGTAAGCTGACTTCAACAGAGTGACACTGATTTAGCTGAGGATTTAGCCTTTCAATGTTGGAAAAAAATTTAAAAAATCAATATTTGTAATGGAAATAGCTAGCTAATATTATTTTGCTGTATTCAAAATAAAAAACTGTGGAAAGAAATGTACAGCTAAAAGAGAGAATTGTTTGCTAAAATAATGATAAATCTGAACTTTCTTAAGGTAATGGTTGGCCATGCTCTGCTTTCCCAATATTGACAAAGCCAGTAACTTAGCTCAGTTAATACACCCATTCCTCTGTGAACTATTAAATAATACATATTGCTAATGAATAGTCATTTAATTATCACAGGCGCATTCAATTTAAAAGTTGTCTATAATGCACACTGAACATAAAAAAATCAGCAATGACTTTTCAGCTGAAGCCTCATTTGAAAATGCTATTGCCAACCTTTCTGTCTTAAGTTAGACTTCTTGCTACATTTGCAGCTCACGTGCTGATACAGCAGTGTCCCATTTATTAGAGAACCATTGCTATAGAAGAATTCATTCTTTTAAAACATAGGAACAAGTTACTTTTTTGCATGAATTACCTGAATTAGTTCATCGAGCTCCGATGCATTCACACAGGAATGCTCAGATACAAACGTCTGCTTCTGAATCACAATGGTGGCTCTTTGGGAAGTTTCATGTGGCTGCTCCAGAGCTTTGAAGACAGTGGCTCCAATTATTAAATATACAACAACCACCAGAAAAATCGTTGAGACCGTCTTCCATTTCATAACATTAATAGCCGAATCACATTCCTCCCGTGACGAGAGCACTGTGGGTTTTGTAGAAAATGATAGCCGTGGTTTGGAGTTCTGAGTAGCAGATTTGGGATCCAGCAAGTCAGGTGCCGCCACTAATAAAACAGAAAAAGAATGTTAACGTTGACAGCGTTGGACAGAGGCGTATTTAGCTGTACACGCTTCTTGCCAGAAGGTGACAGAGATCCTATTAATTCAAAATAGAGTTCATAGATAACTGTGTTATAAATGCATTTCACTTGTACACCATGTTATATTACTATAGAATTACTGGTTTCAGCAACTGCTAGGACTAATAATATGCTATTTATATGTACACACATGCATACACACTTGCATTGTTTACTATATATATATATATATGTCCTCTATAAATACTCTGCAAGTGTAGTTCTAACATGCACTATTTTCCCTATTTTCTTGTGTTCCTTTAAATCAGTATAAAAAGGTATTTTTCAGTAGAGCATCCTCACATCTTGAATAATCTTAGGCATTGCTAATATGCTTCTCAGACTACATTTTAGTTCAGCATTAAAAAACTATCAGGAAAACAGGACTCTTTCCTTAAGTCTTACATACCCTCAACTCTGAATTCAGATACTCATAAGAATATTTGCAGTTCATTTCCAAATTCCCCCCACACAGGTAACTATAAAAATAATCCATTATTAATCCTAACAGTTTGAAAATACCTTTTAGAAAATACCAGGAACACATGTGCACGCCTACTGGAAAAGTCAATCATCTTATTATAGGATATTTGATTGTTTACTGCTACAAGAAACCCACTGGGACAGTAATGATCACCTGAGTGTGTTATCAAGTAGACCCATAACTTATGTGATTACACCTAACTACACTAGTAATTAGATAAAAATAATTCACATCAAGTACACTTAAAGGTCTCCTGAGGGAAGATTGCAACAATACTATATTTAAAATGATTAATATATTTTGAATGGCTGCAACACCACTTTCAGCTGTTGTGGGGATAGCCTACTTCTAAATGTAGATTCAAAAGTCTCTCTCTCAGGTCTCTGGAAGCTGGGCATGCCCCAGAGGAGGGAGGGAGTGTCATTTTCCACATGGATAGGATCTTCTCTTGAGCACCCGCTGGAGGTTAACCTACAGGGTTACAGGAACTCACATTCTCAAAGAATCGTGCAATACAGGTCAGAAGAAAGGCAGACCTACGAAATTAATACAGTGGACCTGAACCCTGGGGGGGAGGGTTAGAGGATGAACAGGCAGCCCCAAATGAAAAAGCTCCGCTCGTGACTCGGGGCACAGCTGTGGTATAGTTACTGTTCAGCTCCTAGAAAACTAGAATCTGGTTCTAACTAACCGGGAGCACCAGACCAGAATGCAAATACCCTTCAAGTGTAGTGGGCATGGAATACTGTATGAGGCTACTGATATGCCCCTGTACAAAAATTGATGTGTGTGGCTAAATTTGGAAAGGACACCTGGTTTAATAACTGCTCTTTCAAGCTGTGCTCTCTCCTGGGATTGACATGATTTGTGATGGGGGGGGGGAAGGGGGCGGAAGCGCCATCACATTTTCCTTTCAGTCAGAACTCCCCTTGCCAGTCGGAATTTTTCCTACTACATTATCATGACCCTCTGTCCAAACCCAAAACTGGGGGCACCTCAGGCTACACCAAGCCTCGTGCTGTAGACTAGGAAACTGCTCCTCTTTCTGCCTAGCTTCAACACTTCCAGACACACACAATCCTAGCACCATGAAGAAGGGCAGACCTGCCCCCCACTTTTCCTGCTACACTCCTGAAGCCCGCTGAATGCAGCTAACAAAGGAGAACAGGATGGCTGCGAGGCGCCCTAAACTGATCCACCCAGTGATGCTCTGCATCCCTCCCATCAACTTTCCCAGCCCCCTGCTGACACCCATCCACCTTGCCAGGAAATGGGATAATGCAGTCGACAAGGGCATTTTCACACTCCCGAGAGGGGCAAAACGTGGACGCTCCAGCCAGAACGGGCCCTGCCCCTATCCTTCACTCCTCTCCCCAGCAGCAAGCTCGCAAGGATGCGCTGGGTTTAAAGCCCTTGCAAAAGGCATCCTTGCAGAGCGGGGTTTGGCTGGAGAAACGGTCCGGGTGGGAGCCCGGAGCCCAGCCTGACCCTCCCGGACAGGGGGAGCTACACCCACCTTAGACAAAGGAGAAGTGTTAGAAACAAAAGGCAGGCGGCTGTTTAACCGAGCCTGCAAAATCCGGGACGGAGGCGCAGGAAGGAAAGGGGCGAAGAGAGGGACTGAGCAGCTCTGGGTCCCCCCTGCGAGGAGGCATTGGGAAAGCGAGGGAGCATGCAGCATTCAGGCAGACTTTGATCTAGAAACACACGCCATTGTGCCAGTACTCACTTCTTATTTACAGACCCGGCGCCCTCTCCTCGCTTCACGGGCAGGCATTTTTTCAGGGCTTGGGTAGGTGCCGTTTGACCAGATGGAAAGAGAGAGAGAGAGAGAGAAAAGGACGAGACCCAGGGCGGGTTTGCTGCTGCTGAGCTCAGATTCCGCGCGGAGCGGAGCCTGGCGTCCTCCCTGTCACTGGAGGGGTGTGCGCGATCACGGTGTGTGTGTGTGTGTGTGTGTGTGAGAGAGAGAGAAATCACCCTGTGATTGCCGTGTGTGTGATCACCCTGTCTCTGTGTGTGATGGCCCTGTGTGTGAGATCGCCGTGTGTGTGTGTGATCACCGTCTGTGTGTGTAATCAGTGTGTGTGTGTGATCACCCTGTGTGTGTGACTCGCTCAGGCGCCAGGTGTGCGTATCAGCCTCTTTCGGTGTGTGGCTGCCAGTCCCTGAGGCGTCTGTCACAATCTGTGTGTCTGTGTCTTTCGGTCTGTGTGTGTGTGTGTGTGTGTGTCCGCGTCCCGCTGTCAGTCAGTGTGGGCGGGGGCCTGTCTCCCCTCGGCCCCGCTTTCTCCCGGGTGCATCTCAGCCCCGGGGCCCGGTTCTCGGGCGGTGTCTGTGCCCCGCTCTGTCACTCTTTGTCTCGGGCACTGGGCGTGGGGTGCCTGACTCTGGGTGCAGCTGCGCGCCTGGAGAACTGTGTGGGGGTGGGGGTGTCCCCTTGCTCTCCGCCTGTGTGTGTGTGCGTGGGCGCCCGCTCCTCTCCTCATTCTCTTTCCCCCGCTGTATCCCAGCCGCTGGGTGCGTCTCCCCCTTCCTCCCTCTACCCCGCTCCAGCGCCAGGGGCAGCTGCATTCTCATCTCGATGAGCTGCCCGGCATTTCTACCCGGCCCCTTCGCTCGGCAGCGCAAGGACCAGGCTGAGGCAGATGCTGCAGGGATGAAGGGGGAAGAAGAAGGTTAAGAAAAGCGGTCCACGCAGGAAAGATAAATCCCAAACTGGTGGGCGCTGACTTGGGAGCCCCCAGGGGAGAGCAATGGGGTGGAGGAAAAGCCAACAGCCACCCCCACCACTGAGACACAAGACCTGCTCCTAGTCTTCGCCACGGCCCCAAGGGGATCTTCCTCCCACAGCTTCCCCAAGAAGGGAACTTTTGAACCGGACGGAATATCACTGTAGCGAGCAGAGAGCCCTCAGGCCAGACTTGGGAAAGTTTGAGTGCAGCGAGCTCTCACATCGCGGGGACCCCGTCTATTTCTTCCTCCTCCGCAGATCTGCGTTGTAACCTCCCGAGTCGGTACTTTGTCGGGAGGAGTTTATCACCTGGGAGCAGAGAGTCACCGCTTGGTACCTCTCCCATACCATGCACAAGCTTCTGCTTGCTTCCAGTTTGAATCGGCACTGTAAAGGAGAAACTCTGCTTCCACTGCGATTTTAGCCCTTGGCTTGAGATTTTTGTTATGTTTGTCACAGACTGATCTTAGGTCTCCTGGTTATCTATCAGCTGTGACATTACCCTTGGGTCAATTTCACAAGTGGTTAATAGGTGAATGCCCCTTCAAGATAAAATGTATTGCCAGTATGCAGCAATAAATATCTACCATCCACCTGCCATCCTTCCTCCCCCGGCCAAAAAAAAAAAAAAAAAGTCAGAACAAATACAAATAGTCAAGAAGCAATAATAATAAATTGGTTTGGGTCACAAACATTTGAAGCCAAAGGCTGTATCGTTAAAACTGCTGAAGTATGGCATTCCTCCCATAGTTTATAGGCTATAATCCTCCTTGAATCAGAAGCACTATCACTGAACTGACTTATTTTAAGGCCTCTCCCAATTAAAGTGACATAATACAAATTGGACAAATGGATACATTACTGAGTTCCCCAGAACTCTGATTGCAGCAGTATCCATCATGCCAGTCTTCTCTAGGGCCTTCATGTCTCTACAAGACTCAGAGTATAACTCTAAATCTCATCTGCTGTTTCAGTCTGAGCTTTGCAGACCACTCACCACCATTGTGGCCTGGCAAAACAGTTGTTGAGTAATAAGAGACATTGGGCCAAATCCAAAAAATCCAGTTGCAAATTGTGCTTAAATCACACAGTACCATTTCATTGCCTTAAGAGCATAATCTTGAAACAATACAAAACATGTAAGTAATTTCATTCATGCAAGTATTCTACTCAGACTTGTCACCCCAGTAAAATTACTCACTAGCTTAAGTAGTTGCAGGACTGGGTTCTAATATTATGTAGGAAAGCAAAGGTTTGCAGGATCAGGTCCCCTTTTAGTAGAGAATCCAGATAGCCTGGTGGTCACTGCTTATTTACATGACCCAGCTCTCTTCCTTGAGAGCTTGGAACATTTCATACATAAAACACGACCATCTTTTCACCTTCCCCCTGAAAGGTTTGCTACCCCTAAGCCTGTACAAATACTTTCTGTTCTTTTCATGTGGAAAATAATCATTTCATAGGATTCCTTCCAGTCCCTATGGGAAAACGAGCATGAACACTTTCTTCCACGCAGCGCTGAGACAGTAAGGAATATTATGGAAAATAGTACCACATGCCTTTCTTTAGTTATCTAAATATTTTGGATGGGATTCTTTTTCCTGAGTACTTACAAAGTGCTCAAACAGGGCCAGATCCACTGCCCATAATATGAAATCAGTGGAAACCTTCCAATGGCTTCAATGGGTTCGGATCAGGCCCTAAATCAATACATTCTGTGAAACAGGTAGAAACTATTTTGACAACACAAGAAACTCCACTCCAGGAATTACTGTATTGTATCCATAAATCTGGTACCTGAGAAGCAGTCTCTGGGAAATTAATATCAATGTGTCAACTGCACACACTAATTAGCTATAATTTTCCACCTGAGACAATCACTGGTAACATTCTTGACTGAAGTTTATTGCTTTCTTAGAAAGGAGTCTAGATATGCCATGGCACCCACTTTCTGTGCACTCAGTGCTAATGCTACCAGATGTGGCATTTTTAAGAGATGCTTCTTGAAATCCAGAAAGAACATTTCCATTGATGTGGTACAACAAAAATTGTTGTGTAGAGGAACTCCTTTTCTTGAGGCCTTCTAGAGCTCTTCCATCTATTCTGGAGAGTCATGACCTCCTATGTGTTTGTTGTAACCTACACCGCACATTGTTTGAATATTTGTGTGTGACCATTTTGCCCTCAGAGTTGAAGCTGACATTTGAACAGTTTGAAGTGTCAGGATTGTAGCAGTTCTGAACTTTACTAAACAAACACACTCAAATACAGCCCATTGCTGACAAAACATACCACCAACCAACATGGACAGGATTAAATAATAGGAGGGGTTACAACAGGAGACTCTAAAAGGAGAATCTGCACAAACTCCGAAGTTCTAAAGTGCGCAACACAGGGAAGTAATTCAGTACATGAAAGTTATGTCAAAACTTGTCTATTACATGTTAATTACAGAGAGAGCCAGGGGACATATTACTGGCATGAGTTTGGAATGGCAAAATTAATCACATACAGTGGCTGCTGAAAGCTGCCCAAAAGGAGGGATATGTTAAAAGTACGTTCAACAGAGATGGATGGATGGGAAGAGTGCAGGTGAAGGAGTCAAAGTTACATGATAAACAAACAACATATTCATACTATGAACAGCTATAGATGATCTAAATATAGATATGATTAGAACATATCTGTAGGGAAATCGTTGTTTCACAAAAATACATCACTGTAAGCAGAGTTGTTCCAGTGTAACAGGAAAAGGCCTCACTGCCAAAATAGCCCCGTCTCTTGGGGGCACTTCCTTTATTCCCCTTCAAGTGTGGGGGCACTTCCTGTCTGAAAGGCTAGTCCTTCACTCTTAATGAAGAGCAACTGCATTAAGTATGAAGTTAGTGACTCTTCCTTAGCCCTCTCCCAGCTCGCTTGTGGCAACTTCTCCCATTCCTTCTCTGCTAAGCCTGATAATAGGCTTGCAGTGCAGTATTTAATACTTATTTGGTCACTGATAATTTCTGTGTTCCCAAAGGATTACCACAGTGGGATTTCACTACGGGGAAAATTCTACTCCCCTCCCCCTGCAAGACAGAATTTTGGCACCCCTGTCAGAAACACAGCATCCCAGGCCTAACCACACAGGAGAGGCAGGATCAGGGGCAGGGCAGGGCAAGAATCTGGGCATGTTTTGCTACATGCATACGTATCTATGCACCGTCTTCCTCCCAGTGAACAGGAGTGCAGCTCTAATGCTGAAGTACTCGTTATGAAGTGAATTTTTTGACTTTTTGCAACCTGGAAGAGGATTTGTACTTGAAATGCCATGCATTTCCTTACAAATTCCTTGACTTTGATGGGACTATTCACATACTTAGAGTTCCACATATGCTTAAATGCTTTGTTGGATCAGGGCCTTAGAGCATGGGCTGTGTTAGGTATAGGATTCAGGCTGTGTGTTGGGGGGTATAAGCATAGTGAAGCGTCTGTGTAGCAGGAATGGAAATTCATTGAAATGCATAGAAGCAACTTGAGACTTTTGGAAAAGGCCAGACCCTAGATCCCTTTGAAGTCAATGGCAAACCTTAAATGAAGTTTCATTATAGCTGAGTTCAAACTAAGTAAGTTCTACTGTACTTGGTTTACAAAGTTAATTTTAAACCTAATTTTATTCATTCAGCAAGTCTTTTTTTAAAGTGGTCTGTCTCTAAGTTTCTTTGGAGACATTAAGATGTCCCTGGCAGGTCTAAGTATGGCTAATGAGGATGCTGGGGCCATATTCTGCCATTAAAGTGTTAGTCATATCCTTCCATGGAAATCTGCATGAATAAAAAATTAATGACCTATGGCTTGTCCCTCCCACGTGCAGATGGGATGGGTATAGGCTGTGCTCAGAAGCTGTGTAGGTAGCAACCTCACAGTGCAGTTCAAAAAGGGGTGCGCTCAGTTTGGTGCACTGCAAGCTGTACCTGGATTCCCAAATGAAAGAGCCAAAGTAAGGTACAGTGGGTCATATTGGGCATGCCCATCACAGCGGTCCTAAGTCTTCATCCACAGCCTGGAAACTGTTATGTCTGCTAGGAATCGGAGTGCAACCAGCACCACTCCCAACTTACCTGGCTGTTAAATGGTGTTGCACAGAACTCAGCCACTCCCATCTCCTATAACGTCTCTCCTAATGCACTGCTACTTGCCCTCTGAAGGAATGAGCCCATCAATTCTCATGTATGTTATGAAAGACTAACTGCATTAACATTGCATCAACCAATGTCCAATCTTTAAAATCAGACAATATTTAATTGTAATATTTTACTGAGGAAAAAACACGTTGAGAATAGATATCAAGGAGTAACACCTCAATAACAGTAATTATTACACCCACGTCTGATTTACAGTGTGATAAATTATTTGCAAAACAGCTAAACAATTATCTCACATCATCAGTTCGTAGAAAAATATTTGTATATGCCTGTCTATTTTCATACAATGCAGTTGTCAGTCTTAATTGGGCTCTAATTCTTTCCATCTCTCATAACTCTTATTCACATGCAGTAAGTGAGAAGATGTTTTAGAATTCATGAAGGAGGTGCTGTTGTAATTAAGATTGTAAATCTATATTTTTCTTCACTGGTTTGCTAATCTCCCAGTGGGTTTCTCTCCCTGCCAAGTCATATTACAAGATCTAATAGGATTTATTTCTCAACAGTTTTTTTTTTTTTTGCTTATTTTTTTTGTATTTGCTTTCACAAATCTGTTATCCTCGGACAATCTCAGAAGAGGCAGTTATGACAAAGTCTTTGTTGCCACTCTTCCACAGATAAATGTGAATTACTGTCTGTCACCAAGTTATGGATTACTTGTGTGCAGAAAAAATGGATTACTATTTTGAATTAATATTCTATTGTGGAAGAAAAGCTAGCGGTGCTCGGGGCTGCTTCCAAAATTCATTGCCAATGTTCTTCTGTAATTACCTTTGTTTCTTTTCTTCATTTTTGCCTAATTAGTCTAGGTTCAGAGCAGGAGATCTAAGTTCTATCGCTGGCTCAATCACAATTTATACAAGTCATGTAATTCCCCTGTTAGATTTTCATGGCAGTCCTGGAAGATTGATGATCTAGATATATAGACATGATCTTTCTATTTTGTATACACACAGAGAGGCAGTGATAGACTACACTAGTACAAAAAAAGACATGCGTATGCTATTACATGCATTAGGCCTGACAAAACAGTCTTATTTAGGTAACATTTGCACTGACTGTAAGGGCAGTTTGGCTTGAGCAAGGAAGTAAAGCCTTGCCTTGCAGAGCTCAGAATCTCCCTTTTACATTCGTAAAGTGCCACATACATATGTTATAGCACTCTAGTAAAAGCTACAATGATCTCTACTACAAAATCCTTAAATAAAAAAGTTTTATAGGTATATATTAGGGCTGTCAATTAATTGCAGTTTACTCACGCAAAGACGCGATTAACTCAAAAAAATTATTCGTGACTAAAAAAATTAATTGTGATTAATCACAGTTCAAATCACACTATTAAACAACAGAATACCAATTAAAATTTATTAAATATTTTTGGATTTTTTCTACATTTTCAAATGTATTGATTTCAATTACAACACAGAATACAAAGTGTACAGTGCTCACTTTGTATTATTATTTTTGATTACAAATATTTACACTATAAAAATGACAAACGAAAGAAATAGTATTTTTCAATTCCCTCATACTAGTACTGTAGTGCAATCTCTTTGTCATGACCGTGGAACTTTCAAATGTAGATTTTTTTTTTGTTACATAACTGCACTCCATAACAAAACAATGTAAATCTTTAGAGCCTACAAGTCCACTCAGTCCTAGTTCTTGTTCAGTCAATCACTAAGAGAAACAAGTTTGTCTATAGGTGTCAGAGTGGTAGCCATGTTAGTCTGTATCAGCAAAAACAATGAGGAGTCCTTGTGGCACTTTAGAGACTAATCAATTTATTGGGGCATAAGCTTTCGTGAGCTAAAACCCACTTCATCAGACACATGGAGTGGAACATACAGTAGGGAGGTATAAATACACAGCATATGAAAAGATGGGAGTTGCCTTACCAAGTGGGGGGGTCAGTGCTAACGAGCCAATTCAATTTAAGTTGGAAGTAGGCAATTCTCAACAGTTAACAAAAGGAGCGGAAATCACTTCTGTAATGTTAATGAGATCAATGTAAACAAGGTGGCCCATTTGAAACGTTGACAGGAAGGTGTGAGTATTTAGGAAGAGGAAATTAGTTTTTGTAAAAACAACAAGGAGTACTTGTGGCACCTTAGAGACTAACAAATTGATTTAGTTTCTGTAGTGACCCATCCACTCCCAGTCTCTATTCAGGCCTAATTTGATGGTGTCCAGTTTGCAAATTAATTCCAGTTCTGCAGTTTCTTGTTGGTTTTTTTAAAGTTTTTAAAGTTTTTTTGTTGAAGAACTGCCACTTTTAAAGTCTGTTATTGAGTGACCAGGGAGCTCGAAGTGTTCTCCTACTGTTTTCTGAATGTTATAATTCCTGATGTCAGATTTGTGTCGTTTGCGAAGAGACTGTCCGGTATGGCCAATGTACATGGCAGAGGGGCATTGCTGGCACATGATGGCATATATCGCATTGGCAGATGTGCAGGTGAACAAGCCCCTGATTGTGTGGCTGATGTGGTTAGGTCCTATGATGGTGTCTATATTTACTAGAGATAATGCTCCCACTTCTTATTTACAATGTCACCGGAAGCTAACAACAGGCGTTCACATGGCACTGTTGAAGCTGGCATTGCAATGTATTTATGTTCCAGATATGCCAAACATTCATATGCCACTTTGTGCTTCGACCACCATTCCAGAGGACATGCTTCCATGCTAATGATGATTGTTAAAAAAAAAAAGTGTTAATTACATTTGTGTCTGAACCCTTTAGGGGAGAATTGTATGTCTTCTGCTCCATGCTTTTACCTGCATTCTGCCATATATTTTGTGTTATGCTAGTCTAGGATGACAACCCAGCATATGTTATTTGATTTAAGAACACTTTCACTGCAGATCTGACAAAACACAAAGAAGATTCCAATGTGAGATTTCAAAAGATAGCAACAGCACTCGACCCAAGGTTTAAGAATCTGAAGTGCCGTCCAAAATCTGAGAGGGACAAGGTGTGGAGCATGCTTTCAGAAGTCTTAAAAGAGCAACACTCTGATGCAGAAACTACAGAACCCAAACCACAAAAAAAAAAAAAAAAAAATCAACCTTCTGTTAGTGGCATCTGAGTCAGATGATGAAAAAGTACATGCATTGGTCTGCACTGCTAGTTATCAAGCAGAACCTGTCATCAGCATGGATGCACATTCTCTGGAATGGCGGTTGAAGCATGAAGGGACATATGAATCTTTAGCGCATCTGGCATGTAAATATCTTGTAACGCCGGCTACAACAGTGCCATGAGAACGCCTGTTCTCACTTTCAGGTGACATTGTAAACAAGAAGCAGGCAGCATTATCTCCTACAAATGTAAAAAAATGTGTTTGAGCGATTGTCTGAACAAGACGTAGGACTGAGTGGACTTGTAGGCTCTAAAGTTTTACACTACTTTATTTTTGGATGCAGGGTTTTTTTTTACATAATTCTACATTTGTAAGTTCAACCTTCATGATAAAGAGATTGCACTACAGTACTTGTATTAGGTGAATTGAAAAATACTATTTCTTTTGTTTTTTTACAGTGTAAATATTTTTAATAAAAATAAATATAAAGTGAACATTGTACATTTTGTATTCTGTGTTGTAACTCAAATCAATATATTTGAAAACGTAGAAAACATCAAAAATATTTAAATGGTATTCTATTATTGTTTAACAGTGTGATTAATTTTTTTTAATTGCTTGACAGTCCTAATATATGACACTGGAAATCACCAAAAATAGTATTAGTCTTTGTTACATAGTAAGCCACAAGTACAATTTAAAAGACACAAAACAGTCCAGACAAATGCAAGAGAAGAAAATACAGTCCAGACACTATTAAGAAAGTATCACACAGGCAAAATCAGAGAACTCACTAGCAGAAATAAAGAAAACTGATGAGCAGATATAAAAAGGGGAACATTATGTATATTCTATGTTTTAAAAGCATCTGACCCAAGTTAGATGGCAGCAGCTATAAAAGGACAGCATTTGTGATATATACATATGGAGTATTTTCAAATGTGCATATGAGACTCATTTCTGGTAGTCTGTGTGTATTACCGCATGTAGATCTGTCTGGGAACGATGAGGTATATTTTTTCAACAACAAAAGGCATTTGGAAGAAGTCATTTTTTTTATTACATTGATAGATTGTTCTAAAAGGACACCTCTTATTTTATCTCCTCCCAGTTATTTTGGATGTCTTTTCCTACTCTCATGCCAGGCACAGAACTCTTAAATCACCAGTATGGGTCTGAGCCATGCACCGAGGCTGAGGTCAAACTATGGTAGTTGTAAATAATGATTATTTAACTTAAATAAGTTTTCATACCTAGATTCCTAACAATAAGCTCCCAAATTCATATTTAGGTGCCTAAATAAATGTGGCCTGTGATTTCTAGAAGTGCTACGTAACCTCATCTCTCATTAATAACCTGACATTAGATATCCAGATCTGAGAATGCTATCATGTTTGTCCAATTAACTTCATAATAAGCATCTCCTGCCCTCACTGGGGAGTGAACCCCTCTTTGGGCACAGGGAGGGACAACCCCTGCAACAACCTGGGTGAATGAGACCCACTTTTCATAAAGCGCTTGGACTCTGACAAGTGCTACCTTAGTACTGCACGTCAATATTGCACATTGGAGTAAATTTCACTTGTAGATAATAGGTTAGCAGCAATATTGTTCAGTGCTGCCATCCTCAGACACTGAACCCCTACATTTTTTAAAGAAGTGCATAGCATTTTGGCCACAGGATATTGGGCTTCAGGAAGGAATCACTGGATGAAATTCTATGATCTGTGTTATGCAGAAAGTCAAACTAGATGTTCATAATTGTTCCTTCCAGCCTTACAATCTGTGTGAATACCTTCTCACATTTTCTACAGATAGGGCCTTTCAGCTGTGCAATACAACTCCGGCTGCATATGTTAAGAAATAACGAGTTCTTTGTATTGCACAGAATCATAATATGTTTCACTTACAGTTACAGGGAACACTATATACTGAATGTTCCTCCAGCCCAGGATCCAGGTATTGACTCAGACTGCAGGAATCAATGGGGAAAGCATGTCCCATGTTCTTATCCTTGCACAGATGTGAACACACTCCACCCAACAAGGAGAGTCAAGCAACATTTAGGCCTAACATAGTTAAGAAACTAAGGCCCAGATCCACAAAGGGACTTAGGCATTGTTATGTTGAGCATTGCAGTGACTAGAAAATGACAGGAACAACACTGTGATGCATGAAGCCTGAATAAAGTCTCCCTATGCAACGAATGGGAGAGAGAGGTGCTTTCAAATAGGATTCACAAAGCTAGCACACTACACGGAAGCTGCCTAAACTAGCCAATCGGAGATGCCAAGTAGAGGGGTGTATGCTAAGCCCCACCCTTCTCACAGAGACAGACACTTAAGTGCAGGCTACAAGGAGGCACTGATCTCTGTTTGTGGTCCGCGAACCAGAGGAAGATAGGCATTTGGCTGCCTAAGTCACATACAGGGCCTAAAACAAAACAGCGGGGGGCTGGTCCTCCCTCATAACCTTTAGCCCAGTGGACAGGGTACTCACCCAGGATGCAGGAAACCCTCTGTTCAAGTTCCCCCTTCATCTCAGGGGGAGAAAGGATTTGAACAGGGATTCGTCACCTCTCTAGCCACTAGATAGCAAGCAGCCCGTCAGGGTAATCTGCTGGCAGGCCGCAAGACAGTTTGTTTACATTGACCATCCACAGGCATGGCCGCCCACAGCTCCCAGTGGCCGCATTTCACTGTTCCCCGCCAATGGGAGCTGCGGGAAGTGGTGCAGGCCGCAGGGACAGTCAATGTAAACAAACTGTCTCGCGGATTACCCTGATGGGCCATGTAAGGCCTGCGGGCCGCACGTTGCCTACCACTACACTAGACTATAGAGTCATTCTAATTCTTTCTCTGGCCAATTAATATTTAATTATTCAATTAATTAATATGGAACAAACTCAACAGAAGAGACTGAGGGAACCCCACATCCGAATATCCCGTAGCCCAGCGATTAAGACCCTTACCTGAGAGGTGGCCAATCCCTGTTCAGATCCCTTCTGCCCCTCAGACAAAGTGAGGACTTGAACCAGGCATTTCCCACATCTGGAGTGAGTACCCTATCTGTTAAGCTAAAGATTATAAGGAAAGTCCTTCTCCTCCATCTCTGACCATTCTGTGTGAACTTGGCTGAGGGACCCAACACGCTAGGCAACCTTTGAGCACACCTCCCGCATCTGACCTAGGCAGTTGAACCCCTATCTTCCCTAGTTTGTAAAGAAATCAATTTCTGAAATTCTTGCTTTTCTAGCTTTTCATGTTCTTCCTCATTATCACTTTACATTTTAAGGAGATTGCTGATTCAAACATTTATATAAGGCTTCATCCAATGCGCACATCTTAAAGGGAAAAACTACAACAAAACCTGTCCCTATGGAAGCTGTACAAATATCTCTGATCCCAACTTAAAATGTTGCAGAGAGCAAGTTCTGAAAATTGTGCTCTTAATGGTAATGTAGAAGTGCCTAAGTGAATAAGAGCCCAGATCCTATTTTCAAAAGTACCTTGGGGCTAGATTTAGAAAAGTACTTATGTGCCTAGTGAGAGTTACAAAAATGCATAAGCTAAATTGCCAAGATAACACCCTGGGGCATAGCCTCAGAGAGTGTAAATTTATGACAATTTACCCCAGTTGAGAATCTACCAGTGTGTATTTTAACTGCACGTCTTGAAATTCTAACATACCAAAGTTAGAATCCCAACTAAGACTGAACTGATCTGTAATGATGAAAGACCCTAATGAAAATGGTAATTTTATTCTTTAAGACACTGCTCCTGCTCTTATTGGTCTAACTCCCAAGGACTTCAGTTATGGTAGGATCAAAGCTCGAGCTGGTCAGAAATTTTTCATCAAAATGATTTTGCAATGCCGAATTGTCCTTTCTGCCTTTGACAAATCTCACACAGAGAACTAAACACATGTACATATGAGTTCCCAATCACATGACAGAAACAATATACCTTTAGTTGCTTTTGGGTACATTTATCATTAATGGATATCATAACCTTATTCTTTAAATACTAGAATGACAATACCTCTCTTCAAAGGTTTCATCAAAGTTACGTGCCTGACACTTAAAAAGTCAAACTACCCAAGGATGCAGCAACACAAGAAAATCCCTGCTTACCCAGTTCAAACACAGTAATTAACAGAATGAATCAACTTCAACTAAAATAGATCAAAGAAACTTTCCATTAGTTGACTGTTTAAAATAACTCCACGAAGAAATCATTTATTCTCTAGTGATCTTTTTCAGCACTCTTCTGACCCCAACAGATTGACAGTGATGGAAGAATAAAAAAACAAAAAAAAACAACAAACCCCCCCCCCGCTCATCAGAAATCCTTGTCCTTACTACTGAAATATGTGCTATTCCCACCCTCTTTTAGACAAATAATCAACCCAACCTGCCAACTGTCCAAACATGCCAGGTGTTCAATATAAAAACTAGTAATCCAAAATGATTGCCTGAAGAATAACCCCTAATATATTCCATTCATGTAGAGTATTTGGCAGTAAGCTCTATGGGGAAAAGAACAGTCTTATATTTTTGAAATGTCACGCACCTATGGCTCAACGGAAATAAACAACATTAATATGGTGTAATATGTACTACTAGTGAATCAGCAGTGACACACACACCGATTTATTACTTATACATAGTTGCAGATATAAATGTCACACACACACACTCTACATGCATAGGTCATCATTCATCTACAGCTATATTAAAATACTTTTACTAATGAGATAAATACTACAGTAGAACCTCTGAGTTACGAACACCAGAGATACGAAGCAGTCAACGACACACCTCATTTAGAAATGGAAGTATGCAGTCAGGCCACAGCAGAGACAAAAAAAAAAAAAAAAGACAAATACAGTATCGTGTTAAATGTAAACTACTAAAAAAAAAAAGGGGGAAAGCAGCATTTTTCTTCTGCATAGTAAAGTTTCAAAGCTGTATTCAGTCAATGTCCAGCGGTAAACTTTTGAAAGAACAACCATAATGTTTTGTTGAGAGTTATGAACGTTTCAGAGTTATGAACAACCTCTATTCCCGAGGTGTTTGTAATTCTGAGGTTCTACTGTAGTAGTACAGTGATCTTGTATGCAAATAGGAAAGCTGAACTCTACTGCAGCTCGCATAAAGGTTGGGGCTGTCACTAAATAGAACAGAGTTCTGAAAGAGAGCTGCTTGTGTGAATTTCTAACCTAAGTGTCCTTAGCCTCTGTTTGCCAGAAGCTGGGAATGGGCGACAGGGGATGGATCACTTGATGATTACTTGTTCTGTTCATTCCCTCTGGGGCACCTGGCATTGTCCACTGTCGGAAGACAGGATACTTGGCTAGATGGACCTATGGTCTGACCCAGTATGGCCGTTCTTACATTCTAGAGATGAAAGGCTCCATATCCCTTTGTCAATTTCCTGAGAGCCCTCCCTATAGACACCCCGACATGCAAGAAGTTGTGATAGTACCAGCAATGTCATGCACCTCATCTCCAGATTTTTTTAATGCTACCGCATTTGTAAAGCGAAAGCATGCAAAATCCATGCCAGAGCTGTAGAAACAGAAACAAGGAACCAGATTTTAAAGGTATTTAGGCACCTAACTCCCACTGATTTCAATGGGACTTGGGCACTTAAATACTTTCAAAAATATGGGTTCAGGTAAAGTTATCCTCTCAGTTACTGTACATAGGTGCAAGCCTCTTGACTTAAGTTGGATTGCACCAGTGTAACTCAAAAGTTTTGGCCCATGAACTTTTTAATTTCACCGTTATGGGCTTTGTTCCAGGCTAGCATCTGTAGTAGCGGGATAAGGAGACAGGACGCAAGTCTTGGGTAGAGAAACATTAGAAGAGCTCATAGACTCATAGACTTTAAGGTCAGAAAGGACCATTATGATTGTCTAGTCTGACCTCCAGCACAACGCAGACCACAGAATCTTAGCCACCCACTCCTGTAATAAACCCCTAACCTATGTCTGAGCTATTGAAGTCCTCAAATAATGGTTTAAAGACTTCAAGGTGCAGAGAATTCTCCAGCAAGTGACCCGTGCCCCACGCTGCGGAGGAAGGCGAAAAACTCCCAGGGCCTCTGCAAATCTACCCTGGAGGAAAATTCCTTCCTGACCCCAAATATAGTGATCAGCTAAACCTTGAGCATGTGGGCAAGACTCACCAGCCAGACAGCCAGGAGAGAATTCTCTGTAGTAACTCAGATCCCACCCCATCTAACATCCCATCACAGGCCATTGGGCATATTTACCGCTAACAGTCAAAGATCAATTAACTGCCAAAATTAGGCTATCCCATCAGACCATCCCCTCCATAAACTTATCAAGCTTAGACTTGAAGCCAGATATGTCTTTTGCCCCCACTGCTCCCCTTGGAAGGCTGTTCCAGAACTTCACTCCCCTGATGGTGAGAAACCTTCATCTAATTTCAAGTCTAAACTTCCTGATGGCCAGTTTATATCCATTTGTTCTTGTGCCCACATTGGTACTGAGCTAAAATAATTCCTTTCCCTCTCTGGTATTTATCCCTCTGATATATTTATAGAGAGCAATCATATCTCCCCTCAGCCTTCTTTTGGTTATGCTAAACAAGCCAAGCTCTTTGAGTCTCCTTTCATAAGACAGGTTTTCCATTCCTCTGATCATCCTAGTAGCCCTTCTCTGTACCTGTTCCAGTTTGAATTCATCCTTCTTAAACAGGGAGACCAGAACTGTACACAGTATTCCAGATGAGGTCTCACCAGTGCCCTGTATAACAGTACTAACACCTTCTTATCTCTACTGGAAATACCTCGCCTGATGCATCCCAAGACCGCATTAGCTTTTTTCACGGCCATATCACATTGGCTGCTCATAGTCATCCTGTGATCAACCAATACTCTGAGGTCCTTCTCCTCCTCTGTTACTTCCAACTGATGAGTCCCCAGCTTTTAACAAAAATTCTTGTTATTAATCCCTAAATGCATGACCTTGCACTTTTCACTATTAAATTTCATCCTATTACTATTACTCCAGTTTACAAGGTCATCCAGATCTTCCTGTATGATATCCCTGTCCTTCTCTATATTGGCAAGACCTCCCAGCTTTGTGTCATCCACAAACTTTATTAGCACACTCCCACTTTTTGTGCCAAGGTCAGAAATAAAAAGATTAAATAAGATTGGTCCCAAAACTGATCCCTGAGGAACTCCACTAGTAACCTCCCTCCAGCCTGACAGTTCACCTTTCAGTATGACCTGTTGTCGTCTCCCCTGTAACCAGTTCCTTATCCACCTTTCAATTTTCATATTGATCTCCATCTTTTCCAATTTAACTAATAATTCTCCATGTGGAACCATATTAAATGCCTACTGAAATCAAGGTAATTAGATCCACTGTGTTTCCTTTGTCTAAAAAATCTGTTACCTTCTCAAAGAAGGAGATCAGGTTGTTTTGGCATGATCTACCTTTTGTAAAACCATGTTGTATTTTCCCAATTACCATTGACCTCAATGTCCTTAACTACACTTTCTCCTTCAAAAATTTTTCCAAGACCTTGCATACTACAGCTGTCAAACTAACAGGCCTGTTGCATGCTATACATGACTAGTGAGCAGAAGGGAGGAAAGCCTGGAAATCTTTACCACACCTAGAAATCAGGATACCCCCCAAAACAAAAATTAATACTTTTTTTTTTTAAACATTCTGTTTCCTCAGACAGAAGGCTGCTCCTTTGAAAATGCTGCATTGGGATCCAGGAGAAAATCCTCATGACTTATTCCATTTCATTCTTGATATGCTCACCCCCGCACACACACACCAAAAATGGCATTGGAAGGACCCAGTAGTGGTCTACTTGGCAGTTTTGCTGCCACCACGTCCCCAGAACCATGAGTTATCAAGTCTGCGTGCTCTGTGGGCCTTGGAGCACCCTGGCGTTCAGAACTCAAGAACACCCTTGCTGGAGGCTAGATTCTCCCTGTGCCCTAGAGCAGGGGGGATGCACTGTGATTGGAATGCTAGTTGAATCAACCAGATTTCCTCTTCTGGGCTCCCAGAGTTTTCTCTACAGCTTTTGTCACTGGTCATTTAGCCAGGAAACACTTATTATTGGCACCCGTGCTTAAACAGGCCAAACCTCGAAGCCTTCTCTCCATTTTTACACAGTTCTTATTCAGGCAAATTCACACTGACAGTGGAAACTTGAAACTTGACAGGCATTCAGGGCCTGATCTGGAGTACCTTGAGTTCAATAGGAGTCTTTCCATTGACTTTAATGGGTTTTGGATCAGGCCCTCAATGCTCTCAGTACCTAGCTGGCTAATTAACTTAATGTGAGTCCTGAGAGAAGGGTCCTCAGAATTTGACCATTAGTGCATGAAAACACACACAACAACACTGGCCAGATAACATTGGGAGTAGGGAGACTTCCACTAAACCTGAGAAATAAGCATCTTCTTTTGTTCACTGTGTATATATATCTGCAAATGGGGCATGTATAAAACAGTCTTCAAGATGCAGTACCCGACAGTAGACATACTATGTATGAAATAGATTGAAATGTATAGTCCAAGCCTGCATCCCTTCCTAGGACTAATCACATGACTAAGGGTTGCTGAATCTATCTATCTATGCCCTCATTACCATAGTATCTGAGCACTTCACAATGTTTAGCATATGTATCTTTTAGGGCTGTCAAGCTATATAAAAAAACTTAATCATGATTAATCACACTGTTAAACAATAGAATATGATTTATTTATATATTTTTGGATGTTTTCCACATTTTCAAATATATTGATTTCAATTTCAACACAGAATACGAAGTGTACAGTGCTCACTTTATATTTAGTTTTATTATAATTATTTGCACTGTAAAAATAAAATAATATTTTTCAATTCACTTAATACAAGCACTGTAGTGCAATGTCTTTATCATGAAAGTTGCACTTACAAATGTAGAATTATGCACAAAAAATTAACTGCATTCAAAAACAAAACAAAGTCCGCTCAGTCCTACTTATTGTTCAGCCAATCACTCAGACATACACATTTGTTTAAATTTGCAGAAGATAATGCTGGCCGTTTTTTGTTTACAACATCACCTGAAAGTGAGAACAGGCATTCGCATGGCACTGTTCTAGCCAGTGTTGCAAGACATTTACATGCCAGATGCGCTAAAAATTCGTATGTCCCTTCATGTTTCAACCACGATTCCAGAGGACATGCATCCATGCTGATGATGGGTTCTGCTCAATAATGATCCAAAGCAGCGCAGACTGACGCATGTTCATTTTCATCATCTGAGTCAGCTGCCACCAGCAGAAGGCTGATTTTCTTTTTTGGTGGTTTGGGTTCTGTAGTTTCTATATCGGAGTGTTCCTCTTTTAAGACTTCTGAAAGCATGCTCCACACCTTGTCCTGCTCCGATTTTGGAAGGCACTTCAGAGTCTTAAACTTTGGGTTAAGTGCTGTAGCTATCTTTAGAAATCTCACATTGGTACCTTCTTTGCGTTTTGTCAAATCTGCAGTGAAAGTGTTCTGAAAATGAACACGTGCTGGGTCATCATCTGAGACTGCTATAACATGAAATATATGGCAGAATGCGGGTAAAACACAGAGCAGGAGACATACAATTCTCCCAAGGAGTTCAGTCACAAATTTAATTAACGAGCATCATCAGCATGGAAGCATGTCCTCTGGAATGGTGGCCAAAGCATGAAGGGGCATAAGAATGTTTAGTATATCTGGCATGTAAATACCTTGCAATGCTGGCTATAAAAGTGCCACGCAAACGCCTGTTCTCACTTTCTGGTGACATTATAAATAAGAAGCGGGCAGTATTATCTCCCGTAAATGTAAATAAACTTGTTCATCCTAGCGATGGCTGAATGAGAAGTAGGACTGAGAGGTGTTGTAGGCTCTAAAGTTTTACATTGTTTTGTTTTTCAGTGCAGTTAGTTTTTATGCATAATTCTACATTTGTAAGTTCAACTTTCATGATAAAGAGATTGCACTACAGTACTTGTATGAGGTGAATTGAAAAATACTATTTCTTTTGTTTATCATTTTTACAGTGAAAACATTTGTAATATAAATAATATAAAGTGAGCACTGTACACTTTGCATTCTATGTTATTCCAAATCAATATATTTGAAAATGTAGAAAAACGTCCAAAATATTTAGCATATTTCAATTGGTATAGTATTGTTAACAATTCAATTACAACTGCAATTGTGATTAGTTTTTTCAATCACAATTAATTTTTTCGAGTTAATCGCGTGAGTTAACCGTGATGAATGGACAGTCCTAATATCTTTACAAAACTCCCATGAGGTCTGGAGGTACTATTATCTCTGCTTCACAGACAAGACATTAAGTGACTGTGCCAAGGTCACACAGGAAGTTTGTGATAGAGCAAGGAATTAAACCCAGGTCTCAGGATAGCACCCTAACAACCCCTGGATAGAGCCACAGATTGTAAAATGTCCAAATTATGCCTTTGGGTGTTTGCATGCAGCTCCCATCAGAGTCAACGGAGTCACATATGCATCTCTGAGAAAGGAATTCAGCCCTTTGTGCCAAAACAGTTTCTCTTTCAGAGGGTACAATTTGCACACCCAAATCCCCCCTTGTCCAACTACCTTTCTTATCACTAAATGCCCCAGCACTTGAAGAAAGCACTCACTTCTTTCACCAACAGGAAGCTGGCCGGTGCCTATGCATGGGTGCATGCTATCCTTCCTCTCTTTTGCACCTATGCAGGGGTTGGCCAAAATCTGACCCTTGGGATTGTACAGTGCCAGAGCCCAATGGAAGTGCCACAGAAAATGCTGGACCCCTTTCATTGTATCCTGACTGCCAATAAAGCTTTCAGATAAATTCACAACCCCTTCTAGAGCTACAGCATTTCTGTTATGATTCTATTGCTATTTGCCAAGCACCAACAAGATGTCCACTGTAGAAAATGCAGATATTCAGGCACTCTGCACTCCAGATTGCTTGCAGGCTAGAAGAGGTGGAAAATAAGAACTGGAAGATCCAGAAAAATGATTTATGAAGGAATGTGTTAAAATACCCTCTTTTCCTTAAATTTTTCCCCCATTTTAACTACAATAATCCTTGAATCACAATGAAAATTGGGCAGGTTTATACTACATTATTGTCATGAAAGTGGATTGCTCTTCAGGATCTACTGAACTCATCGTTGCTCCAAAATTAGTTAAATTTTAATATATTGATAACTTGAGGATGTTTCCAGTTTAGGAGGTAATAACTGAAGAAACTCCCAGGCCAAAGTGTTTACAGCAAATAAGCATTTAAGCTCAAGGGCAATAGGAGTTTATTAGCTGAAGATGAGGTTATTGCTGAGTGAGGTAGTACTCTCAGGTTATGTAATTAAAATTGTAATTAAATATTCAAATATTAAACGAAGGAGAAAACAAACTACATGAAATGAGCTGACAAAATGTCAAGATGCAAACTATAGAGGAAACCAGACCAAAAGGCGGTTTTCGCCCCTTTTATTATCATCTCTTCTCACCCCCCTTAACTTTCTCCCCTCCCTGCATCTCTATTCTCTTCATCTCCACCCTTCTCTCCCTACAGGCCAGCAAGGTTATTCCCCGCCACAACATAGGTCTGTTTATACCAGCGGTTCCCAAACTTTTTACCTCATGCCCCCTCTTACCTCTGTCTGCATCTCCCTGCCCCAAGCCAGGAGTGGGGCCACGTCTCCAGGAGGTGGGGCCACAGACAGGGATAAGAGGGCCAAGGCTAGGGCCACAGCTGGGGGCAAGAGCAGGGCCAGGAGCAGAGCTGGTGGGTGGCACTCCCTCCCCAGCCCCATGGGGACCTCTAGTTTATACTTTGTTTAGAAACTGAATGAGGAGAAAGAGGCTGGGTTCTCCCAGTAGAAACCAATGATGATGAAGGCATAAAGAGGACAGTTCTTCTGAGGACGAGAACCTTGCTGTAAGGAATGAAGGATGGGTTTGTGAGGAGAGAAGGGAGGAATGAGGGAAATGAATCAGGAGTGTGTGTGGACTACCATGAGGAAGGTGGGTTGGTTGGTTTACTTACTGTTTTGCTTGGAACAGTTTCGCAGCCCTGTTTTCTTTGCTGTTGTGAATAATTTTTCCTATTCTTGGGTAAATTTTGCAGTATTTCTGCTTCATCCAAGAGGAGCAAGAAGCTGACATGGCATCTTGAAAAGTCTAAGTACAGATGCCAGGAGAATTCTAGCAGACATACTAAGGGGTGATACATGCACATTCACAGTGGCATTATTGGAATGGAACTTTACAACCATTATGCTACTCCCTGCATTCTGACTGGCTAATCGGCACAAATAGCCAGATTACAGTGATTCTTCTACTTCCCTATTATTGAATAGTAACACTACAATTATGCAAATTAGACATCCATGACCAGACTGCAGAAAAATCTCTAGTTAGATATTCATAACTGTACAAGTCCCTGCACTCTGAATGGCTGAGTCCATGTACAATGCTATATCATGAAGAATAAACTCAGCAAAATAGTGTTTTCAAGTTGTGTTCACCTATCGCTTTTTGTATTAATAATTACAAGGCTTGCCCCCTCCCAGGTTACTCAAACATTAACAAAGGGAAAGAAGAGGCTGTTATAAAATTTAGAGATAGTCTTAACTAAAGAAGGCACACATCCCAGAAGACTCCCGGCAACAGTATTTTGTATTAGTTGCGCTAAGATTTTTAGGTCCACTGCCTTCTAATAGAGGACCAGTCCTGTATCTTGTGATCATGGGGTTATTCCCAGTCAGCCAAACTCCTCTCCCCACTGGTGAGCCTGAGAGACTGGGCTGGACAATGGGGAAGTCAGTGGGGAGAAAACTGGAGGAATCCTCCCTTCTGGACCCAAAAGGGGAGTGTTTTGATGTTCCAGGCTAAGGGCTTGTGACCTTCAACAAGGGTTGACAAAACACCAGAGGATCCAACCGGAGGCAGATCCCTCCAGCCCCACCGCATGTGCAACAGCATGTAGAATAGCCCACGGAGTTTGACACCATGCAGGGGTATACACTACCTGCATGCCATTCTTAATGCCTACTTCCCAACTCCATAGCAGACATCTACTGTATGCATGGCCCTCTGCACCTGTGGAGGTGAAAATAGGATTGTCCTGGTGGGAGAGCAATATTTCTATACTGGAAAAGCACTGAGTTTAAATAGCATCTGCAGGTTTACTAGAAATCCTGAACTTTTTTGCAAAGCTTGCATTTTCCTCCTTCAATAGTAAGCAGACCTGTTGATCTTTCCTGCCATTGTATTTCCTCTGTCAAGAGAAACTTTTATCTTTTTGATCCAGTGCAGTTTTAATTCAGTTCTGAAGAGAATAAAAGGCATTCTATTAAACCACCACACTGTTTAGTGCTATACTTACACAGACGCTGGCTGTATTTTAAAGAATCCGTATGGAGGTTGCAGGAACAAACTATCCTGATGTGTAGAAAGAACAGTAAACATGGCAGGCGACCAGCTTGGCTTAACAGGAAAATCCTTGCTGATCTTAAACACAAAAAAAGCAGCTTACAAGAAGTGGAAAATTGGACAAGTGACCAGGGAGGAGTATAAAAATATTGCTCAGGCATGCAGGAGTGAAATCAGGAAGGCCAAATCACACTTGGAGTTGCAGCTAGCAAGGGATGTTAAGAGTAAAAGGGTTTCTTCAAGTATGTTAGCAACAAGAAGAAAGTAAAGGAAAGTGTGGGCCCCTTACTGAATGAGGGAGGCAACCTAGTGACAGAGGATGTGGAAAAAGTAATGTACTCAATGCTTTTTTTGCCTCTGTCTTCACAAACAAGGTCAGCTCCCAGACTACTGCACTGGGCAGCACAGCATGGGGAGGAGGTAACCAGCCCCCTGTGGGGGAAAGAAGTGATTCAGGACTATTTAGAAAAGCTGGACGAGCACAAGTCCATGGGGCTCGATGTACTGCATCCGAGGGTGCTAAAGGAGTTGGCGGATGTGATTGCAGAGCCATTGGCCGTTATCTTTGAAAACGCATGGCGATCGGGCAAGGTCCTGGATGACTGGAAAAAGGCCAGTGTAGTGCCCATCTTTAAAAAAAGGGAAGGAGGAGGATCTGGGGAACTACAAGCCAGACAGCTTCACCTCAGTCCCTGGAAAAATCATGGAGCAGGTCCTCAAAGAATCAATTCTGAAGCACTTAGAGGAGAGGAAAGTGATCAGGAACAGTCAGCATGGATTCACCAAGGGCAAGTCATGCCTGACTAACCTAATTGCCTTCTATGATAAGATAACTGGCTCTGTGGATGAGGGGAAAGCAGTGGACGTATTGTTCCTTGACTATAGCAAAGCTTTTGCCACGGTCTCCCACAGTATTCTTGCCAGCAAGTTAAAGGAGTATCGGCTAGATGAATGGACTATAAGGTGGATAGAAAGCTGGCTAGATTGTTGGGCTCAACGGGTAGTGATCAATGGCTCCATGTCTAGCTGGCAGCCAGTATCAAGCGGAGTGCCCCAAGGGTCGGTCCTTGGGCCGGTTTTGTTCAATATCTTCATTAATGATCCGGAGGATGGCGTGGACTGCACCCTCAGCAAGTTTGCAGATGACACTAAACTGGGAGGAGTGGTAGATACGCTGGAGGGTAAGGGTAGGATACAGAGGGACCTAGCCAAATTAGAGGATTGAGCCAAAAGAAATCTGATGAGGTTCAAAAAGGACAAGTGCAGAGTCCTGCACTTAGGACAGAAGAATCCCATGCACTGCTACAGACAAGGGACCGAATGGCCAGGCAGCAGTTCTGCAGAAAAGGACCTAGGGGTTACAGTGGACAAGAAGCTGGATATGAGTCAACCGTATGCCCTTGTTGCCAAGAAGGCTAATGGTATTTTGGGCTGTATAAGTAGAGGCACTGCAAGCAGATCGAGGGGTGTGATCATTCCCCTCTGTTCGACGTCGGTGAGGCCTCATCTGGAGTATTGTGTCCAGTTTTGGGCCCCACCCTATAAGAAGGATATGGAAAAACTGGAAAGAGTCCAGCGGAGGGCAACAAAAATGATTAGGGGGCTGTAGCACATGACTTATGAGGAGAGGCTGAGGGAACTGGGATTGTTTAGTCTGCAGAAAAGAAGAATGAGGGGGGATTTGATAGTTACTTTCAACTACCTGAAAGGGGGTTCCAAAGAGGATGGATCTAGACTGTTCTCAGTGGTAGCTGATGACAGAACAAGGAGTAATGGTCTCAAGTTGCAGTGGGGGAGGTTTAAGTTGGATATTAGGAAAAACTTCACCACCCTCCTTGTGAAAAAGCACTGGAATGGGTTACCTGGGGAGGTGGTGGGATCTCCTTCCTTAGAGGTTTTTAAGGTCAGGCTTGACAAAGCCTTGGCTGGGATGATTTAGTTGGGGATTGGTCCTGCTTTGAGCAGGGGGTTGGACTAGATGACCTCCAACCCTGATAATCTATGATTCTGTGATGCTCTCAAGAACATTTACACTGAAGACACTAGTCACCCTTTCATACTGAAGAGCTCATAACCAATCTTCTGCTATTTCACAGTTTCCAAGGCACATTGGAGCCAAAAGCTTGTAGAATTCATCTGACAGAACCCATCTATATAGAGTTTCCTTTTTGACATACCGGCCCTCTTTCTTACCAGGCAACAGGTAGTGGGTTGAACTTTTATAGTGGTGTTTTATTACATTCAAGTTGTGTTAATTACCTGGTATAACAAGTATAGAAGCGAGGGGCAAATTCAGAACATAACTATCAGATCTTTCTTACCCTACATTTAGGAAGACAGAATAAATGCAAGGAATCCATTTAACAATGACAAAAAAGTGCATTTTACAAGACTAATAAAGGATGTTTTTCTTCTCTCCCATGAGGATCTTAGTTATTCAAGGACAGAATGTTTGGTTTGTAGATGCTCATTCAAGGACTGACTTTTCAGCTGCAACTTTTTCTAAAAACACCCCGTGTGTACAGTTTCTATGTATTCTTAGCTAAGAGATTTCACAGCAGATTAAATCTTGTACCCTTGTTGGAAATGCAGAGGTTAAAATTTCAGTTCCCTTTGGATATTTTAATATCAGGTTACAACTATATATAATGAGGTAAAAAAAAACCCATCAAAAAACCGTAAGGTATTCAAAACACTTCAAAGTAGCCCAGGGAAAAAAAAGATCCCCAGAGCCCTCACCATCATTAAGCAGTAGAACCATAAAGTGGTTCATGTGCATCTCATAGGAAAAGGCCACCAAGAAAACAAGAGGTAAGCATTCTGCAGAGGATCCAACCTCAGTCCTTTTCTTGGCTCTTCACAAGGAAGGGTTAGGGCTGCTGTAGAAGTAACACACACACAAAATAAAAATCAACTAGCCTAATTTTCAAAAATGCTGAGTACCCTCATCTCCCACATTTGACTTCAAAGTCAGGCCAGATTCATTTGGGTGCTTAAATATGAGTGAATCACGAGAGATCTGACTAGATGATCATAATTGGCCCTTCAGGCTTTAAACACTATGATTTGGGGGATGAATTTTAGGTACCCACGTTTGAAAATCGTGGTCACAGCCTCTGCCATGAGGTATATGGCCATTTCCATAGCAGCGCTGACAGTCTCTAGAGTCAGCCACACCTAGAGAATGCATCACATTGAGGTTCTGAGAGGAATCTGAAAGATCCTACAGGGTTTCTTAGAGGTGAAGTAACAAGTTGTGAGAATATAAACTGTGGTGACAGCACTCTCTCCAGAATACTGCTAAATGTATTATATTCACAGCAGGTGGCACATGATGCATTTGCTTCAGAAGAAAATCTAGTATAAAAGGAGAGGTTGGTGAACAGCTGAAAGAGGTAGCTGAAGTCCTTACACAAGGAAGTCTCTGATGAGGAGTTTTTGTTTATTTCCTACACAGGAATTTTTGTGAAGGGTGGGAAGAAGTGAAAGGAGTATTGGGAAGGGCAACGGAAATCCAAATAATTACCCTCACCTCAACCAGAAGAAAACCCAGCACACATCTAAAGGGAAGTCAATCAAAGTTTAGCTTTATTCATCAGGACTGCAGTCCTAGGAACCCTTAATGACAGTGTTCTTTATTTTATAAATTATGCTACAATCATAAGTCTGATCACACACGGTGGCTTTAATTTAAATTTAAGCTATGTGGTTTTACCAATCTGCAAGAGATTTGACCTTTCAGCTGCCTCTCTCAATTACCTAACACCACATTTAGGCAATGCTGCATTTCTGGCTTGGAATATGATGGAAATGAAAACAGAACAACAAAACAGCAGGCATTTCTCAACTGGATAAAGGGCAACGAAGCTGGAGATTCTGTTTCAAAGTGATTACTGCGAAACCCAATCCATTCTAAAATGAATACTTCACTAAACAGCACTTCATCTTTCAGATGATTGCATTTGTGGAACAAGGTTTTTTAAGAGTCTGCCAATTTCTAGTATAGCATAACCTACGCTACTTAAAATATGGTGGGGTGTACTTTTAAAAAAATCTAAGCAGTCTATACATATCATGCAATCATTTTTGAACTGCATGAAGAGATAAGGAACAGAATCAGGACCCATAAAATAAAAATATTCTGTCAACTTCAGTGCAATGTTTGGTTTGTGTAGAAAGCATAAGGTTGTGCAACATGGTTTGATCCATAACATGGCAGTTAGCCAGTCTTCTATACGCCCCACTTTGACATGCTGTTCTAATATGGGCCTCTATGCCTGCAGAGAGACCCATCAACTTCACCGGGACTATAGGCATATGTATTGGCAATACAGATAGAAAAAGTGCATTATAATACATTTTGACCACTCAAACCATAAAAATATAAATGAAGCTTCTAATGTGGGTTACATATTTCGAAGCAGATTGTGTTGTTGCAACTTAGTTTTAATTTATAAAGCAATTTAGAGAGCAGTTCTGTCTTGTTTGCAAGAAATCCAAGAACAGGACAATAATCTGAACTCAAGTAAGTACTGAAAAAATATTAAATTGTGATGTGTACAGTAGGAGTCGAGAATTTAAAAAGAAATTGCATATTATAGCTAAATATAATCTGCAGTGGACCTGGTAGAAAATATGAAATTTGTGTTAATATGCCGCTGAAAATAGTTATTAAATATACTAACTACACTGAACTTGAGGCATATTGCTTCTGATCCAAAGTCCACTGAAGTCAAAAGGCTCCACCTGACACCACTAACCTTTGAGATCATGCCCACAGTTCCTAAATAAAAAACAAGGGGTTTTTTTGTTTTAGAAGACTGAGGTAGTAGTTTAACCTACTGCACTTTTAGGAAGCATAATTAATTCCTTTGAATAGTAACTTTAAGAATAAAGCACTGTGGTAATGAAAAAAAAATCCATGCTCTTAATAAGTTTTAATTTTCAATTATACCTTTAGACATTTGCTGTCATAAGACATTTTTTATTTTTCCATTCAGCGTGTAAAGGTTTTCTTACAAAATGTAAGAAATCAAAATATTTCCCTAAAATATTACTTCCAAATAAAAGTATCACTCAAACACACCGAGTTTGCAACCCCCACTGTCCCTGTGATGCTATCATTTCTGTGCTCATGCTTGCATGTTCCTAGATAGGCAACCTGTGTCTGTGTCTAGCAAGCTCCTCTCTCCTGGAAATAGGTATGCGGTTTATTTAGAAAAAAATAAAAGGTACAATCCCATTTGAGAATTTACAGCACGGAATCACAGACATGCGTCCAATGTTAAGGTTGAAAAATAGTTTTTGTTCTAGGTCGCAGTCCTGTGGCCCTTATTACCATGACTAGTTCATTAGCAGGATTGTACATGTGAGTAGGGGGTTGCAGGCCTT
This sequence comes from Lepidochelys olivacea, assembly GCF_965140295.1. Taxonomy (NCBI): domain Eukaryota; kingdom Metazoa; phylum Chordata; order Testudines; family Cheloniidae; genus Lepidochelys; species Lepidochelys olivacea. Next base: position 166,013,016 of record NC_140413.1, read on the forward strand.
AGTTTATCCACTTCTAACTTTCTCACAAAGCGGAATGGTGGGGGGAAGCCTCTCTCCATCTTCAAGTTTGTTATGATACTCAGACTGGAGGAGAATGTTTTGTTTTATTTTTGAAACATGTGAGTTAATTAGCTAATTACAAAAATTACAGGACTGAGAAGAGTATCTATTTATAAAAACATCCTATTTTTCTACCACTCATGACCAGAGCTTTGTGAAACCTGGTGGTTTCAGTTCAGAGGATCTCATGGGAATCTTTTTTCTGCTTCATGTGAGTTCACATATCCTGAGTTTTGCTTTTTAATCTCATTGTTCCTGGAATACATATAACAGTTCAAATAGTTCTGTGTTTAAAAAAAGCTGCCAAAAAAATTCTGCTTTTAGGCACAGAGCAGTATGTTTTCGTCGATCTGCAAGCACACATTCCGCAAGAAAAAGCTATACTGAGATAAGGATCACTTTCTAAAATACACTATCTCAAAGAGTTTCTAGAAAGAGAGACTTCATTTGGCCTACTAAACTCACAACCACCTCTGTTTAGTCAAATGCTCCTGAAACAAAGTGCATTTCTTTAAAGACACACATGTTCTAGATAAGAAAGGCTCACACACAAGAACGGCCATACTGGGTCAGACGAATGGTCCCTCTAGCCCAGTATCCTATCTTCCGACAGCTGCCACTGCCAGATGCTTCAGAGGGAACGAACAGAACGGGGAAATGTCATGTAAAGCATGACGTTGTGTCCCTAACCATCTTGGGTAATACCTATTGATGTATCTATCCTCCATCTAATGTATCTAATTGTTTTTGAACATACTCCTCCTTTTCAGTACAATCAGCACTGGAGTACTCAGAGAAGAGAGGCTGATTTTTAAGTCTGCATTTGCAATACAGGACTTACTGGTATCCGTGTAAGAGGGTTGAAATGTTTTTTTTGTCATGGTAGACCTAGCACCTTCCCCCACAACAGAAGACGATGGAAGCATTCTTCCATCGACCTAGCTGCCAGTGGTTAGGTTGGTATTACTACAGTGCTCAGGGATGTGGATTTTTCACACCCTGAGCACCACAGAAATGCCAACCTAAATTTGAAGTATAAGGAAGGCCAAAATGTACTGTAGCTTTAGGATGAGCAGGGAGATGTGCTTCAATTCTCTGACATGTATGATACTGGCAAATTATACTACAGCATTTTAACACCAAAGGATACAGAAGTTACAGTGAAACAGAACCACCTATTTTATTTACACGGTGCTTGACATTCCATTTCAAGGCAGGTAAAACAATAAATACTGATAAAAGAAAACTGATTGTCCGCTCTTTCTAAAGCATTTTCATTAAATCCAAAAGTTTAGAAAGAAGTGCCCATATGTTGTTTCTCTTCTGCTTTTGCCTCTGAAATTTAGCCAATAAAAACACTTATTGTTGCTACCAAGGCCTCAACAGGCCAAACCTATGAACCTATAACTCAGTTCTTATTCAGAAAATTCACACTGGACTTCAACAGAAGCCAGAAAACTGGCAGGCATTCAGGGTCTGATCCAGTGCCCGTTGAATTCAATAGGAGTTTTTCCGGTGACTTCAATAGTCTTTGGATCAGCCCCCAAATGTTTTCAGTATCTAGCCAGCTAATAATCTTCAAAGGGAGTTTGCTGTAGGAGGGACCTCAGAATTAGGCATGAAAACACAAGAGACAATATTAACAAGATACATTTGGGAGTAAGGAGACCTCCATTATGTAAGAGAACTAAACATCTCCTTTTGTGCAGTGTATATAGCTCCTGGATGGAAGTGAAAGCACAGTAGAAAGCAGCACCCACCAGCCCCAAAACATTTAAAATCATCAAGTCTATCCATGCATAAATATGATCTGCAAGATGTAGTACCCAATAGTGGCCATACAAGGCATTAAACAGTTTTAAAATTTGGGGCCTAGACCTCCAACCCTTCCTTGTGTCACAGAACGACTCTCATGAGTAAGAACTGTTGGATCTACATATCCTAGATACTTATATGGTCCCCCGTTACCATAATATCTCTGCATCTCACAATCTTTGATGTATTTATTGTCACAACACCCCTGTGAGGTATCTCCGTTTTACAGATGGGGAATTGAGGTCGGCAGATAGATTAAGTGCTTGCCCAAAGTCACACAAGAAGTTTGTGGCGGAGCAGGCAATGGAATTCTAGGGTTCTCACATCCCAGGCTAGCATCCTAACCACTAGATCACCCTCCCTCCAGTGGATGGGGCATCTGATTGTAGAATGCCCAAAATTATCTTTGAATACTTGCATGCATCTCCCCTCAAAGAGAATGGAAGTCACACTTGGACCTCTGAGAAGGGAAGTTGATCTTCCCTTCTCAGAGGGACTTTGACTCAGTAATGTCTTGCAGGCAGCAGCTTAATTTCTCTGAACTAAGAGACAGATACAAAGTGATGCCTCTTAAATTTGCAAATTGCCCTATGGCGTGCTCAAAATCTCCAGAGAACTGTACCCTGTACAGAATTTTACTCTGTATAATAATTAGTAAAGAGTATAGTGCAAATAATGCAATCTATTTATTTTAGGCAACATTAGCAAATTTTTAAAGGGTGGCTATTGGGGCAAGACTGCCACCTCTGTTCCTCTAGCTTTCTGCAGGGAAGAAGGCTGAAGTGGTGTAAATGGATCTTAAAAAACCCATATCAGGCCAGGAGGCCCCCATCACGTAAGTATGGCCTACATTCTTTGTTCCCAGATACATACATTTACACTGAGCTGTATGAAAATGCATATTGTTTACTTGCACCCAGTTTACCAAGGGATCCAGATTACTCTTAATCAGTGACCTGTGTTCTCTTCATTACTTATCACTCCTCCAATTTTTGTGTCATCTGCAAAACTTTATCAGTGATGATTTTATGTCTTTTCCCAGATCATTGATAAAAATGTTAAATCGCATATGGCCAAGAACTGATCCCTGCAGGACCCCTCTGAAAACACACACACCCCTCAACCACGATTGCTCATTTACAATTATATTTTGAGACCCATCAGTTAGCCAATTTTAAATCCATTTAACGTGTGCCATGTTAATTTTATACCATTCTAGTTTTTTTAATCAAAATATCACATGGTACCATGTCCTTACAAAGTCTACGTATATTTGCATCAATGCTATTATCTTAATAACCAAACTTGTAATTGCATCAAAAAAGCTATAAAGTTAGTTTGACAGGATCTATTTTCCATAAACCCACGCTGATTTGAATTAAACTACCCTCCTTTAATTCTTTATTAATCTTCCCACCAGGTTTCAGTAATACCAACTAGATCAAATTTATGCTAATAAATTAGCTTCCAATTCCTCTTGTTCGTTACTGAGGGTGCTAGTATTGTATAGACAACTAAAGAATTTATTCTCTTCATACTTTTTGATTAATTTTGTTCTCAACATATCAATTTTGTGCAAATTGAGTGTTCACATCTTCCCTCTTTTTACCTTCCCCTTTTTGTTATTAGTTTAATGCCCTCCAGCCTAGCCCCAAGAAAACTGGTCCCTCTTCTACTAAGATAGAGGTAATCCAAAACTATACAGCTCTTTCTCCCCATAGATGGTGGACCAATGTTCCACCAAGCCAAACCCTCCGTCAATGCTGCTTCTCTAGACAGCGGTTCTCCTGTAGAATCTTCTGCCTTCCTTCATCCATGGAACAAAAGGATCTCAGCAATGATCGCTTGGACATACGTCAGCAAACTCAGAAGTGTGCTGAAGAATAAATCTATTATTTGTGAGATAGCACTGACACTGCATCACAGGGCGATATGAACCATCATCAATGGATTCTTACTAGTCATCTTCAGAAGCCTACCGAATCTTAGAGTGACATCTTGTGGCACCTTAGAGACTAACAAATTTATTTGAGCATAAGCTTTCGTTTTAGCCCACGAAAGCTTATGCTCAAATAAATTTGTTAGTCTCTAAGGTGTCACAAGTACTCCTCGTTCTTTTTGCTGATACAGACTAACATGGCTACCACTCTGAATCTTGTATCTTGGCTCTGGGAAGACAGCACACTCTCCTGTTGTCCACCTGTCCTTTGCAGAAATGTTCTTTCAATTCTTCTGGGTATTGAATCCCCAACAAGAATAGTCTGTCTTCATTGGACAGATGGAGAACTTTTTAGGGGCAAACTTGATTTTCTTATGGGTTGGACCAAGCTGCCATCCACAGGTATGACCTGTATATCTATTCATTCCCTTGGACCAGCTGGATCTTGAAAGATATCTTCCACACTGAGAACCTGGTATCCTTCTGGAAATGTCTACCTGTACAGAATTCCTCCTGGTCCTCTTCCCTCTGCTGGCCACAGCCTGCCCATCCTTGTCTGTTTCCAGCTGCATAGAATGCCCCCATATTCTTTTCTATGAACTGCCAGGCCTTCTCTGACATTTTCCTCTGTCCATCTCCTTCATGGTCAGCTCCTTTCTTCTTGATTATACGCTGCAGGCAAGATAGGCTGGGGAATGGCTAGTTTGAAAACCCCTCTGAGGCTCAGGCATGATCCGGGGTTCTGAGCAGTTCATTAGCTGTGGAGCAGCATCAGGACTTAGGTGGCTTTGTGTATGTCTACCTACAGAAACTTAAGTACCTACAGAGTTTATCAGTAGTTGAGTGGTGGTTGTGAGATTTCATTAGCACGTAAATGTTGGGTTTAGGCACCTAAGTACCTTTGTGAATTTAGCCCTCGGTGTTTCCAACCCCAGTGGGGTAAAAAGAAAGGGGAGAAGATACACCACTCCCCCTGGAATGCTGCCCAGGGCACAATAGTATGCATACCTATGTGCATTATTTTGTTATGTCACCTTCATCTCATCTTCACCTAAAGCAGAACAAGAATAAAATTCTGATCCCCCATCCCCCGCCCCACTCTCCCATCAAAGAAATATTACATTATTTTTGGGTAACTCAGAAATCATTAAAGAACTGCACTTTTGTTTATTTACTATCCTTTTTTAGTGTACTAGGTAGTGTGTCAAAATACTAAGCAACTAATAAAAGGGCAAGATTACTTTTATCAAGAGTCCTTCCTTCTGCACGAGCCAAATAATCAAGAAGGAAGAGATAAATCATGCAGTGGAGGGATGCCAAAAAGAAACTTTGCCTTCCTATTACTCTGAGGTTTACCACATCAAATTTAAATGTTTAAACAACAAGAAAGGTCACAGATAGTTTGCTGTCAGCACGGTCCAGCTTCCATCTCTTTAAAGAGGCAGCCTTTATAAAAAAAATGGGCCTTTAGATGTAAAGAGTCCTCTTCCCAACCCAGGTTAGTTATGAGGGGAAGGAGAAGCAGTGGTGCTGGAACTAGGGGTGCTGTGCACACCCTCTAGCTTGAAGTAATAACACCACCAAATACTTAAACAACGTCTGCAAGCACCCCCACTATAAATAATGTTCCAGCACCCCTGAGGAGAACTGACTATTCCTTACATGAATAAAGAAATTAAACCAAAATCTGGGTGCTTGCAGACGTTGTTTAAGTGGATATGCTTTACAAATTATTCGCCCAACCTCAACACATATATTTTTGTTTGTGAGGTGTCTGCAACCATCACAGTCAAATTAACTTTTTTAATACAAATAAATACTTAAAATATTTACACACACACACACACACACACACCCTACTGACTGCTAAAATGAAACAGCCAATTTGAAATCTAATGAGGCAAATTGGGTGAGGGAATATCTTTTATTGGACCAACTTCTGTAGATGGAAGGGATAAGCTTTTGAGCTCCACAGAGCTCTTCCTCAGGTCTGGAGAAGGTAGCCAGCGTGTCCAAGCTAAATATAAGGTGGGACAGATTGTTAAGCATAAGGAGTTCACACATGCTGAAGGAGACCACTTGAAATGGGCAATTAAAGGTTAGCAGGCAGTAGAGCGTTTTACAAAGTGTTGTAATGTGCCATAAAACCAGTATCTCTGTTAAGTCCATAGTTTTGTGTCCAACAGAGTTATGAATTTAAGTTCCCAGGCTCATCTTTTGAAAGGGTTGTGCAGGTTTCCTTTGATGGCTAAGATTAAGGGATCTGAGATGGAGTGACTGTTTTGTGGAAAGTTTTGTCCCAAGGTGGTAATGTTGTTCTCTTATTTTACTGTGAGTTCATCTGAGAGTACAATGATTATCTGGTTTTCCCACACAGTTGTTGCTGGGGCATTTGATGCACTGGATGAGGTACATTACACATTGTGATAGGCATGTGTAGAACCCATGCATCTTTACAGGAATGTTGTGCAGCATATTGATCATTGTAGCAGTGGAGATATGTCTGAAGGCTTTGCAACTGTTGTTCTAGCAAGATCTGGTGCTGCTTTGAGTTGGCGTGTCCTGGTCTGTGGGAGTTTGCATCTGATCATGAGCATGGCAGGGTTGGGGGGCGGAGTTTGAAGGCCAGAAGAGGGATAAGTGAAAGATTTCTTGCAAGATGTGGTCCCCATCAAGTATGGGTTGCAAGTGTTCGATGTTACTCCATACAGGTTCCAGTGTGGGGTGGTGGGTGACAACTAGGGGTGTGCAGCAAGTGGGGTTTCCCCTCCCAACTTCTGAAGCAAATTCTTCTGGTGCATTTGAGTGGCCTTTTCCAGGATGCAATCTACTTCCCTTTTAATCTTAACTGTTTTGTTGTTGTTATAACACATTGCACTTACAACTGCATCTTTTGTAGAACACTTCCCTTTTTTAGTGACGGCAGTTTTAAGGGTGTATCCTGGACTTTCTCTTTGGAGCAAATTTTGTGGTATCTGAGTGCCTGCCTGTCGATAACAGATTTCTTGGTGTGTCTGGGGTGATTGCTGATCTGTGGAGGTAAGTGATCAGTGAGTTTCTTGTATATAGCCATTTTGGGGGCTCTATTGTTGAAGCTGATGCTGGTGTCGGAGTGTTCTAGATAAAGTTTGATAAATGGAGAGTGGTTGAAATTGTGGTGGAAATCTATGAGGGAGTTTAAGTCATCTGTCCAGAGGATGAAAATATCATCGAGGTATATCGTTGAATTTGTGGTGCATTTTCCCAGAAATTCTTCCTTGTACTGGTCCATGAAGATGCTGGCATATTGGGGTGCCAGCCTAGTACCCTTGGCTATTCCCATGGTGCAGGCAAAGTGTTTGTTGTTGAATGTAAAGCTGGTGTGGGTGACAATGAAATGGATGAGTTTGGCAAAGTATTTCGGGTGGACTTCCGAGCATTATTCATTACCTTGTAGGTATTTAAGCCAAGCTACAATGTTGTCATGGTGAGAGATGTTGGTGTATAAGGAGTTGACGCCCATGGTGGCAAGGATGGTGTTCTGGGGGAGGTAGTTAATGATGCAGAGTTTCTGGAGAAACTCGTTAGCATCTTGGAGAAAACTGTCCCTTTGCAAGGTGCGTGGCTTTGAGGATGGTTTCTAGGAATCCTGATACTCCTTTAGTAACAGTGCCATGGCCAAATATGATGGGTCTGCCTGTATTACCTTGTTTATCTATCTTGGGAATCATGCAATTTGTAATCTAGTAATTTTAGAAGTTTTTATGTACCATACCTGCCTCAGAATCTCATGGGCAATTTGGTGGAGGGGAGTGTTAAGTGGTTTTTTTGTGAAGACCCACACAAACTGGGCACCTTAGACACTGACCAAGTAACTAAATACGGAGAGAAGATGGTGAGAGTGGCGGAAGGATGGTCTAATGGAAAGGGAGCTGAACTGTGAACTCAGGACACCTGCATCTAATCTCCAGTTCAGCCACAGAGTTCCTGTGTCTCCTTGGACAAGTTACTTAGCTCTATACCTCAGTTCCCCCTTCTGAAAACTAGGGATAATGCTTACCTACCTTATAGGGGTGTAGCAAGGATAATATTCATTAATTATTGTGAGGCATTCAGATAATGGACAGATGGGGGACATATAAGCATATAGGCCTGGATCCACAAAAGGAACTTAGGTGCCTAGGGGAAAAAAAATCACATGTACAGCATTGCAATTCACAAAGCCCGATTTAGGCACCTAGGCTTCTATATAGTTAATGAGGAGGGATGTGATTCACAAAGCCAGCACACTAAGCAGGGAGTCATCTATGCTAGCCAATGGGAGATGCCATCGAGAAGGGTGTGGCCCTGTGCCCTGCCCCTCTCATGTGAATAGGCAAATCCCAGCTGCAGGGAGGCTCCTATCTCTGCTCGTGAGCCATGAAGTGGAGGAAGATAGGCAGAGAAGCACCTAACTCGCATTTGGGACCTAATGCAGTGAGCATGCTCAGAGGCTGCCTAACTGCACACAAAACAGCCTGGGGAGATGTAGGGGGGGGGGAAAAGGCAGTCCTTCCTTCTAATCTTTAACCCAGTAGTTAGAGCACTCACCCGGGATGTGAGATAACACCAGTTCAAGTCCTGCCTCTGCCTGATTAGAAGAGATTTGAACAGGGGTCTCTCACTTCTCAGGTGAGGCTCCTAACCTCTGGCCTATGGGATAGTCTAACATGGGGCTCCCTCACTCTCTCCTATTGAAGTTGTTACAATTTAATTATATAATTAAATATTAATTGGGCCAGAGAAAGAGAGACTGACACCATAGCCCAGTGGTTAGGGCACTCTCCTGGGAGATAGGAGACCACTGTTACATCTCTTCTCCCCATCAGCCAGAGGGAGAACACAAACTGATGGTCTACAATGTCCTGGTTCATTGACGCCTCAAACTTAGGGGAGGAGATAGGCATCTGGACACCTAGAGCAAGGCAGCAGCATGCATGCTCAGGGGAAATAACTTAGGCACCTTGAGAACTTTTACTGCAAAACCTTCAGTGCCAAGTGAGTTTAAGTGCCTATAGAGATAGATAGTAGGTGAGCAGCAGTTTTGTGGATTACAGTGACACCTAAAAACAGGCCTTAGGTACCTAAGTAGCTTTGTGGTTTCATTATTGGGCATGTAGCTGTGTGGAAAGTGCTACTTGGCTGTCATGATAGCAATAACAGAAGGCAATGGTTTTCAAATGTTTTCATACTGTAGATCACTTCTTAAGACTTAGGTCTTTGTAGATCACATCCTCTTTTACTCCTTCCCTCCAGTAGCCATGGTAACTGATTACATTACGACAGTATTAAACAGGACAAGACAAAAAGAAATTCACGTCAATGTGATGCTGCTTAATTCTGTCACCTTCATTTTGTATTCGTATTGTTTATTTCTTCTCCCTAGGCATAGGACTTCACACTTAGTAGGACTGACTTTCTACTTATTGTCTGGTGCTCACATTGCTCCAGTCTCACCAGGTCTCTTTGTAGTTTACTTCTGTCCTGTGCGTTTGCTACCTTCCCAAATTTCACATCAGTCACAATCTTCACCACCGTTGAGTTTGCACCAAAAGAAACTGGGCCATGAGACACAGCACAATCATACAGGCTGCGCCCAAGTGTAAATAGCTTCTGAAAACAAAGTGCTGAGCTGACCTACAACTGCAAGAAACATCACTGCTTGAAGGAACATAAGGTACAAGAGTTTAGTACAACCTGTCTGGTAAGACCACTGACCTAAGGCACTGTTTGACCAACTGCCAGTCCTGCAGATGTTTTAAACATCTGGAACTTGAAAGTGCTGCTGTGGGACACCCTCCAATTCTTTTATCTTTCTGTTTCAAACATGACACTGTTTTAAAGCATCTAGAATTTCCAGTTCTGGCTTCCTATTTTTTATTCCCCCTTACACACTTCCACCTCAGCCTCTCAGGTATGTTTGGAAAATGAAGTCCTGGTAAGTGCTATTTGGGGTAACAGGATGTTTACTAGATTGTAATATTTCCTCTGTTAAACTAGCCTCTCTAATTTTATATTATGGCTTTACTGGCAATGTCTATTCTGTGAGTACACAAATAGCAACATGGCTATGCAGTCAGAGTAAAGCCTTATTAGAGACTACTTTAAAAACAAATACTGTCTGCTCTGAATGGCCCTTAAGCATGATGTTATTATTCACAAGATTGGGTTTTGCTCCACTGTCCATGGCCAAAATTTTCCCTAGCCGTTCTGTTGTACTGTGCACCAGTCAGCTTCTGCTAGGCCCCCAAGGGTTTGATGCATTTCACTAGTGTTGTATGACTACACTTTGAGAAGGATGAAAGTTCTAATATAAATTAAAGATAGTATTAATAAACTTATGTAAATTTAGCCCTCCAATTCTTCAGGGTTTCTGGAGAATCAGCTCACACTCCCCCTACTGCATTCACTTGCTTTGTCAATTTTATTGATGGCCTTCATTAAGGGTGGAGGAGGGGGGAAGAAGTCACATCCACCACAAAGAACTGATCGTCTTTGGAATGAGATCGCCATCTCATTCTGAACTTACATGGCTCAACTGCTGTTTGCTTCAGGATGCATATAAATCCCACTAAATCTATCTAATAATGGATACAAGTTTCCAGTAATATCACTACTGAGCATTAAAATTTTAAGTGGTTAAAACCGATGCATCAATCTTAAGTCTTTCAGTTGCATTTGAAGTACTGGAGCTTGCAAGGTACAATTAAGTAAGTATTACAATTAAGCAAGTATTACAATTAAGCACAAGGTACAAGGTACAATTAAGTAAGTAATACAAGTAAGTATTACAGGCACCCATGAGCCATAGAACTGAATGCACAGCAGATAAAATTCATCTTCTCCCTTCTCCCAAAATAGTGAACAGGTTTTATTCAAGGAACTAATTTGGGGTTTGAGGCTAGGAGGCGACTCCACTGACCCTGCCTGGTCCTGCTTCAGCGAAGCACATGCTGACTTCTCTCCAAGGAATTCCTCCCTTATGAAGATAACCTGGCCACTGGATCTTTTTAAGTGCTGTCCACGTAGTCCCCTACTGCAGGCCAACTCTAACACTGCTTTCTGCACCAGCCTACTGGGACCTGATGCAGAGCCCAGGTTCAAGCCATGCCCTGTAACACTAATGCCAAGACAGCCTGGGTGCCGACCTTGTTTGGCCACCTTCCACAAAAGGGTGAATTATTCTCAGTATGAAGAATTGAGAATTAACTGTTGGCTTCTGAATTTGCTTCCTGTGGCTGGTTAATGCCACAGTCCTAATATAATTTTACAGACAGAAGGGGCCCAATCCTGCTATGTGTCCATGTGTGACATTTCCTTTGACCGTAGGTAGTTATTTCCTTTATTTTTATGTGGGAAGTTCTCTTTTAAACTAAAAGAAAAGGAGTACTTGTGGCACCTTAGAGACTAACAAATTTATTTGAGCATAAGCTTTCGTGAGCTACAGCTCACTTCATCGGATGCATCCGAGGAAGTGAGCTGTAGCTCACGAAAGCTTATGCTCAAATAAATTTGTTAGTCTCTAAGGTGCCACAAGTACTCCTTTTCTTTTTGCGAATACAGACTAACACGGCTGCTACTCTGAAACCTTTTAAACTAAAGTTGCTTAGATTTCAGATTGACCACAACACCTGCTGTGAAGTTATGTTCATCACATAAATACATAGTCACACGTTGTATTAAATGCAGATTGTATAACAACAATATGGCTGTGTTCCATTATGAGGTTGAAAGTTATTAACGTAATAAGTAGGGTCATCATTTCAAATGATGGCTGCATGCACATGTAATTAGTCTGTGTATTAAATATTCTGAGAACCAGATTCTGGCACCCTTACTGATGTTGAATAGCACCTTCCTCTGCAAGCAGGCTTAGTGCTCTGCTTGAATTCTAGTGTAGGTAATTGCATTCTGCCTACCTAAGTGCTCCCTGTGGTTTCACAAATGTATTCTTCATATTTTGTGCTGGACTGATGTGTAATGTTCTTGCGAGCTGTTAAACAGCTGCCATACTTCATGCAGATTTGGGTGAAATTATGATCTTGACAAGTCTGTCTGTGTCTCACCTTAGTTATTTGGGTATCACTGGAGATATTATTCAAGATACATTTAACATTGGCTTAATATTTAAATTAGTATTGAAAATTAAAATATTTGTCATTTTATTTTTCTTCCAAAGTTTCAAGACTGTGTTATAAGCTAGTGACTTGCAAATTATTAAAGAAGTTTCCTGTTCAAAGGAGACAATAGCCATTATTCTCTAATATCACATTGACTTCCCATGGGGTGGGGAAGTGAGAAGTAAAATAAGGTGAAATCACTCAGAGTTGTATTTAATTCCAACTTTTACAGCAAAGTTTCATATCTTAAAAATAGGTTTATGTAAACCTATGATTAACAGAAGCTCAAGTTAAAACCAGTGAATGATGGCACTATAATAAAAAATAAGGGCTAAGTATTTAAGAAGATATCATTTTAGCATAACCCAGCATGCAAAACAAAGATGAATCCTACTTCTATTTCAGAAATACCAAGTTATGAACAATAATCCAAAAAAATTGCAAATGAAAACATTTACATTCAAGAATTAACTTCTATAGAGAGGCACTAAGAGCTTGTCCTGAAAGGTGATGGGCTTCAGCCCTAATCCAGGGAATCACTTAAGAATGTACTTAGTTTTAAGTTCAATATATATTTGTCTTAAGTAGGACCACTAAGTACTAATGTTTTCGAAGAAAAGCAAGCACTTAAGAGTTTTGCTGGGTCAGAGTGTTCAGCATATTTCAGGATTGAGCCCTAAATAGATATGGAAGTGTATGTGTACTTCAAGATATATCATTGGTGTATACCAGGTCAGATCAAAGAAGAATTGAACTTCATAAATGATAACTGAAGACAGATTACAGAGAAATTAGTGAATTTGCTTAAATTTTCTCATCTAAATACAGAGAAAGTTAGAGATACATACACATAATTTGTCCATTAAATAACGTAGCTACATATAAACCTTAATGTAAGATCTTAGTTTCAAAAGAAACCGGACAAAAATATTATCTGTTTATTTGGATTTGGCAGGTAAATTGAAAGCCATTGAACTGTAGCTTCAAGATAGAAATTAGTTCACCTGATCCACCAAGTCAAGCTCCAGAGTCTGATCAGACATTCAGAATTACAGTACCACCAGAATTATGCAGTATGGGCTATTAGTCTATAGTAATGATACTTACAGTAGGAGTTATATCTTCTTTGTGGGTTCCTCATTTGGTGATGTAATTTTCAGAAGTCACCATCTTTTTGTTCTTAGATACAGCAGTTCCTCCATGGTTCCTTTTAAGTACTGTTTGGAACAAGCTGTTTCCTCATAGCGTATTTCCTTAAGTACATATAAATTCTGTGTTTGGATTTCCTGTCCAAAACACTCAAGTGTATACAAGAGTCAGTCAGTCAATCAGTAATAAAAAGTACATAGCACAGGGGTGGGCAAACTTTTTTGCCTGAGGGCCACATCTGAGTATGGAAATTGTATGGCAGGCCATAATGCTCACAAAATTGGGGGTTGGGTTGTGGGAGGGGGTCCGGGCTCTGGGGTGGGGCCAGAAATTAACTCAGGGTGCGGGAGGGGGCTCCAGGCTGCGGCAGGGGCACTGGGGGGGGTCAGGGGCGCAGGCTCCAGATGGCGCTTACTTCAAGCAGCTCCCAGAAGCAGTGGCATGTCCCGCCTCCAACTCCTATGCGGAGGTGTGGCCAGGCAGCTCTGCGCACTGCCCCATCCGCAGGCGCCTCCCCTGCAACTCCCATTGGCCTTGGTTCCTGGCCAATTGGAGCTGCAGGGGCGGCGCTTTGGGCGGGGGCAGCGTGTGGAGCCCCCTGGCTGCCCCTACATGTAAGAGCTAGAGGGGGGACATGCTGCTGCTTCCGGGAGCCATGCGGAGCGGGGCAAGTCCTAGATCCCGCTCCCCAGCAGGCGTTCAAGGTCTGGATTAAAATGTCTGAAGGGCCGGATGTGGCTCCCGGGCCACAGTTTGCCCACCCCTGACATAGCATGTATACGGCATTTTACATCTTCAAAGCACTTTACAAATGGTAGCTGATTTCATCATTTACTTTGTTCACTTTCCTCCTGAAAAAAATTACTGAGAGTCCTTTTGTAGATTGAATACTCAAACGTAAATGGTCCAGAAGATTTTTAAAAGGCCAGAAATTCTTTACTGTGAATGAAGAGATCAAAATCATTAGTCCTATTTATTCGGTCTCTCCAGAATATGTACCATTCATGAACAAAGTATGTACATGCAGTATGTCATGCAACTGCTACCGTAATAACATCTCAAGTATATTTTAGAGGCCCACTGTGCTTTGAAGTACGTAATGTTTCTGTTCTTTAAAAAGACAAAAGTTATTTTTGCGCTCATGAGCTTGCTAAGCGCAGGCTTTTCATGCTTGTAGTAACATTCCTGGAATCTATTAATGTGAACTGATTGGGAAATTAACCAATCCTCATAGGATTTGATTTTATTGTTCCTTATTACATTTTAATCAATGGGGGAAAAAATAAGTTACTAAAATTTTATTCCAAAGTCCAACATATTGTAAATACCCAAGAATTACTTGAAGGAAAAAAATCTCTTTGGCTGCACACAGCTTTTTGCAATGCTCAGAAGTTATAGATTTGAAGCATATTATGTTTATGTAAGTTCCAGGGAAAGAGAAAAAAATATGCCATAGAGTTATACATATTCATCTGTTTAGAAAGCAAGTTGCTCTGGTACACTGAACCTATAGAAACTGGTATGTGTCATATCAGCCTAAAATCTGTAGAAGCATAAAATTGCCATAGTAAAGTCATAACAAAAATACAGCTGAGCAGTACTATTTTAGGTAATGTGGTGATCTAGTAGTAATACAATCTGTTTTGGAATTTCTAGGCATACCATATTAGATTTTTGAACATCTGGTTTTAATAGGTCAATAAATGTGATAATACTCATTATACACTATTTTCCAATACAATTTCACAGTACAGACATTCATCTACAATAAAGGCAACTTTGCAATCAGAGAAAACTTGTTTTGATGTATTCATTATTTTGTGACTTTCAATTGTGACCATACATTTCCTTGTGCCTAGTCAGTAATCCTTAGTGTATATTTGCATACTCTGGATGAGGCAAAAATCATCTGGAAGCTTTGCCCACCATTTAAATCTGCTATTGGGCCCAATCTTGTTCTCACTGAATTCAAAGGGAGTTATGCCATAGATTTCAAAGGGACATAGTTTGGGCCCAGTTCTTCTGAACAGAGCCACACACGGTAAGCTTTAGAGCAGGAGTGGGCAACCTACGGTCCGTGGGCTGGATTCGGCCCACGAGTCATTTTAAGACAGCCCGCAAGCTCCCGCTGGGGAGTAGGGTCTGGGGTTTACCCCGTTCCGGCGCTCCAGCAGGGGTGCAGGGTTGGGGGCCGCACCGCAGGGCTCCTGGAAGCCGCAGCATTGCCCCCATCTGGCTCCTATGTGCTCCAATGGCCCCCTCCAGCACTCCAATGGGACCTGCAGAGGCTGTGCCGGAGGATGGGGCAGCACGCAGAGCTACCTGGCCATGCCTCTGTGTAGGAGCCAGAGAAGGGACATACTGCTGCTTCCAGGAGCTGCTTGAGATAAGCACAACTTCGAGCCTGCACTCCTGAGGCTCTCCTGTTGCCCCTACCCCAGCCCTGATCCCCCGCCCACCTGCCAAACCCCTCAATCCCAGCATGCAGCACCCTCCTGCATCCCAACCCTCTCATCCCCAGCCCCACTCCAGAGCCTGCATCCCCAGCCGGAGCCTGCACCCCTTCCCACACCCCAACCCCCTGCTCCAGCCTGGAGCCCCCTTCCGCACCCTGAACTCCTCATTTCTGGCCCCACCCGAGAGCCCACACCCCCAACCAGAGCCCTCACCCCCTTTTACCCCCCAAACACCAATTTTGTGAGCATTCATGACCCACCATACAATTTCTATTCCCAGATGTGGCCCTCGGGCCAAAAAGTTTGCCCACCCCTACTTTAGAGCAAAATATTGTGCCACTGAGCAACAGTATAATATTCTGTTTGTGGACTATCTTTACGCTGTCTTTTGTTGTGGTAATGTAGCCATTTCTAAGTCAGTCTGATTAGCATTTAAGCATTCCAACCATTTCTAGCATTGCCACTTCTAGTGATTTTATGAGTCTTGTGATATTTGATGTTTTTCTTAACACCTCAGCTCTTGGAGTAAGGTAAATGCACAAGGTTGGGAAAGAAAACCATGAATCCTAAAGTCTCAGAATCAAATAAAGAGCTCCTAACAATTTCTTTTACTCATGACTTTGGGGGTCTGACTAATGATTTTTGAACAGTTGGGGTTTGTAATACTGGGTTGGGTTTTAAAGTGTGTGTGTGAGAGACTGCGTAAGTTAGCATTATAGTAAGAATTGCCCCTGTGTTATTTGTTAGTAATTCTGTGATACAAGTAGCTCTGCAAGTGAAAGATATTATTCTATTTTCTTCTTTAAACAGCTCAAGTCTTGTTACAGACACAGCTGCCATTTTATGTTTCGGTTCAGATACAGAATGTTACTTTGCTCTCACTTACTTTGAAATAAAGGTAAACTAGGCTGAAGAGGCATTTTTCTCCCTCTCTGTGGAACACACAAATGTTTTAAAGATGCCCCTGAAGCGGCAACAAGAATCTGTCCCATAGGAAACCATGCACCAGGACTTTTAGGTTATAAATAAGTAAAGATATTATTGGACCTGAAGTACATACTATACTAGTGAGGCATTGCAGATGCTAAGCTAGTGTAGTTCATGTTGCAATTAAGAGGTATAATTTACTAATTGTTTTTCACAGGACATGCTTCTGTGCTCTAATTCTGCATGGGACCCTTGACTTGTTTATTTAGAAGTGAAAGGATTCACCTGGACTATTATTATATTTTCTTTATTTAAACAATCAAATAATTTCACTATTAGATATACATATACAGGGCCTGTTAGTTAGGCACAGCTGCAGGTCTCATTTCTGTGAGCAAGTGCCACAAGTATGTGTGTGAATCTGGTACCTGTGCGTTTGAGAACCAATTGTGATTAGTCGTGTATGGAACAAATCAGATGGAATACTCCTTATTCATACAAAGTGATAATCGGGTTAACTCCACTGAAGTTAGTGGAGGCTCACTGGTGTACAAATCAGTTTGAGAGGAAAAATCAGGCTTTGTGATCCTATGACTAATTAACCAAATTTTCTGAAACTTCAGGAAATGCAAATTTCACTCAGAGAACATGTCCTAGGAATCAGTGCAGACCCAACTCTGTTTTATTTGAGACAGAGAGAGCATAAATCCTGTTTTTAGTGCCAACAACATAACCTTAACTCTAGCATTGTCACGGCTCTGTCATAATCTGGGATTTTTAAAAAAGTCTTATCAGGAAAACTGGTAAAATAGCTCTCCCCACATTGCAGCAACACTGCAATTTAATTCTGCCCTGCTCTTTGCAGCTTGATCCTTTCCTTCCTTCTCCCCCCACCCTGCCCTCAGCAGCCCTCTAGTCTCCTCTTTAGAAAGATATTTACAGCAGTTGGCCCCAGAAGTCATCAATGTCAAACAGGACCACTAGAGCAAAAAGAAACAGGTTCCATATGTTTGTCACGCTTTATGAAACAGTTCTGCTTAGGTTTGTTTTCTGTTGGTTTCAAATGTTTACTTTAATGTTCATCTGTGGTTTTTCCAGTGTCCTTTACAATTTGTGCATGTGTATTTTCTGCAAGTAGGAAACATTTGTTTGGATCTAGTTTATCAACACTGAAACCCTTAAAACGTCAGCGAGATCACCGCAACATTTCTTCCTTTTCCACAAAGAGACAAAGTTGATTTGCAATTACCTTTACACTGTTTTCCTTTTTGACTACATCTTAGAATGAGAAAATATGGTGACTTATTTGCTCAAAGTGTGACATCCACATACTCTGTGGTTCTAGGTGTGTTAGGAATACATGAGTCAGTGTTCTTGCACTCTTTCAGTATTAATGGTCCTCTTTACTGTCCTCTACCTTTAGCCTACTTATGTTTCTCAGAAAACAACCAGAGAAATAGGTAAAACAAAATACTCTTGCTGGAAGATTGCAGCATAACACTATTTTATTTCTTAGAATTCAAAAACACACGAGAAGCCAAAAATAAACCAGACACACAAAGCAGGCTGCTCCCTAAAATAGAGAGGCACAAGTTACTCCACCTTACTGTAGACTGGCTGTCTGCAAAGTGACGGCTCCGAGTCCCAGGCTTTTCTACAGAGCTCCCCAGCCTGCAAGCAGGACTAAGGAACCCCCTGCTCTTAAAGCTATAGATTGCAATTCCAACACAGTCCTCAATATTACACCACAATAATAGACTCCAGAAGCATTCTCTCTCTCTTCGACTGCAGTAGTTAGCCTGCCATCAGAGTAAAACATTGATTAGTACCACCTTAGTTGGCAAAAATACTGCATAAAAATGGTTCAAAGACTTGAAAGTATATTTTTGGTTTTCTTCCATAAGCCCATAAAAACACCAACAGGTTTATAACAAATAAGAATGAGTCACACAAGTTACCCTTCTCAGAGGGGGATAACAAAAGCCTTTCCTGTTTACACTGTTCAGATTTTGGTCTCACACCTTAACTCTCCTTTGTGATAAACTATCACAAATGAGAAATAGGTAACATTCCCCTCTTCCTTTTTATAAAGCACAAGTCTGTTAATTAGCCCCAGCAGGTTCCCCATTGCTAGGCTAAATCTTCCTCACCGAGAGGAACTGGACTCCATTCTGACACCTGAAACAATGGGCCAAATTCAAACCTGATGCATTTGGGTACTCGTCAGCTGAATTTTACCATGTCTGAATTTGGCTCATTTGGTTGTGGGAAGGAAAATTTGGCTCCTACTCTGGATAAGGATATTAATTTGCTCTGCACCAGAATGCGGGGTATACACTTCCCATGACCTTTTTTTTTTCCCCAAAACATGCCTTCTAGGAAATATCAGATTATGCAATGGCTATATATAGTGCCAATGCTACGATGGCTAACAAAACATAGGATTCAAAAGAGTTCATCATTGGCCTAACTCTGCTCCTTTTGTGGGGGAGGGATAGCTCAGTGGTTTGAGCATTGGCCTGCTAAACCCAGGGTTGTGAATTCAAACCTTGAGGGAGCCATTTAGGGATATGGGGCAAAAATTGGGGATTGGTCCTGCTTTGAGCAGGGGGTTGGACTAGATGACCTCCTGAGGTCCCTTCCAACCCTGATATTCTATGAAGTCAATGGAAAAACAATGATTTTGAAAATCCCAGCCATATGGTCTACCAAAGATATAAGAAAATAAATGAGCCTTCTGGAAATTGTTTTTCTTCTTAAAAGCACTATGCTACCAACAAATACATAAAAATGAGGATACTTTATACTTCCCTAACGCCTGAATTAAATCTCACACCACCACAGCCCTGAGGTAAGCATGAATTTCTCCCTTCTTACAGATGCAGAAACTGAGGCACAGTAAGGTAAAAACCTGCCCAAGGTTAAACAAAATGGCAGAAGAAGCTACTGAACCCATACCTCTAAACTCCCACAAGGCTTCATGTCAGCTAAGCAAAGCCACTTAAAATGGGTATCAAAGGAGGACTAATAGCACTGAAAGCCAACATAAGCTGATCAAGAACATAAGGAGAAAACAACAGAGAACCAACCAGCTCTGAAAGATGTTACGCTTGAGCATTAGCAGGCTGCACTAGGGAAGAGACTATTTCCAAAGACAAGTAAGTACCTTGCTCTCTAAAAGATCTGTTAAAGACTTTGAAAAGTTGCAGAAGAATCTTATCGTCCATTGTGGTTGTGAAAATTGACTAAGCTGTGAGATGGTCTCTAGTAGCCACATCTCAGACTTCCTAGGGCTTTAAAGACATATACATGCTAAATATTTATTTTTTAAACTATATTATACTAATGCGTACTTTGTGCCTTGACTTTTCAAATTTGTGGACCTGTTCTATGCTAGTTTAGATTAATTTTAATATTGTTTCTCACGGTATTGTCAGGTATATTTTGTTAGTAGAATCTTCTCAATCCTCCCAGAGTACAATATCTTGTAAATGGTTTCTGTTCACCTTCAGTGTTACAGCAGGTCTGCAGAACCAAATTTATTTCAGCTGTTGACACTGGTGGCCCTAGACATAAGAAACTATTTATGCAGCTGGGTCTCTTTGTTTTCACTTAAACAACTAAAAGAGAAAACCCCCTACAGGAACTGGAGATGTGAATTTTAGCTGCAAAATATTTTTTTAAGTCATATACGTTGGGCACATGTATTAGCAAGAAAACAGTTACACAGTAGGAGGCTAGTATAGCACAAAGGCTTAATTTCACTGTTTGTGAGCATTCAATGAAAATGAAAGGTGGCAAATTCAAAACTGGACAAAGGAAATACCAAAGGGGGATGCTGAAGCAAATACTTACCAAGCTTCATAGAGAAATTGGACACTGACATGAAAAACAAGACTATCCAGAGCTGTTATAGATAGTGCTAACAAAGTGTATCTATATAGATACAGACAGGGAAATAAAACCCTATATCAATGCTTAAGTAAATCTCTATTTGCCCATTACTGAAGTCAGGCTTACAGGCCTGTAATTGCCGGGATCACCTCAGGAGCCCTTTTTAAAAATTGGCATCACATTAGCTATCCTCCAGTCATCTGGTACAGAAGCTGATTTAAATGGTTGGTTACAGACTACAGTTAGTAGCTCTGCAATTTCACATTTAAGTTCCTTCAGAACTCTTGGGTGAATACCATCTGGTCCTGGTGACTTATTGCTGTTTAATTTATCAATTTGCTCCAAAACTTCATCTAATGATACCTCAATCTGGGACAGTTCCTCAGATCTGTCACCTAAAAAGAACGGCTCAGGTTTGGGAACCTCCCTCTTATCCTCAGCTTTGGAGACAGATGAAAAGAATTCATTTAGTTTCTCTGCAATGGCCTTATTGTCCCTGAGTGCACCTTGATCATCCAGTGGCCCCACTGGTTGTTTAGCAGGCTTCCTGCTTCTGATGTACTTTAAAAAAAGTTTGCTATTACATTTTGAGTCTTTGACTAACTGTTCCTCAAACTATTTTTTGGCCTCCCCAATTGTATTTTTACACTTTATTTGCCAGTGTTTATGCTTCTTTCTATTTTCCTCGCTAGGATTTAACTTCTACTTTTCAAAGGATGCCTTTTTGCCTCTCACTGCTTCTTTTACTTTGTTGTTTAGCCATCGTGGCTCTTTTTTGGTTCTCTGTTTTTTAATTTGGGGTACACATTTAAGTTGAGCCTCTATTATGGTGTCTTTAAAAAGTTTCCACGCAACTTGCAGAGATTTCACTTTTGGCACTGTACCCTTTAATTTCTGTTTAACTAACCTCCTCATTTTTGCGTAGTTCCCCTTTCTGAAATTAAATGCTACAGTGTTGGGCCATTGTGGTGTGTTTTCTGCCACAGGGATATTAAATTTAATTATATTATGTTCACTATTACCAAGCAGTCCAGCTATATTCACCTCTTGGACCAGATCCTGTGCTCCGCTTAGGACTAAATCAATATATAATTATAGTGGCATTAATGTACATTTCAGCTTTACAGTTGAGACAAGGGGAGTGGGGGGGGCAGAAAGTTTTTGTCTGATAGGCAGATCTGCAGTATGCTCTTGACTCCTAAAACAGGCAGCAAGAAAGCAGCAGACCTGCCTCATGGTGGAAGCTTCCTTATGTAGTTATAAGGGCCAGATTTTAAAAAAGGTATTTAGGTGACTAATGGGATTTTCAAAAGCATGGAAGTTAGACATCTATGTGCTTTTGAAAGTCCCATTAGTCACCCAAATACATTTTATTTTAAAAGTCTAACCTTGGTGATAGAACTAGATTGGGATAATATCATCACTGGAAAAAAAATAAAATCAGGAGGTAATTTGAACCCCAAAAGATTGGCTAGTCATAAGATAAAAAGGGGGCCATGTCACTACCTTAAGTTATCTCCAAAATATTTTATGACCACAAATTTTTCAATCTAGTCTACTTCTCAAATTCATCAGTGGTGTCCTGCAGCTAATTTTATTTTTCCTGGAGTAGGACCATGATCAGTAATTGATTTGCCACGTGTTGAAGTTCAAAATCATGTATTTGGTACTGCTGAAAATTAAAATACAACTGTTAAATCTCAGTAATGGACCCAGTCCTAACTAGAATCTTTCTAATGTAATGTATCTATTTATGAAGTGTACACAAGTCCTGTTTATCTTCAGAGGTGGCCAAATCTATACACATGAAATTCCACTTGCAGAAACTCAAGCTAAGACACAGAGTCCAACTTGAGATATACCAGAAAAAAGGAAACTGCTTCTGGTATTTGATCTTTTTTTGCTTATTCTCCTATGCAGCCCTCATCCACCTATGTGGGAAGCCCTCACTCCCAATTCATCAGCCTTTCATCACATAGATGTAATTGTTGTCAACACCTAGTGAGGTATAGCTCTGGAGGTTAATGCTAACAGCTGGTCAAGATTTTTCCATTTAACTGCCACTCCCCCCCCCCAAAACCCAGTAATATGAGGGTTTTTTTAACTGAAAACTTTTGCAAAAATCTTGCCATTTTTCTGAATTTTTGTTGAAGTTTATGGCACTCAGTGGCAGAAAAGGAAAATAGGGCAAACAAAAATCTAAATTTTGCAACACATTTAAAAACACAAAACAGAAACAGTTTTTTAAATGATGAGCTCTATTTCTCAGACAGTAGAATCTATAATCAATGTCCATTAGAGCCAACTCATCTTCTAGTTTCAGTCCAGACTAAAAACAACTGAGGGTCGCCTTAATGATCATCCAGGTGCTGTTGATACATCCAGCCCTTTCTATGAAGAGAGTTTCAGATAAAAATACATTTGTAGAATTCATTCATAAAATGCATTTCATTAACCCAGTTGCCATAACAATACATTGGGACATTTACCCATGCTCAGGATGTCTAAAACATGAAATTTTGATTAACAGATCCTCATTATGAAATGGAGGAACCCATCCACCTCAGTGAGCCTTCTAGAAACAAACTGTAGTGGGTGGACAGCTCATCCCTATCCCAGTTCACAGAGCTTCTTCAAAATAATTCCTAGAGCAGATCTTTTAGAAGAAATCCAAATCTTGATTTAAAAGTTGTCAGTGAGGAAGAATTCACTATGATCCTTGTTAAATTGTTCCAGTGGTTGATTACTCTGACCATTAAAAATCTATGCCTTCCAATCTGAAAAATTATAGCTACCACTACTTTTCTTTTTTTTAAAATTGATTCTCAAAGGGTCCAAGCCCTCAACTCTTCCTCAGGCAAACCTTTCATTGCAGTCGCTGAGAGTTTTCCCTGAATAAATCTTCAGTAAGGACTTTGTTTGGTCTATGTGCTGGATTGGCTGATGTTATAAATCTGGTCACAAACAGTAAGTCATATGAACTCATACTGCTTTTAAGGAGAACAGTATCTTTTAGGACAGTTTCCTGCAACTATTCCCCCTTCGGTGTTTGTTTTGAACCATTTTGGCATCGCTCCTAGTCCATCTACTAGAAGTATAAAAACATTAAAAAAAAAAAATCTTAGCAGCTTGCCTGTTTGAAGAAGGGTGAAAAAAAACCACATTATCTACCGTTGTTCCTTGAGATGTATTGCACATGTCCATTCCACTGTATGTGGATGTTGTCCGAGAATTTTCTCTCTCAGTGGTACCCATCAAGGCAGCTCGCGTGCCCTTGCCATCGTGCCCCACTGAGTGCTGGTATGGGAGGATGGAGCAGACCCCAAGCCTCCCCTCAGTTTCTTCATCCAAGACAGACTCCATCACAGAAAGGAAGCCGGGTGGGACGTGAAATAGACATGTTCAACACATCCCAAAGAACAACAGCTGTGAAAAGGTAGGTAAACTCTTTTTCTTCAAGTGATTGAACATGTCCATTCCACTCTGGGTAACTCACAAGCAGATTAATATGGAGGTAGGATCCAAGTCTACCTGAATAGGGACTGTAGAATAACCTGTCCAAAACTGTTCTCATTCCTGGACTGATGGAAATGGCATAAACGAGCACCAATGTATGAACTGATGACCAGGTTGCTGCTTTACAAATGCCTCAAATAGGTACTTGCACTAGGAAAGCTGCTGAAGCTGCTTGTGTTCTAGTCAAAATGAGCCAATACTCTCGGCGGGGGCGTGACATTATCTAACTGGTTGTACTCACAAATGCAAGAGGAAATACTCTGAATGGAAGCCAGTTTACCTTTCACCCTGTCTGCAAATGTGACAGTTAACTGAGCTGAGGCTCTAAAAGATCTGGTGAGGTCCAAGTAGAAGGCCAACACTCTCCCCTCACATCCAAACAAATGAAGCTTCTGCTCATCAGTATACATATGAGGCTTCGGGGAGCGAAGAAGAGTTGACAAATAAGTGGCCTAGTTAATGTAGAAATTGGGAAACCACCTTTGTCAAGAACTTTGAGTGAGGGCAGGGGTAAACTTTATTCTTATGGAAAACTGTAAAAGAAGAATCTCAATTCAACTATTTTCCTTACTGAGGTTATCAGTAATCAGAAATGCCACTTTTATAGAGAGGTTCAAAGGGAGGTCCCATTAAATTTTGTTAGCATTAGGTTGAGATCCCATAGGGGAACAAGTTCCTGCACCTTTCTGTCATCTGTCCAACCATTTCAGAAATCTGACAGTTATAGGGCTGGAAAAAAAAAAGTCGTCTATTGCCCACTGGAGAGGGGAACACTGACATCTCTGCCAAACGTACTCTAATGGAACAGTCAGACCTGGATGTTTTAGGTGCAACAGATGATCCAAAACATTGTTAAAAATGGAAGCCTGCACTGGAGAGGCAAATTGCTGCCGAGACCAGACAGAAAAATGTTTCCATTTAGCCAGCTAAGTACACCTACTTGAAGACTTTCTGCTACTCAGAAGCACTTCCTGAACTTCTTTCAAGCAAGCCATTTCCACTGGTGTCACTCATGAAGCACCCACACTGTCAAGTGGAGGGCCTATATGTTGAGGTGGAGCAGACAGCCACGGTTCTGAGAAATTATGTCTGAATCCAATGGGAGAGGCAGAGGAGCTCTCACTGACAATGCTAGTAGGGTCAAGACTGATGTTGCTGAGACCTCAGTTGTGCTATTAGTATGAGGGAAGCATGATTCCGTTTGGTTTTGAACAGGACTCTGGGTAGTAATGGCATCAGAGGAAAGGTATATAGCAGGGAGTTCATCCATGATAGCAGAAACCTGTCCATCAAAGAACCCAAACTGCGACACCTTTGGGAGCAGAACTGACAGCACTTTGTTGGCCTTTGTTGCAAACTGGCCCACTCTGGGAACTCCCCCACAGCTGGAAGATGGACCTAACGTAGCAACTAACCATTTGTGGTGAGAAAGACTGCTTAGGTGATCTGCCAACGTGTTCTGCTCTCCTGGAAGGTACGCAGCTTTGAGGTGACTGGAGTTGATTGGGAGCTTTGCATAAAGTAGACAGTTGAGACAAATGGGCCCCGCCCTGTCTGTTCTCATAGAACATAGTCACTGTGTTGTTCATTAACATTAGCAGATTTCCCCCCCACAATATGTGAGAAGAAGGTTGAACAGGCTAGATAGATAGCACGTAGAACTCTGATGTTTATGAGTCCTCAGATCCTGTGGAGGACCACAACCCTTGAGTTCGTAGAGTTCTGATGGGTGTCCCCAGCTTGGGGATCAGGCTTCTGGGACCAACACGAGCACTGGTTGCAGAGAAATGAAGGGAATTCCTACACAAGTGTTATGAGGGTCTGCAAACCAGTCCGGAAAGAACAGAGTTCCATGTGGAATGCAAATCACTGTCTAGTGAATGTTGACAGAGGACATATAGTGATGTTAGCCATCCCTGAAGCCTCCTTAGGTTTAGTCGGACGTGCTGTACTGCATAGGTACATACTGCCATGTGCCCCAGGAGTCTGAGGCAAGTGTGAACTATAGTAACAGGATGTTCTTTTAGATCCAAGACCAGGTCTTGAGTATCTGAAACCTTGACTGGGCAGAAACTCTAGGGTTTTGTCCCATCCACGAGTGCGCCCAACGATTCTAAAACCTGTGCAAAGAATAGAGTTTATTTGTCCAGACTGAGTAATAGCCCCCAGCCCTTGAAGGCAGACTGGATGATGGTGATGCTGAATAGTACCTGAGACTCAGACCAGCCAGTCATCCAGGTAGGGGAACAATCTTCTCAGATAAGCAGCTAACAACACCATGCACTTTGTGAAAACATGAGGGGCTGCTGACAGGCTGAATGGAAGTACTGTGAATTGGTAATGGATTCCATTCACTACAAATCTGAGAAAAGTCCAGTGGGCCAAGAAGATAGTTATACAGACCTTTAAGCATCTGTTAAGTCGAGGGCAGCATACCGGCCGCCCTGTTCCAGGGAAGGAACAACAGAAGAAAAGGTAACCATGCAGAAATTAATTTTCTTCAGGTATTCGTTTAACCTTCTTAGATCTAAAATAGGTCTGAGATCACCTTGTGCTCTGGGAACAAGGAAACAACAGGAATAAAAACCCTTTTCCTGAGGATCTTCCTCAATGGCTCCTTCTAGAAGGAGAGACTGGACCTTGCTGAAGAATGGTCTCATGAGAGTGATCCCTGAAGAGGTATGGGGAAGAGATGATGAAAAACAAATTGAAGGGAATATCCCAGATCCACTGTACTTAGAACCCACTGATCTGATGTGATGCGAGTTCACGCATGAAGAAAGTGGGATAGATGTTTGGCAAAGATATGGGTAGGGACAAATTGGTCTGTAATATTATTATGCTGTCCTTGACAAACTCAACAAAATGCATGTTTAGACTGGGCTGTTGGTTCAGAAGAACCTGCTGTTGCAGATGATATGGGGGGGTACGGGGAAGAGGCTGCCTCCTGTAATTCCTGCCCCTTTTTCTTGGGGGCAGAGATATAAAGTTCTGATAGCTGTGAGTCTGCTGGGGACAAAACTGCTTCCTCTTTGTCACTGATGTGTAGATTCCAAGCAACTTCAGTGCTGCCCTGGAATGTTTTAGACTATGCAGCCTATCGTCCAAGTTTTCCAAAAAGAAGGAGACCCCTCAAAGGATAAGTCCTGTATGGTTTGCTGTACTTCAGGAGGGCAACCAGAAGACTGCAGCCACAGATATCTCCTCATAGATATGGCCAACGCCATGGATCAAGCTGCTGAGTATGCCACATCCAAGCTGTCTTGGAGAGCTGTCCTTGCCACCAGCTTGCCCTCCCCTACCATCAGAGTGAACTTGCATCTCGAGTCTGTCTTTCTCAGGAA
Source organism: Lepidochelys olivacea (assembly GCF_965140295.1). Taxonomy (NCBI): domain Eukaryota; kingdom Metazoa; phylum Chordata; order Testudines; family Cheloniidae; genus Lepidochelys; species Lepidochelys olivacea. The sequence continues at coordinate 166,040,254 of NC_140413.1, forward strand.
GTGCACTCTGTATGGTGGTGCTACACTCTGAGTACTCTCTGAACCTGATGGCTCCACTAGAGAGCAAAGGGCCACCCCCAGAAGGAGACACTTAAGTCTCACTGCTCTCTCTTTTTTAAAGCAAGGCTTAAACCCACTACAAAAGTGTGACACTTGTCACTGATATGGAACTCCTCCAAACATTTTAGGCAGTTGGGATGTGGGTCACTGGATTGGCAGTGGTCTGGCACATGACCAGCAGGACTTAAATCCCAGAGATCGAGGTATGCCTCCAGCACAAGTCCAGGTACCATGAATCAAATATGGTCCAAAAAAGACCTAAAAACTGAAACCTAACACTAACCTGTCATTCTACATTATATCTAACTAACTACTAGCCACTAAATGACAAAACAGATTTATATACAAAAAGAGTAGGGAAATAAACTTGTGACTTTATTTATTTAGCATTTGCATATTCGCCGAGCCAAGAAATAGCATTCTTAGTGGCCAAGTGGAGTTCTCGGAGCCCACCTCTAAATTTGGCTATTGGGCACTCCTCGACAACTGGTATCATTGTTTGATCTGTACTGCAGCTTGGATTGTCTTGAAAACCTCAACAGTGCTGGTTGGCTGCACAGAGGCCTTGCCCAGGCTGGAATCAGTTCAGAAGGGCCCACTGACAATATGGCAAAGCCGGGAGCACAGGCACTAGGGTCTGTGATGGGAACTGATTGGTGTTTGATGTTAAGCATCAGTCTTCCCACCACAAGGACTCCGCTTTCATGTCCTGCCATGAAAGAAGCATAGTTGGTGGGATAAAAATAGTGACAGCAAGACTGGAAGCACTCCAACAGTAGTCACTTGTGGCAAGAAGAAACTGAGGGGAGTTGGGGGAGGCTCCATCCTCTTACACCGGCATGCAGTGGCACGCAATGGCAGAGGGCAATCAAGCCACCTGACAGGTACTGCTCAGTGAAGAAGTTCTCTGACAATTGTGCATGAGTCATGCTCACAGCTACAGTGGAATAAACATGTGCAATTACTCAAAGAAGAAATAATATTTGTTCCCCCAAGATCTTGTAGTGAAGAATCCCCTAGGAGATGTTCCAGAGACAGAGGGATAGCAATGTTCTTTAGCTACAGAAAATATGTTCAGTCTAATTTACATAATTATAAACATTAAAACTAAACTGACAGCGACATGTACAGCATCAGGAAAGCATTGGCATAGAAACACCAAAAATCAAATACAATTCAGAGTCCTTCTCATTCAGAAGTTAGACTCACTGGGGTGGAGGGGGGAGAAGTCACTGTTTGCTCACTCTCCAGGAGTAAAAACCTATTTAAAACTTATTTCAGGTATTAAATGGTTATCATTGACTCTGGAAACACAAAGACAGATTTGATGATTAAGGAAAAGCTATTTTTACTAGACATTTGTTAAAGCAGAAACACACTATAAGGGAAAAATACAGTATATGGCAGAAATGTGCTGTAATGTCCAAGCTCTTTGCTATGCTCAGCCAAAACCTGACTGGCTAAATCAGACACTGTCCTAAATTTTTTCCAGTTCCTCAGTCAGGGTATCCCTCCCCTGTCCCATCCTGTAACCATACAAATCTATCCTCCTAAGGCACAGCTTTTGTTGTTTGCACAGCCGCCAGCTAGGTGTAGATAGGATAACCAGACGTCATCCGGGGGGAGGGGAGCTTGGCTGCCGGTGGAGTCGGCACCTATGGCGGGCAGCAGGAAATAACTCCCGCGTATTTGAGACCCCTAGGGTGGACTAATAGAAGCCACTTCTAAAGGCTTGTCAACATGGGCATACTGAGGAAAGTTAATCAAAATCAACTAATCCCTTCCAAAGAGAATTAAAATAAACTGAATTCTTTCATTCTAAATGAGAGGATCCACACAGGGTAAAATGCAACTGAATCCACTTTCAATTCACACCTTTAGTTAATTTGATTTAATTTTCCAGAGCGTCCCAGTGTAGCTAAACCCTAAAACTGACAATATGATTCAGTAATCTGAACACGATGTGATTTTCTTTAGGAACATGGGTTGTCTTCTTCATACTGCATCACCTAGAACCCAAATCTGCCATCTCTGTCTTGCACATCTCTGTCTTGTTTTCTGTGAATTAACAGGTTTATTGCAGAGTTTTGAATAAATGTGCTGGGTAAAATGTATCCCTGGAGTAACCTTGTTGAAATCAATGAAGTTAATCCAGCATGAATTTAGCCTTTATTTCCCATCCCATCCCCTGGATTACTACGACCCACAAGAAACACATCTAGTTACATCAACAGATGTTTTAGGAGTTTTCTTTAGCAAAACCTGTGTGTGTGTGTGTATATATATATAAACTCACTACATGTAAAATAGTGGTGGTGCATTTTCCATGTCCATGACATGAAACTCATTAATTTTATGCTAATAGCTATCTTCTTAGCTGCTTGTGTCAATATGGTGACCTCACAAATACATAGATTGTTCAGAGTAACAGCCGTGTTAGTCTGTATTCGTAAAAAGAAAAGGAGGACTTGTGGCACAAGTCCTTGCCTACAGACAGCCCCGCAACCTGAAGCAAATACTCACCAACAACCACATACCACACAACAGAACCACTAACCCAGGAACTTATCCTTGCAACAAAGCCCGTTGCCAACTGTGCCCACATATCTATTCAGGGGACACCATCACAGGGCCTAATAACATCAGCCACACTATCAGAGGCTCGTTCACCTGCACATCCACCAATGTGATATATGCCATCATGTGCCAGCAATGCCCCTCTGCCATGTACATTGGTCAAACTGGACAGTCTCTACGTAAAAGAATAAATGGACACAAATCAGATGTCAAGAATTATAACATTCATAAACCAGTCGGAGAACACTTCAATCTCTCTGGTCACGCGATCACAGACATGAAGGTCGCTATCTTAAAACAAAAAAACTTCAAATCCAGACTCCAGCGAGAAACTGCTGAATTGGAATTCATTTGCAAATTGGATACTATTAATTTAGGCTTAAATAGAGACTTGGAGTGGCTAAGTCATTATGCAAGGTAGCCTGTTTCCTCTTGTTTTTTCCTACCCCCGCCCCCCAGATGTTCTGGTTTAACTTGGATTTTAACTTGAAGAGTGGTCAGTTTGGATGAGCTATTACCAGCAGGAGAGTGAGTTTGTGTGTGTATGGGGGTGGGGGGGATGTGAGAACCTGGATTTATGCAGGAAATAGCCCAGCTTGATTGTCATGCACATTGTGTAAAGAGTTGTCACTTTGGATGGGCTATCACCAGCAGGAGAGTGAATTTGTGTGGGGGGTGGAGGGTGAGAAAACCTGGATTTGTGCTGGAAATCACTTTAGATAAGCTATTACCAGCAGGACAGTGGGGTGGGAATAGGTATTGTTTCATATTCTCTGTGTATATATAAAGCCTGCTGCAGTTTCCACGATATGCATCTGAGGAAGTGAGCTGTAGCTCATGAAAGCTTATGCTCTAATAAATTGGTTAGTCTCTAAGGTGCCACAAGTCCTCCTATAGATTGTTCAGTATGCCACAAGTCATCCTATGCTAGCAGAGCTCCTAATTACCGTGGAGACTGTAGATATTTAAAACAACGTAACAGCTAGAGCAGTGGTTCTCAACTGATTACACATTGTGGGCCACATATGCGGCCCACAATGTGTTATCTGGGCTGCAGGGGCCGGGTGGCAGGGCAGCGGCAGCCCTGACGCTCACCATGCAGGCCGGGCGGCTGCCCCAGAGCTTGGGCTGGGCGACAAGGCTGCGCAGCCAGACCCCTCTGCATTGGGGCAGCTGTGACCCCTGGGCAGCTGGGAACCTGGGCCAGCCTTTAGCACACAGCTGAGCTGGGCCGCAGCTGTGTGCTAATTGGGCCGTGTGCAGCCTGCCGGCTGTGGGTTGAGAACCACTGAGCTAGAGAGATGGTGCTGTCATGGCTTGCTTTACCACCTGGATTCCATTTATGTAGTATGTTTGTTGACCACTTTGGTACATCCAGAAGCTTTGCTTAGTTGTTGTATCTAGCCCATCGTTTATTGCAGTGGTTCAGGGGGTCTGCCAAGCAGGGCCAATGTTAGAGTCACAGGGGCCCAGGGCAGAAAGCCGAAGCCCCACTGAAGCTTGTGGCCCTGAGCTCTGCCACCTGGGGTTGAACCCGAAGCTTGAGCAATGTAGATTTGCAAGGTCCCCATGCAACTGCCCTGCTGGTTACCCCCGTAATGCTGGCCCTAGTTTTGATAACGCAAAAAAACAGTTGTTATGCCACAGGTGGGCCATGGAGTTTTTATAGCATGTTGAGGGGGCCTCAGAAAGAAAAAGTGTGAGAACCCTTGGTTTATTGTCTTATTGACATGGCTGTAGATGAATTAGGCTGCTGAGAGGAGCAGCCACACCTCTTGTTAAAGTCCTAGGCACCTTGAGTGAAATCTTCACCTTACTGATGTTAATAGGAACTCTCCCATAGATTTCAGTACTGATATTTGAACTCTACACTGTTATTATTTTAAACTTCCTTTAGATCTTCTAAACATTCAAGACCTAACTAAGAGTCATGTTGCATACTTTTCACTGTCACTTACATCCTGTTGCATTACATAGAGAACATGCACTAGTGATTTGTGGCTCTAGCTGCAATGTCCAGTGGATCAGATTTTGTTCCGCTATATCAGTGAAACCCCAGTAACTTCATATCTAATTATTGTAAACATTAATATCCAACTATCATAGTGAGTTGTACTTCACTTAAATATTTACCTATGCAGAACTAGAGTGTTCAGTACAGTATGTATTCCTGAGATGCAGCCCATGAGTCAAGGCCTGCTGTGTATGAAGTCAGTGGCAAAACTCCAGACTTCTAAATCAGATCCTGTAAATCAATTATATTGATTTATATAGACTGACTGATTAGATTGATATATAGATTTCTACTAGTGTGAGATCAAAACCTTGCGCATTGTCTCTTTCCCTAACTCTACTATTTTCCACTTCTGTAGCTCAAAGACATTCATACTGAATCACTCCTGTGACAAGCAAAAACACAAGGTAGAAACATCACAGCTGTTAATGACAGTTATGGAAGACCTTTCCCACTGACTAGCAGAGAGATCTCATTCTGCTAGAATCTTTTTTTCTTAGATAGTGAAGGAACAGTTATTTTATCAGTGTCACATTACAAACTAGCTTCAAGAGTTTTACTATTTTCAAAGCTCTATTGTTAGGCTCATCTCCTCTTAACACAAGATGACTTGTTATTTAACAGGTTTCAGAGTAGCAGCCATGTTAGTCTGTATTCGCAAAAAGAAAAGGAGTACTTGTGGCACCTTAGAGACTAACAAATTTATTTGAGCATAAGCTTTCGTGAGCTACAGCTCACTTCATCGGATGCATTCCACTGAGTGCATCCGATCAAGTGACCTGTAGCTCACGAAAGCTTATGCTCAAATAAATTTGTTAGTCTCTAAGGTGCCACAAGTACTCCTTTTCTTTCTGTTGTTATTTAACAGTGGTCTGTCACACCTTTCTGAAGTCATTGTGGCTGCATTTATCAATTCATTGCTATTCACCAATATCAAGACCAGATAAAGAAATATTGTGCTTTATAACTGAATGCTTTAAGTTGCACAACTGGCTTAGGGTCTTAAAGATCCTAAGGAGTTCAGGACTACTGTAGCAGAGCACACACTGTCCTGCTGGATCGTGTCTCCCACCTATTCTGTAAGGAGAGAGCAGAGTTGCAGAGACTGGCTCCAGTGTGGGTGCACCAAACAGGAAGTTTCCTTCCAACAAGAAAACCCAGCTGCAAATGCCTAGCAGACAATTATGGCCTCTTTGTGCCATCTGAGAGGTACTCGGAGGCCATAAGCCACGTAGTGACTCTAACTTTTATCAAATCATTTATTTGCATTCTAAGGAAAGATATCTTGATTTTGCTATTAGACAAAGACAGATATCCATAACAATTCCTGAATACCCAGATAGCACCAATCTTCCAGGCAATGCAAACACACAACCAACATGAGGGATACAACAATTATTTATGCGGAAACCCCCCGCCCACAAAAATGACGTTGGATTTCATGTAAATAATTCTCTTTCATAGTTCCTTATTTTTGATGCAAGTAGTTTTTAAACACTAAGGGCATGGCTACACTTGCAGATGTAGAGCGCTGGGAGTTAAACCAGCCTTTGGAGACTGTAGCAGGGAAAATGCTGCCGTGTGTTTACACGGTAAGATTCAAGCGCACTGGTTTGAATTAGCACATTAGCAGCTCTTGCAACGCCACAGAGAGCAGTGCATTGTGGTAAGCTATCCCAGCGTTCAAGTGGCTGCAACGTGCTTTTCAAATGGGGGTGTGTGTGGAATGTGATAGGGAGTGTGTTGTGTGGGGAAGAGAGAGTTGGTTTTTGGGGTGCTGAGAGTGTGTCAGCATGCTGTCTTGTAAATTCAGACAGCAGCAGACTCCCCTACCCCCAGCCTCTCTCTCTCTCACAACAAGCAGCATTCCACAGTAATGGTTGCTTTGTCCCAGAGCAGATAAGCATGCCGGCTGTCACTGCTGTCAATGGAGCTTTGAAAGGGGATATCCATGTTCCTACAGCTGAGTTCAAAACAATGACAAGAGTGGCCACTTGACTTCAGGGATTATGGGATGTTTCACAGTGCAGTAATGCAACACCTCATTTCACACTGACGCTGGGGCGTTTCAGCCGAGGTGCAGCAAGCTTTATGCTTCTCGTGGAGATGGATTACCAGGAGCGCTCCAGCTGCAGAGTCTGGGCACTCTAACTGCCTGGCCAGTGTGGACAGGTTGGGAGTTAGGATGCCTGGGGCTGCTTTAATGCGCTCTAACTTGCAAGTGTAACCAAGCCCTAAAAGGAAGGGCATGCCAAGTTTGTGTGGATTAAACTGAGTGATTTCCTTCAAATGAGGGACACTTGAGGAAAGCTTGTGTGTAAGTCTCAGAGAAAACTATTGATCACATTTTAGATTTATTTTTTTCTTTAAACAAAAATCTCATTATAGACCTTTAGTACATAAAACCCAGTTGGCCATCTGGAGATTAGAACACAGGCCTTCTTCAATCACACTTTGGTAAAGCAACAGGATGACAGCGTAGGGACTGAGCTCCCAATGAGGTCTCAAGTTAACACCATACGAAAGTTTTGCAAATATTACTACACGTAATATATTTGAACTACTGTTTTTCCTACTGTTAAATGTTAGAGCTGTATGCAGTGTGTTCATACACAAAGTGTGGTAATTGAACTCCAGTGAAACGGATGATGTGAATGACACCAGAAAATTAACAACTTATGAGAGATGATGGCCCTAAATATATAGTCTGTGCAAAGTGAAAGCTGATTTGGAAGCCACTATGCAACCCCTCTCCACCCATGCTGTGTATGTACAAGAGACCCCCACACACCGTGATCTTTATTCATTCAGAGACAATGATGAGCAGTGGAAGCAGCTTCTATTAAATCACTTTGAAGGTTGCCTGCAGAAGAAATTTCTGAAGCATCTACCCATCTTTCCTTTGGTGCTCATTTTCATTATGTGTAGGCCTAAGATTATGTCATGGAAGCTATGAAGACTGCCAGAAATCTCTCTGACATTTTTGCTTATTGCCCATGACCAGTCCCTGTCTTTTACTAAAAATAACTGTGACAAAATCTTAACCTTAATTATGTTTGATCAACAGACCATATAGAATGCAGTCCTGTGGGTAGGCCTTCTGATGCTCTCGACTTTTCATTCAATTCTTTTATAGCTTGTGCCATCATAGGAGAAGGCACATGAAGAAAAGGAAAATTCACCTCAGATTACAGGATTCAATAGTACTATAAACTAGATTGTGATCTCCACAACAGTGGTACAGATACAGAGGAATTCCTCTGACCCCAGTGACAGTACTGCAAATTGCAGCAGATCAGAAACAGATTTTTAATGTGACCCATCATTCAGCATTTCTTTGTTTAAATGAGCTTTTCAGAACACCACTTGTGGAAAGGCAAAATCCATCTAAGAAGGCAGAGTAGCAAGCCTACATTAAATATTCTGGCACTGATTATTTTCTAAAGAAAAGGCAGATGATGGAGGTCTATCCACAGAACAGGTATATTATAGACAGTAGTACTGTATAAATTTAGCTTTGTAAAGCTCAAGTGTTGTTCATTTATATTATACAAGTTTACAGGAAAGAGCCCCTTCTGTTTGTGTTAAAACGCTTTTTAAAATAAATTGATGTAGTATTTACTGTAGATGGTACAAAGTCATCTGTTTATGACTCCAATAGCAACCTTTTGTTCCTCTATTTGGCTGCTCAGGATTTCTGAGAAGGAAATTATACTGATAATTATTTTCCCTAGAAATTCAGGGCAGAATAATCACATCAAATCATTTCACTAATTTATGCATTTTGTTATTTGTTCTGTTGGCCCATTTTGTCAGGATGACCATCATATTCAATATCCTTGGTATATTAGCATCCTGCAGTAATGTATTTAAGTTGGGCATGTTATTGTATTTTTGTCTTAAGTACAAAAATAATAGAATGAGATGCAAGATAACTAAATACAAGATGTATGGGCTTATTAAGCTACGTATTTGTTTCTCCTACTGGTTTGTTGATTTAAAATGTAACTCGACAGCAGATTCAAAATACAATACAATTTACTCATTACAGACCAAATCCAAGGGCCAGCAGTCCCAGAAGTGCAGAACCTTCAGTAGTTCTTTGGCCCAGACAGGCTCTGTAGAAACAGATGGAAAAATCTCAACAAGGAGCTGGGCATCTTTACCCTTGGAGAGAGGAAAAGAAAGAGGGATACACATTCTTGTCTGGTTGCCTATCCTCTACTTCTCCAAAAGTGTGGAGTCAGACTCCATACAGCCCATCTCCCATACATGACAATTGAGTCCTAAGGACCAGTGTCACTAGAAGACATATGCATGCACTTCATCTCCCCAAAATCCAGAAAGGTGAGAAGGTTCTTCCACTCACTGACTACAGACTTTGGCAAATCCTTCATTAGCCCATGGCACTAGAGTATGAATTGCATGCACTTCATCTCCCCAAAATCCAGAAAGGTGAGAAGGTTCTTCCACTCACTGACAAAAAACTAGTTAGGGTCTGACTACAGACTTTGGCAAATCCTTCATTAGCCCATGGCACTGGAGTATGAATTGCATGCAGAGTAGGCATAATGGCTTTGGCAAGAATCCTAAATTAGAATTTCAGTTGCCTTTACTTCTTTACTAATGAAGAAACCTAGCAAAGTGCAGAGTGACATGTAATAATTTTCAACTGGTTACGATCTTATTTTGATTTGTGCTAGTTCATTATATTTTTCACATATTGTAAATCCAGTTTTTATTCAAATATTAAAATCCATAACACATGCATAGGCACTAACAAAGACAACACTGGAAGACAGACATTTCTGAATTCTAATCCCACCTATTAAATGCAGACTAAACTTTTCACCTATTTAAAAAGCAAAGAAACCAAGGAATAGGACATGACAGATCAATTATTGCCTTTGAATTGTATAGTATCAGAAACTGCATTGGAAACTTACATCCTCACTTTTTATTACCACCAAAACTATAATGTTAATCATGCCTGCTGTAACCCAAGAACCTCTTTCTGCCTACTGGCCAGCAGGTTAGAAGAATATCCTGATTCTGGTTTATACTTTGGTAAACTAGAATGTATGTCACATGATATCTTAAATGAAAGCCAGGGTCACAGGTCATTTATATCACTGTGAAATCTATGTCCAGATACTATGTAAGGAGCTATGTAGATCTACTGAAAATATGTTCTAAAGTCTGTATCAAAGCAGAGCCATCTGGCAGAAAAGCTGTTAGTCAAGACATGTTTATTCACCTGTCTTTCTTTTGAAATGTAAGTTTTGTCTCATTTACAAATGAGTCTCGCATCACCCATCTAAGCTAAATGCAGATAAATGATTGTGAGAATTTCAGCCAACAGGTATAGAAACAGTGTGGAAGAGAACATTGTCTTGAGACACACTTCAAGAGGTTTGCTAGACTATATTTAGGGAATAAAGACAACATCCCTGCCCCCACTCCATCCGGCATCTTGAAGCAAACAGCAGCATGTTTAAAATCATGAAAAATGAGATCACAACCAGTCTTGGCTGAAACACTGCAGAGGACTTTAGGGGTAAGCTGCTTAAGACAGCATGTTAGACTGTTAATTTTAGTTTCTAGAAAGCACGTTATTATTTTATATGTAACCTTTTATTTCCATTATTCGTACACTCACTCTCTCTCAAAATCTTTGGTAATATATATTTATGTGAAAACAAGAATAAGTTAAGTGTTATGGTATTAAACAAAGGAGATGATCCTAAGTGGACCCATACAAGCTGCAGTGCGTGCTGTTCCCTTGGGGACAGCAGGCCTGGTATTTCTGTGGGTGTTCAGTGGATAAGGGGCTGGGCACTAAAGGGGAATGCTTGAAACGAACTTGCAGACTGGGGCCCACCTATTGTTAACCTGCAAGGCAAAGTAAGGTCTAGTATTTCCAGGAGGAGACTGCTTGAGTGGCTCACAGGATGGTGGTGTTAGGGAGCTGACACCATCACACCTGTGCATGTTTTCTTTGATATACGGATTTAAAAGCCTTAGGAGCTTCACTTCCTAAAAACTGGGGAATGATGTGACTGAGTTTCCTCCCTCTACCATTAGCGGAAATAAGTCTTCCGATGATACGGAGCGTACTGAAGCCTAGATGGAACTTCCGGAAGGCAGATTGGGCTCCTTTACAGAGTACTTAGAATGGAGCATTGTAACCATCCCATTACACATCTCTTCCATGGAAGATGCAAACTGGCATTTTTGTTGTGCCATTTTTAAAGCTGCAAGTGCAACAATTCCATGCAGCTTCTGTAAGCAGAGTCAGGAGGAGCTCCACCCTGACATCTGGTGGTGAGGTGTGGCAAGTTGTGGAAAAGAACTTCAGGGGCTGATCTCATTTACATAGGCACACCCACCCCCCCACCTAGAATGAGGCCATAGCTGCCCAAATGGTCACTTTGGCTGCTGTGGGATCCCCAGTGTCTCTGTTATTGGGGCAGGAAGAATAAAGTGTTATTACCCTGATTATGGGAATCAAGGACAGTGGAACTGTACTTGGCCTTTTGTTATGATGGAGGTACTCACCATCAACTAAGTAGCACTCGCTAGGCAAGGGACATGGGTTCCAAAACTTGGTGAATTGAGAGAGGCTTGAGACAGGCATTAGTACCTGGTGGTGTGGGCCCCTTTGTGACGGCCTGAAACACCAGTTGTACCTCTGTCTCTCTCCACTGTGGAATGTCAGAGCTAATTTTGGGTCTATTAAGAGTCTCGCTACAGGTACTGTGCTGAATTCACTTTGGCCTTATGGTGCACCAGCACTCCCACTACTATGAGCTGAAATCACTAAAGAGCTAAAATCACTGAGAGCTGAAATCACTGACCACTGTGTCAAGTAGTGGGGAGCTGGAAGATCTAGAGTGCAGTGGTGCTGTTTGTGGATAGGCTGGCGGAGCGTTCGTGAGACAGCGAGTGGAGCCCTGTGGGGCAGTCAGCTTCAGGTCACATAAGGTGCCCCTTACCTCTCCCCCTGCCCCACAGGCACATTTTTAGCCAGACTGGGGAGTAACACTCTGCAGATGAACTTTTGAACTCTGGGGCTGGACTTTTTGGACTTTGGGTGATTTTTTGGATTGCTGGACTCAAGAGACATTTGGGTTGTGGGACTCAAGAACCCAAGGGAAAGGATGTGGCCCAATTTGCTGGGGTGGGTTTTTGCTGATGAACACTAGTTGTGGCGTTTTCCCAATTTAATGCTGATGTCGTTTACCTCATGTTATTAAAGATTCTCTGCTACACCGAGACCCTGTGCTTGCTTGCGAGAGGGGAAGTATTGCCTCTTTGAGGCGCCCAGGGGGTGTATAGGATTTTCCCAGGTCACTGGGTGCGGGCTCAAGCCACTTTTGCATTTGCTTTGATGAGAGGGAACCCCTGTGTACTGAACCCAGCCCTTGCTGCTATCAACTTGGCCTGGCAGAAGGGTTACACTTCCAACCAATGTAAATTCGATGTTTGAAAGAGGATTGTGCAGACCGGCTGAGGCAGTATGAGCAGTTAGGTGATCTGGAGATTGCAGATCATCTTACAGAATCATTCCCCTCACCAGTCTTGCTGGCAGGAAGCAATAGTGGTGCTTAACTTTACACAGTCAATCAAGCCAGAAGAGATGGAGCTTAATTCGTCGACTAGGTGCAGCTCAACATCCATATGCACAATCCAGGCCAGCAGTGACTCCAAATCAGATTGCCAGTCATCTGTTGAAGGACACCAAAGCTCCTGTTGACAAAGCTATCAAATGACAGGTAAAGGGCTGAATGATTTAAAAATGGGTACAGCTCCTGGATATGATCGAGTTGCACCTGAATTCATGAGGCATCTGGGTCCTTGCACTCAGGAATGGCTCGTCAGAGTTTTGTGTGAATCCAGATCGCCTAGAATCTGGCAACAAGCAAGGGTCATTGCCTTGCTGAAACCTGGGAAAGATCCACACTTGCCTTCTAGCTACAGACCAACTTCATTTCTAAGTGTCTGCTTTAAGGTGCTCAAGCATCTGATTTTGGAAAGAATTTCACCATCTATGGAAGGCATGCTGGCACCAGAGCAAGCCAGTTTTCACTGCAGTCATAGTACAGGTGATCAAGTGCTGGCATTGGATTCCAACATAGGCAGAAGAATGGTTCAGTTTTCCTTGTCCTGACCGTGGCATACAATACAGTTTAGCACACAGGCCTGTTGATGAAATTGTCTAGAAATATATCAAGTTGGTTAGTATGTGCAATGGCTCAGTTTCTGAGAAATCACCATTTCTGTGTGCATATTGGTGCTACAACATGTGCTTGAAAGCACCAGAAGAAGAATGACCTCCCGCAAGGAGGTATTTTCTCCAACATTATTCAACTTATATTCAAATGACCTACCACATACCGGGTCCCACAAGATTGTTTATGCGGACAACATATGCCTCGGAACACAGTCACACTCCTTTGACATACTTGAGAGTGCCCTGAATGCAGATATGGTGGTTATGGCAGATTATTGTCGTCAGTGGCGCCTGATATCAAGTGAAAGTAAGACTGTGTTGAGTATTTTTCTCTTACATCATGCACAAGCAGGCAGAGATCTGAACATAGTTCTCAGTGCTCAGCAAATAAAGCACGATTCACACCCGGTTTATCTAGGTGTCGTGTTGGATAGAACTGTTCACATATCGTGACCATCTTACAAAGACAGCAACTAAAGTCAAAAACGTGCAACAGTCTGCTCAGAAAACTGGCCAGAACGACATGGGGCACCAATGCCCAAAAGTTACGCACTTCAGCCTTGGCACTCTGTTAGTTGGTAGTGGAGTATCACACTCCAGTATGGGCTTGCTCATCTCGCACAAAGATGATCAACATACAATTTAATTGCACCATGTGTATTATTTCAGGCACACTTAAAATCTATTTCTCTACCATGGTTACTGGTTCTCTACAATATTGTTCCACCCAGTGCTCACAGAGAGGAAAGCGTAGTAAAGCTCATGACAAAGCGGTGTAATATGCACATCTACTGTTAATTAAAGACTTGTTTAATTCACCACATGGTCATCTGCCCTCATGCCACTTGTTGTGGGTAAATTTACTGGGTAAGGGATTTATGGTAAAGGATGTGTGGTGAGCGTCATGGTCTGCTGAGAAAGTGACAAATCATTACCTCATCTCGGACCCCACTCAACATTAATCCAGGTTTGATTTACTGTGAAGGCAATGGAGCCTTCTGAACCAGTTTCATACCAGACATGGAATTTGTGCTGCAGTCGAACTTCAGTGGTGTTTAGAGACAGTCACTATGTCAATGTGGGCAGCCACAAACCATAACACATATTGGTCTTTCTGCCTTGAACATCGTTGATAAGAATGCTGTGGCTTGGCTTCACCGGATTGCATAATTAATAAATAAGTGGTGTGCTAGTTGTCAAGGTTCCTCCCCCACTCTGAACTCTAGGGTACAGATGTGGGGACCTGCATGAAAAACCTCCTAAGCTTATCTTTACCAGCTTAGGTCAAAACTTCCCCAAGGTAACAAATTTTACCCCCGTTATCCTTGGAATGGCCGCTACCACCACCAAACTAATACTGGTTACTGGGGAAGAGCTGTTTGGACGCGTCCTTCCCCCCAAAATACTTCCCAAAACCTTGCACCCCACTTCCTGGACAAGGTTTGGTAAAAAGCCTCACCAATTTGCCTAGGTGACTACAGACCCAGACCCTTGGATCTTAAGAACAATGAACAATCCTCCCAACACTTGCACTCCCCCTTTCCTGGGAAATGTTGGATAAAAAGCCTCACCAATTTGCATAGGTGACCACAGACCCAAACCCTTGGATCTGAGAACAATGAAAAAGCATTCAGTGTTTTACAAGAAGACTTTTAATAAAAAATAGAAGTAAATAGAAATAAAGAAATCCCCCCTGTAAAATCAGGATGGTATATATCTTACAGGGTAATTAGATTCAAAAACATAGAGAACCCCTCTAGGCAAAACCTTAAGTTACAAAAAAGATACACAGACAGAAATAGTTATTCTATTCAGCACAATTCTTTTCTCAGCCATTTAAAGAAATCATAATCTAACACATACCTAGCTAGATTACTTACTAAAAGTTCTAAGACTCCATTCCTGTTCTGTCCCCGGCCAAGACGACTACAGACAGACACACAAACCCCTTGTTTCTCTCCCTCCTCCCAGCTTTTGAAAGTATCTTGTCTCCTCATTGGTCATTTTGGTCAGGTGCCAGCGAGGTTACCTTTAGCTTCTTAACCCTTTACAGGTGAGAGGAGCTTTCCCCTGGCCAGGAGGGATTTCAAAGGGGTTTACCCTTCCCTTTATATTTATGACACTAGTCAACAAAAGTTCCAATGCAAAACATATCAGCTAAAGAGCTGAAATTAAGCTATTATGTTAAACAAAGTCATTACAACAATCTCTTCCTGAATTATCTGCATTCTCTGGTGCAAGAGGAAGGGCTGACTGAGGGCTTGTCTACACTGGGAAATTACACCACATTAGAACAGGACTATGACCTTAAAATCAAACACAGAGGGCCTTAATATTTACATCCATTAAGACCCCTTTACACTTCCAAGGTGATGTAGGAGGCTTTAGCATAAATGAAAATCCAGCCCTGAACGTAGCCAGAGACTGCCCTGTTTAACATTGTGTTAGTTACCACTGCAATTCCCCAGGGTCATGTTCTAAAATGGATGTAAAAGTGGCAAAGAGTCCTGTGGCACCTTACAGACTAACAGACGTATTGGAGCATAAGCTTTCGTGGGTGAATGCTCACTTTGTCAGATGCATGTAGTGGAAATTTCCAGAGGCAGGTATAAATATGCAAGCAAGAACCAGGTTAGGGATAATGAGGTTAGTTCAATCAGGGAGGATGAGGCCCTCTTCTAGCAAGTTGAGGTGTGTACACCAAGGGAGGAGAAACTGCTTTTATAGTTGGCTAGCCAGTCACAGTCTTTGCTTAATCCCGAGCTGATGGTGTCAAATTTGCAAATGAACTAAAGCTCAGCAGTTTCTCTTTGAAGTCTGGTCTTGAAGTTTTTTTGCTCCAGGAAGACTACCTTTAAATCTGCTATTGTGTGTCCAGGGAGGTTGAAGAGTTCCCCTATAGGTTTTTGTATATTGTGTGACAAAGCTCTGTCCTTGCCTCCATGGGTCCTGTGTTTCCTGGCAGATTTCTCTAGGCTCAGCAGCTCACTGTGACCCTCCACGTAACCCTTCTTTCTCTAGAGACAAGGGTCACAGTCTACTGAGCCATTTTCATCATAAGCCAGCAAGGGAGGTGAAGAGAAGTTATCCTTCCTTGCACAGTCTCTGATGTCTCCCTGTCTCAGTGATTAATCAGGGGGCAAAGGTGCAGGGGAGGAGCCCGGGCCCACCCTCTTCTCCATGCTCCAGCCCAGGGACCCTAATAGTATCAGCTATGGTAGCTGACCTTTTAGAAACATGACATGTACAATTCCCTGGGCTACTTCCCCCACAGCAGCCCTCACTTCCTCAAGCTCCACTTCACCCTTACCTCAGGGCCTCCATCCTTGTGCCTGATGTGGTGTGTACTACTCAGCCTCTCCAACAGTGCAACTTCCTTCCACAACTCCTGACATGGACACCCACCTGATGGGCTGGGAGGCTTTTAACTAGTTTCAGCCAGCCCCTGATTGGCTTCAGGTGTCCCAATCAACCTAGCATTCTCCCTGCCTTCTGGAAAGTTCTTAATTGGCCCCAGGTGTCTTCATTGACCTGGAGCAGCTTCCATTTCATTTAACCTGGTACCAGGGATTTGTTTAGCCTGGAGCTAATATATCTATCTGGCCTTGCCCCGTCACAATTGCCATTCCTAATATTGGATTTGTGTCCATTTATCCTTTTATGTAGGGACTGTCCAGTTTGGCCGAAGTACATAGCAGAGGGGCATTGCTGACACATAATGGCGTATATTACATTGGTGGATGTACAGGTGAATGAACCGGTGATGGTGTGGCTGATCTGGTTAGGTCCTGTGACGGTGTCACTGGTGTAGATATGTGGGCAAAGTTGGCATCGAGGTTTGTTGCATGGATTGGTTCCTGAGTTAGAGTTACTATGGTGCGGTGTGTAGTTGCTGGTGAGACTATGCTTCAGGTTGGCAGGTTGTCTGTGGGTGAGGACTGGCCTGCCTCCCAAGGCCTGTGAAAGTGAGGGATCATTGTCCAGGATAGGTTGTAGATCACTGATGATACGTTGGAGAGGTTTTCGCTGAGGACTGTATGTGATGGCCAGTTGGAGTTCTGTTGAAGAGAAGGGAGTTACCTCAACCAGTGTTGAAAGGGCCGTGTTGACAGGGCCAATCGATCAGGGCCTGTCAACACTGGCTCTCCACTTGTGAGGTAGCTCCCTTCTCTTCATGTGTCAGTATATAATGCCTGCATCTGTAATTTTCACTCCATGCATTTGAAGAAGTGGTTTTTTACCCACGAAAGCTTATATTGAAATAAATCTGTTAGTCTTTAAGGTGCCACCAGACTCCTTGTTGTTTTTGTGGATACAGACTAACACGGCTACCCCCTGATACTGGTTACCACTCAAGAAAGAGATCTTGGAGTCATTCTGGATAGTTCTCTGAAAACATCCACTTAATGTGCAACAGCATTCAAAAAAGCGAACAGAATGCTGGGAATCATTAAGAAAGGGATAGATAATAAGACAGAAAAATATCATATTGCCTCTATATAAATAAACCCATTGTATGCCTGCGCCTTGAACACTGCGTGCAGATGTGGTTGCCCCATCTCAAAAAAAGATATATTGGAATTGAAAAAGGTTCAGAAAAAGGTGACAAAAATGATTAGGGGTATGGAACAGCTTCCATATGAGGAGAGATTAATAAGATTGGGATTTTTCAGCTTGGAAAAGAGGTGTCTAAGGGGGAATATGACAGAGATCTATAAAATCATGACTGGTGTGGAAAAAGTAAATAAGGAAGTGTTATTTACTTCTCATAACACAAGAACTATGGGTCACCAAATGAAATTAATAGGCAGCAGGTTTAAAACTAACAAAAGGAAGTATTTTTTTCATACAACACACAGTCATCCTCTGGAACTCCTTGCCAGAGGATGTTGTGAAGGCCAAGACTATGACAGGGCTCAAAAAATAACTAGATAAATTCATGGAGGATAGGTCCATCAATGGCTAATAGCCAGGATGGGCAAGGATGGTGTCCCTAGCCTCTGTTTGCCAGAAGCTGGGAATGGGCGACAGGGGGTGGATCACTTGATGATTACTTGTTCTCTTCATTCCCTCTGGGGCACCTGGCATTGGCCACTGTCGGAAGACAGGATACTGGGCTAGATGGACCATTGGTCTGACCCAGTACGGCCGTTCTTATGTTCTTATGCACAGTAAGTTATCAGTTTCCAGAAGGAGTCATAAGGTTATGTGCATAGCATTTATTTAAGGTTATTATAGGAGGAGTCAGACAAATCATGGGTTTCTAACTCTTCCTCATCTTTGTCGGGAAGGAATAGCCAAGCCTATTACAGAGCCCTGTGAAGAGGGCCCCACATGGTATGGACAGTGTGATGTTACAAAGTAACAAATAGTATGGGACTGTAATGTTATGTGCCATTGTAATAAGTCCAATCGCAATTAGAATAAAATACTGCTCTCAGATGTCCATGCATGTCACTCCCAGGGGGAAATCACCTGTGTGCATCCAAAAGGAGGATTTGTTGTGAATATTTTGACATTGTCAAAGGCTCTCTGAAATAATAATCAAAGTCCCTCACCAAAGGCTCTTAAGCAAAGTACAGTACTACACTTACAATTCAGTTGATCACTGCTCTAGTTAGGTATGGAACAAGTTTACAGGTGGGCCAAAACCATAACTATCTAGCTGAACCATGCTGCTCACCTTCCCTCTGATCTTTGAGGGCTTGGATAAAGTGAGACCTGAATCCAAACCAGCTTTGGGTTTGGTTTTGCAAAGGTAAAACCCTATCCTACAAAACCATTCTTGCTTTTACCCATTTCTACAACTGAGCCAATAAATACTACTACTTATATGGCACCATAGATATGTACAGTCCTGAACATAGGACAGCTGTGCTCAAATAAGAACCTGGGTCCCTGCCTACATGAGTTAAAAAATCTCCTCTACCCCACACCAAGCCTGTGTTGCCAGACTTGGCATAGGGGGATTCTTTGCGACTGGGGAGAAACAGTTCTCTTCCCCAGATTCCAGAGTACTGTAGTAGCAGAACCATTCCATGGTTGTTCCTGCAGAGCCTACCAAACTCCAGTGCTTCTGCTCCATCAAGGGACAATGGTGGGTGGGTGAATCCAGATAGAGGAGGAGTCACCAACACGGTTTTGTGAGTAAACGCTTTTTAGAGTTCAGGCTCCCTGAATCCTCTTTCCCTTCTGCAGCGTTCAGTTCCACATTGGTTCCTGTGGAACAGGGGGAAAGATTTGCCGTTCAGGACATGTTCTGTACCATACCATCTTAAGCAATATGATGCCACATAGAAGCAGGTGCTCACTGTAGCAGAAATTGATGTTAAATTTATTTCCAGCGCTATCCGTCAACAAGCTATTTAAGGCTTGTCTCTATATTTTTATCCTTCCTGCCAGTCTGAGTTTCTGGATGATTATTGCAAATTAATGATAAAGATAATAGCAAAATAGGCTTCCTTCCAGTGGCTGGAAACATGTTGCTCCAACAGTTTACTGCAGCCAGAAATTAAGGATTGCAAGAATCAAATCATGCTCTTGATGTATTAGACAAGAGACAAAGGAACAGACGTTCCTGCTACCATTTCAATCAAAGGAATGACTCTGATCATTTCATTAAGGCCTATTTAAAGGGGTAAGTAAACAGATGTAAGTAAAGTAACCAGGGCAGATGAATTTACGTTGGTTCTTGTGTGTAATGCCACTGGGGTTACAGATTTTACGTGATGTGGTTTATGCTAGTTTTAGGTTTAAAAGTAGTAGCCCCAATCCTGCAATCTTTGTGCCAAGCTCAGTTGCAAGGTGCTGAGCACTTGTTAATTTTCATGTGTTGGCCCAAGTATTGTCACGCTGTCCATTCTCTTGCAAAAGCTAAACCTCATTAGTTTAGATATTTCCTTAACAAAACTGTTTCATGCCTAAGTAATAGTTGGGCATCACTGCATGCAGTGACTACAGACAAAAGCTTTTTTAAGTCCCTATCCTCCAAGCAGTTGCATTTACATACACCACCACTCCCCAATCTCATGTCTTCACAGAACCACACTGAAGTCAATGGACTCTTCACTAGCACAGCTAGTTACAGAATCAGGGTTTTAGTTTGTTGGTCTAAATCCTGTCATCACTGTTCCTAGGAAGGAAGATTTAGAAGTAGTAGGGTTTATTTAACACATTCCTAGAGTAGTGAAGGTATACTAAGTTGCATAGCAAGCTAAATAGGCATTGCAATGCATTTAGTTTATGATAATACAATCCACTGAAAACATATGAAGGGGGGAAAAAGAGAGAGAGAGAGAGACACACACACAGAGGAATATAATCGATTCCTATCAATACATTACCGATCTGTTTTTCAAAAGCGTTGAGTCCTCATAGTTCCCATTTATTTCAGTTGGGGCTGGAGGCAGTAAGCACTTCTGAGAATGAGTTCCTAGAACTTCTAAATAGGTTTTGCAATGTAATTGCATTTAAAATGTTATCATCAATATTTGTTTTACTCTATTTGTATTGTGGTAGCGCCTAAGAGCCCCACGCAAGGATCACAGCCTGTTGTGCTAGGCACTGTATAAACAAACCAAGAAAACAATCCCTGCCCCTAAAATCTTACAATCCCAGTCTGCCATGTCTGGACTAGCCACTATATACCATAATGATGAGCAGCACAGTATATATAGACAGCTAGGCAAGCTCTTCAGATGTTTTCACCTCTTGCAAGTATAACAAAAAGTTTTATTTGTGTTTTAACAAGAAATGTTATTTTACTTTCAACTCTATGGTGAAATCTCCTGGATATGCCACATTCAAGTACAGGATAACAAACACAAAAACACAGCTTATATGTGTAAGCTGTGTTCAAAGTTTGTGCTTGCTGATCTGCTTGTGCTTTTAAGATATTAAGTTTTTAAAAAAGCAAGCTGATTAATGTTTTTCTTTTGGTTTATTTTTATGAGTCACTCCACTAAGTATTTGCATTAGCAGGTCTCCTGCTGCTACTAGATCGCTCAACCATGTTTGTTTAGTCGCTGTGCCGCTTGTAAAGTGCAACGATGTTGAATTTTTCGGGGTCTCCTTTTGAGTTCTACTAAATGTTTAAGTCTAAGTTTTAAACAGTTGATTAAACACCCAATCCTGCAACCCTTCTGTGAGTAGCCCAACTGAAGTGGGACTACTCACTTGGATAAGTATTGCAGGACCAGACTGATGTTTTTATTGTAATTTTCTTTGTATTTTCTCCTGCTGGAGCTGTATTAAAATGGAGGGCAAAAAACAACATAGCTGAAATGTCACTATCATTAAGTGCAATGCTTTTGTTTTCTCTTACGCTTCAAAATACAAAGCTATTTACTATGAACTACTTCTCAAACAAAAGACAACCAGGGATTACCATTTTTAAGCCACTCTAGAAAGAAGAATTATATTTCCATCTTAACATTAGAAGTTCTTTAACATTTTAGAGATGCTTCATGTTAGAAGCCAGCATCTTGACTGGGACTGGCATTACCTTACTTCTACAAAATAAAATGTAATCAAAGGTCTTGTTGCCTAGTTATATCAGAGTGGAACTACAGTCAAGGTTGTGGCTATGTTGACTAGCACCAACAGTAGAAGCTAAGTCTAAGGGAGATTGAAGAGTTCCTAGATTTCTCCGTTTCCCTGAGGCTGCCCATCCATACTCTGTTCAACCTTCTGAATCTCTTTTCCTTATCAGATTACTCTCTCAGCAAAGCTTTACTTCCCCTCTCCAAGATTGCAGGTATAAGGAGAGAAAAGGAGACTCTTAATTAAGTACAACAGGGGTAAAAGCCTTTTCCACTAAATTAAAATGGAATAAAAGTCTCAGTGCTTACCTGTTGACGAGGAAGCCTGTATCAGACCAGAGATCTTCTGCAGCTGAGACTTTGGGTCCCAAGGGAAGCATTTGTAATGGCAGCTCTTCAGAAAAGCACTACTTCTGCCACATCAGATGTTAATGGTATTTTTCCTTCTCTGCAGTTGATGCAACGGCTGATGGGAGAAAAGGGAGTGTTTAAGGACTATAAAAGGTTTTAGGAGACTTAAAAAGTGTTAGTATGTCTGAGAGCAGCCTTCTCTTGAATATTCAGTTAGGATCTAGGCAAGTTTGTCTTAAACTGCAGTACTACTCTGAAAAGTGACCCATTGTATCTTTTTCCTGATCACATCTGTTCCCTGTGTGAATTCAGAGTTGCATCTGCTGACTTCTGTAACAAAAACACTTTTTTATTACTTCTTATTCCTGCAGCACCAAAACAAGTCAGGAAGAGTGAGCTACATCCCTGTTTGTCTATCATTGACAGAACTGTGTCATGTGTGATAATTTCAAGGCTAACCAGTTCAGATATGTGAAGATCAGCTGGTCAAGTGAAAGTTAAGGCATAACTTGCAGAAACTTTATCACTGTGATGATGTGCAAGGTAATAAGAACCTCATTTAATGATTGGATCTCTGGTTGAATTTGTAGGCTTAAGGGAAAACACATCTTTTCAATTTGAAATGTGCTTAGATTATAAGTGAAGCTATTGGAAGATATTAAAACACAAGATTTCACAAAGCTAGCATGGAACTTCTCCTGATATAAATACTATACGGTTATACATACATATTAGCTGTTTCCTCTTTATGTTACCTAGTAAATCAATATATTAATTAACAGGATCAGTTCCTGCTGGAGATTTTTCTTAACAGGATAACCCCAAAAATCTCTCACTAACGTGCACTGAAATTAAAACCTGTTTTTAAAGACCAGGGACCACATTGTACCATTGATTTTAAAACTGAAACCTCACTTGAAGAGAATAGCAAATATGGTCCCAAATCACTCAACATTTCCACCTCACTATTTAGTTTTAAATACACATACACAGATACTGCTAAATAATTTTCTGGTACAGCTAGGCAGGTTCTACTGAATGTAGAATCAGAGAAGCTACCACTACTAGGAACAGAGTTCTACCTCCCCTTTGTGCAGTTGTTCTTATTAAATCTAGTGAATAAAGCACTCAAGTTCTCAATACTCTCCTACTTAGGATGAATCAGCACAGTTTCCATATCTTTGAAAAGAAACTCTTGGAGTAATATTTAGTGCTTCTCTTTCTTCATGTATGCTTCTTCTTCATGTATGCTCATTTTCTTTCAGAAGTCTCCTAGGTTAAGGTTTAAGGATGTCTCTGTTCTAGACAGAATAAGTTTGTGGTCTAGACTACAAGGTATTTGTCATACAGCTAAACCAGTGTGGTTTTTTTTTAAACAAGGAAAAGCTGCATGAATACTATTTGACTTCTGCATGTGCCAACGTTCTATAGAGCTCACAATTCTCTGGAGTGTTCACTATTCAGGTGATTGATGCTGTACATAAACTGAGATCTTTCCAGTATCAAATTCCTCTCTTCTGAGGTTACTTGCAGACATTAGACTATTTAAGTATTCTTTATAATATTGGGAACAGACAAAGGCTGGCCACATTGTTTCATTTTCAGCAAGTGTTGGAGAAAGGGCTCTTAAAGTGATTTACTAAAGAAGTCAGGATCATTATCTCCATTTTAAAGATGAGAAAACTGAGGCAGGGAGAGGTGAAGTGACTTGCATAAGATCACAGAGCAGGCCAGTGACAGAACTGGGAACAGAACACAAGCCTCCTGAGTCCCACACTAGCACTCTGTCCACAAAACCACACTGCCTCCCTAATTAAATATATTTGGTAACAAACTATGTTTTTTGAAATATTTCAAAACCAAAAGTTGGTGATAAACAACAGATCACAATTTTTTGCTGGGAGTAACTGTAACAACCTCTAGGATAGGTCACCAACTGGGTTTGAACATAGAACCTTCATCTCTGTAGCACATACTTCTACCACTTCAGCTAAAAGAATAGCTCCTTTAACAGGCAGAAATCATAGGCTCTTATTCTCTGTGTAGACCAGCCAGCAGAGAGGGACATAATACACACTATGCAAACATGGTACATGGAATTGGGAGAAGTTTTTGCAATGATCCTTGAAATGAAGAGCAAAAACATTTGAACGAAAGTCTCACTGAGACTTGCTCCTTGATCACAGAAGGAGAAAAGTAGGTGTTTCCCATGGCTATAGCACAATAAGCCCCAAGATAAACTCTCTTTCTCCATATTTACTACCAAAGGGTAGAATTTGGCCCTTTTGCCAAATGCAGGTATCCAGCCCTCCTCCTAGTGAGCAATATGTTCCCATGACTGATACAGATTATAAATTGCTGCTAGAAGAGCGGGATACATTTTAGTGCAAAACAACAGGGCAACACCAAACCACAATACCTGTGAGTTATCGTAGACACACTGCTTGGGCCATCTCAGCCAAAGTCTGAAATGAGGGTGCGGGAACTGGAAAGGAGTCAGGGTAACTGTAATATGGGATACTAGAATACTATTGAGCTTTCTACAGAAAACTCATAAATTAATTTTGCCCTGCAGTAACTTCTGCTCTGCAATTTATACACTTCAGTGGTTTTAAATGCACCCAAGTAACAACAAGCATTATTTGTCATGCACAGAGTGTACATGCATATTCTTTGCCAAATAGCAGGTGTAACTCACTAACTAATTGTGCTGTGTTCCCTTGTGGCTAGATCCCTGAGGCTAAGCATCTGTTACTAACAGCAAATAGAGCTACTTCTTTCAGTCACGTGGTTAAGGGCTGTGCCTTGTAGTTCCAAGGTTTAATGTCTGCTGATGACTCAAGGTGGGAGTTGCATGCAGTCACATATGCTACACATCTTACCTATACATGATAGCTGGGCAGTTTTAGCTAACATTGTTTTCTGTACTTACTCCTCCCATTGCGGATTTTCCAGTTCCCATATGATTATCTAGAGTTACTAACACTTACCTTTGGAGCTACGTAATCTGAAAGGCAGGAGATATAGCGGTCTGGATAAGCATGCTTTAGGAGTATAGCAGACCCCAGCAGGTCCTCCATGGAATGTCTCAATTCACAACAAGCCTGGCTTACGCTTCAGTCACTTTTCTGAGATGTACACACTGGACTCTGATGATGGAGCATATCCCCCTAAGGGCTAGCTGCTGCCTCAATTATATGTCTACAACTCCCATCATCATAAATGAGAATTTAATCTACTAAACAAGAGGAGACCATACCTTTAGTAAGGTCATGCCCTCAAAATGATTACCACTAATGTGCTCTTACAATAAAGCCTGTTTCTAAACTCATTTGGAAGACCAGCTATTGACAGTTAAACAGTGGATTATGATTGTTAGTTGATGGCTCACATATGACTTACTATAATCACTAATGTATTATTCTGCCAGTATATACTATAACTATTTTTTCTGCTATTCTTTTCTTTCTGGTAGGCTGTAATCATTTCCCTCCCCTCCAATTCCATCCACAACATTATATTTCTGGGGTGTATTTGTCATAACTATTTGAAAAAGATGCCTGTTAGAAAGTGTCTAAATATATGATTGTCTTGAGTCTGAATGTGCAGTTCCCTGGTTATTTTATCCTTCTCTCATATTAAACCTTTGGCACAAAGGCTTTTGTCTATAATTCACTGAAGCTATAGCCCTGGATGTCAAGAACATTATTTCTATTAGCAGTTTTAAAGCCACTGTAGAGTTCTACATTTTTAATCTGGTGAATTGACACTTTTTATCACTCAGGCTGTACTTACCACATTTTAACAGCACTTGGAGTCCTCTTCACACAAGAAGTGCTCTATAAATAAAAATTGATTTCTGGTTAACCAACCACACCCAGACATATTTTTCTAACCTTTGCAGTAGAAATCCCAGACTCAAGTCTAAAAATAGAAAAGAACAAACTATAAATAGACATAATGTAAAAAGCTTTTAAAATACCCTGTAAACACTACTGCTTTGAAATAAAATACTGTATTATTTACTAGATGCTCTGAGGGGATGTGAAATCTCATAGCAGGAAAAATAATCCTATAAATTAGAGATGTTGCATGGAAATTCTGGTGGTGCCAGAATTTTGCACCCATTTTGCACCAAAACTTTTGGTGATGCCACTGACTTATTGTCAGACCTCCCAACATTTCATGTGGCTGAGGTTGGGCCCTGTGACCCTGTGTGCCAAGTCACAACGCCACTCAATAGGGGAACCCTCTCTAACATGGGGCAGGAGGCACACTGCCCCACCTTGGGCAGCCCTCAACTTCTCCGGGGACAGAGAGGTTTGGGGGTCAGAGTGGGACAGGTCTGCAAAATCCCATCTGTATTTCTGCATCAGCTTTACCTGGAAATTCTAGGGAGGACCATGCCCTCGTCTCCACCTGCTGCCCCAGAGATGGGTGAGGTCAGGGCCATCTTTTGCACCAGTTTTGCACCGAAACTGAGGTGACACCGAAGCCACACTCTGCGCCCCGCCCCGCACGAGGAAGAAGTTCAGTGATTGCTCTGGGCCATTTGCTGGGGGCCGGGGGAACCCACAGGCCAGGCCTTGCCCTGACGCAGCAGGAGGAGGGAAGCGGCAGAGGGCGGGAGGTGCAGCCCCCTCCTGGCCCAGGGAAGGATTGGCAGCTCACAGAGCTCCGGGGGGGGGGGGGCGGCTGCGCACCCCGGCCGGCCCGCGCTCGCCTGGTTTCCAGGCGGGGTCCCGCTTGCCCAGCGCCGCTCATTGCTCCCCGGGCGACCGGCCCCTGGTTCCCGTTGTTATAGGGATAATCACGCGGCTGAGTTAGCCCTTCCCAAGGCCTCGGCACATTTCCTCCGCCCGACCGCGAGGGGGGTGGAGGGACGCCCCAGAGGCTGCGGCGCTCCCCGGGGCAGGGGGACTGAGCCATGGCCGCAGCCGGCGCGGCTCCCCCAGGTAACCAGGGCGCCGGCTGCCCCGCCGAACACAGGCGGGCGGGTGCAGAGTGAGGCGTCCTCGCTTCAACTACAAAGGGAAAGAGAGAAATACTGGCGGGGGGGGAGCTGGGATTTGAGTCCCCTGCGGGGTTCCTCGCTGGTCTGACTGGGTGCTGTGTTCAGTCCGTCGAGCTCCAACGCCTAGTGGATCGACCTAGGAGCCGCTCCCTTGGGCGAGGGGTTTCTGGCTCTGCTCAGAGCGCCTCAGGCTTTTCAGCGGCCGGAATTCACCGCACACACAAAAACAGAAAGAAAAAAGTCTCCTCCCCGCAGGTGGTTGTTTAGTTTCATCAGGTTTGGGGACTTTCTCCTTTCATGTAGTTGGATGCTGGCCTTCAAATTAGTACATCAATTGAGCTGCAAAATATGGAGGGTGAGAAAGAGCGAGAGCTGGACACCAGAGGGATTTAGGTGTCTAGCCTCCATTTTAAACATCTACATCCAAAATTTAGATCTTCAAAACCCATGCTCTGGTGCCGCCTAATCTTATAGGTGCCTTAATTCCCTAGTCGCCTAAATTTATGCCAATAAAGGCCCCCAGTGCATGTATTTCTCTTGGTGGGCACGCACACAGCTGCCTCCATCCTGCTACTGAATGCCCAGCTCACAGGTAAGCCCTAGTAAGAATCATAAACTATAATCTAGCCTAGTGGTTAGAGAGGTTAGGGGGGAGGCCTGGGTTCAAGTCGCTGTTCCAATGCATAGTTAATTATTTTGTAAAGAGTAGAACAGCTTCAACAGGAAAGATTAAGAGTGTTGTACATCAGCGTACCCTGTAGGCTGGTGGGTCAGTTATTCACCTGGGACATAGGAGCTCCTTGTTCAAGTCCCTACTCCATATGAGACAGAGGATGGATTTGAACTAGGGCCTCCCCTAGTCTTCCTGAGTGCTCTAACCCCTGGTCTATTGAGAAAAAAGGACAGTATCTCATTTCTCTTCTGAGAAGGGACTCACCTGGCTTAGGCTCCTAAGGGTGTGTCTACACTACGAAATCAGGTTGAATTTATAGAAGTCGAATTTATAGAAGTCGGTTTTTTAGAAATTGGTTTTATATATTCGAGTGTGTGTGTCCCCACAGAAAATGCTCTAAGTGCATTAAGTGCATTAACTCGGCAGAGTGTTTCCACAGTACCGAGGCAAGCGTCGACTTCCAGAGTGTTGCACTGTGGGTGGCTATCCCACAGTTCCCGCAGTCTCCACTGCCCATTGGAACTCTGGGTTGAGATCCCAATGCCTGATGGGGCTAAAACATTGTCGCGGGTGGTTCTGGGTACATATCGTCAGGCACCCGTTCCCTCCCTCCCTCCGTGAAAGCAAGGGCAGACAATCGTTTCGCGCCTTTTTTCCTGAGTTACCTGTGCAGACGCCATACCACGGCAAGCATGGAGCCCGCTCAGGTAACCGTCACCCTATGTCTCCTGGGTGCTGGCAGACGTGGTACTGCATTGCTACACAGTAGCAGCAACCCATTGCCTTGTGGCAGTGGATGGTACAGTATGACTGGTAGCCGTCCTCGTCATGTCCGAGGTGCTCCTGGCCACATCGGCCCTGAGCGCCTGGGCAGACATGGGCGCAGGGACTAAATTTGGAGTGACTCGACCAGGTCATTCTCTTTAGTCCTGCAGTCAGTCCTATTGAACCGTCTTATGGTGAGCAGGCAGGCGATACGGATTGCTAGCAGTCCTATTGCATCATCTTCTGCCGGGCAGCCATGAGATGTGGATGGCATGCAGTCCTTCTGCACCGTCTGCTGCCAGCCAAAGATGTAAAAGATAGATGGAGTGGATCAAAACAAGAAATAGACCAGATTTGTTTTGTACTCATTTGCTTCCCCCCCCCCCATTGATTGCGGCAGACAATCGTTCCGCGCCTTTTTTCTGTGCAGACACCATACCAAGGCAAGTATGGAGGCAAGTATGGAGGCCGCACAGCTCACTTTGGCAATTAGGAGCACATTAAACACCACACGCATTATCCAGCAGTATATGCAGCACCAGAACCTGGCAAAGTGATACCGGGCGAGGAGGCGACGTCAGCGCGGTCACGTGAGTGATCAGGACATGGACACAGATTTCTCTGAAAGCATGGGCCCTGCCAATGCATGCATCATGGTGCTAATGGGGCAGATTCATGCTGTGGAACGCCGATTCTGGGCTC
This sequence comes from Lepidochelys olivacea, assembly GCF_965140295.1. Classification (NCBI taxonomy): domain Eukaryota; kingdom Metazoa; phylum Chordata; order Testudines; family Cheloniidae; genus Lepidochelys; species Lepidochelys olivacea. The sequence goes on from NC_140413.1 coordinate 166,069,183, forward strand.
GGGAAACAAGCACAGACTGGTGGGACCGCATAGTGTTGCAGGTCTGGGACGATTCCCAGTGGCTGCGAAACTTTCACATAGAATCATAGAATATCAGGGTTGGAAGGGACCCCAGAAGGTCATCTAGTCCAACCCCCTGCTCGAAGCAGGACCAATTCCCAGTTAAATCATCCCAGCCAGGGCTTTGTCAAGCCTGACCTTAAAAACCTCTAAGGAAGGAGATTCTACCACCTCCCTAGGTAACGCATTCCAGTGTTTCACCACCCTCTTAGTGAAAAAGTTTTTCCTAATATCCAATCTAAACCTCCCCCACTGCAACTTGAGACCATTACTCCTCGTTCTGTCATCTGCTACCATTGAGAACAGTCTAGAGCCATCCTCTTTGGAACCCCCTTTCAGGTAGTTGAAAGCAGCTATCAAATCCCCCCTCATTCTTCTCTTCTGCAGGCTAAACAATCCCAGCTCCCTCAGCCTCTCCTCATAACTCATGTGTTCCAGTCCCCTAATCATTTTTGTTGCCCTTCGCTGGACTCTCTCCAATTTATCCACATCCTTCTTGAAGTGTGGGGCCCAAAATTGGACACAGTACTCCAGATGAGGCCTCACCAATGTCGAATAGAGGGGAACGATCACGTCCCTCGATCTGCTCGCTATGCCCCTACTTATACATCCCAAAATGCCATTGGCCTTCTTGGCAACAAGGGCACACTGCTGACTCATATCCAGCTTCTTGTCCACTGTCACCCCTAGGTCCTTTTCCGCAGAACTGCTGCCTAGCCATTCGGTCCCTAGTCTGTAGCTGTGCATTGGGTTCTTCCGTCCTAAGTGCAGGACCCTGCACTTATCCTTATTGAACCTCATCAGATTTCTTTTGGCCCAATCCTCCAATTTGTCTAGGTCCTTCTGTATCCTATCCCTCCTCTCCAGCGTATCTACCACTCCTCCCAGTTTAGTATCATCTGCAAATTTGCTGAGAGTGCAATCCACACCATCCTCCAGATCATTTATGAAGATATTGAACAAAACCGGCCCCAGGACTGACCCTTGGGGCACTCCACTTGATACCGGCTGCCAACTAGACATGGAGCCATTGATCACTACCCGTTGAGCCCGACAATCTAGCCAGCTTTCTACCCACCTTATAGTGCATTCATCCAGCCCATACTTCCTTAACTTGCTGACAAGAATACTGTGGGAGACCGTGTCAAAAGCTTTGCTAAAGTCAAGAAACAATACATCCACTGCTTTCCCTTCATCCACAGAACCAGTAATCTCATCATAAAAGGCGATTAGATTAGTCAGGCAAGACCTTCCCTTGGTGAATCCATGCTGGCTGTTCCTGATCACTTTCCTCTCATGCAAGTGCTTCAGGATTGATTCTTTGAGGACCTGCTCCATGATTTTTCCAGGGACTGAGGTGAGGGACATGCGTAGGGGCACTTTCATGGAACTTTGTGACTTGCTTTCCCCTGCCCTGAAGCGCATGAATACCAAGATGAGAGCAGCCCTCACAGTTGAGAAGCAAGTGGCGATAGCCTTGTAGAAGCTTGCAACGCCAGACAGCTACCGGTCAGTTGGGAATCAATTTGGAGTGGGCAAATCTACTGTTGGAGCTGCTGTGATGCAAGTAGCCCACGCAATCAAAGATCTGCTGATATCAAGGGTAGTGACCCTGGAAAATGTGCAGGTCATAGTGGATGGCTTTGCTGCAATGGGATTCCCTAACTGTGGTGGGGCCATAGACAGAACCCATATCCCTATTTTGGCACCGGAGCACCAAGCCGCCGAGTACATAAACCGCAAGGGGTACTTTTCAATAGTGCTGCAAGCTCTGGTGGATCACAAGGGACATTTCACCAACATCAACGTGGGATGGCCGGGAAAGGTACATGATGCTCACATCTTCAGGAACTCTGGTCTGTTTCAAAAGCTGCAGGAAGGGACTTTATTCCCAGACCAGAAAATAACTGTTGGGGACGTTGAAATGTCTATATGTATCCTTGGGGACCCAGCCTACCCCTTAATGCCATGGCTCATGAAGCCGTACACAGGCAGCCTGCACAGTAGTCAGGAGCTGTTCAACTACAGGCTGAGCAAGTGCAGAATGGTGGTAGAATGTGCATTTGGACATTTAAAGGCGCGCTGGCGCACTTTACTGACTCGCTTAGACCTCAGCAAAACCAATATTCCCACTGTTATTACTGCTTGCTGTGTGCTCCACAATATCTGTGAGAGTAAGGGGGAGACGTTTATGGCAGGGTGGGAGGTTGAGGCAAATTGCCTGGCTGCTGATTACAAGCAGCCAGACACCAGGGCGGTTAGAAGAGCACAGGAGGGCGCGGTACACATCAGAGAAGCTTTGAAAACTAGTTTCATGACTGGCCAGGCTACGGTGTGAAAGTTCTCTTTGTTTCTCCTTGATGAACCCCCCCCGCCCCTTGGTTCACTCTACTTCCCTGCAAGCTAACCATTCTCCCCTCCTCCCTTTAATCATTGCTTGCAGAGGCAATAAAGTCATTGTTGCTTCACATTCATGCATTCTTTATTCATTCATCACACAAATAGGGGGATGACTACCAAGGTAGCCCAGGAGGGGTGGTGGAGGAGGGAAGGAAAATGCCACACAGCACTTTAAAAGTTTAAAACTTTAAAACTTATTGAATGCCAGCCTTCTGTTGCTTGGGCAATCCTCTGGGGTGGAGTGGCTGGGTGGTCGGAGCCCCCCCCCCCCCACTGCGTTCTTGGGCGTCTGGGTGAGGAGGCTATGGAACTTGGGGAGGAGGGCGGTTGGTTACACAGGGGCTGTAGCGGTGGTCTGTGCTCCAGCTGGCTTTGCTGCAGCTCAACCATACACTGGAGCATACTGCTTTGGTCCTCCAGCAGCCTCAGCATTGAATCCTGCCTCCTCTCATAATGCTGCCGCCACATTTGAGCTTCAGCCCTGTCTTCAGCCCGCCACTTACTCTCTTCAGCCCACCACCTCTCCTCCCGATCATTTTGTGCTTTCCTGCACTCTGACATTATTTGCCTCCATGCATTCGTCTGTGCTCTGTCAGTGTGGGAGGACAGCATGAGCTCAGAGAACATTTCATCACAAGTGCGTTTTTTTTTTCTTTCTAATCTTCACTAGCCTCTGGGAAGGAGAAGATCCTGTGATCATTGAAACACACGCAGCTGGTGGAGAAAAAAAAAGGGACGGGTATTTTAAAAAGACACATTTTATAAAACAGTGGCTACAGTCTTTCAGGGTAAACCTTGCTGTTAACATTACATACATAGCACATGTGCTTTCGTTACAAGGTCGCATTTTGCCTCCCCCTACCGCGTGGCTACCCCCTCAAACCTCCCCTCTCCCCGTGGCTAACAGCGGGGAACATTTCTTTTCAGCCACAGGTAAACAGCCCAGCAGGAACGGGCTCCTCTGAGTGTCCCTTGAAGAAAAACACCCTATTTCAACCAGGTGACCATGAATGATATCTCACTCTCCTGAGGATAACACAGAGAGATAAAGAACGGATGTTGTTTGAACGCCAGCAAACATACACTGCAATGCTTTGTTGTACAATGATTCCCGAGTACGTGTTACTGGCCTGGAGTGGTGAAGTGTCCTACCATGGAGGACGCAATAAGGCTGCCCTCCCCAGAAACCTTTTGCAAAGGCTTTGGGAGTGCATCCAGGAGAGCCGCGAATGCCAGGGCAAAGTAATCCTTTCACATGCTTGCTTTTAAACCATGTATAGTATTTTAAAAGGTACACTCACCGGAGGTCCCTTCTCCACCTGCCAGGTCCAGGAAGCAGCCTTAGGTGGGTTCGGGGGGTACTGGCTCCAGGTCCAGGGTGAGAAACAGTTCCTGGCTGTCGGGAAAACCAGTTTCTCCGCTTGCTTGCTGTGAGCTATCTACAACCTCATCATCATCATCTTCTTCGTCCCCAAAACCTGTTTCCGTGTTGCCTCCATCTCCATTGAAGGAGTCAAACAACACGGCTGGGGTAGTGGTGGCTGAGCCCCCTAAAATGGCATGCAGCTCATCATAGAAGCGGCATGTTTTGGGCTCTGACCCGGAGCGGCCGTTTGCCTCTCTGGTTTTCTGGTAGGCTTGCCTCAGCTCCTTAAGTTTCACGCGGCACTGCTTCGGGTCCCTGTTATGGCCTCTGTCCTTCATGCCCTGGGAGATTTTGACAAATGTTTTGGCATTTCAAAAACTGGAACGGAGTTCTGATAGCACGGATTCCTCTCCCCATACAGCGATCAGATCCCGTACCTCCCATTCAGTCCATGCTGGAGCTCTTTTGCGATTCTGGGACTCCATCATGGTCACCTGCAGCTTGCCACGCTGGCCAAACAGGAAATGAGATTAAAAAGTTTGCGGTTCTTTTCCTGTCTACCTGGCCAGTGCATCTGAGTTGAGAGTGCTGTCCAGAGCGGTCACAGTGGAGCACTCTGGGATAGCTCCCGGAGGCCAATACCGTCGAATTGTGTCCACAGTACCCCAAATTCGACCCAGCAAGGCCGATTTAAGCGCCAATCCACTTGTCAGGGGTGGAGTAAGGAAATCGATTTTAAGAGCCCTTTAAGTCGAAATAAAGGGCTTCATCGTGTGGACGGGTGCAGGTTTACATCAATTTAACGCTGCTAAATTCGACCTAAAGTCCTAGTGTAGACCAGGGCTAAGTCCAGGAGAGGGTTCATGGCTGTGAATCCTCTGTAGAGGGAGGCACCTCCTGTTGGGCACCTAACTCTTTGCAGAGTGGGTCTTAGGCCATATCCATCTCCTTGGTGTTTCCTTTTGGCTGGCTCAGGCAGATATCTACTCAGGTGTAGTGCTTTTGGGCATTCCATTCTTAGATGCCTACCTCTCCCCATGTGTTGTATAGGGAGCCAGGGTGCCTAAGTCAGTTCTGTTGATTTCACAACGCAGCAGGACACCTAAAAGTTAGGCATTGCAGCTTTGTGTCTAAGTCCCCTCTGTGGATCAAGAGCAGAGAGATTTCACTTGAAAAGGGATTCTTACTATAATATAGATGGGCCTACAAACATGGTAGGACCCAAATAGAATTGAATGAGCCCAAATCAAAGTCAAACATGTTTGGAACCGTATCTGAGATTCCAAGCTTATCTCTACAAAGGAACAAATTAAAGCTCCAGATCTGAACACTCCTGAACTCTGGAGATGTTCAAATCCAGGCCTAAGCATTAAGACTAAACATGGCTGCTCTGTCTTGGATGAACTGAAGAGGACAAAGCAGAAAGTTCCTTATACCTGTGCAAACAGCAACAATAGTTCATCTCTTTGTGCTGGGGATAAGGGCGAGGGGGAGGAGGAGGAGATAGGGTAGTTGGCCAATGATGCTGGCAGTGGCTTCAGAAGGGATAAATTGAAGGTGGAGCCATGCCTCATCCCACTCTCAAATCAAAAACCATTCAGTTGCCAACAGACAATAAATGTTAGGTTTTGCAACTAAAACCCAAGGTATTTTGAAGAAAAAATGTCAGTGCAAAATTTTTCACAGGAAAAAAGAAATCAGGACCTTGTAGGATTGGGCCCATAATTGGAAGCTCCAAACATTTTGCTTTCAGGGCTAAATACTGCCAAGATTATTCTGTATCTAATATTAAAACAGCAATTAGCATCCCAGAAATTAATTTCCACTGCATGTAATTTTGAGTAGCTTGTGATGGCACCTCAAGACCTCTAGAGCTATGAAAGAAAAACAGGTTGCAAATCCAAAATTTAATTGGTAGAAAGTTAAAAAAGAAGAAGATAAAATCTAACAAATTGTGACCATTTTGTAGTTTAGCATAAACCTTCCATTGTTTGCAGTTGATTTCCAGGATTGCAAATTAATGGCCCAGAACGTCAGCTGGTGTAAAGCAGCATGGCTCCAGTGAAGTCAGTGGAACCACACAGATTTACACTGAAGAGATGGCTCTACAGACACAGTTCTGCAAACCCTTTTTGTGCAGGACTCCTATCAACTGTAATGGGAGATTTGTGCAATGAGAGGGAAATCCTGTCCCCACTGAAGCAAATAGCAAAACTCTTATCAGTGTGGCCAGGATTTTACCTTGATTTGCAATAGCGATGATTGAAAAACAAATAACTAAGAGTGAAATCCTGGCTCTACTGAAGTCAATAGAAGTTTTGCCATTTACTTCATTGTGCCAGGATTTCACTCTTAAGAGTTTTGGAAGAGATATAAACCCTCATACTCCAAGGCATAAACCAATTATAATTAAAGAGAGATAAAGAAGACACTATACCTATGAACAAATTATTCCATAACTGCAACTTCTTCTGAAGTAACTGGTCATTATTGCAGACAAGAGTCTGGATTAGGTAGACTGTTGGTCTGTTCTTGTACAATCCTGGTAAAACATAGTCAGTCTCTTCATGCAGCAGATTTAAATTGCTGTAATTATACCAGATTTTTATGTAGTTTTTCTCAGTTGCCAAGAAGTAAAAGCCAACAAAAAGAAGAGGCCAACACTCTCAGGAAAATAAGTTTTGTTAACTATGTCAATACAGTAGAACTTAACTAATTATCACTTTGCTAAACTTCCTATTTGATAATTCTCACAAATAATGTGGTGGTCTCACCCCAATTCTCAGGTCATTTTTAATAGCAGAGCGATGTCTCGTATTACTAGGATGACTTTTTAAACAAAAATATGGTAGTCTTTTTTACTAATATACTATGAGAAATCTTTAATAATTACTGTAAAACTAAACTGCACGTCTGTCAAAATAAATGAAGTGATACCACAGCTTGGATTATTTAACCGTATTTATTCACTTAAGGCCAGATTTTCAAAGGTATTTAGGTGCCTAAAGAGGCATAGGTGCCTCGTGGAATTTTACGAAGAGTCTGATTCTGTGAGTTGCTGAGTATATCCCTTGAGTTGCTGAGTCCCCTCAACTCCTGTTTAGTTAATTTCAGTTGGAGTTTACACTGATAATTCACAATGGGGCTGCTAGTCATTAGTGCCAGTCATTCTTTTAACACATTATAGTTATTATTATTTATTTGTGTTACTGCAGCTCCTAGGTGCCCCAGTCAAACCAGAACCCTATTGTACAGGGCGCTTTGCAAACACAGAACAAACAGACAGTCCTTGCCCCAAAGATCTTATAGTGTGTAAGAGCCATTCACGACTGTTTGGTCCCATCCTGCCATGCTGCACATGGAATGAATTTTAATTGAAATCATCAGAACTTCTGTGCTAAATGACTAGAGGATGAGGCTCTATATCAGAGGTTCTCAAACTGTGGTACACAAGTTCCATTCAGGTGGCCCGCGGATAGTTCCCTCTAAAATGCGTGCCTAGGCGGCCGCACACAAGACAATGAAGGGCCAACTCACCTAATTAGTGGAGCCACACAAGCGTGGCTCCACTAATTAGGTGCCTGACCCAGGAGAAGATGCACATGTAAGGTGAGGTGGTGACCTTGAGGGGAATAGGAGATAGGTGGGAGGGGGCAGTGGGGTGAGAAGAGGGGGTGGAGGGAATTTGGGACATGCAGGGCTACGGGGGGGCCAAAGAGGCGACTTTCCCCAGCTCCAGGGCTGCGGCTGCCGGGGACACATGGCCCTCCTTCCCAGCCCCAGCTCAGGGGCTGCCACGGCTGGGGGGAGAGGGAGAGACACCCCTCCTTCCCAGCTTCAACTTGCAGGCTGCCACGGCGGGGGAGAGGGGCACATACATCGCATTAGAAAGGTAAGACTACCGATAATAAAATATGAGTTGTGTGCTTTTGTTTGTAGAACAAAAAAGTTTATTATTAAGGTTTTTTTTATATAGCACATTTATCCAAAGCGCTTTACAAGAGTTAGCTAACGGTACAAACAACATGTGGAAAGATCATTAAGTGGTCCGCTGAGACCCTCAGCAATTTTCAAGCAGACTGAGAACCACAGCTCTATATCATGATTTCCCCCACAGTATCTGTTTAGACAAGTCCAATTGGATAAAACAGAGATTGTAAATGATATTTATTCTGCTTCAGTTTCACCCCCATCTCTTGACCACGTAACTTTAGATTAACTATAAATTGTTTTTAATTTTTTTCCTAGTAATTTAGATATCAGCAACTCTCCTTAAAACTTCCCAGTTGTGCATTAGATAATTAGCTAATGTGGTGTTAGCAATTTGCAGCATTCCCAGTACAGTAGTTACTAAAAGGAACACTTGGGGAATATTGCTAATGCTAAGGTAATATTACTTAGCTATTTAAGGCAGTTGAAGTGTTTTCAAGACAGCTACTGAAGTAATTGTTAATAATCGATTGTACAAAAATATACTGATGTATTATTAGGATGACATCCTCTTTATTGTATCCGTGATATTTAGGCAAAAGACCAATATGCCTGTATGCACTGTTTCATAATTAATTATAACAAAAAGTTTGCAAAGAATATAAAACCTCATTCTTCAGGATTTAAGTCAATCTAGAGAGAATGAGGATGAGATCTAACATGGGGGGGGAGGGCAGATTATCCTACATCTCTACCTACTTCAGGTTTCTTACACCTTCCTCTGAATTACCGGCCATTGTTGGAGACAGGATACTAGACTAGATAGATCCCAGGGTCGGATACAATATGGAAATTCGCATATGTTCCTATTGTTTCATTGTCAGCATATGTCACCAAAGGGAGGGGGGCCAAAACTTCATAGTGTTTAAAGTTATAAAGTCCAATTCTCCTTGATTCTCCAATTCTCCAAATTGTGCCTGTTGCTTGCTCTGGTGGACTGCTCTGGCATAGAGATGCTCTGGCCATGTCCCCCCAACCCCTAAGCTCGGGCCTGTATGAGTGGATAGCTAGAGTTGCTATGTTGGCTTTGCGCTGCCCAGAGATTCCCCTACTCATGAGAATTCTTAGCCAGCCAAATTCACTGGCTTTATGTTCCCGTTTCTCTGGCAGAACAGATCCTGTAGGTCTACATGGTAGCAGACATTGCTTTTACTTTGTGATACCTTAAGTCAATTATCCATCACCAGTATCAAGTAGAAAAAAGCCATTAGTACAGAGCACTATAGCACCCAGTGTTACAGTGGAGAAGGATCGTGATTAATGTACTGTAGTAAGCTTCCTGGCAGCCTGACCAAGTGCAAAGCATGCCATTGAAGCATCATCAATTTAAAAAAAAAAAAAGCTGCTGTCGTCTTCTTCTCCCCTGCAACCATGTATCTGTTATTTCTTTCTGTGCTTCTGTTGCTTCCAGAAGAGCCTATATGACTTTCTCCTTGCTAACTGCTGTGAACCAACGGGTTTCAAATGTGAACTGCAGTCTCTGGATAGGATGCTATGTTCGACTGTCACCTTTAATGTACTACACCAACACATCAATTTGATTTACAGTCCCCTGGTTTCAACATAGAAAAGTAGCAATAATGCTATAATAATAATAATAAATAATAGATCATTCTATTTTTTATATTCTATGAAAATACATTTTGTAGTTCAGGACCCTTATTGAACACCGCTCCAAAGAGCTATAGATTGTATCTCAGCATTAATCAGAAACAGAGAAGTTTGATAACTCCTTACCGAATAAAACCGAACTCATCTTAAAAATGGATTACTTGTGCCATTTCACTTTTTTCTTTTTGATCTCATTGACATTGTCATTCTAATATTGTGACAGGTGTGGTATAAGAAGGAGAAGTGTATACCTTACCATACCAGTGCTGAAATAGGAGGAAATAAGTGGAGAGAGTAAAGATCTATGTAAAGTCACAGAAAATGGTAGAGAACAGTAATGAGTAATCCTCATATTAAGCATCCTTTCTCCACATCCTTCAAACTTTTTGGATTTTATTTCCTTTTTAATCTTCTACTTTGGTGTTTTCTAGTAAAAATCATTAAGTTCAACAAGAACATTTATACTATCACAATGGTATCTAGGCATCAGATGAAATGTATCAGTAAAGGATATGGATATCTGCTATTGCATTTAGCTGCTGCTAAGTGGATTTTTGACCTTTATTTAATGGGAATGACCCCCAGTTTCAGCCGCTGATGTAGTTGCATCAAAACCAGCCCAAGCTACACCGATAGAACTTATACTGGTTGCAAGCAGGGGTAAACTGCACCAAAGGCAAACCACATCTTTGCCCTTTCTACAGCAAGGGATTGCACTGGTGCAACTATGCTGATGTCTGAAACTGGTGCTAAATCCGTAGGAGACAAGACTAATTCCCAGTGTAAGTTATACCCACACGAAACTCCCTTTTACTGGCAGAGCAGAGCAAAGAGTTCTCAGAAGTTGGTGGGCTATCTTACTGTGGCACTCTGTACCTTGGGGGAACACCCAGCACCTCCATGTTCATCTTTATAAAATGATTGTGTGATATCCAATGCAAAGTTTGTCATGTTGGGTGTCTTCAGAAGGCTGATGATGCACTGAGCATGGTTGTTATAGTGATGTTTTAGTAATTGTTATAGTGATGTTATAGGTTATAATTTCATGTATATAGTTATAAGGCTGAAAATGTATCCTCATGTCTTAAAGAAAGCCCAGACAAAAACTTTCCAGAAGCAGAGGGGCAATTCACACCTCATCAGGGCGTGGATGGGACAAACCCAGCCCAGCCTCACAGGAACAAAGGGCGGTGGCCTAGGCAACAACAAAAGAATCTGTTAGATTCTCGAGGGAGTCACCCCTCTTTCTTTGGTCAGTTTGGAACTGTGATGAGGTAATGCTCACCTGACTCTGAAGGGGTGGGGTGGGGGCAAAGCCAAGAGGGAGGAAAGGACATGATGATCATTGTGCCAGAGAAAGAGTGACTCTGCACTTTAGTGAAAGAGATGACAAAACATATTTCATATTTCCATGCACCAGTCACCCTGGTATCTACATTCTTTCTCCCACCCTCTGCCAGTCTTGGCTGTTTACATTGTAAGGTCTTCAGGGCAGGGAGTGTCTCTCACTAGGCAGTGCCTAGCACAATGAGGCCCTGATCTCACTTCTGATTTCTAGGTGCTACTACAGTACAGTCAATCAATAAATAATCTAGGTACAAGTAAGTACTGAAACATCACAGGGACCATGCAAAGGATGTCAGGAGAAAACTTTTAGGCAATAGAAATGGGGATGACTCTTAGCAGTCCAAATACTGTCTTTAAGGAACCTAAAATAATAAGAACTTCAGTTAATGTGCAGGCAGCAGGTTCCTGGCCATCAGAAGTGATAGCATTTGCCTATTTATTCTTTGCTCTTACTTGCCCAGGAGGGGGCCATATTCTTTGTTAATGAATGCAGTCTGAAGTGTTGTGCCTGCAAAATGCCTTACCTTAAAGTGTCTCTGACTTAACTGAAACAGGTGCTTGACTGTGCTTCCTGCCAAAGCCCACCAAGATGCAATGGCTGGGCTGCATGCTTGAGAAGCTGTTTGGCTGCTCTACCTGGCAATTAGCTCATTTGTCCTGCCACCACATGCAGGTTAAACACTGATGAGCAGGCTCCGCAGTGTGTACAAGTTATCTCATTTGGATACTGCATAAGGGATTGCAAGTTTTAGTGAGCCATGATCCATATGCTACAGAAAGGCATGTTAGAGCATTATCCTGTTGCAGAGGGGGTGAGTAACTGCAACTTGAGAAACAGGAGCTAGCTAATTAGCTGAATAAGGCTAGTGCAATTGGGTAGTTTTAATTAGTATTTAAGATGCTTGAAAATGCTGTTAGAAAATTATGAGACTAGTACTGGTTGTAAGAAATGCCAGTAATGAATGCAGATGCACAGAGCAGTATGGATGATGTACACAGCTCTAGACTGAGTCAAAATGTAGAATTAATACTGCTAGGTCTTAAAAAAGAAAGACATTTCTAAATATCCTGCCAGCTAAATCTATTAGAGGCTACCATTCCAGGTGCTATTAATGAAAAGTGACGAAGAATGGTCAGAAGCTGCCTGTGAAGTTAAATTTGCCCCTTACTTTCATGTGTTCCTTATTGTATTTGTCTTCTGTTCTTATTTTTCAGTTTTTATGGGGATAGATCCATGCACAACTCTCCTTGATATCAAAGGAAGTTGATAAAAGCTATGCTTTTTCCCTCTTTCATCTCTCTCTTACTGTTTCTCACCTTTTCTCTGTAGTTACAATTATAGTGGTGGCCACCTGGTGCCAAAAAGCCCATTCAGAGTGAGGTTACTCTTGCTCCACTGAGTAGTCCCACAGCTGTCTAGCCCACTGCTAAAAAGTGGGCATTCCTAGCCAGGGAGGGGCATAGTCTGGGTATGGGCTGATTGAGAACTTCCTGGAGGCTCTCTCTACTAGGGAGGTGCCTATGGGTCGCTGACTGCTGTTTAAAGTGGGGGGTGAATTGAGTCTGGAGTGGTGAACTTGGTCTTTACAAGACCTGGTAGTTAGATACTAGGAAGTGCATCCAGCTGGGACTCTGTATAGTACAGACAGAGTGAGCTCTATATAAAGGGCAATAAAGAGCTGTTTGGGATCTTCTGGTTTATGTGATGTGAGCTGCCTCTGATACCAAACCAGGAACGCTACATCCTGTAGGTATTCTCACAGTAGCCCAGAGCTATTACAGTCTATTGGGAAACTATCCTGAGTTTTAAGAAGCTGAAAAGTGTTAACCAAAGTGTTTTAAAATGTGTTTTTGTGGTGGAGTATGTGCAGGAAGAACTGGTACTGTGTGCACCATTAATAGTACGTCTCAAATATTGTATTTCTGTATTGCTGGGGAAGAAGATCCACACCCACTTGAATCCAACCTTGCATGGTTAATAGAAAACATCTGAAAAATCCCATGCTGTATCTGTTTAAATGTGTGTTATCAAACTCACTTCTCTTTCAAACTTTGCACATTCCTAGTACTGGGAACACCATGTGGCTACTTTGAAACCACACCATAATATGCCTCCCTAAATTTGTAAAACAAACAAACCCCTACATTAGAAGTAGAAGTGTGTGATACAAGACAGCATAACTGTAATGAATAATGTGACAGGGGACAAGGCTTCATAAGGAATTGCCTTTGTCACTATCTCTTTTGCAGAAGGGGTCAGATCCTGCCAGGGACAAAGCACTCTAAATTACCATTGAAATTCATGGGAGTTGAAGGTGCTCAGCATCTTGCTGGCGGTGCTCAGCAACATGCAAATTCAGGCCCTTTATCCTTGGAGAATGATCCTCTCCTACAGCAATAACTGCTCCTTTTCTTTTAGATGGTCTTTAATCTCTTCTATTGTGTTTCATTCTAAATATTCAGGGAGAGTCTGTCTCCTCTTTTTTGTGAATGACACTATCAATGTCTTGTTGTTTTTGTGCATTATTATGAGGTGGAACCTAGCAAAGTGCATCCTGAGTTCTGTAATATTTACTTAGCGCTTCTAATGTTTACTTTCACCTTCTTATAGTTGCAGTGTCTTATAGTCACTAGAAAGAATTTCCTGGGTAGGGCATTTCCTTTTGTCTACCTGCTTTAAGAGTATCTGATTTTTCTTCTATTTAATTTACAGTCTGTCTCCCATTAAAATGCTATATTTTGCATCAGTGCCTGGTTCTTTCAGCAACAAAGTGTTGCATCTTTATTTCACAAATTATTTTTGTTATACTCCAGAAAAATTAAAGCAGATGCTTGGGACAGATGCAAGCAGTTGCTGGAGACATCATACAGGGGATAGTGAGACAGTACAGTTAATATGAAACTGAAAAGAATACAGAGAAACTGGATAGAGATTATACAGACAACAAATACACCATTAAATAAAAATGATAGTGCACTGTCACCCCCTGCCTCATGGCAGCAGAATCAGGCCTGGTAGGTTGATTTTCTGATGGATCAGAAATCAAAGATGGGGAGTCTGTATATATTCTTAGTACAATTTGTTCATTTACTCTGTATACCCCAGTTCTTGAACAGAGGTGCTCATAATAGGCATGCAGGTAAAGCCCTCTTTCAGAAGTCTCAATCCAAAACCCAACAATGTTGAGTTCCCAGGTAGTAACGTCTACTCTGATAACTGACTGTAGTCAGAGAGATTAAGGCAGAGAGCAAACTCTTGCTGCTTGCCATAGCTTCCCCAAAGAAAATACTTCACAAAACCAAACTGACAGTATAGCATTCTGTCAAAGACTGTATGCTGCTCACTAAGAAAAAGAACTCGTAACGCTATGTGTGACTGCCATCTGGTGACTTCCACCATTAAATTTTTGTGGGAAAGGTGCCAAAATACATCTGGTGTATGTGAAGCCAAAGGGATGTTAGCATGCGGTAAACTGCATTGTTGAATTGGGGCCTTATTGCACTTGTACCATTTTCTACAGCAGGAGGGTACAAAGGTGTAGGTGATTTCCAGTATCAGTGTTTCAGTATCAGACAATTTGCTACTGCAAATTTGCAATTTGTTATTCTTCTGCATCATTAAAGGCCTGATCCTGCTCAAGCATCCTGCTCAGTTTTTACCTCAGGGGAGTCTCCTATTGACTTCTTCACTTGGAGATTTATCACGGAACAAGGATGTCAGGATAAAATGGGGCACAAATAAGTAATCCCCGCGTTTTTTTAACAATTTATCACAAATTCATTTGCGAATCAAAGTTCTTTTAAATAAAGTGACCTTAACTCTATCCTCTTTTCTACTGCTCGTTCACAATAAATAATAATAACGATAATAATAATTAATATTGTTGAAACAAGCCTAGATTTCTCCAGAGATAATTTACTAATGTTGCCTCAGAAGGAATAAAAAGATGAATGTGATTAACAGTAATATTTTAAATTCTGTCAACATGCAGTGCAGGGTATCACAAATGTTAAATTAATGAAACAGACAGTTCCTCTTTAAATGTTAAGTCAGTTTATTAAAGGATGATCTAATTATTATAATGGCTTTCAATACTAAATGAATAAAAGTGCTTGAGAAATAAATCTTTTTTTAATCTTTTTTTTTAAAAACATTCTGGACTAGCATTGTGGAGTTGAGCGAGGAGCTTCCTTTTGTACTTATCCTGCTGTGATTATAGGGCATGTTCTTGTAAAATGAGACACTGGCCTTTAGTTCAGGGCTTTTATTTACTTACATAAGGATTAGAAATAGTAACAGAGGGGAGCACAATCCTCAGTCTTAGCTCCCATTGATTTCAAAGGAAGATTAGCCTATGCAAGACTCCGTTGGAGGTGGCAGGATTTGGTCCAAATATATTATCCAGAACCTTCACAGCCTCCATAGTTCAGCCTCCATAGTTTCAGTGCTCTAGACACTGATGTAGTCTCTTAACTGCATCCCTTTACAATTAGGAGTGGTGGCCAAGATTGTCAATGATGACTAGTGATTGTGGGAGCTTCCATTTTTTTAGTGTCCAAATTGTGAATACCAATAAAGGGGTCTGAATTTCTGAAAGTGCAGCGCACCTACCCTCTCAAAATCAGGCACCCTTTGAAGGGGTCTCCAGCAGCCAAACTCACTAGCCACTTTTGAAAATCTTGACCTTAGCTTTTAGTTATGTAAGCACTAGTTAGGTCAGTGGGGTTGCACAGGTATATCTGGAGCAAAATATTGTCCTGGAGTGCACAGACAAGAACCAAAACAAGGGCTCTTTTGTCAGCATGTGGGTGCAGCAAGACACATTCCATCTGTTACGCACTAAAGGAGAATCTCTGGGCTCCTAGGATCTGCAAATTAAAGTTATGCCTCCAAATTGAAGGAAGAGTTTTGTTGCTTTTTCTGGTTCTGATGGCAGAGTCACTATGTCCATAGAGGTTGCTGAGTTGCCCCTTCTCACTGTGGCTCATAAAAGTAATTCCAAAGAGAATTTTTTCTAAACTGATTTAAATGAAACTGGTTCAACTTCTTCCTGTAGACAAGTCCTTTGGAACCTAAATCCAATGAGAATTAGGCTCCTACGTGCCTGAGGGCTTGTCCATGTGACAAAGTGCACAGGGTGTGAATTTAAATCCATTTAATTAAATTGGTGCAAAAGTCTGTGTGGGTGCTCTTATTTTAGTATAAGAATGGCTTATTGTGGTTTAGCTTGAATTGATTAGGAACAAGTTTAAGCTAAATCAAAATAAACTGCTCATACTGAAATGAGGGTGTCTAGGGAGTCTTTTGCACTGGTTTAACTATGTCAGTTTAAAAGCCAGTTTAACTTATGTTGATGCAAATTGCTCATGAAAACAAATGCTAAGTAACTTTTCAAAATGGGACTTAGGCACCTAAATCATGTAAGCAGTTTGGAAAATGTACCGCATTTCCTCCTTTGAAATAAATTTCAGCAGTCAGCATTGTAATAGACCTTCATAATGTCAATGCAATTCAGTTTTCCTTGTCAGCTTCTGTACTTACTCCCTCACTTCTGAAGCTACATAGGGCTCATTTCAGGGTTTTGTTTTAGGTCTGACTTCTGTGCTGCAGGCCCATTTTTTCCCCCCATATCTTTAGAAAAGTAATTCGTGCTGTGTTCTTTTCACTGCTCATGCTAGCCATGAGTCATATTACATAGCAGCATGCTGGTTTGCCTTTTCGTTAGCACAAAGGTTTACGTGCTCCACAGTGGATGCCTCACATGATTGTATATTATGTGACATTGTGCAAATGTCAACATAGTACATTGTTCTTGCATTGAGGAGATTCTCGGGAAGATGCTGCTGTAACAGGGAGTTTTCTCCTGAGGTGATTTTGCCAAAGTCTTTGCTAACGGGTAATGAAAATGGGGAGGAGGGGGAATATTGGGGAGATTTTTCAAAGAGGCAGTTAGATGCCTGAGTCCTATTTAAAGGCAACAGGAGTAGGGCATGTCTCCCTGTACTATTAACAGAGGACCAGATTCTCCTCTCCCCCATCCTAGTTTTTTACCTCTGCAGGACAGCCTTGTTCATGTAGGAACCATGATGGCCAGGAGTTCCCCAAACCAAGGCTATCCTGGAACACCTGTATGGGGATGGCACAGTGGGGAGGGATAAACAATATATATCGTTGAAGGCTGCTTGCACTTGTGCCAGCTTCTTCTGGGAGCTGGGAGAAGGGGTGAATCTGTGGTGAATCTGGCTGTCCTGCTCCTCCAAATCTCAACAGCTGGAACTGTGCAGAGTCCCCACAGAAGAGCTTTCATGGGGTACCCCTCCACCATGACTCTCATACTGAAATCTGCATGAGCAAACTTCATTCCACCTAGCTACATGTAAGAGGAGGGGCTGAATAAATTATGTGCTGTGTTTGTAATTGGAAGGAGCACTCTTCCTCATTAAAGGCCTGTTCCGAAACCAACTGAAGTCAGTGGAAAGACTTCCACTGATTCCAGTGGGGTTTGGATCAGGCTCTAAGATGGTAGATTATTAGTATAATAATGCTATCCATTGTTACAGAGCTCTTGATGTTCACAAACACTTATAGATTAGGCCTCTCTGAGAGAGATGTAAATATTATTGAACCCATTTTACAGTGGAAAACAGGCTCAAAGATGTTCAGTGACCTACTCAAAGTCACACAGGAGCAACTCCTCGTCTGACTCACACTCTTTACAACTTCAGTGGAGTAGGTGGGGTTCCTGGATTTTAAGTTATAGCAGCTTGTGGCTCACAATGAGTGCGCTGGGATAAGAACCCAGGAGTCCTGGTCCTCTGCTCCCTGCCTAGGTAATACGTGAGCACTCTGACCACTAGGCAACATTCCTCCCTCGTCATCTCTTGGCTCTGGGACAGCTGAATATTTCCTGTTTTAATAAACAGCTAACCAGTATTTTTCCTTCTTTTCTAGGATCCCAGTTAGCCATGGTCCCCAAGTACTCCATGATGGGGTCCTTTCAGAGGACCCATGAGTATCAAAAGTAGCCGTAAGTACTAAAATGAATACTTGAATGAATACTGCAAGCTCTATCTTTCAGGTGATAATATAAATATTTGTGGGACTTACATTCATTTTGTGGAAATGGCATTATTTAATAGAAAAAGTTTAGTGGTTAAAGAAATAAAACAGACAGTTGTCTATACCATGATTGACTGCCCCCGCTAATGATTATATTGAGCAAGTAAGATTTTGCAAGCAATCCAGCTCAGGATCTTTGCCTGGAGCAACTTTAGAGGAACAAATTGAAAATTTGCTCTGTAACTGAAATTTCCCTTTTAAGTGCATTCCCCCTGTGACGGGTTGGATCACAGAAATCCCCTTGGGGTTGCCAACTGATGTGCCAAGACTACTTCTGCCCCTGCTTTCCCTGCCAGCTTGGGACTCCAGAACCCTGCCTGGTTGTGCCAGACACGCATGCCGGCCACAAACACAGACCTAGGTCTGAACCATATCCCACAACTGCAAGCTTAACTGAAAGCAGCTTAAGAAGTGTTCCTGTCTCTAACACTCAGATGCCCAACTCCCAATGGGTTCCAAACCCCGAATGAATCTGTTTTACCCTGCATAAAGCTTATGCAGGGTAAACTCAGAAATTGTTCGCCCTCTAAAGCACTGATAGAGAGATATGCAGAGCTGTCATCCTACCCCCTCCCCCCCCCCGGTATTAATACATACTCTGGGTTAATTGATAAGTAAAAAGTCATTTTATTAAATACAAAAAGTAGGATTTAAGTGGTTCCAAGTAGTAACAGACAGAACAAAGTGAATTACCAATCAAAATAAAATAAAACACGCAAGCCTATGCCTACTACAGTAAGAAGACTGAATACAGATTAAAACCTCACCCTCAGAGGTGTTCCAGTAAGTTTCCTTTTACAGACTAGTCTCCTTTGAGTCTGGGTCCAGCAATCACTCACACCCCCTGTGGTTACTCTCCTTTGTTCCAGTTTCTTTCAGGTATCCTTTGGGGGTGGAGAGGCTCTCTCTTGAGCCAGCTGAAGACCAAATGGAGGGATCTCCCAGGAGTTTAAATAGACTTTCTCTTGTGGGTGGACACCCCTCCCTCCCCCTGTGTAGAAGCCCAGCTACAAGATGGAGTTTTGGAGTCACATGGGCAAGTCACATGTCCATGCATGACTCAGAACTTACAGGTAGCGGCCATGGTTCACATGCTACCTTGAACGTTCTCAAGTAGACTTCTTATGGGGATTGGAGCCTTCCAAGATCCATTGTCTGTTAAGTGTTTCTTGATTGGGCACTTAACTTGCAAATTCCCTTCTAAAGAAGCTGGGCCAAATGCCTTACAAAGGCTACTTAAAATCAAACCAGTACACAACCAATATTCATAACTTTGAATACAAAAATGATACATGCATACAAATAGGATGAATAGATTCGGTAGATCATAACCTTTACAGAGATATGTTACATGGCATATGTAGCATAAAACATATTCCAGTTATGTCATATATACATTCATAAGCATATTTCCATAAAGCCTTATGGGGGGCAACATCCTACAGGACATCCAACATCCCCCAACCCCTGCCGCACCTTACCCACAAGCTCAGTATGGGTTTAGTCCTGCAGTCCTTTCATGAAGGCAGGCAAGAAACCTCCACCAGTCTTAGTGCCTC
This sequence comes from Lepidochelys olivacea, assembly GCF_965140295.1. Taxonomy (NCBI): domain Eukaryota; kingdom Metazoa; phylum Chordata; order Testudines; family Cheloniidae; genus Lepidochelys; species Lepidochelys olivacea. Next base: position 166,088,636 of record NC_140413.1, read on the forward strand.
CTGTTCAGGAGCCAGACACAGTCAGAGCCATGTACCCTCTTAGTACAGGGACTGCTGCCTGGTAGTGCCCGTAAGGTGCTAGCCTCCTCCAAAAAGAACACAGGGGGCAGAGAGCAGGCCATTCCCCCACAACAGGTTCCCCCACACCAGCTACCAAAGTTGGCCACCTGCACAGGAGAACGTATGCTGCATTCCCTGAAGGGGACTGCAGCAGGGACATTGCTTTTTCATACCTGGACAATCAGGCTGCACTATGGTGGGGAGCTGTCTCAGGCCCAGTGCCTGCCAGAGCTCCTCTTGCAGGGTTATCCCTGAAAATCGCAACAGAAATAATCGCTCTATAAGAGGGTAGCTGGGGATAATTAACAATTAAATCAAAAACCCAAAATAAGAGGATGTACCAATGTGTATCCTAGCCATCACTGTGGCCTCTCTGCTGATAGGTCATTATTATTATTGTTATATGTATACCTAGTAGCACCTAGGAGCCCTAGTGATGGACCAGGACCTTATTTTGCTAAGCGCTGTACAAAACACAGACCAAAGTGACGGACTCTGCCCCCAAGAGCTTATGATATAAGTATACGACAAGAGACAACAGGTGAGTACAGATAGATGGGGGAGCGTAAGACACTATGAGACAATGTAGGATGATAGGCAGTGATCTCCACACATAGCCCCTAACCATAGCCCCTTCTCCCATCTTGCATAAATTTATGCACACACTTCTGGGGAGGGACTCTGTGTGTGTGTGTGTGGATTGCATCTGGCACATGGTGCGTGCTACCACAGTCTAAACAACAGCAATAAAAAAAAATAATGCCCTCAGTCCTTCCTTACGCAAATCTCTCATCCCAAGGAGCCAGTATTGAGAGTATTTCCAAGGGGACTTCGCTTTTTTTCCCTTCTGTCACAAGGAGGATTATGAAATCTAGAATCATACAAACGAAGAGACTTTGAGAAGTCATCAAGTCCAGCTCCATGCACTGAGGTAGGACCATGTAAACCTATATGATCCCTTAACAGGTGTTTGTCCGTGTTCTTAAAATCCTGCAATGATGGGGATTCTGCACCTTCCCTTGAAAGCCAATTCCAGAGCTTAACTAGAGTTAGAGAGTTTTTCCGAATATCTAACCTAAATTTCCCTTGCAACAGTTTAAGCCCACTACTTCTTGTCATAACTTCAGTGAATATGGAGAACAATTGATCACAATTGTCTTTATAACAACCCTTAACATATTTGAAGACTGTTATGAGATCCCCCCTCATTCTTCTTTTCTTAAGCCTAAACATACTCATGCTGGTTTTTAACCTTTCCTCATGGGTCAAGTTTTCTAAACTTTTTATCATTTTTTGTTGTGTACTCTCCTTTAGACTCTCCAATTTGTCCACATCTGTCCTAAAGTGTAGTGCCCAGAACTGGACACAGTACTCCAGTTGAGGCCTCACTAGTACCATGTAGAGCAGGACAATTACCTCCAGTGTCTAACGTACAACACTTCTGTTAATACACCCCAGAATGATATTAGCCTTTTTTGCAACTGCATCCTATTGTTGACTCATTCAGTTTATGAACGACTGTAACCCCCAAATCCTTTTCAACAGTACTACCTCCTAGCCAGTTTTTTCCCATTTTGTAGTTATGCATTTGAGTTTTCCTTCCTAAAGTTAGTACTTTGCACTTTATTGAATTTCATCTGGTGGAATTAAGACCAATTCTTTAATTTGTCAAGGTCATTTTGAATTCTAATCCAATCCTCCAAAGTGCTTGCATCCCCTCCTACCTTGGTGTCATCAACAAATTTTATAAGCATACTTTCCACTCTACAATTCAAGTCATTAATGAAAATTTTGAATAGTACTGGACCCAGGACTGACCCCTGTGGGACCCCACTAAATACATCTTCCCAGTAACAGTGAACCATTGGTAACTATTCTTTGAAAGTATGGTCTTTCAACCACTTGTGCACCCACCTAATAGTAAATTTGTCTAGACTGCATTTCCATAGTTTGCTTATAAGAATGTCATGTGGAACTGTGTCAAAAACCTTACTAAAAATCAAGATATATCATATCTAATGCTTCCACTAGGCCAGTAACCCTGTCAAAGAAGGAAATTCGTTTGACTTGGCATGATTTGCTCTGGAAAATTCCATGATGGCTAATCCTTATAATCCTATTATAAGTATAAGTGCTTACAAACTAATTGTTTAATTATTTGTTCCATTATCTTTCCAGGTATCAAAGTTAGGCTGACTGGTCTGTAATTCCCCAAATCCTCTTTGTTCCCCTTTTTAAAGACAGGTACTAAATTTGCCCTTCTCTAGCTCTCTGGGTCTTCATCTATCTTCCAAAAGGTAATGGTTCTGAGGTTGCTTCAGCTACTTCCTTAATTATATTCGAGGATAAATTTCATCAGGCCATGCTGACGTAAAACACATCTAACTTATCTAAATATTCTTTTACTTGTTCCTTCCCTCTTTCAGCATGCGCTTCTTCCCCCTTATTGTTACTATTAATTGTGTTGAGTATCTGGTTACCATTAACTTTTTTAGTGAAGCAAAATAAGCATTAAATACCTCAGCCTTCTTGATGACATCAATTAGCTCTCTTTTTAGTTGTAACTCATTTTGTGCCTTAGCCCTTCTCATTTTGTCCCTACCTATACTTTTGTGCTCCTCCTTAGCAATTCATCCATGTTTCTACTTTTTGTAGGATTCCTTTTTGATTTTCAGGTCATTAAAGAGCTCCTGATGGAGCCATATTGGCCTCTTATTAGTCTTCCTATCTTTCCTTTGCATCAGAATAGTTTGCAGTTGTGCCTTTAGTATTGTCTCCTTGAGAAACTGCCAGTACTCTTCAACTCATTTTTCCCTTAGATTTTCTTCCCATATGATCTTTTCTACCAGTTCCCAAGTTTGTTAAAGTGTGCTTTTTTTGAAGTCCATTTTGTTTATTCTGCTGCTCTCTTGCCTTTCTTTCCTGAGAATCATGACATCTATAATTTCACCGAACTTGCCTTACACCTGCGGATTTCCTACCAGTTCCTCCCTGTTGGACATAATCAATCCTAAAATTGTTGTTCCACTGGTTACTTCCTTCACTTTCTGAAATAAAAAGTTGTCCCCAGTATATTCCGGGAACTTATTGTAAATTTTGTGTTTTGACATATTACTTTCCTAGAAGATGTTTGGGTAGTTAAAGCCCCTGATTACTATCAAGACTTGTGTTTTGGATATTTTTATTATTTGTTCTAGAAATGCCTCATCCTCTTCCTGATTTGGTGATCTATAGAAGACCGCTACCATGATGTCACCCCTATTTTTCTATCCCTTTTATCTTTACACAGAGACTTAACTGGTCTGCCTCTTATCTCCTTCTGGACCTTAGAACAAATGTATATATTGTTGATATATAATGCAACAGGTCCTCCCTGCCTGTCCTTCATGAGCAACCTATATCCCTCAATACTGATTATAATTCCAGATTTATCCCATCAAGCCTCTGTGATTCCAATTAAGTTCTAATTTAGGTTATGGACTAATACTTCCAGTTCATTCCCCATAGTCCTTACATTCCTGAATAGATACCTAAGATGTGGAGCAGATTCCCCCACTGGTTTCCCTTTTGTTGCTTGTAAGACGCTATTATAATTTTCCACGTCCCCAACAACATCTAGCCTTCTCATAAGGTTGCCTTTTTATGCTTACCTATGGGCTTTTGTAACCTGCCCTCATTGAGCCTAGTTTAAAGCCCTCTTCATTAGGTAGGCGAGTTAGTGTGCAAAGCTGTTCTTCCCCCTTCTTGGTCAAGTGGACCCCCCTCTCTTCCCAGCAGACCTTCTTCCCACAACAGCATCCCATGGTTGAAGAATCCAAAGCCCTCCCATCAACACCATCTGGGCAGCCAAGTGTTCATCTCCAGTATACACATGTCCCTGCCTGGGCCCTTACCCTCAGCCGGGAGGATGGATGAAAACACAACCTGCCCCCAAGACCCCTTCACCCTTGCTCTCAGAGCCCTGCAGTCACAGCTGCTCTGCGCGGGGCATACTGGGTAGTATCATTAGTGTCCATGTAGATGAGCAGCATGGAGTAGCGGTCATAGGGAAGGATGAATTGCTTTGTGACGTCTCAAACATAAGCTCCAGGCATGCAGCACACCTCCTGGGTCATCATGTCCGGTTGGGAGATGGATGCCTCCCCCACCCCAGAAAGGAGTCCCCAGCCACCACCAGCCTACACCTCCTCCTCTTGAGTGCAGTGGCTGTGAGCCTCCCAGCTTTGGAGGCAGATGGCTCCTCCTCAGCCATTGGGGTCTGCTCCTCACCTTCTGTTGCCAGTACAGCATATCAGTTCTTGACCTCCGTGGACAAGGAACCTTGGAGGTGAGGGAAGTGGAGCACTGTCCATTGGCCAAGGTGGCCAGCAGCCAATCTCCTCCTTATAGAGCAGCTGGTTCTCCTTCCCCCTCTGGTGCTTCTGTAGTCATCTATAGTCATCTAACATCCTGTCTCAGATGTTTTCATGTGCGTCCTGTCGATGAATTCCTTGTACTCCTGGATGCAACATAGAGAAGCTGCCTCCTCCTGCGGCTTTTACCTACTTCCTGAGGGACTCCACTAACAGACACCTCTCACACCAGATGGTTTCCCCCGCCTAACTTTTGCCATCAGCGACATGCAGGCCGCATTCCCAGCGAGTCAAAACTAGGGCCTGAGTGGAAGCCTGTCTGATGGGAGGTCCACAATTGCAGGCAGAGGAAGAGCAGGCAGTGAGGTTGGCGGTATGCCATTTTTTTCCCATTGTGGCTTCTTCCTTGTAGAATACCTACCTTCCTGCCTTCCTCCACTGGCAAACTTTCTTAGTCTCTCAGCTGCCTTCATCTTACCAGCCACTGAGAGCCTGTGTGCTTTTTAAAGTGTGGGCCGCACACACAGCTAGAATGGGTGACTCATTCCCTCTCACTGAGCTGCTTCCAATCACTGGCCTAGTCAATCAAAAACTGCACTGCTCTCACTTCAAAGAACCCTACTAGAGCTCTTCAAAAAGCCATGCTAAAAAGGAAGGTGTTAACTCACCTAACTGTGTATCTTGAAGCTCGGACAAGGTAGGTGAGGTGATATCTTTTATTGGACTGACTTCTGTGGGTGAGAGAGACAAACTTTTGAGCCACACAGAGCTCTTCTTCAGGGCTTGAAGCTAATGTTTGTGGTATTATTTGATAGATGTGTTCCAGCTACACCAGAGGATGTTTTCCTTAGACTAAACTGAGCTGGAAACTACTTGTAAAATGACATAATTGTTCTAAAGACGCAAAAGTGACTTTTCAATTATTTCCTCTTAGTCTCTCCCTTGGGAGAGTTGTTGGTGGCTTATCTAGTTTAACAAGAGAAAACACAGCTCATTATATGCCACAGGTACTATAATGTTTCCCATTCTTGGCAAATAAGCTTTGACATTAATTCTTTTTTAAATAGAAGCAACAGCTTTCACTGTGGCCCTTGAAGCAGGGGAAGTGTCTCCTCGGGCAACACATTGGGAATTAGGTTGAGGAAAGGGGAAGTAGTTCAGTTTCTGCATGGTGACAAATCAGCTAATTTTACTGGGGATTTTTTATTATGTTTTAAATCGTAAAACATTTTATTAAGTTGAAAAAATAAATGAGTTAAAAGATATTAGAGGTGTCTGTAGTAGCTAGCCCCTTATTAAGCCTACATTGAGATTTGCACGTAGGATCCGGCAAAACACTTAAACATGTGTCAGAGTAGCAGCCATGTTAGCCATGTTTTGTTATCTGCAAAAAGAAAAGGAGTACTTGTGGCACCTTAGAGACTAACAAATAAATTTGCCACAAGTACTCCTTTTCTTTAAATGTGTGTAACTTTAAGCACCTGTAGTCAGTGATGAGCTGCCAAAATCTCAACAAGCGGTTCCCTATAAAAAGTTCTGATTTAAGGGATGTGCCACAGTATGTATTTTTTGTACCTTTTTCCATAAGAAGTGGCAATGCATTGAGTCATTTGGGAGTCATACTTAACAATAAAAAACATTTTAACATGTTTATTACAATAGAAACAAAGTATTGCTTTCTTAAATGAATTTAAAATACATTTGAAAAGAAGAAAATATAAAGAAGAGATGTATGAGTAAGCAAACGATAATAATATTTAAGAATGAAATGCCTGTTCTTGTATTTTAAAATATTACGTGTGAACTACTTAGGTTATTAAAAATAAAAAGTGTAATATATTCATGTTGAAGTATACAATGCAACAAGCAATATTTTAAAGAATATTTAAGTACATTATTTATTACTAATTAGGTAGTAATTTCCAAATGGCTTCTTGATCTTCTCCATAATCTTTGGTGTTGGATTCACGAACTCTGGTATCTAATGCAGATTGATGACTTCTCATCCATGCTTTAACATATGGTATTGGGTTCCAGGAACTTAGTGGTTTTCCCAACAAATTGATGGTCATAAAGCTTGAGATATGTGTAATTGTTAAATTCACCCTTTTATCACTACAAATAATATTCATCAACGAAAAAGCTCTTTCTGCTTCTGCAGAACTAATTACAATTGTGTTAATAATTTGCTTTGCTTTCCTTATTGTTTCCAGATCAGGAAGATGTTTTGGTTGAATGTTATTCTCTACATAGTCACGAAAATCATTTAAATTGACTACAAATTTTATGAATTTGTTTAATTCATGCACTTTTTCTTCTCCTGATTTCCAGGGTAACCTGACTTCTTCAATATTCCATGAAGTGGGATTCATAACATTGAATAATTCAACTATTTTAGGTGTATTACTAAAATGACCTAAATTATCTTCTTTATATTTAATGTGATTTTCGTTTAATAATCTTGCCTTCATTTTTTCAATAATACACTCTATTACTTTGTCTCGTGGCAGTGATTTAAACCTTACATTATATTCAAACTCTATGCATTTAAAAGCACCACTTTCTATCATTTCATTAATTTTATTTTCATGTATACCAAAACTATCTTTTAATTGTATGAAAAAATCAATCGTTCATTTGATTAGCTTATCTGCCTTTGTTAAACTCAATTGTCTCGCTTGCAGTGCATTTGATAATAATGCAAGTTCATCCAAAATGTCAATCATTAATGCCAAGTCTTTTAAAAATTCTTTGTTTTTCGATCTTTTTTCCATGCCTGAAAATTTCTTATTTTTGGAAAAATAAAAATAAAGAGCTGGATAAGCTCTCCAGACCTCTTTGACAGCTCTAAGGCTACAAGAAGCCCATCGTGGACCAAAAACACGGCCTGTTTTGATTATTTCAATATATAGTTCTTCAGAAACTTGTTTAAGTTCAAACTGACTTTTATTTGACTGATGAAAAATTGCATAAATCTTGTCCAAAAAATCTTGAAATGGCTTATTTCATTAATATCATTTATAGTATCATCTAAAGCCAGTTTTAGCCGATGATTCAAACAATGCCAAATTGTTATGTTTGGAAAATCTTGAATGAGTCTTGTAGCAACTCCAGATTTATGTCCAAGCATGGTGCTCATGCTATCAGAACAAAATCCTATTAAATTTTTCCTTAAATATTCTGTATTTCTCAAAGTATTGTAAATATTTTCTGCTTTTGTTGATTCTAATTCCACTAAATTGAGAAAAATTGTTGGTGAAGAATCTTGTAATTCACATTTTATAAGAATTACAAGCACAGTTTTACTTGAAATTGTAGAAGCTTCATCAATAATAATAATACAACTCTTTGAATTGTTTTCAGTGATTTTACTAAAAATTTGTTTTCTTATTAACTCAGCAATATACTCTACGATTCTGATGGCTGAAAATTGAGAATTTAGGCTGTTCCCTAAATCAGTTTCATTCTTAATTTGTAGCTCTACTTCATCCTCCATGTCTGACATTGGTCGGTTTCTTTTTACTAAGCTGTAAACTATGTTAAAAATTTTGCTGGTTATTGCAATATTTTTTTCAGTAACTTTATCAATCACTGTAGTGAGAGGTTCTTTTTTAGATTCATTTAAAATATTTATAACTCTCACATGAGAGCTTGATTTGAAATGTTCCTTCATTTTTTTTTTCTTAATGAAGCTTGCTGAACTTTTTTATCAGTTCCAGATGCTTTAATAGTACACTTCTGCCATTCCGAAGAAATGTGTAAAGATTTTCCTCCAAGGACCCCCAAATGTGACATATTTGCACAGTGGGAACAGCCAAGTTTTTTTGCCTTCAATTATCAAGCCATTATATTTCTTTAAAAAATATTGTGCCTGCTCGGCAGTCCAACAGTCGGGTACTACATTTTCACAATCATGTAAATCCTCTTCCATTGCGGACACATTTTCAGATGATTCAACATTAAAATATTTTCATCACCAAAATTATTGTCATTGGCGTTTGCAATATTTAAATATTTTCACTACTAGAACTACTGACTAATGATTTTGTCATTTTAGTGGAAAACCAGTCACTAATGCTTTTCTGGCGTTTCATTATGAAGGGTAAATAATATTGAATAGAAAACTTTAATCTTCGAATAACAGTCCAGTTAGTATTACACACCGAAATATCACACGCAATTTACTAGAAACAAACAGACCGACTGTGACTCACTGGACGTGTTGAATTGTATAGAAAACAGTTGAGCAAGTGCACGAATGAGGCAAGTGCAACCCCTGTTAATAAAATAATAAACAAGACGTTTGTCTTGCGTCAGGACGAACTTGGATGCGACCGAGTCTCAGCCTGCAACGACATTACATGCGCACGCGCATAGCAACATAAATCTTGAACTATCTGTTGTAGAAACGGCTCTTTAACTGCTAGAATTCTGTGTTCCTTTACATTTGAAGTTTATTTTGTATACTGTATTACAAGTCTTCATTAATTTAAGGTTTCCCGTGCCAGTTATAAATTTTACATTTACCTGAGCCCCCCATGGAACCCCAGGATGACAGTGGGCTAAGCGAGGCCAATGGCTGGGACCCTGTCTGGCAAGGGGCCGGCGGCCAGGACCCCAGTCTGGCGGCGGGCTGAGCAGGGCAGCAAGGGGCCAGCAGCCGGGACCCCAGCTGGCAAGGAACCCCAGGTTCTGTCTGCCACCCCGCTCAGCCTGCTGCTGGACTGGAGTTCTGGCCACTGGCCCCTTGCCAGCTGGGGTCCCAGCCCTTGGCCCCACTCAGCCCGCTGCCTGGCTGGGGTTCTGACCGGGGTGGTGGACAGAACCCTAGACCGGCAGTGGCTCACCCGCCGCCGCTCTGGGGTTCCAGCCTGGATGAATGGAACTGAGCGGAGCTGGTGGCTGGGACTCCGGCTGGCAGGAGCCGGCGGCCAGAACCCCAGACTTTGTCCGCCACCCCACTCAGCCCACCGCTGGACTGGAGTTCTGGCCGCTGACCCCTTGCCAGCTGGGGTCCCAGCCAGGCAGTGGGCTGAGAGGGACCAATGGCTGGGACCCCAGCTGGCAAGGGGCCAGCGGCCAGAACTCCAGTCCGGTGGCGGGCTGAGCGGGGTGGTGGACAGAACCTCAGACTGGCAGTGGCTCACCTGCCGCTGGTCTGGGGTTCCGGCCGCCGGCCCCTGCCAGCCGGCATCCCAGCTGCCGGCCCCTCTCAGTTCCGTTCACCCAGGCAGGCAGCAGGCTGAGTGGGGCCAATGGCTGGGACCCCAGCTGGCAAGGGGCCAGCAGCCAGAACCCCAGACAGTCAGCGGGTTGAGCGGGGTGGCAGACAGAACCCCAGACCGGCAGCAGCTCACCCGCCACCGCTCTGGAGTTCCGTCTGCCGGCTCCTGCCAGCCGGGATTCCAGCCGCGGGTCCCGCTCAGTTCCATTCACCCAGGCAGGCAGCGGGCTGAGTGGGGCCAGAGGACCCCGGCTGGCAGCAGCGTGCCAGTAAAAATGGGCTTGCGTGCCGCCCTTGGCAGGCATGCCGCAGGTTGCCGACCCCTACCCTATTATTTTCTACACCATTTTATAAGATTAAGATTATTCGTTTTAAGATAATTTTATAACATTTGTTTTCCTAACAATTTTTAGCATCTGGTTGTAAAACTGCTTCAAAATTTAGCAACCAGTTCCTGGGAACCGGTGCGAACTGGCTCCAGCTCACCACTGCCTGTAGTCTTATTGCTTACTGTAAAGGCAAAAGGAATTTTCAGACCCATGTTTGAATAGAGGTCCAATTTCTGAATTAACTTCCATTATCTGTATGAAGTTTGCATATGAATTATTTTAAACATGGCTTAGTCCAATCTCTTTTAAAAACTTGAGATTCAGAATTTTCTCCCTAGCAATGTAGATTTAGCTAAAGGAAATCTAGAAAGCCTCCTGCCTCTGTTAAATCCAACTGTGATGCTGGATACGATTTTCTTTGGATGCAAGTACAGAATGTTTCTTATCTAAAAAGGATGCATCTTATTATTATATATTGGGGAAAACTATCTAGGAAACGTAGAACCAGGAATGAGCTGTTAAAAACAGTGATAAATGTCGCAACACTGATTCTTTTGCTCTCTCATTTTGAGATGTCTCTTAAGTAATTTACTGTAGTTTAACATATCTTATTGCACAATGACTAATTTACCCAGCCTTCATAGATTGAACTGTGGTAGATTTCTTCTGCACATCATGTCTGAAGAAAATCTCATGTCTGAAGATATATTCTCCATCATAAATCTGGAAGTAGCAATACAAAAGTTTGATTCACAATGACTGGGATAAAACACGTCTCTTCCATGTGGCTGATAAACCAAAATGATTTGAAAAGCATGTAAGAGGTGACTTTGTTCTTCACTGTGCTTTTAACTGAAAACACTTTGCCACTACCCTTAGCTTCTCTGCTAGAATTCTACTTTTCTGCTGTTTACAAAAGACACTAGCAAGTCAACTTTTTTTTTTATCATACTTTATAATAAGGGTACTGGAATTATACTGTCATTACAGTGCGGTTACCCTGTACATGTGACCCCCATTAGTATGGTGTCTGAGCACCTCACCATCTTTAATGTATTTACCCTCACAAAACCCCTCTGAGGTACGGAAGTATTACTATGTCCATTTTACAGGTGGGGAACTGAGGCACAGAGAGGCTAAATAACTTGCCCAAGGCCACACAGGAAGTTCAGGGAATTGAACCCATAAACACTTTTTATTATTTCTTATGTAAGAGCAGAGTGCCCACAATTTGTTTTACTGCAAAATTATAGTAATTTTTCTGATCCAAGAAAGAGTCCTATTTTATGAAAGACAAGAAATGAAAGTAGTATAGTCTTTAGCTTCTCGAGTTCAGGGCCGTAATTCATTTTGGGAAGGATGTTACTCATGCAAATGGATTTTCCAGCCAATTTTCCCCATCTAATGGTTTTATTATTACACTGTTCTTCTGTCACACTCCATTGTTTTTTCTGCGTGTATTAAAACCAGCCTGTCACTGCAGGTCAGCAATGGATTTTGGTGTTTCCCAGAAAGAAAACTGCATCTTTAGTGACAAGGGTGTAAGTCAGTATACCGCTGTTGATTGAAGTTAATGGAGCTATGCCAGTTTACGTAACTAAGGCTATGGACAGATGTCTACAAATACTTTGTTTTGATTACTGTAAAACATTTGCCAATGCAGGATAAGCCTGTGTAAAATAAATTCGTACAGTTAGCAAAACTTATGAAAAATTGTGCTTCTGAGATTTTGCAGATAACTCCCAAAACTATGAAATATTATGGGCCTGATAGTGAGCCTTTTACTTATATTAGTAAGTATTTACTTCCGTGAGTGATCGACTGAAATTGGACTGTTCATATGTACAACTACTCCACCACCCGGTGTGAATAAGTGGCTTACAGTCTAGCTTTACGTTCATCTGCCTCAAATATGGGGTCCCATTGTGCTGTCTTTGCTCTCATTCAATAGTATCTTAGATCACAAGTAGTCCCCTTGACTTCAGTGGGACTGAACATACGTGTGGTGTAACGTACTATACAGTGTGAATAAAGATATCACAATCAAACCCTTGTTTTGCACTACTAAGTTCTAAAGAGTTTTATAGCAATCTTATGTTCATGTCTATGGGCTGTACGGTATGTGCCTGTCTTCTCCATAGTTATAAAATGCCATCTGGCTAGAACCTTGACTTGTGCTTACATGTTTTGTGCATAGTATCAGACCTAGGGTTCAAGAGCCAGACTAAGGCCCTGTTCCTGCAACTGATAGTATTCAGATATGCCACTGTGTCTGGGTACTCCACTGAAGACAGCTGGGCTCTGTGCTAATGCCTTTGCACAATGAATTGCAGTGACAGGATATTAAACAACAAAAACAAGATGAAACAAAATGAGGATATAAAGCATCAATGCTCAGATCCTTCTTTCTGCTCTTTCTTGTATAGTTGTTGATGTGCTCAAAGTGCTATACCAACATTAATTAAGCCTTAATGCATATATTTGTCAGTAGGATCATCCCTGTTTTATAGATGAGGGACTGTGAGCAGCAGAGAAGGCTACATAGCAAGTCAGCAATAGAGCCAGGGTTAGTCCTAGACTCCCAACCCTGTACTCTTTTTCCAACTTAAATTAAAAGTTTGATACTAAATGATTAACTACAACTATACCTTGGGGACATGGAGGATAAAGCAGTCAATCATTTACTTTACTCAGCTACAAAGCTGAATCTGAATAGGTTGAGCTAATTACCCTAATTAAGAATTTTTCTGCACCTGTTGATGTAAAGGTCCAAGTCAAGTTCCCATTCTAGCCTCCAGTATTCTGTTTAAAATTTGTTACTGTTGTCTGCCAAAGACTGTCTATCCACAAAGCCTGTGTCATGCTTGGAGAAAGAATCCTGGACTGGAAAATTACTGTACATTGTTCAGAAAGGGGTTAAAATAGAACGGAGAGTGCTCTCATATTAAAAAAAAAAAACTGATGGAAAGCCATTCATTTAAGCCTCTAGATACCATTTTCTACCTCCCCTGCTGAAATACATAAATCAATCACATGTCTATCCTCAGTCCTGCTGGCAGACCCCATGCCTGCACAGAGTTGCAGACCCCATACCTGTACAGAGTCCACATGGGTGAAGGGGGCCACTGTGTAGTTCTGGGTTCAGGATCAAGACCTCATACAACTGGGATTCACAACAGCTTGACTATTAGTGCTACATAAGAGAGAAGAATTTACTGTCCTCTTCTCTCCATCTCTTTTACCATTAGGTAACAAACCCTCTGTAGCTCAAAGGCAACTTTTGTTAGACAAGGGGAAGATTCTGCCTAATTCTGGAGGAAAATGTTAAGGGACCTAGTCCTGCAAACATTACCAGACATTGCTCCCACTCATAGTCTCACTGATTTCAATGGGCCTGTGCCTAGTGGTAAGTATATGGGGGAATCAAGCCCTGAATTTGGACTCAGCCTTCAACAAACATTTAAGACTAACAAACTGCTTGTGTATTTTTCACTTCATTGTGGGCTAAGATGAAGTATTTAAGCATAAATAGAACCAAGCTGCAAAATTCATATTCGGATTTAGATTCTATGCTTCCCCAGAGTTTAGGGGTATTTGCATTAGAGGTTTTGATTTGACCCATTTGAGATATAAGGGCTAGCTGTGGAAATTTAAGGGCTTATCTACACAAACACTTAGTTCATAGCAAGCTGGGGTGTAACTCTACCCTGCAGTAGCCTGCCCTGCCCCAAGTGTCTGTGTGGACCCTGCTGCTGGGCACTAAAAGTTTCGTAGTTCACTTTAACCTACTCCCATTTCAAAGCACCTTATGGAACTTTTAGTGCATGGCAGCAAGGTCTACGCAAACATTTAGCGTGGAGTACATTTACATCACAGTTTGCCATGTACTTATAAGACCAAAGCCTAGATCTAGATCTAGATCTAGGTTTGGATTCTGAACTTCCCCAAATTCAGGAATGTTCAGTTAATCATGGGTTTTGCGTCAGGCCCTTTTCTGATTTCAAGGTGAGTTCTGAAGAGGGGAATGGACTCAAACTCATAGGCAGAGAGAAAGTGAAGCTGCATAGATGAAAGAGTGACTGTGGACAGTAGTGGAGAAGGCACAGAAAAGACCATGTTGATAGAATAGGACTGTGCACGTGGTGGATTAGGTAGATATGAGGTTAAATAGGTAAGGTGGAGAGTAAGTCAGTATAAAGTTTTGAAAATCATGAGGGAAATGCTGAATCATTTCTGAAGTGGATGAGAAATCAATTAAAGTAATGGAGGATTTAGGTAAGGTGGCCTCATTTTCTGGACCACCAGAACAGTTTAAACTGAATATTCTGGAAGCCCTGTAGTTTAGAGACTCGAAAGAGTGCTGTCTTCAATTTACAGGGGAATAGATTTCCACTGTGCATCCCAGTTTAATTCAGTGGGCCCAGTTCTTCCATAATTTACATCCATTCAACCACACTCACAACAATGGGGTTTTCAAAGTGTAACTGTGGATATCATTTAGCCCAGTATTGGTGAAGCAGTTAGAGACGTGCAAGCGCATTTCTTTCCAATTCCCTCGCACAGTCTCCAGCTTTAAATCTTTCAAATGGCAGAAGTTTATCATTAAAGAGAAGATTAAATAACAAACTAATTTTCTCCAGAGATATATAATGGTAAAGAATAATACATAAAGTATTGGTGATTTAATAATACACAGACAGTTCTCATACATGTATTGCAAACCACAATTTAAGTATCCAGAAAAATTTTTAAAAATGTTGTTTTTATTACAAGCGGAATGGGGCAAATCTTTTTTTAAAAAAAGTTAAAGCTATTAATGCCTGAGAGAGCCATTTCTTAGCCTCTTGACTGAAATAAAATTTTACTCTTTCAGCTTTTTCTCCTGGATCTTTCTGCAAGCTGTCAACTCAGTACATTATTCAAGATCACATGGCAACCCATTATAGGAAATTGCTGTCCTCCAAAGGTATTTGAAATCTATCATGATGACTGTAGCCATCAGGCTGATAGATAAAGTCATAGTTAAGGGTCAGTTGGTTACACTTGTTCTTGGCCAGCTTGCTAAGTTTCCCCGCACATTAACTCAATGGATGTCAGTAGACTTGAAAACCCAAACACAATATAGTACATTCAGAGGACTCCAGTAGAACATATACAACTATGTTCTAAGTATGACAAGTATGTGATGTGACATACCAATCTGGAACTTGAAATCTGGTTTCATCTCAGTATTGAAGATCTTACTGACTGTGTTGAACTTCTTGTAACTAACATGTCCTTGAAAGATGCCTGATGGCCAGCTTTGGACATTTAAGTACGCTTTCAGTAGAGCAGGCACAATATGGCAGAACCAGTGCAAGTGTTACTGCCTCTGCTCTTAAAGTGGAACAACCATCTTCAGGGTAGTTCCTTTCCCATGCCTGTTCAGCTGAGCTGTCAATCCAGCACTATTCACATAAAATAAGATATTTATATGTAGAAGAATGATTAGTTAGTAAATCTGGGATTTGGGTTGCCTTTGGAGTACCGTTCAAATAGCATGGTGTCCCTTTGCCAAGTAGTAGCAGATTTCAGGGCCTTGTGGGTCAGTTTCTCATTTGAAGTAGAAATCAATTAAATGGAATATTTTCTTAGTGTTGTTTGTTTATGTACAAAAGAACTGTTTCCTTAAATGGAGGTACTCACCAACTGCACATGG
The DNA here is from genome assembly GCF_965140295.1 of Lepidochelys olivacea. Taxonomy (NCBI): domain Eukaryota; kingdom Metazoa; phylum Chordata; order Testudines; family Cheloniidae; genus Lepidochelys; species Lepidochelys olivacea. The sequence continues at coordinate 166,104,299 of NC_140413.1, forward strand.
GTAACTCCCTGTTGTAGAAACTCCTGCTAAATCACCATTGCCCTTCACCAAGAAGCAGCTCTCTTGGGCCTCTGTTTCAGACGCCACCTGGACTTTCATAAACACGCTACCCCCTATTCCTGCCTCAGCCTCTGTGTTTTACCTGTGAAAGCCCCTAGCCCAAAGCTCCTCATCTAGGACCATTTGACCACTAAAGGTTACCCTGGGCATCAACCCTTCTTTTGTGCAGCTGCTCTGTAATACAAGGGAACCTCAGGACAGGTTTTGCCACACAGTCCCCTTATTTACTATCTGGGTGCTTATGCATCGTTGACTCACAACAAGCATGTCATTACTACCTTAACAATTGCTACTCTTACAAATCTCACTTATTTTATTTTTCTCAATAGAGTTAAAAATGTTACATAGTCAGAGCCTGGTTCTCCACTCTCCTGTGCAAATACCTGATGGAAAGGATCTCATTAGCTTCAACAGGCTTTGGGTCAGAACCAAGATAGAAATAACACCACTGAAGTCAATAGAGTTTTCACTGGTGTAAAACTGATGTGAGATGAAAATCAGGCCCTTGAGATTTAAAACATGATAGTCAAGAGAGACAGAGGAAAGTTTCTTGCAGGTTAATTTATGTTGTCTCTTTGTTTGGGTTTAGTATTATGATGATGCATTATTTGTATTATTGTAGCAACTAAGAGCCCAAGTCATGGACTAGGGCATATTTTTGATGGAGTTGTGTCTCCAGTTAAACCAACAGTCTTTGTAGACCACACACCACATTATTTTTGTATGTACCATCTCAGAGAGGCAATTGATATAAGGAAACCCTTTTTTACCATTTAAAACCACAATCACATTATCTTATGAGCTCTTCATATCCTTCTTTCACTTTTATCTCCTTGCCTTTTTCCATAAATAAAGCTCCTTATTGTCTGAAATCCTCTCCTGGACTGTGCCTCCACTCCTCTAACACATTTCTTCCATAAAGGCTGCGAACCTCTTTGAAATGTTAACAAAAGTAGGAATAGAAAAAAAGTGGTACTAACAGGACAGTGAATGGGCCATTTGCCTCCCTAGTATCCTCTCGTAGCATGAGGTCACTTGGCACAGCCCTGTCTCAGTTTCCCTCTTCAGCTCAGCCCCCTCTTAAGAACTCTACACACAAGTTCTTCTCTCATTCAGCAAAGCCCCCCTCAGCGCTGGATTTATTAAGTTAAAGATTCAAAATAAAAGTTCTCAAATCCTCATGAAGTTCATATTCCCAGTCTTTCCTGCTTGGGGTCTCCCACCTGAAGCCTTTTCCCCCAAAGACTTGAGTTTCCCTGCTGGAGCCAACTCATTCCCATCAGACCCTGGAGTCTCAATCTAGCTTCACTGTGGTTGTCTCCTTCCCGATGCTCTTTATAAGGGAATCCCCACCTCCGTACTGAGCTAATGTGGGGTTTGTTGGATGGGGCTGCCCACATCCAGGCCTCTGGCCCTTACAGGGACAGTTCACTCCATTTCAAGAACACATGCTAAATATCATTGCACAGTAACTTGTGTCATGTTGTGTGATTCCCCCCTCCTTTAGCTATTTAGGTGTCAATGTTCTTGTGACAGGGATCTTGTTTGTAGAGCACTGTAATGGGGTGCATACCATGCCCTATAGGCTTCGGCCCTTTGGCCCCTCTCCTTAGGGACTCAGGGTCGCTCCTAGCTGGTGCAACATCTGTGCTCTTTATGTTGTGTCCTTTCCCCACCACCAGTTTCCCACTAATGTACAGGCTATTTACATGGCTTGGCCTCACACCCGCCTGTCCAGCAACAGACTAATAGGCTCCCTCTGAGCCTGACCTTTTCCTCCTGGTCTCTGCCCCCTCCTGCTTCTTCCACTTCCTCCCAGTCTTTTAGCTCCTGCTAATGAGGCTGGCAGGTGCTGGCAGTTTCCAGGCAAGCACTGACTATTTACCCAGCCCCAATCCTTTCCCCCTGATTGGGGCTGGGGTGGCAGGACCTGATTAAAGGCTTTCCTAGCAGAGGCCTGCGAGAAGCATCTAACACATTTTGGCACTATATAAAGAGCCAAAATGGGGGAGGGATAGCTCAGTGGTTTGAGCACCGGCCTGCTAAACCCAGGGTTGTAGTTCAATCCTTGAGGGGGCCATTTAGGGATCGGGGCAAAAATTGGGGATTGGTCCTGCTTTGAGCAGGGGGTTGGACTAGATGACCTCCTGAGGTCCCTTCCAACCCTGATATTCTATGATTCTATGATTCAAGTATTTATCAATGTCTGTTAAAGTAGAGTGTTTTCAGAATACCACATTAGAATTTTTTCAGAATAATAAATACACTAGAATGGGTCAATTTTAGAATCTTAAAGATATTTTTCCTGATTGCCAGCTTTTGAATCTTGTCCATCCAACTGTAGGTGCTTACCTCAACCCACTGACTCTGATGCCAGTGTATGGAAATGGCTCTTACTCTTCGGGGTCAATGACTTAGCCAGCCCAAATATTGCTTTAGCATGGGCTACTTTAATTCTCCTCCACAATACACACTCTCCTTTAATGCTCATGCATCACTACATACTATGTGGTGGCTAGAAAAACAGTCAGGAGCTACAGTGTGGTACAGTGTTACATCTTTGTTCTGGAGGCAAGGATACAGCCATTGAGTTGTTCTCAACAACTGGCCCAAGAGAATAACTTCAGCATCTGCATCACCCACTGGCGTTATACTTCAGGCCAGGGATGACTAACAATGTGTTGGGTGTAAGTAAATCCTATAATATTATTGACCGCCACAACCAAATATTGTCAGATTACAAGGAGGGGACATAAAAGGGTTCTGTCAACCATAGACAGCAGGTTATGTGGGGTCGTTCCTTTTGCAATACCCAGAGGACTAGTCAGCTGATTTGGAGGGCAAAGTGCTTGTCACTAGGAGGGTATGGGAGAATTATTTTTGATTGAGACAGTGTAGTGAGGTAATATATTTTACTGGAACAACATTTTGTTGGTGGACAAGCTTTCGAGCTTCAGAGCGCTCTTCTTCAGCTGTGGGAAAGTAACCAGAGTGCCTAAGCTAAATACAAGTTGGGACAAATAGTTAAGCATAAGGGGTTCACATATGCTGTAGGAGAAGTGGGAAACTAAAGGTTAGCAGGAAGTGGAGTGTGCTACAAATTGTTGTAATGATCCATAAAACCAGTATCTCTGGCAAGTCTATGGTTTTTGGTGTCCAGCAGAGTTATGAACATAAGTTCTCAGGCTTCCCTTTTGAAGGTGTTGTGCAGGTTTTCTCTGGGGACAAGGACTGAAAGATCACATATGGAGTGATCACTCTATGAGAAATTTTCACCCATGGGTGATGTAGTGTTTTTATTTTATTATTTTTCTCAGTGAGTTCATTCAAGAGTGTAGTGATTGTTTCACGCACATAGTGGTTATTGGGGCATCTGATGCACTGGATGAGATATACCAAATGTTGTGATCAGTATGTATGGCACTCATGGATCTTGAAAAGTGTGTTGTGGGGGAAATACTGCCAGGGGAAATACTGGGAAATACTGTCAGGGTTTAGTGTCGCTTTGAGTTGGTGTGTCCTGGTCTGCTGTGAGCTTGCTTTTGATGATTAGCTTGACGGGGTTGGAAGGTTGTTTGAAGGCCAGAAGAGGGGGTTCGGGAAAGATTTCCTTTTAGGATGTAGTCCCCATCAAATATGGAATGTAATTTGATGATATCTCATAGGGGTTCCAGTGTGGGGTGATTGGTGACTATTGGGGTGTGCAGTCAGTGGGGGCCTTTCTGTACTGAAACAGGTTCTTCCAGGATATTTGGGTGGCCCTTTCCATAATGCAATATACTTCTCTGGTAGAATGTCCTTGTTTAGTGTAGGTGGTTTTAAGTGTGTTTAGGTGTATATCCCGAACTTTTGCTATGGAGCAAATTCTGTGATATCTGAACACTTGGCAGATTTCTGGCTGTGTGTTGTTGGATCTGTAAAGGTAAGTGTGATGATTCATGGGTTTCTTGTATATAGTTGTTTGTAGGGTTCCATTGTTTAAGCTGATTGTGATGTCCAGGAAGTTGATGCTGGAATGGGAGTGTTCTAGAGAAAGTTGGATGGATGGGTAGTGGTTGTTGAAGTTGTGGTAGAAATCTATGTGGGAGTTTAGGTTGTCCAGAGGATGAAAATATCAGTGTCTCTCAAGTACATTGTGTATTTTTTCCAGAACTTCTTCCTTGCAGTGGCCCTTGAAGAGGTTGGCACATTGGGGAGGACTAGTACCCTGGGCTTATCTAATGGTTTGGGCAAAGTGTTTATTGTTGAATGTAAAGTTGGTGAGGGTGAGAATGAAATGGATGAGTTTGGTGATGTGTTTAGGGTGGATTTCTGAGCATTGTACATTATCTTGCAGGTATTTGAATCAGGTAGTGATGGTATCATGGTGAAGGATGATGGTGTATAGAGAAGTGACATCAATGGTGGCAAGCATGGTGTTCTGAGTGAGGTTGGTAATATTGCAGAGTTTCTGGAGGAAGTCCAATGTGTCTTGAAGGAAACTGGCCCTTTTGTGTGGAGTGGCTTGAGGATGGTTTTTCTGAGTCCTGATATTCCTTCAGTAAGAGTGCTGTGGCCAGATATAATGTGTCTGCCTGTGTTCCCTTGTTTGTGTATCTTGGGAAGCATGTAGAAAGTCCCTGGGGTGAGTTCGTGGAGGGAAGAAGTTGCAGTTTTTCTTGGAATTGTTTGGGGAAGGATGTAATTGTATCTTTTAATTCCTGTGTGAATTATAGTGTGGGGTCGTCTTAGGGTATGTCTACACTACGAAATTAGGTCGAATTTATAGAAGTCGGTTTTGTAGAAAGCGTTTTTATACAGTTGATTGTGTGTGTCCCCACACAAATGCTCTAAGTTCATGTAGTCGGCGGAGTGTGTCCACAGTACCGAGGCAACCGTTGACTTCCGGAGCGTTGCACTGTGGGTGGCTATCCCACAGTTCCCGCAGTCTCTGCCGCCCATTTGAATTCTGGGTAGAAATCCCAGTGCCTGATGGGGCTAAAACATTGTCGCGGGTGGTTCTGGGTACATATCGTCAGGCCCCCATTCCCTCCCTCCCTCCGTGAAAGCAAGGGCAGACAATTGTTTTGTGCCTTTTTTCTTGAGTTACCTGTGCAGACGCCATACCATGGCAAGCATGGAGCCCGCTCAGCTAACCGTCACCGTATGTCTCCTGGGTGCTGGCAGACATGGTACTGCATTGCTACACAGCAGCAGTTTATTGCCTTTTGGCAGCAGACAGTGCAGTGTGACTGGTAGCTGTCATCGACGTAGTCCTGGGTGCTCTTTTAACCGGGCGCCTGGGCAAACATGGGAGTGACTCAGCCAGGTCATTTCCCTTGTTTTGTCTCGTGGCGATTGAGTCCTACCAGCAGTGCACTGTCTTTTAACCTCCAGCTAGCAGAAGATGATGGCTAGTCGTCATACTGCACCGTCTTCTGCCAAGCACCCAGGAGATGATGATGGCTAGTGGTTGTACTGCACAGTCTGCTGCCAGCAAGATGTATAAAGATAGATGAAGTGGCTCAAAACAAGAAATAGACCAGATTTGTTTTCTATTCATTTTCTCCTCCCTCCCTCCCTCTGTGAAATCAACGGCCTGCTAAACCCAGTTTTGAGTTCTATCCATGAGGTTTTGAGTTCTATCCTTGAGGGGGCCATTCAGTTTCTCACAAAGCCACCCCCTTTGTTGATTTTAATTCCCTGTAAGCCAACCCTGTAAGCCATGTCATCAGTCACCCCTCCCTCCATCAGGGCAACGGCAGACAATCGTTCCGTGCCTTTTTTCTGTGCAGACACCATACCACGGCAAGCATGGAGCCCTCTCAGATCACTTTGGCAATTAGGAGCACATTAAATACCACGCGCATTATCCAGCAGTATATACAGCACCAGATCCTGGCAAAGCGATACCAGGCGAGTAGGCGATGTCAGCGCGGTGACGTGAGTGATGAGGACATGAACACAGACTTCTCTCAAAGCACGGGCCCTGGCAATGTGGGCATCATGGTGCTAATGGGACAGGTTCATGCGGTGGAACGCCAATTCTGGACTCAGGAAACAAGAACACTCTGGTGGGACCGCATAGTGTTGCAGGTCTGGGACGATTCCCAGTGATTGCTACACTTACGCATGCGTAAGGGCACTTTCATGGAACTTTGTGACTTGCTTTCCCCTGCCCTGAGTCACAAGAATACCAAGATGAGAACAGCCCTCACAGTTGAGAAGCGAGTGGCAATAGCCCTGTGGAAGCTTGCAACACCAGACAGATACCGGTCAGTCGGGAATCAATTTGGAGTGGGCAAATCTACTGTGGGGGCTGCTGTGATGCAAGTAGCCAACGCAATCAAAGATCTGCTGATATCAAGGGTAGTGACCCTGGGAAATGTGCAGGTCATAGTGGATGGCTTTGCTGCAATGGGATTCCCTAACTGTGGTGGGACCATAGACGGAACCCATATCCCTATCTTGGCACCAGATCACCAAGCCAGTGAGTACATAAACCGCAAGGGGTACTTTTCAATAGTGCTGCAAGCACTGGTGGATCACAAGGGACGTTTCACCAACATCAACGTGGGATGGCCAGGAAAGGTACATGACGCTCACATTTTCAGGAACTCTGGTCTGTTTCAAAAGCTGCAGGAAGGGACTTTATTCCCAGACCAGAAAATAACCGTTGGGGATGTTGAAATGCCTATAGTTATCCTTGGGGACCCAGCTTACCCCTTAATGCCATGGCTCATGAAGCCATACGCAGGCACCCTGGACAGTAGTCAGGAGCTGTTCAACTACAGGCTGAGCAAGTGCAGAATGGTGGTAGAATGTGTATTTGGACGTTTAAAAGTGCGCTGATGCAGTTTACTGACTCGGTTAGACCTCAGCGAAACCAATATCCCACTGTTATTACTGCTTGCTGTGCGCGCCACAATATCTGTGAGAGTAAGGGGGAGACGTTTATGGCGGGGTGGGAGGTTAAGGCAAATCTCCTGGCTGCTGGTTTTGCACAGCCAGACACCAGTACGGTTAGAAGAGCACAGGAGGGCGCGGTGCACATCAGAGAAGCTTTGAAAACCAGTTTCATGACTGGCCAGGCTTCGGTGTGAAAGTTCTCTTTGTTTCTCCTTGATGAAACTCCCCGCCCCTTGTTTCACTCTACTTCCCTGTAAGCTAACCACCCTCCCCTCCGCCCTTCGATCACCACTTGCAGAGGCAATAAAGTCATTGTTGCTTCACATTCATGCATTCTTTATTCATTTATCACACAAATAGGGGGATAACTACCAAGGTAGCCCAGGAGGGGTGGTGGAGGAGGGAAGGACAAGGCCACACAGCACTTTAAAAGTTTAAAACTTTAAAACTTATTGAATGCCAGCCTTCTGTTGCTTGGGCAATCCTCTGGAGTGGAGTGGCTGGGTGGCCGGAGGCCCCCCCACCGCGTTCTTGGGCGTCTGGGTGAGGAGGCTATGGAACTTGGTGAGGAGGGCGGTTGGTTACACAGGGGCTGTAGTGGCTGTCTGTGCTCCAGCTGCCTTTCCTGCAGCTCAACCGTACGCTGGAGCATATTGGTTTGATCCTCCAGCAGCCTCAGCATTGAATCCTGCCTCCTCTCATCACGCTGCCGCCACCTTTCAGCTTCAGCCCTCTCTTCAGCCCGCCACCTCTCCTCCCGATCATTTTGTGCTTTCCTGCACTCTGACATTGTCTGTCTCCACGCATTCTTCTGTGCTCTGTCAGTGTGGGAGGACAGCATGAGCTCAGAGAACATTTCATCACGAGTGCATTTTTTTCACCTTCTAATCTTCACTAGCCTCTGGGAAGGAAAAGATCCTGTGATCCTTGAAACACATGCAGCTGATGGAGAAAAAAAAAAGAGACAGTGGTATTTAAAAAGACACATTTTATAGAACAATGGCTACACTCTTTCACGGTAAACCTTGCTGTTAACATTACATGCACAGCACATGTGCTTTCGTTCCAAGGTCGCATTTTGCCTCCCCCCACGTGGCTAGCCCCTCTCCCCTCCCCGTGGCTAACAGCGGGGAACATTTCTGTTCAGCCATAGGCAAACAGCCCAGCAGGAACGGGCACCTCTGAATGTCCCCTTAAGAAAAGCACCCTATTTCAACCAGGTGATCATGAATGATATCACTCTCCTGAGGATAACACAGAGAGATAAAGAACGGATGTTGCTCGAATGCCAGCAAACATACACTGCAGTGCTTTGTTCTACAATGATTCCCGAGTACGTGCTATTGGTGTGGTAAAGTGTCCTACCATGGTGGATGGAATAAGGCTGCCCTCCCCAGAAACCTTTTGCAAAGGCTTTGGGAGTACATCCAGGAGAGCCACGAATGCCAGGGCAAATTAATCATTAAACATGCTTGCTTTTAAACCATGTATACTATTTTAAAAAGTACACTCACCAGAGGTCCCTTCTCCGCCTGGTAGGTCCAGGAGGCAGCTTTGGGTGGGTTTGGGGGGTACTGGCTCCCGGTCCAGGGTGAGAAACAGTTCCTGGCTGTCGGGAAAACCGGTTTCTCCGCTTGCTTGCTGTGAGCTATCTACAACTTCATCATCATCATCTTCCTCATCCCCAAAACCTGCTTCTGTGTTGCCTCCATCTCCATGGAAGGAGTCAAACAAGACGGCTGGGGTAGTGGTGGCTGAACCCCCTAAAATGGCAGGCAGCTCATCATAGAAGCGGCATGTTTTGGGCTCTGACCCGGAGCGGCCGTTTGCCTCTCTGGTTTTCTGGTAGGCTTGCCTCAGCTCCTTAAGTTTCACGCGGCATTGCTTTGGGTCCCTGTTATGGCCTCTGTCCTTCATGCCCTGGGAGATTTTGACAAATGTTTTGGCTTTTCGAAAACTGGAACGTAGTTCTGATGGCACGGATTCCTCTCCCCATACAGTGATCAGATCCCGTACCTCCTGTTCGGTCCATGCTGGAGCTCTTTTGCGATTCTGGGACTCCATCATGGTCACCTCTGCTGATGAGCTCTGCATGGTCACCTCTGCTGATGAGCTCTGGCCAGCGTGGCAAGCTGCAGGTGACCATGCAAACAGGAAATGGAAATTCAAAAGTTTGCGGGCCTTTTCCTGTCTACCTGGACAGTGCATCTGAGTTGAGAGTGCTTTCCAGAGTGGTCAAAATAGAGCACTCTGGAATAGCTCCCAGAGGCCAATACCATCTAATTGCATCCACAGTACCCCAAATTCGACCCAGCGAGGCCGATTTAAGCGCTAATTCACTTGTCAGGGGTGGAGGAAGGAAATTGATTTTAAGAGCCCTTTAAGTTGAAAAAAAAGGCTTCATTGTGTGGACGGGTGCAGGTTTACATCGATTTAATGCTGCTAAATTTGACCTAAACTCCTAGTGTAGACCAGCGCTTAGAGTTCTTTATAGTTTTGTCAGTTAAATACACTCTTACAGAGAAAAATGCACTGACTCTTTCACCATAACATTTTATTTATAAGTCAGTGTTGTAGACTGGCTACCAGACTAATGGGCCTGCACGTTTGTGAACAATTCTCTCTCTCTACAAAATAAGCTGCAGCCCATTCAGATGATTCAACTAAATGATGGTCCACCCATTCTCTCTTTAAGTCTACACTTAGCAGCCAAGGAATTTGCGCACAGTATGTTATAAAAGGTAGGAGTTTTAGACAATTTGACTGGAGCTGAAGCCTTGTCTTGGGAACAGCAAGACTGATTGCTGAGTGCTGCAGTAGTTATCCCCTCAAATTGTTCAGCAAAGTGACAAATCCATATCAGACAGGGCCGCCCCACGAGCCAGAATGCCGTCCAAGCAAAAAAAAAAAAAAAAAAAGATGGCTGAAATGCTGCCCCTGGACAAGTGCCAGTCCTGATATCAGAAAAGGGAGGAGAGCCAAGTAGTTTTCCATCTTATTTCAATAGTGTTTTCCTTGTTTCGAGATGTATTTGATGCTTGGCTACCAAGGAAAGATAAAATTGGAGCAAGCCTAGGTGTTCAATTGGTAGCACTCATTGGGGTGACTGCTTCCTGCCATTAGAGATCTGGAAAATTATAGAAGTGGTGATGCTATACTGACTAATGTTAAATTCCACTAGTGTCGAGACTCATGGTTGTGGCCCAGCAGCAGTTCCAAACACTATCTGTAAATGGCTGCAAACTGTGGGGAGAACTTGGAACACAGAATTTGCCATATCAGTGCATTGCTCCAGCAAGTCCTGCCTGCAGCGTTGGCAAACATCTGATTCTTCAGAGGAAGGTGAAAGAGATGACAATAGAAATGAAGAAGCGAGTGAAAATCCATAGCCAGTTTAAGACTATTGTAAATCTTCTAATCCTACACTACCTAGGCTTTGTCCAACCAAAGCCTGCATTGGTAACGTGCCGTGAGCCTGGTGACCTCATGTAATCTTCATGCAATAGAACAGATTGCAGCTGCTATCATCTTTTACAGGAAGGCCGGTCAACTGAACATTTTCCAGTATCCTGTGCTCTATCTTGAACCACATGACTCAAATTGAGGAGCAGCATTTTAAGGTGGTATCAGCACCTCACTATGAAAGAGGGACCCAATAATAAAAAGCTCTTCTGCAATTCGTTAAGTGCAAGACTAAGTCATGAAAAAAAAGATACAAAGTTTATTTTGTTCTCCTGCTTTTTTGTGCTTCTGCCTCTATCCTTACAATGTGGTCAATTGCACTCCTACCTCTTCTGAACCAGTTTGCATTCCATCCAAACCTATTTCTTTGTAGGTGTGCTACTAATTGCTCCACTACCATTCTTTCACCTAAACATGCCATGAGGGCAATTGGTCCGTTTGTCTAGCATCTGGAGTGCAGCTTACCTGTTTTCCTCACTGAGACAATAATTGCATATTTCCGGTCCTTTGATATTTCACCTTTTTGCCACATGTTGTATAATTTTAGTATCACCCTCCAGCTTCCTTAACTTAGGGGCTTAAGCATTTCAAAGCTTATTTCATCCTTGTCTGGTGATCTGCTTTTGCTCCTTATTATCGCTTTTTGGAGTTCTCTTATATTAAAGTTTTGATTTAAAATAATATCCACATCCTCCTTCCACCTCTTCATCATCTCATAACTATCATTAATGAATGTTCCTTTCCTTTCCCTAATTTCTATCCTCTGAGCCTCATCATTACTGACTTTTTGTAACATGGTGGACAGAATTTCCACTTTTTCTTTGTTGGAGCAAATGCAAGGCTTGGTATTATGTGGCTCTTACTCTCTATTCCATTCATTTTTCTAAGTTGTTGATATACCTCTGCTGTATTGGTATCTTTAGTTACTGTTTCCTGGTATGTTCTCCAGCTCTCTTTTTTGCCCTTTTTGTAGCCCTTTGTTCAATTTCCTTACTTTAATATTTCGTTCAGTCCTCACTATTTAAGAAATTTTTTTGCTGTCTTGTTTGTCTTATTCCTTTCCTTAATTACCATTTCACATTCCTTGTTGCACCATGGAATACTTTCCCTATCTTTAAGTAGTGTTGGTATCCTCGGAATAGCTATGTAGGCTGTCTTTATAATTCCTCAAAATCTTCATCTATACATTGCTCATTCACATTCCTCACTTTTGTTTCTAAAGAGTTTCCAATTTTCTTGTTTTAGATTCCAAGTGGGGATATTATCCTTGTCTTCACTATTTTCTTTTCCTTGATGTGTAATTAATGTCAGGAAGTGGTTGCTACCTATTCCCTCCTCTCTGTAAATATGTCAGCTGCATGTACTTGCTCTTGTGCTAGAAGCTATTCCTAGATACAGGCATGAGAAGCTTCTGTCAGTCATATTGAACCTGGTAGGTGCTCCATCATTTAATAGTACTAAATTATTTTCTTCAAAGAATGATTTTAAATATTTTCCATTTTTATCAGTTTTCTTACTTCCCCATAATCTGTTGTGGCTATTCAGATCACTACAGATAATGAATGGGCATGTAAGATCTACAGTTAATTATGTCAGGTTCATTAGCCTCTGGTTTCCTGCATGGGTTATAGACATTATAAAGCCTTAGAGAAACAGAATTGTTTTATATTGGTATCCCAATAGCATATATTTGATATTTAGGGTTGGGTGTTTTTTTTTTAAACCTCTACTTCCAAGCAGCTCACGTTATCCTTAATGAAGGTGGAGACACCCCCTCGTGGGCTTTCCTATTTCTCTATCATGTCTCTATATATGCCATATCCTGGAATTTATAGCCTAGTTTTTCTGTTAGCTAAGTCTCTTGTATGCATATTATATCAAGCTTTGTTTTCATATCAATAATATTTTTCTTTAATTCTTGCCCATGCGCTACCTGGCAATATGACAGGTTTCAGAGTAGCAGCTGTGTTAGTTTGTATCTGCAAAAAGAAAAGGAGTACTTGTGGCACCTTAGAAACTAACAAATGTATTTGAGCATAAGCTTTCGTGAGCTACAGCTCACTTCATCGGATGCATGCAGTGGAAAATAAAGTGTGGAGATTTTATATACACAGAGAACATGAAACAATGGGTGTTACCATACAAACAGTAACAAGAGTGATCAGGTAAGGTGAGCTATTACCAGCAGGAGAGCGGGGGGGACCTTTTGTAGTGATAATCAAGGTGGGCCATTTCCAGTAGTTGACAAGAACGTGTGAGGAACAGTAGGGGGGGAAATAAACAAGGGGAAATAGTTTTACTTTGTGTAATGACACATCCACTCCCACTCTTTATTCAAGCCTAAGTTAATTGTATCCAGGTTGCAAATTAATTCCAATTCAGCAGTCTCTCGTTGGAGTCTGTTTCTGAAGTTTTTTTGTTGAATAATTGCCACTTTTAGGTCTGTAATCGAGTGAACGAAGAGATTGAAGTGTTCTCCGACTGGTTCTTTGAATGTTATAATTCTTGACGTCTGACTTGTGTCCATTTATTCTTTTACGTAGAGACTGTCCAGTTTGGCCAATGTACATGGCAGAGGGGCATTGCTGGCACGTGATGGCATATATCACATTGGTAGATGTGCAGGTGAATGAGCCTCTGATAGTGTGGCTGATGTGATTAGGCCCTATGATGGTGTCTCCTGAATAGATCTGTGGACACAGTTGGCAACGCGCTTTGTTGCAAGGATAGGTTCCTGGGTTAGTGGTTCTGTTGTGTGGTGTGTGGTTGCTGGTCAGTATTTGCTTCAGGTTGGAGGGCTGTCTATAAGCAAGGACTGGCCTGTCTCCCAAGATCTGTGAGAGTGATGGGTCGTCATTCAGGATAGGCTGTAGATCCTTGATGATGCGTTGGAGAGGTTTTAGTTGGGGGCTGAAGGTGATGGCTAGTGGCGTTCTGTTATTTTCTTTGTTGGGCCTGTCCTGTAGAAGGTGACTTCTGGGTACTCTTCTGGCTCTGTCAATCTGTTTCTTCACTTCAGCAGGTGGGTATTGTAATTGTAAGAATGCTTGATAGAGATCTTGTAGGTGTTTGTCTCTGTCTGAGGGGTTGGAGCAAATGCGGTTGTATCGTAGAGCTTGGCTGTAGACAATGGATCATGTGGTGTGGTCTGGATGAAAGCTGGAGGCATGTAGGTAAGTATAGTGGTCAGTAGGTTTCTGTTATAGGGTGGTGTTTATCTGACAATCGCTTATTAGCACCGTAGTGTCCAGGAAGTGGATCTCTTGTGTGAACTGGTCCAGGCTGAGGTTGATGGTGGGATGGAAATTGTTGAAATCATGGTGGAATTCCTCCAGGGCTTCTTTTCCATGGGTCCAGATGATGAAGATGTCATCAATGTAGTGCAAGTAGAGTAGGGGCATTAGAGAACGAGAGCTGAGGAAGCGTTGTTCTAAGTCAGCCATAAAAATGTTGGCATACTGTGGGGCCATGCGGGTACCCATAGCAGTGCCACTGATTTGAAGGTATACATTGTCCCCAAATGTGAAATAGTTATGGGTGAGGACGAAGTCACAAAGTTCAGCCACCAGGTTTGCCGTGACTTTATCGGGGATACCATTCCTGACAGCTTGTAGTCCATCTTTGTGTGGAATGTTGGTGTAGAGGGCTTCTACATTCATGGTGGCCAGGATGGTGTTTTCAGGAAGATCACCGATGGAATGTAGTTTCTCAGGAAGTCAGTGGTGTCTCGAAGATAGCTGGGAGTGCTGGTAGCATAGGGCCCGAGGAAAGAGTCTACATAGCCAGACAGTCCTGCTGTCAGGGTGACAATGCCTGAGATGATGGGGAGTCCAGGATTTCTAGGTTTATGGATCTTGGGTAGCAGATAGAATACCCCTGGTCAGGGTTCTAGGGGTGTGTCTGTGCAGATTTGTTCTTGTGCTTTTTCGGGGAGTTTCTTGAGCAGATGGTGTAGTTTCTTTTGGTAACCCTCAGTGGGATCAGAGAGTAATGGCTTGTAGAAAGTGGTGTTGGAGAGCTGCCTAGCAGCCTCTTGTTCATATTCCAACCTATTCATGATGACGACAAAAAAGAATAAATGGACACAAATCAGACATCAAGAATTATAACATTCAAAAACCAGTCAGAGAACACTTCAGTCTCTTTGGTCACTCGATTACAGACCTAAAAGTTGCAATTCTTCAACAAAAAAACTTCAGAAACAGACTCCAACGAGAGACTGCTGAATTGGAATTAATTTGCAACCTGGATACAATTAATTTAGGCTTGAATAAAGAATGGGAGTGGATGTGTCATTACACAAAGTAAAACTATTTCCCCTTGTTTATTTCCCCCCTACTGTTCCTCAGACATTCTTGTCAACTGCTGGAAATGGCCCACCTTGATTATCACTACAAAAGGTTCCCCCTCCCCCCGCTCTCCTGCTGGTAATAGTTCACCTTACCTGATCACTCTTGTTACAGTCTGTATGGTAACACCCATTGTTTCATGTTCTCTGTGTATATAAAATCTCCCCACTTTATTTTCCACTGCATGCATCCGATGAAGTGAGCTGTAGCTCACGAAAGCTTATGCTCAAATACATTTGTTAGTTTCTAAGGTGCCACAAGTACTCCTTTTCTTTTTACTAGGCTATAGGCATGCCAACTGAAAATAGTCACCACCATTCTTTTTACCCTCAATATTTCCTTCACTTAGGTTGCTAGCTCATAGGTACTTTTCAGCAGCTTTAATTATAATTCTCATTTTCTCTCCTGTTTGAGACATACAATTTATTACTTCAATCATAAATGCAATGAATCTCTGTTTATGTAAGTAGTATGTCATCTCCTTTTACCTGGCTGTTACTCATTACTTCCTTTCTATTAATTTATTGCTGTCTATTCCTTTTCCCCGTATCAGGTTCTCTTTTTTTCCCCTCTCTTTTTCTTGTAGATATCTCCTAGTAGCTTCTGCATATGAGATGTTATTAGTAATTTGGGGTTTTCTGTAGTTCTCTGGCTTGCGTTGCCTCAGTACATCTTCCATAGGCTAAGCTGTTTTTCCCTCCACAGTTGTAACATTTTGTTCGGTCCTACCTCACAATTATCGTATGAATGTTTACCTCCACACTTACTGCACCATATTTCCCTCTTGCAATTGTTTGCTACCTGACCAAATCTTTGGCCTTTGTAGCATCTCACAGGAGGGGGATTATAGGGCTTAATCCAGAATATTTAATACCTTAAAATTACTTTGTCTGGTAGCATCCGTCCCTTCAATGTAAACAGCACAGCTGTCCAGGGCTTGCTATGACTGCCTAGTCTGCTAAATTTACTTCATCTTTTGACATTTCAACTGGCACGCCATATACTACCCCTCTTGTTCCTGTGAGAAATTTGGGTAGCTAACACCTTAGTTGTGTTTGTTTGTTTTACCTAACACCTTTATCTTAAGGAGCTTCCCTAGTTGTCCTTTGTTTTTACATTCTACTAACTAGTCTCCTCCAGAAAGTTTCTTAGCTCTTACTATATCTCCAGGACGTCTACTGATCCACTCAGCAATCCTCAGGGAGTTGATATTCCCTATCTTTATGTCCTTACCTAAAGATTTTACTGTTACGTAATTTTCCTGCATTCTTATTTGCTGGTCCTTCCGGTTTTCAAGAATCTACCCTCTTCTTATTTGCATCCAGTTTTCTGCAATGCTTTCCCTGTCCTTATTGTCTAGCCTGGTTTTAGTTTCATTTTTGATCTCTTCCATCTCATTCTGCCTTGTCAAAGCCTTAGCCTGCCTGCAAACCAACTGTCCGTTCCTGCTCTCTCTTCCTAACTTTTATACTCCCATCCAGGTCCTTCCACAGCCAGGCTTCATCTGTAATTAGTGCATATTAAGCCCTTTCTGTGCATTTATAAGCTCAGCTGGCCCCTTCTGTCCCACATTAATCTGCTCAGGACCTGTGTGGGGTGGATACCCCATCACAAGGACAAATAGCCATTTGAAAATCACAACTAATCCACAACCAGGAGAGAGGCTGTGAGGCTGAAAATCATCCTGGTTAACCTTTGATTCACCTCACCATATTATTTTTTTTTAAATCCTTTCATACACAGACATGTGTGGCCCTCTGCTGCATAGTGTTGGGTTTAAATGACCTTTGCTCATGTGTGGCTAATACATTTAATTCAGAAAAAATGCACACCTGAGTCTGTAGAACCCAAGTACCCTTCTTCCCAAGCAAATGCATTGCCCATAAATATACAGATGCAGCTGGACTACCTGAGGATAATGAAGACTGCTATACATAATTCACACTTGTTCTCTTTTCTGCTAGTGAAACAAAAGCTATCTGTCAGGCCATGAGGAGAGGAGAGAGGGGGCCAGCCACTAGGATGACCAGATGTCCCAATTTTATAGGGACAATCCCGATATTTGGGGCTTTTTCTTATATAGTCTCCTATTACCACCACCACCCCACCCACACCCTCTGTCCTGATTTTTCACACTTGCTTTCTGGTTACCCTACCAGCCACACATGGGAGAAGACTGATGCAAGGATTTTTTTATTTGATTTTTTTTACAATCTTTATGGGATTTTTAGTCTATTACGCTCTTGTAGCACAAAAGAGAATTTATGAGAAGATCCTGGCAGAACAAGATCTCCAGTACTATATCTCAGTTGTTCAAACAGGTTTAAATTTTATTTCATTCAGATGATGATACCGCTCATCCACAGCAAAATTCAGCAACGTCGTTAATTTTCTTTTTATGGTAGCTATAAATCAAATCTATTCTGATTGATAAAGATTTCTAATACTTGTGTGTCTTACTAGGAAAGTCTGAAGATTTTTATTTAAAAGTCTGATTTGGGACATTAAACAAAAAACAAACTCTGCATGAAGTCACATCTGAGAAACAAACTATTAAAACGTACTTTACTTCTTATGTTTCATAAATTACTTCTGTACTTTCCCTGTGGAGCTAAACTTACAGAGAAATGTAGAAAGGCTAATCTTGCAAGGATCTCTACTTGTAAAATAAATGTTTAGCACAAGCATTCTACTCAGTATTACGAAGCACCTACATAGCTCTTTTCATAAAAATACCACCAAATCTCAAAGGTACATGTTCAAATTACTTTGTAACATCCACATTCCCCCTTGCAAGGGGAGCAGTGGGGCCAAAAGACATATCTGGCTTCAAGACTAAGCTTGATAAGTTTATGGAGGGGATGGTATGATGCAGTAGCCTAATTTTGTCAATTAATTGATCTTTGACTATTAGTGGTAAAGATGCCCAGTGGTCTATGATGGGATGTTAGAAGGGGTGGGATCTGAGTTACTACAGAGAATTTTTTCTTGGGTGTCTGGTTGGTGAGTCTTTCCACATGCTCAGGGTTTAGCTTATCGCCATATTTGGGGTCAGGAAGGAATTTTCTTCCAGGGCAGACAGGCAGAGGCCCTGGGGATTTTTTGCCTTCCTCTGCAGCGTGGGGCACGGGTCACTTGCTGGAGGATTCTCTGCACCTTGAAGTCTTTAAACCTTGATTTGAGGACTTTAGTAACTCAGACATAGGTTAGGGGTTTATTACAGGAGCGGGTGGGTGGGATTCTGTGGCCTGCATTGTGCAGGAGGACAGACTAGACAATCATAACAGTCCCTTCTGACCTTAAAGTCTGAGTAAATCTATAATACTTTTTCAGATACATGAATTTTATCATGCACTTTATATGCTTTTGAAGAGTGTATTAATGTTTCAATTTCAATTCAAATTTCCAAACAATCACTAAATTGGCAACACTGCATGTCACTAGGTCACAAAACTGGGGGGAGAGTTGGGGAAATTCCAGAGGGTAATTCCACTCATGTAACAATACTCGGTGCACATTTACGATAGGTGTCACAATCTGGCTAGACCCCGACAGACAGTATCTTGTCAAGATGGTTTGAGCTATGAGAAAAATGGCAATCTCAGGAGGCAGGGTTTCATGTGAATTATTTTGCAGGCTTTGCTTTGTGTGGGTTTCCAACCCTTAGGTTCTGGGAAAACTCCCAAACAAAACTCAGCCTAAGACATTTCCGTGTGAAACCATAAATCAACCCTAACTCAGTTCAACTTGGCCAGGGACTGTTTGATTCTCTAATCTCCATGAATCCAACATGCTATTTTAGGTTCGTAACAACATCTGGAAGGAGGTGAGTTTCGTCCTGTTTGAAGTTGTGTTCCAAATATTTTGCACAACTGGCTAAGAACAAAGGGGAAGATCTGTGCGGGTGATTAGAAAAATAATAGATTTTAGTTGGTTGTAAACAAAATTAACTATGAATATCTTTTAATATTATAAACCTTGGCACCAAGTACCCAATGTTCCCAGTGAATCCAATACTTGGCAGATCAGACCCCTAGCGTTCATCCCTTTCAGTTTTAGTCCAGTGCTCTCTACTGTGATTTGTAAGTGAAATATTGAGATCATAGATAAACACGCTTATTTTTCTGTTAATCCAGCTGCTGTTGATTCTTCTGTACCAAAGAGTTTGCATACTAGCATTAAATGTGAGTATGGTTTTGTTTTCCTTTCCAAATACCTCTGGCTTCATTTGTTTGGTTTAGAAATATTTGTCTTGGATAATCTCATTTTGTTGTGCTATGCTGGTGCTGTTTTGAAAAGACACACGTATAACTAAAGTTTGCATCATTCCAAGTGTGGTCAAGATAACAAAGTAACCACGTCTACTGTGTGATGCACGTTCGTGCTGATATGGGATAAATCCCAGGCCCTGGAACTTAGGATTGACTGTTTATTTGGGATATAAATCTCTTGCTTTATTTTCCCATCACAATCCAGAAATTCTAGTTCATATACATAGAACTGATATTCACCAGCCTTTTGTATTCCTTGCTAATCAACACTGGCCATAAGGCAGACAACGTTGTACTGCTCATGAAGCTGCAAAGAACATCTGGGTAGGTGCAGGCTGTGATTATTTAGTGATATCATTAGAGCAGAGTTTCAGAGTAACAGCCGTGTTAGTCTGTATTCGCAAAAAGAAAAGGAGTACTTGTGGCATCTTAGAGACTAACCAATTTATTTGAGCATGAGCTTTTGTGAGCTACAGCTCACTTCATCGGATTGCATTAGAGCAGAGGAGCATTGCCCTAGATCCTAATGCCACCTGTTGGCTGAAACATGAAGTATATCTTTGGAGTTGGGTGTGTAGGGAAATCCTTTCTTAACCTTTTTCTCCCAAAAGGTAAAGAGCCTGGTGGCACATGGAGAGCAGTAAATTCATCCCCTTCCCATGGGCACCTTTGGCATGCAGACAGGTTCCTTCATTCCCCACCCCTGTGAGGCATTCTTCTGCTTCTCTATGGGATGGCTGTATAGCTAGTAACATGTACTTCCTTTATACAGAGAGGTGCAATATCTTATCAAATAAAAAAAAAAATCAGGAAAAATGGAAAGTTTCCATTTTCCAGTGGAATCATAGCTCCATATTATGATTATTTAGATACCTAAACTAGGACATTAGAGTATAAAAAACTTGGAAGCAAAGAAACTCATGGCTAAGGCATGGTAGAGCATAGATATTACAGCTGTGTTCATCTTAGAACACAGATGGACACTACATCTTTAGGGGGCTCAAACTACCTGATTACATGTGTTCTTCAACACAGAAACACAAGAGGACAACTTAAGGGTCATAACAGCAGAAAATATAGATTTTCTTTCTTATTTGGGCCGGGGGAGGGTGGAATAACTCCTCCTAATTAACAATATTAATATTCCTTCTGTACATTTCATTTACTTTGTTCTTTTTATGTTTTTTCCATTAACAATTTTATGAAACTAGTTCTACAGTAATGGAGCAAAATACTGCAGAAGCCTCACTGTAAGCTTAGTATTTAGGGAAAAAACATACACAGACACACAAACCTATTTGATTCAGAAATATCAGCAGGACAGAATTTATTCAACTACCTATGTCATAAACAATAGGGAATGTTTCAGATAAAGTGATGTATTTGGATGGAATGGTACCTACATTTCTATAACAGGTGTATTCATTATATATAATATACAGTATTATGCTATGTACTGTTTGCATTACAATATACCTAAAGGCCCCACTGCAATCCATTTGTACTATGCACTGAACATACATGAAATAAGACCCAATCCCTGTCCTAAAGATTATACAGTCTACATAGAAAGATAGGCAGAGGATGGGATAAAGGAAGCATTATCTCCATTTTACAGATGGGGAACGGAGGCATAGAGAGTTTAAGGGTCTTGCTCAGGATCATACAAGGAATATAAGGCAGAGCAGGGGAACTGAACACAGAATTCCAGAGTCTAATCCTGTGCCTGAATCACATGACTATAGTTAGACTGAATATCTCTGACCCTCTAGGAAATGCCAATGTATATAAATGTTGCCCAATGCTGTAAAATCTTTTTCTTCGATTTTTGGCTAGTATTCTCCATATAAGTGAACTGACATTTCCACTGGCATGATTTTCTGCTTTGAAGAACCTCCACACCCATGTTGGGTCACTATGCACCTTCCCCCACAACCTACCTCCCCAGGAGTTGAAGGGATCAGTCCTTGCAGTCCCCTATGCACAGAGGCTGCAATTTCACCTGATCATTATGTGAACTGCCCAAGGTTGTATGGGAAGGCTCCTTGTGTCCTACCCCAGCACAGCATAGCTGGAAATGGCTAACTACTCTAATCTACTTCACAGCCTCTGTTCCTTACTTGGGGAGAACGTTGCTTAGAAAATGCTGCTGGAAGAGTGTAGGAACCAGAAAAGTCATTTGATTTTTTTTCTTAAGACACCAATATTCTCTCCCTCATATACCAGGGCTACATCTCCTTCCCTTGTCTATTGATAGGGAAAGCTGAAATGCTCTCCACAGAGTCATTTTTGTCATCAGAAGAAAATCTCTCCTTAAGTGGCACTTGTTTTTCTTCCTCTTTTTTCTTCCCATTAAAGGGATAGGTGACCAAAAACATACTTCTCTGGGTAGATAGTTCACCTCTTAGTCTTACTTCTGTAATACAAGTGTAACCCTTCTGCCCGTCAGAGTTGGCAGCAACAAGGGCCGGGTTCAATATCTAGGGGTTCCATTCCAATAACACAATGCAAACCGGCTCGAGCCCCCACCCAGTGACCTGGGACAAATATATACCACCCCCGCTGGGCGCCTCCAAGAGGCAATACTTCCCCTCTCGCAAGCACATAGTCTGAGTGTAGCAAAAGTCTTTTAATAACAGAGAGAAACAATGTGGCATTATGTTGGGGAAACACCACCAACAGGATTCATAACACAACCCATGAGCAAAAACAACCCCACCCCAGGCAAATTGGGGCATGCCCTTTTCCCTTTGGTTCTTGAGTCCAGCAACCCCAAATCACCCAAAGTCCCAAAAGTCCAATGCCCCAAAAGTCTCTGTCCCTGGTCAGGGCAGCCCCAGAGTTCGAAAGTTTATTGGCGGAGCTTTACCTCCCAACCTGGGTGGAAATGGGACGGGGGTAAGAGGCACCTTACGTGATCTGAAGCTGACCGCCCCATAGCTCCATAGCGGCGCTCCGCTCCGCCAGCCGCCCCACAAAACTCCTTCGCTCAGCTGCACTCCGCTCCACCAGCTGCCCCACGAACTCCTTCGCTCAGCTGCGCTCCGCTCCGCTCCGCCAGCCGCCCCACGAACTCCTTCACTCAGCTCCACGGCCCACAAGCAGCTCCTGCCATCCACACACTGCTCCGCGTCGAACTGCTTCACCAGCCGTCCCGCAAACTGCTCCACAATATATCGTCAGGCTCCCCCACTACTTAACACAACACTCAGTGATTTCAGCTCATAGGTGAATTCAGCTTATAGTAGGGGAGCCCCAGTGCTGGTGCACTGTCAGCCCAAAGTGAGCTCAGCAGCCTATAACTAGACTTCTAATGAAATCAAAATTAGCTCTGATATTCCACAGTGGAGAGAGGAGGAAGTGCAATCAGCATGTAAGGCCCTCACCAAGGGGCCCATGCCACCAAGTATTAATACTTGTCCCCAGCCTCTCTCCATTCACACAGTTTTGGAACCCATGACCCTTGCCTAGCGAGTGCTACTTAGTTGATGGTGAATCCCTCCATCATAACAAAAGGCCACATACAGTTCCAAGCACAGTTCCCATAATCAGGGTAATAACAATTTATTCTTCCTGCCCCAATAACAGAGACACTGGGGATCCCACAGCAGCCAAAGTGACCATTTGGGCAGCTATGGTCTCATTCTAGGCGTGGTGGGTGTGCCTATGCAAATGAGATCAGCCCCTGAAGTTCTTTTCCACAACTTGCCACACCTCACCACCAGATGTCAGGGTGGAGCTCATCCTGACACTGCTTACACAAGGAAATGAATAACTCTGCCTTAACTTGCCAATATGTCCATAACTTAAATCTTAAAGCAGAGCATTCTTGAAGTGTCACACAGGGGTCTAACTGCACAGCTCCCAGTATTGTAAGAAAATCCACTGGACAAAACTTTGTGCAGTAACCTGAAAATCTACCCCAATGTGTTTTACTTCGTATAAAAGTATTAATTGTGACTGTCTGTTCTGAGCTGGAGATTAAAGTCAAAAGAAACTCTGACAGGTTTCAGAGTAACAGCCGTGTTAGTCTGTATTCGCAAAAAGAAAAGGAGTACTTGTGGCACCTTAGAGACTAACCAATTTATTAGAGCATAAGCTTTCGTGAGCTACAGCTCACTTCATCAGATGCATATCGTGGAAACTGCAGCAGACTTTATATATACAGAGAGAATATGAACCAATACCTCCTCCCACCCCACTGTCCTGCTGGTAATAGCTTATCTAAAGTGATCATCAGGTGGGCCATTTCCAGCACAAATCCAGGTTTTCTCACCCTCCACCCCCCCACACAAATTCACTCTCCTGCTGGTGATAGCCCATCCAAAGTGACAACTCTTTACACAATGTGCATGACAATCAAGTTGGGCTATTTCCTGCACAAATCCAGGTTTTCTCACATCCCCCCACCCCCATACACACACAAACTCACTCTCCTGCTGGTAATAGCTCATCCAAACTGACCACTCTTCAAGTTTAAATCCAAGTTAAACCAGAACATCTGGGGGGGGGTAGGAAAAACAAGAGGAAACAGGCTACCCTGCATAATGACTTAGCCACTCCCAGTCTCTATTTAAGCCTAAATTAATAGTATCCAATTTGCAAATGAATTCCAATTCAGCAGTTTCTCGCTGGAGTCTGGATTTGAAGTTTTTTTGTTTTAAGATAGCGACCTTCATGTCTGTGATTGCGTGACCAGAGAGATTGAAGTGTTCTCTGACTGGTTTATGAATGTTATAATTCTTGACATCTGATTTGTGTCCATTTATTCTTTTACGTAGAGACTGTCCAGTTTGACCAATGTACATGGCAGAGGGGCATTGCTGGCACATGATGGCATATATCACATTGGTGGATGTGCAGGTGAACGAGCCTCTGATAGTGTGGCTGATGTTATTAGGCCCTGTGATGGTGTCCCCTGAATAGATATGTGGGCACAATTGGCAACGGGCTTTGTTGCAAGGATAAGTTCCTGGGTTAGTGGTTCTGTTGTGGTGGTATGTGGTTGTTGGTGAGTATTTGCTTCAGGTTGCGGGGCTGTCTGTAGGCAAGGACTGGCCTGTCTCCCAAGATTTGTGAGAGTGTTGGGTCATCCTTTAGGATAGGTTGTAGATCCTTAATAATGCGTTGGAGGGGTTTTAGTTGGGGGCTGAAGGTGACGGCTAGTGGCGTTCTGTTATTTTCTTTGTTAGGCCTGTCCTGTAGTAGGTAACTTCTGGGAACTCTTCTGGCTCTATCAATCTGTTTCTTTACTTCTGCAGGTGGGTATTGTAGTTGTAAGAAAGGTTGACAGAGATCTTGTAGGTGTTTGTCTCTGTCTGAGGGGTTGGAGCAAACTCTGGACATCACTGGTGCCCCATTTAATTAAACTCAATAACAAGGCTAACCAAGATACAATGATGTTCTAAAAATGTAACAAAAGTCATCTTGGTTGTCACCAAGGAGTGAACCTGTGATCTCCAGAGCTAATAGCATGACCCCTTATTGCTCGAGGTAGAGCACTAGGTCTTCTAGGTGGGAGCTGTACTTGATTCATATTCTCTGTGGATCAAGCACAGAGGGGACACATAACATACACTGAGCAGTGGGTTACAATAGAATCACAGCAGAGATGGAAGAGATTCATCTCTCCAATTTCCAGCCCAAGTAACTGACGTGGGCATTGTGAATTGCACGGGGGAAATGATGGAGGCATCCTCCCTCCATCCCGGCCTACAGAGCTCTTGTGGAGGCTTCTCCAGGCAAATGGCTCAATGGTTTCTATGCCCCTAGTGCTGCTTCTCCATTCAGGAACAGGGGAAAAGGGAAAGACCAAATGATCCACAAAACAGCTGATTTCCTCACACCACCTTTCTGTGTTCAGCCCTCAGGGTTCCCCCACAGATCTGTGATCCAAGTGGGCAGAAGGTTCATAGATCATAGAATCTCAGGGTTGGAAGGGACCTCAGGAGGTCATCTAGTCTAACCCCCTGCTCAAAGCAGGGCTAATCCCCAATTTTTGCCCCAGATTCCTAAATGGCCCCCCTCAAGGATTGAACTCATAACCCTGGGTTTATCAGGCCAATGCTCAAACCACTGAGCTAATGCATAAGTCTATCCACCCATACCCTCCTGTCCCCCTTGCACAGCACAGTAGGGTTGAAGTGGTGTGGAGAGTCCATTGTAGGCTCTATGCACTGAAGTGAATGTTGCCCTAAATGTGTAGAAATGGGTCTGATTTTTCAGAGGTGCTGAGCACTCACTGCTGAAGCTGAGGTCAGTGGGAGGCTGCATTTGCAAGCTGGGCCCAATGTATCTTTGCCTGTTATTTATCAGTAGACAGATGTAAACGGCTATTGTTCTTTTATACTTTACTGAAAGGCACTGGATGCCTAGCCAGTCGTCTTTCTGACAGATGAACCCCAGAAATGACTGTTTCCTGTGACATAAAGGTTTGTAAGCAGCAATGGACAAAATCACAATATTATCAAGAATGTCATATCCACAGGTAAGAAGTCAAAGTGAAGTGACCCATGGGAAATGGGTCTAAAGCTTTAAATAGGACACTAACACAATGGAACTACAGTCACAGCTAATGGGGTTGATGTGCAAATCATTCCTGCAGTATACAATGACTTAATGGTTACAAAAATAGGCCTCTGCTTAGTATTTGCATTTTGAAAAGTACTGAATAAACAGGGGATGTTTTGCGAAGCTATTAGAGTGATATGAGGACATAGGTATCAGAGTAGCAGCCGTGTTAGTCTGTATCCGCAAAAAAGAAAAGGAGGACTTGTGGCACCTTAGAGAGTAACAAATTTATTTGAGCATAAGCTTTTGTGAGCTACAGCTCACTTCATCGGATGCATGCAGTGGAAAATACAGTGGGGAAATTTTATATACACAGAGAACATGAAACAATGGGTGTTACCACACAGACTGTAAAGGGAGTGATCAGGTAAGGTGAGCTATTACCAGCAGGAGAGGTGGGGGTGGGAGGAGAAAGATCTGTCTCCCAATATCTGTGAGAGTGATGGGACACTACGGTGCTAATAAGCAATGGTCACATAAACACCACCCTATAACGGAAACCTACTGACCTCTATGCTTACCTACATGCCTACAGCTTTCATCCAGACCACACCACATGATCCATTGTCTACAGCCAAGCTCTACGATACAACCGCATTTGCTCCAACCCCTCAGACAGAGACAAACACCTACAAGATCTCTATCAAGCATTCTTACAACTACAATACCCACCTGCTGAAGTGAAGAAACAGATTGACAGAGCCAGAAGAGTACCCAGAAGTCACCTACTACAGGACAGGCCCAACAAAGAAAATAACAGAATGCCACTAGCCATCACCTTCAGCCCCCAACTAAAACCTCTCCAACGCATCATCAAGGATCTACAGCCTATCCTGAAGGACGACCCATCACTCTCACAGATCTTGGGAGACAGGCCAGTCCTTGCTAACAGACAGCCCACCAACCTGAAGCAAATACTCACCAACAACCACACACCACACACCAAAAACACTAACCCAGGAACCTATCCTTGCAGCAAAGCCCGTTGCCAACTGTGTCCACAGATCTATTCAGGGGACATCATCATAGGGCCTAATCACATCAGCCACACTATCAGAGGCTCGTTCACCTGCGCATCTACCAATGTGATATATGCCATCATGTGCCAGCAATGCCCCTCTGCCATGTACATTGGCCAAACTGGACAGTCTCTACTTAAAAGAATAAATGGACACAAGTCAGACATCAAGAATTATAACATTCAAAAAGCAGTTGGAGAACACTTCAATCTCTTTGGTCACTCGATTAAAAACCAAAAGTAGCAATTCTTCAATAAAAATACTTCAGAAACAGACTCCAACGAGAGACTGCTGAATTGGAATTAATTTGCAACCTGGATACAATTAACTTAGGCTTGAATAAAGAGTGAGAATGGATGTGTCATTACACAAAGTAAAACTATTTCCCACCCCCACCGTTCCTCACACGTTCTTGTCAACTGCTGGAAATGGCCCACCTTGATCATCACTACAAAAGGTCCCCGCCCGCTCTCCTGCTGGTAATAGCTCACCTTACCTGATCACTCTTGTTACTGTTTGTATGGTAACACCCATTGTTTCATGTTCTCTGTGTATATAAAATCTCCCCACTGTATTTTCCACTACATGCATCCGATGAAGTGAACTGTAGCTCACAAAAGCTTATGCTCAAATAAATTTGTTAGTCTCTAAGGTGCCACAAGTACTCCTTTTCTTTATGAGGACACAGCTAATTTTCTCCCTAGTAGAAGATTATAGTGTGTTCTTTTCATTCAAAAAATTGAGAAAACTTTCCCCCTCTTAATGATGTTACTGTTTAATAAATATGGCGTTCCTTTAAGTCCATGCAGGTTACCATAAAGGGCAAGGGCTTTGATAAACACAGACTCTGGTATCACAGCAATCATTCTTCATGATTTCTTACCTTGTCTTAGTCCACATGCTCCTGTAAATACAGGTCATGCATTTGGAAAGCTCCTGTAAATACAGGTGATGCATTTGGCCTGTAAGAAAATTCAGGTCATTCAATAGCGAAGCCAAACAGCTGCTGAGATAAATTTAAATCCAGATTCTCTGAGACAATGGCAGAAATACTGTATACCAATTCTTTGTTTGTTTTAATGAAGAATAAATACACCACGGACATCTATCTTGTAAGTAGTTAGCTCCTTTGACGATCTGAAAATGCACTGTTTTACAAGATGTTTATACTTTCACTGATTAAGACATATATGGGCAGGACAGGTGCTAAGACGTCCAGTTTGTAGGACTTTCCCCTCGAAGCCTTCAGATAGACTTTGGATTTAAAAATGCTTTTTTTCCTCCTTACAGTCATTTGCCTTTACTGTGTTCACATTTACACAGCCACGTACTCTAGAGTAGCTAGGAGTATGGTGAGAATTAGCTGTATGTACTTCAAGAAGGGGAACTCATTTCCCACGCACTGTGTTGAAACACTCTTCTTATGGGCCTTTGAATCTGGTTAAGAACTTGACTTAGATGCAGCCTCAGCATAGTGCACAAATGACAGTGTACTAGCACATGTTCCTAAATAAGGACTCTGTTTTACGCATATCTGCCACCCTTGAAATTTGATAGCACCAGAACCCTGCATTACTGTCTGTGCTTTTTGTTTGTCATAATTTTAGAGCATAAAATATGAATAAAATGGCATACAAAATATAGTGTTCATGCATTTTCCGGTACATCAGATTTTAATATATTTCCAGCACAAGCTTGTTATGGCTTTTCTGACTTATTTATGTTGTTATACAGTCTGAGCTTGCTAACAAAAAGGGAAATGGTTATGTACAGTAGGGACCTTAATACTTAACTTAATAGTGCAGCAAGAAAACCAGTGACATACAGAATTTTCCAGTATACAGTAACAGCCCTTGCTAAGAAATATAAGTGAACAAAAATAGACGTAAACATTTTCACCTGGCAAACTTGTGAAGGTCAATATTTTATATATGAAAAAGGTCAAATATTTTATTTATGAAACAAAGTCTTGCCATCTTTGGGTAGTTCCAGTATTTTTTAAAAAGTAGTTTACAGATTGTCTTAGTTCATGAGATCCTTTGATCCTATGGCTATTGGGCTCAAGGTATGCTTTTGTTGGAGAGTTTAATACTTTGGTACTGGGGCTGGGAAGCAAGGAGCTGATTCTCAATCAGAATATTTTACCTTTTGATCAGGGGAAGTCTTGAAAAGAGACTTCACAGTAGTTAGTGCATTTGGCAGGACTATAGGTTTTAATGCTGCATCTTTAATAAGGGGATTCTTATGCTGAATGCTTCCAGTTTCACACACAGTGAAACAGGTCATCAGCAAACTGCTTCATTGGTGGGTGGGTGTGTAAAATAAATAAAACTGTACCCAATATATGTTGAGATGCTTTGGGTTGGTCTCTAAGATAGAAGCAAGACTAATAAGGGTGGTCTCTTGTATTGGCTATGGAATGATAACTAACTCAGGTCAAATAATGAGGCTTGTACGCTTCAATCTAGTAATGGCCACCATTCAAAACTTCTGTTGAGATTATGCAGTCTGATGGCAAATGTTGCAGGGAGAAGGATAGTGGCACTGGGAGGATCTCTGAGCTATCTTAGCTACACAACACATGGCTGGATCCAAGTCTTCGTCATATTGGTGAGATTGTTGCTCTTGCTATTAGAACGGGAAAGCAAGTGCCCAGCACTTAATTCTCCTCAAAGGATTGGGGAGAAGGGTCTATCAGCCTCATGACTGAGAAGTAAAAGCATCTGCTTTAGTCACATCAGTGTCTAGCAGAATGTGAGACCTGGTTCCTCATCTGTGGTCTCACAAATAAGCATCGCTGTTGCAGATAAAAGGAAGCAGAGATACTTTCAAAAGCCATGAAAGTGGCACTGACCTCTGAAAACACACTTGATTTCATGGCCATCCCTATGGCCTGGGCTGCTGTGCTGAAAATGCCTGCTCAGGAGGAATTTTGGGTTTCCCACCGTCAGAATCAGTGGAAATCAGGTTTGCTACAAAGGTGGTGCACTCACTCTGTGGGGAAAGGGCATTTGGTGCACTCCTTTCAAGACCACGTCAGAAGCTAAGTTTGAGAGCTACCTTGGAGGAAGACAAACATCCTACACCTTCCTCTGGAAATAGTGGGGTATAATAATCATGTGTTAATGGCAAATAAGAATTATGGTGTCAAAAGAAGTTTCAGAGTAAAAACAAATTCTTCAGGAAAAATTGACAGATTTTTATCATTACACACAGTGGGCCTGATTCTGCTTTCAGTGAAGTGTAAATCTGGAGTAACTTCACTGAAATCAGGGGGCCAGATCCTCATTTGGTGTAAATTGACATAGCTCAACTTGACTTCATTGAATTACTGTAAATCTTGATGGAGTTATGTCAGTTTACACTAGCTGACGCTCTGGCCCAATGGACTTAAACTGGTCTAAAGTCTGTATAAGTGAAGTGAGAATCAAGTCCAGTGTGAGTGTATTTTATATACATATATATAACTCCGCTTCTAGGTACCAGTGGAGCAACAAGAGCTGGGTTCCGTCTGTTAGCTCTGACTTAAGCAGTTAAAAGGAAATATTTCAAATAAATACAAAATTGCAGTATCTTTCCACAAGAGAGCTGCAGCCTATGTGGGTAATCTATATTAATCAATTACATAAATCGAGCCTTTTCCCTGTAGGATGTAGGAGTATTAGTCTCCATAAATGTAGGAAAATGTGATGGATTATTCAGCAGTCTGTGAGAATTAACTTGTTTATATACACACACACACACACACACACACATTAATGCTCTATAAAATTTGTAGTGCAGGTGTTTTAATAATTCTTTAATTTTATGAGTTATGAAAACAGTTGTGCATGTGTACCAAAGACAGAGTTCTAATGAAGTGAGTGAGATTACAACCACATGTAAGAGTTTAGTTTACTATATCATAGTCAAATATCTATGCTAGATCAATCAACTCAACTGGTTCTTTTCCCTGCAAGTTTCACAGTAATGCCTAGAGGCTCCCGCTGAGATGAGGGCCCCATTGTGCTAGATGCTGCACCTATATCTCGGCAGAGGCAATCTCAGAGGGTTTAATGCCCAAAGAGACATGACACAAAGAGTGGGGGAAAGGAAATCTTATCCCCATTTAACAGATGAGGAACTGAGGCATAAGGTGGTTAATTAACTTGCCTAACGTCACCTAGAAGACTAGGGTTGAGATGGGAATTGAACTCAGATCTTTTGACTCGGACACCAGTGCCTTCACCACAAAACCATCCTTCCTCTCACAGTGAGCCAATATAGTGATAGTTGAGAGTGTATGTAAAGATATACATTTATTTAATCTCTGTTGAGAAATGACACTCTACTAGTACCATTTCAGCATACAGAGATCAAGAATACTACCACAAGCATTGTGTATTGAGTCTGTTTTAACTGGACTTCTCTATGCCATTGTCAAAGCAAAGTAAACTTCAGCAGATTTTCTGTACTTAACAGAATTGAAAGAAATCACATGTGCTTATGGTACTGCAGCTTTTACAATTCCATTTTTTGCAGTATACCAGTTGCATGCTAATAGATCTTGGGTTGCATTTTATCCCCATCTCCTTTTGGTTTTGTCTTATCAAACATTTCAGAAAAAGCAAACAAAGGACACGGAAAGATATGTTTGTCAAGAATACCCAGAATCCACACCTTCTTATCAGTTTTCAGCCAAACTTATACTAAACTAAATATTATTATTATTATAATATTACAAACTAAATATTATTTCTGTATATTCTATCATCTTCATCATCATGTAGCTGGATCGTTAACTTATTCTCATGGAATAACAGTGCAGCCAAATTTGTTATTTCACGGCACATATATTCAGATATAAATAAATATGTTCAGAAACCAAGGAAATTTGAGAAAACAGTGAGTATTTTCATCTCCTAAAGCCAGGAATGAGTGGCACCACTCAACTAGAGTAAGGAGTTATTTCCAGAAGTAGAGATGCACATTTCCATTGCATATGGATGGACGCAGGACTGGTTGACTCAGGGAACTGGTAAAACCAAAAGCAAAGAAACAAAAACACCAAGCATCATTTGATATCCCAACTTTGTGATATGAAATTTTGTTCTCAAGAATAATCAAGAATGGTTCTTGATTTCTTGATCAGTACAGGGCACAAGGGAAAACTGGCAACTGAGGCCCTCCTCCCCTCACACCAGCCCCTTTTCAAGGAATAGAGGAAGATGTTCAATGTGGCTGTAAGAGATTTTACCAGTTTCTTACAGTTTAGGAGGCTAGAAATATGATAAAATCAAAACCTGTTTTGCCAGATTCACCACCGTGTTAGATTAGTTCCAGGTGTGTGATTTCCATGGATTTACACTATTCTTCCCATAAAAGAAACAAGACAACTATGGTTTGGGATATAGATTTTACAGGTGGTTTTTTGTTTTTTTTTTAAATTCTTTGGCATTGACAATGGTTATATGAAAGCAGTAGAGACAGACAGATGATCCTACTGTCCTTAGAAAATTCTTGCTTGTGAGCAGTGCAACCTAAATAGCTTGAGCAGTTGAGCTTGATAAGATAGTAGATAACACTCAAAGAGCACATTACTGCATAACCTGAAGAGAACTGGTGCATGTTGTGTTTGAAAAAAAGTGATAACCAGATGGAAGCAAAAAGGGCTTCCACTTTTAACCCTTTCATTGATAAATTTAATAGTGATCTATGATGACAAAGTAGGCAGTGCTACCACATTTGGGTTGGAGGGGTGAACCGTTGGATTCTCACCAGCCCCAGGGACTGAGGGGGAGGGATAGCTCAGTGGTTTGAGCATTGGCCTGCTAAACCCAGAGTTGTGAGTTCAATCCTTGAGGGGGCCATTTAGGGATCTGGGGCAAAAATTGGGGATTGGTCCTGCTTTGAGCAGGGGGTTGGACTAGATGACCTCCTGAGGTCCCTTCCAACCCTGATATTCTATGATGACTTTGGTAGACAATCACCAAGGTGACTTGGTGCTCCTGCTAAACCCCAAATCCCACAGCTCCAAATGTCACCAAGCCATTGCCTGGTAGGCCAGGATAACTTCCCCCAACCCTTTCTGTAATGGTCAGAAAAAAACAAGCTACAGAAAACGTAGTTCCAAAACACCATCATCCACACCTAAAGTCTTTAGCCCCAGTTTCCTAAAAGTTCTCTTATCTGTCAGCCAAGTCCAAAGTCTCCTAAGGAGGCAGGCCCCAGCCTCTGCCCCGCTCTCCCCAAATTCAATACCTTTTCCCTAAGGGGTTTGTCTCTCCTGCCTCATTCCAGAACTGTTTTCCCCTTGGCACTCCTTCAGTCTTAAGTGTTGCCTCTCCTCTCTTTCTAGAATGAGCTGGGTCTGGCTTACATAGACCCCAGACCGCTCCCCCTCCCAGCAGCCTCAGAGAGAGTAGTTAATTGGAGTCAGCTTCCTGTGTTTTCTTTTCCTCCTTTTCTGCCCAGGAGACAGTTCACACTGTTGCATGGGAGGGGAGTGCAGGAAAGGTGGGGAGCAAAGAGCATTGCACAGTGAATTGAAGAGGGCAGTGTGGGTATGAGGGCTTTAGCAATACTGGAGCAATGAGATGTGGAG
Source organism: Lepidochelys olivacea (assembly GCF_965140295.1). NCBI lineage: Eukaryota > Metazoa > Chordata > Testudines > Cheloniidae > Lepidochelys > Lepidochelys olivacea. Next base: position 166,137,501 of record NC_140413.1, read on the forward strand.
AAGGAGCACAGGGAGAGAAACAGATGGGAAGGATCATCTGAAAGAAGAGAAAAACTGGAGAGGGCACTGCTAGGAGGGCTTGTAGGCGAGTGAGCAAAGCAAGGGGGGCCCATTGTGGGAGTTGTCAGGCAGCTTGGACACGCACGCCAGCCATTTCCAAATGGCTTTGTGCGGGTGAGGTGTGTAAGAAAAAACAGTCTGTTGACTGTTGGGGAAGAGGGCTGGAAATGGCTAGAAAAGCCAGCCCAGGAGATTTCCTGACACGTGTCTTTTGATATCACACGTTGCTTTGAAGTGAGAGAAGTCGCAGTGCATTTCTGTAGTGGTGTGTCAGAGCCAAGGCGTTTACACCTGGCCAAGGCACCACCAGCTTACTGCAGGAGTGGGTCAATGCCTTGTTAAAGTGTCATTGAACTCAGCATGAAGTGCTGCTGCTGAATAAGCAGAAGTGTTAAAAACTTTCTAAAGTAGGTCCTACAAAAAGTAATATTTCTGTTTTCTTGTAGAAGAAATAGTTGATTTTTTTAAAAAGCAGTTAGATGTTTAGAATCCAAAAGGCAATTTGGTAATAGGCATCATTTTGGGCATAGACTGGCCGAGAATGGCTCTTTAAAGTGGCTGAAGGGTTTTTGGTGCACTGAAAAAAGTGATAGCTATGAACAATAGCTAAAATTGGTGAAATCAGTTTTCCCTTCAGCCTTGTAACCTGGCTTCCAGGCTTGCAAGGACGTGCGATCATAGCATCATCCTATTAAGAACATGGTGAGAATGCTAAATCCTATTCAGATCAATGGAAAGCAAAAGGATTATAAAACCCATCGGGAAAAGTAACAAATGTTCAGTAACTATCATTCAGAGTTTAATATCTTGAGCTTTTATCTGTGTTTGCACAGCAACCAGCACAATTAGTCCTCATTATATAATTTTTATTTTAATTATAATGTGCAGGCAGTTTAGTCTAGTCACAGTCAGGAAACGTGAGTTCTGTTCCTGCCACAGACCTATTACGTGACCTTGGGAGAGTCACTTCACCTCTGTATGTTTCTGGTTTTTGTATGTTATTTCTCTTTTAGATTGTAAACTCAAGGCAGGATCTGTCTCTTATCATGGGTTTGTGAAGCATTTAGCACAATGTCGGTGAGAGGTCCTAAATGTTACTGTAATATAAATAACGTTATAAAGAGACAGAGTTTTGTTACATATCACAACTCATTCAGATATATCCCTTTCATTTAGAAAATTAAAAAACAATGCTCAGATGCCACATGGAAGACACATTTGAGATGAAATCCTGGTTCCACTGAAGTCAATGGGAATTTTGTCATTGATGTCATAGGATCAGGATTTCTCCCTCAATGTAGATTTAGTAGGAAGGTAACTTGATAGAGTAGCTACTGAGATAAAGTAGGAAAAAGATGCAAGGTAAGCAGATGGTTGCTATAGATAGCTACATAAATAGGTCTTACATTCAAAGCATAAGGAGAAAAGGGCTCAATGGTCTGTGGCATTTTAAACGCAAGATGTCTTTGCTTTTGTAGTTTTAAGGTGCAAAGTAAGCTGTTGTAGTGTAAGTTGTGTACTTGTTTTCATAGACTGTAACAGCGTTCTATTACAGTAGTGGACTGGTGACAGGAAAAACAGGCTGCCCCACGTATGCCCCCTGCTTTTATTAATTTTCACACTAATAAGAAAACAGGGTTATGGATAATCAAATAAATCCATTCAGCTTCCTTAAAGCTGCAGTGCTGCCAGTCATGACTTTCCACTGGTGGGCATTCATGCCAAATGTTAATGCATAATGTTGATGACCATACAGTATTAAATGCTAATGAACATAATATTGAATGCAAGTGGTTTGTGAACCACCCCCTATATAAGCCCCCTGCTCTCTGTCCCCTGACCACCCCCTCCCTAGACCCCCCACCCTAATTGCCTCCCAAGACCCCACCCCCTACCCAACCCCCTCTGCTCCCTGATTGCCCTGACCCCTATCCACACCCAGGCCCTATGGGACTCCCACGCCCTATCGAAACCCTCCCCCCTGTTGCCTGTCCCCTGACTGCCCCCCCAGAACCTCCACCCCATCCAACCACCCCCTGCTCTCTGTCCCCTGACTGACCCCCGGGACTCCCTGCTCCTTATTCAACCGCCTAGCCCCGGCCCCCTTACCATGCTGTGTGTGGCCTGGACGGAGCTAGACGCGCTGCCCTGCAGGAGCGCACAGCCCCGCCCCACCCGTGAGGCGGAGTGGCTCCTGGGAAGGGGGAAATGGGGGGGGAGGGGCTGGGGGCTAGTCTCCCTGCCAGGAGCTCAGGGGCTGGGCAGGACGGGCCTGTGAGCCAGATGTGGCCCGCGGGCCGTAGTTTGCCCACCCCTGGTCTGTTGTCACTAACTGTGAAAATTTAGATTGAGTGATTAAAAAACTAAAAAAAAAATGCTTAAAACCTATAATGATCTGCAACCATGAAAATTTAAAAAGATAAAAATTGAAAAAAATGCTTAAAAATAAACACTGATATTATCCATCAAAATTATCAATGAATATCAAATTCTTCTAACCTTACAAATAAATGACAGAAGTAGCTCATCAGGTAGGTATTAATACAAAAATTGACATGGCATGTATGTCTGTTTGATTGCATAGAAATCTGAAACTGTTGTCACTGGTGATCCTCAAAGAAACTGCAAACCTTAGACTGCAACAATTGACAAACACGTTTGTATTTCAGCTAGTAATGGATCACCTCACATTAAGCTCACTGAATGGTCATCATAACAGGTCACTGAGGAGCAGTGTTGATATACAAAGTATCAGGAAGTTGTTTACTGTACTTTGGACCATAACCACCTCCCATTTAAATCAGTGGAGAGACTTTCATTCATTGGGAGCTGAATCAGACCTTTGGTGATTAATTATTGTGTCCGCTGATAGTTTTGAAAAGCTAAAAAGACCAGATAACATTAACGATGGGATTTTCAAAAGTACTCAGTGAAGGCTTAAATCTGCTCCCACAGACTTCAATGTTCATTTGATTCCCAATTCCTTCTAATATATGGTTTTTAAGCGTGGGATTTTCAAAGCACTCCGTTCTGGCCTAATTCAGTTCCCATCCATTTCTCCAAACCCTTGTCCTTCGACCACTTTAGATTGAGTGGAGAAGGAGACTAGAAAGTGCAGTTTCTATTCACTGTCCAGTGACAAAATCTCCCCAGCGTAGATGGCTCATGGAGCTGGCTCAGTGTAGATGGCTCATGCAAGGCTCTGGGCTGAATTTCACCCCAAATACAATGCTTTTTTGGTGAGCTCTGGGGAGTAACTGAGTGAACTTGCCGATGAAACCTTCCGAAGACAGGGGATTTGCCATCTCTGTATGTAAGTGGGTGTCAAGAGAAGGTGATATCACCTGGGGGGCAAATACTAATATTCTGTCACTTGACCATTGCTTAGCCTTGTAACGGTTCCTTTTGCATTCTCACATGTACAGACAGGGATCAGCAAAAAAAAGAAAGACTTGTCAAAGCAGTTGAAAAATATAAGAAGGAACTTGTATGGATAGTTTCTGCCCCCAAATTTAACTGCAGGAGTGTTTCCACGAAACAGTAGAAGGTAAGCATATTCCTTGCTGGCTGTTGTTGTAGGATCTGAGTACATTTGCATTAAGATGGCATTGAAGTGCATGCAAAGGAGACACAAGCTTTCTCTCAAATGGCTGTAGTCTGAAAGGCATGTAGTGCAGTTTTAAATGCAGTTTTATTATCTATGGCTTGTTTATGTGTTAACCAAACAACTGTATTATTATTGTTTAACATAGTTTATTAAATCAGGAATAATATTTGATTTAAGTTTGGGGAACAAACTAAAAAAAACCCAAAGCCCCTTTGCTACTCTCATGCTGAATAAAACTAAACCACCATGATTTTTTGACACAAGCTGTAATACACTGCCTTAGTCATTTTTGATGATAGCTACAGCTTATGCCTACTGCAACCTACTCATCTCACTGTTCTAATCCTTACTTGGCCTCATCACTGACAAAATAGGTCTTCCTGAAACACACGTTTGCTCATTTGAGCCATGGTGTTTTAATGTTCAGCCCAGGAAAGATACTTAAGCCCTGGAACAGGTTACCTAAGAAGGTTGTAGAATTCCTGACACTGGAGGTTTTTAAGAACAAGTCAGAGAAATATGTGTGAGAGATGGTCTAGGTATGCATAATGCTACCTCAGCATCTGAGGTCCCTTCTAGCCCTACATTTCTATGATTCTATAAAGTATGATACAAGAAAAAGCTATTGTATTTTTTGTGTGCATGCTATGGAAATGACTGACATTTAGTTCTTTTTGAAAATGTATTCTTACAAAACTAGTCCTTCCTCATAGCAGTGATGGAAAGTACATCGTTAATTTTTTACAAGTGAATTATTTCAAATGATTCTTTAACATGTAATGGCACTTGATTTTTGTTTTCCAACTTTGATATTGACTCATTAGCCCCAAGCATCAATGCAAAGTGACCAGTTACAAATTTTCATCCCTAATATTTAACTCGAATCTCCCTTGCTAGAAACTAAGCTGGTTACTTCTCATCCTATCCCCGGTAGACATGGAGAACAATTGATCACCATCTTCTTTATAACAACCTTTACATATTTGAAGATTGTTTTGTCCAATCATAGCCTTCTCTTCTCTAGACTAAACATGCCGAATTCTTTCAATCTTTCCTTATAGGTCATGTTTTCTAAACTTCTGGTCATTTTTATTGCTCTCTTATGAGCTCTCCCCAATTTGTCCACATCCTTTGATGCCCAAAACTGGACACTGTACTTGAGGCTCACCATTGCCGAATAGACCAGGACAACTACCTCCCTTCTCTTACATACAACACTCCTGTTAATACATCCAAAAATGACATTTGCCCATTTTGTCACAGCATCATACTATTGACTCATATTCAATTTGTGATCTACTGCAGTCCCCAAATCCTTTTCAGCATACCTACTTCCTAGCCAGTTATTTCCCACTTTATAACTGAGCATTTGATTTTTCCTTCTTAAATGTTGTACTTTACAATAGTCTTTATTGAATTTCATCTTATTGATTTCAGACCAATTCTCCAATATGATCAAGATCATTTTGAATGCTAACCCTGTCCTCCAAAGTGATTGCACCTCTCCCAACTTAACGTTGGCCATAAAGTTTATAAGCGTACTTTCCACTCCTTCATCCAAGTCATTAAGGAAAATATTGAACAGTTCTGGACCCAAGATTGACTCCTCTGGGACCCCATTTGATATGTACTCACAGCTGGAACCGTTGATGATTACTCTTTGAATACAGTCTTTCAACTAGTTGTGCCATTCACCATACAGTAATTTCATTATTTCAGGAAGAAATGAAGACAAATAGAATTTGCTTAATCTGTCTACGTGTTTAACTGTCAATTACCACAGCATGCAGAGACTTGTAGCACTGTGGGTAGGTGCTCTGAAATCTTCCACACCAAACTCTGCTAAAGGACTTCACTTCTAACCTGCAAGCCCACTACAGTTCTACTACCAGTCCCTGACTCTGTCTTGAGCAGAAATTGCTTAGCAAGTACATTGTGAGGTTCGGGTTTTCTTAGAGGGTTTGGAATTTTCGTTTGTTTGTTTGTGGTATGACAAATGTTTACCTGGAACTTGGATGAGACAAGGCTGTGTGCCTTTCTGGAAGATATGCTTTAGTCTGAACACAAGGGTAACTGGGTGACATTCTATCGCCTGTGTTATACAGTAGGTCAGACTTGATGATCTGGTGGTGTTCCCTGATGTTAAAATCTTAACTGTGACAATACAGTCTGTCTGAAGAGGTGGAAGGTTAGCATAATAACCCCATTGCACCACCAAACCTGAACTCCTGCTTTGACTTAAATCAGTACTTTATTCATTCCAGTACAACTGTACAAGGAAGTTACATTTCTTACATCCTTCAAATTCCCATTGGCTCTGTTCATGGAGTTATGCCATGAAGCGTGTTGCAAGCATCTGAATTATGTAAGGGTTAAGCAACACATGACAGATGAAATCCTGACTTCATTGAAGCCAGTGTCAAATCTCCCATTGACTTCAGTGCGGCCAGGATTTCACCATTTATGTTTAGAGCAATCAGACAGCATATGACTTCCTATTTGAATTCAAACATTGGGGACCAGTTGTGCTAACACCTGCATGTGTATATAAGGCAGAAAGTGGATGATGCAGTCCCAGTGGATTCTGTTTTGGTAGAGAGTCTGTGAGCTTGTTTCCAGGGGGCACCAGTTCCACAAGCAGGAATACACAGAAGCCTGTGGAGAAGGAAGAGACATTCCCCTCTTCCGATCCGTCTCCTTGAGCCAGGCCCAGCATACCAGGAGCTCTTGAGCTGAGGGAGAGCAGTGACTCTCCAGAGCTAGTGTTACTATGAGCCTTAACCTCCATAAAGGGCATAGAGTTGGGGGCAAGGCCATGACCAGGTGTAAGGGTGGCACAGCAGCTTTGCTTCCATCGCAGTCCCCAGAGCTCTGGAAGTCATTGTGACGCAAGGCCATGTAGAGCTCCTTCTGGAGCAGTGAGCCTCCTCTTAATCATTCTTAAACAGAACACTATGGTGAAACGGATTCGTTAGAGACACTCTGTCTTTTGTAAGCTGCGGCATTTGTGTCTCATCTGTTTTGTTCTCTGAACTGCAGTGGCTGGATAAGAGTCGCCTGTATTTGGCACCACGTGGGAAAGTCTGCTCCGTGACTCAGGAAGAACAGCGCTCACCTGTACCCTTTCAGAAACCCCCCTCAAGAATTCCATCACCCGTTTTAACTGCACAAGAGACTATTCAAGACACTGTTCAGCAAGCTTTGTCTCAGACTCCTGTTCACAGATCCAATATGCTCAAACTATCCACTACACCACATAGCTAGGCTCACCTGTGTGCGGTGGTTTGCAGCAGGAAGACAACATTTCAAGACCCTCAGAAGAAAACATATAGTGGCGACCTCCTTGACAAACATTCTGATTGGTTCACAGAAAAAAAACAGCCTTTTGCCCCCCAAATTTTAAAGACATCAAGTCAATCTTTTCTTTCAAGGTACGGGTATTATAATCCTCCCCACAAAATGAAGAGCATCTCACCTGGAAGACCATCTCTTAGGTCAACTGGAACATACTGTGTAAGGCCAAGAGAGTTATGCAGGTAAAATACTGGAAGAAAAGGGGTACTTCTCTCTTCTGTTTGCACATTAATGCTAAAAATTAAATGATTTCATTTCCAAGAAAATCATTTAAAACTGCAGTCATTTTTATTGAGCATTTTTCATTTAATCTTTCAGCTCTATAGAAGATGCACATCTGAGATCTGATGCAGATTGCTCCACGCGGCATCCAGTTAAGGTTATTGTACTCATTTGGTATGAGGTGAAAATATATGGCAGCACTATTCAGAGACAAAAGCTGACTTGGTTCTGAATGTAATGTGCTTTTAGAACAATTGATAACATAATGGGGCTTCATGGGACATAGCTAAAGGAGAGTGACAAACTTGAATCATGTTATAAGGTTTCATTTATTTAAACAGGATATGTAAGCTATTGAGAAGTGAGAAATCTGAGGAATCTAGCATGTTAGGCTAGATAATGACAATAGGTGTGTGTGGTTACAATAGAAACAGCTAAAATAACTGAGTTCTTTGAAAAACACAAATTAGGCTCTGAGGTATATAAAAATAATAGCTCAATATATTCCAGCACCCTGAGTTCTTTACGCAGGGAATGAATGTGAAGGCATATTTGTGTGTGAAACTAGTCTAATATAGTTAGTTATCAGATGGGAAAATGCACAATTCTGTTTCTATTCTACAAGTCCTATTTTCTTAATGTCAAATGCTATCCTATATTTATTTTGCTTTTGAGATGTCAAAGTGACAGGGAACAAGAACAGCGAACAAGAAGTCTGAAACCATCTTGCAGAGCGTCCCCTATTTCTTTTCCATTTGGCCAGTCTTGAATATTGCAAAGGCAGTGGGGACTGCATGTACTCTGAAGAGTTCCAAAGGATTTTCAAAGACAGCAAGAGTGATCTCAAATCAAAAGCCAAGTGTATCTACAGTGTATGTGTAATGAAGTGAATCTTATTCTCTGCCAAGTTGATGAAAATAGAATTCACAGCTAGGAAGGAACTCACAGAGCTCTGGGAAATGAGGAACATTTACTGAATTTGGTTTCTTAACTCATCAGAGCAAGGACTGGTATTTTTAGTAGATGCTTCTAAATCCTTGTGAGACAATAGCATTGTATGCATCTTGTAATGTAGCGGTTAGATAAGACTGATGAGTGGAGATGTACTGCTAAACAAAGCCGCTCTAATGGTAAGCTAGCACAGCTTCACACAGTGGGCAGTTGTTTTAGTTCAGGGATATAAAAAATGCAGAGTCTCATCCCTCCTGCAATATGATGAAGATGCTTTATGCATTGGATTGGACCCAGATGCCCTGGTTGTCTGAGAATGCACAAGCCCATTCTGCTGAAAGTGAACTTTTCCCTGGTCCTAGCTGGCCAACATCCCCCATTACTAACCGTCCTTTCTCTGAAGCCCCTTGGCCCTGCTGACCTCCTGATGCCCTCCACTCCGAAGATTAGGAGCCCAGAAGCACTCTGTTGAAACATTAAGCACACAGGAATGCAATGGAGTTTGGGCCGTTCCATATCCCTAATTCATTTGCCAAAACCTTCCTGCACCCTCCTTAAACTTAACCCTGGTCCCAACTGCTAAGCCCTTGTGCACCTTCCGGTGAGAGATGTGTCACATACAACTCCCTTCCTCATTAGTGTTTTGTGTCTCTCTGTCATAGATCCAAAGGATTGGTGCTATGGCCCCGGATTTGGAACAATCTCTGGGAGGACCCCTTCAGAGAGCCAGACCCGCTGGGGGTCTCACTCTTCCTCCAGGGGAAGCCACGCAGCTTCACCACCTCTCTAAGCTGGACCTCAGGTCCTTCAGACTCCTGCTGCACAATGTGAGCTCCGTTCAGTGAGTCCAGCTGAGGCAAATACTTGAGGGAGACTTGTACAATCTTAGGGAGCAAGGCACCTCTTCCAGTATCTGCAGGGACACTCAGCCAGCATTGTCAAACAGTAGGGTTTATTAGTCGACTGGAACACAGCATAGGAAGTCCTTGGTTAGCATAGAGGAAAGAAAGTTACAGCATAGTCCATCTTGGTCAGCAGAGCTCAAAGCCCTGTCCCTCTCTTTGTGCTAGTTCAGGTGTGTGCCAGAAACCCTCAGCAGCCAACCTTCACCCACCATCCCCAGCACCTTCCCAGTCCTTTGTTCTCCAAATGGGCAAACAGTGCTGGCCTTCTTGAAGTGAAGTGGGCCATCCGTGGTTGTTGGTTGCCAGGTATCAAAGTCCCGCTGAGTAGAGTTGCCACTGTCACCTCAAAAGCTCCTTTGATATGGGGCCCAAACCCTAGACAGCTAGGAGCCATTCAGCCCCAAGTCTCTGAGCCTTTATGGAAAGCAAACAACCCTTTCTACTCCCTAGGTAACGCTGCAGTACATAGGGGAAACTGAGACATACCTCAGCTTCATTAAAAAAAATACAAAAATTCCCACTTTCTCACACTCTCTTTTATAGATAAAGAAATGTATTCTAGGATGCATCCTGGAAAAAAAAGTCTTGAAATTATTTTAGGAAACTCCTCAACTGTTCTCCATTTCTCGAAACCTGCCATTTCAATTTATTGTAGTGCTTGTATCCTTCATATCAGGTTGTGAATGTTTGTTTTTCTATCTACATAGACACATTCTGCTTTAAAATGATATATTTCCCCTGTACTTTGCTCATACTGATTATCATTCCCGGGGGTTTCATATGCCACTGAGTCATCTACTGTGTATGAATCGGTCTGTTGCTTCAGTGTGCTGCTGTGTAAAAGCAACAGAACTGGAGTGCTCTTATATGTGTTTCAAGCCCAAATAGTTTTCCCCTGACAATTTCATTGGGAATATAAAATGTTAATATAGCGGTATTAAAGAATCTTATTTCTCTTCATTTGAAAATGATAGGAACATGAATTGTGGTTTTTGAAGCCTCAAACTCCTCATTCTCTAAGATCACAACTTAAGGAGAAGTAAGTGAATTATTTGTTCTCCCTTTCAATTATTTTTTATTGTGTGTTGAAATATTTAAAGTAAGAAGCTAACAGAAAATTGAAACCATATCACCAAAGCTTGTTTAACTACCAGGAAACGGGTACAATACAGTAAGCAGAAGTGACGACACAAATGATACAGATTTTTGTCATGTAGATGGGGGATTATCTCACAGTAACCATACCCCTGGATGTTGCTATTATTTTTCTTAAATAGGTTATACATAAAAGGCGAAGATTTTTCGAAGTAATATTTGGGTGCCCAACTTTAAACATTTTAAAGAAGCTTGATTTTCAGAAAGTTCAAAGCTCCCTACCTCTGAAAATCAGGCCCCAGCTCTTGCAGGTTGGGCACCCAAAAGTGGAGACACCCAAAAATCAATAAAAAGAACAAGAGTACTTATGGCACCTTAGAGACTAACAAATTTATTTGAGCATAAGCTTTCGTGAGCTACAGCTCACTTCATTGGATGCAAAAATCAGTAGTCACTACTGAAAATCTTGACCAAATTCTTTATTAGAAATGTCTTGTAATCACTGTGAATGCCAGCCAAATAAGAACTTTCTGGGAATGTTCTTCAGTAAATGTTTTCATCCATAGGATTGCTCAATAAAATCAGTCCTTAAACAAGAGCTGCAAATAAAACAAAGCCTCTCTTTTGAATGTTAAAATCAGTGGTATTGGCATTGCAGTAGGAGAATATTGACAATGGCCTGGAAAAAGCACCATGCTAAGATAAGGATGAGTGATAAAGGGAGGGTGTGTGTGTGGGGACCACTGACTAGCATGAACTGCTCTCCTGGACAAGCAATGATCAAAGAAAGAAAGGCCTATATCTCAGAACAGCCAGCATATTTACAATTCTTGCAAATAGGAACAATTGGCAGACAGCAAGCCCTCCATATAGGAGCAGGGACATCCCCAAAAGCTGTTTTCCTGTCTGCATCCCTGGGAAAGGGTGCATTGTCCATGCTCTGAGTTGGCACATAAGCTTACTTTACTAGATACCTTTGAACTTTTGTTCACATTTTAACAAAGCCTCTTAGGGTTTGTCTCTCTTTACAATAAACTGGTCAGGTAGACAAGGATAATATGGTGACCAGTGTGAACTCTGCTAACTTGACTCTTCAAAGCTGTACTGAAACACAGTAAGATTTCCTAATGAAGACAAGCCTTTAAAATGCAATCAGTAGTAAAAAATGAAAGCCACCTTTGTTGAAATAAGATCACACTCATTAGTACTGCAAGTTGGTTTGTGTTCTGTTTACATTAAAAAAGGAAGGAAATAAAACACAAAGCCCTATCTTGTCTGGGGATATTGATGCTGATGGTCTGTTTCATGTTTGTATAGAGAAGAAGAGTTGAAATACCTTCAGTTTCTTCAAGAAGTTACAAATGATATTTTGATTAGAAGTTGTTACCACAAGGAGTAAGTAACTTGACATTTCTTCTTATTTATTCATCTGAAGAAAGAAATTGTGACTAATTTTATAATCAGTATGAAGTATTGGAGGACTTGTGAAGATGAAGGCCATAATGCTATTCTTGAAATCAATTCCTTTGATTTGTCCTTTTTTTCTTTCCTGGCTTTTACACTTTGTAATAGAATCGCCAATAACACACACAGCTGAGAAACAAAATGGGAAATATTTGCAGTGATCTTCCTATTTCCTGATAATGTAGAGTAGATGTAAACAGACATTATGTTCTCAGAGTCTATTCGTAGGACTGAGCTATTGCATAAAATGGTGAGATGCATTGTTGTTATAGTGATGGCTCTGTGTTCCAGTTCTGGTTTTAATTGGTTTCTCAGAGCCTAGATAAAGTAACACAGAGCTACATTGAGTCTTCTGTAATAAAGTGCCTCAGAGCAAGAGGTTTTGCACAGGGGGCTTTTTCTCCCCAACACAAGAACAAAAAAGGTGGAATAAATTAATATCTATATAGAAATGCTTTTTTCTTTAGAGTATACAATGCATCATTCCACTTGACTTCTCTTATTAAATCATTAATGAGGATAAAAAACTAATATGCCCAGCCAACGCAGGTACCTAACTGTTGCATCATGTGCAGTTTTCATGTTGCCTAATTTAAATTATGCATTTACACTCTTACACTGTTTTACATTTCTAATAATGAAGGTTGAGGAAGGTTCTGATAAACCACACTTCCCTGTTTGCCCTCAGTGAATCCAAGCATGACAAAATGTACTTTAATGTAAGTCTGCCCTCTCCTATTCTACTTGATGCCCTGCACCTTAACTAGAAGGTGTTTTGTCTGTAAGGATGAGAGAGAATTTAACTGCAAGCATGTTTAGACCTTGATCTTTGTGAGGTGCCATCTAGAGAAGGGAGAGGTGCCAATCCTCACAATCAGTCATGTCGTCTTCTTCGGCTATCCCTTGATGCGAGGATAATGTCTGCCAAGGGGGGCTCACTGATGGGTTTTTAAGTGGCTGAGGAGCCCGATTCGTGCAGATTTTTCCACAGAAGTGACAGGTGTAATCTTGGAGGAGACATAGTTGTTGGCTGGACTGTTGTGCCCTTTCTTTCCTCCTTTGTCATTTCTCTGTCTCATGAGAATGTCTGTTCTCCTCAAAATGAGCTGTGGTTTGGTGTATGATGTGGCGCCACTGTGTTCTGTTCCACACTGAGTCTTCTCAGTTTGTTGGGTTGATGCCTCCCTTTTTAAAGGTGTACTTTCATACATCTTTGAAGCACTTCCGCTGCCCACCATGAACCCTTCTTCCCTGACTTAACTGAGAGAAGAGTACATGCTTCAGGAGGCAAGTGTCAGGTATACATACACAGCGGCCATCCCTGCGGAGTTTTATGACCTGTGCCTCTATACTGCTGATGTGGGCTGCAGAAAGAACGCTGATGTCAGTGTGTCGATCTTCCCAGCTGATCCTGAGAGGCAGCGCTGTTGGAACCATTCCAGTCACTTGAGATGTCCTCTGTAGATTACCCAAGTCTCACACTCATAGAGAAGGGTGAGGGTGACAACTGCCTTGTAAACCAAGGTCTTGGTGCCCGTTTGTAGATCCCTATCATTGAAGACTTGTTTGAGTGGTCTTCCAAAGGATGTGCTGACACAGCGTATCCTGTATTCCATTTCTGTGTCAATGCTGCTTCTTTGGGAGAGGTGGCTGCCAAGGTATGGAAAATGGTCCACATTTTCTCCAAGGGTTTTCCGCTGATGGAGATTTGTGGAATACGAAGAGTAGTTTGTGCAGGTGAGGGCTAGTAGAGTACCTTGGTTTTCCTGGTGTTGAGAGAGAGACCCAGGCTGTGATAGGCATCTGCAAAAAGATTTAGGACTTTGCAGATTGGCCTGTGTGTGTGCATGCGTGAGAATGACAGTCATCTGCATACTGAAGGTCAGTGATGCCTATTCTTGTGATCTTAGATTTTGTTTGGAGACGTCAGAGATTGAAGAGTTCACCGTCCATACAATGCTCAATCCCGATTCCATCAGGAAGGCGGTCATGAATGAGAATCAGGATCACAGCAAGGTAAATGGAGAAGAGTGTTGGAGTAATGACACAGTCTTGGTTGACACCAGTGCGAATGATGAATGGTTTGGTCTCTGAGCCATTGCAGAGTGATGGCACTTTTCCCATCATGGAATAGTCTGATGATGGAAATGAATTTCTGTGGACAGCCAAACCTACACAGTGCCTTCTATAGGGCATCCTGATGGATAGAGACAAAGGCCTTGGTTAGATCAATGAATGCCATGAACAGTTCCTGGTGTTGCTCTCTGCACTTCTATTGAATCTGTCATGCCACGAAGATCAAGTCAGTTGTGCCTCGGGGTGGCCTGAAGCCACACTGTGATTCGGGAAGAAGTTCCTCAGCAATGGGGAGAAGGCAGTTTAGTAGGATCTGGGCAAGGATCTTCCCTGTGATAGAGAGAAGGGCAATACCTCTGTAGTTCCCACACAAAGATTTGTCCCCTTTCTTGAATTGTGTAACAATGTTCACATTCTTAAAGTCAGGTGGAATTTCTTCAAAGGTCCAGAATGTCAAGGAGTTGCCAAAGTTTGCGTTGGGGCATTGTTCCACTGTCTTTAAAAAACCTCAGCTAGGATGCCTTCTGGGCCTTGTGTCTTGTGAATTTTTTGTCTTGGTGTTGGCACACTGGATTTCCTCAGAAGATGGGGGATCAGCAAGATGTTCCATTGCCAAGCATTGTGGAATAGACTCCATGGTGTCTTCAGAGACTGTGGATTCATGGTTTAGTAGGCTCTCAAAGTGCTCCTTCTAGCGTTGTTTAATGGCGCATTGTCCTTGAGGAGGGTGGAGTCATCCTGGGAACATAAAGGGGTTGGGCTGTTGGAGCTTGGCCCATATATAGCTTTTATTGCTTGAAAGAAGCTTCTTATGTCATCCTGGTCCATGAAACCCTAAATCTCAGAAGATCTCTTGCCACCACTTATTTTTGATGTCTCATAGCCTCCTTTGGACTTCAGCTTTGAGCAGGTGGTAAGCCTCATGTTTTCGTTGGTTAGAGGAATCATTTTGCCAGTTGCAGAATGCAGTTCTTTTCTGTTGAATTAATGCTAGGATTTCCTAGTTGTTTTCGTCACTGACACCAAATCAGAATCTGTCATTTTCCTTCTAGCAGACTCCAGCCAAAATCTTTAAGATTGAAATTAAAAAAACAACAAAAAACCAGCCATTAACACAATTGTGAGGTTTTGGTTCTTGTTGGATTTTTTTGAGAAATCACTTAAAGTTCAGGGTTTTCTTCCTGCCCCATCAAGGATAAATGGAACAGGTCTCTGACAACCTTAGGCTCAGCGGAAAGCACACTTCTATGCACTGGTTTATATCAGTTTACATTTTTAATTGCCTAGGAACATTCGTCATTTGTTTAAAAAATACTGAAGCTTTGCTAGGTTTGGGAAGTTACAATTAATTAAATATTTTGTGTGCCTATGAATATATTTGTAACTTAGATATTATTTTAAAGCATGCGCTGGCAGCAACTAATTGAATTGGAAGGATTGGTGTCCATCAGAAAATACCGCAAATATCATCATCAAATAAAAATCACACAACTGTAGCTACATTAACCTTCTTTACTGTGGTTTCCTAAAACAGTCACAAGTGGCTCTCTTTGCCAGATCACCTTTTAGCTTTCCCCTAGGCATACATAGTACTAGATTATGCCTTGTCCTGTCTGGGTGCACAGAAGGTGCAGGGTGCCTATCATCTGCAATGTGGGAGATAGACACAATCCCAGTATAGCACCTCAGTCCTGCAAGGACTGGAAGATCTTAACACCCAGAGCAGAGCTAGACTCCTTAAAGAAGGTGGGATGAGGCCATCATCCTTCTTTCCCTGTTTCCATTGGCCAGTAGAGCTGAGCTGGTGTATGGGAATGAGAGAAGAGTGTGCCCCACACCCTGCACATTGACATAGCCACAGGTGCTGCTGTGTGGGGCTCCCATAAGTATCTTACCTTTCTGTATCACAGTGTCCTTGGGAACAGCCACCAGTGCACAGCCTCACTTCCCCACAACTCAACGCCACGTTTGCCCTTTTGCTCTCTGAACATACAGGGGTCTTGGGACATGTGGTTTGATGCAGGTTGTCCACACTACAGGCCTACAGGGTGCGTGAACCAAAGTCTGCTGGGGACTTCCCTGTTGATTTTCTGTTGAAGGCACTCAGATACTATGATGATGGGTGGCAGAATAAAACTCTAAGATAGATATATTATAAAAAGTGAATAGTGGCCCAGTATTGTTCTGGTAAATCTCTAACAACAACATTTAATCTCCTTGAAGATTAAAACTTCTGGTCAGTAATGGTCTCTTTTTAAAAAACTCAGAGTTGAATTGCTAAATTGATTTTAAGGAGAGCCTATAAAAGGTACAACTGGTGGCCTTGGCTGATTTCTTGCAGAATGAATATAATAGACGTACGTTTTAAAGACTCCCCTCATTTAGCTCAGTATCTCCAAAGGAAAATACCCAGTTCAGATATGCAATATAAGTATAATGCTTGAAGAATTTGACTGAGACTTCTAGTTCATTACAGTTATGCAATCACTGGGGCAGAACTAGATCTGAATTACGATTGCAGAACTTGAAGTTCTAATTTCCCGATTCAGTTAAACCCTTATTTCTTATGTCTACCTGTTTCCATTAGTGTTTCTTTTATATTTGTCACAGCCATCTTGAAAAATAGGGATTTACCTACTGGAGTAAGAAACACATTCTGAAAGCATTTTCAGAACAGAACACACCTTGTAGTATAAAGTGTAAGAGGTTGTGTTCAGGTTAACAAGGATTTGAGCTATGAAAGTTCTCCCCTTAGTGAGTCCCTTAAGAGTTATTGAAAGAGAAGCCTGTTTAGAGAGCGAACCTACAAATGGCGTATGTGGATACCAAAAGGTAATACATTTTGAAATCCAAACATTCTTGTCTGAATAGTGCTATGTTCGCAGCATGTACACACAGAGTTAGAAACAAAACATCAGTACTCTAACACACAACAATCAAACACAGAGAGCGATATAGCCGGCTGTCACTTAAAGCAAAGGGGCACAATTCAACCCACGTTTCTCCAGACTGGCTCTTTTGCAGACTATTGCAGAGGACCCTGATCACGTGCTTCCCTCGGAGATTCCCTAGCCTGCAAGCAAGACCAAGAAATCCTTAGGATTTAAAGTGATAGCTTGTAAGTATTGTAAAGGTACGTCACTCAAATGTTGATCCTGCCCCCTGAGTCCATAAGGCTCCCACCACGCTCCATAAGACCCTCCCATGGTGTATTACTTCCAGGGCAGAGATTAGCACGTGTCAGGAAGGAAAGGATAGTATGTGACCCTTCTAAAAAGGGTCTCTCCACTGCTCTCTACCAAATGGAAATGGTTTCAGCACAGTAGGTCCTCCCCAAGAGCAATGTGACCAATTGGTGCACGTGTAAAAAACTTTGTCACTCATTTTTTCGCTTCTTACAGGAATAATTGTTTTCTTTCACATCTAAATGTCACTCAGTTGAGAACCTTTCGCCCAACTCTTACTGGGCCACCCTAACCATTTCACCAGTAGCCACTTTTTTCTCCCCTTTCTTCTCTCATTTAGAACTTTTTTTAAAATCCTGTAAATCCTGTCCTGTTTGGGGTTAATTTTTTGTACTTTTTCAGGGTAAAAAGAGCCAGAAATTTTCTCACCCCCATAATCTTTTAATCGGCATATAGTTCTCTATTCCTTGGTTAAGGCTTCATCCCCTTTGAATATTTCATCAGTAAACGTTTCTTCATAACCTGTTTCAACAGCTCCTTTGCTTTCAGATGGTTGCATTCTGTCGTCTTTTCTAAAAGGGGTACCAATCTTCTTTATTTTAAAACTCTCTTCAAAAAACATTTTTCATACCTTCAGAGAATTTGAGGGATTAACGTCAGCAGGTCTGATACATATAATTCTGTGAAAGTTTTAGTTGTAACTGTTTATAAACTCTGGTAACACGTCAACGTAGTGAAACGTGTTGTGGGTTGTAAAATATCTCCACATCTTAGATTTTAAAGTTATGTTAAACGGCTATACAACCCCTGCTTTAACTTCAGTATTAGTAACAAAATGTTGAACATTATGTTGCTTTAGCAGTTTACTTAAAATTCTTTCCCCCATTTGCTTTGTAATTTTTGAGGCATGAGACCTTCGCTGAAAATAGTTTTAAAGGTTTTGGATACTTCACCTCCCATATTGTCTTTTAGGAGTAGGACCTAAGCATGTTTAAATATAATGTCTATCGCTGTTAGGATATACTTAAAACCACTGTTGTGTGGGGAGACCTGCTGCATATCCACCAAATCTTCCTGCCATTGTGCATCCACATCTGAAACAACGGTCTTGTTTCTTTTGACACGTGTTCGCACCAGTTTGTGTAAAGTGTAAGTATCCTGGTCTGAAAGCCAAGATGTTCCCTGTCTTCTATGCAAAGTTTTACTAGGTTTTTTGGCCGCTTGAAAAAGAGGGCTCACCCTCTGTAGCTTCCAACTGTCCCGGGGGCATAATATATTTTCTTTAACTGAGCCTCCTGTGTAGATATGACAGTTATAATCTCTTTTACTAACACGAGTATAGAGAAGATGTTCATAGTGACAAAACAAAAACAAGTTTTATAGTCACATGGTTTAACACGCTCTACAGCAGCTTGTGGAAAAAGAGTGCTGTGACCCATGACAATTACAAGGTCTAAGCTGGTACATTCTTCCATTTTGTTTTTATCTGGGGTCTCCTCTGTGAACTCTGCGTCTCAGACATGAGCCAAAACAACTGATGCATGATAGATTCAGCCCTACTGCACTACCGTTGTGTAGGTTTTTAGAGGTCTCTAGAAAAGTGTTGTCATCAGTGATCTTCCTGAAAACATCATCCTAGCCACTGTGGATGTAGAAGCCCTCTACACCAACATTCCACACAAAGATGGACTACAAGCTGTCAGGAACAGTATCCCCGATAATGTCATGGCAAACCTGGTGGCTGAACATTGTGACTTTGTCCTCGCCCATAACTATTTCACATTTGGGGACGATGTATACCTTTAAATCAGCGGCACTGCTATAGGTACCCACGTGGCCCCACAGTATGCCAACATTTTTATGGTTGACTTAGAACAGCACTTCCTCAGCTCTCGTCCTCTAATGCCCCTACTCTACTTGCGCTACACTGATGACATCTTCATCATCTGGATCCATGGAAAAGAAGCCCTGGAGGAAATCCACCATAATTTCAACAATTTCTATCCCACCATCAATCTCAGCCTGGACCAGTCCACATAAGAGATCCACTTCCTGGACACTACAGTGCTAATAAGCGATGGTAACATAACCACCACCCTATACCAGAAACCTACTGACCACTATACTTACCTACATGCCTCCAGCTTTCATCCAGATCACACCACACAATCCATTGTCTACAGCCAAGCTCTACGATACAACCGCATTTGCTCCAACCCCTCAGACAGAGACAAACACCTACAAGATCTCTATCAAGCATTCTTACAACTACAATACCCACTGCTGAAGTGAAGAAACAGATTGACAGAGCCAGAAGACACCTACTACAGGACAGGCCCAACAAAGAAAACAACAGAACGCCACTAGCCATCACCTGCAGCCCCCAACTAAAACCTCTCCAACGTATCATCAAGGATCTACAGCCTATCCTGAAGGACGACCCATCACTCTCACAGATCTTGGGAGACAGGCCAGTCCTTGCTTATAGACAGCCCCCCAACCTGAAGCAAATACTCACCAGCAACCACACTCCACACAACAGAACCACTAACCCAGGAACCTATCCTTGCAACAAAGCCCGTTGCCAACTGTGTCCACAGATCTATTCAGGGGACACCATCATAGGGCCTAATCACATCAGCCACACTATCAGAGGCTCATTCACCTGCACATCTACCAATGTGATATATGCCATCATGTGCCAGCAATCCCCTCTGCCATGTACATTGGCCAAACTGGACAGTCTCTACGTAAAAGAATAAATGGACACAAGTCAGACATCAAGAATTATAACATTCAAAAAGCAGTTGGAGAACACTTCAATCTCTTTGGTCACTCGATTACAGACCAAAAGTCATAATTCTTCAACAAAAAAACTTCAGAAACAGACTCCAACGAGAGACTGCTGAATTGGAATTAATTTGCAAACTGGACACCATTACCTTAGGCTTGAATAAAGAGTGGGAGTGGATGTGTCATTACACAAAGTAAAACTATTTCCTCATGTTTATTCCCCGCCCCCCTCCACTGTTCCTCACACGTTCTTATCAACTGCTGGAAATGGCCCACCTTGATTATCACTACAAAAGAGGGTTTGTTTGTTTGTTTTCCCTCCTCTCTCCTGCTGGTAATAGCTCACCTTGCCTGATCACTCTCGTTACAGTGTGTATGGTAATACCCATTGTTTCATGTTCTCTGTATATAAAATCTCCCCACTGTATTTTCCACTACATGCATCCGATGAAGTGAGCTGTAGCTCACGAAAGCTTACGCTCAAATAAATTTGTTAGTCTCTAAGGTGCCACAAGTACTCCTTCTCTTGAAGTTGTTGAGAGATTTTCAGAAAAGAAACAGCTGTAAATCTCCTGTTTAGATTTACACAACCCCAGGGCAGTTCCTACCCCATTACAACTACCTTGACCTCTGCTTTTTATAGTCTATTTACCTGAGCTATTCCAAGGAGCCTTCCTCCATGGGTTCAGTTGTTGGGTGGGCATCTTACTGATCACGCTGACTCATAATTTCATAGGTCTTGCTGTCAGGTTCTGGTGTGTCCAGGAATAGCTGGGACAAAGGGTACAATCATCCTTTGGCACCACAGTTACAAGTTGTGGTGTGGTTGGGACATAGCAGGACAGCCTGAGGCAGCTTACTGGGACTTAGATCTAACCTGCAATACAAGTGTTATAAGGGGGCCACCATGTTGCAATTGAGTGTTATATTGGTACCATAGACAGACCCTCTATTAAAGGTGGACGAAAGGAATATATAGGAATTGAAATTAAAAGCACGAAGTGGGAGCCCTGTTGTTATCTGGTTGTATTTCATCCCAGACAGAACTCTCACTGATTGATGTGCGTACTTCAGAATGAAGGGGATTAGAATTTTTTTTAAAAAAAAATTCAAATACTTGTGAGGTTAAAAAAAATATGATTATACCTTTGGTAGAAAAGTAGGGAACCTAGAATAAAAGTGAAAAGTTAGGATGCATCTATAAAGATTTGAAAGATGGACCAATCAGTATTTTTTATTTGCAAATATATTGTCTTTCATGTGGGTTTTTTTTGTGCTGATAATGGGGGCGGGAGGGGTTGTTCTCTTTCTAAGGCAATAGAGGATGTATTTCAAATGCACATTAGAAGTAGAAACCATGACCTTGATGAGGTGAGCAAAAAATATTATTAAATACTCTGTCACCTAGAGCAGGAGAAATATTTTAATATCAGTGCGCAACAATTTATACCATTCTGACTCCTACGCAATTTAAAATGAAAAGAGGTGAGGGGGCAGGGAGAGAAGAAACCCTGTTCCGACAAAAGGCAACAGCTACAGGATATGTTATAGCTAGAGCTAGCAAAACAAAATTTTTCCTGTATGCTTGTATGTACATTTCTATTGTGGCTTCCCAAAAGCTTTTAATAAAGTACTTAATGTTCAGATTAGTTTAAATTGCACAGGGCCTCTGTGCAAGTGTTTGTCTCTACAGATTTCTGCTCTTTCTGCCATTGCTGTAGCAGACAAAGCAAGGGAGGATTTGTACCCCAATGTTTTGAAAGTGGGTCGATAGAAGGATGAACTTCAAAGCTCAGCAACAAACTTTGAAGTTCCCTCAGCTTCAAAACCCATTCCTTGCAGCATGTTGTGGACCAAAGTGCAGGCTGAGTGAAGCCAAATAAATACTGCAAAGCATCATGAACATTAATTTAGACAAGAACTGCAAATCTGCCTGAATCCTATTGGTGACCCCTTTTGTTTTCACTCCCTGGGTATTCATCTAAGCAAATGTTCATTTGCAGAAAACTCTAAAAGAGCTATGACTGTGCATCCATGCTGCACATGTTTGGCAGCCATTTTGAAGGTTTTAGGAGTCATCCAGTCAGATAGCAGTCAGCATGTGTAAAGTCTGTGGGACTGGAACAATCTTTTTGTTCTATATTTATACAGCATCTAGCAAAATGGGGTTCTGACCCATGGCTGGGGCTCCCAGGCACCAATAACACACCATCTAGCTCTTCTTTAGTGCTCTTCATCGGTAGAGCTCCAGGTGCTTTATCAAGGAGGTAAGGATCAATCCCCTATTTTACAGATGGGGAAACTGAGGCACAGAAGGGGTGATGTAACTTACTGAAGGCCACTGAGGAGGCCAGTGGCCAAGTCAAGAATAGAACCCCGGTCTCCTACATCGCACTCCAGTGGACTGGCCACATTATGCCATTCAAATAAATAATAGGACTGGCAACCAGTCACTGCAAATAGCAAATTACTAAGAGAAAACATTTTAAGCAAAAGCCCTGACAAAGAGTTTGTGAGCAACCCATATGCAGCAATACACTCACACAAATAATGTCAAATAATGAGATAATCTGAAAAGATTGAAGCCTCCTTATGGATAACACAAACAGAAAGAGGGGTTTAAAGTAATACATTGTTCTCTGGAAATGGTTTGTCCAGCTCTAGGACTGACCCATACTGGATTGTAAAGTTAGTTGATAACCACTTAGGGGTATGAAAAAGAGGAGGAAGAATGGTCCAGTGGTTAGAGCACTGGCCTAGGATTTGGGAGACTGGGTTCAGGTCTCTCCTGTGACACAGACTGCCTGTGTGAACTTTGGCAAGTCACTTAGAATGGGATCCATGAAGAGACTGAGGCATTGCAATGCTGAGCCTGGCAGTGCCTAACTTTTAGACACCTAGAAAAATCACAGGAACCAACACTGTGACCCACAAATACCAGTGGTTCTCAACCAGGAAGGATAAAACTGGGGCTGGGGGTCTCATGGCGTATGTGGTCCAGGACCCCCCAAAACACCTGGATCCTTAAAGTGGTGAACGTCACATTTAGAAAAAAGTAGCTGTCATTTGCTTCTCTTGCACTAGAGTGTGGTACTTACCTTTATGGAAATCAAAGTTCTGGGTCCTTCTCATTGGCGGTACTGCTGACTGCTGCACACTGGCATCAGTGGTTTTTTGTTTGTGCATATATCTGATCCAGGAGATCCATGTCGCTCACGTTACGCCACTGAAACATCTGTGTTAGAAACTTTCTCACAGACGTTAAATATTTTAGTATTCAATTCTCTGCCCCTGGAAGAAACAGCTTTCCAATGAGACTCAAAGGCAATGAAAAGGGAGAATGTTAAAGAGACCGCATTCCCCTAAGCCCATCTTCTCTAACCTGTGTCCTCTGCGCTTGCATTAGTGGTCAGAATGCCCAAGAACTAAATGATTAGCAGCGTCAGACTGGCTAACTGCTGTATCTTTCCATCATTGCTATGTTATTATTTGCATTCTGGTAGCATCTAGAGGTTGCCAGTCAATGAATAGGGCCCTCTTGTGCTAAGCACAAAGTACTAAAATATGACTTGGTGGGATAACTCACATGACTGGAGTACTGTCATGGATGGTTATAAACTGTTCAGGAAGGACAGGCAGGGCAGAAAAGGTGGGGGAGTAGCACTGTATGTAAGGGAGCAGTATGACTGCTCAGAGCTCCGGTACAAAACTGTAGAAAAACCTGAGTGTCTCTGGATTAAGTTTAGAAGTGTGTGCAACAAGAGTGATGTAGTGGTGGGAGTCTGCTATGGACCACCGGACCAAGGGGATGAGGTAGATGAGGCTTTCTTCCGGCAGCTCACGGAACCTACTAGATCGCATGCCCTGATTCTCATGGGTGACTTTAATTTTCCTGATATCTGCTGGGAGAGCAATACAGCGGTGCATAGACAATCCAGGAAGTTTTTGGAAAGCGTAGGGGACAATTTCCTGGCGCAAGTGCTAGAGGAGCCAACTAGGGGGGGCGCTTTTCTTGACCTGCTGCTCACAAACCGGGTAGAATTAGTGGGGGAAGCAAAAGTGGATGGGAATCTGGGAGGCAGTGACCATGAGTTGGTTGAGTTCAGGATCCTGACACAGGGAAGAAAGGTAAGCAGCAGGATACGGACCCTGGACTTCAGGAAAGCAGACTTCGACTCCCTCAGGGAACGGATGGCCAGGATCCCCTGGGGGACTAACTTGAAGGGGAAAGGAGTCCAGGAGAGCTGGCTGTATTTCAAGGAATCCCTGTTGAGGTTACAGGGACAAACCATCCCAATGAGTCGAAAGAATAGTAAATATGGCAGGCGACCAGCTTGGCTTAATGGTGAAATCCTAGCAGATCTTAAACATAAAAAAGAAGCTTACAAGAAGTGTAAGGTTGGACATATGACCAGGGAAGAGTATAAAAATATTGCTCGGGCATGTAGGAATGATATCAGGAGGGCCAAATCGCATCTGGAGCTGCAGCTAGCAAGAGATGTCAAGAGTAACAAGAAGGGTTTCTTCAGGTATGTTGGCAACAAGAAGAAAGCCAAGGAAAGTGTGGGCCCCTTACTGAATGAGGGAGGCAACCTAGTGACAGAGGATGTGGAAAAAGCTAATGTACTCAATGCTTTTTTTGCCTCTGTCTTCACTAACAAGGTCAGCTCCCAGACTGCTGCGCTGGGCATCACAAAATGGGGAAGAGATGGCCAGCCCTCTGTGGAGATAGAGGTGGTTAGTGACTATTTAGAAAAGCTGGACGTGCACAAGTCCATGGGGCCGGACGAGTTGCATCCGAGAGTGCTGAAGGAATTGGTGGCTGTGATTGCAGAGCCATTGGCCATTATCTTTGAAAACTCGTGGCGAACCGGGGAAGTCCCGGATGACTGGAAAAAGGCTAATGTAGTGCCAATCTTTAAAAAAGGGAAGAAGGAGGATCCTGGGAACTACAGGCCAGTCAGCCTCACCACAGTCCCCGGAAAAATCATGGAGCAGGTCCTCAAAGAATCAATCCTGATGCACTTGCATGAGAGGAAAGTGATCAGGAACAGCCAGCATGGATTCACCAAGGGAAGGTCTTGCCTGACTAATCTAATCGCCTTTTATGATGAGATTACTGGTTCTGTGGATGAAGGGAAAGCAGTGGATGTATTGTTTCTTGACTTTAGCAAAGCTTTTGACACGGTCTCCCACAGTATTCTTGTCAGCAAGTTAAGGAAGTATGGGCTGGATGAATGTACTATAAGGTGGGTAGAAAGCTGGCTAGATTGTCGGGCTCAACGGGTAACAATCAATGGCTCCATGTCTAGTTGGCAGCCGGTATCAAGTGGAGTGCCCCAAGGGTCGGTCCTGGGGCCGGTTTTGTTCAATATCTTCATAAATGATCTGGAGGATGGTGTGGATTGCACTCTCAGCAAATTTGCGGATGATACTAAACTGGGAGGAGTGGTAGATACGCTGGAGGGGAGGGATAGGATACAGAAGGACCTAGACAAATGGGAGGATTGGGCCAAAAGAAATCTGATGAGGCTCAATAAGGATAAGTGCAGGGTCCTGCACTTAGGATGGAAGAATCCAATGCACCGCTACAGACTAGGGACCGAATGGCTAGGCAGCAGTTCTGCGGAAAAGGACCTAGGGGTGACAGTGGACAAGAAGCTGGATATGAGTCAGCAGTGTGCCCTTGTTGCCAAGAAGGCCAATGGCATTTTGGGATGTATAAGTAGGGGCATAGCGAGCAGATCGAGGGACATGATCGTTCCCCTCTATTCAACATTGGTGAGGCCTCATCTGGAGTACTGTGTCCAGTTTTGGGCCCCACACTACAAGAAGGATGTGGATAAATTGGAGAGAGTCCAGCGAAGGGCAGCAAAAATGATTAGGGGTCTAGAACACATGACTTATGAGGAGAGGGTGAGGGAGCTGGGATTGTTTAGCCTGCAGAAGAGAAGAATGAGGGGGGATTTGATAGCTGCTTTCAACTACCTGAAAGGGGGTTCCAAAGAGGATGGCTCTAGACTGTTCTCAATGGTAGCAGATGACAGAACGAGGAGTAATGGTCTCAAGTTGCAGTGGGGGAGGTTTAGATTGGATATTAGGAAAAACTTTTTCACTAAGAGGGTGGTGAAACACTGGAACGCGTTACCTAGGGAGGTGGTAGAATCTCCTTCCTTAGAGGTTTTTAAGGTCAGGCTTGACAAAGCCCTGGCTGGGATGATTTAACTGGGAATTGGTCCTGCTTCGAGCAGGGGGTTGGACTAGATGACCTTCAGGGGTCCCTTCCAACCCTGATATTCTATGATTCTATGACAGGGTATTCATACAGCTCACTGCATGGGGTTCCCTTGGGTGAGAAATTTAAAAATTGAGTTTCTCTTCTGACTGGACAACTAAGACTTCATGGGTCCTTTCACAGGAGAAAAGATTAGTCACTATAACCTTGACCAACATTCTATACCCTCAAAGCCCCTTATAGTTCAGTGTGTAGTGTGCCCTTTTGAGTATGACTTTGTGTATTTATGTACTGTGCGTTGGCATCTTTTCAGATGAAAGGAAGAGACACGTATAAATTAATAGTATTTATTATTGATGCACCAGGCATTCATTCTTCAGAAATACGGTGCATGTTATAAGAATATATATAAATAACAGAGCTAATCTGAATATCACACAAACAAACAATAATGACTAAGACCTTAATACATGGAATTTCCTAGGGTTTAATGATCAACTGGAGTTAATGACGCAAGGTTTAGGGTATTGCTGCTTAAAACTCACACTGCTGCAATAGATTCAAGTAGAATCAGTTTTTGAGGAATTGGCATGCAATGTCCTTTAAAACTGTAGGGCTGTCTTTGCTTACTTGTTTCCATAGTGTTGGAGTGCTGCCTGGTGTACTCTCTTAAACAGTGGGTTATGTGGGAGTTAAACCATGTGCCTTGCATGAAGATTAAATAGCAATCTAGATAATTACAAAGTAATTGGAATGCAAAACGTAATTTTGTGTCTTTTGAAGTGCTTCAATTCAGCTAGAATGGGTGTTTTTGGTAGCAGTTTAGACATTAGTCTGAGTGACAGTCAGTAGGCAGGGAAAAGGCTATTGAAGAACAATCAAAGCTGAAGTTAGTGAATTCTAGGTTAATTTCATAGACAAAGGAACTTTCTGAAGTGATGCATTAAATTGAAAGGATCTGTAATTTAGTCCTGACTAGACAATGCCGAGTGTATATTGCTTAAGGTCTAATCCTACAAGATCCTGAATGCCATATGTTGAGATACTGTGCACCGTCAACTCCAGTGGGAACTGGAGGGGGCTTTATTCCTCTCTGGAGGCACTCAGCACTTCTAAGGATAGGGTCCTTAAATGGTAGTGGATTTTTTTTTATTGTATCCCACTGCACTGTATTTGTTACCCAAGAATTTACTGTACTGTCCCCAGACTAAGAAGTTGAGGTCTGGGCATATTCCTGTCAAAATTATTAACTAACTAGAGTGAATTCAGAAAAGAACAACAAAAATTATTAGAGCAGAGGAGGAATTGATTTATAAGGAAGAGTTTTTAAAATGTCAGGTATAACTGAGGTTGGCTAAGCAGTATTTGCTGGGGAACAGCAAGATCATCTAGACGAGTTTGAAAAGTGTAAACACCAAGGAGGGAGAGGTATCATATAAAAGGGTATAAATAAGGCTTAGATTAAATAAATGAGAAATGTACTCTTTTTGTCAGAAACTTGCTGACACAGATAAGATTGGAGAATAGTTTCGCTTACCCTCCATCCCCACACAAGGGAGGTGATGGAAGCCCACTTACTTTGAGACTTTAATGCATAGTCCCCATCATCTCTTTAGAGAAGAATCCTGCATTGGCAGTGCCTTGATGATCTAGATCTTCTCCACTTTCAGTTTCTATTTGTCTTTAAAACAAAGCATTTGTTTTCACTTAACATCTTTTTAGACACACAACCCTTTCCAGAGGATGTCTGCAAGCCCAGTTGGACTTCTAGGCAACTAGTCATTTGACTAGTAGGGTGGTTACTTCTTTAAGCTACAAGGCTGGTCAGCTCCTCCCATACACATACTCTCCAAAGTCAGTGTGGATCTCTCTATTCCTGATGGCAGCTGAATGTACAGCACAATGCCTCAGACCTAAACATAGAAACAGCACCTACTATGGACCCTTGCTATGTGTGCATCACCAGGGAGCTAAGGTGAATTGGGTGGCCTTGCCCATTGTTCTTTTAACTTGCCTCTGCTGAGCCTCATATGCCACCCAATTTGGCTTGAAGCTCTTCCTCTTATTTACTAGGTGTGATAGGGCATCCACCCCACAGTAGCATGCAGGAGGAGCTGCAAGGAACAGCCAATCTGGGCACAGCAGGCCCATATAAGAAGAGCTGCAGGGCAGGGCAAGATCAGCTACTCCCTGGTGCTCACGGAGGAAGAACTGGGTGCCTGGCAGGCAGAAGGAAGCTATCACCCTGGACAGAGCAGTGCTGCTAGCAAGGATCAGGGGAGATAGAGAACAGCTCCTGACTGGTTGCTGGGTTTTGCAGGCTGAGGCAAGGGTGAAGAAGGTGCTGGGCCACAGGGAAGTGGCTGGACAATTGGCTGCAGTCACCACTGTGGAAATGGCGGGACAGTTGGACTGCAACCCTTGCCCTTGGAATGGGGTAGCACAGTTCATAACATGGCTGGAGGACTGTGTTATGAAGATAATGCTGTAGTCCTTGGAGTAATGTGGGCTCTGAGAGCAGAAGCGATGGCAGGTGAGGAACCACCAGGAGTGGGCATACTGATCTGCGAAGCTAATCCCCAATACAACTGCAGCAGCCACCAGTGTGGTGAGTGGAGCCATATTACATGAGGAAACAAGCATCTGCAGCAACAGTAGCCTCCTCCCAACCTCTGGAGAAGAGGCAAGATAGAGCAGAATCATAGCCAAGTTAGGGAAGGAGATTATGTGCTTTAGTGGATGATAGGGGAGATGAGAGTTTGAACAGATAGGTTAGAAAAGAAAGAGGAGAATGGGAAAGCTGGGAGGGAGGGAAAGTGTGTAGAATGACACAGGGAACAATACACTACAAGGTATCCTGGGAAGGAAAGTGAAAGAAGGACAAACACTGGAGCCACAGGAAGTTAAAATATTTAAGAAGTGTTAAAATAAAACACCCACAAATAGTGCCATAGTGGCTGATTTATATAGACTATGTATTTATCAGTGGCAAGTGGAGGCACAAAAGGAAGTACTCTGTCTGATGGAGTTCAGTCCCTTCACTAGTCTCCACCCTGACACCGCTTTCATCCCAGGCTCAGCCAAATACTTCAGAGGAGCAATTTTGTTTGCCTTTGGAATTAATGTTCTTGCATGATAATTACAATTATGAGGAGCACATAATTCCAAACTATTTGCACCTCTCCAGCCCTGGAAGTTCATAGATGTTTCCTTGGGCTTTATGACAGCCTTTTATCTTTAACATTAAGGAATTCAGGAGTTTTCTGACAGCTTTTTATGGAGAGACATTGTCCCTATTTACTGCAGTAAGGGTCATCGTGATTGGAAATTACTGCCTTAAGGGCTGCTTACCTTTTCCCCCCCCCCGATCAAAAATTAAATTTGGGAGTCCATTAACCCTTAGAAGTACATTAGCGATACAGAAGATCATTCTCAAAATCTGTTCCATGCTCAGATTCAATTCAAGAAGCCATAACATCCATGGGAAATTTTCTTTAAAAAAAACGTATCTTCTCATGTTAGGAGCCAAAAAGAGGGCTTCTAGGAATTCAACAAGCTGGAAAATGTCAGTCTTAGCCCTAAGCTAGCTGCTGCAATATGTTTGTAAGTACAGCATACCATTTTGTGAAATGGCTGGTAAATAACAGCAGCTGTTGGGGGGGGCAGGGCGGCTCTGGTGGCTCTTCTTCTGCAAAACAGCTCATTCCAAGTAACTCCTTTCCTGGAAATTTGTCATAGAAACCAAAAGATAAATAGATTTAGAAGACAGTGTAGCAATATCTGACATTTATGGAATGCCTTTAATTTCAGCTGATCCTGAAGTGCTCTCTCAACCAAGGGTAGCCAGACACCACTCCAACTAGCCTGGGGGTGAAGCACAGCAGCTGTTAAACAGCACTTAGCAATGTTACTAAACATTTTAGGCTAGGAAGTGAAGAATATTATAGGCAGCTGAATGCCTCACCTAGTTGATAGTGTAGGGAGCCATTTAACTAGGCAGAAAGTAATTACTAGATCTGGAATTTGTGTAGGATATTCAACGTCCTGCAGAAAGCACTATGGGATTTTAATAGTCATAAGTGGTCAGGACCATAGTTTTAGTACCTTATATCCAAAAGATGGTCCAGCTAGAATCACAGTGCTAACACTATGCTGGCTCATTGCTTCAGTACTGAAGCAGAAAAAAGAATGCCTGTATTGAATCCCTCAATACTGTCTCCTAGGGTTCTCTGGTTTTCCCCTATCCCAGTACTAACCCCTCCCTTGCTTAGCTTGGCAGAGCTAACGGGATCACAATATAAGAAAGTATAGTTGCTGGCCAGCATAACTTGAAATATGTGAAAGCATTAATTACCAGCTTAATCATCAAAACTTATAAGCATTTACAACAAACATTTTCAGCATCATGTACTGGTATTGTTTAAATCCAAGGTAACAACAACTTGGTTTTCTTATATGCTGTAACTGGATGTGGCATTCGGAGGTATTTTAAAGACAGATAACAGTAAATATCAAAATATTCCTGCTGTGAAACTAAAACAGTGTCCAACTGTTGATCTGTTGCAGTTTGTATCCTCACCAGATAGAATTCTGTACAGTTTTTTGACTTGCAGAAAATTCTCCCAGTGAGCCAGTAAATGGAACTCTTCTCTTGGAGTCAATATAGAAGCAATGGCCCCAGCATGGTACTTTTCTGCTGGAGGTTCCATCTTCATGATGAGACTTAAAAACAGGGATCTTATGCCCATTAATGATACCATGGTACTTCTCTGTAAGAGCAGGAGCATTATCCTTGCTGTCCTAGCCAAATTCTAGCTTGAGTGATTATGTTTTGCTTATTTATATTCTCTTTGAGGTTTTGTATGGATACACTGTTCTTCACTGCCTGCCCTGACCTAGGGTAGAGCACTGCTATATACTGTTAAACTTGCCTCATTTCATGCATTTTGATGGTGGACATAGTGATCCCTCTGTGCCATTCAGTTACTATTGCAGTCAGTTTTCCTATTGACTTCAGTGGGATCAGGCCCTGTGGGCCCAATCCTGCAACCCTTCTCTCCAGATGAGTTCATGCAAGTAGTGTCCTGCAAGTTGACTAAAGGTTGTAGGATCAGACTTTACATTTGCAGAGCACTTTCTGATTCTCTGGAATCTGTCACTCTTATGTATGTAAAATAGCACTGATCAGCTTGGTATGTGAATGCCTGTGTGATGAAAGGTTTCAGAGTAACAGCCGTGTTAGTCTGTATTCGCAAAAAGAAAAGGAGTACTTGTGGCACCTTAGAGACTAACCAATTTATTTGAGCATGAGCTTTCGTGAGCTACAGCTCACTTCATCGGATGAAAGGCACTATTTAAATATAGAATAGTGCTATGAGTAGGGCTCCTTACTAGTCTGTAAGAATAACCTATTGGTGGGTCCACTTACTGCAAGGAATCTAACCTTCTGTTGACACACCTTCAAATCAATCTTTTCTCTTGCTCACCTATTATGCTGGATCATAGATGCATTTAGCACATATCCCATAACTTGTAAGGTTGCAGTGGACGAAAGTTGGTCACAGGATAGCACAGAAAAATCTGATCTACACTAGAGAATTTTGGAATTGCAAACATCTGCCATGCTTGGTAAGAAACCATGTGTCTGTGCACACCAAAAAAACAACGCTTGCAGTGGTTCACAAGCACTGCCAGCAGTTACAATTACACCTCTTTAAAAGAATTCTTGCTGCTAGCCATGTTGCCGTTCTAGTGTAGATAGAAAGCACATTGGTGCTGATAGACTGTTAAAATTGTTTCCCCCGGAACAATCACAGAATGTCCAGCAATTCTTTCATCAACATGCTGTGGTTATTCTCTGGTTAGAAAATGCCATGAGGATAGTCTTCTGCCACAAGTAGTTACATTTCGCTTACTTAAACTCACTCTGCAGTTTCAACTTGATACGGTAGAACTTTTCACTTCCCACGCCACACTATTCTATACTGCTGCTATACTCTGTTAAATGGCTATTATATTTCACCCCAGCACTAGCTGCATTTTGTTGCTGATTGAAGTGAACCTGGGCTATGTAGTCTGAATAGTGGGGTGCAAATCTCTTTGGGAGGCCTGTAGATGAAAGGTGCTGAATAAAAAGAAAGATATCCAGTCACTGAGTCTCCTTTTAATGAGCTAAAAGATATAAATGAATGAGATGGTGAGGGCAAAAATAGTATGTACACTGATTGAAACCTTATTCCAGTTTGCTTTTCTAAAGCCAATTGAGTACAGAGAGAAATTAGCATAGAAGGCATATTTTAAAGTAATGATGTACTGCCAAAAATCAGATGTTAACACGGCTTTCAAATAATTTGGGGGGTGGGGAGGAAAGAATGAATAGGAGTGCTGAATGATGTACTTTTCATCATCCAGCAGTGTGAGTAAGATGTTTGACCGGGAACTGCTGTACAATACTGGCTGCTGAATTGGTGAGTTTGTAGAAATCTCTCCAGTGTCCTAAAGACAAAATAAGAATTTTGTGAACTCCCTCTGCTTGCTAAGAGTAACCGAGCAACAGGGCCAGCTTGGATAGAGGACAGGAGAATAGCATTCCCAGCAAATTCGTAGAATATACTAGATGCAACAGCTATAACTGCAGTGACAGAAAATGGTCTATTAGTTCCTAGGCAGGTTGTAATCAAATCGTTTCCACTCACAGTAAAAGATGTGTGCTCGGAAACAAAATGGAAGGAAATGCCCAATGACATTTCGCAGTTGCAGCATCTTTCATTTTAGCAGCTCAAAGCTTCATACAAGTTGAGCTTCACTCCACCCTCCGAGACAGGAGAGTACTGGTATCAATCTCAGCTGTAGCACAGGATCAACAGGCATAGTACTTGCCAGATGTTTATGCAGTCCGTCTCAGAGTGCTGCCACCCAGAATTCAGCTTACCCAAATATGAAGGAGCCGACCCGAGGCCACATTTACAGAGGCTCTCGCAGCCATACTAAGGACATAATCTCATTCTAGTCAATTCAGTTGCCTTTCTATTTTTATGTGACTTTAGGAACTGAAAATAATGGTTTTAATACAAGGCACCAGCCAGCTGCTGTGTAAGCTTCTCAGACTGTTCTAGCAGTACACCTCCATCTTGACTTGCAGTTTCAGTTTTGGTCCCCCTATGCACAGATGGCCAATCATGTCCAATTGAAGTGAGAAACTTATTTCTCCCAATTCCCTAGTTCAGCAGTTATGAAAAGTGAGTATATTAAACCCTCTCATCCCCAGCAAATCATAAGGAGGATGTGATTGCAGAGCCATTGGCCATTATCTTTGAAAACTCATGGCGATCGGGGGAGGTGCCAGATGACTGGAAAAAGGCTAATTTAGTGCCCATCTTTAAAAAAGGGAAGGAGGAGGATCCGGGGAACTACAGGCCGGTCAGCCTCACCTCAGTCCCTGGAAAAATCATGGAGCAGGTCCTCAAGGAATCAATTCTGAAGCACTTAGAGGAGAGGAAAGTGATCAGGAACAGTCAGCATGGATTCACCAAGGGCAAGTCATGCCTGACTAATCTAATTGCCTTCTATGACGAGATATCTGGCTCTGTGGAAGAGAGGAAAGCCGTGGACTTGTTATTCCTTGACTTTAGCAAAGCTTTTGGCATGGTCTCCCACAGTATTCTTGCCAGCAAGTTAAAGAAGTATGGGCTGGATGAATGGACTATAAGGTGGATAGAAAGCTGTCTAGATTGTCGGGCTCAACGGGTAGTGATCAATGGCTCCATGTCTAGTTGGCAGCCGGTATCAAGCGGAGTGCCCCACGGGTCGGTCCTCGGGCCGGTATTGTTCAATATCTTCATTAATGATCTGGAGGATGGCGTGGATTGCACCCTCAGCAAGTTTGCAGATGACACTAAACTGGGAGGAGAGGTAGATACGCTGGCGAGTAGGGATAGGATACAGAGCGACCTAGACAAATTGGAGGTTTGGGCCAAAAGAAATATGATGAGGTTCAACAAGGACAAGTGCAGAGTCCTGCACTTAGGACGGAAGAATCTCATGCACTGCTACAGACTTGGGACCAAATGGCAAGAGAGCAGTTCTGCAGAAAAGGACCTAGGGGCTATAGTGGACGAAGCTGAATATGAGTCAACAGTATGCTCTTGTTGCCAAGAAGGCCAATGGTATTTTGGGCTGTATAAGTAGGGGCATTGCCAGCAGATCGAGGGACGTGATCATTCCCCTCTATTTGACATTGGTGAGGTCTCATCTAGAGTAGCGTCCCCAGTTTTGGGCCCCACGCTATAAGAAGGATGTGAAAAAATTGGAAAGTGTCCAGCGGAGGGCAACAAAAATGATTAGGGGACTGGAATACATGACCTATGAGGAGAAGCTGAGGGAACCGGGATTGTTTAGTCTGTGGAAGAGAAGAATGAGCGGGGATTTGATGCTGCTTTCAATTACCTAAAAGGAGGGTTCCAAAGAGGATGGATCTAGACTGTTCTCAGTGATAGCAGTTGACAGAATGAGGAGTAATGGTCTCAAGTTGCAGTGCGGGATGTTTAGGTTAGATATTAGGAAAAACTAACTTTTTCACTAGAAGGGTGGTGAAGCACTGGAATGCGTTACCTAGGGAAGTGGTGGAATCTCCTTCCTTAGAGATTTTTTTAAGGTCAGGCTTGACAAAGCCCTGGCTGGGATGATTTAGTTGCGGATTGGTCCTGCTTTGAGCAGGGGTTGGACTAGATGACCTCCTGAGGTCCCTTCCAACCCTGATATTCAATGATTCTATGAACTGCTGGGGTTTTTTGTGAAGAAATCCTAAATATTTTGGTTAGGTAGCTTCCCAAATACTTCAGTCCAAACACACTGGCTTAGATAAAACAACAAAACAAATGTATTGACAATAGAAAGATAGATTTTAAATTACTACAAGTAATGAGGCATCTAAATCAGAATCGGTTACAAGGAAATAAGTTAGGAATTAGTTGTGTTTTACCTTTTAACAAGCTAAGTGAATAAAAAGCAAAGATCTCTCTCTCACCACATGTTCCAGCAGTCTTACTGGGTGAACCTCTTTCAGTCAGGATCTCACCCCCAGTCCAGTGCTACTTCCTTTGTTCTTCAGGTGTGGATGATGCCAGTGGCAGAGAGCAAGGGAGAGATGATTTGAGGCATCAGCCATCTCCTCTTATAGCCCTGTCTCTTGCACAAGTATCATCTCCAGCTGATGTCTGGCCAGGAAACAAACTACTTTGTTGTCAAAATGTAGATGTTTTCCCCCATACCTCTCTTCTGCCAAAGCGTGGCCACTTACACAGGGGGTTGTTCATTTGAGCTCATTAACACCTGGCTGAGCCATGGGCTAGCCTTTTGTCTCTGGGGAACTTGTTTGTGACTGCCCTCCAGAACATGTTGGAACCTATCTTTGGTTATCTTTGAAAAGTCATAGAAGATGGGAGCGATTCCAGAAGACTGGAAAAGGGAAAATATAGCGTCCGTCTATAAAAAGGAAAGTAAGGACAACCCAGGGAATTACAGGCCAGTCAGCTTAACTTCAGTACCCAGAAAGATAATGAGGGAACTAATTTGCAGACAGCTAGAAGATAATAAGGTGATAAGCAACAGTCAGCATGGAATTGTCAAGGACAAATCATGTCAGACCAACCGAATAGCTTTCTTTGACAGGGTAACAAGCCTTGTGGATGCGGAGGAAGCAGTAGATGTGGTATATCTTCACTTTAGTAAGGCTTTTGGTACTATCTTATATGATCCTCTCATAAACAAACTAGGGAAATACAACCTAGATGGAGCTACTATAAGGTGGGTGTATACCTGGTTGGAAAACCATTCCCAGAGAGTAGTTATCAGTTCATAGTCAAGCTGGAAGGGCATATTTAATGGGGTCCCGCATGGATCAGTTCTGGGTCCAGTTCTGTTCAATATCTTCATCAATAATTTAGATAATGGCATAGAGAATTCACTTATAAAAGTATGCGGCTGATACCAAGCTGGGAGGGGTTGTGTGACAGGGTCTGCTTACCCTGCACTAGCCCAGACAGGGTTAAGCCCATATTATTGACAGTGGAAGTCCCACCTCCTCAGTGGGACTGGGCATGCTCCAAATGTTCTTGTAGTATAAAGGGAGGAAGCCCAGCTCATTCTGGGCTGGCAGCTGCAGGGGAAGGACCTATCTGGGAAGCTTCTGCAGTAGGCCAGCCACAGCCCCTGACTGCATCGGGAATCAGAGCCTCCCCAGGCCCAATTGAACTCGGGCAACTGGAGGAGTCAGAGAAGGCAGCCAGCACAGCTGTCCAGGGAGACTCCGAAGACTCATGGGAGACAAACACAGAGACCAGTAGGAAGTGACCCAAGGAGGGTGAAGGAGTGGTACTAAACAATCCCAGTTCCTTCAGCCTGTCCACATAAGTCATGTGCTCCAGCCCCCTAATCATTTTTGTTGCCCTCTGCTGGACTCTTTCCCATTTTTCCACATCCTCCTTGTAGTGTGGGGCCCAAAACTGAACACAGTACTCCAGATGAGGCCTCACCAATGCCGAATATATGGGAAAAGACAGTTACCTTTTCTGTAACTGGTGTTCTTTGTCTATTCCACAATAGGTGTGCGTGCTCGCCACATACACTGGAAGTTTTTCCCCTAGCAGTACCCCTAGTGGGGGGAGCACCCCAGCGACCCCTGGAGTGGCACCTCCATGGGAGTCTTCTCTTCTCCAGACTAAACAAACCCAATTTTTTCAATTTTTCCTCATAGGTCACGTTTTCTAGACCTTGAATCATTTTTGTTGCTCTCCTCGGCCCTTTCTCCAGTTTGTCCACTTCGTTGCCAGAGTGTGGTGTCATAACTTGCCACAGTACTCCAGTTGGGGTCTTACCAGTGCTGAATAGAGTGGTAGAATTACTTCTTGTGTTTTGCTTAATACACTCGTGCTAATATTTCTTTTTGACTTTCTCAGAAGAATTGAGGACCCTAATTGATCGCTGCTGACCAAAACTACTGATAGGTTATTTTTCAATTATATAATAAATCCAGGCCATTCATACTTTGAAAAATCAGTAGTAGCACAGTGTATTGAGAGTTACTTAGCACAAGCCTGAAAGAATAAAAACGAATACTTATTTCAGTGCAAATCAATGGAAAAAAACAATTCTGTCTCATTTGCTTCTAAAAGATGTAGGACAATGAAAACCAAAATATAGAACATGTTAATGTGGTCTGGATGATTGCCTAAGTGTCTGTAAATTAAATAAAAAGAAAAGGAGTACTTGTGGCACCTTAGAGACTAACAAATTTATTTGAGCATAAGCTTTTGTGAGCTACAGCTCACTTCATTGGATGCATTCAGTGGAAAATACAGCGGGGAGATTTATATACACAGAGAACATGAAACAATGGGTGTGACCATACACACTGTTAACGAGAGTGATCACTTAAGGTCAGCTATTAAGCAGGAGAGCGGGGGTGGGGGGGACCTTTTGCAGCGATAATCAAGTTGGGCCAAATCCGCACAGACACACCCCTGGAACCCTGACCTGGGGTTTTCTATCTGCTACCCAAGATCCATAAACCTGGAAATCCTGGATGCCCCATCATCTCAGGCATTGTCACCCGGACAGCAGGATTGTCTAGCTATGTAGACTCCCACCTCAGGCCCTATGCTACCAGCACTCCCAGCTATCTTCGAGACACCACTGACTTCCTGAGGAAACTACAATCCATCGGTGATCCTCCTGAAAACACCATCCTGGCCACTATGGATGTAGAAGCCCTCTACACCAACATTCCACACAAAGATGGACTACAAGCCGTCACGAACAGTATCCTTGATAATGTCATGGCAAACCTGGTGGCTGAACTTTGTGACTTTGTCCTCACCCATAACTATTTCATATTTGGGGACGATGTATACCTTCAAATCAGCGGCACTGCTATGGGTACCCGCATGGCCCTCACAGTATGCCAACATTTTTATGGCTGACTTAGAACAATGCTTCCTCAACTCTCGTCCTCTAATGTCCCTACTCTACTTGCCCTACATAGATGACATCTTCATCATCTGGACCCATGGAAAAGAAGCCCTGGAGGAATTTCACCATGATTTCAACAATTTCCATCCCACCATCAACCTCAGCCTGGAGCAGTCTGCACAAGAGATCCACTTCCTGGACATTACGGTGCTCATAAGCGATGGTCACATAAACACCACCCTATACCAGAAACCTACTGACCGCTATTCCTACCTACATACCTCCAGCTTTCATCCAGACCACACCACACAATCCATTGTCTACAGCCAAGCTCTGCGATAAAACCGCATTTGCTCCAACCCCTCAGACAAACACCTACAAGATCTCTATCAAGCATTCTTACAACTACAATACCCACCTGCTGAAGTGAAGAAACAGATCGACAGAGCCAGAAGAGTTCCCAGAAGTCACCTACTACAGGAGAGGCCCAACAAAGAAAATAACAGAAAGCCACTAGCCATCACCTTCAGGCCCCAACTAAAACCTCTTCAACGCATCATCAAGGATCTACAACCTATCCTGAAGGACGACCCATCACTCTCACAGATCTTAGGAGACAGCCCCTCAACCTGAAGCAAATACTGACCAGCAACCACACACCACACAATAGAACCACTAACCCAGGAACCTATCCTGGCAACAAAGCCCGTTGCCAATTCTGTCCACAGATCTATTCAGGGGACACCATCATAGGGCCTAATCACATCAGCCACATTATCAGTGGCTCGTTCACCTGCACATCTACCAATGTGATATATGCCATCATGTGCCAGCAATGCCCCGCTGCCATGTACATTGGCCAAACTGGACAGTCTCTACGTAAAAGAATAAATGGACACAAATCAGACGTCAAGGATTATAACATTCAAAAACCCGTTGGAGAACTCTTCAATCTCTTTGGTCACTCGATTACAGACCTAAAAGTTGCAATTCTTCAACAAAAAAAACTTCAAAAACAGACTCCAACAAGAGACTGCTGAATTGGAATTAATTTACAACCTGGATACTATTAACTTAGGCTTGAATAAAGAGTGGGAGTGGATGGGTCATTACACAAAGTAAAACTATTTCCGCATGTTTATTCACCCCCACCCCCTGTTCCTCAGACATTCTTGTCAATTGCTGGAAATGGCCCACCTTGATTATCACTACAAAAGGTTTTTCCCCGCCCTGCCCTCCTGCTTAATAGCTCACCTTACCTGATCACTCTTGTTACAGTGTGTATGGTAACACCCATTGTTTCATGTTCTCTATGTATATAAATCTCCCTGCTGTATTTTCCACTGAATGCATCCGATGAAGTGAGCTGTAGCTCATGAAAGCTTATGCTCAAATAAATTTGTTAGTTTCTAAGGTGCCACAAGTACTCCTTTTCTTTTTATGAATACAGACTAACACAGCTGCTACTCTGAAACCTGTAAGTTAAATGTTTGTCTTTTCAGCAATGTTATTAGAAGCATATACATCATGTTCCACACCTACTCTAAGTGGCTCCCTTCAAGGAACTTGCAACTCTCAGAAGACAGTACGGAATATTGAAAACAGACTTTCACTAATCTGTCATTTTTCTATTTAATTTATAAAATGGGACATAGAGAGGAGAACATTGAGGGCTGCAGATTTTGCAGTAAACAGATCAGTCTCAGAAGCATTCACATAAAGATCTGAAAGCTTGAATTATGAATATAGATTGATTTGTCAGGCATTTAAAGAAGACAAAACAATGCAAATATATTTGAGGATACTGAATTGTTTTAAAGCTACCCTCTAGCTTTTCAAAGTGCTGTTCAGTTTCTGAGCACATTAGACATTGAAAAGCTTTATATATAATTGTATCATCTTTGGAACCGCAATCTTAACAGTTCCATTTTGATGCAAATCCAGGAATTTACTGTGGGTTTATAAAATCAATTTCAGTACTATCATGGTTGAGATTATATTGTAATCCACATTTTATAGAAGACAACCAAATAAATACTCATCAGCATTGCCAGAAAAAGTTTAAAAAATTGTTTTGAACTGAACTCTCCACAGAGGATTGAAAACCTTAGTATATCTTGTTTAATAAGGCTGTTGCTAGGTAGGACATGTTTTGCTTCATAGTGGTGATGGGAATTAAAGCCATTACAAGGGTCAAGTTGGCCTAAGTCCTAATGAACAGGAAGCAGCCAGGCAAAACCAGTCACAGGGGCAAATCTATAGAGAAGGGCTGTAATCTACACCAAGGGCCAATGTTTTTCTTCAGGACAGGGCACATTTACCTTAGTCGGCTAAGTTTTCATTTATAAAATGAGCACATTTGTAATTCATAATGTAAAGAAAATCCAGTTTAGTACACATGTTCTAGTTCCCTCTCTGATCTTCTTCTAAGAATTGTAGGACTACATGGAATTATATTCCAATGTACATGTCTGAATCTGCCCAGGTTTCAGATATAGATAGCAGCTCCACCTAATATGTTATTAATATTTTCTCCTTAACATGTGACACAATTGTGTGCAATCACTACCAGCAGCAGACAGAGAGAAGCAGAAAAAGCAACAAGATGGATGGTGTTAAGGCATTTCTTCCCCTTCTCAAGAAAAATTCTTACAGGACTAGTAAATTCTTGTGAAGAGCGTGATGTATAGCTAGCATTAACTACTGCAGCGGTGTACACAACAAGGCAGTCTGGTGTTCCCTTTGAATACTGGCGCTTCAAAAAGTAGCATAGGTTTGGTAAGTACGTTTAGTTCAGTTGGGAGCTATATATGTATACTGTTGGACATGAATGAACTGAGTTGCTAGGTGGACTGTAGCTGTCAAGGCAAATGTTGAGAAATCATATGTGGAGAAAGTGAATAAGGAAGAGTTATTTATTCCTTCACATAACACAAGAACCAGGGGTCACCCAATGAAATTAATAGTGCTGGACAGCATAGACATCAGTACAAGTGTTGAATGCTCTTGCAGAGCAGGGCATCAACGCAAACTATATCAAAATATTAAAGGAAGCAAATTCTGACGACACTACAGATATAACCTTATTTGATACTCCCCTTCACATCCCAGTTAAGAACGGTGTGAAACAAGGCGACATGGTTTCACCAAAACTCTTCACAGCTTGCCTTGAAATGGTAATGAGGCACATGAATTAGAAGGGTGGAATCAACATCAACGGAGAACAGTTTAACCATCTTGGATTCATGGACTATATTGTGTTGATTGCCAAAAATACTATCAAACTACAGAAAATGCTGCGAGAACTCAACACAAAAAACAGCCAAGTTGGACTGAAAATTAACCACTCCAAAACTAAATTTATGCAGTTTGATACCTTGCCAATAGCCCAAATAACAATCAAGGGAGAACAAATAGAAGAAGTAGAGAAATATGTCTATTTGGGCCAAGAAATTAACATGCGCCATGATCAGGATGGTGAACTCTCGCAAAGAAAGAAAGCATGTCGGTGCGCATTCAATTCCATCAAGGATGTCCTCAAGGAAAAATCAACAAGGCAACATGCACCAGCCTCTTCAACTCAACCGTACTGCAATGTTGTACGGCAGCAAAACACAGGCACTGACAGAGGAGCAGCAACTGTCTGTCATGGAGAAGGCGATGGAAAGAAGAATTCTGGGAATTTCAATCCACGTCCGAGTCTCCTTGAAGTGATCAGACAGCAGAGTGGAGTGCAGGATGTTGTTGTTGAGAGCAGGCATAGTAAAATGCGATGGGCTGGGCATATAGTGAGGCTCACTGACAATCGATGGACTGCAGCTGTCGCTAAGTGGTACTCACGGGAACTGAAATGATCACTTGGCCGACCTCCAAAGAGATGGGTAGATCTTATCATGAAAAGACATGGTCACACATACTGCTAATGTAATGTAATGTGTGGTTTGGTATTTAACTGCATTTCTATTAAACTTTATTTCAGACAAGTTTCTATAGAATTATTTACAGAACATTGTAGAATGATCACCTACATTGCCAACATATTGAGAAATAAAAATGGATATGTCCATTCTTTCAACATAACACTTACTGATATCTATGTCAGTAAAGCTAACAACAAGTCCTATAAAAATGATTTAGTGTTCAAAGTAGTATACAAATGCTTTTGACAAAAAATAGTGGGCATATAGTTTTCATACCTAGTCATGAAAACTATTTATCTTCCAAAGGTTATTTTGATCTGAAGTGATATAACTGCAGGTTTACTGTACCATACAGTTTTTTTCTTGTTCATTTTGATCAGGCAATGTTTGTGTGCTCAGGGAACATCTGCCTTTGTGTGTGTTAAGATTCTCCCTACAGATCCCAGCAACAGCTTTTGTGGTTTGCTTATTTATGCAAAGAGGAGATCTTGAACTAGATTCCATGGGTTCAATAGCTGTTTCCGCTTGGCACTGTTGAGTATCAGCTACCTGCAACATAAACAAAAAAAAGTCTCATGCTTTAGTGGTATGGGAGAACCTTGTTAATTACCAGCAGGAAGTGAGAGACCCATTCCAAGTGACTGAATAGCATGAATTAGCAGACACACTCTAAAAGCAAGAATCTTCAATGTTTATATTTATCACTTTTAAAATACAGCAGTGCTATACTGTGCTAAGGGGAGGAGAGGAAAACTGGGACTGGCTGAGCAGAGAGACTGGGACAAGGAGCCTTAATTCTGGCATATCCGAACTTTTGAGTGCTTTTGCGTGTAATCCATATACGCATGCACACATACCCCCCCTGCTCTAGGCATCCAGGTCTTTCAAGAAATAATCAAATATTTGTGCATTTGAGCATTAAAGTA
The DNA here is from genome assembly GCF_965140295.1 of Lepidochelys olivacea. Taxonomy (NCBI): domain Eukaryota; kingdom Metazoa; phylum Chordata; order Testudines; family Cheloniidae; genus Lepidochelys; species Lepidochelys olivacea. Next base: position 166,180,261 of record NC_140413.1, read on the forward strand.
GGAAGATTTACCTCATTTCCATTTACCAAGTTAATGAGCACTTGGCATGAGATCACAGATTTGATCATACCAACAATTTTAAGTTTACCATTATGCCCAGACCTTTGTTACGCCAAGCTTTATTCATTGTATTTACATTTATGACCTTGTCTTCAGTAGATTCATGGCAGATATACCATGGCATATCTTCAAACTCACCTGGATAAATAAATACATAATGTGGATTTCCCATGCCCTGCATATTTAGATACATTTTTAAGATCAGTTACCTTTTGTGATTTGCTGCCACCAGCTGTCAGTTTAGAGATCTCGGCAAGATTATCTGAACTGCCTTTTTGTAAACTTTGGGCACTTAGTGACAATATTTGGCTTTGGGCAGCAAGATGGGGACTGGTCCTTAGGTTTAGAGTTGTTCTACGCAAAACATAAGGACTGATTTTCTCAACAGGAATATCAGCAAACCCTGAAAAATAAACAGCTTCAATTAACCAGTTGATTAAATTACTTTATTGTTCAAATCAATTTGATCTTCCTCATTTCAAGATGGAGATGACAACAGATAATAATATAAGAAAGTAAAATGGCATTTACTCACTGAATAAAATATAATGGGGGAATTATTAGGACTATTTTGTGTTTCCAGAATTTTATATATGAACTCAGGCAAGCGTGTGGATCTCTCCAACAACTCTACTAAAAAGGCAAAAAGAGTTTTCCCCAAGAAAATGTTCCCTTTTTCCTTTAAAAGGGACACCATTGACTGAAAAATAATTTCCATCTGAAAATGATGTCTTTTCTATTGTTCTAAGTAGAGCTGGCCAGAAGGTGACAATTCTGTTTTGCGACACCTTTCGAGGTTTCAGAATTCATTTTTTTCCTGATTGGAATGAAAACAAAAGCCTTTCAAATGCTTTCACAAAATGAAATTGTATCAAAAACATCAGGTTTTCAATTTGGGGGCCTTCCTCCCTGCAAGAGTTCACTTTGCACCTCAGAAACCTTCCCAGCGAAAACTTTGTCAGAATCAATACATCTCCGTGAAACATTTAGGCTTTGACAATACAGCATATTTCAATGAAAAAACATTTAGTCAAAAATGTTTAATCAAAAATATTCCCCCTTCCTATCAACCAGAAGGAAGGGGTGTTTTATATTGGGAATGACTGGGCCTGGAATCCCTCTCTTTTTGCCAGAGGACTTTTGCAAAGTTTTTGGAGGAGTCCCAAAGTCAACAAAATTTATCTAGACTGATTTTCAAAACTACAACCTGATTTTAGGATTCTGGATTTCAGAATTTTTGGCTGTTTTCCTTTTGTCATCAACTACTACAAAACTGTACAGATGGGCAGACATCACACAGACCAAAAGACAAAACCACTAAAAATTACATACACCTACAACAAAAGATACTGTCCCCTTATAGCCTTAATTGTATAATAGGGCTTTTTTTTAAAACATATGGGACTAAACTCAGCTCTGACAAGTTGAGTTTAATGGAGTTATGCAACCTATACCAGGACTGAATTTGGCCAATGATATCCAAGTTTTTACAATGCTTCCAGGTCACACATATGACAACACGATTATTTAGATAAGCATGCGCGCACACACTCCCCACAAATGTGGACAGTTCTCCTCTAAAAAGTAACAATTACCTTTTTTCACCACCTCTGGGAGTCCGTCTGGCTCATACTCAGTATTCTCATGGGTCAGTGAATGTTGGTAGAATGCTCCCTTTTTCATTTTTTTAGATAAGGTCTCTGGTATAGGGGATTTTGGTTCCCCATCATCTTTCTTGGTTTCTTGGCATCTTTGTCTTTTACCTGAAAGCTTAGTAGGGTCTTCATCTGACCTCTTCTCTGTAACTGACTGATTGTTAAGTGTTACTGGATTATCTGAATTTTGTGAAGGAGAATTAACACCATTTGCTGGTTGTTTCAGCTGAGCACTCAGCAGAGAGACCTGCGTTTTTAACATCTCATTTTCTTCCTCTAGTTTATAGTTCTTAATAATCAGAGTGCAGTACTTCTCCAGGTTCTCTTCTGCTTCCTTGGTTTTCTCTTCTACAGATTCTTTTAGTTCTTCCAGCTTCAACCTCATTTCTTCTGCACTGGCAACCTCATCAGCACCTGACCAAAGGAAAGAGTCATTACCTGTACAAATAACTTTAAGGAGACTCTGCATTGTAAACTCATCTTTCCAATGATCTCAATCATTCATTTGTTAATTAAGTACATAAGGTGTGTCCTTGTGCAACCACAATAAACTAAACTATACCAAAAAAAACCAAAACAGACATCATGTAAAGGTTACTTTACAGAAGAGATCTCAGTTGATACCATATTTACTGTAAGGATGCCATGTACCCCAATTCTTTGGAATCTGTTCCTGACACACCATGCATGGGCAACATTAATTCTGGCATTTTCTAACTTTTAAGTGCTTAACATTACCACCTTACCATTATTTTAACAGTTTTTGTTTATATAATTGAATATAGCTTACCTCAGAAATATGGATCCCTTTTTATACCACTAGCGATTCTGCTTATTGGACACTCATGAATATTTGCTAGCCTAACTTACCCTAGATAATGGCAGTCAAGTTGTAGTATTTTACACATTGTGGTGATCACTTTAAATTGTTGTTCTATTTAGCTCTGTACTTAGTCTCTGACAACTCTTGAAATGATTGAAGTTTGTGATCAATAAAACCCCTATGTATGTGTCTTAAAAAACATTATTTGTTCAAATTAATAAACTCCAGCACTTCCTGGTCCCAGAAAGCTGCAGCTAGTACCAGGCTGATGATATTTAGAAAGTGGAGGTACTGTCTGAAGCATAACACTTTAAGAGCTGCTCCTCTCTCACTGTCTACAATCCAGGAGGACACCAAAAGCTGTTGGGAAGGACATATGTATAAACTCTAAAAGATGTAAATTTTTCCGTGGTGGATGCTGAACTATCAGCCATCTATACCCAGAATGTGAATTTTCTTTGTTGTTATGGTCAGCAACGGAAAGAACAGACACACTCCAACATTTTACATTCTGTCAGTAGTAAATGTCTCAAACAAAGCATTTGTAAGAAGTTACACACCACACTCTACTGTTGTTTAAAAAAAATAGGCTCCCTTTCATCCTAAGGTCATTTTCGATTTCAAAACATAGATGTTGGAAATTTATATTCATAACATATAAGAAGACTCTGAAATTTGAGGAGACAGATCTTGGGCCAGATTCTCAGCTGGTGTGAATGGCATAGCTTCAGAAGCTATACTGATTTACACCAGCTGAGGATCTAGCCCCTCATCTGAATCTAATGTAATAATGGATGTTCTGAAAACATGTTTTATAAATGAATGCATTAAGGCTAGAAACAGGATCATGATTAAGGCTGTGTTTTAGCCACGAGTATTTTAAGTAAAACTCACGGACAGGTCACAGGCAATAAACAAAAAGTCACGTCCCCATGACCTGTCTATGACTTTTACTAAAAATACCCATGACTAAATCTCACCTACTGGGAGGGGGGGTGCTCCTGAAGACTGCTGCAGGGGGGGAGGACAGAGCAGGGTGATGCTGCTGTGGGGGGGGGGAGGGGTGTGGCCAGGGGCCCCGCCACCGCTGGTCCCAGACTGGTGCTCCAGGGACCAGCTGCCTGGAGCTGCCAGAGCAGTGGCTGGTGATGTTGGCTCCTGGGCTTCCCCAGCTGTTGGGGTGGTCCTGGGGTCAGCTGCACCAGCGCTGCAAAATTCAGGGAAGTCACGGAAACTGTGACTTTCGTGAATGATTTGCAGCCTTAATTATGATTCACTTATAATGACATTCTAGTATAGCGTTTCCTTATTAAACTACCACATACTTGGCTTTTGTTTCTTTAATAGAGCACCATGTTCAGCAATTTGTTTCTGCAACATTTCTTTTTCCTGCTTTAGCTGTTTACAGGATTTCATCCATATCTCCATTTTACTACAAGCAAATTCATTTCGCTTCTTCAGTTGAACTATACACTTCAGATTGTCCACCTATAAAATAAAAATATTATTTTTAGTTGCTAACAGGAAACTCCATTCTTCTGTCTAAGCATTATATGCTCACTAATGACATCTCATCTGCCAGTAAAAGTTCAGTGCAACTAAAAAAACCAGACAAAAGTTATAATATGAATTTGTACAGTAGAGTTCACTTAGTAATATACAATTGAATTATAGGTTTCAGAGTAGCAGCCGTGTTAGTCTGTATTCGCAAAAAGAAAAGGAGGACTTGTGGCACCTTAGAGAGTAACAGATTTATTTGAGCATAAGCTTTCGTGAGCTACAGCTCACTTCATCGGATGCATTCAGTGGAAAATACAGCTTATGCTCAAATAAATCTGTTAGTCTCTAAGGTGCCACAAGTACTTCTTTTCTTTTAATTGAATTATAGCAGCTTCTAATTCCAACAGAGAAACATTAAAGCCATGTTTATTGGAAAGCTACGCGTGTAGATTTCCTTGATAGAGAAATAATAATTAAATATAATATTTGAAATAAACAAATGACAAAACCCAGCTGAAAAGCACATGGTCCAGGCAGGTTTGTCCACCCTATGTGCATTGGAATGCCAAAATAAATGAATGGTGGATATCTAGCAGCCTCATAAAATACACCTCAGGATACGTAAATATCAAGCACAGTGCTCCATTAGCTGGGCATGGAGTGAGTACTGTAACTCAGTGCCTGCTTGCCACAATATCAGCTCCACAGTGTGCTACATGAGTGCTTTTTGATGTGTTTATTTCTGAAGTGAGAGCACAGAACTACAGTCCGTCATTCACCACAAATGGAAGTAGAAAAAGACTGCACGCTAGAAAATACAGAGGGAATTGATAAGAAAAATTCAGCTAGATGGACAGGTTTAAAAACTTTACCCCTTCTGATTGGCAGTAAACACCCAACCTATGTGCGTTACAAGTAAAACTTCATACAGTCCTTATCAGTTTTTTTTTTTGCAATGACGTGGAATTGTTCACACTCCTATCTAAATTATTAGCAAAAATAGTGCTGTCATAAGAAGAATCACTAAATAATTTAGATGGAAATTCTGCATACATCAGGACTGATATGCTCGCACAAAGTGAGTGTGACATAATGAAACACTATTTAAAGACAATAGGGGCATGTCTACACTGGAAAGTTTCATAAGGTATTAATTAATGTGTTAATTAACATGATGTTACAACATGCAGTGTCGACACTGCACTGTTATGTTTAATATCACATCAGTCAGTTATGGTTAACCTTAGGGGCAGAGTGAAAAATGTTAAACACGGTGTAATTTTCAAGTACAAACCTTGGCAAATAAGGTATCTTCATTTTAGTTGGTGAAATTAAGGCAGAGTCAAAGCCAGAGGTCAGCTCAGGAGCTCTTTACTTCCAGTTCTGTGCTTATACCATTATACTATGCCTCTTTCTAGATACTACATTGCAATTTAGTTTGAAAGTCAAAAATTAAACAGCTTATAGGGAAAACACATACCTTAATTTTCTTAAGTTCTTCTATTGTCTGGTTAGCATCTTTCAGAGAATTATTTAATTCCTCTTTACTTGACTTCAAGAGCTCCATTTCCAACTTTTGTTCACTCAGACACTGCTCCAATGAATTCAATTTCTCTTGACAGGCCTGAATTTCTACTTCATTCTATAGGCAAATAAATAGATAACAAGTACAATTTTTAAAAGGCCCCCTACAGAATACTACACAGAAAATGTACTTATTGTCTGCAGGAGCTTTGCAGTAAGCTTGCATAATATAAATATTTATTTTGAATTTAAAATGGGAAAGACCAATTTGCTTTATGTGTAAAACTGGAAGAATTCTACAATATTTTAAAAAGAATAGTTTACTAGAATTCTTGTTTAAAAACAAAAACAATGTTTTTAATTCATAGGAATGAAAAGAATAAAAAGACACACAGAATTTCAAATGGGTTATTTATTACAAGAACTAGGGCACTGAGTATCTGAAAAGCTTCCAGGTACACATTTTTGCAGATAAGCAGACAACTCTTTCAAAAGGAGAAAGGAGGACTTTTTAATGACTATTGAGTAAATATATATTCTGAAGTGTTGTTAAGCCTTGTATTTTTCAGTACAATTTGTAAAGTATAACTATTTTGAAAAATCTATAGAACTAAGTTACAGTAACGTTCAGTGTGACTTAAGCTCACAAAAGCCAAACATTACACTTAAAGATGAGAAGAGATCCTTAAACAAATCAAAGCGTTGTACAACACTGGCAGTTCTAACAGATCATGCTTTTTCTTGTTTTCATAGGTTCAGACCAATCATTCATATTTTACTAGCTTTTCTGTATGGGATCTATATGGGCTCTCTGTAAGACCAAACAGTTAAAAGTTGTGTTAGCATTCCTACTAAAAGCCTCCAATTCTTGCATTACTAAGCTAAATGTAGAAATACTACTCCTCAAGGTTCTCCCTTCTATTTGCTCTCATTTCTCCAGCTGCCTCTCAAATCTTCTGCTTGGATGCCACACAGGCTCCAGCTCAGTCTCTTCAAATCTGAAGTTCTTGGGTCAGATTCTGCTGCCCTGCACCTTGTGTTGTCATTTACCCCACTGCAAAGTTACTTTACACTGGTGTAGATGACTACCACACAATGCAGCACACAGAGAATCTGGCCCTTTATATATTTGCTATTAATTAATTTTCACCACATTCCACCTCTGTCACCTCTGATACAATGGGACACCTACTTCACAGAGATGTTTTGTGGCTTAAATAATTGTTTGTGAAACAATGAAATCCTAGGATAGAAGGACTAGTATTATTACTATTACTATTATTATTATTACTAGTATTATTATTATATTAGTATTATGACCGCTATCCTGTCACCTTCAACTCTTTTCTTTCCCTCATATTCAGTCTCTTCTCAAATCCTGCCACGTCCTCCTTTTAATCACACTTGACTCTTTCCTCACAATCCCCAATGCTGTAACCTTTGTCTTTACCTAGATTACCATAATATTAGACCCACTCTAACAAGCCCTTCCTCCCTGGAATAGTCCCAGTGAAGATGTGTGAACACAGCACTCAAAGTATTAAGTTTATGACAGACTATACACATTCATTTTTCCCCACAGTAATTATCGGAAGTAAGTGCTTTGAAATACTATAGCAAAGACAACCTCTTTTTAGGGGATATTATATACACATAAGTTGTTTGCTGAATATTCAAATCTTCCTTAAGATCCCCTGTCATAAATACAAAGGGAAGGGTAAACCCCTTTAAAATCCGTCCTGGCCAGAGGAAAAATCCTCTCACCTGTAAAGGGTTAAGAAGCTAAAGGTAACCTCGCTGGCACCTGACCAAAATGACCAATGAGGAGACAAGATATTTTCAAAAGCTGGGAGGAGGGAGAGAAACAAAGGGTCTGTGTCTGTCGGTATGCTGCTTTTGCCGGGGATAGACCAGGAATGGAGTCTTAGAACTTTAGTAAGTAATCTAGCTAGGTATGTGTTAGATTATGATTTCTTTAAATGGCTGAGAAAAGAATTGTGCTGAATAGAATGACTATTTCTGAGTGTGTGTCTTTTTTGTAACTTAAGGTTTTGCCTAGAGGGATTCTCTATGTTTTGAATCTAATTACCCTGTAAGGTATCTACCATCCTGATTTTACAGAGGTGATTCGTTTACTTCTATTTCTATTACAAGTCTTCTTATAAGAAAACTGAATGCTTTTTCATTGTTCTCAGATCCAAGGGTTTGGGTCTGTGGTCACCTATGCAAATTGGTGAAGATTTTTTCCAAACCTTTCCCAGGAAGTGGGGTGCAAGGGTTGGGAGGATTTTTGGGGGAAAGACGTGTCCAAACTATGTTTCCCAGTAAACCCAGTTAGAGTTTGGTGGTGGCAGTGGATATTCCAAGGACAAAGGATAAAATTAATTTGTACCTTGGGGAAGTTTTAACTTAAGCTGGTAAAAGTAAGCTTAGGAGGTTTTCATGCAGGTCCCCACATCTGTACCCTAGAGTTCAGAGTGGGGGAGGAACCTTGACATCCCCCGTGCCCTTTTCTTGTTTGCTTTACCTTTCTGTTTGCTTCTGCCAGAAAAGCCTGATGATTTTTCTCCACTTGAAGAAGTCTGCTTTGATATTCGGATATTTCTCTTTCGATTTCTCTCTTTTTTTCCTCCAGCTCTTTCTGAACCCCATCCAAACTCTTATTTGGTTCATTTTTTTCTGAAGTAGTTGGATCCAGTTGAATCTACAAACAAAAGTTGCTCAGTCTTTGGTAATTACATTTTTATAGATTGGGAAATAGCTGACATATTAGACAATTTGGCTTTGCATCTGGAAAAATCTTTAAATGTCAAAAACTGACAAGGTAAGAGAAAACTATTTAACGGCTGTATAAGTACAGTACTGTAGTCCCAGACTCAAACTTTTTAAACACAAAACAGTAGCATACAAGATTACAGAGAAGATGGGCCTCTGTCATTTACAAAGGCATTTTAGCTCTGGTTTGTACAAGAAGCTTCATCCCACAAATGATGTTAGCATTAAAGCCAAAGCTAACTTCACAACATATACAGCAATTGTTCCTACTGAGAATGTTCTGAGAAGTTCAGGGTCATTAGTCTCACCATGACAAAGATGTTGCAACAATCTGAAGTATTTAAGCTGTCTATTTTTGTGACTATTCTGTGGACATATTAGGATATAGAGAGTTAATTCTGGGTCTGATTCCTAAAAGTCACACTGAAATTCAGGGCAAAACATTTATTGACATCCAGGAACAGGCCCATAGCCATGTAGTTTTGCACACGGTTTCTGCAGCTAACATGCCTCTTTAAATTAGAAGCAATGGTTACATAAACAAAAGCAAGGCTGCACTTCATATGATTTGTAAGACATCAAATGTGGAGAATGAAATATGAGCACTTTAGAATAAGAGGCTTAAATATGAACCTAGATTTTATCTACCCTAGAGAGAGCTGTCAAAAAGTTTATTTTTAAAAAATAAGTACTTGAGAAACATTATACTTGTTATCAAATTGATCTCAGATACTCCGCTCATGGAAGACATATAAATGCCTGAAATAGAGAAGAGCCCTTTGTCATAGCAGCCTTTCCAGGCTGACATCCTGAGGCCTCCCATTTCATAGATAGATAGATAGATATCTAGGCCAGAAGGGACCATTATGATCATCTAGTCTGACCTCCTGCACAACGCAGGCCACAGAATTTCACCCACCACTCCTAAAAAAGACCTCACACCTATATCTGTGCTATTGAAGTCCTCAAATTGTAGTTTGAAGACCTCAAGGAGCAGAGAATCCTCCAGCAAGTGACCCGTGCCCCATGCTACAGAGGAAGGCGAAAAACCTCCAGGGCCTTCCAATCTGCCCTGGAGGAAAATTCCTTCCCGACCCCAAATATGGCGATCAGCTAAACCCTGAGCATATGGGCAAGATTCATCAGCCAGATACTACAGAAAATTCTTTCCCGGGTAACTTGGATCTTACCCCATCTAAAAACCCATCACAGGCCATTGGGCCTATTTACCATGAATATTTAATTACCAAAACCATGTTATCCCATCATACCATCTCCTCCATAAACTTATCGAGTTTAATCTTAAAGCAAGATAGATCTTTTGCCCCCACTACTTCCCTCGGAAGGCTATTCCAAAACTTCACTCCTCTGATGGTTAGAAACCTTCATCTAATTTCTAATCTAAATTTCCTAGTGGCCAGTTTATATCCATTTGTTCTTGTGTCCACATCGGTACTGAGTTTAAATAATTCCTCTCCCTCTCTGGTATTTATCCCTCTGATATATTTATAGAGAGCAATCATATCTCCCCTCAACCTTCTTTTAGTTAGGCTAAACAAGCCAAGCTCCCTGAGTCTCCTTTCATAAGACAAGTTTTCCATTCCTCGGATCATCCTAGTAGCCCTTCTCTGTACCTGTTCCAGTTTGAATTCATCCTTCTTAAACATGGGAAACCAGAACTGCACACAGTATTCCAGGTGAGGTCTCACCAGTGCCTTATATAACGGTACTAAAACCTCCTTATCCCTACTGGAAATACCTCTCCTGATACATCCCAAGACGACATTAGCTTTTTTCACAGCCATATCACATTGGCAGCTCATAGTCATCCTATGATCAACCAATACTCCAAGGTCCTTTTCCTCCTCCGTTACTTCTAGTTGATGCGTCCCTAGCTTATAACTAAAATTCTTGTTATTAATCCCTAAATGCATGACCGTACACTTCTCACTATTAAATTTCATCCTATTCCTATTACTCCAGTTTACAAGGTCATCCAGATCCTCCTGTAGGGTATCCCTGTCCTTCTCTAAATTAGCAATACCTCCCAGCTTTGTATCATCTGCAAACTTTATTAGCACACTCCCACTTTTTGTGCCCAGGTCAGTAATAAAAAGATTAAATAAGATTGGTCCCAAAACTGATCCTTGAGGAACTCCACTGGTAACCTCCCTCCAACTTGACAGTTCACCTTTCAGTAGGACCCGTTGTAGTCTCCCCTTTAACCAATTCCCTATCCACCTTTCAATTTTCCTATTGATGCCCATCTTATCCAATTTAACTAATAATTCCCCATGTGGCACAGTATCAAACGCCTTACTAAAATCTAAGTAAATTAGATCCACTGCGTTTCCTTTATCTAAAAAATCTGTTACTCTCTCAAAGAAGGAGATCAGGTTGGTTTGGCACGATCTACCTTTTGTAAAACCATGTTGTATTTTGTCCCATTTACCATTGACTTCAATGTCCTTAACTACCTTCTCCTTCAAAATTTTTTCCAAGACCTTTCCAGTGGAACAGTTTTCAAATACAAAGTATGAAGGAAAGGGAAAGAACAGTGAGCTCATCTTCATTCTGTATTAGAGGAGAATATTAACAGAGTATTAAATTTCCTAAAATGTTGGAGCCAGAACCTCAGTTGCTTTAAACTGGCAGAGATCCATGGACTTCAATGAAGATACACAGATTTACACCAGCTGAGCATCTGGCCCTCAAACTTGGAAAAGTCAATTCCTCATACAGTAACGAACTTGGCTGTTTTCCCTCTGTTCCTGAAGATTATTCATCTTTCTGACTGCTTTTTCCGCAGACTACCTTTACTCCCCTCCCCCCCCCCCCCGTGTCCCCCAATGTTAATTTCATTGTCCTTTCTCCTCTTCCCTTCTCAGGGAAGAGAAAGATTCTGGCATTACACTTACTCTTCCTCACGCGCTCTCTCCTGTTTCTCTAGCTCTGAGTCATCTCTCCACAGCCTAGTGGCAGTCTCCAGCTCTATAACCCTCCCGGAATACCTTGATCCAGGATACATTTTAAAAGGGACATTTGTTAAATAGGCAATAAGAATCTGATTCAAAGCCCAATGAAGTCAATAGGAGTCTTCCCATCGACTTCCATGGACTCTGACTTGCGCCCTAAAGCTGCCAACGATACCACATATACAAAAACCCTAAATACAAAACACACACAGCTTTCAGTAGGTCTGTGGGTATAGGCAAACAAACACCTACATTGCATACACATTACCTGGTAAGTGAATGCATATCTGTTAGTGCATACACCCAAAATCTTCGTAGACTTGCAAGTGCACACATACAATCTTATGGCTTTTCTACATTGAGGAATTAATTCAGATTATGGTAGGGTATGAATTTATAGTGGCATAGTTATTCCTGATTAACTCCCTGCAAGGATGATCTTATTCCAGAGTAAAAGTATCCACATAGGGAGTTAATCACAAATAGCTATTATAGAACAACTCAGTGTGAGACAAACATTCACTGAAAATCAGACCTATTGTTTCCACAGCACCACAAATTGTCGTCAGTGATTACTGTACAACCCTCAGTTTAAACTCGTCTGGACTTTAATTTGTCAAGGAAGCGGTCAGCCCAGAGGACTTTCTATCTCCATTCTTACAAAGAGGGCTGTACAATAGCTTAAATTGAATTACCTTTTCAACAAGAGCATTTTTTTCAGACAGTGTGGACTCCAGCTCCTTTTCAAGATCTTTATGAGTTGCTTTTAGATTTTCTAGGATAGTCTGCAAAATTTCATTATTAGATAGACGTTGAACCTTCTGCTTCAATTCAGCTATCAAATTCTGCAGCCCTTCTTTTTCCTGCTTCCAGCATTCACGTTCACTTTCCGCATGTGACAGCTGTACAGAAAGCTGCTCTACATTTTTAATCTTCTTTTGTAGCGCACCATTTTCTTGGATCTTCTCATCCAGGGTTTGTTTACAGTCTGCAAGTTCCTGTACAAATGCTTCCAGTGATTGTTCTAGTTTGGTACTGATGTTTCTTACTTCCTGAAGTTCTAGTAATAGTTGTGTTTTATCATGTTCAAGACAACCCACTTGATAAATTAAGTCTTGTTCTTTTGCCTTACAAATTTCTAGTTCATTGAAAGAAAGCTTTATTTCCTCACTTGCATTTTTCAGCTGAGATTTTATCAATACCGTGACATTTTCAGACTCTTCTTTAATTTGCATATTTTCTTTCTCCTTTTCTTCCAGCAGTCTTACAATGTTAGAGTTAGAAGATTCTAATTCAGATATCTTTTCTTGCTTTTCTTGTAGTTCTTTAGTCAAACCTTCTTTTTCTGACCTGAAGGCACTGACTGCTAATTCTAAACTTTTCAACCTTTCAGCCATCTCTTCCATCTTAATTTTTAATGTTTCTGTCTCTGTGTTAGCAGTCTCTGCCTGAAGAATTGCACCTTCTAGATTTTCTTCTGACATCTGCAATTCTCTTTCAAGCTTCTCAGTTTTGTCCAGAAGAAAGTCTGCTTTCCGTTCACTCTCTTTCAGTTTTTCAACTGTGTGGCGCTTTTTCTTCTCATCAGATTCTATTTTCATTTTCAACTTCTCAATTCCGTATCGCAGTTGATCCACCTCTTCTTGTGTTGAGTTCAGTCTAGCAGCAAGTTCGCCCTTTTCAATTAATGAGCCTTCCAAAGTTTTGGAAAGCTTAGAGTTTTCCATTTCTGATTCACTTAACTTAGTCTGCAACATTTCAGGCTCCCCTAGAATCAATTTTTTTTCCTCCTCCAGATCCTGCATTTGGTTTTGCAACTTTTCTTTTTCTAATGTGAGAACCTCTGCATCCTTTTCCACATTCTGCAATTGCTGCACAAGATAGTCTTTTTCCCTTGATAACTGATCTACATCAGATTTTGTGGTCTGAAGCAGTTTGGTTTGTGTCTTAGCTTCAGCCTCTAATATCCTGATAAATTCAGTAGCATCTACTTTATTTGACTCTAGCTCTTTTATTTTCTCCTGCAGTGTTTGATACAATTGATCCAACTCCTCTTTGTTCTCTGACAAAATGCTCAGTTCTTGACTGAGTTGGTTTCTCTCCCTTGTGATTACAGCAAGTTGCTCTTGAAGAGTTGAAATAGTTTTCAGTTTATTTTCACTGTCTTTTTCTAACTGCTGATTTTTTCTCTCAAGTTCCTCTATGTTACCTTCTATGGACAGGGCATGGTTCTCAATGTTCTCTTTCTCAGATTTTGTTCTCCTCAATTCGTTTTCAGACTGAAGGAACTTCTCATGCCAGTCTCCTTTGGTCATTTCTAAGTCCTCCAGCATGTCTGTTACATCAGATAATCTAACTTTGTACACGTCCAGGTCAGACTTTGCTTTGTCAAGTTCTTTTTCTAGAATCATAACTTTATAAGCTATCTGGTGCTTATCAAAAGAAACAGATTCAAGTTTCTCATTTAAGTCCGAGTTTTCTTTTTTAAGTACTAGAACTGTTTTTTCTAGTTCTGCATAAGCAGTTACCTTTGCAGTTAGTTCTGTATGCTGCAAATCCAACCTTGAGTTTAATTCTTTGATTTCCATGAGCAGAGCATCAACCTTTTTATTGCTTTCTTCTATGCCATGGAGCAGCTTCAGGTTTTCACTAGATGTCTGCTTTATCTGTAGCTGAAGAGTTTCAATTGTTACCTGATTTTCCAAGAAATCCAGAGGTGTTAGAGATATGTTGTGATTGGAAAATGATGATTCACTGTGGCAGTCTGTCTTTTTCTCCGATGTATTTCTATATTCAGTCTCAGAGATCAGTTTTGCTGGACATTCTTCTGCAGATCTTGCTTCCGTGACCTCAGCTACATTTTCACATTCAGAGTTCTTTTCTATAGTAATTTGTTCACATAGTCTTATCTCAGGTTTCTCTCGCTTGGGTGCCAAGTTTTCATTAGGCAAACTATGCACTTGCAACGGATGCACGCCGTTATTTTCTTGTTCATTAGGAGAAGTCTGCAATTAGTAAAAATCAGTGAAAAACAAGAGTGAGTCTACAAAGAACACAGAGAAATTTCTTACCTGGTAATTTTCCGCTAGCAACTTCTCTTGTTCCTAACAAATCGGTAATGTCACTCACCTGTGCAATTTGATCCAGTATTGTTGCTGGAGGCTACAGGATCAAGTCTCACCCTTCAACTCAGGCCATTACAAGAGTTATTCTAAAGATATAGGAAAACTCTCGCAAACTATAACTAACCTTAAGACAACCTGAAATTATAATAACTAATCTTAAAATGATTATATATTTAAATCTCCCTTTAGAAAAAATATTCCAATTTTTTATAAATTGTGTCATGTTCATTTATCAGATAAGGACAGTGGGCTGAATGAAGAGATGCTACTAGTAGAAAGAAAATGATCAGGTAAGAAATTTCTAGGGCTGTCGATTAATCGTAGTTAACTCACACGATTAAATTTAAAAAATTAATCACGATCAATCACAGTTTTAATTGCACTGTTAAACAATAGAACACCAATTGAAATGTATTAAATATTTTTGGATGTTTTTCTACATTTTCAAATATATTGATTTCAATTACAACACAGAATACGAAGTGTACAGTGCTCACTTTACATTATTTTATTACAAATATTTGCACTGTATAAATGATAAACAAAAAATAGTATTTTTCAATTACCTCATACAAGTATCGTAATGCAATCTCTTTATCGTGAAGTGCAACTAACAAATGTAGATTTTTTTTGTTACATAGCTGCACTCAAAAACAAAACAATGTAAAACTTTAGAACCTACAAGTCCACTCAGTCCTACTTCTTGTTCAGCCAATGGCTTACACAAACAAGTTTGTTTACATTTACGGGAGATACTGCTGCCTGCTTCTTATTTACAATGTCACCTGAAAGTGAAAACAGGTGTTTGCGTGGCACTTTTGTAGCCAGCCTTGCACGGTATTTATGTGCCAGATATGCTAAACATTTGTGTGCCCCTTCATGCTTCAGCCACCTGTAGCAGGGTGGTCACCTGCTCCTGCCCTTAGGGGCTTAAAACAGTCCAGGAGAGGGTTGTGGCGGGGGGCAAGCAGCTCCTGGGCTGATTGGGGAAGCAGCCTCAGTTGTGGCCACGCCCCAATCAGAGTTCAGCTGGCCCTCATAAGAGGGCAGTGGGCTAAGAGCTTGCTCTCTCTGCCTTTAGAGGGAGAAGGGCCTGGCCGCTGGGGAGCATACCTATGTACCTAAGGTGGAGCAGGGCTGGGGGAAGGAAAGAGGAGGTGGGGAGCTCCAGCCTGGAAACCCCCCAGGCTGTGGCCTAGTATAAGGCCGAATAGGTACTGGGGTTGCAGGGGACAGCCCAAGGGTAGGCAGAGGCAGCAGGTCCAACCCCCCCCCCTTGCCTGTGATAAGTGGTTTGTACACTGCAGTCTGCCCCAGTGTGCGGGGGCTAGATGGTGACTGGCAGTAGCCAAAGACTGAGGCGAGGTAGGGATAGTGGGTGGGGGTTCCCCGGGGAGGGGATACCCAGAGACTGTGGGGGTACTGCTAGGGGGCAGCACCCTGGGTAAAAGGGGCACCGGGGTCCAGGATGGACACGGGGGCCAGTGGCACGTGGGACAACGGCCTGCAGAGGGCGCTCCGGAGGCTGGAAGAGCTAATTCCCTGAGAGACCAGCAGGAGGTGCCACAGGGGTGAGTCTCGCTCTGTGACACCACTATTCTGGAGGACATGCTTCCACGCTGATGATGTTTGTTAAAAATATAGTGCATTAATTAAATTTGTGACTGAACATCTTGGGGAAGAATTGTATGTCCCCTGCTCTGTTTTAGCCACATTCTGCCATATATTTCTTGTTATAGCAGTCTCGGATGATGACCCAGCACATGTTGTTTGATTTACAAACACTGTCACTGCAGATTTGACAAAAATGCAACGAAGGTACCAATGTGAGATTTCTAAAAATAGCTACAGCACTTGACCCAAGGTTTAAGAATATGAAGTGCCGTCCAAAATCTGAGAGAGACTAGGTGTGGAGCATGCTTTCAGAAGTCTTAAAAGAGCAACACTCTGATGCAGAAACTACAGCACCCGAACCACCAAAAAAGAAAAATCAACCTTCTACTGGTGGCATCTGACTTAGAGGATGAAAATGAATATGCGTCAGATCATTACTGAGCAGAACCTATCATCAGCATGGATGCACATCCTTTGGAATGGTGGTTGAAGCATGAAGGGAGATATGAATCTTCAGCGCATCTGGTACGTAAATACCTTGCAACGCTGGCTACAACAGTGCCATGCGAATGCCTGTTTTCACTTTCACGTGACATTGTAAACAAGAAGTGGGCAGCATTATCTCCTGAAAATGTAAACAAACTTGTTTCTCTGAGTGACTGGCTGAACAAGAAGTAGGACTGGGTGAACTTGTAGGCTCTAAAGTTCGACATTAAAAAAAAACAATGCAGTCTTTTGTACATAATTCTACATTTTTAAGTTCAACTTTCATGATAAAGAGAGTGCTATTATTAAGCACTATTATTAACAGCGTGATTAATTTTTTTAGTCGCTTGACAAGCCCTTGAAATTTCTCATTATGCTGAAGAACTTCTCTTCATTCATCACAAATGGGAAATAGCAAGCAGTGATTCACAGAAGTGTGTGTGGGAGGGAAAAAGGATAAATCAGAATTTTCAGTTTTGTTAGAATAGGACAGAATTAGGAGTTCACCCCATATAAAGCAAAAGCTTCATATTGAAGGAATTATTTCGGAATCAACCAAGGAGCAACCTACAAAAGGATGCCTCTGCAGAGAAATGGGAACCTACTTTGCAAATCTTCCTCAGATGACGCTGATACTTTTGTCCCACAATACCATTAGGGACCTTAGGGAGAGAGCCTTGATTCACTCAGTGAATGGTTTCTCAAATGCCTAGGGTGCCAACTAGTGAAGGATTTTAATATCTTGTCTGTAGCAACTTTGAAACCCCCAGGTCCTGCATTTTGGATGTCAAGAGATGATGAAGTGTACCCTGACATACTGAAAAACTGTACAGCACAAGTTGTGAGGTTGAGAAAGCTGGATGCTCTTTTTTCTGAGTGAGGGACCATAACCCTGGGGTCATCTTGCCTTCCAGGTATGCTCTTCACTATGTGAGATTTGTTCCTGTAGCAATCATCCAAGGGCCAAAGTGAAAACTGGGTTGGCTTAAAGTATGTTGCTTGTACTTACCTGCCCCAAAAGAGACATTTGGACAGGATATGAGAATGACATGTCCACAAAAGGAATTTCTGGAGGCACATTGTGAAATCCCACTCAGAAGATAGTACCAATGCATGGCATCAGCAAACCTGGTCACTGGAGAAGGCTGGCTACAGGGTGACTGCTGCCAGGATACAACTGATGAGATGAAGTTTTGGGTCTTCGTAAATCTTTACCATAGTGGTAAATTTATAGTCAAAGCCATGCCTATTTTTAACCTGGTTTAACATCTAGTTTTAACTGGAAATGATGATCTCAAAGGAGGAAAGTATGAGAAACTAGATAGTTTATTATAGAGGTTTTTTTCAAGACACTGGTTTCCAGTGCTGAGAGTCATCTGGATCTGGGGTTTTTTTCTGTGTGGTGGTGTACATGGGGTACTTCCCCCAATTGTTTACAGAAGTGAGGTAGCGTAATCATCCTGATCTGGGGATTTCTCAACTAAGGAGGGATACTGAGACAAATGCTGATTGTTAGAATAGCCTGCTAGATGGCCCCAGGCGCTTGAAACGGTTCTGTCTACACCCTCAGGCTGGCCAGGCAAGAACCCAGGTAAGTACTTCCAAAGAAAATTAGTACCACTTGGGGCTTTTTACTCAGTAAAGCAGGAGCCATTTTGAACATGGGAAGGGATTTCTCCTTGACGCCTCTGTAATCCTGTGATGGTGCAGGTACATAAGGAATGGAATTCTTAAGTGCCTCTGTTCTGGGCACACACTGTCTGAAAGCTCCTTAGACTTCAACGCTGAGCAAGCCTATGGAGAGGAGGAGGAGACTCCAAACTCCTTTCCCTGGTAAAGCGTGCGTCCTTGACCTGATAGATGGACAGGAACAATTCCCACTCCATTGTGACCTAAAATTTGGGGCCCCTTCCCTGGTTGAAAGAGGGTCCCAGGCTGAAAAGCAGAGATAAACAATTTACATTACCCTGCCACCTCAGACAGGGCTTCACAGAAGTAACGTGTCTCTGCATGCCCAGATATACTGCAGGGTAGGAGGGTTCAGTGACACTGATACAGAGCACTCCAGGAGACCCGTATATAGGAGAAAACTCCAGCAAACGCATCCTAAGAGTGGGAAGGCAAGAGAAAATGTTTAAAGCCTGATGTTTATACAACCTGCTCATTAATTATACATATGACTTCCTTACAAAGGGGACAATTCCTTTTGTCTTTTTGGGACCCAGAGCATATGGAGTATCCAAGTGTTATTCCTGAGCAGGCTATGTGGGGTTCTCATCAACTAGAGAATCCTCATTCTCCTCATCAAGCCTTCTCACAATGGAATCAGGGCTTCAAATAGGTGTGTTATGTGTGCATGCATGGCACTAGTACGTTGGTCCAACAGAGCCCCATCCCCTCACAGAGCAAGGATTGGTGGCTTGTAGCAGCAGAACATAGGTCACCCTCTAAGGCCTGGTCTACACGGGGGGGGGGGGGGGGGGGGGGGGGGGGGGCGGGGGAGGTATCACCGCTTTGTTACGAATGAGGAGAAAAGCTGGGCAGCAGAACAAACAAAATGTGCACATTTTACCATGTTTTCAAGTGTCCCGCTAAAGACCTCCTGTATCTTTGATAGCCAGAAGTTTATAAGATAACAGATTTAATAAGATTTCCATACTACTAATGAAGCAGTTATATCAAATGTTATATGAGAATAGATATTAAAAAGGACACAATTTAATATTTTTGCTCTTAAAAGCTTAAGTATAAAATGCCTTATTAAATGTCAGCAAAGGATACTGATATTGCTCTTATCCAGCATTGATAACAGAGACTGAAAATAACATGGCTTTGTTATTTTCTGTATTGTACCATTTCAACTAAGATATAGGACAAATCATTTTGAACAGTTTCCATTTTACCTAAGTGAACCTGGTTTTGGTTTTACTATAAATCAAATGAAAACAATGATGCACACAAAATTCCTTACTTACATCTTCAATATCTATGCATAGCAGGGAACGTGAACTTAAATCAAGGCCTTGTAGCTGGAGTCTTGCTACTTCTAGCTCCAGAGACAAGTGCTCAATCTGTTTCTTCTCTGCTGCCAGTTTATATTCCATCTCCATTGTCACATTACTCAGTTTTTGTTGCCACTGTTCATTGTCAGATATATTTTGCTTTCTGAGGTCATCTGATTCTTTCCTTTCAGAAATAATTAGTTGTTTTAGCTCTTGTATCTCATTTTTCATATTTTCACGAGACTGAAATTGCTCTTCAAAGCTCTTGATGGACTTTTCATATGTCTGACATATCATCTGAAGTTCTCTAATTTTACTCTCCAGATTAGATTTTCTATGTATAATGCTCTCTCTCTTTGCAATGAAGTCCAATGCCTGATCATTATGGGGCTCTTCAACTAAACTAATTTCTGTTTTATCTCCTAGAACAGATTCTTGAGAAATATTCAGCCAAATACTTTCTTCTCTCCATTTGCACAGATCGCTATCAAAGGACAACTCCAAAAGATTTGCTTCTGGAAAATATGGCATCTCATTAAGACATGATGGACAAAAGGTGGACTTGGTTTCCTCTAATTTAAATTCTCCATCTTTTTGGCGAGAAGTCACCTGCACTTCCACTGAATCAGCATTAACTTTATTCAGACTTGTTGACAATGCAGAATTTTCTGCCTTAAGAGTTTTAATACAGGACTGTAGCTCAGACACTTTGAAGATCATACTACAGTGTTGCTCATGTAAGATTTGATGCTCTCTTTGTAAAGAGAAAATTTTCTCTTTTACTTCAGCAAAGTGCATTTTAACTTCTTTGTTGGACAGTTTTAAATCTTCATAGTTATAGTTAGGTTCAGTACTACATTCCAGAGATTTGAAAGACATTTGCTCATTATCAAAGTGTATTCCTACTTCATTTTCAACATTCTGATCCATTAATTCATCAGGAAAAATAGCTTTTTCATCTTTTAATATTTTAACTTCACTCACTATTTTTTCTACCTCTTCTGCCATTTTATCAGCAGTGGTGCATTCAGTTTTTGAGTCATTAAGTTCGGATGTTAACACTAACTTTTCAATCTGCAGCATTTCACACATTTTCTCCAATTCATTTAGTCTGTTCATTGTCGTCTGTAAAGAGGATACTAGTTGGACATCATCATTCTGGCTTGTCGTCAGCTCATGAAGAGCCAAAGAGTACTTTTCATCTATTTCTCTTTTAGAGTTGACCTGGGAATCAGCATCAACAACAGACTCCACTGATTGGTCATTCTTATCCACCACTATAAGCTTAGGATCTGGAGTTTCCAATCCTTCTTTAATAGTTTGTAATTCTTGCTGCATCCTCTCTTTTTCCTTTTCACTTTCCTCAAGTTTTCTTTCCACACTTTTTAAAGCAGCCTCCAACTGCATTACCTGTGTGCTGTAGTTTTCTACAGAGACTTCTCTGTCCTCAAGATCCATCTGAAGTAGCTCAAGTTTAACTTGATATTTATTCAGCTCGTTCTCTTTTTCTTCCATGGACACACTCAACTGTTCTGATGTAGGCCTTCTGTCATGAACTAAGTCACACGCTAGAGATTCATTCTTTGTTTTTATTACCTTGCTCATTTGCTCATTCTCTTGAAGCAAGGCGTTATGTTCTTCTTGCATTTTGTTTTGTTCTGCCCTGACATTTAACATTTCCTGTCTCAAACAATCCAACTCAGCTGAAGATACATTTTGGATGTGAGCAATCTCAGATTGTTTAAATTGCAACTCTGACTGCACTTTCTCAAGTTCCTGAATCAAATCTTTATTTTTTCCCTCTAAGGACACTAGTTTAGAGAAGAATTCATTACGCTCATCCCTAAGCTGTTTCTCTTGTCGTTCTGATTCTGCTTTACTCTCCTGAAAGTGACTTTTTTGCTGTCTTAAAATGCCTTCTGTGTTGGCATTTTTTTCTTCCATTGATTTGTATTTTCCTTGTAGATCTACAAGTTCTTTTTCAATTTCTTCATATCTTTCTATGAGTGACAGTCTTTCCTCCTTGTGTCTTCTGGATAACTCAGAAATGCTTTCCTCTCTTTCCTTTAAACTATTAGAAAAAATTATGTTTGTTTCTAGTAAGTCTACTTTTTCTTGTTCTAAAGCCTTGTTAATGCCCTTAAGGGTTCCATTTTCTTCAGTAAGGTCCTCAATTTCTTTTTCACGTAAGGAAAGCATTGTAGACATGTCTTTTTTCTTGAAATTCCATGCGTCACACACAAGTTGTAGCTGCTTTACTGAATCCTCAAGCAATTTATTATTTATTTTTAAATCCCAAATCTCTGCTTGTTGAGTTTCTAATTCTTTGTTCAAAGTGTGCAATTGCTTGTCCTTTTCCTCAAGGGCAGCTAATGTTTTATCAACACAATCCTGCTGAGCAGAAGTATCCCCTTGCAAGTTACGAATATGGTTTTTAGTCTCTGTCACAAAACTTCCATGCATCTGTTCTGCTTCAACTAGCTTTTTTTCTGTCTCACCTTTGATTTCTACCAGCTTTTCATAGGGTTTCTGCAAAAGTGACTTAAACTGCTTTTGAGCCATTAATGAAATCTCAAGAGAAGAGACCTGATCTTGTAGGATTGACATATCCTGTCGATCATTTTTATCTGTTTCTAGGACAGCTTTTGCACAACGGTCTTCCCAATCCTCACTGATTGTTCCAGGTTCTCTCATTAATACATCTGTGATGGAATTTTTCACTGGAAGTTGTTCTTCACCACCCAAAACAGTCCTGCAATGTTTATTCTGTAAATGTAGTTCTCCGTCTTCTGTTACTTCAGAAATATCTTTTGATTTTACAAGATAGCAAATTTTCTCATATTTACCATGCAACTCATGATAACATTGATCCTTTTCCAGTACTTCATTTGCTGCTAACTGTAGCTTTTGTTCTAGAATTTCAACTTGGTTGGTGAGCGGAGATATTTTCCAGGTCATATTTTCTATTTCTTTCCGATATTTTTGATCTGAACATTCCACTTTTTGTTGAAGTTCATCATAAGATTTTTTCTGTACCTCTAGTTTTTCACTTTTATATTCCACCATGTCTCTGAGATTTTTAATCTCTAAACTATATTTTTCTTTCTCATTTACCATTATTCTGACAGTCTCACTACTTTCATTACTTTTAACTTGTTGAATCTTGAGAAAACTTTCCAAGTCATTAATTTTGCTCAGCAATTCTTCCTTTTCAGACTCAAGCTTATTCACAAGTTGTTCATTTTCATTTTTCCATTGAGAAAGAATAGTAAACTCCTTTTTTAGTTCTTCACATTCTTCCTCCTTTAATCCAACAACTTTCAGCAAGGCTTCTGATTCCTTCTCCATTTTACTTATCTTACTGTTTAGTTCCTCAGTATGGCTTTCTCTTTGCTTCAGCAGATGTTGAATGGAGTCTCGTTGCTTTTCCAGATCAGCTATAGCTAATTTCAATTTCTCCAAAGTGAGAGAGGCATCTTGTTTGTTGAGTTTCTCTTGGAGTATCTTTAGGTCTTCTTCCTGAGACAAACTCTTATCTATAGTAATAAAATAATTAAGTGGTTAATTTGTGAAAGCAAACTATGTCAAATATGCAATAGTAGCTTTTATGGGTAACACCATAAAATGGCAATATTGACATTTTTCAATTTTTCACCTAGCAATAAATTTTCTTAGAATTTCAGAATATAATTACATATGTGTTCCAAAACTGCCTTTATTCCCAAACCATGAAATTGTGTAGCTGAGACAATTTCAGCATTGCCAGAATTCAGTTTTGCAGAAAGAACATACTGCTGCTAGTCAAATTGCTCTATGCTTCACAGTTGTATCTCTGTTTCTACAGCCCATTTTTACTGAGGTCTGATGGCTTGTACTCTGAAACGCATGGTTGACAGGTAACAGTACCAGATGAAGAATTTTGGTGCCCTATTTGTCCATTTTCCCGTCTTCAAGATCCAGAATATATAAAAATAATCAAGGTGTTTGATGGACTGATTTATGAAGTAAAATTAAGAGATGCAGACAATACAAGAGATTTCCTGTATTGCAAAGAGAATTCTATTGAATAACACCAACTTACCATATAAAACAAGACCACGCATTCCCTTCCAACAGGACAAGGAAAATTCAATGTCTCCAAGACCCCAGAATTTGGCGATTCAAAGGGGGAAAAAAGGTATAACTAGAGAGGATAATCAGAGACTAATTAGAGAGGAAGAACTGTCCGGGGGTTAAAGGTGACAGCCTAGGACTCTGGGCACCCACATTCAGTTATGTTTCAATTAGGACAAGTTATTGTTGGTTGCAGTGCAGAGCTACAGCACAAACATCTTCTGACTTATTTTTTTGTTCATAACTATTCCCTCCAGAAAACTGAGATAATGCTATCTTTTGACACCTTACTAGAGGTAGAGTAAGAACCACAGATATAAGATAGTGAAAGCAAGAAAATGGACTTAGAAGGCATTACATTTTATTAGCTAGCCAAAAGTGCTGCCACATGCCAGAAATAAGATCAAAACACAAAGCAGTTATTTGGGTGGACTCATGGATTGGAAAGTGCAGAAATACTGATTAAAATGGGAGCAGGACTGGTTCCATAAATTTAATTTTGAAATCTCATTAAGTGAGGTTAGACTTCTACAGAGATAAGCAGGAGCAGTCTCCTTTTCAATGACTATTTAGCAGAATTACCGGTTCTCTTAAACCATAGTATGCAAAATGCATTTTCCCAACAAAATATACAAATGTAGGGAAAAGTCAAATTAGGGCTCAGCAGGTAATATTTCATCACATTTTAGCTTGATGGAGTCCATATTCAAGCTAAAGAATAATAATTTGAGGTGTATTTGTTTGCTTGGGATTTTAAAAACACAGGAGCACATTGTAGTATTTAATTTGCTGACCATATAGTTTTGTTTGGGACATATTTATTCCTCATTTTAAATACCTTTAAAACCATATAATTTTATGAGTTAGAATATCTGTATAAAAAAGTTCCATCTCAGTTTGGAAAGAAAATTGCATGTATTAGCTAAAAGTTAATTTAACTATATCACACAGTGGGAACTTTTTTCCCTTGGGTATGCTTCAAATCACCATTTATAATGAGGTTTACAGATCCTCCACGCTAAAGTAATGGTTTGTAATAGAATTTAATAGGTAGAAATCTGTAACTCACTTTTCATCTCTTCAGCATAATTCTGGCTCTCGTTTAGAAACTGTTTGGCTGTTTTTAGTTGTTCTTCCAGCTGATGGATTTCTCGTGACTTTTGATCAGACTGGCAGCGAAGAAGGTTTTTTTCCTTCTTCATTTCCTACAACAAAACATTAGTTACAAAACAGTTGATTAAGTCAATAAACTTAGAGTAGTGTAATGTGGTATACTACCCATCTGAGTCCCATAAAGACTCTGGAAAGTTGGGCCTTGGTTTCCGCTGGCACAGATCACAGCAGTACTTAAGTGGCTCAGGGTATGGAACTAGGGAGCTGCAACCAGTTCTCTGTTGCCTGCCCATAGCAGATCTTGACACCGGATAGAATCCAGCCCACAAAAACTGAGTCAGTGAAGTTAAGTGACTTGCCCAAAGCCACAGAGTGGAGTCAATTTCACTGCCAGTATCAGAACTCAGGAGAAGTTTCCAGTTCCAGCTCCTGTTCTCAGACCACCCATCTCTCAGTGTGGATGATTCAAATATATGAAATTGCTCGTCAGCAAGATAGATGTAAAGTATTATTAGTCAGTAATACCTGGGGGTTCAGGATAGTACATTTTCTAAGTATCTTTTTTCCAAATAAGTTAAGAAAAGTTAAAATACCCCATACAACTATGTCCTACCTGGGAACTTAAATAAAAGTTATTTCCTTCCACCCAAACTCCTGCATTGCTGGGTAACAGATGGCATGGCATTGGTGGGACTCTATTGGACGCAAGCCATCGTTTATTCATCTACTTACTACTAGCAGATGGGCACCAGTGCACAGAAGCCAAATTCAAGAAAAGGCAGGGTCTGGATGGAAAACAAATTAAAACCTTGCTGCACAGCAGGTCTGTATTTTCAGCTATTTAAACAAGTCACCCAAAGAACATAAATAAAACAGTGGCTGCTTCTAGTTATTTTCCTTTCCTCTCACAACTTCCTAGTCCAAAATATTCAACTGTTATACCAAAACACACACACACTCTCTGCTATCAATCACTCTAAAACACACAGGTGTCAAGAGACACAATTTTCAGGCAATGCTGATGTATGACAAATGTTTCAAAGCTGTATGAATTCTGAGCTTCCTGTGTTCAAAATACCAATGAAATTCAAGGGGTTTAAATGGCTAAAACACCCGCCCCTCTTGCTGTGACTTTGCACAAGTGGCTCTGATTAAGAAGCATTCAACACAAACCTGGAACAAACAACCTAACATAGCTGCAAAAAAATCCCATGCTCTGATGCTGGACTTTCACAAAATCATTTGCAAGAAATGCATTCTCCCACCTTAATCTGGTAAGGCTACATCTCATCATTTGGGATTACAATTTGGCCTCAAATCACATAGGCCTTCATTAACTCCTGGTTGAATAAATGAAATCCAATGTATTTAGACTTGACTGCATCAGCCCTGAAAAATCTGCAACAGTTACAGAACACAGCAGCATACCTTCTCAGTAATACAGGTTCACCTGAGTACATCAGTCCTATGCTTCACTCACTCTCTGATTCCCCAACAGAACACTGAATCAAGACTCAAAGTTATTTTCAAAGCTACAAAGAACATGGGCCCAAAATACCATCTTACTCTCTCAGACTTCAGTAGCTGTGTTCAAGAACAACTGTCTACACATCAGCAGTAAAACTAGCATATGCAGGAGACAGGGCTTTTTCAGGAGCTGGCCCAATACTATTAAACTGACTCCTGCAAAAACTTAGAATGACAACATACATCACCATTTTTTCATATTTACTCCTCGCCACACACCCCCTTTACCCTCTAGGACAGTGGTTTTCAACCTCTTTTCCATTTGCAGACCCTAGAAAATTTCAGATGGAGGTGCAGACCCCTTTGGAAATCTTAGACATAGTCTGTGGACCCCCAGTGGTCCACAGACCACAGGTTGAAAACCACTGTCCCATTGTAACGACAACCTTTCAAGGACCCCTTAGATAGTCTGTGAACTCCCAGGGGTTTGTTGACCACAGGTTGAAAACCACTGCTCTGGGGTATATGGGAGAAATAGAAACCTCAAATGACAGATTCTAGTCACCTTAATTATTCTTAAGTCTGGAAAGCATTCAGATACAACAGCAATTGGCACAATATAGGAACTTAAAAAACAACAATCTCTGATGTTCCTTCTATGACTATTCAGAGCTCTCTTCCCTTTCATTTTCCTTCTAACTACAAATTAAAGAAAAAATCTTTTAATTTTTTTAAAATCAAAACTTACAGCCAGATCCTTGCAGTGTAAATTGGAATAACTTTATTGATTTCAATGGAGCTACGCTAATATATGCCAAGTCAGGATCTGGCTTCATAGCTAGAATTTTGTTGATAATGCTGGTCTATAGTGCTTACAATAGTAAAAATGTACTTGTTTTGGTTGTTAGCAAAGCAAATATAACTAAAAAGACATGTAATGGAACATTATACTGGAGGAGCAGACTTACCCATGTGAATGCAAAGAGGCAAAGAGTTTGGCAGTACCTCCCAGGGATTCATTATTTATACAAATCATTTTGGGGATTTTCTCTTGCTTTAAATTGATTGTGTGACCAAAAAAGTACCCATTCCACCATGAAATCTTGGAATTAGGCAAAACACATATCTTAGGAAGCAGCTCATGATTCCAGAATTTCCAAATGAACTCAAACAGATATTTAAAATGTTTTATTTTTAGGACTAAACATAGAAAGAGTCTCTTGAACTATACTACAAAATTAGATTAGACAAATAACTCCACATGAACTCCACCTTAATATGCAAACTAGATATCATTAACTTGGGTTTGAATAGAGACTGGGGGTGGCTGGGTCATTACACAGATTGAATCTATTTCCCCATGTTAAGTATCCTCACATCTTCTTGTCAACTGTCTAAATGGGCCATCTTGATTATCACTACAAAACCTCTTACAGTCGGTATGGCTACTTCCACCTTTTCATGTTCTCTGTATGTGCATATATATATCTTCTTACTAGATGTTCCATTCTATGCATCCGATGAAGTGGGCTGTAGCCCACGAAAGCTTATGCTCAAGTAAATTTGTTAGTCTCTAAGGTGCCACAAGTTCTCCTGTTCTCTTTCCACATGAACTGTAACCTTATCTGTAGTATGCTGGGGCAAAATTATTTTTTTAAACCCTGACCATACAAACAATTTTGCGCATGGGGTTAGTCCACATGGAATCAACTGCAAAAACTGCAAGATCAGGGCCTTATTTTGTATCACAACTATAAGACAGTATCAAAACACAACTTCTGGTGGAAATATACTATTCTCCAACATACAGCTTGCAGAGTTCCCCTGTGAGTAAGTAAGGCATATATGGGGCACCAGTTCTTACTGATTCCCAGTTTAAATTATTAATTATTCCAGTTGCCCCTCTGATTTATTTACCTCAAAGTTTCTCCTCATGTCATTTTCCTTTGACTGGTTTGCTAGTAAAGCCTGTTCTGCTCTGCACAGCTTCTGTGTAAGCTCACTGGAGTTGTTTTCCAAACGTTGTTTCACTGCTATTGCCTACGAGGAAAACACATCACATTTTATTTGTAGTCATATTTAATCTATTTTAAAAAACTAAAAATTCCTGATGTCCCTTTAATGATGAGCTCCGAAGATATGTCATAAAACAAATAAAGAATAAGCTACGTTCTGCTTCCTCTTACAGAAAGAGAAGTCTGAAGTAACTGTTAACTTCAGTGTTGTACAACTAAGAGCAGAATTTGGCCCTAAACCTTGAAACTCAGCATGATGGCTTTAAAAAAATGCAATTAAAAATAGCCCAGATATCTGAAACATCCATCCTCCTTTCACTGCCCAATCCCGGGGTCTAGATTTTGTATTTCCCTCACAAAAGTTCAAGTAACCATACCAAAAACAGTACATGTTAAGGTAACACAAATCTTTAATTCAAGACTGGGCAAGGATATGAAAAATATTTTCAGGCAAATTTTCAATAATATAGTTGTAATGTATAAATATATTCATAATTTAAGCTATATTTATAGTACAGTATGTTAATCATTGGGAATCCTAACCAGTGCTTTCTTTTAAGTTCAATCATAAGGGCAGCAGATTTAACACTTGCTCTCAACTTTTATAAAGTAACATACTTTGTCAAAGGAAGCACCTATTAGGTTTAGAAGATGCTTCCCCATTCCCACTTAGTCCTCAACTGCTCATTTGAGAGGTAACATTTAGGTGTTAGACTGATGATCAGCTATCACCAAATGTGCCATTGAACAGCCAACAAATGGAAAGGATCAATACCAAACTAGACTCAATGCTGTATAATCCAAATACCAAGAGATTGACAAATTACTCTACCTTTTCCACTTACTATATATTCAAGGAATAGATTACATGTTCTTAAAACCCAGTATTTGTACACCTTAATTTTCTGCATTTATGGACCAACAAAGACATTCAGCTTGCACCTCTGTCTCCATAACTACAGTCTTCGGGGGTAAGGGAAATTAGTGTAGTGCTATCCTCTACCTTAAGTTTATCTTATGACTTTATACCACTATCGAAACCAGAAACTTAAAAGGATCATAACGGTAACACCACCAAATTCTAACTGGTTTTCAACCTTTTTTATCTGTTTTATATCTGTCACAATAGCTCTATAGTACTCCAAATTAAAAAGGAAGTACATTTATTACCAACATCAAGAGGAAAAAAATGAGAATGAAATCATCTAGTTCCATTCTAGAAAGGAGCACGCTTTTCTGGATAAAAATCTATAGACATCCAAGTTTCGGTATGAATCTAGTGTTTAAAGAGTAAACATGGAAAAAAGAGTATGTGTAGAGAAAATACTAACCACCTCTGTAGAAAATGTTTGATTAATGTGCTCAGACAGCTAGGATGACACATAGCTATGCAGGACAGCTATCATGGACAAATTTAGAACCTCTGTATTAAGTCAGTGTAGACCGTGTGTATCATAAATCATAAATAAAAAAGCAGTTTTCTGCTAAAGAGTGTGGGTGGAGAAAAAGCAGTGCTCAAATCAGAACAAGGCTAAAGGGAACTGTTGCAGGACATTACGCCCAGACTGCCTTTGGGCCCATCTGTTACCTCAGTTTACCTTCAATCTTTCATCAAACCAGCTGTCATGTGGCGATTTTACAGTAGTGCTCTCTTCCAGTTTGGTTTATTATCATAACACAATACTCAAACATACTCTTACCAGCCTCAATTATTCCTTTCAGTTTATAATGCCTCATAAGTTTTTCCAGGTCTTTATCAGAGCATGCCCATCCTTGTAGTCCAACCTCTCTCCTAGCTGCGACTTCTTCATCCTGCAGGTGCATCAATGGAGGCTTATCCCTGCAGTTTCCAGTTCCTTGCAAATCTCTTCCCCCAAAAGTCTTCTGCCTTGGAGTTCTGGAAAATTTTCACCTGCCCTCTTCACAGGCTACCTGCCTGGGAGCTAAGGAGCGAGTAGGTCTCTCTGAACTTTTGGGGCGGGGGAGTGTCTCTTTCTTGAATGGCCACAGGCTGCCCTTTTACATGCCAGCAGGCCTAGTTTAAATGCATGCTTCTGTATTGA
Source organism: Lepidochelys olivacea (assembly GCF_965140295.1). Classification (NCBI taxonomy): domain Eukaryota; kingdom Metazoa; phylum Chordata; order Testudines; family Cheloniidae; genus Lepidochelys; species Lepidochelys olivacea. Next base: position 166,210,571 of record NC_140413.1, read on the forward strand.
CCCTTGTATTTATTCCCATCATACAGGGAGATGCGCTAAACCTGACAAAAGGTGCAGCTGTGCCCCAGTCTTTTAATGGGCCAACTCACCCTGTGACAGGAGCATACCGCAGCTTGCTCTGACCTTTGATGTATTTAGTTGCACTTAAATATTAGTCATGTATATATCTTTAAACACAGAAAAGAGGACAGTTAAATTTTACTTAAAATAAAAACTCAGCATCACCCTTCCATTTGAATAGTTCAGATATTAAAAATCCTACTTTGTCAAGTTCTGCCCGTAGAGCATTGTAGTCATTCTTGGCTTGCTGCAAGTCCTGGTTCAGTTTGGCTTTTGTCTGGTTGCACTGCTGATCCACTGTCTGTAAGGAATGTTGCTGACGAAACAGTTCCTAGAAATTTAGATGTTGGGGTTGGGGGCAGAAACACACGTTTCTCCTCAAGTTACTGTAACTATTTACACTGGAAAACGTGGGTGAGGGACTGTAAATAATCCCTGTAAATAGTCTCTAACTAATTACTAATTATACTAATGCCCTCTCTTACAGAATCAAAAAGAGTTTAAAAACCAATTTCAAGTAAAGCATAAATTCCGTTATGGCCACTAATGGGTCCTGACTCAGTTTGGCCAATCAATCAGAGTAGCCTACTTAATCTGTTACACCAAAACAGGTGGATAAAAAAAAAATACTAGCAAATAATGGAACGAAGCTTATATGGAGGAGATCTTCTTTTGAATCGATATAACATTGAGCATTACAACTAAGCAACCAGACTAATCCTCAATAACCATGGTCCTTTGGGGAAAAAAATTCCCTTCTTTGCTATGGTTACATGTTTAACTTATTGCTGTAACAATGTTTTTCGTGGGGAAAATGCCTTAGTTTTTTCAATTTGACTTAACATAAGACTGAGCAGCAACAGAAGTTTGGTAGAGGGGCATTCACTCCTCCCTCCTCAGGTCTGAGGGAGCAGAACTTCACTAATGCACACCTCCTATCTCCTGCAATCTTTAGGAGATACAAAGTAGATATCCATCCAAGTATCATTCTTTTCTGAGGCTTCTTCCCAGCCCCACGGTCCTTATGGTTGGGGATCTAGATGAATTTGAGAGGGGATTTATGTGGGGGAATAGGGCTATGAAGGGCATGGGACTTTTAGAAGGGGGTGTTGGAGTTGGTAAAGAGACGAGAGGGCTAAGTAGGGGAGCAGAAAGCAGAGGAAAATAGGGGAAGGAAAGCACTAGTGGCTTCTCCTGGCAACAAACCTCTCTGCCAAACTTCTCTTGGCAGTAGCTGTAGGACTCCCCTCTAACAAATCATAGCAGGTTTGTCAGATGGAGAAGGTAGTGAAGTACTAGTGCTTCCCTTCTGCTTTCTCCTAAGCACCCTCCTATCCTCCTGCAAGACACCTGTTCCATCCCATGTCCTCAAGTACCCCCACAGCCTGTTCCCACTCTCACTGCCAGCCAGAGACCTGTCCTATGAAGTCCCCAACCCTCTTGGCTCCCAGTGATCCATTTCCCAAAATATCTGTGTCTTTCCCCTTTACCCCCAGCCTCTCTACCCTCATACCCTTTCCAAAGACCCACTCCTACCCTGGGCTGGCCTGCCAGGAGCAGAAGAATGCAGGTGGCGAGGTTCACACTCAGGAATAAGTGAGCCAGTTACTAGCAAAATGTTCAAACTTTTTTCTGATTTTTTTTCATCTAACTATAAATTAGAGGTGAACAAATTGGTAGCCTGCCTGCCCAGCCTATCTTGAAGAAAAAGAATGGATTCACTTCCACCAAGTTATAACCACCAGACTACTATTATCAACAGCTAGGGAACATGGTTTTAGTCAGTTTAATTCATGGTAGGTCAATAAATTGTTTCACTAACAAATGCAGATCCATCCAGCTGCCAAACTAAAATAAAAGAAAAAAACGTAGCAAGAGAGTGTGACAAAGGAGAAAAAAATGAAAGGAGGAAGGTCAGAGTGGAGATACTTAAAATATTTTCCCTCTAAGTTTCCCTCAATTTGCATATGAGCTACTAAAATTTGCCCCTTAGTAGCACAACTAGAATATCATGTGACAAAAACAGTTGTTTTCCTTACACTAACTGGTTTCTTTTTAGATGTTTTGTCTACATGGATCCTGCTCTAGGTGTGCATGTGCCCCAGGTGCATGATATTGGGTTCTTTCGGTTGACAGTGTGCAGATGTAGCATCAGCAGGTATCTTAATATGCATGCACGCACACACCCACACACCTGCAGGCAGAGCAGGCCCAGCCACTTCTCAGTTTCTTTGCCAATATAGAATCCCAAAACTAATAGATTTCACAGTAGTGGAGAAAGAGGACTGGTCGTGGGGTCCATGTGGGCAGAACAGCCTGAAGAACCAGAATTACTGTAAGGTAAGTAATTGGGGTTTTGTCTCCAAGTATCTGTTAACATGGATCTCACTTTAGGTGACTAGCAGTTATCTCCCTATGGAGGGGAATGTCAAGAGTCCAATTTACATAAAGAGTGCAGGACTGCCCTAATAAACTGGGCATCAGAACTAGGAGTTGCAACTAGTGAGTAGTGCTGAATAAAAGTATGCAATGAGCTCCCAGTGACTTCTTTGCAAATTTCTGACATAGGAACATTCTTCAAGCATGTGTGTGTCACTTAAGCCCTAATATAGTTTGCTTTAATATAAGAAGGTGGATCTAATTTATTTAGTTCACAGAAGATCCTTATGCAATCAAATATCCATTTCAAGAATCTCTGGGTTGAAATAAGCCCTCTAGACCTGTACCAAATATTGCAAAAAAAGTTCTAGGCCAGTTATGGAAAGGCTTTGTTCTATGGAGGTAGTAGAAAAGTGCCCTAAAGACATCACTCATATGAAGTTCTGCCCCTCCAGGAGTCAAATGAGGTTTGGGGGAAAACACTGAAGGTGTATGCATTGATGCAAACAAAAGACTGAGACCACTCTGAATAAGAACCTAGGGCAAGATCAAAGAAGAGTCATCTTGTCTTTGTGAAATGTAGTAAAAGAGGTCCTGCCATTAATGCCTAAATCTAGCTTATCCTGTGAGCGGAGATAACAGCCACCAAATATCCTGTTTTCATAGAGAGGTGATAAGGAACATGATGCTAAAGGCTCTTAACAGGGACGGGGGGGGAGACGGACGGACCATTAGGTCCAGGTATACAATACTTTGGTCCCAGGAAGGTCCCTCACTTCAGGAAGTGTAGTTGCTGCAGCCAAAATGTCGAACAGGTTGTCAGTCGGCTCCTTGAGCACCACAATCTCTAGCCCCAAGTTGGAGGCCACTCTTAAGCAGGTCCTGGTGGGTACAGAAATTGTCGGGTAGCAAAAGGTTGGCAGGTCCAGCCACTGCCTCGTCAGGGAAGGAGGCAGCCATGGGCGTTGCAGCCGGTTCATCCTCAACTGCTGGTGCTGACTGTGCAGGGGTCGCCGGAGTCTCGGTGCCAGGGTCTGGTTCTGAGCCGGATTCCGGTGGCACTGTAGCCAAGGCCTGGCCCTCAGAAACTACTAAGGGTGCCTGGAGAGAATATGAGCACAGCATGGGAGAGAACCCCCAAAGGGTCCAATACAGCCACTGGGGTGGCCATTGGGTGGATGGCCAGGGACCTGACGGCAGGCCTGCTGCGGGCTCCAGCCTGTAAGACTGGTGCTGATGATGCCTCTGGGTTGGGGAGGGCTCACTCTTGGACCCCGAGGAAGATTCCTCCCTAGGAGACTAGGGTGGAGCTGAGGTGGCCTCATGCTGGTAGCCATGGCTTGCTGGGGATCACCATTACACCAGGGAGCAGCACTGAGGGGAAGGTGACCGGTGTCTCCAAGCTGGAGATGTGCTTCGCAGTACTGAGAACTGGTGCCAGGAAGGTGGAGACCAGCGAAGTGGCGAGCAGTGATGTGGTGATGGGGAGCGACAGGCTGGGGAGCGGTGCCACATCGGAGGCCCAGAAGGTAGCCTCATCACAGGTTTCCCTTTAGAGGGAACAGCCTTCAAGGTGTCTTCCAAAGATGGGCCTAGGTTCCGAGGCATGGGTGGCACAGGGAGAGACATCTAGTCTCTTGCTGCTCGGAATGCCTCCAACATTGAAGGTGTCATGAAATGTTGTGGGCCCCGACGGCTCCCAGGAGTAGATGGTGGTTCCCAATTTGGCCTCGGTGCCCTACATGGTGTGGCCGCTGCCAGATGTGACTCTGGGGAAATCGAGCAGCCCTGTGCAGGTCTCAACTCGTGTGGTCACTCCCAGGTAGCTATGTATGGTGTCGGAGAATGACCTCGTTCCAACCGTGACTTCTTATGCCTCTTCTTAGGCTGGGGAGAAGGGGAGTGGCACCAGGAAGATCCTGGTGTCGGAGGGGCACTCCGCACCAACACCAAGGTGCTCGATGCAGAGTCGGAGCGGCATGGTTCCAACGCGGGGCACAGGGCAGCCTCCATCAACAGGGCTTTTAAATCGGCTGTCCCTGTCTTTAAGAGTGTGAGGTCTGAAGTTTTTGCAGATCCTGCACTTCTCTTTAATATGCAACTCTCTGAGGCACTTAAGGGAGCTCTTGTGCAGGTCACTAATAGGCATAGGTTTGCTGCACCCAGCACACGATTTAAACCCCAGGGACCAGGGCATACCCTGTCCCTGGGGCTATGTCCCTAACGGGACTCCGCTCCTAAATGCTAACTACTACTAACTATAATACTAACACTACAGTAACTATATACCAGAAAAACTCAAAGAGTCCGAAGTTAGAGAAACCACTATCGGATTTGTGAAAACAAGGAGCATTCCAACAACCATCACTGGTGGAAAGAAGGAACTGAGAGGGCGTGGGGCCAGCAGGGCCCAATATACTGGCACATAAGCACGGGGCTCCAGAGTTTGCCAAAGACAGCCCTAGGGGTACCACTAGGGGAAAAATTTCTGACAGCGTGCACAAGGGCGCGCACACATCAAACATGGAATCGACATGAGCAAGCACTCAAAGAAGAAGTATCCAATCTTGCGTGCCTGAGGCACATATACACCTAGAGTGGGATCTACGTGGACAAATACTCAATGAACAACTTGTTCTCTCTGATAATAGCAGTCTGGAGGCAACTTTGAACTTGTGAAAAAATGGGTCTTGTCTTACCTTTTGGAATTCCTTTTCCTTTTCTTTTACTTTCTGTTCTAATGAGCGACGAGCACTTTCAGCATTTTCTCTTTGACAATTCAATTCTTCTGATAGTTTTTTCATCTTTTGCTCCACCATTTCATACTACAAAAAGTTTCATCATAAATCACAGCGATGCAAGGGGAATATTTATTATTTGTACTACAATAGCAATCCCGCCCCCACAATCAGGATTGAAACCCCACTTTAGTAGGCACCTTAAAAAAACAAAAAAACCATACATACATACGATGAAGTCATGGTCTTTGCCCCAAAACTGCTTACAGTCTTCCATGATGCAGTGGACACCCACATAGGTATCCCATACCAAACTGATAACCAATTACACTTGGCTACAGTACAAGAGTGTGCTAAGTTTCAATAAGTGAGCAGCAAAAACTGAAAAAAACTAGAAGTGTTTAGGCACAGGAGATAAATTCAATGCAACTTAATTTACAGTGAATCAGCACATTGATTCAACAGAAAAACATTACTGAACTATTTTGAACAGCAAGAACAGAACAATTTTCATTGTTTAAAGTAGGTTAGACTGAAATTTTAAACTGAAAATCAATATGCTAAGAATTTCCTTTTGAGAGGAAATTCTCCTATTAGAAGTGTTTCAGTTTATCTGTCATTTTTATTAAAATAATATATTGCTTGTAATTTTGGTGGTTTATAAAGAACCAGAGTACACTGAAACCCCATTTAATAAATTCCCAGTGTAATTTCTATTGTGAAAACAATCTGCTGATATAAGTCTGAAAGTTGCCAAAAGCACACTACTATGCATTTTCTCAGAACACAATACAACTGTTTGTAATGCTACTGCTCCTTTGTCTCTTACAGTTTCATTACGTTTGCAGCATGTTAGGGAGACTTACAACCAATTTACCAGAAAGCTGTCCTAGCAGAATAACTGTTCTTCTCTCTCTATGGAACATATTTTTATTTTCTGAAATCTTTTCTTTACGGCAAGTAACTATTCTTAAAGGTAATAAAAAAGTGAACCACTGATAAGATTTAAATCAACTTCATGGTTGGATACTTTTAAAGCAGATGAACAATTTATTTGAATATAATTTTAAAGGGATGTGACAATGTTACTGGCATATGTGGAGTTATATTTCATTTTAATTTATGCTTTGTTGAAGTGAGGTCCTGCTTACACATAAATGAATTAGAATATTAATGGAATAGAACGTTGTGACAAGAGCATCTCCTGTTGCTTCAGCTTTGATGTATTTACGGAACGTAATTATGGTGAAAAGCCAATGATTTTCAAAGAAGGAGACAGTGGTGCTGTTAAAATGTCTTTTTATTACACTTTCAAATGGCTTTAGCATATATAAAATATCTGTGTTTCTTAGATGTTTGTTATAGTTATTCACTCTACCACAACAACAATACTGCATTGCTGGCTGCCTCATTAGAGAGCTGGCCTACTATTTGTTCAGTCTATCAGAGCAACTTATCCATAAAGGAAAAGTTTTCAAAGTGCAGATCTTCCCCACAGCACCCTCCCACATAGCTGGGATAGGTGCTGGGAATTTCTGAAAGGGAGAAGGTAGGGAAAAAAAAGGAACCAATCACTAATCCCAAAAGGTATAGAGCAGAAGATGATCCACTAGATTCCATGGTTCTCCTGCTCTGTTGTCCAGTATAGCAGTGCAGTGGCTGATCGACTAAACCAAACCACATGCAGTGGCAAGGAAGCTCCTGCAGAGAAAGGAAGCGTTGTGCAGGTTGCTGAAGTCTTGCCCACCCTCTCCCATATAGCAAAGTGTAGGTCCCTTCATGGGAATGGGAAGACAGGGGCCAAAGAGGGATTTATCTCTTAATGAAAGGCTGGGTTTGACTGGCTTAATTTCTTTACTCTTATCAGTGTACAGCTGTCTGGCATCTGTTTTAGCTAGCAAAAAAAAAAAAATCCATTTTATATGATTAATACACGTTTGCTCCACTAATGCAAATTATTTCAACATTTCAATTATATCAGTACTATAGCCACAGAAATTTCTTGGGCTTCTTTGCACTGAATACAAGAGGCCCTTTTCCCCCTCGATTCTTCTGGAGCAAAATGTAGAGGTCTTGGAAAGATCCAAGATCTTGCATTCTGAGCACTTTAAAACTCTTCAGTATGGTGTGTAAATTCTTTCCTGTCATGGAAGAGATCCAGAGGTACCACTAGTATTTAGAGGGTCCAAAGGATATAGAAAAATTCTGTCCTGGATCATGCAGGTCTGTGACTCTAAGTGGATAGCTCTATTCTGTTTCCTTGTTTATGTATCAGCTTTACAGACTGCATTACAGTTCTACGAATAGGGTTTATTAACTTCTGCCTGTGCTGGTGCTGCATAAGCAAAAGTACAAGATGTTTTAGCTCATGTAAAGATATTTATTTTAAATTTTTTAAGGGCAGAGGGAAATGGAGGAAAATGGTGGACTTAAATAAAAACAGTAGAACCTCAAGAGTTATGAGCAACTCGGGAATGGACGTTGTTCGTAACTCTGAACAAAATGTTATGGTTGTTCTTTTAAAAGTTTACAACTGAACATTGACTTAATACAGCTTTAAAACTAAACTATGCAGAAGAAAAAACGCTGCTTTCCCTTTATTTTTTAATAGTTTATGTTTAACACAGTACTGTACTGTATTTGCCTTTGGGGGGGGGGGGTTGTCTCTGCTGCTGCCTAATTGTGTACTTCTGGTTCCAAATGAGCTTTGTGGGGTTGACTGATCAGTTCATAACTCTGGTGTTCGTAACTCTGAAGTTCTACTGTAAATTATGGAGCCACCATTAGCAAGCACATACAAAGTTAAGCTTTGTTGAAGAACTGTGTAATGAACTGTGTTAGTTAAATATGTACTAAGTAATGTTAGAGAAATTAATATTATATATAATCCTATAAGAAAATATGAAGGAATTTTTGCTTTTTGTATTTATTTCTGATGCTTTAGATCGTGAGATTTTGCTGAAATAGTTTGTAAATCAGAAAACTGGGTTGTGTGTCTCATATATAAAATTCTTGGCCAAGCGGATAGCAGGCTTGAGAAGAGAGCTGTTAGCTTTCAGTAAGTCAGGTACAATCCCTCACCCTCCACCCGTCCATTCGACCAGCTAACAAGTAAAAACTAAAAGCCACAAAAACAGATGAGTAAGAATAAAAATTGCTGTAAAGTAAGTACAACTGGATGGAGCCAGTGGCCATGACAGCAAGGAATAGATGTGTTGGGAACTACACAGATGTAAGTAAGTTTTAGCAAGATAGGCAAAAAATTTATTAAATTGGGTTAGTTATTGTGATTTATGCAGGAGAATCTTCTAAGTAGGGGGTTAGAAGGGAATGTATATGGTGTGACAGGGTCAGGCCAGATGGCTACAGGAGAGTGACAGAAGGCAGATATATTAGCCCCAGGTAAAGTAGGTCCCTTTTCCCTGGGTAAGGTAACAGGGAAGGTTCCAGAACAATCAGGAACTTTCTGGAAACAATTAAGGCAGACAAGCTGATTAGAACACCTGCAGCCAATCAAGGAGCTGCTAGAATCAATTAAGACAGGCAGGCTAATCAGGGCACCTGGGTTTAAAAAAGGAGCTCACTTCAGTTTGTGGTGCACGTGCGAGGAGCTGGGAGCAAGAGGCACAAGAAGCTGAGAGTGAGAATGCGGACTGTTGGAGGACTGAGGTGTACAAGCATTATCAGACACCAGGAGGAAGGTCCTATGGTAAGGATAAAGAAGGTGTTGGGAGGAGGCCATGGGGAAGTAGTCCAGGGAGTTGTAGCTGTCACGCAGCTGTTACCTGAGCCACTGTAGACAGCTGCAATCCACAGGGCCCTGGGCTGGAACCCAGAGTAGAGGGCGGGCCTGGTTCCCCCCATCCCTCCAACTCCCTACTTGATACCGGAGGAGTTGACCTGGACTGTGGGTTCCACCACAGGGGAAGGTCTCTGACCTGTTCCCCGATCCACTACGTGGATCAGCAGAGACTGTGGGGATTGTTCTTCTTCCTTTTCCCCATGTTGGCCAGTGATGAGGCGAACTGAGTGAATGGCAGATTTGAGCCACGAAAGTGGCCAAACGGAGGGCTGCCGTGAACCTCTGAGGCGAGCAAATCCGCCAATAAGCGCAGGACCCACCAAGGCGGAGGAGGAACTTTATCACCATAGATAAAGACAGAGATGAGGTAGGTTCCTATACTGAGTCTGCGCAAAGTTACAGAACAGAGGATTAAAAAAAAAAAAAAGATAATTGACATAATAGTGGAGAAGATACAGGGAAAAAATAGCCAAGCATAGCAGAGATTTGTAAAGAGTCACCCTGTCCCCAAGAAAGAGAACCTGAGCATTTCCTTTTCTTGCCTTACCTTTTTTTGCATGTTTATGTAATTCATAGGTGATAGTAGCATTGTCTTAAAACATATATAATAAAGGCTAAAATAAATTGTTTACGCCTAAATTGAAGAGGATCTGATTCTCACCCAACAAGTTGACATTGGCATTTAAAGCGGAACTAAAAATCCTTGTTTCACAGTATAATAAATTAATCTGTTTTCCAAGTTTAGCAGTTACACTTTAAATGACCTATTAATTTTCTGCATAAAATAGTTTCTTACTTTGCCAGAGAAAACTAATTTTTTTAAGATCACAATATTAATAAAATTCACCACTTGTTCTCTCACCTTATTCTTGGCTTTGATTATCTCAGTGATAGACCACCACAGGCTCTTCATATGTTCCAAATTTAATACTATAAATTTGTAATTAAATCAGATTTAAAACTCATTTAAAGAAGCTGGATTGTAATAAGAAAAGCTCTTAACAGTCACATCTAGAGGTTATGGTGACAGAACTATGCCAGTAACTCAGGTGATTCATAAGTAGCATTATTGTGACATCAGAACTAGCAACCAATCAATCTTTCCTCTCCAGTTTGCTGTCAGTGAAGTGGAGAGGGCCTAGTCACAGGTCAAAAGTTCTCATTGTTAAATTACTTGAACATCTGTATACAAACATGGTAATAACACTGGATTGGCTCAATGTCTCAGGCCTCAACCTACTCCCAGCCAAGACCATCTCTCAATGGGGTCCTCACAGAGGTAGCAAACAACCACCATTGCTGTATCTCTCCAGAGGCAAATTCTTAACCCCCATTCATGTGATCGTATAATCTTCAGCATCCTGTATATGGGATGTAGGAAGCAGCAGAATTTCTAACATTCTTAGGTAGGCAGCAGAATCTGCATGCATTCATAAAAACCCTGACAGGAAAGGGTAGGTGACAACCATCACACCTACAGAAGACACATGTGGTGGTTCCTTTCCCCAAGGCAACATAACTTCTTTAATCTAAGGGTATGTCTACTCTACGAAATTAGGTCGAATTTATAGAAGTCAATATTTAGGAAGCAATTTTATACCGTCGATTGTGCGTGTCCCCACTAAGTGCATTAAGTCGGCGGAGTGTGTCCACAGTACTGAGGCTACCATTGACTTTCAGAGCATTGCACTGTAGGTAGCTATCCCACAGTTCCTGCAGTCTCCACCACCCATTGGAATTCTGGGTTAAGCTCCCAATGCCTGATGGGGCAAAAACATTGTCGCGGGTGGTTTTGGGTACATGTTGTCAGTCACCCCTCCCTCCGTGAAAGCAATGGCAGACAATAGTTTTGTGCCTTTTTTCCATGTGGGCACCATACTGCTTTCAGCAGATGGTGCAGTAGGTCTGCAAACCGTCGTCATGGAACGACCGCTTCCACTGCCACTCTGCTCTCCTGGTGGTCTCGCAGGGCAGCTTCCACTGCAACTCTGCTCGGCTGCTCTGTCCCGGCAGCAGACGGTGCACTAGGTCTGGGAACCATCGTCATCGAACGACCGCTTCAGCTACCACTCTGCTCTCCTGGTGGTCTTGCAGGTCCTCTGTATGACTGTTGTCATCCGCCACTTCTGCTGCAACTCTGCTTGGCTGCTCTTGTGTCACCATACTACGGCGAGCATGCAGCCCACTCAGCTGTTGTCCTGGCAGCAGACGGTACAGTAGGTGTGCAAAACTGGTCATCCAACCACCGCTTCCTGTGCAACTCTGCTCTCCTGCTCACGCCATACCACAAGCAGCATGGAGCCCGCTCAGATCACTGCAACAGTTATGAGCATTGTAAACACCTCATGCATTATCATGCAGTATATGCAGAACCAGAACCTGCTAAAGCAGGTGAGGAGGCGATGGCAGCGCAGTGACAAGTTGTGAGGACATGGACACAGACTTCTGTTAAAGTAGGGGCCCTGGCAATTTGGCCATCCTGGTGGCAATGGGGCAGGCTCATGCTGTGGAACGTCAATTCTGGGACTGGGAAACAAGCACAGACTGGTGGGACTGCATAATGTTGCGGGTCTGGGATGATTCCCAGTGGCTGCGCAACTTTTGCATGCGTAAGGGCACTTTCATGGAACTTTGTGACTTGCTTTCCCCTGCCCTGAAGTGCAAGAATACCAAGATGAGAGCAGCCCTCACAGTTCACAAGCGAGTGGCGCTAGCCCTCTGGAAGCTTGCAAAGCCAGACAGCTACTGGTCAGTCAGGAATCAAATTGGAGTGGGCAAATCTACTGTGGGGACTGCTGTGATCCAAGTAGCCAACGCGATCATTGAGTTGCTTCTATCAAGGGTAGTGACTCTAGGAAATGTGCAGGTCATAGTGGATGGCTTTGCTGCAATGGGATTCCCTAACTGTGGTGGGGCCACAGATGAAACCCATATCCCTATCTTGGCACCGGAGCACCAAGGAAGCCAGTACATAAACCGAAAGGGGTACTTTTCAATGGTGCTGCAAGCACTGGTGGATCACAAGGGATGTTTCACCAACATCAGCATGGGATGGCCGGGAAAGGTACAAGACGGTCGTATCTTCAGGGACTCTGGTCTATATGAACAGCTGCAGCAAGGGACTTACTTTCCAGATCAGAAAATAACCGTTGCGGATGTTGAAATGCCTATAGTTATCCTTGGGGACCCAGCTTACCCCTTAATGCCATGGCTCATGAAGCCATACACAGGCACCCTGGACAGTAGTCAGGAGCTGTTCAACTACAGGCTGAGCAAGTGCAGAATGGTGGTAGAATGTGCATTTGGACGTTTAAAAGCACGCTGGTGCAGTTTACTGACTCGGTTAGACCTCAGCGAAACCAATATTCCACTGTTATTACTGCTTGCTGTGCGCTCCACAATATCTGTGAGAGTCAGGGGGAGACGTTTATGGAGGAGTGGGAAGTTGAGGCAAATTGCCTGGCTGCTGATTACACACAGCCAGACACCAGGGAGATTAGAAGAGTGCAGCAGGGTGCGCTGCGCATCAGAGAAGTTTTGAAAACCACTTTGTTTCTGTTTGTTTCTCCTTGATGAAAACCCGCCCCCTTGGTTCACTCTACTTCCCTGTAGCCAACTGTCCTCCCCTCCCCAATCACCACTTCCAGAGGCAATAAAGTGGTCATTGTTTCAAATTAATGCATTCTTTATTAATTTGTCACACAAATAGGGGGATAATTGCCAAGGTAGCCCGCGAGGGGTGGGGGAGGAGGGAAGGACAAGGCCACACTGCACTTCAAAACTTATTAAATGCCAGTCCTCTGGGATGGAGTGGTTGGGTGCCTGGAGGCCCCTCCCCGTGTGTTCTTGGGCATCTGGGTGAGGAGGCTATGGAACTTGGGGAGGAGGGCAGTTGGTTACACAGGGACTGCAGTGGCGGTCAGTGCTTTTCCTGCACCTCAACCATATGCCGGAGCATATCAGTTTGATCCTCCAGTAGCCTCAGTATTGCATCCTGCCTCCTCTCATCATGCTGCCGCCACCTTTCCTCTTGATCCCGCCACCTCTCCTGTTGCTCCCGCCACCTGTCCTCTCGTGCGTCCCTCCTGTCCTCGCATTCATTTTGTGCTTTCCTGGACTCTGCCATTGTCTGCCTCTACGCATTCTGCTGGGCTCTTTCTAGTTTGGGTGGACGGCACGAGCGCAGAAAACATTTCATCGCTAGTGTGGTTTTTTCGCCTTCTTATCTGCGCTAGCCTCTGGGACAGAGATGCTAGTGGCAGTGTTGAAACATTTGCAGCTACAGGAGGAAAAAAAAGGGAGAGTAAAACTGAAAAAGACACATTGGCCATTTAAAAGGAGGGGCTGATGTTTTCGGGTTAATGTGCAGCACAAACCCAACTAACCCCCCCACACACACCCAATTCTCTGGGATGATCACTTCACCCCTCCCCACACCGTGTGGCTAACAACGGGGATGATTTCTTTTCAGCCACAGGCAAACAGCCCAGCAGGAACAGCCACCTCTGAATGTCCCCTTAATAAAATTCCCCTATTTCAACCAGGTGATCATGAATGATTTCACTCTCCTGAGGATAACACAGAGAGATAAAGAACAGATGCTGCTTGAATGCCTGCCAACACCGGGACCACACGCTGCCATACTTTCTTATGCAATGATTCCAGACTACATGCTACTGGCCTGCCATGGTAAAGTGTCCTACCATGGAGGACGCAATAAGGCTGCCCTCCCCAGAAACCTTTTGCAAAGGCTTTGGGAGTACCTCCAGGAGAGCTTCATTGAGACGTCCCTGGAGGATTTCTGCTCCACCCCCAGACACGTTAACAGACTTTTCCAATAGCTGTACTGGCCGCGAATGCATACCAAGTCTTCAGGTAAAATTAATCATTAAACATGCTTGCTTTTAAACTGTGTATTATATTTACAAAGGTACACTCACCAGAGGTGCTTTGTCCGCCTTCAATGTCCGGGAGCCCGGGTTGGGAGGGTACTGTCTCCAGGGTGATAAACAGTTCCTGGCTGTCGGGGAGAACCATTTCTCCCCTTGCCTGGTGTGCACTATCTTCCTTGTCCCCAAAATCCTCATCCCTGTTGCGTGAGACTCCCTTGCAGGAGTCCACGTACAGGTGTGGGGTAGTAGTAGCACCCCCTAGAATTGCATGCAGCTCATCATAGAAGCGGCATGTCTGGGGCTCTAACCCCAAGTGGGCGTTTGCCTCTTTGTTTTTTTTGGTAGGCTTGCCTGAGCTCCTTAAGTTTCACACGGCACTGCTGCGGGTCCCTGTTATAGCCTCTGTCCTTCATGCCCTTGGAGATTTTTTCAAATATTTTGGCATTTCATCTTTTTGAACATAGTTCTGATAGCACAGATTCATCTCCCCATACAGCGATCAGATCCAATATCTCCCGTTCAGTCCATGCTGGAGCTCTTTTGCGATTCTGGGACTCCATGGTCACCTCTGCTGATGAGATCTGCACGGTCACCTGTGCTGATCCGCTTGCCACGCTGGCCACATAGGAAATGAAATTCAAAAGTTCGCGGGCCTTTTCCTATCTACCTGGCCAGTGCATCCGAGTTGAGAGTGCTGTCTAGAGCGGTCACAATGAAGCACTCTGGGATAGCTCCCAGAGGCCAATACCATCAAATTGGGTCCACACTAACCCAAATTCGACCCGGCGATGTTGATTTCAGCGCTAATCCCCTCGTTGGGGAGGAGTACAGAAATCGATTTTAAGAGCCCATTAAGTTGACAAAAATGGCTTCATTGTGTGGATGGGTGCAGGGTTAAATCGATCTAACTCTGCTAAATTCGACCTAAGCTCGTAGTGTAGACCAGGGCTAAGTGTTTATGGAGGGGCAGAAACAACATGCAAACAACATGCCAAAGCATGTCTGGCATTCAACATATGGAGCATAGCATGAGCCTTAGAAGCAGGTGGTTCAAAGAAAAATATAGGCAGATGAATCTGCTAGTTCAGATGCAAGTCTGTGACAACTGTCAGTAGGAACACAGGATGTGTCCTAAACACACTTTGTCCGGACATAAGATAGCATAAGTTGAATCTGCATAAAAGCTTGGATTTCTCCACCCTTCTCTTTGAGGAGATCTTAGTCTGGGATCATCTCTGTACTCTTCCATCTCTGTACCTTTTTCACAGAAAGCTTCTTGTCCAACATGCCAGATTTTGAAACAGGATGTTGCTGATGAGGCCCAGGAAGTTAAGGACCCAGTACTAGCACTCTAAGGAGCAGAGAAGGCATTTACAGGACGGTTATATGACCCAGGTCCTGAAGCTAGTCTCATTGCTTCACCCATTAAGTAAATCTGGAGCAGGGCTTCTCTAGATTTGCAGAAATGCTGGTCTCCCCTGTGAAATCTTTTGTGTACTTTTATCCTGTTCTATACAGACCAGATTTCACGGTCTGTGATGTGCTTTTCATGGCCGTGAATTTGGTAGGGCCCTACTTACCAGAAAAGATGTTCCAGATCTCTAGTGAATCATGCCCAAAGGCATGAGGCTGCAAGATGCTAAGTACCTGCTAAGAAGTGCTTGGAACCTTGCAGAAAATGGCAAGCTAATTAAGAACTTTAGGTTGTCCAACATAATACGTACTTTCAATTCATTATCCTCAGGATGTTCTAAGAAACATTATTCAATATCTTGAATCTTGTAAATATGACTGAATGTTTGCACACACTACTGCTAACAATAATTATAAAAGCAGCCAGAAGAGGCCTGGTGCAACATGGTACCTGGGCAGTAGCTTGATCACGTTGTGCTGTCATTCTATTCAATTCATCTCTAATTTTGTGCAAAATAGAATCTTTGTCCATGAATTCCAGTTTTGTTTTCTCCAGCTGGAGTTGAGTTTCTTGAAGTTTGTTCATATGGAATTTCTTTTCTTTTTCTTGATCTTGTAGCTGATGCTCTAGTTCTTGAACTCTGGAGCTTAATTCTTAATTTAAAAGAAAAAGGATTAATATGATGCCTTCTACTTAAAAAGTTATTTACTGTATTAGTACTTTAAAGCAGCCTACACATTCTAATTAGACATATTCTATGCACTTGATAAGACTTCAGGCACCTATCAAATGCAAATAAAAAATAAAAACTATTTAAAAACTGCTTATCAGATTAAATATGTAGCAATATAAAAATTTTAAAAATCTATTATCAAATTAGGAAAATTGAAAGGCCTTTAAAAGTCTAGTTGGCTCAATTTATGTTTATTTTTTGAGCTTGGATAGTGACTATCGATCAGTTTCACTTTGTTTTTTACTAGCTTCATTTTCCAATTTTTATGCGTTGGCACAACGTTGCAGTGTTTAGGCCACCAATTTTGCAGAGGTTCTTTGTTTTTAAGAACTACCTCCACTGGAATTTTCTAAAAAGTTATTGAAACATTTCTGCTTGGTCTTAAGTTTTGAAAAAGCTGCTTCTTAAGAAAAGCTATTACAAACCTATGTTTTGGGCCAAATTTAACCAAACAGTGTTCGTTTAGCTTATTCAATGCATGTCTCTCTTTTTGGAAGGGTCCTTTAGTAAATACAATCTGTGGGCTCTTAGTAAATACAATCTATGGTCTTTTTTTCACATCACTAAAACATTGCGTATTACAAATCAAAACTGCTTTTGTCATGATACACATGTGTGTGTTTGGGGAGGCTCAGAATCTATACAGTTTCTTTTCCACACACTTCAATGGAATTTTATACATGAAGAACAGTAGTCAGCAATTACAGATTATTAGCATGTGAAATAAATTATCTGATCATTCTTTCATGAGGACCTATTCCACTGATACTCTAGCTGCAAACAAACAGATGGCAGCCAATAGCAGTTGAGAATTTTCCTTTTTTCAGTCTCTGACCCTTCTCCCTGCCCCAGCCCCCCAAAAACCCTTTAGTCTTCCAAAGCTGAAACTTCAGTTTAGGTTTGCAATGAACTTTACGATGTGACCATGCATATAAGCTAAACATTGAATGAAAACTCTACCCAATTGAACTAACAGTAAGCAAAGGGTGAGTGTTTGAATTGATACAACTACCCTGCAGAACAGCATTACCATTTAAAAAGTTATCTTTTCTGAAGACCACTTGCCAACAATTTTGGCTTAATTGGATTAAAGTAGAAGTCTAAGGAAGGAGGCGCATCCATTCACTGAGAAAATGGAGGATCCAGACTGTCCTAAACACTTCCAACAATGTAACAAAATTAACCGACAGAAAGCTGAAGACCAAAGACAGAAAAACAGAGCACAAGTTATGAAATGGCCCTAAGTCACCTGTCACCTTATCTGCTGAAGACAAGGTTCATCCTATAGTGTTTATTAAATGTCTACAAAGACTTCCGAGTGGATATCCTGCACAGCTGAACTGAGGCTATGGCTACACTACAGCTTAAGTCGACATAAGGTATGTTGTTCAGCGGTGTGAATTAGCCACCCACCTGAGCGACGTAACTTAGACAGACTTAAGCGTCAGCGTGGACAGCACTATGTTGGCGGGAGCGCGTCTCCTGCCGACATAGCTACCATTGCTTGCGGGGCGTGGAGTAATTAAGCTGACGGGAGACCTCTATCCCATCAGCTTAAAGTGGCTACACTAAAGAGCTTAAAGCGGAACAGTTGCACCAATGCAGCTCTAAACTCTCTAGTGTAGCCATAGTCGGGGGGGACGGGAGGGGGACAACACGACACTTCTCAGTTGAAGAAGCTCCAAATGTTCATTCTACTATGGTTTTAGTTTAACCAGGCAAGGATCTCCATGAAAAATGACTTCTTGATAGAGCAGATTACTCTACAGAATCTTCCAAAGAATTAAATTCAAAACACAATAAAACAAGTCATTTTATTACTTCAGTTAATTTTTTCTTACTGGAAAAACTTTATAAATCAATAAAATAATTAATAAACACGTATATAGTGTTTTTTACCCAGAGATCTCAAAAAGTCTTACAAGTTGAGAAGGTATTTTACCCACATTTTATATATAAAACAGCCTTCAATGAAGTCCTTAAACACAGAGGGTTTTAATTATCTTTAAAAAATGATGTTCTTATTTATAAAATAGATTTCAAGTCATAACTATACTTGCAAGATACCTTGGTTCTGTGTTTTTAACTGCTTGATGACAGAAGAATTATCACAATTGTCAGAGAAACTGTTGCTGAAATCTGTCTTCTTTGATCTTAAGCCACAGTGGCTAGGAGTTGCCTCTTGTTCCCATGGAAAATGGGATGAAGTAAAACCTCTCTTTAAAGGGGTTTCTTGACTGCTGAATGAAGGACAGCTTGGTGTCTTCTCTTGTTGCCACGAGAATACTGATGAAGAAGCCTGATGCCGAGCAATCTCTCTGTGACTCTTAGTACTTTGAGGATGAGAATGATTTATTTTCTATTTAAAAAAAGAGGGTGGGGAAAGCATATCTACCTTTACACAGCTGACAATTTATAAAAGAATTCATTCACTACTGTATGGTGGAAATAAGATAGGGCACTAGGTCACGCTGTCAGTTACAATTTTTGATAACAGAGTCAGCAACACAGATCATCCATTAGTACAAAGTACTATACAAATCACACCAGTCTGCTTTTATACCCCCAACAGTCAACTGACTGGAATACTTTGCCAATTAACATCACAGGCAGCTGAACAGGGTTGGGATAGTACTATCTGCAGTTCAAATACATCTAAGCTGGCCAGCATCTCAATGACAAGAAGTTTGACTTGTGGTTCCTTATATTGAGCATATCAGGTTTTTTGTTTTGTTTTTTTAAGAGAGGCGTCCTATCAATTAACGCTGAGTTACTTCCCTCCACATTCCTCACAATCAGATCAGTTTTGTAAAGCTAGCTGTTGACATGCATAACATTCATTTATGTACTTTGTTCTAGACTTACTGTAAATTATATCTGATACTCATTTGTGTTCTGTGGAAAAATATAGATACAATTTTAGACTATGGGCTCTATTCATCTCCAAATGTGTGGTGATCCCATTAGCAAGAATTCTACATGTAAATCGTTCCATACACAAGAGAGAGATTATTTGCACTTACTTTTACAAAATACCTCGACTCAAAAAACATGTTTAGGCTCTAATATCAGATATTTTTCGTTCACGAGACAAGCTCTGTGTCCCTAAACCTCTGACAGCCAGAAGCCGGGACTGGATGACAGGGGATGGATCACTCAGTAAATTGCCCTGTTCTGTTCATTCCCTCTGAACTATCTGACATCATCCAGAAGCCAGGATAATGGGCTAGATGGATCATTGGTCTGATCCATTAGGGCCATTATGTTCTAAAAATACAAGAAAGCTGCTATTGGTACTTACTGAACTTGGTTTTTCAATATGTCTAACATTTGAATGGAGTTTGTGACTAAAGCACTAGGGGCCCCAATATTGGTCCCCCAAAATTAACAAGAATGTAATCCCTGATTTCCGTGGCAGCACTATCAGTCTTTAAAACTTCAACAAAGGAAGCACCAACTGAAAAACTTTAATGGGAATACTCCTGGATATTTACACTGAGTTTATTGTGTAAATAAACTTTTAAATTTACTAGAAAGTGATTGTACAAGTATTGTATTAATTTTGTTTGTAGCTTTTCAGTACACATTTCCTAAAAAAGGATTAAAGCATGTTGAAGTAGTATAAATATTCTTAAGGTGGTAAAACAACTGTGCCCAACTTGAGTAGGTTAGGTTTTTTGTTTGTTCTGTTTTTGAAACAGAAGAGGTCATTTTCAGATTTTGAATGCAAAAACATATACGTTCCTCATAAATTCTATCCCTCTTTATAACTGTGGGTAATGAGAAATTCTCAGTCATGTGTGATTATTTAGATGAAAACATTATATTTAAAAAATCCTTTTTGTGTATTCTGATTCATACTAACTTTTTGAAAATGCTGTCAGGAAATTAACCATACCCACTGCTTACTCTTCTTAAATCTACACTTTAATCTCAGTGGCATGAACAGTGAGCAAATTTAATTTCACCAGTTTCCCTGAAAAATCATATGGCTAATTTTGAAGAACTGCACCTTTCTCCATTTCACACAATAAATGAGATTATAATTCTGAGATACTCTATACCCCATTTCAAATGATACTTACTTTAATCTGGATATTTCTCAGTTCTGCCTCCAGCCTTTTTCTTTCTTCAACTTCTTTATTGTATTTTTCTTGGAGTTCTTCAAACTTGGAATCTACAAATTGACAATGAATATTTGTTGTTAATCTGGCTCATTTCATACATAATATCTTTCTTATACCATTTCTTATGCCTAATATTAAGCAAGGGTGATAAAAGCAACAGCCCTCATTAACCTCTAGTGATATATAAAAGACAACAACTCAAGGGGAGTTCTTCTAAAACCAGTAAAACTGAGTATTTCAGGGACTGAAAACTGAGATCTGGAACTCAGTGCCACAATGAAAATGCAACCATTAGACTGAGGGACGAATACCAGGGCTATACGTGTATATTGTAATATCACCTGAATGAAGAATTTTTTCCCCATCGCTCCCCTGGAATTAACATTCATTTGTAGCATGACTGAAATATCAGGCATTGAGATTCAGATATTCAAAGAAGCTTAAAAAGAAAAACCAGTGGGACTTGGACACCTAATTTCTTGCTAATGGGAATCACCACATATTTGAAAATCTCAGCTTAAAGTCACATCACTCAGATTCCTATCTTGCTTCTTTCCACTTTAATTCCTACATAACTGTAGCAGCCACTTTCTCAAGCAACACCATAGCCAGAATGCTTTGCATCTTCCGAAAGCATCTGAAATCTCAGCTTTCAAATGAGAACAAGGACTGATCTCCACTTCCAGTTAGTCAGGTAGCCAAATGCAAGTTTTTGGCAGTACCTTGTTTTAGTGTCCATGAAATGTGTTTGTTTTGTATTGTAGATTCTGAATTTCACAACCCTAAACACAAATAAATTGTGTGATGTACATTGTCACTGGCAAACATTTTGAAATCTGAGCATTTACTACTAAATCCCTCAAGACCCCAATTCACCAGCCAGCGAAACTGAATTTCAATTATTTTTAATGAACCTTCACCTGAATGTTTTGTTATAGAACATAATTAGGATGTACATATGTTATGTCTATATTAGTATCTGCATTTGTGCCCTCCCCTGAATCAAGACAGAGCATATTCTTGGACTCTCAAAGCATGCTCACTTAAATTCTTACATATTCACTCATGAGAACTAATTTTCAAATATTGGAAATTTATAGACATTAACAGATTATAAGCCAAACACATGGTCAACTGTTTTCTTCATTCACCTTCTGTTTTCTTTTATGCTTCTGGAGTGACATGTATTTTCAAACGAATTTACATTTTATTCAATTATTCAATTGCCTACTAGACACGAGGGGGGGGGGGGGGAATTACCATTGTGATTTTGATTTGGTGTTAAAGGAGCAGCAAAATTCTTCTGTGGTGTACTACTGAATGATAAGTCTCCTGTAATCAATGTTTGCTGACTTCTCTCAAGTTCAGATTTGTACCTGTTTAAAAGAAAATTAGAAGTTCAGGGAATTAGTTACAGAAACAAATAGGGCCCAATCATACATTTTTAAGAGCCCAAAATGCACATTGAATGGCAATTTTGGTTACTCAAGGAATATAAAATTGGGCACAATAAAGATATCACTAAAAATATGATTTATATATCAATTCTAGATTACAATACGACACCTTCAAATAAATATTGGAATCTGTACTTTCACTTCTAGTGATATTTGGTTGTTTTAAATTTATTCTTATACGAAAGAGACAATTTGTTTATATTTTAGATACACACAAGATTTAAGATTTCAGAAGACTCGAAACAAAAAGAATTATACACAAAAAGGACACATGGATGAAAAGGAATTACAATGATTATACAGTATTAAGATCAGTCAGTTCTGATAAAGCTCCCTCTGCTGGACATTCACAAGACTGCTGTGTTTAGATCCCAATATGCTAGATTTGTGCTCTTAAGCTTCCCTTGGCCTGAATAGGCTGCAGCACTGCCTTTTCCTTTGGCTTCTCTGGTACACTTCCAGGGCACAGGCTCTTAGTTCCACTTCACAGAAATGGGTCCACACAACCTAGCTGTCTTAGGCATCCAGGCCAGCACCGACCCCGCCGACAAACACACCGGTTTCCCCAGAGCTCCAACGTTGTGGGCACTCTGGGTACACAGTTCACCTCTTCAGTGACATGTGGTAGCTGAATACAGACACACAGACTTTACAAGCATTCCCAAAAACCACTCTGTTAGCAAGCACAATAAGTATTCAGATCTGGCCAAAAAAAAAAAAAAAAAAACCCTATACACAATTCCCTGCTTCAATTTCCTCACCACTCTTAGAGCATTCTTTGGACCTAGCTCAGAGTCCTCTAGTTCAGGATTCTTCCTCTCTCTCTGCCCTCCTGCACATGGTTTCTCCTCTGAATCATGGAGTATCTGTAGTCTTTTCTCTCCTTGCCCCCCTCCTAGGGTTAGAGACCCTCTTATTATCTCCCCCCACTTTCTCAGGTGACTCCCAATCAGCCTCATCAGCTAATTAAAGTACCTTCCCACAGATTCTGTTGCTTAGTTACCATCATGCCTAGAATTCAAATTTTGAAAAAACTAGTTTGGCCTGGATGGTAGCCCTTGCTTTGTCCCAGGGCTTTAGTTAAATGCTCCAGTTAAATGATCATCAGAGTTTAACAGTCTGTCATTGTTTGCTTTGTGCCCCCACCACTTGGAATTTTAGTCCAAGATGGAGGTAAAAAGACAGAGGCTAAAAGATCCACATTCAAAACGGAGTTTGCAGTCTGACACAGGGTCCCCAATATCAAACAATTCATAAACTGTACATAGACAGATTCCCCAAATGTTCATAATTAAATTGTTTTATTAAGATTCCATTTTATGAAGCTACTGCTCTATGTACAACAATCCCCTTAAGGGTCATATAACCTCCAAACTCTTTATATTATATTAATGAGAGTGATAAAGTTAGAGCATTAGGTCAACATTTTCAAGCCTGTCTCTCTAAAAAGTTGCACTAGAAAGCTGCAGTGGTAAAAATTCTGTTGTCATAGTGACACTACCAAAACTATTTTGGCAAAGCGCATTTTACACTCTGCCATTTCTGCTGGCATGATATGTCTAAATAGCATTGAATTATACTGGCAAAAACACATTGCACTCTGAATAGGCATTCCAGTGCTATATTCCCAAAGACTCAGCATTCAAAGACTCAGCTGAGGATAACTGGAAAATAAATGCAGAGGGTATTCATGGAACAACCACATTTGGTGGAGTGGCAGTTTTGAGCCTGTCTAATGAGTGGTGGGCCCAAACTGTCACAAAGCTGGGACAATCGGTGGTTCTAGAACTTTTAGATGCAGAAGTTCATTCCTAGAGTTGCATGCTCAGCTCACCCCAATCCCTCAACACAGAAACAGCAAGGTGAAAGCTGCCCTTACAGTGGGGAAACAAATGGTGATTGCCCTATGGTATCTTACAACACCAGTTTGCTATCAATTAGTGGGGTAATCAATTTGGTGTTACAAAAAAAGATCAATGGTAAGGACACTCATCATTGAGGTATGCAAGACAATAAAGCATACCCTGCTGTACAGGGTAGTTAGGCTAGGCAATTGTGGGGGAAAAAAATGAATAAATGGATTCAATAAGCTGGGTTTCCCTAAATATGGTAGGGTTACAGGTGGGGAATATATCCCCATTCTGTGTTCCCCCTGCCCAGCTTCTGAGCATTAAAAAAAAAAAAAAAAAAAGTAATTTCAAAATGTATACAGGCCTTGGTAAACCACAAGGGAAAAGTTGCTAACAAACACTAGCTGGTTCAGAAAAATTCAGGACACCCACCGTTTTTAGAAACACTGTGCTTTTTGACGTATTGAAAGCAGACTCCCCACTCCATCCAACTGGAATTAATGACGTTTCTGTGCCAATCATAGTTTATGGAAGCTATCTACCCTTAATTCTCTGGCTCAAGAAACCATATACTAGCAAGCTGGACAGAAGCAAAGAAAGATTTGATTCTCACCTGTGCAGCTGAAGAAGGAATGTAAAGTGGACAGAGTTGGAAGGGTCTCATGCCAAAGCTCCATATCAACAAGTAAAACATTCTCCGTTCTAATGCAATGCACAGCATTCAGCACTATCTGATAAGACCCTATTGCCAGGGTGGATGAGTGAGGTGGACAGGCTGGATCTAAAATAGGCTAACTAACAGTTGCATTGCTAACGCGGTTCAGGTAAGGGAAGCTTTAAAAGCTTACTTCGACAGTAGGTAATAGTTTAAAAGAAACGGGGTTAGGTTATTAATAGAACATGTGTTGGTTTTTTGAGATACACATGACTTTTAAGGAATTTGTTATTGAAGTATGGAAGATTGACAGTGTTTCTATGGCCATCAGTATAGTACAGGTAGTGTATTTCTAGACTAAAAGGCTAGCATTTCTGTAATATACATGTATTGACTTTTTTGAGAGGTATGGAAGCCTTTCTGGTTGTATTACTTTCTAGCACTGCAATACTAAAGAGTCACAATAAAGTTGCACCAACTTTCAAGTATGTATTTTATTAACACCACGGCATGCTAGACATTAAAAAAAAAGATTACTTATAAATAACTTTACTAGCTATATACCTTGACTAGGTACAAGTACAACATGCAGACTAGATGTCAGTGCATCACAGATGACTGTATGTGTAATCAAAGTTCTTTGTTCCCTAACATGTTGTCCATGGGAGTAGAATACAGAGGGAACTGACACAAGGGGATGAGGTGTCTATGATCCCCCAACACCCCATATTTATCCATGCTTTGGAGTGGGTGAACTAATTCAGTGAGATCCTTAATGCTCCCTGATCAACAATGTATTTGAGCAGCTGGATCAACAGCAGCATTTCTTTTTGCATCTTTATCCTCCCTCTACTCCTTCAGCAGCTGTTCACACCCCTGCCTTATTGCTCTTGCATTTCACTTTTACACCTGCATAACCTCACAGAGCACATCCTTCTCTGTGCACTTCCTTTTGGCTCTGACAGTGACCAGACATCTGCACAGGTGTTAGGGAGAATCTTGAGGAGAATCCCACTATCAAGCTTACTGATAAAGAGAGAACTGTTAGGTGGAGAGGAAGGGAGGTGGTCTTCCATGACATAATTGTTGCAGCTACTCAGATTTTCCTACCTTGTACATGATAACTATGTGGATTGCCTCTAAATTATTAAGGCAAAATGAGTGCTAGACCCTACATGGAGAGTAGAGCAAGTTTCTTAACCCAATGCCTTGGGGAGGGGATAGGGTTCATTCTGATATATAAAAAGGATAGCATTTAATAAAGACAACTGCACTTAGCAAGGGGCATGACTTCCTGAAATGATCCTAAAGTGGCAAAGAAGGAGCTGTTTAAGAGGCCTTATTATGCCCATAGAAGCATGCAGCCATGCTGTTTTCTGCAATAATCCCCCTCAGAGGTCCTGGCAAAGTGGCATGGGGATGTGTCATACCATGGTGGGCTGGTCAAAGCGTATCTTCAACATAATGTTTGGGTAAGCCTTACATACTACTCCCTGAAAAAAAAGTTCATGAAATTGTGCCCACAAACCAGAAAGCTTTGTGTGTAAAAATTAACAGGCTGCTCTGTCTGTACCTCAAAGCACCGCAAGACACCAACTGATAGCGTGCCAACTTGCTTCCTTTCTCTGGCCATACTGTTCCTTGAAATGTTTAAAATTGAACGTGTCTCCGCTTTGTGCCCGCTGTATCCGATCCACGTGGTATGTATGCACTTGCAGTTCAGGATGACTTTCCACACTGTATATACTGCCATCAGATCAGTAACATTGCAGTGCTATCTCAACTGAAAGGAAGTGTAGGTCGTGTAGTCTTGACTTTCTAAGCCTAGAGTGCACTATGTTTCAATTCATGGTTTATAGTGCTTTGTCAAGCTACATGTAATGCCTTAAAGTGCAGATTTGTTATTAGAGAATGTATACACCTAGATTCTGTATGTAATTGTAATCCTAGGATATCAACTTAATGAAGCTAGTTATTGTCAATTGTGTCTCATTGACTTTGCTACAAACAATTCTGCCTCCTGTTACTATTGATGCAGTTAGAACCTTTGCAGTAAAAGTCTTGTTTTAAAAGAGACGTTTTCAGTACACTGTATGCTGGTCTGTCTTTTTGAGAGGAAGATTTGATTATAATATGGGCACTAGATCTAGATTTGGGTACAGCTCCTGAGAGAAACTAGGTAAGGGGCAGATCACTTTGGGAACGTTGAGAATAGAAAAACCCACACCAGAGCGTCTGTTACGGATGACTGACAAAGTGGGGAATGTGGAGTAATGGCTGACTGTTTGCAGCCATAATGGGGGGTATGCGGAGGATATAGGGGAAATACCACCTTACTGTCTGCACACAAGTATGCATTTGCCAAAAGTTAAGGCATATCAGCAAACAATAGTTTATTTAATGGGATATTAACCACTTTCACCTATCACACTCTGCCTTCACCCAAGGAGGAAACATTGATGCATGTCATGGCTAGGTATGAAACAGCTCCTGGCTGTCACCTGCCTTGCTGTATCTCTCCTTGTCCCCACCTTCCTGGTCAGGGCCAGATACCTCTTGCTCATCCATTACTACAGGGAGGGATTACCTTCTCCTCAGCAGGAGTGTCCACAGGGTTACGGGGAGGAGGCAGGGCCCCTCCAGAATATAGTGCCCTGCTCACAATGAGAGACAGGTCATGCAGGTGGCTCCAAAATTCATCTTTTCTTCACCTTCTGGTACCACTGCCTCAGCTCCTTTTCCTTTGTGTAGCACTGAACCTCTCTGAGGAGGCTGAATTTTGCCATAGCCTTCACCCAATTGCTGTAAATATTCTTCTTCCATCAGGAGTGCTGTAGATGTGCCTGCCCATGCTCCTCCCCACACAGTGCAAGGAAACTGAACACCCCCCCTCTTGGAATGGACAGCAGCATGAGACAGAACTAGGAACCTACACTCAGTGAAAATGTAGCAGGGAACAAGAAACATATTGGCATTTAAAAGCGAGGGGAGGACAACTTCCAGGTTGCTGCACTCTGGACAGTGGAGTTCAAGAGTACTACCAGACCGACAGTCACTCTGGAAGGGAAAGTTGCATTGTGGGATTGCAGGTACATGTGCATCCATAAGAATTATACTGGCAGGGGACTTATGTCACTTTGAAAAAGAGAAATAATTAATGCCAGAAAAAGCAGATTTTGTTGGAATAGAGAAAATTAAATGTGGACACACACCAAGCTGTGCTATAAAAGATGAATTTTGCCAAGACAACTTTCAAGTGTTTAGGCACATATTTAACAAGGCCTAATCTTGACAGGCAAATAAAGTATGTATTTTTTTCAATCCTGTTAAGCTAACAGGTTTGAAACATAAAACTTTTTTTGCCCAACAAAGAAAGGGCCAAATATTCAAATGTGCTGAGTACCTATGAATTCCACTGAGCTCAGTAGGAGTTCCAGGTGTGCATTACATTAGATAATCAGAGGCCTAAAGGTGGGACTTTAGGAGCCCTATTTTAGGCACCCAGGTTTGAAGATTTTGGCCACAAATTCAAACTTCTATTTAAACATGGAATACAGTTAAATTAAAATAAGATAAAGTGGACGAAGACAGTAATTTGATAGTCATCTACATGTCTAAGCAAAATAATATTTAAATGGGATAACAGACACACTAGTTAAAGCAGAACAGTATGGTCTCACCTTTTAAGTTCCTGTTCTAGTCTTTCAATTTGTTTCTTGCTTGAAGTTAGTTGTCCCGCTTGATAATTAACTTGTGATTCTTTTACTTGAAGATCATGTGAAATTTTCTGCTTTGTTTTTTCAAGATTATCACACAATTCCATCAAGCTCTGGTTTTCTCTTTTTAGTGTTGCTCCTTCGTTTTTTTCATTTTCAACCTAATTTGATTAGTCAATTATAAAAAACATAAAAAAAATCTTATTTTAAAATTTTGATCAAGCCTGAGAATAAACCTCTTTATTCAGAGTGAAGCGTGGAGACCACTTACAAAATAAACAATTTCTGCTTTATTATATAGTACTTGAGAATATTTTTATTCACTACATTTCAAAGGCCTGACACTGAAAATTTCAGTTACACACAAAGCTATTTTGCTATTCTAATAATGTCCATATCACATTTTTGAAAAGGCTTCCCTGTGTAACATTTAAAATCAAAATATAGTCACCACAAGTCTATGTTAATTTCCACCTTGGTATTAATATTAAAACGATTTCTCTAATCAGTGGCCCCACACCAGTTCTTGGAAGAGTTTATTGGCTATAAAAACACCTATCCAGCCCTTGCACATCATCAGACGAGCTAAACTGATGACTCTGATCATCATCTTGCCCCTCTCCCTTCAAATCTGTCAATTTTAGCAATCAGTATTTCCTGAATGACTAGAGTTAGAAATCAATGCTCAAGTTGCATTGCCTCAAGATAGCAGCTGGAGCAGCCATGTCTGATTTGAAGTAGGGATGCAAGATAGTAGTCAGAATAATGCAATTTCAAGATCCCTCTCTCTCATGATCTGTGTTGCGTTATGTAGCATTGGAAAACAGATTTGACATTTCCAGCCTTTGCAAAGTATAGTGCATACATTCCTATCCCTGATAGAATGGTCCCAAAAAAGCACTACCAGAGCAAGAGGCCAGTGACAGGTTAAGACTGAATACATAGCAAGGCCTGGATAGTGGGCTAGTGTAATTTTCATTCACTACTTTACACAGGTGTGAATCACTGCTCAGAGTGATTATTAGCACAAAAAACTGAGTGAGTAGTCTACATTTTACTGGTAAGTTAATTTTTTGATGGCAGCATAGACGTTTTGCAAATATTCATCTGATCAGCTATAAACCTAGGTATTATGGCTTTTTTGTGACTAAAGCCCTGATTAAATTGGAGGCTCTATACCGAAGAGTCAAGTCCTTTTAGCTCAAGTGATAGTCTGTGCTAATAATGATAAGGTTTGGGGTTCAAACTATGCTGATGATGCATAAATGGGGGATTATTACAGTTGTACATAATATTTTTAGATTTTAAAGTGAAGACTGGATGTTTCTCTAGAAGATATGCTCCAGGAATTATTTCTGGGAGGTTCTGAGACTTATGTTATATAAAAGATCAGAACAGATGATCACAATGCTCCCTTCTGGCCTAGGACTCTAGGAAAATAAAAGCAGCAATTTTTAATAGCCATTATAACAGAGTTTATTCCAGTACTTTAAAACCACCACACATATACAGACAAGTTTGTGTAAATTCTGAATGAGCCTGTTGCTGGGTACAAAATAAGTTGAGCTAATCGTTCACAAAATACCAATGAGTATCTGATATGAGAAACTGGGCGCAGATCATCAACATGACAATTTTGGTATGTTTATAAAAATTTTATATGAAGTGATGAGTGTTCACAGATGTCCATTTGTAGAAATAATTTGTTTTACAAAGCACCCTGTATAATCAAAACAATTTACATAAAGGTCTTTTTAAAAAATTTTACTTTTTCCACTGTGCCTTATAAGATTAATGTTTGCACAGCACTCTAGACGCATTGTATAAGTGATGGTTTGCTATTACCATAACACCTAGGAGCCCTCGTCATGGACCAGTACCCCCACTGTGTTAAGCGCTGTACAAACAGAACAATAAGACGATCCCTATCCCAAAGAGCTTACAATTTAAGTACAAGACAAGGAAAAAGGGGAGAGTACAAGGAAACAATGAGAAAACATTGGTCACTAGGATAGGCAGCTTGTGTACTGAGACCACAGCCTAACTGTTGTCAAGTTTTTGTAGGCATCACAGCAAAGGATAGTTGCAAGGAGGGCTTTGAAAGAAGATGAAGGGACTTCGCGGATGGTTATGGGGAGCTCCTCCCAAGCATAAGTTGACAGTCAGCATGGGAGAAAGCATAAAGGTGCTTGTTGAAAAATTTAAAATTTATTATGGGCTGATTGGATGCAGGAGTTGACATTTCAATAGTGAATGAAAAAAGGATGCCTTGGTTGGGGTAGGCCATGAAGGAGCTTGGAAGTGAAGACAAGCAGCTTGTTTTCTGCAGTAGTGAACAGAGGGGTGCCAAGAGAGGTGACATGGTCAAAGTGACAGGCAGGAGAATCTTTGCAGCAGCACTCTGAATGGATACGAGCAGAACAAAATTGCATTAAAAGTTACATGGTGCATTAAAACTATTACCTTCTGCTTCTGCTTTTGCAAAGCTGCCTCCAGTGATTCAAGCTGAAACTGTCTTTGCTGCCGTTCTTTTTTAAGCTTGTCTAGTTGACTTTCAAGCTCTTGAATCTTCTGAAGGGCCCTTGTGGAAAGGCCTTCTTTCCACTCTTCCACAACCCAGCTCATTTTATATCTGCTTTTTTCCTTAATACAAAGTGAATATCACTGAACCTGAAACACAAGGAGAACATTACTAAAACTGATTTTTAAAAGGCTTAGGTTTCAAAATTTTGATGTTATTCGTTGAATGCAGTAAAGAATATGTATTTTAAAATTACTCCTCACTTTCATAATAATTAAGACAGGGCTCAAAAGAATTTTACTCTATGAAACTGTTACAACATTGGATCACATTCCGGTCTCTTGAACCAGGGTTAGCAATTTATATCTGGAGCATAACTTCTAATTTGACATTCTGATTCCTTAGGCTATATCTATACTAGAGACCTACAGCAGTGGTGCTGTAAGGTCTCCCATATAGCTGCTCTATGCTGACAGCAGAGAATTCTCCCATCAGCATAATTAAAACACTCCCAATAAGTAGCAGTAGCTATGTCAGTGGGAGACACAGTGCAGCCCACATTGGCACTTTTGTTGGTGAACAACAAAAGTTTTACTGACAAAAGTACTAGTGGAGACATAGCTTATTAAATTAAGTTGGAAAAAGGTAAGTGACTTCCATCTCCTATAGGGATAATTTTACCTCTACTGGTCCCCACACTTGAGATGCATTTCAGAAAGATGCCTCCTACTATGTTATTTTTATGATCACACAAAAACAGTTTGCTAAAGATCTTTCCATTGATGTGTTGCTATGTATGCAAAACACTCACACACGTGTTCACTCTGAAAGCCTTGCTTTCTCTGCTGAGAAAAATTATACCTTCATTTTAGGTATCTGCTGTGCTTTTCTCTTTACAAGTTTTACAGTTTTGGGAAAGCAAAATAGCTGAGTAGCAGAGTACAAAAGTAGTTTGTAAGCACTGTTTCTGCCAGCCTGAGGCAAACACTCAAATGTAAACATGCATTCAACCGCTGTGCATATTGATGCAGCTGTAGGATTACCTGTTTCTTCAAAATGAACTGTATTTTGATGTAATGGCAAATAAAGTAATCAGATTTTTGAGATTATTAAGACAGAAAAAGTTTATTAGTTTGAAGCACTGCAAATAATTGCCAGGAAAGCAGATATAGATTTTTCTTTGTTGAGAAGCTATTGTACTACCAAATGAAAATAAGCACTTAGGTATGGCGTACACTAACAAGTTAGGCTGATGTTAAGCCTAGTTGTCGACATAGTTGTGCATGTGTTTACACTTAAATGTCTCTCCTACTGATGTAAGCGCCCCATTACAGCAACACAGTAACACCAACTCCCCAAGCAACGCTGAACCATGGTCAACGTACCTAGGTCAATGCAGAACAAGTATAGATGCTGCGTTACCTTTGTCGGCACTAACAATCCTCCAGCAGCTGTCCCACAACGCCTGACACTGACGGCTCTAGTCACAATTGCAAACTCCATTGCCCAGGGATCAGAGACCAGAATGAAAAAAATCTCCCTGTTAAAGTCCCGCAACTTTTTGAATGCCTTTTTCTTGACTGTCTCCCTAGCATTTCTCCATTCCTGTGTGCAACTGCCCAGCTGAACATGCCAGCCACATGTGCTCCAGCTTGGAGTAAACAGGAGATATTGGATCTCCTGGGCCTCTGGGAAGAAGAGGCTGTGTAAGCACAGCTATGGACCAGCCACAGAAATGTGGACACCTATGAGCAGGCTGCATGGGGGAATTCAGGAGAAGAGGTGCGACAGGGACTAGCAGCAGTGCCATGTGAAAGCAAAGAATCTGCACCAGGCATATCAGAAGGCCAAAGAGGCCAACAGTCAGTCTGCCATCGCCACCCCACAAACCATCGTGGATAACTCAGAGGAGCCCAAGCCACAGGCCCCTGGTGTGAACAGTGAGGACAAGGAGGTGGAGGGGAAGTGAAGGATGAAAACCATGCAACCGGGGAATCCAGCTATGCCATGAGCCAGGACCGGTTTGAGATTCCACCGCAGCCCAGTCAGTCCCAGCAGCTGAGCACAGGCAAGCCCAATGCAGGGTAAGGAACTTTAGGTAAGTGTTTGTTTTTCCTATTACAATTGTGTACTTATGGCATCCCCAATTTAACAGGGCACAGCTATCGACTTTTCATTAATTCACTCAGAGAGGAAGTGGTACAACAAAGAGGTAGCATTATCTGCTTTTCATTCCCCCTGTAGAATTAGGCAAGAGGGGCTAGGTGGAGCAGTTTGTTTACATACACAGGGACGGTTCCTTGTATCCTCCCGCAGCGCAATGAAGAGTATCTCCATGAAAGTTTTAATCCTCTGCCAAAGGTTTGGGATGGAAGCCTTATTTCTTCCTCCATAGTAGGATGCTTTCCCATGCCAGTCCATGATAACTTTGGAAGGCATCTCTGCAGTACCCAGGCTAGCAACATGCGGACAGCTTCAGAATGCCAGCAGCAGCTGTGTTCCCTAGATCTTTGTTACCCTCAGGAGCTATTACCTAAAAATCACCACCACCTGTAGAAAATGGTGCCAGTATTCAGTAGCATTGCCCTGAACTCAGTTTCATGCCACTGAGCAATTCCTTCACCCCTAGCAGGCTGTACTCAGCATGAGTGTTGCTCTGAGTGATGCTGTGCACAAGCACTCTAATAAAGTGTCAGTACGTGCATCTCGTTTAAAACTTTAAGGGAGCAAGGGAAGGGAGTTCTGAATTGTAACTTGCACTTTCCAATGTGACTATGGTAGAACATCAGGGTTGGGAATGGAGGTTGTTCATAACTCTGAACAAAACATTAGGGTTGTTCTTTCAAAAGTTTACAGCTGAACGTTGACTTAATGCAGCTTTGAAACTTTACTATGCGGAACAAAAATGCTGCTTTCCCTTTTTTTTGTTTTGTTTTAAGTAGTTTACATTTAACACACTACTGTACTGTATTTGCCTTTTTTTTTTTGGTCTCTGCTGCCAGATTGTGTACTTCCAGTTCCAAACATGGCGTGTGGCTGACTGGTCAGTTCTTAACTCTGGTGTTTGTAACTCTGAGGTTCTACTATATATCAACAATGGTACCTATTTGTTTTATCTGAACCTGCTGCTGTTGCAGCCTTGAGAGGTTCCCTCTCCACACCCATAGAATGCCAGAGTAACGGATTTCCAGTGCCAGAGTTACTGTACAGCATGACAACTAATAGAATCGGTGACAGTGTAATATTTATAGATTTACACCAAGCACCACACAATTCCCAAAAGGCCCCAAAACAGCAGGACCAGGTAGAACACAGTACACAACGTATTACTATGGCTCAATGTTAAAGTGCTCTTTCAAAGCCTCCCTGAGCCATACAGCTTCACTTTGAACTTTAACAACCCTCATGTCTAGCTAGTCGAACTCAGCAGTCAGCCACTCCACCACCAACCTAGTGGCAACTTTTCCCCCCTTTGCTTCACAGATATTATGCAGGATACAGCAGTCAGCTAAACCATGGGTTCCCCATCCCGAGATCCAATCTTGTGATTAAACACCACCAGTGCCCCTTCTATCTACCAAAAGCATATTCAACTGTCATTCCACACATGCTGAGCTGGTAGCTGAATCTTTCTTTGGTGCTGTTGAGGTGGATGGCTTCATGAGTCAAGAGAAAAAGAGAGGTTGGGTCCCCCCCAGTATCACTACTGACATTTCAACATTATAGTAATCTGCCAGTCAAGAAAGTAGCTGATTGCAACTTTCAACAGTCCTGTGTTCTTAACAATGCAAGCATCATGCACCTTCTCTGACCAGCCAACACTGATGTTGGTGAAGCATTTCTGGTGACCCACCAATGCTTGCATAACCATATAAAAGTAGCCCTTTCTGTTGATGTACCCTGTGGCAAGGTGCCAAAATAGGGATGTGTGTGCCATCTATCACCCCACCAGTTTGGGAATCTCATTGCTGCAAATCCATCCACTATGTCCTGCACATTGCCAAGAGTCATAGTCCTGCATAGGAGGAGATAAATGGCCCTGTACACTTACATGACAAGGGCCCCCACAATGGATTTTCCGACTTCAAAATGATTTCCCACTGACCAACAACAATCCAGTGTTACAAGTTTCCACAGCATAATCACCACTCACTTCTCCACTCTCAGTGCAGCTCTCATTTTGGTCTCCCTGCACCAGAGGGCTGCACCAAAAGTTCTGCAGCCACTGCTAGTCATCTCAAACCTGAATTACAATGCAATCTCACCAGTTAATCCTCATTTCTCAGCCTCAGAACCAGTGCTACAGGAACATCACCAACAACCTTGAATTGGTTCTGACTATGTCCCACAGCAATCTGTCCTCCAAGAAAGTCATGTTCCCGACTGATTCGATTCTTCTTATGGCTCTAGAAATGCTGGAGGATCACGCGTCCTATGCTTGCAATGCTTATGAAAATAGTGCAGAGCTGTGCGCTTTCCATGCTTGTCAGAGATCGCGGACAGTGAGGAGGACCATGCAGCTTTGTGGAATTTTAGAAAGGCCTGAAAATTATAGGATAGAACAGCAGCCCCTGAACTTTTGACAGTTGCACTCCTCCCTCCCCCCCCCCCCCCGCTGCATTCTCCCAGAGGTGGGGCCAGGAGCAGAGCTGTGGCTCCAATGGGGGGAGGGGAGAGGGGACGCATATAGGAGTAAGGGGGCCAAGGCTGGGGCTGCAGCTGGGGGGGAGGGTGGGTCTGGGGCCAGAGGCAGGGGCCGGAGCCAGCAGCTGAGCCCACAGGACCCATACCCCTGAGGTGAGAAGCCACTCCAAGCAGCAAGCAACAGAGAGAAGTCTTAAGCCAAGCCTCACAGCTGGGATTACATGTGTTATAAAACCCTAGCAAAGACAAGCCCTAGATTAGCTGTGTCCTGAGCTCTACCACTGAGTCTTATCCCAGAAGATCTAGACATTCTGGGAGGCTTTCCATGAAGATCTAAAGTGAAATCCTCAACAATCTAATAAACAGCTCCTTGGCCCTAATCATACAAACCTGTAAAGACTTTGGACAAGTCATCCAAGGTGGTACTAGGAAAAATGATAACATCCGACCAGCAGGCCAAATTGCTCACCATTTGCTACAAAGAAAGACGTTTTCTCACAACAGTTGACAGCAGTCACAAGAAAAAAAACAGTGCAGCAGGAGTCAGAAGATGCTAAGCAAAGAGATCTGCACACAAACGATCCGTTTTTCCAAGGAGGAGGGTACACAAGGGAGTTTGAGAAACAGTGACCTGCTGGCACTTGCTCTGGAGTACCCGCCCCAAATCTGCTCCTAGTGGCCAGCGCCCTGTCCAGGCTGGGCCGGGCCAGCACAGCACACTCCCGGCGAGCACAGGCGGCCTGCTATGGGCCACGCTTACACACGCAGCTGAAGCCGGGGCTGCAGCGGGAGGCTCGGGGAGGGGGATCGATACACAGCAGGGCAGAGCCAAGCTGGGGCAAGGCCGAGCCCTCCCGCCCCCCGGCCGCCCTTGTCTCCACGCAGGAGCCAGTTTTACCCGAGCCTTTCCAGGGACGAAGCCTAAACCGTAGCCCAGAGGCAGGGGGAGAAGCGATCTCTGAGCGCCCGCTAGCACCCGGCTCCCCCCAGCCCCCCACTCACCGCAGCGCCCGGGGCTGCCAGACGCCCGGCCCCGCTCCCTTCCCCAGCGCCAAAGTTCGAAAAGCTGCCGCCGCACGGTCAGTTACACACATCCCGGGATAGCGCTGATTGGCCACTAGCGCAGCCGCTCACAAACCAGCCCTCCCCGTTGGACCAATGGGCTCAAGCCGCAGGGCCGAGCCTCTTCGATTGGTGCGTTCGGAATGATTCAAACTCCATTGGCTGTTGCGGGAGGAGGGTGGGGTGTGATTGGCTCTGAGGCTGCAGCGCAGGCTGGGGCGGGCTGTCGGCGCAAATAGGCAGCAATCGCGGCGGGCCTGGGAGTTAGTGGCTGTTTATTAGGGAGGTTCAGAAGCAACACGTCAGCCAGTATGTCCAATGGGATGGGTAGATCCCTCACCAAAACCAGGGCTGGGTTCTATGGTGCTGTGAAGGGGCAGGAAAAAGAAAGGCCGCATGGAAACGAGATGGTGACACGATAGTGAGCGGTGCTTCTGACTGTACACATCTGCCTCCACCCCCTTTCCACACCACACCACACCACACGGGTTGATCCTGCAGTCCGAACTCATATTTACCTCAGTGGGACTCTTGCATAAAGATCAGCTGCCTGTCATGGTGCCTACAAACCCCAGCCTGCTGATCTTGGCTAGAGAGGTGAAAAGCTGTGCCTATTCCTTTCCTTTCCCTTCTCAGTTCTTTCCTTCCTCTAACCCCCATTTAAAGGGGGAAAAAACACCTCCACGATACAAGGTTTCAGAGTAGCATGAAGTGAGCTGTAGCTCATGAAAGCTTATGCTCTAATACATTTGTTAGTCTCTAAGATGCTACAAGTCCTCCTTTTCTTTCCACAATACAAGTTACTAAGAAAACTCTGCCAACTCTTCACCACACTTTATATCCTCTACCTGTCCTCTGTTTGTATTTTGAATTAGTAAGCCTTTTAGGGCAAGGAGTGTGTATTTTCTGTGTTTATACACCACCCAGCACAATGGGCCCATAGGCCCTTGGGTGCTATCTTAATATAAATTACAGACAAAAAATGCATTAAAATGGTGTTATTTAGGTTGGAAAGTCAAGCACTCCAAAGTTAAGAAATGCCAAGTTTAAGGATGCTCATGCAACCTAATTCTGCCCCTTGTGCATCCATCCTGTGCAGTGAATGAGGCAGGGTCCTGTGACAAACATTGTGTGTTATCATGTAATAAAGGACAGTATCGTAATGCCTCAGGCACAAGGGGACTGAATTAAGGTTGCACAAGTAACTGTAAATCTGGTTGTGCAACTATAACAATCCCCCTGCCATCACCAGTGGGACTTTAACCTTTAGCAACATAGGATTATAGCTGGCAACAGGAGAAAGCTGTTATTCCAGAGGAGGAAATGGACTACTGGGTCTAGCTGCTGCCTGGGTCTTGGGTGTGGTCAAAGGGGAGAGTTGAGCTCAACACTGGTATTTCTTTCTCTCTCTCCCTCTCTCCCTGTTCCCCAAGAAACTGGTGCAGCTCCTGCCCTTGTGGTACCCCTGCAGGGGGGATGGGCACTTGAAGCCATGTGCTAAATCCAGGAGTTGTTTGTGGGGAGTGTGGCCCATCTCTCTCTCTCTTCCCACCCTCCTTTGCAGTTGGCAGAACTACAGTCCCACATAGTAGCCCCTGAGGTGTGTGCGTAGGAAATGAACTACTGAGGCCAGATGCTGAGTCTGGCAGGATCCAGAGGAATGTGGGGAGGAAGTCCCATATAGTGTCTCCAGAGGCGTTGTATGAGATCCAAAGGGGTGGGACCTCATGCTGATCAGCTCTCTTTCCCCTTAACTCCATGCCACTATAGTTTAGCTGGCTGTTCTCAGGCATTGCCATATATCTGACTCTGCGGCTGCTGCTGCTTTGGTGGATGTATATGCCCAACCTTCGAATGTTGTGTTTGGTTATTCTTTTAGCCTACTGCCAACATTTTATTGAGGAACACAAGTGAAAGAAAGAAATAATAGAAAAAGACCTCAAGGGGTCATCTAGTCTATCCCTCCATGATGAGGCAGTCTTAGACCATCCCTGATAGATGTTTGTATAACATTTTCTTAAAAGCCTGCTGATTTTTAACTGTTTGTACATCAGGAAAAGCTGAAAGGAATTTCAGGGGACAAAGAAAAGGCACTTTCCTAGGCTAAGGGTAGTCTCACTGTTGAATGTTAACAGACCACTGCAAACAATAGAGGTGTGAGAACTTCTCAAAGGAATGATCTCAAAAATCCTTTATAACAGAAAGTGTTGGACAATCTAACTTGAGGGGTTACAACCAGCTCCCCCTATATTCACTCCTCCTCCTCCTTTAACCAATAATTTGTCCACTTAGCTTTAATCCCTCTGAGCAGACCCACCCTTACATCCACCAACAACATATAACATTGGACACAAGCCTATTGTACAGAATAGGCCTGAAATGGCAAAAACAAAGCAAAATCCTATCATTCTTATCCTGAGAAAGACACCCTCTTTATCCTACATAATAATTAGCATAGCAAGGTCAACAAACAGTCAGTTAAAAGATGCAAACCAAATTCAGGATTAATTCGAAATTTGTTATAAACAGAAACTCAGAATAATTCCCACTTTACTGAAAAACCAACTACAGTGCAACTACTAGCCTCAAATATACAGACATATACCATAGCATATTTTGAAGGCTATGAAATTGAGCTTGCGCATACATCAGTTAATTTTTTTTCCCCAAACCTCATAAGAGATCTTTTCCCACATAACTCAAGTAAGAATTTAGGCCTTTCAGTAATATCATTTGCACTTAAGGGTTTTTCTGCACTTGCCATTTATTTTTTTGTCTGAAAAATTTCCAACTGATGTTAGCAGGCAGCCACAGGTGCCAACTTTCTTCTTTCCGGTGAGTGCTCCACCCCTGCACCGTCCAGACCCCACTCCCATTCCATCCCATCCCCCAAGGCCCCACCCTTGCTCTGCCTTTTCCCACTCCTGCTCTGCCCTCTCCCCACAGTGCCTCCCACCCACCCACTGAACAGCGGATGGGTGGGGTCCACCGAGCATCTGAGTGGCTGGATCCCCCAAGCAGCTGATGGGTGGGACCTGCCGAACAGCTGTTCAGCCGGTGGCTGGTGGATGCTCAGCACCCACTATTTTTTTTCTGTGGGTGCTCCAGCCCACAGAAACTTTGGTGATGCATGTAAAACAGACCAATTATTACTGGTTTTGTAAAACCTTTTAAGGTAGGTTCTGAAGTTTATAACACCAAGGTCAGGAGTGAGTCTCATTACAGAACTATTTTATCCAATCCTCTACAGTTTTTTTGAGAGGGGCTGGAAAAGCTGCTTTGGGACAACGTGACATTAAAAAACAAGAACATCTTGATACCACTGCCTCAGACTGTGTTGTTGTATTGACCTTTGAGGCCATAATCCTCAAGCTGCTACATAGTTGCATGCCATCTCCTACATCCCACACATTGTTTCCATCCTGCTTCCTCCTGGCACAATGCAGCCTCATCTTTTCCACATCACCCCATGCTGTGACTGTTCTAGGCCACCTGACCACACCACACAATTTCCAGGATGTCTACCTGAGAACATTTGTAAACAAAAGAGATCCATCTTCTCATACCATGTCATTGCCATATCACTGACATATTGTTTCTATGCTATCACTTTACGCTGTATCTCTAGCAGAGGTGATTAAAAGTGTGAGTAACCACTACCCTCTGCAGGGATCTGTGACTTTTGAGTTTGGAATACTGTATATGGACCCTGAGCAGTGCTTGAATAACAATTAATTGATCTGTAAGACCTTTCAGAGTTCAAGAACAAAATGAAAGACCATCCCTTATGATGAATGATGAGCTATGACCGTGTCTATGTGGGAAAGTTTTACCAGTTTCACTGATTTAGTATACTGGTAAAACACACCATGTGGACACTCTTATTCCAACATGAGTGGCTTTTTTCAGTACAGTTTAATCCCCTTCCCAAGCTACAGAAGCTGAACTGAAAAAGGCACACTTACGTGGGAATAAGAGCATCTTCACAGGGTGTTGTACAGCTATAACAATATTGGTATAAATTCACACCTTAGGCTACACTGAAAACATTTCCTGTGTAGACAAGGCCTAATACTTTGCATTTGTATAGCGCTTTTCTCAAAAGCACTTTACAAAGGTGGATAAATGTTATCTCTCTTTTACAGATGTGGAATCTGAGTCATAGACGCCTTGTTTACACTGGCATACTCTGCATTCATCAGCAGCTAGGTCAGCTGCACTGGTGTTAACAGTTTAAGTGCTAGTACAATCTCCCTCTGCAGCAGGAACCACATCTTTCTCTGTTTCAGAGTAACAGCCGTGTTAGTCTGTCTTTGCAAAAAGAAAAGGA
Source organism: Lepidochelys olivacea (assembly GCF_965140295.1). Taxonomy (NCBI): domain Eukaryota; kingdom Metazoa; phylum Chordata; order Testudines; family Cheloniidae; genus Lepidochelys; species Lepidochelys olivacea. The sequence goes on from NC_140413.1 coordinate 166,250,951, forward strand.
GTACTTGTGGCACCTTAGAGACTAACCAATTTATTTGAGCATGAGCTTTCGTGAGCTACAGCTCACTTCAGTGTTTAGTACATCAGGGGGCTGATCCTGTTTGAGGCCTCTGGGAGCTATCTTAATAAATAATAATAGACAGGAACAAACTGTTTCCAACACTGTATCCAAAAGACTTGGTTCAAGCAAAGCTCAACCATAAGTTTCAGAAATGGTTCTGAACATGACTAGGTCCACTCTACTCTTGCAGTTAAATAATTCTGAGTCATGGTTCATTTGCACCCTTTGGGTGCATCTCAGCCAGCAAATTTCTCACCTAGTATTTCCAAACAGCCCTACTGCTAACACTAATGGAGATATTAATATAGACTGTGTGCGCACATTAAGTAGTAAAAATGTCCACATCTGGTATATTGTAGTATTTAGTTCAGTCCTAGCACCATTGAAAACAACCTACTGGACAGCATTAGTAAAATTTCCTAGCAAAATAGAACCTCAGCATTACGAACACCAGAGTTACGAACTGACTGGATAACCACACACCTCATTTGGAACAGGAAGTATGCAGTCAGGCAGCAGAGACCACACACACACAAAAATCAAGTACTATACAGTACAGTATTGTGTTCAATGTAAACTACGGGAAAAAAAAGGAAAGTTTAAAAAAAGGATTTGACAAGGTAAGGACGGGGCGGCAAGTTGTATTGGCCCGTGGTGCCCGGTCTCTAGCAAATTCAGGGCCCAGGGGACCCAGCTTCACCAATGTGTGGGGCCGGGTCTCTCCCCCGGCCCCGCCTGCTGCCTCCATGAGCCCCCTCCTCCGAGTGTCCCTGCCTGTCCTGGGCAGCGGGTGGCTTCCCCCTGAAGTTCCATGCTGTGCTCTCTTGCCGGCCACTGCCAGCTACAAGGGAGCATCGCCGGGGGCAGATTGAGGCAGCTGCTGCACCCGTGGAGGGAGGAGGTGTATAGCTCCCCCCTCAGCAGGTGACTCCAAGGTGCGGGGGCTTTTCCTGGCTGGACCTCCTGAGCAGGAGCCTGGGGGGGGCTTGGGTGAGTGTTATGCTGCGGGGGGCCAGGGAAGGGACCTCTCCCCCAAGAGCTCGCTGCTGCCGGCTGGGGGGAGTCCTCCTCTCTGGCTCCACACCCCAGCCTGCTGCACCCCAAACTCCTCATCCCCAGCCCAGCCCCATGCCCCACACCCCGTCCCATACCCCAACCCTCTGTCCTAGTCCAGAGCCTGCACCCAGCACCCAAACCCCCTCCCGCACCCAGCACGATAAATCCCCTCCCACACCCCAACCCCCTGTCCCAGCCCGGAGCCCGCACCCAGCACCCAAACTCCCTCCCAGAGCTCGCACCCCTCTCACACCCAAACTCTTCCCCAGCACCTGCACCCCAAACCCCCTCCTGCACCCAAACTCCCTCCCAGAGCCCGCACCCCCTCCTGCACCCCACCCCCTTACCCCAGCCCGGAGCCCGCACCCAGCACCCAAACTCCCTCCCAGAGCCCGCACCCCTCCCGCACCGAAACCTCCTCCCACACCCAAACTCCCTCCCAGAGCCTTAGGCAGGTATGCGTGTGTGTGTGTGTCGGGGGGAGACTTGGACCTGTTCTGGGCACCACCAAAAATTATACAAACCTGCTGCCCCTGGGTAAGGAAACTGTTTCTGTGCTTGTTTCATTTAAATTAAGATGATTAAAATGAGCATTTTCCTTCTGCATAGAAGTTTCAAAGCTGTATTAAGTCTATGTTCCACTGTAAACTTTTGAAAGAACAACCATAACGTTTTGTTCAGAGGTACGACCATTTCAGAGTTACAAATAACCTCAATTCCCGAAATGTTCATAACTTTGAGGTTCTACTGTATAGAGATTAGTGAGGTGACATGACTTGTTTAAGGTCACATAGTGAATTGTGTAGAAGTGGGACTAGAAGCGAAGCCTGTGATCTAGCCACTAGCGCCTTTCTATCATGTATGATAGGGCAGGGGTTCTCAACCTTTTTCTTTCTAAGGCCCCACAACATGCTATAAAAACCTCTATGGCCCACCTGTGCCACAATAACTGTTTTTCTGCACATCCGGTAGATTAAAAGCCAGGGCTGGTGTTAAGGGGTAGCAAGCAGGGCAATTGTCTGTGGCCCCACACCACAGGGGGCCCTGCAAAACTGAGCTGCTTGGGCTTTGGCTTCAGCCCCACGTGGCTTGGGCTTCAGCTTTCTGCCCTGAGCCCCAGGGAGTCTAACACTGACCCTGCACTCTGGTTTAGTTTAGCAGATCCCCTGAAACCTGCTGGCAGCCCCAGACCCCTGGTTGAGAACCACGATGATAGTGGGTGATTTGATTAATTCAACTTTGCCGTGTGGGCTAACTTGTATTTCTTTGTTTTGGAACTTTCCACTTAGCATTTATATAAGGTCTTATGGTTGCTGCTTTCACTTTAAAAAAGTATGGAAAAATCTGATAACTTTTAGGTAAAATTCCTGTGAATAGTTATGAATAAGGCTACAATTTAGTCATGGGTATTTTTAGTAAAAGTCATGGACAGGTCATGGGCAATAAACAAAAAGTCATGGCCTGTCCCGTGACCTGTCCATGACTTGTACTTTATAAATGCCGCGACTAAAACCTAGGGGCTCGGGTTGAGGGACCTCTTGCAGCTGTTGTTGGTCGGGTGGCGGAGGAGGAGGGAGGCTCCGGCATACCATGACTGCTGCTGTTGAGGGGCGGGGGAAGGGCGGGATCCTGCTAGGGGAAGGGGTGGCCCGGGGCCTTGCCACTACTGCTCAGCCGTGGGCCCTGCAGGCCACTGCTACTGCTCCTGGATCGCTGCTCCATGGTAGCGCCTAGGACCAGCTGCCCCGGGTAGCCCGAGCAGTGGCTGGTGCAGCTGGCCCTGGGACCGCCCCAGTGGCTCTGGTGTCAGACCCACTGGGCGCTGCAGAAGTCACGGAGGTCCTGGAAAGTCATGGAATCCGTGACTTCTGTGACCTCCGTGAAAGACTCACAACCTTAGTTATGAACATAGAAAAATATTCCCTTGTAACTTTGATGTAACTTTTAGCTAAAATTTATCTTGTATTATCCCACAAACACCTGCTAAAATCTTAGCATTTCTATTTGATTGTCAGTAATATATTACATAAATGTAACTCAATAATGTAAATGTTAGTAACATGAACTAGATCATGAAAATTTTCTACAGCTGCCACTAGGTGATTCCCTATGCTCTGGAAAGAAAGTAATAACGAGTCTAACAGCAATGTTTTTTAAAAATGCCCAGTCAGTCAGAAGGGGAGTTTGGCAAGTTACATGGCCACAGCAATGCTGTGATTGCAATAAGAGCAAACCCACAAAGATATTCTATTTATGCTCTTCAGAGTTACTATAAATGAGTGCTAGCGGATCAAGGCTATGAATACCTCAGTAACGTTCATGGATTTAGTATGAGAATGAAATTATAAATAATTATGACAGTTACATTATGAAATGATACAGCTAAGTCTTCAGTTCTTTTGTAGGGCTGTAAATTACCAATGCCTGAACTGCAAATAAAGTTGGAATTTTAGAAGAAAAAAAAAAGATACCGTATTTAGGGATCTTTATTAGGCCCATACCGTATTTTCTTGTGAATTCTAAAATAATCAGTATCAATAAGAGCTGCACTCTGTTTAATGGTGTCAATGGTATTTAAGATAAAGGAGAAACTTTCAAACAAACTTTATAACATTCAAGCCTGCTAGCTGCTGGGGTAGGGGAACAACTATGAGTTGTCCCCTGCTCCAGTCCACTCCCAGCAGAGGAGACTGGATCAGACTGTGAGTTGCAGAATTAGGGCCCACTTACACCACTGCAACCACACAAAAGTCAATGTGGTGACAGGTGTAAAGGTAAGCAGATTCTGGTTCCTTTGTGTGGGGATCCAGTCAAAGAGCAGATAGAGACATTTGGTATGAATGACTTTTAGTTTAAGTGAAAAGCTAAACAAGAAAAAAAAAGTCTCCATGTGAACAAACAGCATGTACATCATCTGACAATCCATAAGGAGCTCAGCTCCAACAAAAAACTAGCAACTGAACTCTGAACACAGGAAGAGTGGTTCAGAAATTTACAAGTGCACTACAAGGTGTCACATTTCAGGGCAACTGCCCCTGTATTTCCCCCCAGTGGTCCGGTAAGGGCACCCACTCCTAGGCTTCCTGTTCCCGAGCCATTGCCTTTCTTGGGTGGAGACCCACATCTCTCCCCCTTCTGACTGGGGTACATCCTTGTTCCTTGGCTTCACTGTGTTACTCCCAGTGCAGACAGGTTGTCCAAGGACACCTGCTTGCTTTCTCCTCAGAGATGGTTAACATGTGTAATTGCTACAGTTATAAGGCACCACATAGCTCTTTTTATGCAAGACTAATTTTATTATTAGGGTAAAAGCACTACAGAAAAAATATTAAATACAATAAAAAACCTTACACACTTGCCAATAAGCTCACCAGACATCACCCCAGCTCTAACAGGGGCTCTAGCAGGAGTAGTTCTTCAACACTGCACCCAAGGAATTTTCTTTGTGGTCACAAGTTCATCACAGCTTCAGTCCTTCCAACCCTACTCTACAGATTGGGGCTCTCCATGGATCAGGGGTCCTGTCCATTTGCTGGATGAGGAAGAAGGCCCCGAGCCAGGTTAAAACCAGGCTATTTGTCCAACAATCCTTTCTTTGTCTGTTAGTCCCTGGAGAATACAATTTGAACTAGTATATGTGGACCTTTCCAGGAGGGTGGCTTCAAAAGGCTGATAATGCAGGACATTAGCATCCTCCTCCCTACCGGAGAAGGTACATACAATGCCACAATAACACATCCACAATTGCATTTTTAATACAATGTAAGCCAAAGTTATTAACCCTAATTCAATAATTTAATTCGATAAAGTTTATCTTGATTCCATCAGGTTTGTTCAGGATATTACAATATATTGTCACTCTGTCACACAAGGCATAACACTTTCATAGCTATATACACTATACTTTACTCTTGTAACTTAAAAAAAAAAGGCTTTGTGGAAGGTGCATAATAAGCATGGTTAGCAGTTGTTCTTGCTCCAGTTCCTCCATCTGCATTTTGTGATTCACCTTCAGTAACATTTTTACCTACATCATCTCTAGTCTGATAAACAATCATTTCCCTTTACACTAATTACATAATCTTCAGCTCTAACTTCAGTTCTTTATTTCCTGTTCTGCGCCTTTTATCTAGTACACCTGGTTAATACAGTTCGTATTACTTCCTAGCAACTAGATATGTTACTGGTCCCAATACCTTCCTGACAATACCTTTTCCATACTGGGGGAAAAAAACTGGTGGGGCTCTTCCAATCACCACCCAAAACTGTCCTTCCTCCAGTTTTTTCTGTCTGGCTCAATTCTCCTTATGTGGTTCTGTTCCTATCTGGACACTTTGGGCAGAGCACTTCTGGCATGCTCTGGCTTGGCTACCTCAACTCCTGCTGGCTGGCTCCACTCCCATTCTCTGCTGCCCTTGGAAAAAGAAAGAACAAAAATAAAGTCTTGATGAGAACAGCATATGTGTCTCTCCTGACAGTCTGTAGCAAGCTCTGAGAATTACTGCTGATTTCTGTACACACAGAGAGTTCTTAGAAATGTAAAAGTGCAGAACAGAGAAAATATCAACATTTTATAGCTGCATACACCAGTTGCTTTACATGGTATGTTTAGTTGGAGTAGGCCAATTTCTGATTGAAAATCTATGTGGGAGTTACTACTTGTCTCTTCAAGGAGAGGGGAGCCCAGGGATTGGCTACATAAGATAGGACACCAGTCACCATGCTATATAGGTGCTAGAGGGCTGGTCTTCCTTACAGGATCTGTGGGATTGACTGTGACTTCTTTTTCAAGGCCACATCCCTTGCCCCCTCTCTGAGGCTTGCAATCCCTCTCCCTGAGGGGAACATTCTTAGGAAGCTTAAATTCACCAAGTTGCCAAAGTTCTCTCAGCACTTCTCCCCAGACTTTTCAGCAGGGGGGAAACATTTGGCCCTCTGTCTTCACTTTAACATTCACTTTAATTTGCTATAGCGTATACAGGCATTGTGTAAGTTATGGTATAGTACGGGGTGGCCAAACTGTGGCTCTCGACCACATGCAGCTCTTTTACCCTTAAAGTGTGGCTCTCAGAGCCCACCACATCCCCCCCACCATTCTCCACCTACTAGAATGGGTGGAGGTGCTCGGAACCCCTGCCTTGCAGCAGGGTGCTGGAGTATGGGCTTGTGGCTAGTGGGGAAGGGGGTCTTGGGGCTTCAGCCCTGCAGGACACACTTCCCGGGGCTTGAGGGTTCAGCAGGAGCAGGGCTGAAGCCCTGAGCCCCGTCAGACACCTCCCGCAGGGCTGAAGCCCCAAGGCCCAGCCCCTAGCAGGTGTGTCCCGGCTCTTGAACTTCTGAAGATTGTCAGATGGGGCTCGGAAGGCCAGTATGTTTGACCATCCCTGGTATAGTATGTAACACTGGTGGGACAGGCTAGTGCTTAGGATGAGATCAAGTCAGAAGCTCAGCTGGAACTCTAAATATATAGTGTATTTATTTTAAAAACATATAGCATATCTGTAAAAGGAATTGGTTTGATCTGGATGTTGCGATGCAATTTTTTAAAATCATTTAATGATCATGAAAGATGCCCAATTCTCCACAGCTGGAAACTGAAATCATTTATCTACTGTAAAAAGAAAAGGAGTACTTGTGGCACCTTAGAGACTAACAGTTTATTTGAGCATAAGCTTTCGTGAGCTACAGCTCACTTCATCGGAATATGCATCCAATGAAGTGAGCTGTAGCTCACGAAAGCTTATGCTCAAATAAATTGGTTAGTCTCTAAGGTGCCACAAGTACTCCTTTTCTTTTTGCGAATACAGACTAACACGGCTGTTACTCTGAAACTTATCTACTGTAGGCAGTTTCGAAGTTCCCTGCACAATTCCATTAATGTGCCTCAATGCTGTTCTTTATCAGACCACATCTAGGAATCTGAGGGTGAGTCAGTCTGAAAATCCACTGAGTCTTAACTGGCCTTTCTGCTAAGACTGCTGGCAAACTGGCCATCTGTAATGTGGAAATCTGTCCATTGAGAAGTGGACTCAGGCCATTAACTAATTTCACATAGGCCCCAGATAAAAAGAGCCATCAGGCAGTAACAACTTTCAGTCACTAACAACAATTTGGGTCAGATTCAAATCACTGATCATGAGGTAAAAGGGTTTAATCCTACTACCAGTTCCCTAAATCACACTTCACCTTTTTGACAAATGGTATCACTTATTCAATACACTTGTCACTTGTATTTATTGGAATCATGTCTCTATGAATTAAAACTCTAAATGATAGAGGCTATGTAGAAATGCATTTTTTGGCCTGATGTTCATTACAGACTATTGATTAAATCACTCTTAGTTCATGAATCATTGACCAGATTGATTGCAATGACTCGGAATGGTATGAAGGCGAATTGGTCACATACTGACAATACTTAACATTTTGTGAAAATTAAAGTGAAGCACATATAATAACCAATTTTTAAATCTCAGTCTCTCAACATTCTAAAATGGCTTTATATCAGAAAACCATATGATCATATTCTGAATTAATCACTAATGAAAAGAAAAAGTATAATTATTTAATATTTATATTATTGTAGTTGTCATAAAATCCAGTGTGAATCAGGACCCCCTTATACTAGGTGCTCTACAAATACATATGAAAACAACGCTGATATTTATATTACTATATAATGCTTTCCATCTGCTGATTTTAAGGAGCCTTAAAAGCATGAATGAATTGAGCCTTACAACAATCTTGTAAACTAGGAGGGTATTATCTCCATTTTACAGATAAGCAACGTGTAGGTGTCAAAGTCAAAGCACCAAGAATAAATTCAGGTCTCTTGGTACCAATTCTTTGCTATTTTCAGGAACTGGATGGCCCAAAGAGTGGTTATAGATCAGTATTTTCAAATGTGGGTTATAGATCAATATTTTCAAATGTGGGTGCCAAAAGTTAGGTACCTAAATACATATTTAGGTGCCTAAATAAGAGACTGATTTTCAGAAGTTCTGAGCACCTGAAATTCCCTTAGACTTAGACCCTGATTCAGTAGTCCATCTTTATGCTTACCTTTAGGTATGTGCTTGTCTCATTAACTTCCATGGAACTTAAGCACATGCTTAAATGTTCTTTGCTGAAATGTGCCCTTATGAGATGCTGGTGCTCAGCACCTCTGAAAATCGTGTCACTTTTATTTAGGTTTGCACTACTGTTGCCTTGTTATATGGATACATTATGGATTTGGATCTCCAGGGTTGTCAAACCAGTAATTTCAGGAGCAGTAAATTCACTAAAAAAAATGAGCTTTTTTTTTTTTTTAATGAATGCCGATTTTGGATTGTATAAACTAAAAAATTACAATAGTAAATTTCTAATTGTGCTAGAATATCCTAAGAATATCCTAACTGATGTTAAAAAAAACCACCCCAAAACAACTTAGGAAAAATATTTACTTCTGTCTTAAGTCTCTGTGACAAATTAATGTCCACCCTGAAACACATTTCTATACAATTTCCATAAGAGCCTGAAAAATGGGGTTTATAATAGAAGTGGTGACACAACCATAACTGTGGAAGCAAGAGTTCACCACTATAATCAGTCTCAAACACTAAAACTTTTTTGATTTTACAAACTTTTATTCAAGGATTAAAAAAAGGCCGAGATTTTCAGTTATTCCCCAAACCTGTAGAAATAGACTGTAACTTTAAGCAAACTAGAATGTTCAATGTTCCATAATTTATTTGTATGGATAATCACAGAAAAGTTTTCCTGGTCCACAAAACTTGGTGCTGGCTGTAAGACACTGTAAGCTATAGAGTACTATAACATGTTAGCTCATGCTTGATGGCAACAGGTTTGTTTTCCATAATTGTGTAATCCAAATTCCTTTTCAAAGAGAAGATTTTTGAAAAGGACTATTAAATGCAATCATTAACAAGCACATAGGGCACTAGACAAGTAAACTTGTCTTAATTATGGTAAGCTTAAAAAAATTGAAAGTACCAAGTTACAAAGTACAGATATGGTTTTAGGACTAAGAAGTTTCTCCCAGTATACTGCCTAAGCTTTTGTCTCCATTACAGTTACAGCCAAGTCAGGGTACCCAGCACATGTTCTAGCTTTTAGAATAGTTAGGGAACACAGTTAAGGTCATATTTACACTACATATTCGAACTGTGTTGCAACTGTGTCCTTTGATTTGATTGTAATGTAGATGGCTGTAAAGCTAATTAAACCTCATCTACTGTTCTCAGAGCAAACCGCCAGATGTTGCTTAAGCACAGTGTAAAGGGAGTTTTGCTGAAAACAGGTTATGACATGGTTTTGCCAATAAACAGGGACTGAACATTTTCCGTGTTATAACAAGATTTTAAAAATTGCTTTAGCCCAGGATAAACATGTTGGAAGTGTTTAAACACAGGTGTTACCAGGTGCTAGAACTATTTCAAATCTCATTGTACACCATATCCAAGTCCCATAGACATTTTACATTTTACTGATAAAAATACCCAGATACAAAACAATAATCCTCTGATATGGTTGACACACCATTCATTCAGTATAGATATACTGGATTATGTTTTCACTTCTTTTTAGCTATGTTACAGCTCTGCTTAGTGCCAGACTTTAGCATGGTTTAGGAACAGAGTTAAAACATGATTCAGTCCTGTCTGCTCTGCAAATCCAAAATGTATATCAACTTTGTTAGGACTACTCTGCTGCAAAAGGATACCCAAACAAAAAACTTTTTCCAGGGCAGATGGGATATTAGAGAGATAAATTCCATAAACTGTCATATAAAACCACTGAGTCCCATCTTTAATAATATTTTAAATCATGGCAACACTTTTCTAGCAAAAGAGTTATGTTTAAACATGGTCTCTAGGAAGCTGGTAACTTGTTTTCTTAAACGTCGGGGCTGTATGCTCCTTTCCATTCTGTTTTGGGGAGCAAAGTAATGGCAACAAGAATACAATGGGTCCTACACATGCTGAAGGTGGGAGTGGTATCAAAGTGACATATTTCCACTCAGAAGCTTGTCTGTACTAACCAATTGTGTATTTCTTAAAGCACCTCTCTCCATAGTATCTAAGAGCCAAATACAGGTATTAATATTTGTATTGTCACACAGTAGGCCATGCTTTTCACCACTCCTTGGTTCAGCAGCTTTTATATATTTGGGTGGGTTTTCTCTTTGGGCTACAGCTTGCCATTGCAGGCAGGGCTTTGCAAAAGGGTCAGCTCTGTAAGCTGCTGTATTTTGGGGCATATTTTTATCTCCTCTTGGACTCTTCAGTATTTCAGGACTGTGCTGGGACAGGAGAGACAGGAGCTGGGATTCAGCTCCCATTCAAAACTAGCAGATACTCGAGCCAGTATCTGCTACTGTGTTAGTGCTGCTTGCAATATTACCGTATGCTCGCACTTAAAACTCCTTGAATGGAAGAGTTCTGTACAGGTGCAGTGAGGTCTAGAGGAGGACAAAGGGGCCAGGAGCAGTACCTGGGGCCCAACAAAACCGCAGAGGTGGCTAACACCTTGTGGTGAGGCATTAAGATATACCTGTGAATGCCAGCCTCCACAGTGTTTAGAAGTAAAGTCTTCTGCCTGCTTGGTAGGGCCTCAAAGTTGCAGAGAGAATCCAGCAGAAACTTCAGGAGTTTCATGCCCACTTCCCCACCCCACCCTCTGTGTTTTTCTACTTGTGAGGGGGAAAATATAAAAAAGAATCTTACAGATCTGGAGTAAGGAAACTCTAAACTCCACTGTCCTCTCCTGCTTTGCTACCAGCTGCAGCTACTCTGCTCATGGTGCACTACCTACTGCTGTGCTGTGACTGAATGTGTCTTTGTAGTTCTGTAGTTGGGTGCTATTCACAGCTCCGTATCTGACTCAGTGTGTGACCTGGAGCAAGAAAAACCTTTGAATGCAACAGTTTACCATCAGAATCACTTCTCAGCATAACCATCTGTAAGACGTGGATACTATTTACTTACTTCACTAAGCCTCACAACAACTTTGTTAGAGTGTTTCAGATAAATAGGACTTTCTCTGCAAAGTGTAATTACATTTTACAATCCCAGGGGTAAGACACAGACTTGTGACTCCACATATGGTCCTGAAGCACAATTATGAATCTATCTAAATTGAGGAACTGTGCTATTTCTCTCTTTTTTAAGGGCTTGATCCTATTACCTTTACTGATGTGGGTAATGCCCACTGACTACTCATGTACTGAATGAGTATTGCAGGACCTGGCCCTTCAATGAGGGGAAAAGTATGTATGAATACCAAAATGTGTTACATAAGTGTAAAACAAAGCTTATGCTCTAATAAATTGGTTAGTCTCTAAGGTGCCACAAGTCCTCCTTTTCTTTTTGCGAACCCTCCAATTGTCACCCATTTTTTTAGAAATTACTCTGCTCATGAAACTCTCTAACTCCTGTGTAGGGAATTTTACAGTTTTCGGAGCATATTCTGTGTACGTCTCTGACACCAAAAGGAATTCTGTGCCCTATTCTAGGGTTGCTCCTACCCTCCATTTGGTTCTCTCCTGCTCTGCTAACTCAAAAATGAATAAATAGATTTTACTCAAACTACCCTCCTAAACAATCTCCCATACTTGAAATCAAGCACAGTAAGGTGAATTTAAGAGCTAAAAGTGGTTTAATATAAGGGTTCAAAATCTGGTTTAGGTAATTTCCTCCCGATTTTCAGTGTTGATTTTTAGGCAAACAAGGGCTCTTTTTTAAGAGTAAAATTTTTGTGAATTTATTTTAATGATATATTACTTAAATGCCCAACACCTGTAAAACACTATAAATATCTGGGGAATTGTTTGCAGGGTGTCTACATATTCTTAACACCAGTTCATTCATAACTGATTCATCATCTCAGCAGAAGCAGCAGCCTGGCTTTACAATGTGCCCCAACCATGCTCCTCAGCCAATCTTAGTGCAGCCACCAGAAAGGCCCTTTCTCACCCACTGTTGATGAGGAAGGGCCTTTCTGGTGGCTGCACTAATGTTATGCTTCTGGCATGACATTCCCATCTCTTTTACCCCATCGCACATCTGGGGGGCTGCAGGGTTTTCTCTGCTGTTTCTTCTCCAATTACAGTGGTGCCAGCATTGCAGGTAGCCAGGGAGCCTTTCGTCCGCTCCCTCTGGAGGATCCCAGCAAAGAGCTGGCAAGGAGTAGGGAGAACTAGCAGCAGCTGGATTCCCCAGCGCCCTGCCACTGGACACGTGTGGGTCGGCTCCTAACACAAGATGTGAAAGAGGGACAGGCCAGGGAGCAGGGGCTGAAGTAGGGAAGCGCGCAGAGGCTCAAAGGCGGCCCATTTTGTAATACAGGGAAAGGGGCTGAAGAGAATGAGGGGTGGGGTTGGAGGCCGGCTAGACCAGACAGCCTGAAGGGCAGGGGGGAGGTGGACCGGCGGGGTGGGGGGCACAGCAGAGGAAGCGGGGCTGAAACGGGGAGGCAGGGGGCAGAGAAACTGGCCTCCGAAAGACTCCCCTGGGCTGCCTCAGCCCCCGCAGACCAAACACACTCCCTAGGACTGACTCAGCCCTTTCCTCCCTCTCAAACATTCCCGCTCCCCCCCCCCCCCATCCCAAACCAAACCCAACCAAACCCTCCCCTGCGGACTCGGACTCTCCCTGTTCTCCCAGCACCCTCAACCCCCCGGCCGCCCCTCGCTCCCTGCCCCTCTCACTGGCTGGAAGAACGCGGGGGGAGGAACTGGGTTGCAAAGGTAGCGCAGGCGAAGGGGCGCGGGCGGGACCAGCACAGACAGGGGGGCTCCGAGGGGAAAGCAGCGAAAAGCCCGTCCCGCGGCTCTGCCCCGACCTTGGCAGAGTTGCAGCAGGCGGGATTGGCAGGAGCCCGCCCCTCCTCTTCCTCCCGCCGACGGGGTTCGTTCCTCCTCTTCTGCAAAGAAAACACACAAACAACAACAAAACAGCCCATGTCAAGTCCCCGACGTCTCCGGGCCCCGCAGTAGCAGCGGCCGCTCCGCATTCCTGGGATTCCAGGGCTGTGACTCCGCGCTCCACAGCGACTCCGACACGCACTCGCTCCGCAGCCGCCGCCGCCTCCGGCCCCATTCGCTCTCTCGGGACGACAATCCCCTCCCTCTCTCCTTCCCCCACCCCCGCGGGCTGCAGCGGGAGCCCACGGCTCCCTTCACCGCCTGCAAACTCCCCTCCCGGCCGCAGCGTCCTGCCTCCGCCTCCCCAAACTCCTTCAAACTTTCCCCGCCGCAGCGGGGACAACATTATTGGGTGGGGGTCGTTGGTTTAGTTTCCCTCCCTCTCCTCCGGGAGCCCCCAAATCCGGCACCACCCTGATTTCCCCTCGGCCCAGCTGAGCAGCAATCAGCTCTTCCCAGCAGCACCGGTTCCTACTTTGTCCCCCCCCTCACCAGTTGGGAACCCTCTCCCGGTCAAGACGGAAACCTTCTCCGCTGGGAAACCCTCCTGGGTGACTTGGAACGAAGCCTGAGTTCAGCTTGTTGCCTTTTCCCGAGGAAGGGGGGGGCATTCCCAGTGTCCCTGCCCGAGAGGAGAAGCCGCCTCTACATGTAAACCCAGGTAAGCAGCAGCAGGAGCAGTAGAGTTTGCTGAAGTTTGTCCGCGTTGTTTTAATATGTAACTTGTAGTTGCTTGTACCACTGATCGCAGCGCCGGAGCGGTAGTGACTTTTTCAAAACAGTCTTGTCATAATTGATGGCGTATGTGTGCGTATAAAAATCGGTTCCCATCCATTATAATTTATCATCCGTTGTAACGCAATTATGGACAGATTACTTGTATGTGTACATAATGCAAATTTATCTCAGCTAAACTTGTCCTAATCCAGAAATATACTGAAGCAAATGTCTAAACAATATATGATTTATAGAATCAATATAAATATATATTTGTAAACAGCTGGGGACAAGCTAAGCTTTCTGCTGAGCTGCTTTCTTATTTACACTGTAGGATCCTCCTCTGCCCTACCTCACCCCACCGGATGGATTTACCTTGTTCTTTGTTAGTTACAAGTCAAGTCTACACTGACCATTCCTCTACAGCAAAGGCTGTAACAGGTTGGGCAGAAATTACAATATTACAAGACTGTGTGAGCATTGTGACATCTCTTCTCATTTCTAATGTGCCAAAGTCAAATAATCTTAAAAGATTCAAAAGTAACCTCCCCTATTACAATCCATTTGGGCCATACAGTAGGTATTGTGTGTGGAAGGGTATTGCAATGTTTTCCCATTAGGAACACTGTAGTTTTGGTTGCAAAGGCAGTTCCATTATAAGCACCTCTCTATCTATTGTGGCTTGTAACTTTAACTTTATAGAAACAAATAGTTACTGGTAAACTGGGCAATAACAGTGAATGATCATTCAGAGGTTGTTCCTGAGATTGTGGTATGTGGCCCGCAATCAAGGGCAGTATTCACAGTAGAATGCACTGTTTTTACTCTGTTTCCTCATAGACATTTGCTATTAAAATGTGTGAAAACATACACTTACTGTATGCTGAATTCTTTAGTGCTTGTGACTTCAGTCTATAAAATGGCTCCCTTAAGCAGGAGCTCTTGAGGCCACCTGCCAGCCTTGTGAGGGTGGGAGAGATTAAAGAAGACAAGTAGTTTTTAGGAGATACTTGCTGGAGATTGTCACCCTTGTCTGATGTCTTCTGACCATTTATTTGAAATTGTCTGTATCAAACAAACATTATAATGACATATAGACTCCAGGGTTTGCTATTGCCCTTTTAGGAAGGCTGTCACTCATATCTAACATTGGTTTAAAATATAAGAGGTTAATGTAGTTTTTGTACATGCATAGAATGGGATTTGGGCAATGATCTGTAAATGACTGTGCAGCTGGACCTCCCTTGATTTCAATGGGTCTCTGCACAGACACAGGGCATTTGTCTGAGCAGAATTTCATGCAGGATTGGGGCCTAAATCCAAACCCAGTGGGCACGATATAGAAGTTTCTGAGCCATGCAAACTGCTGATTTGGGGCCCAGTCCCAAAGCCCTTATTCAAATGATAGTCCTTTAAATCCATGGGTTAACTCCTGGATCCCCAAGTCTGCAATCACATCTGTATGGGGAAACCCTTGTCCTCATGTAAAGGTCCGATGGCTCTGTACAATTACAGGGGGTCTGTCTGTGCAGGTCTGACTGCAGGATCAGGGCCCGCATGGATGAAAACTGCAGGGTGGAGCCCTTAGTGCTGCTTTGTACATACAATGTGTCTTAAAAATGTATATTTAAAATCTGTGACTTTCAAATGTTTGCACCCCAGTAGTTACAGCTATTATAACACAATGGTGTTCTTTGAGGATTAATTAGCCACTGTTGTTAATGGCTCGTCGTGTCATTAAATGCCAGCAGATGCCTTGCTTAAATATGGAACAGTCTTCCATGAATTAGGTGTTTTTTGTTTTTTTACTCAAATTTGCACAAACTGCTAAAAAAAATGGCTAAACCAAACATGGAGAAAGTTTTCAGCCCGAAGAAGGGTCAGAGGTGCTTTTGAAAACTGTCGGGTACCAGTGTAGTCAAAGGACCACAGATATTTTTCATCTTATTTGTCTTTACTTTGGGTCTGGAATTAATTACATAGTGCTAAAGCACAAGTGTATTATTTGACTCTGAATTTAATAGCTTTACATGCATATCTGTAGCATGAAAGACACACTTTAAAAATAAATAAATCAGGCTCCTTCGTTGGCACGTCAGTTCTATTGTATCTAAGTTGTAGTTAGGTTGTTGATATAACTATTGTAAGAATGCAGTTATTTAATATGTCTTAGAAAGTTTTTCATTAGGCTTTCATACTCAGTACTTTAATTATAGGTTCCAGTTCTTCAAAGGCTTACCCATGTGCTTAACTTCATGTAATGAAGCCACTGGGACTACTTGTGTGTGTAAATATTAAGTATGTGCATACATTTTTGCCATAATAATTAGGATGTATATAGTATGATTGTACTTATCAAGCACAATTACCAAAATAGAGATTGTTATATTGTAGGGATACTATAGCAATCTTGATTTAATCCTCTTGTGCCTAAAAACATTGATGTCAACAGAAAGATTCATAAGGGCAGGTTTTGGTTGTTTTTGAAACAAGCTGTGAAGACCATTTTTCCTGTGAGAAAACTATTGACCATCTGTAGACTTTGATGGAATTTTATATAAAAGCATGTAGTTCTGTATTAATATTTAAGAATATTTAAGATAATTCTTTATTACACAGGTGGTTCAGAGTAATATCCATAGAACCCTATTGATTTAATCTTCATTAAGTTCTAAAAGACTCTTTTGTAAGGTAATATTTTAATAATTTTTATTTTTATAATACTTTCTATTTGGGGACCTCAAAGCATTTTACAAATACTGTTGAGTTAGGCTTCACAGAGCCTCATGAGGTAGGCAATATTTTTGTTCTTAGTTTATAGATTGGGAAACTGAGGTACATATATTAAGTGACTTGCCCAAGGTTATATCCTAGTGTGTGGCAGAACCAGGAAGAGAAGTCCAAAGTTAATTCTAGAGCACAGGATTGTGTCCTGACCTCTTAGTCCTATGCTCACGTCTAATTAATTGTTTTCCACCAGGGAACAGAAATGAAGCCATTCCAAGGACCAGCCATAGGTGTCTTGCCATCCTAGATAAAAAATATTTTTGTCCCCTTCTTCCCACCAGTAACTGAGCCCAAAAAAGAAAAAGGTTGAAGGATGTCCCCCCATATGCTGATTTGTTACCCCTAGTAGTTAGAGCCCAGGGTGATCACCCTGATTACCAGCCATACTAGATCCCTCTCTTCTCAGATGGATTCCCTCCTGCAGCTATTTCTTTTCCCTCCCAACTAGGCTATTCTTCTGCTTTGCTCCTACTGCACCAACTAACTGCAGCAGCCTGTTAAGGAGCCCAGTGTGCCACACTCCTCATCTCTATACTCCATTAGCTATAGGATGCAGCAGAACTACAGGGAATTTTGAGATGAATCTCTCTCACGCATCCCTTATCTCTCTCCCCTTCCCCCCAGCACCATCCCACCACCACCACTTGAACTGCATGGAGTTATGCCACATGTGATTTTTCACCCATGGTTTCCAAACCCCTTGAAACATCTTGTGGCCCGCCCAGAGACCCTTGGAAAGTTAGGTTTCAGAGTAACAGCCGTGTGCATCCGATGAAGTGAGCTGTAGCTCACGAAAGCTTATGCTCAAATAAATTGGTTAGTCTCTAAGGTACCACAAGTACTCCTTTTCTTTTTGGAAAGTTAGGAAAGTTCTGGAACTCCAGGAATGTGGACTCCCGAGTGGGTGTTCTGAGGAGGAAGACTCCTGGCCCAAAATGAAGGAAAACAGTGAGAAGACTCAATGCCTTGTGACACTCCAGAAGACAGGTGGGAATAGGGTGGCCAGATAGCAACTGTGAAAAATCGGGTCACTTTTTTTTAACGGAGTGGGGGGTATAGTTGCCTATTTAAGAAAAAGCCCCTGATATCGGGACGTCTGGTCACGTTAGGTGGGAAGGAGTGAAGAGATTGTGGTTGCAGATGTTGTGGAATAAGGGGGCGGGAAAGAATTTGGGAGGGATGGTGGCCCATGAAAGGTGAAAGATAATAGCAAATGTGCGTCGGTCTGGTTGACTTCACAAAAGTGGATGGAAGGGCTGGGAGAGAGTGAGTGTTGGGTGATCCAGGTGAGGGAAAGCCCACGGAAAGAGTAAATGAGTGAGTATAGAGACTACCTAGGAGCAGTCCTTCACACACTTTGAGCCAGTTTGTGAGTGTGTTTTCCCAGACTGAGCCTGCAGCTGTTTTATGAGGTGGGCAGGCTGAAAGGTTGGTATGTGCACAGAGAGGAGGAAGAGTGGGTTTGGTTCTGGGGAAACTAAATAATGGGAGAAGGGGTTGATGGGAGAGTGTAGCAAGTTTGTATTTCTGAGGTGTTGCATACCTATAGTTTGGTTATTTTCTGTCTGGCTATTGATAGTCTTTTTTTTGGTAGATAATCCTTGCCCCAAAGAACAATCTTCTCTCTCTCTCTCTCTCTCTCTCTCTCTCTCTTTTTAAACAATTGCCTAGTACAATGGGGACCACTTCAGATTGAGGCATCTAGGTTCTTTAATAATAATAATAAATAATTAATTACTAACAATAATGATGGGAAAAACACAGAAAACAAGAACAAAAATAATAAAACCACAAGAAATCATTAGAGCGTAATCAAAAAATGGCCTCTTCACAGACAAAATTATTCATAGACTTTTTGTTTTGTTTTAATTTTTTTTATCCAAGTTGTTAGGGAAATTTATCTAATTTTTTTCCTTTATTGAAAATCTTATTTAGCTACACTGGAAGATCTTAAAATGCATTTGCCCCTTTTTTGTGTGGTTTCTGTTCTATTTTCAGCTCTTTTTTTAAAAAAAAAACCTCTTGATTATGTTTGTTATAATTTATTATAAATTGAATGTTTGATAAATAAAAAAATTGTAAAGTTTTGTGGTGAAAACAAATTCTGTGAAATTTAATAAGATCAAAAATTGCTCCATGTCAAACACTTTGAAGTGAACCCCCCCCTTTGAAATTTCAACTTTTTTTGTGAAAAGTTTTAATTGTTTTTCCACCTCTTAAAAAAACAAGGAAAACAATTTAAAGATTAAAATGATTAATAAAAAGCTTAAAGCAAATAATTACAATAAATAACATATCAAAATGTTTGTTTAAACTGAAGAGATGTAAATAGAAAAGGATAAGAAGAAAATGGGAACACACATTGAAATCAACCCGGAATAGATAGATAAATGCCTATTTACCTCGTTTAGTCACTTCATTGGTGAGCTACTACTATTGAATAGTTCTGTCCCATTTTATTTAGTCATGAGTCACTGTTTGTTTGTTTTTTTGGCAGTGGTGCAATACTCTTCTAATTTTACAAATTTCTGAAATGAACATGGCAATCAAGATCTCCTGATTACCAAACCAACATTTTAGCCACAAGAGCAAATAGACAGTATGTATTCAGTTTGTATGTATATTTTTCTCTCTTCACTGTATATTTCACCCGTATGTTATAGAGTGCTGGACCTTCTGATTAGTGATTCCGATTAGTGAGTGGTAAAGGACAACATGGAACTATGACTCAGAATTTCCTTGGGATTTACAGTGTTCTGTCTTAATATAGTTTTACTGATACATTTCCCTTAAGATAGTGCAAATGGCGCATTTTTCTTTTGAAATCATAATAGTCTCCATTGACTTTATCTGATATGTTGGATTTGTACTTGATAATATACTATAACATGGTAATTTAAAAAATTGTTCTCATTGAGTTCAAGGGGAGTTTTGTGAGAGGAAGGACTGCAGGATCCTTGTTATTATAGTTGCCTTTATTTGTAATGACATTGGCATGATGATATTGTAATGAAATTAGATCTACTGTAGTGAATTAGCAACATTAGATCATGGTATAATAAGTGTGACATAACTGTGCTTGCACAGTGGTTTGCCTTCCAACCCCTTCATGGGGATTGACCCTTTTGGACTTTGTAGAGTGCATCCACATTTATAAGTTTCTTTCCTATGCTTGGGCTTTGTATTGTGGCATCTCCTCCTGTTCATGACCACATGCGGCTCTAATCACTGCTTAAAGTAACTGAGAGATTGCTTAAGGACAAGAATTTTAAAGCTCCTCTAGCTCTAAGTGTTCATCCTCCACCGTTTTTCCTGCTACTGCTAGCCTGGTAAAGAATTGTGGTTATTTTCAAGCAGCTATTGAAAAATACTTTGTCTGATAGGAATTTAATGATATCGTAATCTTAAAACAGATCCATATGAAAGGCATTCCTCTTAAGGGAGTCAGCATGGTATTTGAAATGTCAAACCTTTGGTATTCTAGAATTAACAGAAACCTTGGGTAATCTAATCCCAATTTGACATTCTTTAAGGGACTTTCCTGGTGCTCTGCTAATGTGAGGAGTAAAACCCAAACTTTGAAAAGTTAACAGACTGCAGCAAGTTTCTTCCCTTATTTCATTTTTTTGAAAAATAAAACAAGATGTGTATTTCTATTATTATTTATTATGTTTATTACTCTAGTGCCTAGGGGGTACCAAGATTGGGGCCTCACCGTTAGTTAGGTTTTTGTTTTATGTAGTAGTAATAGAATTATAATAATAGTCTAATTGAATTAGACTCTGAGCAAAAAAGAACTCTGAAGAACTGTTGTTTAATGTTGTTAGTGATCTAACAAAGAGGTTGAACGGCAAGGTGCCAAAATTTGCTGCTGATGCAAAATTATTTGGTTAGTCAAGACTAGAGAAGACCAAGAGGACCTAATAAAGCCAGATGAAAGAGCAACACAATATCAACATTGAATTTCATCTATTGGAAGGAATAGTTGAATTACTCGTACATGTTACTGGGTTTTAAATTTATTATATCCACTAAGAATAAAAGACTTGGGTTTTGGTGGGTTCAGTGAACTTTCTACATCTACTTAATGGGTCTCAGTGAACAGAAAAGGAAATAAAATACTGTACTAGAATAGAATTTAAAATATTTAAATCAGTGACCACACTCTACTCAGAATACTGTGTTCATTTCTGGTCGCTATATCTCAAAAAAGGTATAGCAGACTTAGAAAGGGATGTAATTAAGAGACTTCCATATGAAGATCAGTTGAAAACATTGGGACTGTTTTAGGGGGAAGATGAATAAGAGGAGACATGATACGGATATAAAAGAATAGAGAAGGTAAACCACGTTCTCTTATTTACTCTTTCTTATAATGCATGACTAGGGGTACATCCAATGAATGTAAAAAGCAAGAAATTTAAAACTGATGAAAAGTAGGGTTTCTTTAACACAATGCACAATCATCGGAACTCAATGCCACACGATATCATTGAGGCCAAGTAGGATTTTTTTTATAAAAGGATTTTATATATACTGTATGTCAACCACTCTCTGACATGGTGTAGGAAGAAATTTCCGTTAGGGGTTATTTCATAATTGTCTACTATGAGATTTCCTGTACCATCTTCTGAAGCACATAGTATATAAACCACTGTCATAGACAGGATAATGGGCTAGGTGGACGTCTGGTTTGACAGCGTATGACAATTGCTATGTTTCTCTGTGTTGATGGTTTTTAGTTAAAAATAATGAACCTGTAATGAGAGGACTTAATATAGCTACACCAATGCTGGAAAGGAAAGCCTATTTTGGGACTTCCATTTGTGGTCCTGAAATAGACATAACGATGATGTAATATCTATTTTATGTTTTATGTATTGTGGTGGGCACACTGGGCAGTGATGAGGATTAGCCGAGAGGGGAGAAGAGCTGGCACTTAGGCCCTATTTAAAGTACCATAGGGCAATTAGCATTGGCACCTGTCACTGAAATCATGTAATCTATTTGGTATAATTTGTTCATTTAAAAAAAATTCTATAAAGCTTATTGTAAACTACCCATGTATTTAAGATGTGCATAATATTCCTGAATTCTCTCTTGAAAAAGAAATTGGGATAATGCTTACATCTAGATGACAGTGGTAAATGTGAGAAACATTCTAACTGTCAGAAACATGTGAGCCATTCTCTGAATGTAAGGAGCAGTCCTTGGTGTAATTTAGTGAGTGTGGGTTTTTCAGAAAAATAATTGAATTATCTCTGAAACTTTAATACAACTACAGACTTTTTTAAATTCTGCGTCTGTGTAAGATGTGAAAGTGAAGGGAAACAGTTCAATTACAACATGTCTCCTCACTTCTAATTTGTTACATTATTAAGAATCCCCTTTTCTGTGTATATTGTAACATTTTTTTAAAAGTACAGTAAGAAATATTTGAAAACTGTATTGGTGTACTCAAAAGGAAAACAGGGAGTGCCAAATCCATCCCTTTAACTGAGGGCAGAAATACCCTTTTTAAATCAATAGGAGTTGCAGCTGTTTCTGCAGACAGATTGGGTCAATAGTACATAACTGCTTATAATACCAGTAAATCAGGAGTATAATGTGTTAGATACTTATATGAAGACTTAGCAAGAGATCTGTTCAGTGCTTCAGAATAACGGACTTGGCTAATATTTGCAAAGATTTGTCAAAGTCTCTATATCTGTCCAAACTGTGGAGTGCACTAATTCTGCGAAAGAGAAGGGATAGGGGGCTCTTACAGATTAAGGTAAAATGAACAATACTGCCTGAGAAAAAAAGTTCTGTTTGAGAACTTACGCATCATAAAGTGTACCCTATCTAGCCACATTCACAAACTCTGCAAAGTTCTCCACAGCCAAATGGAACTAAGAGGATGTGCTGCTAAGCTGTGCCCTGCTCTGGCCACTGAATAAATGCTTTCTCAGTATTATGGAAGTGGGGACTCTCCTGGGCTTTCCTTCAAATTCCCTTATTTTAACATTATTCACAAAATAAAACTCAAGTTTCTTTTGCTGACTTCATGTTGTTAGTGAGGATGAAGATCCGGGTATTTATTAAGATAAGTACCTACAATTATTTGCCTTAGTTTCTAGTTTCCTGCATTTGGGAGCCACTAGCATTCCTGTCTAAATCTGAAGGGTGCTTGTCTTCCTTTTGGGATGACATCCTTTTAAAAACTATGGACCTGATCCAAGGCATGTTGACTTCAATGGGCACTGCAGCAGGCCATAACCCAGGATAAATCAGGCAGAGAGGGTGAGGTCAATAGTAATCCTTCTAGCTTTGTGCTTGTGTGTTTTTTCTTACGAAGAAAAAATAGTTTACATTCTTCAGGTTTCTTAGATTAGCTCTTATCACAGGACTCCTTCTTTTGAGAAAAGACACACATTGACTTGTAGATAAAGTTGGCTGCAGCCTTTTATTGATGAGGATGATAAAGCTAGCTGTTTGGACAGGCCTGATCATGGGGGTTTGGCAGTCTGAGATTCAGCTACTAGTAGTCAATTCCCTGCTTGAGTTTCTTCATCCGATGAAGTGAGCTGTAGCTCACGAAAGCTTATGCTCAAATAAATTTGTTAGTCTCTAAGGTGCCACAAGTCCTCCTTTTCTTTTAGTGCCTACTGTATGTTCTCTCCCTTTAGAACTTCCCCTCACAAGACTGGGCAACCCTACTGGAGAAGCCTGCATTAAACCCCCAACCAATGGGTAATGTTCACTTCTGGGGCTGGTGAGACAGCACTTACTTCACCTACATTGCCACAAGCTTTGGCCTAATTGTTTACTGTAACACAGAATAAACAAAACATCCAAGCTGTGAAACGTTAGAGCTGGGACTTTCAAAAGCACTCACAAGGTGGGCTTACTTTTGTTCCCACTGTAGTCAATGGTAACACTCCACCATTGAGAGTAGAGGTAGGCCAGTGCTGAGTGCTTTTGAAAATCACACCCTCATGTAGATGAGGAAAGCAAACTCCACTCTTTGTGGGAAAACTACCTGAAGGTTCAGTATAGATAGAAATCCCTGATGAACTCTTGAGGTCGGAAGTTAGCTAGGGGGGTTCCTGAACATACTTCATTTATGACCCTCCTGGATCTTTCTCTGGGCAGGAACCTTTCATTAGTTGAGTTTCCCAGCTACTGGGTTGGAGCCACAGAGTTGAGTCAGCAGTTTTGTGACTTCCTACCCTCTCAACAGTATGTTAAAGGTTTTAAGCTATCTAAGAAAACCTCCTGGCCAGTTGGTCCATTCCAACCCATAAGAACTCTTGTAATTCACTTATTGTAGCTCCTGTTACTTGCCACATTGGACCCTTTGTTTGCAAAAACTGATTTGCGACAGCTGTGTGAACGTGCAACATCAAGGTAAAGCCGGATCACAGCACAGTAGCCTCTCTACATATGCTGGTGGCTGCTATTGCTTTGCAGTAGTTCTGCTTGCCTCTGGCACTCCGAGAACAAAGAAAAGAAGTGGTAGAATGGTTATCTCAAAACTTATTTCTTGTAGACGCATACAATTTAATGCCTTTCCCCTCTACAGTTCAGTGACACTTACAAAATTCATTTGTGCTTAAAGTAGTCTCAGCCATAAAAGTGAAAACTAAAATATTACAAGAGAGTATTATCCAGATAATGTAGTATATAACACCAGAATACTAAGTATGTTTGTTCATTGCTGATGGTTACATTTCAAAAACTGGTTTTATTCACAAAAAGAAAAGGAGGACTTGTGGCACCTTAGAGACTAACAAATTTATTTGAGCATAAGCTTTCGTGAGCTACCTTTTTTGCGAATACAGACTAACACAGCTGCTACTCTGAAACCTGGTTTTCTTCAGTTTCTTTGTGAAATTTAGGAAATATAAATTATTCTTAAAGTATAAAATTTATCCTAGACACTACATTTTATATCTTGTGAATATATTTTACATGTAATACTATTGTATTGCAGCATTTTCTTGAGAGGCATGTTTGAAGAAGAGGTATTGTAAGGAAAAGAGCCTTATTTTGCCATGTACTGTGTGTTCAGATTTCCTTCTATTTTTCTTATTTTGAATTATTTTTATATTGCAGTAGCAGTCAGCAGGTACCAGGCACTGTACAAATATAAAAAAAATGCACAGTCCTTATCCCAAAGGGGGCGGGCGGGGGGTGGGTGAAAAAAAAAGGAAGAGTATAGGAACGAATACAACAAGTAGGCAGGATAAAAGCTGGCAAATGTATTTTAGTTTTGTAGGTTTGTTTGAACAAATTGTCCTTATCTGCTCTTCTCATTAGTAATGATTAGCTGGCTAGTTGCTTGAAGGTTTCTTGGTTGGAGAAGTAATTTAAAATGATAAAACTATTAAACGTATATTTAGAGTTGCATATTTCCTGCAACATATTTTGATTTCAAATTAAATGATTTCGGGAGAACATGGCTTATGAGAGAAATGATTTTGCGAAGGGTTATGGAGTGCTGACCATCCTCAAATTCCTCTGAAGTCATTTGAAGCTGTGGCTGCTTTGCTCAACATCTCAGAGGATCTGGCCTGTAACATCTTACTATTCTTTCTTCTTCCTACCAACCACGTTCTGCTTTGCTGTAGTTCCTTCTATTATCTCTTGTGTCACTGACATAATAGTAACTTCAATATTTTTTTAGTTATTACAGTACAACTCCATATTTTTGTAACATAAAGTTATGAGTTTGTAATGCTGCACTGCTGATGAAATAAACAAGTAACGTAGATGAGGTATATTTCTGCAACATTGTAAACTTTGCCTAGTGAAGGGTATGATGTTACCTCCGACATACAAATGATTTTATCCACAGAGGTTATAAATGTGGTTTGTATAGGTTTCTGGAAAGTCTGACTTGGCTTTCTAGATTGTCACCCAGGCAGTAATTAATCTGTGAAAATATCTGACAAGGGGTGGGCATGAGTTTGAGGCAATTTGTACTTCTTTGTTGTTTGAGCCAGTAATGTTAACCTCTGTTAATGTGAATATAGGATTTCCCGGCCTGATTTACAAATGCTAATTTTGGATTTTTAGCTTAGAAGTTTAACAAATAGCTTAGTCCTCTGGTCATGCCTGAATGTTTAGTATACTCAACAACTGTCATTAAGTCTCTGGGAATTGCTGTGAAATTTCTCTTTCAGTTCTTTTAATATAAAATGTATTTGAAGTAAATATTCATGTCTAGTGAGACTGTGTATTCAGGCCAATAGAGCAAATGTCATGCAATTATATCTGTAATATAAAAGGGACTTCCAAGAGCTAACTTCAAGGAGCAGTGCATATTATTACATGCCACTTAGCTTGGGTTGTTCTTTGCTCCTAAGTAGCCTCATTTATATTTAGCTTGACAGACTAATTTCAGCAGATATCAATGTTTATTTTTATGCATTCTTAAATTTTCATCTATTTAAATTTTCACAGTTGCACAAAATTATGGATTTTAAGCATTTTGTTATTAATTTAAATGTTCACAGTTGCAGGAAATTATAAGGGGGTGAGACAATTATTTAATGGCAGTAGCCATTGAGAATCAAAAAGTTAGTTTTATAATAATTAAAACACATATTTTGACACATGATGATGACCATTTACTAAGTAAATATTCATTAAATCAAATTCTCATAAGTTCTCAAGCAGCATCTTTTTTTACTTTGCCTCTCTGTAAATTTTGCTTATTGTCAAATAAGTAAATATTTTTCCTTTGCTTATTGTCAAATAAGCAAATATTTTTCTTTGATTTGTGTGCGTCTACGTTAATGCTTACCAACATTTACTGATAAAAATCTAATCCTTTCAAGCCTATTGGAAATCTAATCCTTCCAACCAAAAAATGTAGCTATAAAGAGGATGGAAGCGAATGTACTTCTCAACAGCTCCATGTGGTGTTTTGCAGTCAGTCAGAATGATATGCTACCTTCCAGATACCAGTATAGAGGATATGACAATAACAGTAAAGGACGTCATTAATTATCCTGGAACATTCCAAGGATGAAACAATTTGTGTGAGTGGGGAAGATTTTATAAAATCAGGGATAATTTAATTCGTGGATGAGTTTGGAGATTCTTCTGGTATCAAGTTCAGTTCAGGAAGAAGATTGATATCCGAGATCAAGCAATAGATTTTTCAATATTGTAGGGCATGATTTTGAATTCTCTGAGCATGGGGAAGCCTTTTTAGAAGCAGAGTGACTGTTTAGAGTGTAGTCTTTACTTTAGCAGATGTAGTGCCAAGCTTCTGGGCTTACAATATAAAGGAAATAACAATTGAGTAGGAAATAACAAAACACGATTCAGTTTAGAAAAGAGGTACGCTAATATGTCTGGGGGAAAATAATCTGAAACACATTCAGCATAAGGGAGAAACCTGTGAAACTGTAATGTTGGCAGAGACCTAGTGATGAAAAAGAATAGCAAATAAAAGGTGTTTCATGGATACTAAGAAAGGCAACCTAAATTTTTCTCTATCAGGCAAAACTTCCTGATATCAGCTCTATTAGGCTGTGGAATAATTTCTCAAGCATGTCAGAGGGAATTGCATTACTTACAGCACTAACAAGACTGGACAAAGCACCAGTAATTCCGTACTGGAAGAAATATGAAGTAGGGAACCTAACGGGCTTCTAATTTTTGCAACCGAATAGGTCTCCCACTTGGTGGTGGTTTGAGAATATAAAACAGATTTTATGACATCTGTGCTCACAAGCTTTGATAATTCTTACCATATGCAAATCTATAGTAGTGGGGGAGATTCATATTTAACAAGAGATTGGAATAACCACATATAATAGCAGTATAAAACTTAGCAGGAGACACTTAAAGTATGTATAGGTAGTCCAGTTTCATGGTGAATCAAGCAATCTCTTTCTTTTGTAACTTAATTTTGTACTTTTGGTTACACTTAGAAGTTTGGTATGCTAACTACCATTTGGACAGCTTAGCATGCCTTAAACAGTTCCACAGACCTGCTTCCAGTGATGCACAGGTGACCACATCTCTGTTTCGGATTAGACTTGGTTTGAGTAAAGTTCTTAACTCTGCTGGTGTAGTGCTGTTGTGGACAGGAATCGATCACACAATATCACTAACTGTACAAAGAGTCTTTTCACCGCTGTCCTGCAGTGCACTTCTTCTGACCTGTGTGGTCTGCTTTGTTCCCAAGAGTCACTTATCTGTGGGAACAGCGCTGCTCACACCCTGGCAGTTTATTTGCTTGCTTTTTTTGCCAACCTCAGGTTCTAAGTAGCAATCCATTCCACTGGTAGCAAGCATGCCTTGGAGGAGGTTTTCTTATTAACTTGCTGTCTACTGGACAGTAGCAGAAATGCATGAGCAGGATTGCCTGGAATTACTGTGGTGATCAAGACAAAGTTAATATTCTTCAATATACTTACTTTCAACAGGTATGAATAACTGCTCCAGATGCAAAGAAGCGGAGAATTGGGACCATTATAGTGTTGATATCTCTTGTAATTTTATTGCAAGTCTTGTGGTGTTTTGTTTTCTTAGGCCTTGTCTACACTCCAGTTTTGTCGACGCAAGTTATGCCGACATACAGCCACTGCTGTAAGTAAACCACTGTTGCATGTCCACACTATGCTCCTTGTGTCGGTAGAGCGTATCCACACTAGCAGCACTTGTGTTGACACAGAGAGCAGTGCACTGTGGGTAGCTATCCCATTGTGCAACTGGCTGCAGTGCGCTTTGGGAATGGTTTGCAGTGCCTCATGGGGGCAGGAACGGTGTCACGTGATGGCTTCTCAATCCCTTCATTCCATGGGCATTCTACTAGATTGCCAGCTGCTTTTCGACTGCCCTGGTAACCTGCAACCCAGATATCTCTGACAGACAGCATGAATCCAGCACTGCTGTTCAGCATTGTGCTGTGCATTATGAACACAAGGCTATAAGAGGAGCCCAACAGGGGCTATTCAGCTGGGGGATGCCTTGAAGGAGCATATTAACACTGCGGGCTCGTCTACACTGGCAAGTTTTGTCGCCAAAAAACTGGCTTTTGGTGACAAAACAGCAATAGCGTACACACTGCAATGTGACTTTTGCAGAAAAAAACCCCTTGTTTTGGCGACACAAAATTTCCATCCCTGTGAGAGACGTTTGTTTTTCCCCCCGCCCTTTATTGTTGACAAACATGCAGTGTAGACACCACAGCTTTTTCCCCGATTTTATTGGCCTCCAGAAAGTATCCCACAATTCTCATGCTGCCACTCTGGTCAGCGGTTTGAACTCCGCTGCCCTGCAGCCAATCTGTCCCTCCCCTTTGCAAGACCTGGGAATTTTAAATCTCATTTCCTGCTTGCTGGCTTCTCAGAAGAGCTTCCCAGGTAAGCAAGGCGGGCTATCGCACCAAATGCGCTCCCGCTTAGACCACCGCTGAGTTGTTGTATCTGATCGGTATATGGGGAGAGGAGTCTGTTCAGTCGCAGCTGCGAGTGACCCGTAGGAATCGGGACGCACATGGGCAAATTTCTCGAGGCCTGTGCAAAAAGGGCTACGATCGGGACACACAGCAGTGCAGAGCGAAGATAAAGGAGCTAAGGCAGGCGTACCATAAAGCGGGAGAGGTGAACTATCGCTCCGATGGTGCACCTAAGACCTGCCGCTTCTGTAAGGAGCTGAATGCTATCCTTGGTGGTGACCCCACCTCCATCGCCGATAGCCCTGTGGATACTTCGCAGGCAGCAGAAAGGGGGGTAACCCACAGGCTGAAAGTCTGGAAGAAGAAGTCGAGCTAGAAGAGGATGTGGTGCTCCCAGTGGGGCAGGCCGCCAGGAACTTTTCTCCACTCCAGAAGTGCTCAAAAGGAAGCAGATGAGATGCTGAGTAAATTGCTGTGGCTTGTGTAGGGAATCAAAAAGTGGGAGGCAGGTAGTGTTTTCTGTGAGCTGGACATTGCCCTGTGTAGCTAATCCGCACGGCCAAGCAGGGTGTCGAACATCGAGACCTGCAGGGAATCCTCCAGAGAGAGGCTCTGGAAAGTTTTCAAGAGGTACTTGTTAATCCTCTGCCGCAGATTCCAAGGGATTGCAGCCTTGTTAGTTCCCCCATTGTAGGAAACTGTATCATGCCATTTAGGAGTCACTGGAGCTGTGACCAAAGCAGCACATAGCTGAGTTGCATGTAGACCGGGGTGAAAGCTGCAAGCATTCAGCAGTTGTGCTCTGGTTTCTCTGGTCACCCGCAGCAGAGAAATGTCAGCCAGCAGGTTGGCCGCCTGTGAAAAAGTGTGGGATCATTTTAGAATGAGTTCCCTGCAAAGTTGCCCTGCAAGCCGTGACCTTTTTGTCCATACGCAGAACGACCTTCCCTGCACTCCTGACACTCACCACGACTGGTGTGCTTGCGGAGCTGTGGGCCTGCCTAGAGTCTGAGAGAAAGTGATTTCTACTAGCAAAAGGCCCTTTTTACTAAAATGTTTGAATCATTTGCTGGAATGTAACAATCCCTCTTCTGTTCAGCATGGACCTTGAAGAACACACCCTGCAGACCGGCTTCGGCAGATAAGAAAAAACCCTAGGCACAGCAAAGAAGACCTGTTCCGTGAGGTGCTGCAGCGCGATGAGAGACAGACCAGGGAGCGGAAAGAGTGCTGGGGAGCCGGAAGGCAGGGCAGAAAAGAGAATGCAGCATTTGCTAGGCAAGCAACAGAGCGGATGATAAAAGTGATGGAGGATCAGACAGGGACGCTCCAGTCTCTGACACAGCTGAGCAGATCCGTGGTCGACCTCCCCTGCAGCACATGCAGATGCACAGTTCTTTGCCAACCCCACCCCCCTCCATGCCCACACATTCCTTTTCACTTCACAGCCCTCCTGAGCCTCCCCGTCACTCCACCTCCTCTCAACAGTTCGCACAATGATAGCTGGAGCTACACACAGTTGTGTGGTTTTATCTTTTTTTAACCATAAATAAAGGCTAAGGTATTTAATGGTACAGCGTTTTTATTCTGTGTTCTACAAAAGCGTATAGCAATCGATTCAGTTGTATCCACTCCCAGTCTCTATTCAAACTCAAATTAATGGGACCTAATCACATGAGCCACACCATCAGGGGCTCGTTCATAGAATATCAGGGTTGGAAGGGACCTCAGGAGGTCATCTAGTCCAACCCCCTGGTCAAAGCAGGACCAATCCCCAATTAAATCATCCCAGCCAGGGCTTTGTCAAGCCTGACCTTAAGAACTTCTAAGGAAGGAGATTCACCTGCACATATGCCATCATGTGTCAGCAATGTCCCTCTCCCATGTACATTGGCCAAACCAGACAGTCTCTGCGCAAAAGAATAAATGGACACAAATCTGACATCAGGAATCATAACATTCAAAAACCGGTAGGAGAACACTTCAACCTCTCTGGCCACTCAGTAAAAGACTTAAGGGTGGCAATTTTGCAACAGAAAAGCTTCAAAAACAGACTCCAAACGCATGTTAAGTATCCTCACACCTTCTTGTCAACTGTCTAAATGGGTCATCTTGATTATCACTACAAAAGATTTTTTTTCTCCTGCTGATAATAGCTCATCTTAATTAATTAGCCTCTTACAGTTTGTATGGCAACTTCCACCTTCTCTATATGTGTGTGTGTGTGTGTATGTATATATATATATATATATATATAGCTTCTTACTATATGTTCCATTCTATGCATCCGATGAAGTGAGCTGTAGCTCACGAAAGCTTATGCTCAAATAAATTTGTTAGTCTCTAAGGTGCCACAAGTATTCCTGTTTGTTTTTTAAACATGTTTCATGTTTTGATTCGTTGACTCCCTCAGAGTTCTCCCACATTCTCTTCTCCCCACAAACCAAGGAGATCCACCCCCTCCCCTGTAGTCCCGGCAGGAGTGTGTTTGCTGCTGGGAGCTGGCATGCTTAACTGAGCAGTAGCTATGTGAGCTCTCCACTCTGAGCAGTTTCAAAACTTTCTGGGGCTTTGAAAGAAGATGGGTGCATGTCTGTGTAGCTGGATGCAGGGCAACAGAGTTCAAAACTGTGAGCACAGTGGTCATGGTGGGCATTGTGGGAAACCTCTTGGAGGTCAGTTACGGTGATGTAACGAATGCAGTGTCTACACTGACACTTTGTCAGTCTAATTTTGCCACCAAAAGTGTTATGCCTCTCGTTGAGGTGATTTGATATTGTTGGCAAAGCAGGAGAGTTTTGTCAGCGGGAGGAGCGTTGTAGTGTGTACAGCTCCACTGTTTTGTTGACAAAACTGTATAGTATAGAGCGGGCCTTACTTAAAGCCTCACCTCCTGGAGATGAATAATTATGTGAGAATCCTTCGTTTGTTTGTTTTGTTTAATATGAAAGTTAAGTCTCTAGTCCTCATAGCTGAAGAGAAAAGCTTGGAAATATGACCTGCATGCCTCCTAGTGGCTCAAAAACCAAAAGGCAAATAAAGTTTATTTATTATTCATCTCTTGATTGTTGAACATGTAGGATTGACAGTATTGCCAGTATATTTCATATACCCACTGAAACCCATAACCATAACTGCCTCAGCAGTGCGGGGTTGTTTGAGGTGTCAGTCCTGCAGTGAACTCCATGCAGGAGGAGACCTGAGTCCTGCGCCTGCATGGAGCTGGAGAAGTCAGTGGAGCTTTGTTTAGTCACGCGGTCGTCTGTGTGCAGAGCTCATTGCAGGATCAGGGCCTTATTTTGCGTATTTGATACCTTCTCTTCTTCAGCTTTGCATATGTAAGAGAACAGCTTGTCAATGTTGGCAATTACTTACCTTTTTTTTTTAATTAAAACAAAAATTAGGAACTATTTTGTGCAGTAGGAGGAAGCTTCTCATCTAACAGCTGTTTTATTTATTTTTGTGCCTTCAGTTTATGTAGCCGACCATATTTACTTGCAACACGAGCCATGTTCTTTTCTATGGTTTTTCATAAGCCTGCAAACTAAAACATTTTGTTAGACTGTAGGCAGTAATATTGTTTGTGATAGCAGTGTTGTGTTGCCTATTGACACGCTCATTGTAGGGTTCTGCCTTGAAAAAGTAATGCCTTGACTTGCCCAGAAAATATATCTCCACAGTTCCATTTCCTCTGCTAGGGATCGTAAACACATCAGATAATGAAATAATCATTTTCTCTGTGTGTGTGTGTAACCTTAAAATGTTAATTAAAATTATCACATGTATGCCCCACTAACATGCACACCACGTTTAAAGGCAGAATGTCAAAAATCCACTTGGTACCAATACCTCTGAGTTTCCTTGCCCTTTGATCTTTGTTTAAAAAAAAAAAAAAAGCTGTAGGAATAAATTACAACGCTGTGTGAAATTGGTGGAAGTGTGGGCAAAGGACATTGTCAAACATCTGTGGTAGTAGTTGGTGTACAGAGCTTATTTAAACAGAGATGTGTTGCTTGACACATAGTGAGAAATTACAAAGACACGCTCTAAGGGCCAAAGGTGGTGGTGGTGGAGATAATAATAATAAATCAAACAAAATATCTGGCTTTCATGCCTGAAAAACGGATTATTCTGTCCTTTTCCTGCCACTGTGGGGCTGCAGGCCTCTATATTTTATCCAGTCCTAAATGAGTAAAGAGTAAGAGCCCTGTGAGCTGAGAGCGAACACAGTTTGAAAGATGTACATTTGAGAGCTGTAGTATTTAAACAATGACCTTTTGAATGAGACAGTTGTAGAGCAACATAATTAAATTGAGTGGGTGTGGCACCTGGTGCAGGAGATACAGATACAATTCAAAATGCACAGATAATATATTACATTCTAATACAGTGAATATGTACTAAAATATCTAACAATTGAACTGTCAGTCTATTTTTTCCGATTTGATGCATCCAGTATCTCCGTGATCGTGAATGATTTAGATGTGTGTCATGATTAGTTGCCTTGGCACTGCAGCTTCTCAGCAAGAAGTGTAGTTTGCTGATGTAGGTCCCAATTCCAAAAGGCCTTAAACGTGCTGATAGTTCTTACTCCTGCGGCTCGTCCCATTGAAGCCAGTTAGGCAGCTCATGTGGCCCAGGTTTGGAGGATCAGCACAGTACTTTGTGACAAAGGAAGTACTGTGTATACTAACATTCAGTGGGGGTGTTTTAGTTGCTAGCTCCCAGGACTAAAAGGGGAAGGGTCTATGTGAAATCAGCAACCTGAGACTGACAGTCCCCAGGAACAATGGGGAGAGGCCAATGCTCCAGGTCAGCATGAACGGCAGGGCAGGCAGGCTAATCAGGGAGTCAGGAGGCCAGGGAGGTCCCGTCCTCCATGTGAGCTGGAATTGCCTGGGTCAGACAGAGCGGGGCCGAGCTAAGGAGAAAGCGGGGTGCAAGTTGAGCTGGGGAGCAGAGCTGTGCCAGATCCAGAGAGAGCAGACCCTGTTCTGGGAGCAGAGCTGCAGCCCCAAAGCCAGAGGCACAACCCAGAGAGAGCAGACTGGCCCTGGGAGCAGAGCTGTAGCAACCAGTGGCAGAGGGACCAAAGAAGCAGCCCAGGGAGCTGGGAGCAGAGTCACAGAAGCAGCAGCCGCGCTGAGGCAGAGTGGTGGAGCTGGGGCTGGAGCAGGCCAGAGCCGGGTGCGGTGAGCAGCTGGGGAGAGCGAGGGGGACCCTGGGCAGCAGGCCCAGCACAGGGAGACGCCTCAGCCAAGAGGCTCTGCAGGCCAGGCTTGGATCGTAACCCCGACAGGGTGGGGCGACACTGGGAAGAAGGGTCCTACCACTTAGAGCCTGAGAGCGTGTGGCCACCACCAGAGCAAGTGTCCAACCCACAGCATCCCTGCAGCACAGCCAGGGCCTGAGAAGGGGGCCTGGGACTCACAAGGAACAGACTGTGAACTGCCCTGACATTCCAGAGACACTGTTTGTGATGTTCCCTGCCACAGAGCGGGGTGATGTTTCCTTTAACCTTTCCCATTTTTCCTTATTCTTCTTAAAATTAATTGTTGATTAAATAACTTGCATTTGCTTTAACTTGTATGTAATGGTCAGTGGGTCAGAGAAGTGCCCAGTGCAGAGAGAGTACCCTGGAGTGGGGACACCCTAGCCCCTGTCCTAGGTAACCACAGCAGGGTTGGGGGTCGAGCCCCCCAGGAATCCTGGGCCCAGCCTTGTCAGGGGTTACGAGGACTCTGCCAGACAGGAGAGTGGAAGGGGAGTCTTCAAGGGCAGGGAGGTCACTGGGTAAAGGAAGTGGGAGCGAGGACTCAGATCCTTTCGCGATCCCACTCCACCAGGGTAGTGCAGAAATCAGGAAAGTTCCCCACAATAGCGGGACTATTCCCCCGCTTACAACTGCGCTAAAGTTTAATGCATGAAAGAGGCTGGAGACTTTTAACAGCTCATTCTAAGTTAATTCTTTTGTACTGAAAATATAAAATTATATATATTAAACAAATGTTAAATTAAGAACAGAAAATATAGTAAACAACAGAATTGTCCTTAAAATAACCTCCAGGTTTTCTCATGTGTTTTGAAGGCTAAACAATACTTCCTTTGTCACATATTACATCAGCAGACAACTATTACAAGTTCCTGTTTCGCTAATTATTTATGATCATGTTTTGGATAAAAGAAAAAAGTGATTTACTCTTCTTTGTAATCAGATGAAGTGATTCTAGGGGTTTTACTTAACCTTTTGATTTTTTTTTCTTTTGATACTTTAGGATATAAATTCCTTCCTTTCCTTTTACAAACAGACCTTCACCTTTCTACCTCTGTGAAATTGCATCAGGCTTGGTTTTTTAATGGCAATAGCCATTGTGGTGATAACCCTCAGGCTAGGAAAACAGGAGACTATTCCTCTCTGGGATTGTTACTGTTCCATGGCTTGTACAACTGGCAGAACTAAACTAGTTGTTCAGCTGTAATGCCTATTTAGGTGCTCTGACCCCAAATTCGCTTGCAAGGACCTGATCCTACAGTTTGCTGAGTGCCTCCTATAGAATGCCTTTCCGCTCACTCTGCAAGGTGCTGACCCCTCCAGCTTCCATTGACTAAAGTGGAAGTTGAGAGCTCTGAGCATCTTGCAGGTATGGTGCTTAAGTATAGCAGGCCAGCCTTCGGTTGCAAAACATGCCTGAACTGGTTGTCCGGTATTTGAGATGGGGGCATAGTTTATTTGTTTGTTTGTGGTTCTCATCCAGGTACCTTATATAGTGGGCAAAAGGGTTTGTTTGTTTGGTTTGGTTTGATTGTTTTCTGAAGGCAGCCACCATGCTTTAAAAGGATGGGTTTCTTTTTTAGACATACTGTTTTTTCTTTTATAACACTTCAGCGTTTTCAGATGAGATGCTGTTAGTGTAAAACTGGCTAGGTTGAAGATAGTGGAAGAGAAGGGATAAGTTTCAGATGTGGTCATGAACAATAGATAAGAACACAAGGAGAGGTATGGAAACGTAATGTTAAACCACAAAGCAAAGTCTCTGACCTCTAGAAGCCCAGAGTTATTTCTGAAGCCTTCTGACACTATCGGACATTGATTAGGGCACAAACAAGGTGCCACTATCCCTGTCTATCATGGGCTGCTCTTTGCATGTCTTCTACATGGTTAAATCCCATAAATTTTTCCCTCTCTAAATACTATTTGATGTAGGGATTCTTTTGGTTTTGCAAGTTCTTCCAGCTGCCTAATAGCTTGTCTGCCATGCTGGACAATCTTTTGGTCTTTGCTTGTTGGTTTAACTGTCATTCGGGGTTTGTCTACACTTCAGGAAAAAAGTGTTCTTAATTCAAATTAGCTAATCCAGTTTAAAGTAGCAATGAAGCCACAACAACTTGGATTAGGATCTTGAGTTCAACCTCAGGCTCAACTGTAGGCTTTAATTCAAACTGCTAACCTGCTAAAAGTGGAAGCACTGTGTCTTCAGCACTTAAGCCATGTGATGCCTGTGGTGTATCTTTCTATGCTTTCTTATAATGAAGTCTATGGCAATGCCAAACAGGAGATTTGGGAGAAGATTTCACACCACAATTCACTCAAGTCTGTGTTGACTTTAACTGAGCAAGTTACCCCTTGATATAAAGCCTTCAGGATGCTAATTATTTTTATTTCCACAGCAGTAATTTTCTTTACTTTGTGGTGGTTCTGCTTTCCTAGTTACTAAGGGCTTGTCTTCACCGAGGGGGTAGATCGACCTATGTTATGCTACTCCATCTACGTAAATAATGTAACTGGAGTTGATGTAGCTTAGGTTGACTTACCCCGGTGTCTTCGCTGCCCTGTGTCGACAGGAGACGCTCTCTGGTCGATTTCTCTTACTCTGAGAGCTGGAGTACCAGGGTTGACCGGAGAGTGCTCTGCCATAGATTTAGCGGGTCTCCACTAGACCCGCTAAATCAATGCCTGCTGCCTCGATTGCAGCAGCATTGATCTCCCCATAGTGAAGACCAGCCCTAAGTATCATCATTTAATCCATGTAGACCTAAAAGGGAAATGTTTAATAAATGATTGGTTGAAATCTTCTGTTTTTTTTAATCAGGTCTATAACCATAGTAACAATTAATTTAAAACAAACAAAACTTTTGAATAATTCTAACTCGTTGTTTGAATTGAGTTGCCCAAGTTATATTTTGCATGCCTGCCTCAGTGGTAATTTACATAGCAGAAAGCTTTGCATTATACCTATAAGATTGTCAAACTCTGGCAGACTATCAGAGAGAGCAGGTTTCGTAGACAAGGTCTTTCAATGATAAATGCCTGGTTGAGGTTTTCAAAGCAGTGCAGGGGATTTAGCCACGCATCATTCATTAATTTTAATTTAACGGAAGAAATGTGTCTAAGTTCCCTGCTCAGGACTGAAAAATCCTAACAACGCCACTGGACCTGGAAAGATTGTTTCCCAAGTATTGACAACATGAGTACCCCTACCAGTGTGCCTCTCTGCTTACATTTAAATCTCTCAAATATTAGAATCTAGTGCTTTATAATAAGGATTAAAGGTGAATTTGGAATTTATTTTTTCTTTACACAAAACAAACCCCTCTGAATCCTCAGATCGATAGTGATATAGCTCTTCATAGTTTTGTTTTAAAAAGCTGTAAATCCTCCACTACTAACTCTCTTATAAGAAGAAGAGGATCTTTAAAGTAAATGGTTTAGAAGAAAAAATGAAGGGAAGGAGGGGGATGCATTAAAGTTGTGGATTCTCAAGTTGTGGTTTTCTTAGCTTTTGGTGGTTGTGATCTCCAGCATGAAATGTTTTGGAAAACAAGAAGAAAGGGATTAGGGTTGATGGTGAGGAAACGGCCCATGAGAAGATCCTGCCCCCACAGAGGTCTGCATATAACAGTTGGAAAACCACTGCATTAAAGTATGAAGATGTGTACAGTGTTCGAATATAGGAAAAGAAATTACAATTCAATCCCAATTTTACCCTCCCCCCGCTTGACTCTTTTTAAAAAAAAAAAAAAAAAAAGTAGACAGTTCTATGCTACAGTAAATCAAAACCAAGACAGTAATTGTCAACAGTTCAAAGTTTATCCATATATTTTTATATTTGGTGTTTTTTGTTTCCACTGAGCTTATGACTAACCAATAGCTTTTTACTTCTTGGGGACAGGAAAGCTGTGTTTAATGCTTTGTAAAATGGCCATCGGTTCCTCATTTTTTCTCTCTATTCAGCATAAATTATTTCAGCAAGGCCACAGAACACTTTTGGCCAAGATCTGCAGGTGACCTTCATGGATAACTGGGGATAAAGGCTTAATCTTAATGCTTGTCTTCCCTCTTCTTGAAGAACACTAATCCTGAATGACAGGAGCCCACAGTTTTCCCTTTGTGGCTGACTAACGGATTTATTTTCTTTTTAATTTTTAAAATTAACCTGCTCCTGAGCTGGAGTTATATAATCATATTCTCTTACATTTCAGCATGGAGATTCAGCATAGACTGCCGTTTGAATATTTCTAGAGGGGAATTCAGACCCTAATTATGAAATTAGATGCACATTCTGGTTCTTTGGCATGACTTCACTCCTGCCCATCTGTTAAGTTGGCATTGTGTCCACTCACAAAGTAGCCTGCTAGCTTCAGCACAGCAGAGGATCCAACCAAAGATGGGTTAAGAGGGGCAGCCTGCAGAACACTTCATGTTCAATCTCCTGCCAGAAGCTCCTCCTGTTTGCAAACAATGCCAGTTTAAGACCATATGTTTCATTACAGAGGATCACATCTGTCTCCACGGATGTGGACATACAAATACAAATGACACTTGATGAGGAAAGGTAGTATAGTTGCCTAAACAATGCACCATTTTCTAAGGCCCTGTCCTTACTGTTGTGGTGGTTTGGGTTTTTTTTTTTCATACCAGTATAGCTATTCCAAGGCATTTCACTGATGCAACTGCCCAGTATAGATAAACTTCACCTGTTGGTGCAAGACTATGCTTGCACCAGTGCAGTGGATCTACATTTAGGATTTGCATAAGTGTAACTACATCAATGTGGTTATTTCAGTGCAAATTTTTGTTAGTCTAAGTAGGTCCTTAGTTCAGCATCTCCTTGGTAGGCTCCTTTTTCAAAGACTGAGTTGCAGCACACATTTTTGTTGGTATCGGGCATGGGGAGGGTCCAGTGCATTTTCTGGCATATCCTCTTGAGGAGTTAAACCACCTAATAAGTAGTCTACCAGAATGCTTTTTGAAGAACTCAGTACTATTAGTATCTTTCCCAATATTAGTAGGACATAAATACCTTTTTCATGCTTCAGGAGGACGTAATGTCTCCTCTGGTGCACTACAGCCTGTAGGAAGGACCTATTGCCTATCTTGCCAGTTTATGCTGGCTTTTCACATGAGGCCAAATTTTGGTCCATAGTAAAGTCATTATTTTTCCTATCGGCCTCTAGTATTTGGAGGCTTGCAATAACTTGAAATGCAGTTTTCACATTGCAGTTCACTGAAGCAAATCAGGACTTTAAAGGAACCCGACCAACTTAAAACCTTTCATGGACTAAACTTGCCCTTGAATCCTTCTCCAATTGCAGTATTTTGGTTTTACCATCACACTCCCCTTTTTTAAAAAATGGTTCTCCCTTGTTGCTGTGTTAAAGGCACACATGACCAACAAGGGAAACTGCACGACCGGATAGACAGAGCAAGTCCTAAATAGGTGTCAGACTTGTGGCTGCACATGGAGCCTTTTAGGCCTGTCACATGGAATAGCAATGGCATGTACAGACTCATCAGAAAAAGTAATACTGGACCAGAACCTCCTAAGAAGAGTCCATGGTGAAGAGCAAAAGGAAGAGGGATGCCATAGGATTCCCCAGTCACCAGCAACAGCCCAAAGGAGGGGAAGGAAGACAGGAGCTCTCCAGCAAAAGGCGATTGAGCTGACCACTTCTGCTATTTCCAGGAATCTTTAGATCTGGTGGCCCCAGGTGCCTGGGGTGTTTTCTGCATTAGCTGCTCAGAAGCAGGAGGTTCAAAGAGCTATAGAGAGAAGCTTCACCAGATTCCCCAATATGGAGTAGGCAATAGGCAGAAAGAGGTATAGAGCCCTCCTCTGTGGGTGGAGTGGGGTTTGGGCATGGTGTGTGTTTGAGAGCCTGCTTCTCTGTGTGATGGTACACATTCAACAATTTGTGGGGTGAAGATGGGAGAGTCCATTTTTGGATCTGCCCTTGAGAAGGAAGTGGTACCTCTCAAGCAGTTGTCTGATTTCCTCTGAAAATTGCTAATTATTTTCTTTTATGATACATGACCTCTTATGACTCAGTTAATTTATGAAAAGATATGTTCTGCTCATGACTGTTGAAAGACTCAAAGTGATTAGAAAGAGACAAGGTAGGTGAGGCAATATCTTTTTATTGGACCAACATCTGTTGGTGGAAGGTACAAGCTTTCGAGCTACACATGAAGAAGATGAGCTCTGTATAGCTTGATATCTTGTACCTTCCACCACAGA
Source organism: Lepidochelys olivacea (assembly GCF_965140295.1). Classification (NCBI taxonomy): domain Eukaryota; kingdom Metazoa; phylum Chordata; order Testudines; family Cheloniidae; genus Lepidochelys; species Lepidochelys olivacea. The sequence goes on from NC_140413.1 coordinate 166,291,413, forward strand.
AGTTTAAAATATATGTGTGTGTGTGTATGTGTTACCTGGGACCAACACAGTTACAACAACACTGCAATCAAAATGACTATGGCACTGAGTCTGAGGATCAGCCCTCCCAGGCTACTATAGGCACCTGCAGACTCTACCTTACTGTGATCATTTGTTTACGATGTTGGAAGGGGAGGAGGAAAGAAACGTCAGTAGCCAGAGGGTTAACCTGAGCAACATGCCAGATTTAACACTTTATCTCTGGTGAGTCATCTGCGAAGAATGAGAAGGTGGCGGCTAACTGATTAAATAATTTTATTAAGATGTTGAAGTAAAAAGAAAACGGTACAGAGTTTAAGCGTAGAAGTTTCTCGTTATCAGGGAATAAGGTACAGATTATCAAGGGGTGCGAAATTCGATTTAGGAACGGGTGGCGTAAGGAATACATAATCTGCAATCTCCCCGATTGGGGGTAAAAGTTTTTAACGGGTCAAAGTACAGACATTGAGATATGGGGGTATGTTGTTCATATAATGGCTATGTTCAGGTGTGGAGTATAATGAGTGGATACGATGATGAGGATGGATTTACCCTCATTTGGTGGGATTTAATGTTCAGTGAGTTTATGGTTCCAATTCATATGGTCCAATGGAAAAAGTCTCTCAGTCCCTTTCCCATAGTTGATGCATGATGTCGTACCGGCTCACACCTCCTGGTACTGTCGGTGGCCGGTGAGGTGTTGGATGTAGATGTCCCTGGACCATCGGATGGTATCTGAGATCATGAGGCGCCGCATGAGCCGTGCGTAGTGTCGACCGATCCCACAGGTCCTCAGCACACTCTCGTTGCAGGGAACCCAAGCGCCCAGGGCTCCGACGATCAGGGCATCCATCTGCACCTCATAGCCCTTCGCTCTCAGGGTGTCGGCCAGGGGGGCGTATTTTTCCAGCTTACGAGCTCGGGCTTCGCGGAAGGCCGGGGTCCTGTTCTCAAAGGAGACTGTGATGTTGACGAGGGTGATCTTTTTCTGGGTCTCGTCGGTGACTACCACGTCAGGTCGCAGATGGCTGTCAGTACCGGGGATGGCACAGTTCATGGCGACCTTCCCCAGGCACGGTGTGATGGCTTTCACCAGGCAGTTCTGGATGGCGTTGTGGCACAGCTGCCAGGCTCTGGAGTGGGGCTTGCAGATGCACAGTACGTGGGGCAGGGTCTCGTTGGAGTAGCCGCACTTCCTGCAATGCTTGTCTCGGTTCCCATGGCGGATGGCTCCGTTAAGCGGGACACAGTTGAGCCAGGCATGGTGGATGAACCGCCAGAGTAAAGCTAGATACTTTCAGACTGGAAATAAGGTATACATTTATACTAGTGAGAGTCATTAATAATTGGAACAACGTACCAAATGTCAAGGTGGACTCTCCATCACTGGTAATTTTTAAATCGAGATTGGATGCTTTTATAAAAGCTATTCTCTAGGGGTTTTTTTTTGGGGGGGGGGGGGAGTTCTATGGCCTATACTATACAGAAGGACAAACTAGATCAGTGCTTCTCAAGCTATCTGATGTGGGGGACCGGCAATTTGTTTTCCCCAATGTGCGCGTAGACCGGCAGCCGATGGCTCGCGGACCGGCACCGGTCCGTGGACCACCACTTTGAGTAGCACTGGACTAGGTGATTACAATGATTCTTTCTGGCCTTGGAATACATGGATTGAGAATTTGCAATACCTAAGTCTTGCAGGCTGTAATAATTTCAAATTTTAAATGCCTATCACTTATAAACAATAGCACTATATAACTGTAACAGAGCTTAAGTATAATTAATCATTTATATTTGCTCACCTGTTGAGCAACGTTTGTTGCTAGCAAATATTTCCTGCTTTTACATATCTTGTTCGTTTTTTTTTTTTGTTTTGTTTTACCCCTACACTTTCAAACTAGTGTAGCTATAAGCAAGTCAAAATTACCAAACCTGGATGCCTAAAGTTAAGTTCCTAGATCCATATTTAGTATTTAAATAAGAGGCCTGATACTCAGATGTTCTCAGCACCTTTGAAAGTAAGGACACTTTTATTTATTTAATATGCATCATCCAGTTTAAAACTTCAGACCAACCTGCAAACATCAAAATTTGGTTTTGTGGCCCGTGACAAAATGTAAGGTGGTTAGACATATTCAACGAGTTAAGGTGTACACTAATACCAATGAACCAAACTTACTGACACATCTTTTCCTTGCTATAAAAGTGTCCTCTTTTCATAGTAATAAATAAGTTTCCATGCTTTTAGCAGCAAGAAATATGTATGTAGTTTCACACCCCGTATCTGGTGGTGTTTTCTCTATTAATTGAAATGTGCAGAGTCTTGTTATAAATCTTCAGAATGTATTTTTGATCAAGGTGAATATGGAGAATTGATTTTTTTTTTTAAATCCCTCCCCCAGATCCACTAAAAGACATTTAAACTTTGTAAATAAAAATGTTTGTATCCTTATATGCCATATGATTAGAAAAATCAGACCATGAGGAGGATTGAATGATTCAAGAGATTAGATATTCAACACAGAATTTTGAACCAATGATGTAGAAGTACAAATGAAGACTACATTAGTAGTTAACAAAAACATTGCTTGGTGGTTGTTCAGTGGCCCATTCCTATTGCTAATAATTTTGTGGGCACTTGATCATCATAGTTGACACTCTTGTTGGCAGTTTCATCAGACAGGCCAGGCTCTGAATGTATATAGTGACTGATGAAAGATGGATCTATCCTTTCCTTGCTATCCTAAATACAAAAACCCTTTTCTGTGCTTTGGTGGCTGTGGCATTATCCTTTCTGTCCTTCCTTCATCTCACCTCTGTTCCCTCCAATATCTCACGTGCTAATAATGCTTTAACTCTTTTTTGTACTGTACCAAGCAGTTTGGTTTAATAAATTTAGAAGTGAAAATTACATTCTCATTTTAAAAATATTGTGTTTGGGAGAGTATACTGATTCCCCCCCCCCCACCACCTTCATGATTTACAGAGCAGTATCTGTGTACTTCCTGGTGTATTGGAATTGACATTGTTTTAAAGGGAACATAGGGGATGCGTATCAATTTTGAGTACCTTCAGATACTTTTGTTTTCATTGTTGATATTGCGGTGTCAACTGTTGACTTCTCAAACAAAAATACTTCTAAACTATTTATTAATTTCTGGACATTATTCTCTGTGTCTTGCACTACAATCCAAAATCCTTCTCTAAACAACTTTTCATTTGATAAAAGAAAAAGCTCTGTCCCCAACACAACAAAATGAGACAGAGTCCAGGTACTATGGGGACTTTGATGGTGAGTTACCAACATCAGTCAAACAGGGTTACATTCTGCACTGAGCAGTCCCATTGCACTTGTCTCAGTGGGAAAGTGTAAAGTGGAAGTCGAAGCAGCTTTGGCCTAGTGTCTCTGGAACCAGCTAAACAGACCACATGGAGAAATGCTATATGAATAGAGAACTGAAGAGAGGATAAATTTTGGGGGAAATAGTAGCTACATTATCCAAAGGCTAAAATTGTTTTGCATTCCAAGGCTTAATTTTCTCATATTTGCTTTTGAGAGAGAGCAGAATGACACATCCCAGTCAATTAAAATGTTTAATAATCCATATAAAATTCTTGTAGGTAACGAACCATTTCAGAACAGTTTGTGGGCCTAATCCTGCTACTATTTGCTTATGTGAGCAAAGGGCTGGAGGACTGGGCACTTAGCAGTTTCTAAAGTTAGGATCCTAAATCCTTAATTAGTTACCTGAGTAAGTGCTCTGATTTTCAAAAGCGCTGAGCACTTAGCACCTCCCACAGACTGTTGTGTGTATAGCGCTTTTGAGAATCAGGCTATTTCCTTAGGCATTTAAATATGGATTTAGGAGCCTAAATATGGATTTAGGAGCACAACACAACCCGAAGGTACCTCTGAATTATAGTGTGTGTTAATAATTGAATCTGGCTCAGTGCCTGAACTTCCCACAAGGCACACTATAATGCTATTCAAAGCACCTCTGAGAAACCATGTATACCAGTGATGGAGTTGTGTCAGCGATGAATGCTGGGTGCTCATGAAGGAGCCCTACAACTTTCTAGGCTAATTCAGGTTCATTTCCTCATCCCTTAGCTCTGGCACCAGTTTTCCAACATGGATATTACATTTATAAAACTGTTTCCTAGTCTGACTTTCTACTCCAGAGCCTCTTTGCATACTGTGGTCCTGCATTTTCTGGTTTTTTTGTTTTGTTTTTTTTAAAACTTGGCTTAAGTGTTTTAGTAAAAGCCCAGAGACTTACTATTTTGGACAGTATCAGAAGCAGTGTTCATGGCAAAGGTATTTTAGATACAAAAAGTTCTGTGACAATACACATGGCAAAGTTTTGTGCTAGATTCAGTAGTAAATAGTCACTCCCAGATTGTGGTATAAATCTAAAGTTTTACTCATCACTTAAAATACTTATATATGGTTTATCAAAACTATGAAATTGGTTAGATTATGGAATTCTGCAGTGACTACTAATGAATCCTGCATACAACTAGTACTACTGTTTATGTATTTTGTAGACATTTTTGTAATTTTTGGAAGAAGTTACATGAGTATCAGTTCTAGTATTCTGAACACTTACTGCACAGGGCTTTTAGCAAATGAACAATGTGGGTTTACATTTTTTAAACAAGCATAGATTGAAACGGATTCCAGGCTCTAAAAGCAATCACAAGCAAGCTAACTTCTTTGTGTGTGTATGTGTGTGTTATATATCATTTCTCCTCAGGAATTAACATCATACTAAAAACTGCAGTACTACTTAATTTGATTGAAAAAGAAAGAACCTTGCATGCAGAAGAATAAAAACACTTGGACTGTAATCTCTTAATCTCCATAAAATGTCTGAATGTTTAGTTTTGATAAAATATGAAACAAATCTGGTGGTCCGTAACATTTCTGAAGTGCATTCCCCTTTTGGAAACAGAAGAAAAACAAAGCAGACATAAAACAACGTATGATAAATGGGTTGACGTTGGTAAGAGTTTGCCCTCAAGCATGAAGGAATTCCATGGCTGTAAATCTGTCTTTTAATAATTGAGTTCAAAGGCATTATGGTGGCTTGAGATGATGATGATGATCTGCTTTGTATATGGCAACTTTCCTCCAGAAGTATCCCCAATCACTTTGCAAACTTTTATAGGGTACTATCTGTACTACAGAAGAGACAATGCAAGGAAACGGTTTATAAAAACAAAGTGTTTTTTTTTTTTTTTAAACTGGGACGGCTACGTCTCTAAGTATGGACAAGGCGTCGTATGCTTTTCAGAAACTGTTCTCAAATAGATACTAGTCTTGGCTCAAAATGAGGCACTTGGAGTGAAAGGTTTACACAACAGTTGTGGATGCAGCAGTTTTGTCAGTTAAAACAGTGGTGTCATTTACGTAGAAAGAATGCACTTGCCCAAAGTAGAGCGAGAAGAACATGAGCTTTGGTGTAGCTGTCTTCTACTTCATTAATTGTTTACAGTAACTTACAGGAGCTCGGATTCCACAGTGGTTTGGGCTACCTAAGAAGATAATTTGAAACAAAGAGAGCCTCCTTGTCTCCTCGGCCAGAATAACCCACATAAAGGAGTGGAAACTGTAGGGAACTCCATGTGTTGAAACACTCTTCCAAAGGGGCTGTGGAGTTGATTTGGGGCTCTTATGCAGAGGGGTGAAGCTCACAGGATGCTAATGAGACAGAACTCCCTTTCCTCTTGCCTTCCATTGGTAACCACTGAGGAGAGTATTGGGCCCTAAATTTGTGCCAAATAGATGTTTTAGATATTCAATACTGATGCAAGTATTTGCAACTCGATTGAAATGACCTGCTTGCACCAGGGCTGAATGTAAACCATTGGGATTGGAAGTGCTTACTTTCTCCTGGATGCTGCCATCAGACCTTTGTATTTTTGTTTCTGTAAATATTTCATACAAAAACTGAATACCCAACTGAGAAATATCAAGTATATCTCTAAACATAGGCATGGAATAAATGGTTTGGGGACTTCTATCGCTCTTCTGGTGAACATTTGTCCATTGTACTAAAACAGTTGTCAGTTTCTCTCTTGCCTACGTTGACCCATACTGAGTGTTTTAAAAAATAGATCCAACATAAAATTGTATTCTGTGCATGTAGAATGCCTGCCCCAGGGAACAAAGGAGCTCCTATGACAAATAATCAGAATAACCAAACAAATGCAAAGACATTGCAGATTAATGGTTAGATTGGGCAGGAAATAAGACTGGAAAGTCACTTGCACCTCTGTGTTAAAAACAAAGAAATCCTCAAACAGTTTAAAAAAAAAAAGTTATAATCTTTGACCAGATCTTCATTCCTTTTAATAGACAGGGAGAGATGTCATCAGAGGAGTTATAGGTATCATTTGGGTGCAGAGATCACAAAAAAGGAATACACAAGTACTGTCAAAGTCCCTGATTAGATTCCTTGGGATTCATCAACCTCAGTGCACTGATTTAATTTTCTCAGTGACACATTTTTGCCTGCAGGCAGCAATAAACCATCAGAAATATAACAAGATACCCTGCCATGACAAAAAGAAAATCTTAGGGCTCCATGTGTCCAAAGGCTGTGGCTGACTGATACAGAGTCAGTTATATCACTAAGTGGAAGCTGCAGTTCTAAAGTGAATTTAGCTTAATTTTTTTTTTTTTTGTTTTTTTTTAAAAAATCTGCTCTCTTACGTACTAACAACTGCTCATCCAAGATAAGAAATAGCAGCAGCTAGAGCTTTAGATTTATTGCTACAGTCAGTTTCCTGTTTTTTAATAGGATATGATTTCTCCACTTTCTAAACTACTGAGCTGTATCAAAGAGACCAGATCACATTTCAAATGACCATTTCTGTCAGTTTTTGAACATATGTTTATGACCTGGGTATTAGCTCTCTAGGTTTGGCATTATAGCTTTTATTCACTGACCTTTTACCCTTTGGCTACAAGGATTTGAGGTCTTTGTGTAATGTGTGTTCAGTCAGTACCGTTCGTCTTTTATCGGCCCAGAGTCCTCCTGTACTGAGATCTGCTTGCTGTGGACAGAGGCACAACAATCACCTACCTGGTTATCAGGGTGCCCTGGCCTGTTGGCATAACTTCTGTGCTGGGGGATTCTCAGCTAGCCATTCAGAGTGAGGTTCTGTCACTTCACCAATGCAAAGTGGCTGGAGCAAGGGGAGTGAATCTGGCTGATAAATTTCTAGCAAGTTGAAATGCAGAACACAAAGCCTGGCTTTAGTGGGGGAGAGGGGAAACGTCTTTTGTCTTACTTCACTAATATCTTTTTTCACTGTTGTTTTCTTGATCTACTGTTGATCATTTATGCTTAATCTCTAGGGATGTGCTAATGTGAGAAGAGATATGTAATGAGGGCAGCCTTGTATAGAAGTAGGGGATTGGGCCATGAATTGACTCCCCATATTGGCCAACTGTCAGAGTGGGGAAATCCATGGGCTCCTGATTTGCAAGGTCCATATAGGATTTAGGCATCCCAAGGAAAAGCTTTGTGCCGAAGGGCAGCTCTGCTTATGATGATTAAACACCTCATTTACAGCTTTTTGCATTTTTAATGCAATTGTCACTCTGTAAGCGAAATTCCTTATTGTTCAACAGCTAGTTCTACAACCACCATTAAGATCACAATAGTATTGTAAAACGAAAAGGAGGATTTGTGGCACCTTAGAGACTAACCAATTTATTAGAGCATAAACTTTCGTGAGCTACAGCTCACTTCATCGGATGCATATCGTGGAAACTGCAGCAGACTTTATATACACACAGAGAATATGAAACAATACCTCCTCCCACCCCACTGTCCTGCTGGTAATAGCTTATCTAAAGTGATCATCAAGTTGGGCCATTTCCAGCACAAAATTTCATATTCTCTGTGTATATATAAAGTCTGCTGCAGTTTCCACGATATGCATCTGATGAAGTGAGCTGTAGCTCACGAAAGCTTATGCTCTAATAAATTGGTTAGTCTCTAAGGTGCCACAAGTCCTCCTTTTCTTTTTGCGAATACAGACTAACACGGCTGTTACTCTGAAATAGTATTGTAAACTTTTTAAGACTACTCCGATTTTTAAAATTAATTTTAGTTAATAAAAATACAAAATTCCTGGGTTTCCATAGGTCTTTTGGTTTTTGTTTTGTATAGCATCAGGCCAGTTTTTAATTGCGCCATCATTAATGGGTAATCCAAGTTTAAAATTTGTTATTTAATAATGCATTTTATTAACATTAAGATGGTCAGATTGCTCAGTTGGCTGAACATTCATAAGGTAATTAAGAAAACATACATCTCATATAATGGGACGGTTCCAATAGGACATTTCTATTGCGTTTGCTCTGGAAGGGCGGGGAATAAAAGTAGCACTGTTCTGAGATCTGGGACTTGCGGCATTCATTCCTGGACTAGTGCCAAAAGGAGGACTGTTAAACCAAAGGATCAAATGCTCCTGTGGTCCAACAGTTTGCAAACATCAGGATCAGAAATGCATATCTGATTCATTTGGGAAGCTGACCTCAGCTTTTCAGTGAGAGGAATTATTTGTCTGTGGCCACGGAAAGTCTTGATAAGTGGGACCTTTTAAGATCATGGTGATCTGATTACTCTTTTTCTTTTTCCCATTTCACTTGTCTGGATTTTTGCAGTTTGTGTTGAGTGTTGCAAAAAATTAAGAACTAGTGTTGAAGATCTGGAATCACTGATACAAACTAATCTGCAATGGTTGAAATTCTTGAGCTGTTAAAAATCACGTGATAATTGAAGTGTAGGATGGGGAAGCAACATCAGAGTGAGAATGCTTTTAAAAATCCAAATGACTTTGCAGGATAAGAGACCGTTTGGCCCACTAGTGCAAAAGCTTTCAGGACCAGTAAACTTCCTTTTGATCCTGGACATGTGACCAAAGACATGAGAAACAAAATTTCACTTCCTAAGGTGAGATGGCAATTCTTGCTTCAAATATTAAGTTAATTATTTTAAAAATAATGTAACAATGCTTTATAAATTGCACAACACAACCTGAAGGTACCTCTGAATTATAGTGTGTGTTCATAATTGAAACTGGCCCAGTGCCTGAACTGCTCACAAGGCACGCTATAATGCTATTCAAAACACCTTTGAGAAACCATATATACCAGTGATGGAGTTGTGCCAGTGATGAATGCTGGGAGCTAATGAAGGAGCCCTACAACTATCTAGGCTAATTCAAGTTCATTTCCTCACCCCTTAGTTCTAGCATCAGTTTTCCAACATGGATATTACATTTATAAAACTGTTTCCCAGACTGGTTTTCTACTCCAGAGCCTCTTTGCATACTGGGGTTCTGCATTTCCTCTTGGGTACCTTTCTTATTTGTTCGCTGGGCCCTAGTTATGCAGAAGCAATACATACTCAAGTGAGCATAAGTATTTTGTTTGAGGGCTGTTATTACGTTCATAAGCTTGCATAAAACTGAAGTAGAAAATGAACTTAAATTTGAAGTGATGTACGATTTGTTTTACATTTAGAAGAATGAGGTAGTTCATATATGTTTATCTTTTAAAAATATTTGAAAATACTCCTGTCTCAAGAAGCTTTCAGTACTTGTAATTATACCCACAGAATGTGTGCTCCACATGGAAGACTCTCTTTCAGTGCCATTCATTATCAAGAAACTTCTTGATCGCAGAAAGTTCTTGGCTATGTGCCATTCAGCCTACCATCCTTTTGCTTGCAGCTAGTTTCTTTGCAAGTGGAAGTGAAATCCTTAAGAACAGGAGCTTTCACTACCCAAGTCTCATCGGTTTCATCATATCACCACCTTGTTTTGGGAAGGGGAAGAGCATGTAGCACTTGCACGAGTCAGCTTACCTACCAGCCTGTCCCTTAGAATGATGGATCTTAATTTCTCTGCCTTGTTACTCTGTAGTATTTTCATCCTTCTCTAACACCTCCATAGAGGACCTGGAAAACTCGCTGTTTACGCATTAACTGGCCCATGCTGCTTGGGCATATTTAACTATTGCCAATCTGAAGGCTGGTATTCTGAATTGCCTGCTCAGCTTTGTCAGCTGTTGTAGTGCCGCAGAGCCAGCTGGGTTCTCATGTGAGTTTTCTGTCTTGAGTATTACAAGTGAAATTTTTACCTAAGAAGAAGGGCAACACATTTGAAATAACGATTTGGGAGGGTTTTGGTCTATATTTCTCCTCCTCCTAGTGAGTTCTAAGTATAATTTAGATAATGGATTTCATTTCCTTTTTGTTGGTAGCACTAGTAAGAAAAGGTATTACTACATCCAGCACAACATATATTGTTTTCTCCTTCAGGTCCTGGGTACGAACAGATCCGCAAACAAGTTTACTAAAAAATTCCTGGCCAGATTCTGTCCATGTAAGAATGGCTACTGGACAAACCAGTGTATAACTACTTGCATGCTTTAGCGTCACTGTCATGCAGTTAGAAGCATGCCAGTGTCAGTGCTTATACTCGTGGGATGAAACCTGAAAATGTGTGGAAAGCCTCTAAGGCAGGGGTGGGCAAACTATGGCCCGGGGGCCACATCTGGCTCTCCAGCCTGTTTAATCTGGCCCTTGAGCTCCCGCCAGGGAGCGAGGTCTGGGGCTTGCCCTGCTCCTGCGCTCCAGCTGGGGAGCGGGATTGGAGGCCACGCTGCTCGTGCGTGCCAAGGCTCCCAGAAGCAGCAGTATGTCCTCCCCTCTGGCTCCTACGTTTAGGGGTATCCAGGGGGCTCCATGTGCTGCCCCTGCCCCAAATACCACCGCCGCAGCTCACGTTGGCCAGGAACTGCAGCTAATGGGAGCTGCAGGGGCGGTATCAGCGGACGGGACAGCGCAGAGAGCCTCCTGGTGGCACCTCTGCATAGAAGCCAGAGAAGGGACATGCCGCTGCTTCCAAGAGCTGCTTGAGGTAAGTGCTGCCTGGAGCCTGCACCCCTGCTCCCCTCATGTGCCCCAACCCCTGCCCCAGCCCTGATCCCTCTGCCCCAGCCCACAGCCCCCTCCTGCACCCTGAACTCCTTACTTCTGGCCCAACCCCAGAGCCCTCAGCACCTCCTACACCCCAAGTCCAATTTCGTGAGCATTCACCATACAATTTCCATACCCAGATGTGGTCCTCGGGCCAAAAAGTTTGCCCACCCCTGTTTTAAGGGCATCTTGGCTTTCCTCAAAGAGAGGATAGGTAGCTGGCTACTCCAGGGTCTGCCTGGCTCAGCAGGGCATCAGAGCAATGGTTCTTTATGTACTAAAGAATACTTTCTGCACTGAAGTCCTTCTGAGCTGGCCGGCACACTGTACCAATATAAACAGCTTGATAATGGTGTAACTGAGGCCACGTTAGGGGGTTGTGCTTATTTTAATTAAATTAGTGCCAGGAGTTCTGTGTAGAAACCCACTTTTTTTCTTTGTATGGGCCTAAGTGCAGACCTTTCAATCTATTTACTCATTTATTTGGCATCTTTCTATTGCTGCCAGCATGTTGACATTTCCCATTTCCAGTTCATTTTAACTGCAAAGTATAAATGACCCTTTCCCACCCCAGCATGTGTACTTGCCCTAGTGCTGCTAGATCTTAGTCTTTTAATATTGCCAGTGCCCTATTCACAACATATACCATGACAGCTTCTTCTGTATGATTCTTAGCAAGTACTGATTTCCTACCATCTCTTTTTCAGGCTGCAGCAGCAGGAGAACTGTTTGTATTTCTAAATTTAGATATCCATGGATACATATCATATTTTTCTCTGTTTAATCTTGGCAGTTTAAATTGCACATGGAAAAGAAAACTGCATTCAACTACAGGAAGTCTGTGTGCTGTACACTTGATTTGCAGAAGAATAAAATGTTACATGGAATATTTCACTCATTGTTTTGTAGGAAAAGCATGCCTAAAATTAGAGGCTTGCACTATTGTTTATAGATTAATTTTACCTCCCTATTCTGTTATACTGTATTTTGGCTATCACTCTTGATATGGGAGCTGGCTGTATTTCAGTGGTTCTATTTGTATACAGTTGTAAAGCAGTTTGGTTCTTATGTTATTTAAAATAAATTCATTATTACTATCAGATTCCTCCCTCCGTCCTTGTTCATCAGGTGGACCAATCTTAATACAGAGGTTGTCTCATGGATACCTCCCTTCTGTTCACAATAGCATGTACTATTTCCCCCTTCCAATAGCACATACCATCTCCCTTCCAGTCACAGTCGGGTAACACGCCATTGGCAACTACAGCAATTGGAAAAGTAATAGTAGGAAACTGTTTCTATATTTTTGTTGGGGTTTGTGAATGTTTCCTTTTATTTTCTAGCAAGCTGCTAGATAGACAAGGCACAGCAAAAAAAAATGAGATGTATTTGGCCTTTTGCATATTGTCACCAACTCTTGCAATTTCATTGTTAGTCTCATGGTATTAGGTGTTTTACTTTAAGCCCTGACTCCTGGAAACAAGTGACCATATGAAAATCTCGCTTTTCTTTCTCCTTTTAAGTAAATATCTGGTCCTCAAGCTTATGGAGAAAAGCGTGAAAATGTGACTTGAGTGCACTTCAGAGTAAATAAAAATAAATATTATTATTTATGTATTTTATTTAACAAGCTCATGATTTTTAAATCAGTCTTGTGACTTTGTTGAGGGCTGACCCATGATTTGAATGTTTTAAGTTGGCAATACTGCATACGTTAGTCTAGATGATAGTTTACTTTCACCAAGTTGGTGAAATTTTGAGAAGCACAGGGACAACTTGGTGGAGGAGATTTATAGGGACCATAGGTGACTGCAGCTTAAGTGGATTAGAGTTTTTCATGATGTGTGCACTTTATTGTTGGTGTTTGAAGGGGGGGAACACTTTGGTGGGAGACTAGTCATTCAGTCCTGCTGTCAGCACTCCTGTCTCTGTCACGTATGAAACAGATGATATGAATTAGACAACATTTGGTGGTCCTTTCTCTCATGTTTAAGCATAGAGTCCTGGCAAGCAAGGAAGAAAGGAAGGAAATAAGGTTCCCTAGCCTTAGGAGCTTACAGAATTCATGGGGATTAATGGTCTCAAATTGTAAGTTTGACCATCAGCTTCCTCAAGCAGGGTATTAATTGGAGTATTTTCTAATGATTAGAGGATGGAATTAGAGTCAAGACTCTTAGATTCTGTTTCTAGATTTTCCACTAATGCAGTGTCTAGTCTTAGGGGTGGTCAGTTGCCTTTCCTGTGCCTCAATTTGTTTAATTGTGTATAGCAAACACCTTTATTGCACAAAGGATGTAAGATTTAATTAATGCTAGTGGAACACTTTGAGAACTTTTGGACAAAGTTGCAGTATATTTGCAAAGTATTCTTCATCTTATTATTATTATTAATTTTCCACAGAAAATGCCTTGCCTGTTGATTATAATTACCTAAAATAGTTGTACCACTTATATGTTAGAACTAAGAGTCATCTGATTACCCATGACCACAGTCTCTTCTCCTTACATTTCTCTGTCAAACTGCTGGATGGATTTTTTTTTTTTTTTTTTTTTACTATTTCTCTAGATACAGCTTTTTATGTGAAACAGTCTCCTAAGCTTGAATTTTTTTGTTTTGTTTTTGAGATCTTTTCATGTGTAAAAGCCTGCAGACAATAAAGTTCCAGAGTTCTAATAGATTTAGATTCCTCCTCTTCCCTCCCAATGGTTTCCATTCATGATGATCAGCTTCATTACTTCTCTGTCAATTTCATATTTCTGAGTAATACACTGATAACAGGTGTAAGATTGTAGTTGAGGAGCTGTACTAATAAGTGCCAATAATAATAATAAAGCCATGAAATCATGTAAAGATGCAAAAATATTCCACAAGCTTTTTTGTGTTTGAGAGTGGTGAAGACAAAAAGCCCTGCGAATAGTCTGTGAAGCAAATGTCGTCCTATTCTTCACCAGCTTCTACATACTTGTTTGTAAACATTCCAGGGCATGCTAACAGAGTAGTGATCATTTGGGACTTCCTGAGTTTGACATGCTAATATGTTGCCACTTTCAACATGACTCCCCCAAAAACATGCTCAGTTTTTTAGAGTGGTCCTTCAGAAGGATTCTTCTGTTTTCCCACCATTGTATACAAATGGCCTGTTTAGTCTTAGACACTGACTGTACTCTCTGGAACTAGTCTAACTTACCCCATTGTGCCCACCAAAGGGAGAAATTATTGGAGAAAAATGGAGTATTCCTTCTTTTACCAACAAGAGGCTAAGTATGATGCCACCACAGAGATTTCACTGGATCTGAACTCTGTCACCTGCCAATCCCCTGCTGTGGCAGCATGTTATGTTTCCACTGGACCACAAGGTACACCAATGATTAAATAAAATATCCCCCAGGAAACCAGACAGTTGTTTGTGGAATAGCTCTTCAATCTGTTGGCCTCTTAAAGAGTAGACTGGTACGGCGGTACATACTTTAGGTAGCGAGTTCTGAAACAATCTTCATATTGATTATATTATTAGGGTTGTACTGAAATTTAGCCTCTGAGGGGTAGTCACCTGAATTATGGCTAAAGTTTATAACATTCCCTTTCAGCTAACTAGTTTTTCAGATGCCAGGAGGAAGAGGTACTAATCTTTCCTTGTGGTATCTGCAACATGGTTGGTTTAGTCACTGCTTCTTCTCTCCTTTTGTCACCAGATTGGATGTAGGCCCAATGTGAGCTAAGAGAGGAGGGTACGTTAGGCAATCAGGCTCCTTGTCGTTGGCCATTATTTCTCCCCTCTTCTTGTGGCCTATTATCAGATTCCCTCTTCCATTCAAGAGTGAACTCAGGAATTCTGGGAGAGTGCAGGTTTGAGATGTGCCTGTAGTCTCCGGGGAAGTTGTTTAGCTCGTTCCTTACTCTAAAATGACCATTTTCCCCATTATTTAGTGGTTTAGCCTTATAGGTCAGTGTCCCAAGTAAGCATGTTATAGGGTCTTCACTTTTTTGGAGTCCATTAGTTCACCTTAAACTGTTTTAAAAACAAAAAGGATATTTTTCAATAAAAAGCAAATAATTCTGTTAAGATTTAGCTGTCTAAACCTTATTACAGAAAATGGGAAGAGCAACCATTAGTGACAGTTAAGGATTCAGAACTGAAATTCTAGTGAACCTGCTTTAATCAAAATAAATTGTTAACTCTATCGGGCAGAGACTGCATCTTCCTGTGAGTGATGGAAATTGCCTAACACAGTGTAGGTGTCCCTAGAAGACAAATATAGAACAATACATTTTTATTTGCTGTGCTTTTCTGATGCAAGGTAATTATTAAGCCAATATAATAGGAAAAGTAATATCAAATATATGTTCTGTTTTGTGATGATATGACTATTATTTTCTTATTACCAACATCTGGCTGTGGTAAATGATCAGGTAAATGATCAAGTCACTATCATTTATTGCTCTGTCCACTGTTTGGTTTCTAATTCTGCCAAAAGCCATTTACCAGTAGTTGTCCAAATGCTATAATTAGATGTATGGTTACAGATACTGATTAACACATTTCAAAGCTGTTGGGGGTCACACAACACGATAACTTCAGTGGAGTTGTGTATCTAGGGTTGAACTTGGTGATTGAGGTCTTATGTCTCTTGGTTATGCACCTAATTGACTACTTTTTATAGGAGAAATAGTTGTCATGAAAGTTGGTTTCCTTTTGATTTCTTTTTTTTTTTTCTTCAGTAGATACAGATATAAGGCTTCTTACCCACTAATTTGTAGATTGTGGGCTTGCTACACTAAATTATTTAGCTTCTTTAAGACACTAATGTATTCTGTTGCCCTCATCCTTGTTAATTTACAAAGGATCTACATATTGTTCTCCAGGTCAAAGAATGCACTGCTTCCAGCTGACTAGCTCAGAACAGAATTACAGGAAGAGCACTGTCACATGGTCTTTCCGCACTTCACTTTTTGTTTGTTCTCCTGGTGTTCTTTGGATTCAGCTTACTCATTTGTTTCTTAGTCTACTAAGAGTGCACTTATATCAGGGGTGGGAGAACTTTTTGGCCCGAGGGCCACTTCTGGGTATGGAAATTGTATGGCAGGCCATGAATGCTCATGAAATTGGGGTTGGGGTGCACGAGCGGGTGAGGGCTCTGGGTGGGGGTGTGGGCTCTGGGGTGGGGCTAGAAATTAGGAGTTCAGCGTGTGGGAGGGGGGCTCCGGACAGGGGGTTGGGGTGTGGGGGCAAGGGGTCTGGCTGGAAGTGTGGTCTCTGGGGTGGAGCTCGGAATGAGGGGTTTGGGGTATAGGAGGGTGCTCCAGGCTGGGGCCAAGGGGTTCGGAGAGTGTGCGGGGGGCTCTGGGCTGGGGCAGGGGATTGGGGAACAAGGGGTGAGGGCTCCGACTGGGAGTGTGGACTCTGGGGTGGGGCTGGGGATGAGTGGTTTGGGGTTTTGGAGGGGGCTCCAGGCTGGGACCAAGGAGCTTGGGGTGCAGGAGGGGGCTCTGGGCTGAGGGAGGGGTTGGGTGTGGGAGGAGGTATGGGCTCTGGGCTGGGGGTGCAGGTTCTGGAATGGGATCAGAAATGAGGGGTTCAGGGTGCTGGAGGGGGCTCCGGGCTGGGGTTGGGTTTTGTGTGGGAGGTGAGGGTTCTGCCTGGGGGTGCAGGCTCTGATATGGGGCCGGGGATGAGGGATTTGGGATGCAGGAGGGGGCTCTGGGCTGAGGGGTTTGGAGTGCGGGAAGGGGGTTGGGGCATGAGCGGGGGTTCGGAGGTGCAGGCTCCCGGTGGCCCTTACCTCAGGCTCCTACGCAGAGGCGCAGCTAGGCGGCTCTGCATGCCGTCCCATCCACAGGCGCCGCCCCTGCAGCTCCAATCAGGCTATGTATAGAGGAGCAATCGGTTTTTCTCCTAATTCTCCCCTTAAATACAAAATGTAAACATTGGACCAAATCTGCACAACAATTTCATTTTAAATGTTTAAAAATTAACCTATTTTTTATTTAGTTGTATTGTGATAGCACCTAGAGGACTGCAACAGTTCATGGGCCTATTGGGCTACCTCTGTATACATCTGTAATAAAAAGACAGTATATTAATAGAAGTGTTTTCATATTTTTAAAAAAATTTGCATCAAAAACATTTAGATCCAAACAACTATTCCTTTGCAACCTTCAGCTTTGCAGCATCTTTAGTGCTACTGTGTCAGAACCGGAAATCGAGACTGACTTCTCTGTTTGAATTATTTAAGCTAACTAATGTGCAAAAAATGCAAATGAACAATAAAATGGGGAAAATTAAATTAGCTGTTTTTTTTCTAGAGTTTTAATATTCAGATATGTTGTTTGCAGATAAGAAAATATGTACAGCTAATTCATTATGCTCCAGTTTCATGGCAGTTATAGACTCCTCATCATCATCTTTATATACAGTTGTATACTGGTATAAAACTGGAGTAACTGGGGAAACAAGCTCTGTATTTTAAAGTAGGATTTCTAGCTTTCCCATGACTCTTTTTGTAAACTTATTAAAATGTTTTTCCATGGAATGTTTTGAAGGCAGTTGTTTGAATAGCAAGGGCAGTTAATAGAAAAACGTAAAGAATGACAGTAGGTCTACTAGCCACACAGCATGTCCACTTTCTGTGAGACGATAAACTTCAATCTCATTAAAAGCTGAAAGCTTTCTTTGAGGTGGTGCTTCAGGATAGCACCATATTCAAACGCCAAACATCATGCCAATCCCTCCTTTGGACAGTGGTTGTAGAGGGCTTATTACATACCCTTAAAACATGTTACACTCAGTAGTATAATACGTCATACTTTTTTCAATTGATTTTCAATAGTTTTGTGTACAACATTTTTTTCACTTACAAATTTGTATTCCACTTTTTTTTTTTCTGGCCTTTACTGCAAAACTGTTCTCTTGATAATAATTAAAGCGGGAATAATATATGTTAGAGGAAGTAAAATATAAACAACCTGCGGAATTGGAATGGGCAAGTTATTCTGATAAGCTATAATTAGTCAGAGTTGAGAAGGACACTATTGCATTAAGAAACAGTACATAATTACAACTTATACAGTTGCCTCATCTGTAGATGAGGATAACAGCACTTATCTCGTGGGCATTTTGAGCCTAAATTCATTAATGTTTGTAAAGCGCTTTAAGATCTTTTGATGAAAAATGCTGTAGCACTGAAGAATTACTAATGTTTGTTTATGCAGTTGTTGTAAAGGAAATAATACCACTTTCTCTGTTTAACCTTTTTACAGTAATGGCCATCTGTTTTCAGTAACATCTACATTCTTATGTTCCATTCACCCCTACTGATGTCCACTTAATGATTTTCAAACGTTGTTTAGCAATATAATTATATGCAGTGGAGATGAAGGAAAAATGTAGAAGGCTGTTCACAGAAAGGGGTCCTTTTGAAGCTTTGTAATTCTGAAACACCAGTCAAAGAAGTCAGTCACTTCAAAGAAAGATCCCCCTCATTTCAGCCATAAATCTTCCTGCTAAATATTTTGGCTGTTTTCAGGCTGGAGTTTTTAAGCCTACACAGTGCAACTGGAAAATAATCCTATCATACAAAAAGAACTGTACCATTAGCTCACTTCCAACTACTACTCAGTATTGCAAAGGAGGTGTTGTTCTGTTATGAGATTGAAACAAATGCAGTTATTCATAAACTGTTAGCAGCATGATTTACATCAAGGTTTTTATTCAATTAAAGGAATAACAGATTCACTTTCTTCATGCATGCATACTCAATATAGACTTTCTCTGATAGGCCTTTAAAGAGTTTTTTCAGTGATTGGTACAATTCACGTTTTGTTGAGACCAGGTTGAGAGTTTACCACTGCTACCCAAGTTTGAAAGTTCATGTTGTGAGTTAGCACTAAACAGCAATTTATCTAACTTAAATTAGGTTTAATATATGCAGTACTGTCTCTGTGCTCAAATTCAGCTGTTGGTAAGCATTCCCAGCTTTCCTGTCCTCCCATTTAAATCAGCTTGCCTATTCAATTAATTAAGCCATTCTGACACATTCGGAGGTGGTCTTCTACTGTGGGCATCGTGAAGACAGTTGAAGCTTTATTACTAATACCATAAATACTAAAGGGCCTAATCCTGAATCACTGCAGTCAATTAAAGCAGAATTGATCCGTTAGTCTCTAAAAGACAGATAAGAATCTTTTCCTCTTATCATGCACAAGTTTGTTCACATCGGATTGTTTAGCACATGGAGTGTGTGTGGTTTTGTTTGGTCTCTTTAAAAAACATATATTGCTGGAATGGTTACCCCCTTTTTTAGGCTTTACAATGTGTGTATTTTAAGGACTTGATTATCTCCTGCTGGTCCATTGAGCATAATATGTTGTGACTTTGGTTCTTTGAACACATAATTTGATTTTTTTTCCGTAATTTTTAGAGGTATATGTGGCCTGGTGCATTTTAGAAATCTGTAATTGTAAATCTAGCCCTTCTTCTTTGAGTAGTCCCCCTAGGGGTGTTCCACTTCAGGTGAGAATGCACCTGTGATTGGAGATTTTCTGAAGCAGTGCCTGTTCAGCCTGCACAAGTGCTCTAGTCTTCCTTGTGCCCCATACTGAGGATAGCTGCGTGGGCGGACTGCCCTCAGTTCCGTCTGTACCATCCTTGGCCTGAGACAGAGCATCTAATGTGCCCACGTTGTGCTAAGCCTCTAGCTTAGCATTGCTGTTTTAATTTTAACTAGTAGGTTTAGTTTGAGTTCACTTTACTTGATCTGGTAGTGATTTCACGGGACGGGTGGGGGGGGGGTTCCATGTGATAACCCCTCCCCACCCTCCGAGGGGAGTTCCTCAAGGGTTGTTTTTTGCTGTGGTATGCCAGGATTCCCAGGATTCAAATGTTGCCTCTCCTGCCGAGAATCCATCCAAGTCAGTGATGGACACTCTGCAAAGTGCAAGATCTGCATCTCTTTTAAAAGCTTATTTGAAGAAGAACAGAGAAATCAAGTTTAGGCTCCTGATGGTGGAGCCAGGCTCTGTGACAAGCCTCTGATCTGGGCCCAGGGAAACCATACCAGTACATCAGCCTCTGAATACTCTTAGTGCCCTTTTGACCTCTGCTTCTCAGTCACTGAGATCCTTGACAGAGAAGACTTCAAAAGGTATTGACAAGCTCCTAAGAAAAAGAAGTTCTAGCTCTCCTTGTAGAGAGTCTTCATTCAAAATAACCTGGTCACCTCAGAGACTGCACACTCCAGAGACCTCAGGTCCCAAGAAGCTGTGAAGGCCCAAGCTGTTCTAGTACCAGGAGCTCTTTGAAGACAGTTCTTGGAAACACTGGTACCAGTTGTACTTTTGGTACTGGATCCAGCTCGGGTACCACTGAAGCATGATAGACCTAGCAAAGTCACCAAACACTCTACTTCGCGGAAGCCTGTACCATTTTCAGACTCCTTGCTGAACAAGTATCCCAGACATTGGCACCAGTACAACAGAGGCTATCTACAACCTTGATATGGAGGTCATCTAATAGGCCTGTGTCTCTGCAATCGCTGCCTTCGATACTTGTCCCATCTTCCAAAATGAGACCACCAAAGCAGGCAGTCCCTTTAGTATCAACACAGATTCCTGTGGAGCCTCAACTGACTTTCACTCATTTATACCTGATACCACAAGGATTTAGATATTCTAGAGACTTGCTCATGTCAGACAAGCCAGAATCCCGCTTATTAGTGAGTACCCAATGAATGTCAGTACCAGGATCTACTGGGTCACCAAGATGGTATCTTTCACTGGTACCTCCTAGCTCTCTGGTAGCCATCACAACAGACAGGCAGTTGCATTTGACTTTGCACAGTGCTTAATTTGTAATTAAAGAGGTGCCGGTGCTCAAGCAATTAGCTGCTGGGCTCTCACAATTTTTTTGCATTCATAACTGATGCAGCAAGTTCAGAGATGCTGGGGCTATGAACTGTCAAGCTTAGAGGTGCCAGGGTTCATTTCTGGCAAGCACTGGCACAAATTTAAGCACTAACTTTGGACTATGTTGAGGATGATTCCTCAGACTCCTATAGGGCCTTCATATAGGGTTCCGCTGACTATTCTACAAGAGACATTCCCCCATATTTCTATCCTCAGAGGGAGATCTCAAGGTACAGACAATCTCATGTTCTTCCTTACTGGCATGACCAGCATTGAATACTTTTTCCTTTGCCTTATGATCCACCTCAGTGGCCCTACTGGGAGCCGTAGATTGTATACTGCCTGCAATTCTCAAAGCCTCAGAGTTCCTCCCATGGGGATCATTGAGGGAGACACTCCCTGTCTCATCACTCACTCCTCAACAGCCTCAGGAGGAGTCTTTTGCAGACCAGTAAGCTGCAGGGGACAAGGAGGTGACACCGCAAACTAATATTTCATCCTAACCAGACGTGACTTGTAAAGCCATCTCCACCTTCTGTTGCTGATGACTTTAAGCAGTTTCAGGAGTTGATGATGAAACATATTGCTAAATCATTACAGACTGTGCTAGTAGAGGTCCAGGACTCTCAACATAAGCTTTTGAACATTTTACATATATCAACTTCTGGCAGAGTCGCTCTACCAGTGACTGAAGCGATACTTGATCCTACCAAAACCATCTGGCAAACTCCAGCCACTGCACCACCTACTTGAAACCAGCGGACAAAAAATATTTCATATACCAATGAAAAATACATTCTTCCACCCTCAGTCAAATTCTTTGGTTGTAGAGGCAGTAAATGAGTGTGGCGGACAACATCAGATGAAGTTCACACTCTCTATCACGGACCAAAAGCATCTCAACCTATTTGGATGCAAGCAATTCCGCAGTTCTGAATCATTAATTATCAAATCTTGATGGCAAAATATACCTTAATCATTTATGACACATTCTATAATTTTATTCATCACCTCCAGATGGAACATCGAGAACAGTTCAAACCATCATTGACGAAGTCAGATCTTAGCAGGAATCTCTCCACAAGCTTCCCACAGTGGCCCACTCTATCTCATCTGCTGTTATGTGTAGAGCATCTTGGCTATGACTGGCTTTCCTAGGGAAATACAAAAACTGTAGAAGACCCTCCTTTTGGTGGGCTTAAGCTCTTCTCTGAGTCCATGGATTAATTCTTTCACACTTTAAAGATTCTAGGGCCACACTCAGGTCCCTTGGCATTAATATTCCTGAAAATAAGAGGAAAATTTAGCAGGCACAGAGATCTCATCCAGCTCAATACTCATCCTACCATAGATCTACTGAACCAAATAAGAAAAGGGTATTGTTAAACAGCTGGAAGACTTCTGCACAAAATACTTACCCTCAGAAATGCAAGAGATTTCACCGTTAGGGTCTGTGATGACAGACTTTGCCTGTTTTCACTCTTCCCTTTTCACTGTTCTCAACTACCTGTTGGAATTAGAAAAGTCAGTTCTTGCTATGAGATTTGTCAAGGTTCACTTGGTGGCTACCACAACCACTCATTCATCTGTGGAGGGTTTTTCAGTTTTTGCTTACCCCATGACAGCAAGATTCCTCCAAGGACGTATGCATCTTTTTCCACAGTTTAAGGAACCCACCTCAGTATGAGATTTGAACTTGGTCCTTAACTGCGATATGAAGCCCTCTTTTGAACCAGTGGTTACCTGTTCACTACTCCACCTGTCTATGAAGACAGCCTTACTGGTGGTCATTACTTCTGCCCAAAAGGTTGGAGAAATGGGGATTCTGATGGCAAACACTCCCTTCACAATGTTCTTCAGGGGCAAAGTTTCATTACGACCCCGTCCTAGATTTCTGCTGACAGTTCCTTCTGAACTCCATATGAATCAGGGTATTCACCATCTGGTTTTGTTTCCAAAGCCACACCAGACCATAGAGGAAGCTGCCTTATGTTTATTGGATGTCCAAGCGACATTGACCTTCTATTTAGACTTAAGCAAAGATTTTTCAGAAAGTCTCATAAACTGTGTCAATTGGTGACAGATCCAGAGGTTCTGCAGTTTCATCTCAAAGACTCTCAAAGTGAATCTCTTGTTATGACATTGCCAGTGTTCAGCCTCCTTCTGTGATCATAGCCCATTCTACAAAGTCTACTTCTGTAGCCATATTGAAGGATTTTCCAGTTGTTGAAATTTGCAGAACTGTATATGTACTTTTCCCAAACATTATACTCTGGTTTATGCTTCTAGAGCTGATGTTGTTGGCAATGTAGTCTTCAGTGCTAGATCTGACTCTGAAGGTGTCACCTCCATCAGGGGTTACTGCTCGGGAGTCACCTGAAATGGAGCATCTATAGGACACTACTCAAAGAAGGAGGAGAAGTACTCACCTTATGCAGTAATTGGAGTTATTTGTGATGTGCCCCCCCCCATGGGTGCTCCATTACCCAACCTCCTTCCCCTCTGCTCCCAAATCTTGTCTCTTGGCTAGAGAAGGAACTGAGGGCAGCTGTATCTAGCCTTAGTACAGAGCATGAGGAGGACTAGAGCGCATGTGTGATGAATTTCTGATGAAAGGCTCATGGGTGCATGTGCACCTGAAGCGGAGCATCCATAGGGACATGCATCTCGAAGAACTCCAGTTACTGCACAAGGTGACTAACCTCTCCTTCCTACATTCCTGTTTACTTGAGAGGATAATTCCTTTAACTTGGTATCCTCAAAAAATGTTGTATTTAAAAACAAAACATGTGAGCACTTTTTTTCTTTTACACAACTCTGAATGGTAAAGGCTCTGCTGTATTTTCTGTGTAGAAATCTGAGCACAAATGAGAGAATGACTTCAGAGCAGGATTGGAATCTGTCAATTAAATGAATAGCTGGAAACAGGTTTTTCCCTTAGACCCAGTTACTCTTCTGGGGGGTTTCTCAAGTGATCAGAAGTGAATTTACCCTATTCTTTCCAGATGTTAAATTACTGTATGGGCTGATAAAATGGCATGTGCTAAAAGTATGTTGTAAGCACACTTGTGGGTTTTTGTTGTTGTTGTTGTTCCCATTTCCATTTGGATTAATACATTTTAGAGATCCGAGTAATTTTTGTACAGGTTCATTTTTAGGCTTATATTCCAGACTTCTCTTGTTGTACCACAGTACTCTCTATCTTGTGTCAGATGTAACTGGGATTATGGAAGAAGCTGGGTTTTCAGGAGGGAGTTAAAAGACAAGGAATGGAATCTAGGATCAGGAATGACACTCCAGGCATAGACTGCATCCATGAGAAAAAGGGACAGGAGGAGGAATAGGAACAAAGGTGTCATGGAATTGACAGTACATGGGTTCAGAACAGGAGAGAGGCATGAGATCATGCTAGTGATTCCAATACAGAGATTTTGATACTTCTGTTGGTTACATGAAATTATGTGACACACATTTGTCTTCTTTTCACAAGAATTTTAGTTGCTGTACTCTTAGGCAGGTAAGCTCTGGTGGTTTATAATGTCTCAGAGCCGCTTGACAAAATTTCAGCCTTTTAACGGACAATTGAATATGCACTGAACTTTTCAAGAAATTTGGTGATGATTTTTTGGCCTGGCTTTAAATTCAACAGCATAGATACTGTTTGGAAATTTTGTCGATGTGATTTGTAATTAACTTTTGATTGCATCATCTGAGATTATGCAACACCTCAGCAGCTAGCACCATTTGTACTGATTTTTGGTCATTCTCATACCTGATCTAGCTGCTTGATTCTGAAGAAAATTTATTGCTTAGAATGTTCATAGCACTTCATTAACCCACATGGTGTTATTGACTTGCATACTGTTGATAATACAACGTGGCCAAAATTTTCTAATTTGGGTGTCTAAAATTGGCATCCAAATCTATAAATCACCTAAATAAATCTAAATCAGTTGCTGCTACAAAGATCCAGTCTTTCAAACTTGGATGCTAAAGTTAGGCACCTGAATAAGTGGCCCAATTTCTTCCCCCACCCCGAAGGGGCTGAGCACCCACAGTTCCTGTGGAATGTAATAATAGTTGTGCGTGCTCAGGCCTCTGAGTCAGGTTTCTAAATCTGGCACCCAAGCTTGCAGATTTTACTTGTGTAACAGCTGACTTGGATTTATGCAACTTCTCCTTTGTGTATTATTTTTTTTTTAAATTTCCTAACCTGTAGTCATTTGGTCTGTTACTGATAGTTATGGGTTTTTATGTTTTACAGACAATCAAGATCCAGACCACAAAGAATCTACAGTTTGACAAGTTACATGCACACTGGTGGCAATATGTTAAAAGTGTATTTATTATTAATAATTTAATTGCTTTCTTCTAAGGCTCTTTCTTATAACACACTTTGATGAAGGGCTGCTGCACTTTAACTGTATAGATGGTAGCCAGGTGATTGGTGTTTTAAAGGCATATTCATTCACAGAGAAGATTTTGCTTGTGTCCTTGTAGTATGAAAGAAATGTGAAAACAAACACCCGAAACTATTCTTCATTCAAACACTATTTAGTTGCTGTTCTATAATGTTTTTTGCACATTCATTAATTACCTTAATCAGGAAATAAAATTTCTTATTTATATAGCACCCTTCACCCTGAAGGATCTGAAAGCAATTGACAAACATAGCTAACTGAAATACCATGCATATGGTGGGAACCCTTCATTACCATTGAATGTAGCCACCCTGAAGTGGAATGTGGAAAGGGTTTAGCACAAGAAATGAAGTATACTTTATCCAATTGAAACCACAAGGGAAATTTTAAACAGGCAGAATGTAATTACTCAAAATTATCATTTGGCCAGGCCCCTGGGGATTATAGCCCTCTCTTCTTTGCAATAGGACAAGGGGATATACAACAAACAGATGGTCCAGGGCCTTGATATTATGTCTTATCGAAAGATGGTTAATGGAACCTCCAGCAACAGAATGGACCATAGTGCTACTCTTTAGTTTGAGAGAATACAGTATGTCAGACTTCAGAATTGCCACCCCCACTTCTGCAGCACCAAAGGTCTTGTCTATATGAGGAAATTGACCAGAATAGTTATTTCAGAACAAGCTATTACACAATCATTATTCCAGAACAGATCTCCATGTGGCCACTCTATTCCGGAGCAGGTCACTTGATTCTGGAATAATTAGTGCACTTTGTGAGCACACTGATTAACTGGGAATAAAATATGCCAACCAGAACACATGGTGAGCTGTTGCGGAATAGCTTATTCTGCAATAGCTATTCTGGTCAATTTCCCCATGTAGACTAGCCCCAACCCTTCCTTAGAGGCCCTCCATCCAAATACTGCCATAGGTGCTGGCACTAGGGGGTGCTCCTCCACCCCCTGGCTTGAAGTGGTTTCCACCATATACAGGGTTTACAGTTTGGTTCAATGCCTCTCAGCACCCCCACTATGCAAATTGTCCCAGCACCCCTGAGTACCGATCAGTCTCACCCTTGTTTACTTTGAGATCTGACCACATCTGAGGTTATAAAGGGTTAACTCTGCTGTACTCTTTAGCGTTGCATAACTCCCTCTAAAAGAGGTGGAGTTGCTAGGAATGCATTCCTGGCATGAACAGGCAGAGTATGCATATTCAAGGAGGAAAACAATTCAGGGTATTTTTTTTCCCCAGATATGAATTCGTACAAGTTAGAGAGGCCAGAAGAGAAAGTTCCTGTTTCATCACTGACCGTTTTAAAGAGATTTCCTACTCTGATATAAAGAAAAGCAGAAATTGAGACAAGTTGTCTCTGTCATTATTCACATGGATCACTTCATAAAAGTATTAATGCGAAGGTGAACATCTATTCAAATCCAAGAAGAGCTCTTTATGCCACAATGGAATCACAATAGTTATAGCCTGGAGGGGTAGAGGAGGTCACACATCTCACAGCTTCTATCAGCCAAACTTACTGCATACCGCAGGGGCTCCTTGCATCCCTCCATTGCACCCCACAAGCTCCCTGTGTGCCACGTTTCCTTCCCCCTCAACTTCAGGTACTCCCTGCAATGCTACTCTCCACCCCTCTCCTATACCAGGGTCCTCCATTGTGTCTCCCCTCACCCTGGCTTTTTGCGTGCCTTGATTCCCCACATTCCTTCAATGTCCCCCCATTCTCCTTTTCCCCTATGAGCAGGGGTATTGTTATTCTGAAAGACATTAATGGGTACCATTAACCGTTGTTTAATCTGCAGACAATCAAGAGGCGTCTAAAGCTGTGGCTATGCTAAACAGATGACAGGGTGTGTCTACACTGCAATTAGACACCTGAAATGGACCAGGCTGATTAATTGTGGTGTAGACGATCTGGCGCCAACTGTAGCCTGAGCTCTGCGACCCTTCCACTTTGCAGGGTCCTAAAGCCTAGGCTCCAGCCCAAGCTCAGATATTTTCTGCGATTAAACACCCCTGCAGCCCCAGCCTTGTGAGCCTGAGGCAGCTGGCACTGCCCAGCTGCGGGCTTTTAATTGGAGTGTAAACCTACCCAGTGTGTCTTCCAATTTGCTTCCTGTTAGTTTTCCAATCTTTGCCCAAAATCAGTAATGTTCTGATAGTTGATTGCTCAAACTTTCTCTGAAATGTTGGCATTGATCGGATGCAGTGTTAGAAATATTATCTAGTTGATCATACAGCTTTCTCAAGCTTGGCCAATAAAAAAGACCTGTTAGGTTATTGAGTCCATCCCCCACCAATGAGGAAGAATGGTCTCATGGTTAGGGCCCTTGTTTGATGTTTGGGAAATACAGGTTCAGTTTCCTGTTATACCACAAATGTCCTGTGTGACCCTTGTGGATGAGTCATATAGTCTTTTTGCCTAAGTTTTTCATCTGTAGAATGGGGCTAAGAGTAGTTCCATATAATGCAGGGGTGATGGGAGGATACATATATTAAAGATTGTGAGGCGCTCAGATACTGTGGTAATAAGTGTCATATAAGTATGGTAGGTAGATAGAAGGCAATGGTAGGACACTCACCAACGGAGGACGTGATCAGATTTTTGAAAGGATGTGACAGTTGATTTTAGACGAAAGGTGAAAAGATTAACAAAAAAGCGATATTGACATAATTGAGGGAACTTTTTAAAAGCTTTTTCCTCACTTAACATTTTGGCTAACATTTCACTTCTTTTCTAGTGAGTTATCTTAACTTCTCGTAGCCTTCTCGTCTTCTCTTAAACATAAAAATGAGAAGAAACAAAGGATCGAATTCTAATGTTACGCCTGTATCAGTCTAGAATGATTCACTTGTCTTCAAGTGAGTCATTCTAGACCTATAGTGGGGTTACTTAGAACAAAGTCTTGCCTATGGTGTGCAGTAATTTGTGTCAGGGGAGATGTGGTAGCTGCAAAGCATGGAGAGCATAGGGTCTGTTAGACGCCTCAGGGGCATAAGGTCAGTCGGAGGAGGAGGTGGCAGTGGTAGAAAGTGGCTGCAGTTTCCTTTGAGCGAGGTGACTTAGGAATCTGAAGAAGACACCAAAAATGGGCGGGGCTGGCTGGGAGACTGCATGGCTTGGGTGTCCAAGTAGAGCATTGATTGTATGTATCTTCTCAGGAGACTGTGCCATCAGAACCATTATGGAGTACCTGACATGAGTTAGAGCGTCCTGTGGGAGGGCAGCAGTCATGGTCCCTCCACCTCCCATCCTTTGGGTTGGATCCCCCAGTGGAGTGAGAAAGCCATGCTGGTGCAGACAGGTGTACAGTGAATCAGACCTAGAGAATGTTCCATGGGTAAAATGTCATTTTAATTGTTAAAATGAAACAAAATGGCAAACTGACTTTCCACTCAACCAGAAGAGTTAGGTGTGGATATTATCAATTGTGCATTATTTGTTTGCATTATGGTACCACCTAAGAACCCAGTCTTGGATCAGGACCCTATTGTGCTAGGCATTGTACAGAGAAGAAACAAAGAACAAAAGCACGGCCATACTGGTCAGACCAATGGTCCACCTAGCCCAATATCCTGTCTTCTGACAGTGACCAATGCCAGGTGCTTCAGAGGGAATGAACAGAACCGGCAATTATTGAGTGATCCATCCCCTGTTGTCCAAGAAAACAGTCTTTGCCCTTGGGGATTTATAATCCTAGAGGAAAAACATCATTTGTCCATGACTCTATTTGAGTGTTGAGCATGTAGCAGGGTTTATCCAAATCCCACCCACTTCCTAGTATGGAGACACCTCATCAACTACAAAAATATACTCTGCCTTGGCTGTGTTACCTGGATAGAATGTAGTGTAAAACTTCTGCAGGAGAAATTCACATGACAATGGTTAATCAGTGGAAAGAATGTTGTCTCTTTCAAAAACCTATGAAAGAATTCTTGTTAGATGAATTACTCCAGGTGAGTCCTGTCTCCCTTACACTTACTTTTACCCTTCCGTAAAACTGCAAGCTTGCACAGCATAAGCAAGTTGCATCAATTATTCCCTTCTCATGCCCTGCCCAGGGTTACATAGTTCTGTTAGGTGTGCGTCTGCTTTGTAATATATGGAATGCTGAAATTGTTCCAGAGGCTGGTAGTAAATATAGGCCGCAGTTTTACAGTAATTGTTGTCTTCCTGGAATTTTAGAAATTAAATTCAAAAGCGAATGTAGTAGGAAAAGTCTTTTTAATATTATTTAATTATACATGTTAAGTAGTCAGTTTTTCTCCTTAGAATACAGTACATTAAAGTAGTTGAAGCCTATAATAAGAGGAGCAAGGCATATGCCAGGAATATCCCGAGAATCTTCTTGGCCTTAATATATAGACCCTTCTTCAGTGCTGGTATTAAATATTTTTAGGGGAAGTGAGAGAACTGCCTGTGATTTGGAGCAGCAGTTGCTTCTGTGCCCTTCACCACACAAGAAGACTTTGGTTGCGGACTCCCTGTACTCCAAATCCAGAGTTTTCCATTGCTCTTGCCCCATCAATCTTAATAAATAACACTTTTTTGCCTGCTCCTCCCAGTCCCAGAATGCTGGCCATGGGGGAACCAGGGGAGCAGTTCCTAAATGGAATTGGTCTCCTTGGCCTCTTCATATGCACATGCAGCAATGGGTGCAAAGTATTCTGTTTGTCCTTTTTGCTTAGCATAGGTCCTATATCAGCTTTGCTCCACTGTAGTCTTTTATAGAGAAAAAAATAGCATGATGATGGAAAGATGAATTTTCTTCTGAATCAGAACTTAATCAGGAGTAACCCTAGGAGGGGATGTATGTTGTAAATAAGGCTAACAGAATTTTTCAGAAACCGCAATTAAAATAGAAATGCCCCAGAGCTATGGACTGAATTGTGAGCTTATATTTAGTTCTCTCACAGGCAAAATTACCACTGAAGTCAAGAACTTCAGAGTTTGGCCAGTTATTTGCATAACCCTAGTGCTCTAAATCAGGGGTTCTCAACCTTTTTCTTTTTGAGGCCCCTTTCCCCCCCAAATGCTGTAAAACTCCACGGCCCACCTGTGCCACAAAAACTGGTTTTCTGCATATAAAAAGCAGGGCCGGAGTTAGGGGTTAGTAAGCAGGGCATGCCACAGGGCGCCCCGCAAAGCTACATTGCTCAGGCTTTGGATTCAGTCCTGGGTTGTGGGGCTCAGGGCCTCAGGCTTCAGCCCCATGCGGTGGGGCTTCATCTTTCTGCCCTGAGCCCCAGCGAGTTTAATGCTGGCCCTGCTTGGCAGACCCCTTGGGCCCCAGACTCCTGGTCAAGAACCACTGCTCTAAATACAGTGTGGCTACTTTTTCCTCAACTGTTGGTTAAGGCTGCAGTTTTTTCCTTTAGCACCATCTTTGCCTTGAAGAAGAGTTCTCTAATTATGCACCCAGATTGTGTTTTGAATAAATTCTTCAGTTTTATCCAGGTGGTTTTATTTCAGCACGCACTTCTCTCAAAATGTATTCTTTTCCAACATATCGCTTATGAAGTATGGGTGGATATAAAACATTAGGCTTGACTAGATTGTCTAGAAACAATTTCCAGCAGAGGGAGAGGGCTAATATTTTGTCTGAGTGCTAACGTAAAGAAGAAAAATGTATTTTGTGGTTGCTGTATATCTTTATCTTTCTCAACCCCATATGTATGCTCCCTGTTCCTTTGATCAGATAGTTTATACCAGTTCTACCAGTCTCAATATGCATCAAAAATTTCCAGATTATATGTTATGTGGATTAAAAAGTAATCCACCACTTTTAAATTCTAGCTTGTTAGGAGTCCACTTCTGCAAAAAGGAAATAAAGCCATCTGTCTCTACCATTTCAAGGAGACCAAATGACCTGACATCATCTTTAAGTTAAACTCCAGCAGATACACAGAAGAGTTGGGAAGTGTGCTCTTTGCAGTGAGAACCTGCAGATTTGAAAGATCTAGGGTTTGTCTGCACTGCAGGTTATATCAGCATAATTTATGTCGCTCAGGGGTTTGAATAAGCCACCCCCCAAGCAACATAAGTTACACCAACCTAAGCTCCAGTGTGGACAGCACTATATTGGCGGGAGAAGTTCTCCCGCCGGCATAGCTACCGCCGCTCGCAGAGGTGGTTTAATTATGTTGTCGGGAGAGCTTTCTCCCGTCAGCATGGAGCATCTTCACCAGATGCGCTACAGTGGTGCAGCTGTGCTGCTATAGCACTTCTGGTATAGACTAGTCCCTAGTCATTCTCTAGGTTGTGCTCACATAGAGGGGCTATTGTAGTGTTCTTCCTGCAGAAACACCTAAGATTTAGGACAGTCAGTCCATGTTGCCTCTTTAGCGATTAGAAATATGCAAAAAGAAAAGGAGTACTTGTGGCACCTTAGAGACTAACCAATTTAGCTGTAGCTCACGAAAGCTCATGCTTAAATAAATTGGTTAGTCTCTAAGGTGCCACAAGTA
This sequence comes from Lepidochelys olivacea, assembly GCF_965140295.1. Taxonomy (NCBI): domain Eukaryota; kingdom Metazoa; phylum Chordata; order Testudines; family Cheloniidae; genus Lepidochelys; species Lepidochelys olivacea. Next base: position 166,323,243 of record NC_140413.1, read on the forward strand.
CTCCTTTTCTTTTTGCGAATACAGACTAACACGGCTGTTACTCTGAAACTAGAAATATGCAGTAAGCCAGTTGCTGCATGCACCATTGTCATTAATGGGGATAGATCCCAGTGTCTTAAGCACCAGACAAATAAGCCTAAATTACTTGACCCAAAGGAGTAACTCGCTTACCAGTGAGCAAGGAGGTAGCTCTTCCATGTGAGCCAGCCATTAGAGGGAGACATACAGGCATGCACAGCCAGTACAACAATTCTGGGTCCAGGTGCTGTTTTCCATTGTACCAAGGGTGGAGGACTGATATCTTTCCACACTCATTTGGATTCATTTACATAAAAGTAATGGCTGCAAGAACATTGTCCTCCTCGTTTGAAGTGGGATAGTAATAGTGGTGTTTCTTGTCAGAGTGATGGAAAGGGTGATAGAGTAATATAGTGTTTCTGCAGTGTGCATCCAGGTTATTGTCCATATGTGGGAAGTACTCTGGCAAGAGTAAAGAATGTATGATAAGGAGGTGGATGAACAATCCCATCTCCACGAGGACACAGAGTCCAATGTTAGCAGCCTAGAATCTGGCAGGGGTCCAGTAAAAACTATTAGAGATTTTATTTTGGATTGGAAGAGGAGACTGTTTGGATTTACGTTGTGCTAAATCTGTTCTCTCACTTTATCCTCCCAATGATCTTATTCACATGGCTTTGCAAGTAAATAACATGCCATATCCAATTTAATATCCATGGTAGCAATGGATTGGTTTAATTATTTTCTTCAATATTTCTTGGTTTAATCTTTTCTGTCTAGCTGAAGTTTCTTATGCTTCACTGGATCACCTCTAAGATGGTGTCCTTTCAGCCTTTGTACTGAACAGTCTGTGTTCAGGAAAGACATTCTTGAATAGGTTATTCCAACTTTATAGATGACACATTTGGCATCAAAGTTTTACAGAGGTTTGGGAACAGTATTTTGCAGGACATAGTTTACCTCTTGAAATGAATAGATGCTGAAAAGTTTTTAAAAGTTTAAATTGAAGTCAGTACACTGCACTCTGGCTTAGCCCCGAACCTAAAAAAAAGTTATTGTTTTTTTTAATATAGCACTTTTCATCTTCAAAAACCTTTGCAAACATTAAATAATATGCAGTAATTCTATGAGGTTTTATTATCCCCATACATATTTTAAAACTTTTAGTGCTGCACCATTTCAAAGGGACCTCACTTCAGCCTATAATTTTGGGACTTCAGTTTTGAATTAGCAATCAGTTGCAGGCACACGTAGTAGAATTTAGACGGCTTACTAGTTGAGGATTTAATACAAACGTCAATTCAGATTAGCAGGATTCCTGGAGTGACATTTGTGGTTTTGTTGGTGTTTTTGTTTGTCTTCCTTTTGTTGAGAGTCTCAACTTTTTCCTAAACAACATTTGAACAAAATCTGAGTCGGCAAAACACTTTTCTATGAGAAACAAAACTTTAAGTAAAGACCACAAAGAACCTCCAATTTTCATTTAGATAGATAAATAAGATTCTAACCTGGACACTGCCTTTCCCACCTGAAACACACATAGGGTATGTCTACACTGGCAGAGTTACAGTGCTGCTCAGAGAACACTGAAGGGAAACCGCTGTTTTGTGTTCACACTGTCAGCTGCCTGCGCATTAGCATGTTCACACTTGCAGCATTTGCAGTGGTATTCGGAACGGTGCACTCTGTGCAGCTGTCCCACAGAGCATCTCTTCCTCTTCTGCTGCTAAGAGTTGTGGGAAGGCGGAGGTGGTTGCGGGACATCCTGGATCCTGTCCCAATGCCCTGTGATGTATTGATTCGCATCCCAGCAATCCCCGTGCTTCTGTCCGCATTTGGCGCCATCTTTCAACAGTTTGTGTATTCGGTGCTCTGCCTCTTTGGTCTGCGGGACTGGATCCCGCAGTGTTGACTAATATGCTGCTCACTCTCACCAAAACATCTCGGGTGGCAGTGGAGTTATTCCTTAAACTACAAAGGCAAGAGGAGTGCAACACTGATCTCGCCACACGTACTAGCTATGACACGAGATTGCTTGTGGCATTCACAAAAGTGCTGACCACATTGGAACGCTTCTTTTGGGCTTGGGAAACAAGCACTGAGTGATGGGATCACGTCATCATGCACGTCTGGGATGATGAGCAGTGGCTGCAGAACTTTTGGATGAGGAAAGCCACATTCATGGGACTGTGTGATGAGCTCGCCCCAGCCCTGCGGCGCAAGGACACGAGAATGAGAGCTGCCTTGTCATTGGAGAAGCGATGGCAATTGCACTGTGGAAGCTGGCTACTCCAGACTGCTACCAATCGGCCACTAACCTGTTTGGAGTGGGAAAGTCAACCGTTGGAGTCGTGTTGATGGAAGTGTGCAGGTCCATTAATCACATCCTGCTCTGAAAGACCGTGACTCTGAGCAACGTGCGTGACATTGTGGATGGCTTTGTACAAATGGGCTTCCCTGGCTGCTGAGGGGTGATAGATGGCATGCATATTCCAATTCTGGCACCAGACCACCTAGCCACCAAGTACATTAATCAGAAGGGATATTTCTAAATGGTTCTCCAGGCACCTGTGGATCACCGTGGGTATTTTATGGACATTAATGCAGGCTGGTCGGAAAGGTGCATGACGCACGCATATTTCAGAGCACTGGCCTGTTCAGGAAGCTGCAAGCAGGGACCGCTGGTGCTGCCTATATGGGAGTCTGGACCTGGCTGATGACGATATTCCTATGCTTATAGTGACGTGCTGTATGCTCAATAATATTTGTGACGGCAAGGATGAAATTTTCACTCAAGGCTGGACCGCTGACGCTCAGTGCCTGGAGGCTGAATTTGAACAGCCAGCGACCAGGGCTATTAGAGGGGTGCAGCGCGGGGCCATGAGGATCAGGGATGCCTTTGGGGCAGCAATTTGAAGCTGAAATCCACTAATACTTGTTGCTATGCTCGGGAGTGCAGTGCTTGTAATGCTAGGAGGTGATTGTGATTGGTGCAGACGATACACTATGAAGGTTTAAGAAAATTGTCATTTGCTTTGCAGGGCTCTGTTTGCTTTCAATTAATGAAATAAAGATTGCTTTCAAACTAGAACAATTCTTGTATTAAAAAACAACAACCAGAAGAGAGAGAGAGAAACAAAAATAACACATCAGCACTGTGGGGGATGGGGGAAGGGAGGATCCCAGTAGGAGGGGGAGTCCTGGGACAGTTAAAGATCTGTGTATGTCGAGGTATCATATGCAACCTTGTCCTTTGGAGTACAGTGCAGCGGGTGCTGTACTTCGACAGGGCTAAACTGCAAAGGGACGGCTGTTTGAGCGTGGTGGGTACAGGGAGTCCGCAGGGCTGGACTGTGACGGGGCAGGACTGGAATGCAGCAGGTACAGACGGGAGCCAGGAGGTTGATAAGCGTGTGCTGGCAGTGTCTGGGGGGAGCCTGGGAAAGAGTTTTTTGCGACAGCGGCTGCAGGAGAGGGCGGGCGCGGAGCTGCTCAGTTTGCAGTGCTAGTAGCGACTGGAGCGTTGGTAACCTGAGGGCAGGGCAGTAGAGTTCAAACCGCTGACCAGAGAGGTGAGCAAGGCATTGTGGGACACCTCCCGGAGGCCAGTCGCAGTGCTGTAATTGACCCCGGCGTCTACACTGGCGGTGCAGAAAGCTGTACGCCTCTCATCGGGGTGGGTTTTTTTACAGCGCTACAACTGCACAGTTTCTGCACACTAAGTGGCTTGGCAGTGTGTACACCTCGGGAGTTACAACGCAGAAAGCTGCTTTACTGCGCAGAAACTTGCCAGTGTAGACAAGGCCTTAGTCATAACGAGGGGACTTGTTTAAAACAGAATGAAATATGCACATAATATTTATTTGACCCACCACTTATTGGTTTGCTTAATTGATTTAATTGAAAGCCTGTAGGCTTGTGAACAAGAATTGGTGTTACAAACACCTCTTGAGTTTGCTAATTTGGCTAGGAATATTAACTCTCTTTTCATAACCTTACAGCTGGGAAGCAGTGGTGACCCTGGCATGAAATAAACAGGCCATCATTAAAGAGTGTGTGTGTGTGTGTATATATATGTGTGTGTGTATATATATGTGTGTATATATAACTCTTATTGCTGCCCTAAAAATGTTTCCATAATTAGATTGGTGCATGTGCAATTAATTTGCTGTAAAAAATAATACAGGGGCTGATTCTGGCATCCTTATGCACATTTGAGGTTTATCTTATTTATGAGATTTCCCATTGGTTTTAGTGAAACTACTCATGGAATAAGATACTACTCAATATGAGTAAGGGTGGCAGAATATAGCTCACAGTAAGCATGTTTTCCGTCCATTAGTACAGACTGTGAGCAGATTCCCTACCCAGAATTTACGGGCTTCTGTCAGCAAAATCCAGGCTGTAGGTTTCCAGTGGTCAAAAGTACTCCTGAAGCCAGGATGTATCAGCACAAACCATATCATGAGACTGAAATAGGCTACTGAAGCCGAACTGGGAGATTTTAGGTCACTAAAAGTGCAGCGGGGTTAAGGCAGACTCCCTGCCTGCTCTGGTCTCACGCTGCTCCTGGAAGCAGCCTGCAGCCCCTGGGGTTGCGGGGCAGGGCCTTCACGTGCTGTCCATGTCCTGAGTTCCAACTCCTCAGCTCCCATTGGCTGGGAGTGGCGCAGGCTTAGCCCTGCTGCGCTGCTGACTGGGAGCTGCCCGAGGTAAGCGCTGCCCCAACCCTGATCCCCCTCCCTGCCAGAGCCCGTACCCCCTTCAGCACCCCAACCCCTTTCCCTAGCCCGGAGATGCCTCCCACACCCAAACTCCCTCCCAGAGCCTGCATCCTGCACTCCTTCCTGCGCCCCAACCCCCCACCCTTGCCTGGTGAAAGTGAGTGAGGGTGGGGGAGAGCGAGCGACGGAGGGAGGGGGGATGGAGTGAGCAGGGCTGGGCTTTGGGGAAGGGCTGAGGCAGGGGTGGGGCCTCAGGGAAGGAGCGGGTAGGAGGTGAGGCAAGGGTGTTTGGGTTTGTGTGATTAGACAGTTGGCAACCGTAGACTGAAATATGGGGCAGGGATAGTCTTTTCATTCTCTGGGTGTATAATAACTGGCACCTGGGGTCCTCTAGGCATGACCACAATACAAATTATAATAATAATTGAGAGAGAAGAGATGTCTTTAAACAGTTAACAGTTAAACTGTTTCAAAATGCTGTCGATTTTTGTTTATTTAATCCCAGCTTCTGACAACCTTTTGGGAGAAAAGCTCTTTGTAAAAAATAATTCAGCACTCCTGTCCTTTTGGTTGAGGGTGGAGAGAATTCTTCTTGCAGTTCTCTACTCCTCAGAGTTCTCCAAGAAATATCGGTAGACAAGAATCAATATTCCTGGTACTGGTAAGGATATGGGGGGCAGGTTAGGAAGCAGGAGAAGAGAGAGGAAAATAGAATCTTTCAGGCCTTTCTTATACATCCTAATGAAGGAAGTGAGGCAAAAGCACAATTCCTCTATCCCTCACCCTGTATTTGAAGATCACTTTTAAGGACCAAAAGTGACCAGGGTCTCTGTAAAAAGAAAAGGAGTACTTGTGGCACCTTAGAGACCAACACATTTATTTGAGCATGCTCGGGGGTCTCTGTGTTATATCTTCTTCAGAAAGTTTTATTTAAACCTGCAAAATGTCATCTTAAGACAGTGATGAAAGCCAAAGAGCAGATTTGCCTTGCCTTGATATGTGACCAAACAGGAATGCTAGTCTTGTGCACAGAATCAAGGGTAAAGATTTTCCTGTGTTGATATCACTGATTTTGTCATAAAAGGGTTCTGGCTGGCTCAGCATAAGCTCTCTGGGAAGCGGGCGGTGGGAGGGTGGAGTAAAACTGATGATTTATTTTTTCAGTTTAGACTTTATTTGGCAAATAATTTGGTTTGTTAAAATTAATAAAATAAATTAATATAAAAGGTGCCATAGGGAATCCATGCGTAGTCAATTATTGATTGATATGAAAATATAGCGAGAGCAGCACTTCACAAAGTCTATGTACTTTTTTTTTTTTTAAAGAGTGCAAGCTAATCTCCATTGATAGGATGAGACAGGATGACGGTGGTTCTGATTAATGCCATGAGCTGCACTGGCTGTCTGTTGACTTCTGGGTGGACATTAGGATGTTGATTCCGACCTATAAAGCCTGAATCGACTGGGACCATCCAGCTTGAGAGATTGCCTCTTGCCTTGTGCCTTACTGCTGCAGTTTAATTGGAAGAAGCTCGTAAGCTGGAGCTCCCTTGGTATATAAGAGAGGGAGTGGCTGGCAGGATGGTCCTTGTAACAGCCCCATAACTTCGAAATTCACTATTCATCTTGGTCTTAAATAGCTTGGTACTCAGGCAGTGCTGCAAAGCCCATTTTCTTGAGTCAGTATTAGGGGAAGATAGAGGTGGCAGTGCCTGGATAAGTGGGTGAGTATATTTTTGAAGTCTTGTTTGTAATGTTTATGCATTGTGTTTGTAACTGACTGCAGTGATGCTTAGAGGAGCAGATAAGTGTTTTTATGTGTGTTTGTTTAAATACAGTTAAATGAATAATATTTTCTCCTCTCCTGCCTGGCAATGTCTAGTTTTATGAGAGTGGTTTTGTGCTGTGTTTTAAGAGAGTGTGTTTATATAGTATTATATTTTTCTTATTATAATACTCTGAGAGCCCTGGCAAGTGTTGTTTTAGAACCAGGATATATTATATAATGATTAAAACATTTGTAACATGCAATTATTCTATAGTAAGGCTGGGACATTCAAAGAAGCTTAAGGGTGCTGGATGCCCAGTTGGACATCTAACTCCATTAGGCCCCATGGAAAATCTCACCGTACTTGCACTATATTTGCACTTCTATTGCACTTTCCATTGGTGGAGCTCAAAGGCCTTTCAAAGCCTGTGGTAAAGCTGGGAATAGAACCCATATCTCCTGACTTCCAAATTCTGTCTCATCTGTATAAACCCTACGTTGCTTTACCTCTCTAATTTCTTATATTGACCCACCACTCTTTTTAGTACCTATTAACATATTAAAATTGAATTTTTGTTCTTCCTCTTTGTGGCTGCTTAATAATAATAATCATAATAATAATAATAAAGTGAAGATAATGTTTGTCTGCACAGGGAGATTGACTGGAATAACTATTGTGAAATAAGCTATTCCTGAATAGCTCCCCAGATGGACACTTTCTTCAGGAATAAAAGTCACTTTTATTCTGGAATACTGACTCTGCTTTGCGGGTGGAACTATTCCAGAATAAAAGTAATTTTTATTTCAGAAGAGTGTATCCGCATGGGGAGCTATTTTGGATTAGTTTATTCTACCATAGCTATTTCAGTAAATTTCCTTGTGTAGCTAAGGCGTATTTTAAAAAAAATACTTTACTAAATGAACATACTGACTTCAGGATGAGGGCTCTCTAAAGTTGGATTGACTAATGAGAACAAAATCAGAGACCTCACAAAAATATTTGATAAGACATGGGTCTATCCTGCCTAAGTTGTCTGTGATTTCTTTTTTTTTTCTTTCTAATTTTTAGCTTCAAACTATTATTTTGGGTATATTAATGGGAAACATAACCCTCAGGTCACAAGATTTGAGTGTTAAGGCATTGGATTGAACTCCAGATACAGATTCAAATCTTGGATCTTCTACAGAGTTCCTAAATGGTCTTGGGCAAGTCATTTAAATCTCTTTGTCTCGGTTCCCCATCTGTAAAATGACAGGTTTCAGAGTAACAGCCGTGTTAGTCTGTATTCACAAAAAGAAAAGGAGTACTTGTGGCACCTTAGAGACTAACAGATTTATTTGAGCATGAGCTTTCATGAGCTACAGCTCACTTGTAGATGATAACACCCTTATGAGGCAGGAGAGCAGTATGAGGATAAATTTTCTGTTTGAAGTGTTTAGATGTCCTGATGATGTGAGGGCATATAAATACACTAATACACAGTCATGTGAATATAATGCGCACACGTGTGTGTGTGTGCGCGCGCACGCGCGCTCCAACGTTAGAGATGGGATACCTACAGATGCCAGTGTAAGATGGTTACTTACAGTATACATCAGCAGGCATCTCAAAGTTCTGTGTGTTTCATGGTAAAGTTATCATACTGCCTGGGCAATTATGAAAGCTCAACAACAGCAGCTAGTTTTAACTGCTAGTAAATGTCAAGATATGAAGTGTTTTGAAAAATAACTTTAACCAACTGTATGGTGGTTGCATTGCTGTGCAGTGGTTATCGCTTATGTCCTTTCTAATAATTACCATAGCAACTTAGTAAAAACTGAAAATAACTGATGGCTGCAGTTTCATGTCAAATGTTACATGTGGGCAATATACTATCAGTTTAAAATTTCACTACATTTAGCTAAATGATGCATATTTTGGTGGAAGCACTTTGTTACTTCTCTTCAGCAGAACGAAAATGATAGCTTGTTCTTATTCACTATTCATCTTTCTACAATACTTGTTAAAAGCAAATGACCTTCTTAGTCGTAAGGGCAGTACCCCAAAACACACTCACTAAAAAGGAATCCGGGGGGATTTTGCTACCAAGCCTTTTCCTTTTTTGTATTTAGGTCCAGGAGAAAGTTGCACCTTTTTAAATTAAACTGGGTTTAAACTAGTTTGGTAATACCAGAGCAAACCCCTTATTTTGGTTTGAGAGACTTCTTTTGCTTTATCTTAAACCACTTCCTAATTGACTTTAGCTAAAACGGAAATAAGCTCTAGCCCTCAAAATTAAATAATCACTTCATTATATTTTTTGAGAAGTCTGCATCCCCTTTTCTAAGTCCATTCTGTTTTAGCCCAAAAGACAAATCTTGTCAGGGATGTGTATGGCTGTTAAGAATAGTTTTAATTAAAAATGGTATCTAAACTACATGCTCTCCTCCTCCCATTTGGCTTTACCTTCTTTGTCAGCTGCGGCTGACGTTATTTATCCTAGCTCAGAGTGGGACATGTAAGTATTATGGAGCTGAAATGAGTCGAATGGCAGGAATTGCCCCACAGGAGGTTTCTCTCTAATGTTTCTGACACTTCTTCTCTTTCACATGCATTCTAGCCATTTTGGGCCAGATTTTCAGTGGTGCTGAACACGGCAGCTCCTGCTGACTTCAGCATCTCTGAAAATCAGGCCTCTTTTGAATACATAGCACTTCAAGCCAATGTTCAGGGCTGGCCTGGGGCACCAAAGGTTTAGAACAAGGCTAGGTTATAGGTCCTTTAGTGGAGGTTAATGGTGGGAGGTTAATGGTGTCAATGGGGCTTGACAGAGTTAAATTTAAAAAAAAAAATGTTTATCAATGTTTATTTTTAAGCATTGTTTCAATTTGTATCTATTTAAATGTTCACAGCTGTGGGAGATTAGTGGAGAGGGGACGTCAGACACTGGGAATGTCCAGACAAATCATTTAATGACAGCAGACATTGAGATTCCAAAAAGTTAAAGCTTTATAATCATTAAAACACAAACTGTCAAATCACATGTCAAAATATAGAAAGTAAATATTCTTAAATCAAACTCTGAAGCATGTTCTCGATGTCTTACTCTGTTCTCAAGCTGTGTTTGTCTTAATTTGTCTATCTGTAAATTTTGATTATTATTGATGGGAAAAAAATATATATATAGGTAGTGTGCGTATGCATGGGGAAATCAACATTTACCGACAATTTCTGATAAAATATAATTCTTCCAGCCCTACCTATACAGCAGCTGCTTCAGGAGCTCCTCAAAGATAGTCTGACATTAAAGTTCCATTTAAAATTCAGTGCCGGAATATAGTTTTAAAAGATTTTGTTTGGTTTTGGGGAGCTGTAGAAGTGCTTTGGAATCTATTTTACTTGTCAAGTGTAAGTCTTTCTTTGAGTTCAAACCCGTTAAGATTCATTCATTTCCACTGATCTTTAGTAACATCTTATCCTAATCCATATTGTTAACTATGCTTCATATTTGTTGTTTGTTTCATGTTTCTTTACAGGGATCCCTTGGAGTTGGCCCTGGGCATGGACAACTATTTCCAGTCCTGGAGGAGAGTAGTAACTAGTGGAGTGGCATTCAAGAGAAACCAAAAAACGTGCTGAGGATATCCAAAGTGTGACAGGAAGGGACAGCCTTCCAGCCCAACAACCATGCCTTTCGGGCTGAAATTGCGACGGACCAGGCGCTATAATGTCCTGAGCAAGAACTGCTTTGTGACACAAATCCGTCTGCTGGACAACAATGTGATCGAGTGCACGCTCTCAGTGGAGAGCACAGGACAGGAGTGTCTGGAGGCGGTGGCCCAGAGGCTGGAATTACGTGAAGTAAGTGTGACCCAGGAAAGGCCGTCTGTCAGTTGTAATTTAACATATTTTTAGCTCAAGCAATTTGTCATGTAGAATCCGTTTATTAGAATCATGTTATTCTTCGTGTTGGCCTGATCTTATCAGTAAACGGAACTTTGGCAAACGTATTCTGGTTTAATGAAAACTGATGACAGCACACTGCCTATAGTTTGTACTGTGATTAATGTTCATCCTTGCTAGGAAGAAATCTACATGATCGGAAAGAGAGCTTTCTTCTTTGCTTATGAAAATAAATGTATATTACTTTACCTTTGAGCGGGTAGCTGATAATTTCCACGTTTGGGCATCACATCAAAAATGTTAAAACTCCTTCTTGTGGCAGAGTCAGTAGACTAATGTTCTTTTACTTTGTTGTTGGAAAAAGGACTAGTTGTTAAGGACCAAAGTACCAAAATATAGTTATTTATCTGTGCAAATTTTGGGCCAAATCCTAAGGTTTTTACATAGTCCTTAGTAAGACAAGGCGGAGATAGACTTCGGGATTTGTTTCTTTTTCATTCTTTATATGTATAATTGAATTTATTTCTTGGTAGCAGCCCTATTGTGTAGACAATATGTATATATAGTTGCAGTATTTGGATGTGTTTTTTAAAAAAAGATTATTAAAATACATGATAATCAGATCATTCCATCAGTTTAGCATAGTGATATCTCTGTTTGGAACCCATGTTTTGTGGGAAGTTTCAGTCCAAAAGAAACATGATTGAGAAAGTTGAGTGGGTAAAAAGAAAAAGTTAGAAGAACTTGACCTACACCTTAACTAAAGCTATATGTGATAGCTGTGTAATGGCTGACTGTTCCTTAAGACACATCTTCCTGCATTAGGCAATATCTTTGGCCCTGGTTACGTTGGTTTTATTTTGATGTGACATCATTGATTTCAGTGGCTCCACTCTCTAATTTACAATGGTGGGAATCAGATCCATCATCTTTTGAATTTGGGCAGCATAGAACACTATTTTAATATTAAAATAGGTTTTGGTAAGAGCAACTTACTTATTTATTAAAATATACATAGAAGTTGAGTAGTGTATGTGGTAAAATCCTGTGGATATGTGAAGAGCTTCTTTTGGCGGCTTTTTATGTTGTATAGTTATTCTCAAAATTTGTTGAGAGGCTGAGCCTTCCCATCTTATATCTTGTCCTTCTTTTATTTTCTACTTTGTGCCATAGGAGTGAATGGGTATTTTTAGAATTGATTTTGTAAGAAAGATACTTTAAAAAAAAAAAAGTTTAGGTACTCTGGGCCAAATTCTGTGCTGACTTATATCCTGTGCAGGCCCACCATAGTCAACAGGGCTTCATAGGATGTAAGTCAAGGCAGGGATTGGCCCATTGGGTTTGGATTGCCGCTATGAAGTGTGCACCTTCCTGTCCACATTTATCTCCAGGTTTCTGTTGCCAAGACTTGCTGATTAGCCCTGGGTCTTTAATTTACAATCCATATTTCTCCAAGTCCTGCATAGCTGGCAGGTGGCACCAGTTCTTCGTGAATCTATGTTATGTCTTTGGTTTCCATCCTGGCACAACCTATTCTCTGAAGGCATGTAGGGCAAAATTCAGATGAGCTGTAAACAGATGCTACTCCCTCGCTCTCTATCTTAGGTACTTATATGGCCCCTGTAGTATCTGGGCATGTCACAATTTTTAATGTATTTTTCCTCACAATGCCTCTGTGAGGTAGAGAAGTGCTATTATCCCCATTTTACAGGTGCAGAACTAAGGGCTTGTCTACCTTGGCAATTAACAGTGCTGCAACTTTCTCGCTCAGGAGTGTGAAAAAGCACCCCCCTGAGCGCAGCAAGCTGCAGTGCTCTAAAGTGTCAGTGTAAACAGTGCACCAGCGCTGGGAGCCGTGCCCCTCGTTGAGGTGGTGAGTTACGCCACAACCTACTCTGCACAATGTCTCCTCCCTGAAAATTGCCTCTCTTCTCTCTCACTAACCTTGAGTCCTACCCTCACCTTGCCTTTATCTAGATAGTTTTTGTAATCCTGTGTTAATCTCTTTTTTGTAAAATTATATATTTCTGTGTGTCTATCTAAAAATCAGTGTTTTAGACCTTGGGGTGTCTGGTGATGTTAATTGTATGAAAGACTCTATTAAAAATAAACAGTAATTGTGTTTTTAATTTGATATACTTGTACTAGTTCTCCTGTTATATATGTGTTATAAATTGTACCTTCAGGATCAGAAATAAACACACCTTTCAGTCAGGCTGACTTGGAAGGAAAATATTTTGTCAAAAACAAAACTCAATTTGCTTGAGTTGACTATGTGTATTGTTGTGGAAGAGCTATCAATCACTGTACCACACCTGACTGAAAAACAGTATTTAATGGGTTATGCATATTTTTATTTGATCTCCAGGGAATGCAGTTCTTTCCTTGACTGAGTCAGGGGTCAAGCATAGGTCAGCTGAAACTGTAGCCATGTAACTACTGTAAAATCAACTTGAATCCTTTCTAGTAAGCATCAGCTTGAAGACCTGATTCATTTTGAGTTGTTGACAGTTATCAGTTGCAATAAGATGAAGTTTTATGTAAGCCCTTGTAGGCCTTAATTTTTTTTTTTTTGTACTTTTAGCATTATACTCTCTCACACTCACAGAGAGAGAGAGAGATCAGGAAAGGAATTTAGTATAATAGGACTTACACCAGTTTTTTTATTGGAGAGGAGTATCTGTATTAAGTATTACAGAAGAATTTTGCTGTTAGCTGGTTATGAAACTGTTTCTTTTTTATTTTGGTTACGGATATGTAAATCAATAATGCACTTTTTAACCGATTTTAATAGATTAGTTGGTTGATATTAAGCATGCACAGCAAACTTTACCTTGATATTATGCTACTCTCAGTAGCCAGGCAGAATGGGGTTGGGTGTACCCCTACCTTTTTAAGTAAGAAAAATGGCACCTCTAGCACCATATGGTGCCGCAGAACTTCACATGGATCACTGGCTCAGTACTGAGGCAGAGGGAAGAGTGCTACTTACTGAATCATCAGCACCTCTTACTACAGCACTCTGGGCTTTTCTTGGAAGAGCTCCCATCCACGGACTGGCCTGATATAACAGGAAGTCCTGCATCCTGCAGTCCTATTGCCTCAAATGTGTCTGACTTGTCTTCGTCTCAAACTAAACAGGATTATACCCAATCAGTACATGAATGGGAGAACTTCCAAGAACAAGCAGCTGCAGTAAGTGGTGATCTCCCCTCTAAATCAGTATTGAACTGATATCCCAGGATGGGATTAGGGGGAACTCCTCTATTAGAGGTATGCTGGTGCTTTATGGCTAAAGCAACAAGGACTCTTCCTCTTGTTTAGAGTTCAATTTATACTTGGCATTATAGCTGAATATACCAATAGGTGTTGAGTCACTAGATTCCTTTGATTTAAGTTAATTACTTCAACAGGTGTTATTAGCTTTCCTCCTCCAGGCATCCCACCCATGCTGTCTGACAAATGAGTAGGGACGTCTCTATTATAGACTGCAGGATGCAGTAGAAGCTCAGAGTTACGAACCGACCTGTCAACCACGGAAGTATTTGGAACCGGAAGTATGCAATCAGGCAGCCACAGACACGAGGGGGAAGAAAAAAAAAGCAAATACAGTACAGTGCCATGTTAAATGTAAACTATTAAAACAATAAAGGGAAAGTAGCATTTTCCTTCTGCACAGTAAAGCTTCAAAGCTATATTAAATCATTGTTCGGCTGTAAACTTTTGAAAGAACAACCATAAGGTTTTGTTCAGTTATGAATGTTTCAGAGTTACGAACAACCTCCATTCATTCCCAAGGTGTTTGTAACTCTGATGTACTACTGTATAGCAAAAATTTATTAAACTGAAAGTTGTGGGATTTTTAAGCCTTTACAACAAAGTTTTGTGTAAATAAAGGTCTCATTGATCATTTTTAATGAATTGATTATTATATCTCTGAACCCACCATGTAAAGTGCATTAATGCACTTTAACTTCACACCTTCAGTTAATTTGGCTCACCTTTGGTATGTGTCCCTGGGTAGACATGTCCTCAGTGAAAACTTCCCAACTGAAAGAACAGTAGGACAATGGAACAGACTGCCTAGGGAAGTTGTGGAAGCTCCTTCACTGGAGGTTTTCACAAAGGAGGCTGGATAGTCATCTGTCTTGGATGGTTTAGACACAACAAATCCTGCATCTTGGTAGGGGGTTAGACTAGATGACCCTTGCGGTCTCTTCTAACCCTATGATTCTAAGAGGCCAATGACTGAACAGATATTGAAATGTTCTGCCCTTTCATCCCTATAGTTGGGGTCCCTCCACATCAGGGTTGAGGTACATTAGTAGAACAGTAGAAGGAAGGGTTATACTGGTACCCAGTTTAAAGTAAAACTAAACATTTCAATAAAGTCTTTGATAAAAATTTCAATAAAAATATATGAAATATATTAAAAAGTATATTAAACCCTGTAAAATGGAAACCATGTTGAAAATGTTGGAACTTTTTAGAAAATTTTATTTAAAGAAAAATTCCAACCTTCTCAAATTCTGATGAAAAAGTATATTTAAATAAAAATGTATAATACGAAGCATATTATAAGCAAGGTTGTTTGAAAATTGTGACTTCTGCCCTACTCTTGGCAGTTGTTTGGTACGGTGAGGCAAACTGTCCCTGTTTTGTTTAAAATCAATGTAGAATTTCCATCAAGATTTTAAAGGAATAGGCAGAATAAAACATTAAGAAGCAACAATGCATCCCAAAGTATAAACTTAAAAATATAATAAACACACAGTTGAAACTAATTTCCTGCTACATAATCATTCCATATATGTAATCATCATCAAATGAATGTTCCTTCTTTACTAATTCATTGCTATATTAGATTAGATTTAGTTGCAGGTGGGAGGAGAGGAGAGATTGCAAGGAAAAGGAATGTGTAGGAGTAGAAAAAAGTATAGTAATTTTACCACCTTTCAGAAGAAATCCTTTAATACATGAACTCTTGAAACTAACTAGTTCACTTTCAACGTGAAATGATACAAGTACTGAAAATACTGTACTGAACTTTCAAGGTATTAAAAGGGCTTACAGTAATCCGTGTCATCTTGGATTGAAGTTTCCAATGTGAGCGATCTTAAAAATCACCCAAATAACCAAGATTATTTGTAGTCTAAAGTTTACATCTGTTATTCAAAGGTGAGGGGAAAAATATAAACACTGTGAATAAGAGGCTTTGAACAGCAGAAGTCATTTTATCCTGGGAATAAAAACTAGGGGAAAATAAAATCAAACATTTTGAACTACTTTAAACTTTCCAAGGAAAATGACGTGAATTCACCTCTGACTTGTAATGGCTTGGCTGTACTTGTGAGTTAGAGCGCATTAAAGCAACCCCGAGCGCCCTAGCTCACTACCTGTCCACACTGACAAGGCACATAGAGTGCTCTGACTCCATGGCTAGAGTGCTCCTGGTACTCCATCTCGGCGAGAAGATTAACGCTTGACATGTCTTGTCTGAAATGCGTGGGCGTCAGTGTGGACGAGGTGTTGCATTACTGCGCTCTGATCAGCCTCCAGAAATCTCCTTAAGTCAAGTGTCCACTCTTGTCATTGTTTTGGAATTGCTGCAGGAATGTGGGTATGCCCTTTGAAAGCTCCGTTTCTGACAGCCAGCTGCTTATCTGCTCCAAGACAAAGCAACCACTAGTGTGGAATGCTGTGGGGGGGAGGTGTCTGCTGCTGTCTGAATTTACAAGACAGCATGCTGACATGCTCTCAGCCCCCCAAAAACGCACTCTCTCCCCCCCACATACACACAACACACTCCCTGTCACGCTCCACCCCCCACCCCTATT
Organism: Lepidochelys olivacea; assembly: GCF_965140295.1. Taxonomy (NCBI): domain Eukaryota; kingdom Metazoa; phylum Chordata; order Testudines; family Cheloniidae; genus Lepidochelys; species Lepidochelys olivacea. Next base: position 166,339,473 of record NC_140413.1, read on the forward strand.
TGAAAAGCACATTGCAGCCACTTGCATGCTGGGATAGCTACCACAATGCACTGCTCTCTGTGGCCGTTGCAAGAGCAGCTAACGTGGCCATGCCAGTGCGCTTGAAGCTGTCAGTGTGGACAAACTGCAGTGCTTTCCCTACTGTGCTCTCCGAAGGCTGGTTTAACTCAAAGCGCTCTACATCTGCAAGTGTAGCCATGCCCTAAGCTTCTGGCATGTTCTGGTAGATGTAACAGGCTGTCCAAGGGCAGTATGCATCTCAGATAATTGAATGATGGCCTGTGGAAGAAAAGGTGGAAAGTACAGTGGGCATTTATGGAATGTAGAAGAAGTGATATGCTAAATGCTTTAAGGGAGGAGAAGTAAGTCACAAACTTAAAGGCTGGATACACTTGTGAGTGCACAGAGTACTTTTCTGTGTACATGATAAATGACTCATAAAAAAGTCAAACAAAAAATCTCAGCTACCTGACTTAAAAGAAAAGAAAGTTCACTGGGGCATTAATTCTTGACACTTTCAAATATTTTATAATGCTAAAGGAGTTAAACAACCTGAAGATTACTGACCTTCTAGATAGCAAGGTAAGTAAATCACAAATATGGAGACTCTGCCTCTGGGTATTAGCCATGGAATAGAGTGCCTTTCATCTCTCGGCAAATGATTCAGAACCAGCCCAGATATATCATTCCCAAAAGTTGATACCATCTGATGGCTCTTTGGATGAAGACGAATAGCTCATTTCACACAGATCACCAGTTTTCACTGGACAAGTATCTGCATAAAAAAACCCACTGCCCCAACTAGCAGACATTGCAACACTGTAGACTATTTCAGCAAAGAGGCCAGTGACTGAAGCAGCACTTGCGATGAACTGTACTTCGAAGAGGTACTGTGAGGGGAAGTTTGCGATGGCGCTACCCATGGTGTACCCATTTTGTGGATAGAAGGAGAGCATGTTGCTAGAATTCAGTCTGGCACCTTTCACACACATACAAAGAGCTGTAGGAAAAAAAAATTGGTACAATTTTCTTCCAGAGTTTCCTAAAGGTTGCCTTATGTTCCACACGGCCTCAGCCTTATGTATATGACCTGGAATTTCTTGGAGTGTACACGTTTTTCTTAGACAGTAGATATACATACAGAAACATCGATTTCTAACACATGCTAACATCACACTTTAAGGGCTTATTAGTACTAGAGCTGGCCAGAAAACATTTGTTTTGGGGGAAAAAATTGAGCTGTTATAATGTGTTTTCATATTGATATAGAAAGAATTCAAGACCTTTCAAAACTTCATGAAAAAAGGCTGAATGTGTATAAAATCTTTTACTTTAATCCTAAAGTTCCATGTGTAGATTCTCTGTATCTCATGGTGCTAGATGGGGGGGAGGGGACGACTACCACCATACCCCTCTTAAAACCTTCCTACAGAAGAGGTATTTTTCAGCTCAGCAGTTGGCTTCTACTTTCTCTGCAACAGATGCATGTCCACACTGCAGTTTTACAGCCCTGTTGCCCGAGCCCTGTGAGCCTGAGTCAGCTGACACAGGCTAGCTGTGGGTGTTTAATTGCCGAGTAGACATACCGTTAATGTGCAACCCTGTATAGATAGTAGTGAAAAGCACAGATCCCGTATTGTGATGTATACTGTATTTCAAAAATTATTTGACATCTTCTTCAAATTAGTCCCAAGAAGTAAAAATGAAAGCAAAAGACAACTTTGGCCTTGCATCTGCATTGGGAAAATTGACACATTATTGCCTTCCATTTTTATTTGCATTTATGACCTCAGTTGTGTGTGTGGTCTTGAAAATAAACTGTCTCTATTTGACTTCTTTATTTAGACACACTACTTTGGCCTTTGGTTTCTCAGCAAGAGCCAGCAAGCACGATGGGTAGAACTGGAAAAACCTCTGAAGAAACAGCTGGACAAATTTGCCAATGAGCCTTTGCTTTTCTTTGGGGTAATGTTCTATGTGCCCAGTGTGTCCCGACTGCAGCAGGAGGTCACAAGGTATGTGAATTCCTTCTGGTCATCCTGTTGATAGTAAATCTGTGGCATAGCTGTGTATGAACGGACAATTACTCTTTTTTTTTTTTGTTCTGATTTTTAAGATTTTGAGTGTCATCTATTTTGTTCCCTTCCTGACAAGTTCCAAGTAAAACCAGTGAGAGAAATGACCAGTTGGCATATCCATTTGAAAAGATTGACTCTGTGTGTTGCATCTCAGCTAGTGTTCTGCAAAAACGAGATGATAAAATACACATTAAAAACATGAAATCCTACCTGCCTGCCTCAACTGGCCGGGGAACTTGATGGGGCCAGCGGTAAAGAGGGACAGCTTCAGCAGCAAGGGAGGGAGACATTCACGGTGAGAAGCTCTATGTAGCTCCTCCCTGTCCGTTGGAGTCTCTGGCATCCAGTCTCTGGCATCCGTTGACCGGTTGATGGAGAGGGGCACTGATTGACCTTCACAGCCCAGCTCCAGGGATTTAACATGGAGCACAGGCCATGCAGATCCTCTTTCAGCTCCATTCCAGAAGTCCCACCCTGAACTAGAAATGGGAATCCGACCTGGCAGATGCTGTGGGTTGAGCCTGTCGCCCGTTTGGGGATCATGAAGGAATTTTATCTTGCACATGGCCAGTTGGCAGAAGTCCAGGGAGCATTTTTGCCTTCTTTTCAGCACCTTGGAGTCAGAGTGGGTTAAGTAGGAATGTGCTTAGTACCTAACTGATGTACTTGGTTAAGTTGTTAATTTGTAGCAACTTATTGCTGGCGTCTAGTGCAGTTAAAAGGGTATTGCATGGGCCCAGAGGAAAAAGACCTGGGATTTTGCTGATGGGCCTTGGGCTCATTGCATAGGTACAGATCTTGTGGCCCTTATGGGACAAAGTCCCCACCCTTTGGCGTCCTCTGACCCCCTCGTCGGGGGGAGGGGCTAAGACTCAGAGCAAGCTGAGTCTTGCGGAATTGGTTGAGGAGAGCCTACCCCGAATTATGGATTATATGGTAGGAGCCCCATAACCTCTTCAGTGAAACCACTTAAATGTCTGGCATAGGAGAGAATGGGTTGCCTCTCCCTTGTGTTTGAGTAATAAAGTTTCAGTCTGCCGCTTCAAATCCATCCATGTTTCTGTCCCCATTTCACCTCTCTGTCTGGATCAGTTGGAAGGGTAATCTAGTTGCCAGATCTTCATGTGCTTTGGTGTGTTCTTCTACAAGCCTTACACATTTGACATCTGTTTACATTTTTGGTTTCTACTTTATATTCTCTAATAACTTCTGCTGTAAATAAATCTTAGTTTTGTCTTCTATCCATAGAATCATAGAATATCAGGGTTGGAAGGGACCTCAGGAGGTCATCTAGTCCAACCCCCTGCTCAAAGCAGGACCAATCCCCAATTAAATCATCCCAGCCAGGGCTTTGTCAAGCCTGACCTTAAAAACTTCTAAGGAAGGAGATTCTACCACCTCCCTAGGTAACGCATTCCAGTGTTTCACCACCCTCCTAGTGAAAAAGTTTTTCCTAATATCCAACCTAAACCTCCCCCACTGCAACTTGAGACCATTACTCCTTGTCCTGTCCTCTTCTACCACTGAGAATAGTCTAGAACCATCCTCTCTGGAACCACCTCTCAGGTAGTTGAAAGCAGCTATCAAATCCCCCCTCATTCTTCTCTTCTGCAGACTAAACAATCCCAGTTCCCTCAGCCTTTCCTCATAAGTCATGTGTTCCAGACCCCTAATCATTTTTGTTGCCCTTCGCTGGACTCTCTCCAATTTATCCACATCCTTCTTGTAGTGTGGGGCCCAAAACTGGACACAGTACTCCAGATGAGGTCTCACCAATGTCAAATAGAGGGGGACGATTGCGTCCCTCGATCTGCTCGCTATGCCCCTACTTATACATCCCAAAATGCCATTGGCCTTCTTGGCAACAAGGGCACACTGCTGACTCATATCCAGCTTCTCGTCCACTGTCACCCCTAGGTCCTTTTCTGCAGAACTGCTGTCTAGCCATTAGGGCCCTACTCCGTAGCTGTGCATTGGATTCTTCCATCCTAAGTGCAGGACCCTGCACTTATCCTTATTGAGCCTCATCAGATTTCTTTTGGCCCAATCCTCCAATTTGTCTAGGTCCCTCTATCCATATTTTTCTTTTTTGTGATTTCCTTTTTCCTCCTGCAGTTCATGACAGGTTTGCAATTAACGTTTTTTTGTTTTTAATTTCAAATCTTATTTTATGTAAATTCACGTTTATGCGTCAATTTCCCACAATTTTGACAACACAATTCAGGAAACAGTGGCTGGCTTTTGTAGAGCGAGTAAGTAAAGGGGGCACATAAACCACTGAGTTTTACATAGGTTCTACATTAAAATTGGGGATTTCTTTCTTGTCAGGGGAGTGGTGGATTTAAGTTGGGAGGTTTTTTAGTTTTAAATAGGGCTGTTAATTTGTGTTGAGTTAAATTGCTTGAGTTAACTCGATTAAAAAAAATCTTGATTGCCATTTTAATCACACAGTTAAACAATAAAAGAATGCCAATTTAAATTTATTATAAATATTTTTGGATTTTTTCTACATTTTCAAATATATTGATTTGAATTACAACACAGAATGCGAAGTGTACAATGCTCACTATATTATTTTTGGTTACAAATATTTGCATTGTAATAAAGATAAACAAAAGAAATAGTATTTTTTCAGTTCACCTCGTACAAATACTGTAGTGCTTTAGAATCTCTTTATCGTGAAAGTGCAATCTACAAATGTAGATTTTTTTTGTTATGTAACTGCACTCAAAAATAAAACAATGTAAAACTTTAGAGCCTACAGATCCACTCAGTCCTACTTCTTGTTCAGCCAGATGCTAAGGTGAACAAGTTTGTTTACATTTACGGGGTCCTACCTGTAATGGACTTTCACGATAGAGATTGCAGTACAGTACTTGAAGGAGGTGAATTGAAAAATATTATTTCTTTTGTTTATCTTTATTACAGTGCAAATATTTGTAATAAAAATAACACAAAGTGAGCACTGTACTCTTTGTATTTTGTGGCAAATAGTCTTCTGGCTCTTTATAGACGAACAGACGTATTGGAGCATAAGCTTTCGTGGGTGAATACCCACTTCGTCAGATGCATGTCCGGATAACGGATGCAATTGTGTTATAATTGAAATCAATGTATTTGAAAATGCAGAAAACATCCAAAAATATTTAAATAAATGATATTCTATTATTGACAGTGCGATTAAAACTGCAATTAATCATGATTAATTTTTTAATTATTTGACAGCCCTAGTTTTAAAAGGAACACCTTTTGCCACCCTGTCCTTTCACAATTGGCTATTTAGCCTCAAGACAGATCTTCCCACCAAATTGGTGATTAGACTGACAATAAAATCTGCCTTGGATAAGGGGCTGCCTAGAGAGTGAATTGTGACTCAGTCCCAATTTATTCCCTGGTTCCCCACTTGCTTCAGGGTAGGGGGGAAGAAATTCATGCCAGGCCTTCAGCGGGTCTCATTCCTCTTAGTGTACACGCTGGAGGACAGACTTAAGGCACTGTCTTTTCCTCATCCCTGCCTGCCCACCTGCGTGGAAGGGGGAATAGTGGCCCCTGCGGTATGTCTACACTGCAGTAAAGAACCTGCGATGGGCCCGTGTCAGCTGCCTCAGGCTTTGGCTGCATGGCTATAAAATTGCAATGTAGATGTTCGGGCTCAAGTTGGATCCTGGGCTCTGTGACCTTCCCCTCTCAGATGTGAACCTGAACATCTACACTGCAATTACATAGCCCTGAGAGGCCAAGTCAGCAGATGCAGGCCAGCTGTGGCTGTTTTACTGCAGTGTAGACATACCCTTGGATGCTGTGACCTGCAGTGCTGGTAGCTCTCACAGAGGAGAAGAGAAACACCTCCTTACTACCATGCACAGGTGTGTTAGGCATTTGACAGTCTTGCTGTAAACTAATTTTTTGGGAAGGTAATTCTGAGGCCTTTTAAACCTCTGTTGTACTTGCGAGTACTGCAGGTTTGAGTGGCTGTGGATTCCTATAGTTACATTTTGTGTTTCTTTAAGCTGGGGTTGACACTTTCTCTTATTAAGTGGCAACAGTGAACATAGTAACTCACTAATGGATCTCTGGTACAGTACATTATATTATAAAGGCATTAAAATTATAGAGGATACAGTGGAAATATGTGGCTTCTGTCTTTCTGTTATGTTACTTGTTATGAGAACAAAGAGAGTCTGGAAATTAAAGGGCAGTAAATTTAGAATAAAAAAAGGAAACACGACCCCCTACATAGTTCTACAGTGGTATGTCAACGCAAAATTACTCCTAGGTATCAAGGAGCTGGAAAATCTTATTGTACCTAATGTTTAGCTATGCAAATTCAGATAAGGACAAGAAATTTCATTTTTCAGGGCATAGGATGCTCACTTGTGGGGATCAGGAAGAATTCCCCCTTCCACCATGGGCAGTGGAGGGTATCTGTCTGAAGCATCAAAGATCAGTTGAGAGAAGACTAGCTGGGCCAAGAGTCTAATAATTTTTGACAGATCTGGAATAACAGGATGGTTATGGAGAAGAGTCAAACTTAAAAGGAATGACAGCAACCCACAGACAAACAGAGAACATCATACGACCACTGCTCCACTGGAGGCAGCTGCTCCCCAGGATGGGGATTGAACTACCCTATTTCTAGGAGAGGAAGCTTTAACATCTAGTCATTGCTCCATAGGATCAATGCTAGGCCGTGTTCCATATTTGAAGGTGTATTGGCTGTCTGTGGCCCTCCTGATGAAGTTTCCAGAGCTCCCCTTCCTGGAAGTACTGCTCCTTAGTGTATGCTAGCAGCAGCCTTGTATCTGTCCTGTTAATTACAAATTGTATGAATTGGAATTTGATTTTTTTTCAAGTATCTCCTTCTGATCAAACACATCATTCACTCCGTTTAAAGCTGCAAAAACTACCAAAAAGAAACCAAAAATTTTACTGCCCATGAAGCCAATGAGAGAGCCTTACTTCAGGAATTTGCTCTTGTTTGAAATATGTCTAAGCCTCAGCCTGGTCATGTTTAGAGTGTGATTTAAAACTCTTCTCTTAATCTAGACTTTCCACTAACTGCAGGGCCTGGAATTCCTGACTCTGATTAATATTACTGGATTGTTATATAAAGTGGTCAGGTCAACAAATATACACGTAGTCCACAAATATGCAGAATTCAAGGCATTTCGTTTACTGGCAAAGTTTTCTGTGCCCCTGCTCTATAAGATTAGTAAGTGTGGTTCTTCTTCGAGTGCTAGTTCATGTCCCTTCCACATTAGGTGTGCGCGTGCCTTATGCATGAGCGTCAGAAACTTTTCCCCTTAGCGGCTGCCGGCGGGCCCCCCAAGTTGCGCCACTGTGCCCGGCGTATATATACCCCCACCGGCCCGACCTCCTCCAGTTCCTTCTTGCCGACGACTCCGACAGAGGAGTAGGAGGGTGGGTGGTGGAATGGACGTGAACAACACATCTCGAAGAACAACAGTTACGAGAAAGTAAGTAACTGTTTTTTCTTCTTCGAGTATTTGTTCACGTCCATTCCACATTAGGTGAATTACAAGCTTACCTCTGGAAGAGGGTAGGAGTCATGGAACAATTGCTCAGAGGACATATATGATATATGAAGGCTGTTATGCCTCTTAACATAATTGTCCATTAGTTAAAAAGGACTGGGATCTGCAGGGTGGGGTAGAGACTTCTGAAGCCCTGCCTTGCCTAGACAGAAGAATTAGTAATAACCTGACTACAGATCAACTTATTAGTCACCTAAACAGGGCCCTATATTTGTGAAAATGATATTGACTCTTCATCTAAATCAGGTGAAGTGAGCCCATGAACTATGGTCATGATTGCCTTTATAAATGCACACCATGATAACTCATCATTGGATGAGCGAGTAAGATAACAGAAAGTCCATGGTGGCAGAAAACTACACCTAGAAATTTTTGGTAAAAGTTCTTTTCTAGTTTAGAAATTCATAGCGGAGTCTAATATAAGTGCAGACTCTTTTTGCTGCGTAATCAGTGGCAGTTTTATTATTTAAGTGTTCACACAGTTTTGCTACCTGGTTTATCCACATATTTTTTCTAGGATTTCTCAAGCCATTTGCCCTTAATGACAACTATAGCAGAAGCAATTGAGTTGGGAGTAGGGGTCTTGGTACATTAGCAAAATATTTTTTTCCTGGAAGGCACTATTTCAATTACAGGCTAGTTAAACAACAACTTTTCCAGTCGTCCGGCTGTTCTCCGAGTTACCAGCCATCACAGGTGGAGATGCGGTGTCTGCTTTGGATATTTAAAGAGCCTTGGATTTGTGTGGTGTCTGATATAAAGCAGTCTTTGTGATGCCCTGCAGAGTAGATATTTGCATAGATTAGAAATTGTAAATCTGCCTTTTATTTGCTGCTAACTCAGAGGAGGCATCCTTCCAACCATTTGTGCTGAAAAATAAGCCTTTGTATAATGTCTAGAGCAAACCAACTTGTTTTCATTGTACTGTTGTTCTGCAAACAGACCCCACATGCTCTCATGGCCGCTTCTCATGTGGGTGTAATACTGTTTTCTGAATAAGTGTCAGTCAGTCCCCACTCACTGCAGACAATTTCAGGAGAGGTGTGAAGATTGTATTCAGATCTTCAGGCATGATCTTGCATGGTGGTGTGCATCTTGCAGTGCCTTTTTAAAAAATTCCACGTTGCAGGAGGCATTCAGTACGTTGTAGAATTTAAACCCATTGTTTTGAGCGGTATTCATGTTTGTCACCTTGCAGAATTGGGACTCTGGGGCCGAATCCTGCAAGATGCTGAGCACTTTTCCTCTAATTGCAGTCAGTGGGGTTCAAAAGCATACAGCACCTCACAGGAGGCATGCTGCACCTTGGAGGATTTGGTTTATTGTCTGTGTAGGTTTCAGAGTAGCAGTCATGTTAGTCTGTATTCGCAAAAAGAAAAGGAGGACTTGTTGCACCTTAGAGACTAACAAATTTGTGTAGGAAGATCAAAGTACTTTGCATCTTGTAGGAGTCGCTCAGCACCATGGTGGATTGTGCCCCTAATCTGAATCCCACTCCCAGCTCTGCATTTTCCTTGAGGAAGGCAATGTGCAGTTTTTATGCAGGGACCAAATTTGGAAACAAATGTATTTGCAGATGGAAAAGGAGCATTTCTGGTTGCCAAGCATGTTTTTGGAGGCCTTTTGAAAAACTGGCCCCAGCACTACCCTCTTTTAACTTAGTTTACATCCATTTCTTCCTATGTTTCACTGCCACTTCTTTTTTTTTTCTCCCAGCTGTACTGGTCATGCTTTAAACAAAGGTTTCTTCTTCACAGCCCTTCTCCTCCTATTTTCTTTTGCTTCAAATGCAAAGTGAGGAATTGATGATCCGCTGTTACCATTAACATGGCAACAGACTGTTATGAACGGATGCTTTTGACTTCACTGGAGAATAGGGCTGGGGGAAAATCTGGGTTGTGACTAGATGTGGAACATAAATATATTCGGGGGGAAAAACAGAAAATTGCTGGCAAGATCAGTTTGTTTTGATCAGGGCTCTTTTTTCCTTTCCAATTTTTTTTTCCATTGAGAAAAAGTCCCTCTCTTAAAGATCTCAGCTATTTGAACTTATGTTTACTTTGAATCTGTTTTGTTTTGTGTTTTTTAGATAAGTTAAACATCCTCAAATGCTGAGTGTGGTTACTGTTTTTATCATTTTTAATACAAATATAATTTGATTGTTTTTGCGTTAGTCACTGTTTTTAAATGGTGCTTTTGCTTGCCTTGATAAGGATAACACATTTTTCTATTCCAGTCAGTCCCTCTTTGTGGCAAGCTCAGTGATGTGGAACAATTTTGGCTGTTAATGTGGAACAGTACATAAACTGCTTTTCTTTTCAATTTTGGTCACATCTGTACCTTGTGGCTGAGAGTCTTTGTCTGCTTCAGAATTCAAAGTGGAGTAATGGGTTTGAGCAATCTATAGCAATGCCATTAGCCAAAATAGATATTCAGAACATCATATGTATGTCAAGAAAATCATGGGGTATGTACCATAGGATTTATTCAGGATAATCAAGAGTGCATTTGCCTGAAGTCATGAGACATGACAGACTGTATGGCAGTGCTGATTAATGCACACCTCTGGTGTGAAGTAAGGCATAATGCAAAGAAGTGCCACATGTTTGTATCTTACTGTGATTTTCCAAGAATAACAAGAAACGTAGAAAGATCCTTAACATTAATATTGTGTAAAAGATCATCAGAATTTTTAACTACAAATAATTTCAAATGTAAATTTGTAAAATAAATTAAATAAAATGAAACGTCTTGTCACGTGATAGGCTGGGTGAATTGTGCGAGAACTGACAGTGAGGGGAGAAAAGATGCAAGGAGTGGAAAGGAGGGATTTAAATACACAAGGCTGGAGCCTGATCTCTCTTACATCGGTGTACACCTAGGTTAACTCTACTGAAGTCATGGCTCTTAATTCAGATTTAAAACTCCTGCCCTCACAGCCAAGTTCTTAATCACTGAGAGCCTAAAGAGGCTGTGCAAATCCTACATTTAGTTGCTGAAGTACGCACTGAAGTATGTAAATGGAATTTTAAGTCTCAAACCAGTGGTAGTGTGTTAGACTTCCCTCATCTGTCCCACCTCACAGAAAGCCTCACTCCCCACGATGTTACTGCACCTGTTGTTCTTAAGACCTCACTCTCACAGCGGACTGTAGCGGAAGCTTCCGGCATTGCAGCATCAGCCTCTCTGAAGCAGGTTGTTGTTTTATACAACAAGTGAGCATGCTTTGATTTCTCCTTCAGTGCAGATTTTATCCACTCTAGACAATTTTACCTGTCTGGAGTTATCATCTAGACATTGGTATCTCTGGATTCTGATGTCTCAGTTCTGTAGCTTTTCAGTGCTCTAAGGGAAAAGACTGTTTGTTTTTAACTGTTTGTTGTCCAGTTAAGTAAATTTGAAGGCCTCCAAAATGTATTGATTTTGTGTTACCTGTTAAGACACCGGGCCAGATTGTCAGTTGCTGTAGCTCCATTAACTTCAGTGGTAGCGGTTCCAGTTTACACTAGCTGCAGGTCTGGCCCACTGATTGTACTTTAAGAGAAGTAACCATTTCCAGATATAGCGATCATAGCGAAAGAGCACAATAAGTGTTATCCTAAAACAGCAGGTATTAGAAATGGGAAAGAATGACTGAAGTCATATCTATCATTTCCTTCTCGCTGTTTGCAGGGTTGTCATGTCTAGTTTTAAAAGTTCCAGCAGTGAGATATCTACCACTTCTCTATTGGGGAAGCTCTTTCATAGCCTAATGGATCACATGGTTAGGAAGTTTTTTTTTTTTTTTTTACTGACATCCAGTCTAAATTGCCCTCTTCTTAGTTTTATCTCTTTACTCTAGTTAAATTCGGTTGTCCCCAACTCAATAATTCCCTCCAAGGAAACTGAATGATTATGCATGTTAAAGAGATACTCTAAAAGTTATTAGTAGGCTACACATAGACTTACTTTGGCAATTGTCTAATAGGCCTTACCTGAAGGATTGATCCAAAGTGCTGTAGCAGGAGTAATGTGATGAAATAAAGAAAGGGAAAAGAAAGGGAAAGACTTCAGCATAAATACCTTAATCATGAGATTGAACTGTAATACAGTCTCCCAAAAGAAGCAGCAGAAACTTAAATCATATAAATTCAAAGTGGACAAAGCAATGAAATTTACCTTAGGGAAGAATCCTGTATTAGACTAGATAATCTGAAGTATTTTCCTTTTCCTGTTTCGGTGTTTCTGTGACACTTTTTTTTTAAACCACTGGGTTTCTTTAATACTGATAGTTACTGCAGCACAAAATATATTCACCAGCTTTATTACCCTTCCCTATTGTAAACAAAGCGGTGTTTAAATGGCTTTAATATTTTCCTTTAAAAAACAAGCAAAGTCTGAGTGCTTCACGTTGTTATAATGTGGTGGGGAGGGGGGTTGTTTTTTTTCTTTAACAACACTCAGTGGATTCTTTCCCCACTTTTTATGTTAGCTAGAAATGTTGTTTTAATGGCTGGTAAAACTCTCTTGTGGACTTAAAAATAAGAGCTTCTTCATGGCAGACTTAAGATTCAGCATTAATTCCTGTTTATAAAATAATTTGCTGAGGATGGCAAACACTTCTCCCTGCTGACTCCCTCCAGTGAATGAGGAGCTTGTTCTCTCTGTGTGTTGGTGATTGAAAGCTGAGCTTTTCGTGCCAGATATTTTCAGAAGCCGTTGACACCCAGATCTAATCTAAAACATTATACTATGCTTTTAGCCCAGAAAGCTAGTGTGTTTCCATGCGTGTGGTGGGGGTGGAGTTGAGTACATATTTAAACATTCCATGGAATAATGTTGTGTAAATATAAGTGTTAAGATCCAGGCTACTTTAAAAGAGGGGGAGGAAAAATGCTGGCTTGTATGTTTTGAAGGTCAGAAATGTTGTAACAGCAATGTCCTGGCATTAGAAAGCATAATGTTTTCATGTTGATCATTAGGAAATATTACTTCATTTTGATTTGGGGGCTTAGTCTCATATTCATGCATATTTCAGTCCCATTGGGTCTTGTGTACCTTTAAAATCAGCTGGGTTTTTGTATAGTGCCTTGTTAAATGGCAGGTTTTCCCCAAGGGTTAGGTTTTGAGTTCCTAGTATTCTGAAGTTATACATCTTTATCATAGCTATTTAAAGACATGGGGCAAGATCTGCCTTTGCTATGTTGGTGGAAGCGTTCACTAGTGGGAGAGGGTGGATGGCCTGGCCTGCCCTTTCTTGGGCTGAACCTCCCACGCCGTGTGCTGTGGCAGCTGGCTCTCGGCCCCTTTGTGGAAGAATGTTCCTGACTGAAGTAATATAGCTGGGGCCTACCACCCAGGAATGACTCAAGCCCATTGTTAACAGGTATACCTAATCTTACAGATATATTACACCTACTGTACACTAATGTAGGAAACAGTCTTGCCAGCTCTTCTGATATCGTGTGTCTCACAATAGTTGTTAAATCTCGAGCTCCTGGAGTCATGCAATTCCATGAGAATTTCCATTTTCATTTTATAAAAAGTAACAGATTTCTAGCCAATATGGTTGCAAAGAAAAGCTTGAAAATGTGACTCGAGTGCACCTTAAAGGCTCAAAACCCAACATGAAAACAAGAAGAACCCCAAATGTATTGTTTTAAAATAATCTAATTGATTTAAAAATAATCTGATAAATTTCTGGGGGCCTGACTCATGGTTTTTTAATGCTTGGGGGTTGGCAATACTAGAATCAGCCAGCCATTTTTGTGATGGAGGGCAGCCAGCTGGATAGAGGGTGTATGCACACTGCACAACCGTGAGAGAAGTGAAAATTTTGGCCTTGACCATGGAGGAAACCCCCTAACATTATGAACAATGCTGTATGAACCACAGAGAATAGACAAGGGCTTCCTTCTTGGGACTTTGTTTCACTCTGAAGGAGGAGTAAGATGCAACATTTAATTCCCTGTTGGGAACATTTGCTGAGGATGGCAAACCCTTCTCCTTACTGACTAGGCTTCCATAAGACTTTTCAAACCTGTTGCTCAGAACACACTGTCATCCGTGCAAAGGGAAATAATACAGACACATTGTGACAATCATTTTAAAGATCTGCTCAAGTCACTGTATTGTGCTACAAAGGTGTAGGATGTCGTCATGTCTGTACTGGCTCACCCCAGTGAGGATAAGGACCTGTCATTTACTCACTAGGGGCTCAAGTTGTAGGGGCTTGTGGTGTTGGTGCTGCAGGTCCTGGGGTTTGTCCCTACAGACAAACTGTTGTCTACGCATATGTTGTGATGAGTTTGTTGCACTAGCTCTGGATGACCTCTTCTTTCTTGCACTTACCTCTGAAGCAGCTGTTGGGAGATAGGAAACTGGGGTAGATGGACCACTAGTAGGATCCAGTACATAAATTCCTATGTTCCTGTATTTCAAGTATGTTGTGGCTGTAGGCTTTTCTCCATTAGATTTTTCCAGTACTGCCCATAAATTTTTCAAGCACCTTCCAGCTGAAGTCTGCTTATGTGATCTGAATGTGTTCCTTTGTTTTTGTTTTATGCTTGATTGAGACTCTCTTTTAAAACCACATTTTGGCACCATTGTAAACTTCCTGTGATGTTCTGCAGCATGCATGAAAATTAAACTTTTTTCCCCCTTTTGAAATGAAGTGGAAAATTACAAGTCTAGCTTTGTTTATGCGGCACACTATCTTAGGGAAATGAATGGCCTTCTGAATAATGAACTTTTAAAAAAAAACCCTATAGCCTAAGGGTTTGTAGAGGGAAGTGGTCTTTAACAGCAAATCTAGCTAGTCATGTAGCACTTCAGATTATAAGACTTGTTGCATGTAGGTATTTACTCTCGGAGACTGTCAAAATTTTGGTTTGGGGTAGGGCAGGAACGGGGGGAAACCCTCTTGTTTATAAAGGCCTTCATTATGTTTGATTATTGATGGAAGTAACATTGGATATCTTGATGATGGGTGCAATATAATTTTTAAGAAAATCAACATGTAAGATCCCTGTGATCCCTGGTGAGAGGACGTGGTAAGATAAACAAGCCTAAGAAGCTGGAACAGTAGAAAAGTGATGTGTTAGAGCTAGATGTATTTCCTTTGTAGACTTTTTCCTCTTTCCTTCCCTCTTTTCAATTAATTCTCATCTCCTATATATTGGAAAGGAAATACTTTAATTAAAATGATCCATGTTACAGCACAAAGACCAGCTTATGCTTATTCACTAATTATAAATGACAGTTTCTCATCAACCTATCTGAGACAGCCCTACCAAAGCTCGGGATACTTTTTTGTATATTAATGTAATGTTCATTACATCTAAACTTCTCCAGGAGAAGGATGTTGTCATGTTGCATGACAACACAGGTTTTTTTCAAATAAATAAATATTTAAATAAATGCATACATGCATACATTTTTAGAGAAATATTTGTTGAACTGACCTGCACCTTTCTTGTTCTATATATACCTTCTTCCTTGTGGCTGGCAGAAAGGAATTTGGTCCTAGCTGTAGTGAAAGTAACTGAGGTTAGTGAATGGATAACCTATGTTAGTTAATCTGATGTTGTCTCTTTTCTCCCCCAATATGTTGTGCAAAATTTCAGTATAGCTGGCGTGTAGATGATTAATAAATCAGAGAGGGCTATTTATTTTTTTCAAGGGCAGTAGTGCTAGAAGGCTATCCACTGAATTTCTTATGTTAGGAGTGAGAAGGATAACTTTGCATCCCTGGATCCTCAAGTAGCAGTTCTGGCCATTGGCCTTCCCTTTCTTCTACATTTGGTGAGAAGAGTGCAATCTTTCAGGCGGAGGAGTTAAGGCACCGTAATCTCTGTCTTTGTAATAGCCTAATTTTTAGGTAACAATGTAACTTACATGGGGTTAACCTAAAAAATAAAAATACCTCTTCCAGTCAATATAGAACAGTGTTGCCTGCTCATTAGGCAGTGTTGTGTGCAGAGTGAATGTTACACTGCTTCCAATTTGTCTTCAGGTGTAGCTGAAGGAACTCTTTTTTGGCACACACATGCCCTAAATGATTTGGGACTAGTTTTCTCAAGAGCTTAGCTCTTCCTGTGAGAGGCTGCTTCATCAGCAGACACACACTGGGGCCAACAATGTTGGTTTCAACCAAAGATACGTATTCACTGCAGAGTTAACCAGAGCTCTTACTTGGGTGTTATCCCTAACCCCTCTCTTGTCCATACACAAAAACTTCTCACCTGAGTTAAGTGGTGCATTCAGCCTGACATGCGTGGGGGTGGGGGTGGGGGTGGGGGTTAGAGCCTGGGTTCTGCTCACTCAGGCTGGTGACCCACTGACTTTGCAGTGAGAACACGGGCTAAATCACTCAAGTGCTGATAGTTCTCAAGTGCCTTCCCTCAGTTCTCCCTGTGTGCTCAGCAGGACAGAGAAGTTCTCCAGTTATTTGGTGGGAAAGAATCATAGAGTGGCTCAGCTTACTGCAGTGCAAAGAACCGTGGGATGTGCCCACCAAAGTCCTAGTGACACACATTGGAGCACGGCATCAGTGAGTGCACAGTAACTCGGGTATAGCTTTGCAGTGTGGCTGCTCAAACATAGGCTAGCTAGGCTAACCTGGGTTCTCAGATGTGGGTGCAGGTCACACAGCCTCACTGCAGTGGAGATATACCCCATGAGAATGCTGGCAGAAAGGGCTCTCTGCGTGAGGGAACCTTGGCCCCAGAATTCATGCCTAGCCTTTGGCTTCGCGGCGTCTGGAATTGGGGGGATATTCAGTCACACTTAATGTTTGCCTACATGGTGGGCTAAAAGTACTGCTGTAGTAGCAGCTCAGAGCATGCTAGGAAACTTTTAGTGCACAGTACCAGGGTCCCTGCAGCTGGTTAGTGCATGGAAGACCAGTGGACTGTGTGTAGATTTACCACCACTTGCCTCATCCTACATTTCTCCATAGTCAATACCCTTATCTAGTTTCATTGCTTTTGTTGGGGAGTTTGCTTTAGAATTTGTGTAGTGGTGCCAGAGTGGCATTTATTTATTTATTTTAAAGAGTGCTCTATCCTTTGGCTGCAGGGATGGATTGTTATGAGCACCTCTTTAAAGCTGAGATATTTGTCCTTAAATTCTGAATATTTTTTAGACTTCACACAAATGCCTGCAGATTGGGATAGAAGCTTTTTCAATCCAAATAAATAAATAACGATACTGACATGCCTAGGCACTTTATTTTTCTCCGTCTTACCATCCCCCTTTATTTTCCATTAAAAAATAAACCAGAGGAAATGAAATGCCAACCCTCTGCCCCACCAAAAAAACCCCACCCCACCATATTTGGATGCTACATTAAGATATATATATATATATTTGCATTTCCTAATTGTTCTGTCTATATATATATATAGACAGAACAATTAGGAAATGCAAAAATTGAAATATAGTCCTTTTCTGGGATGGCTCTAAAAATTATTATTTGTATTAGAGTAGCAGCAAATGACATTGGAGCCCCACTGTGTGAGGTGCCGTGCATGCCCACAGGGAGAGACGCTCCTTGCCCCAAATGCTTGTGATCTAAATATAGACAAAGAGTGGACGAATGGAAATATCATCCCCATATGACACACGGGGACTTGAGGCATAGCGAGATTGTGATGTGTTCTGGGTCAGAGAGGAAGACTGTTGAAGAACTGCCAAATGAATCCAGATCTCCAGAGTCCCTGTCCAGTGCCGTAACCATGAGACCGTTGTTCCTGACTAGTTATTGTGGGGTTCCACATTTGTGTCTCAATGAATTCTATATCAATTTTGCTTTTAAATGCCAGTGCTGTAAATTCAGTCTGGGATCTGAAAGCCTGGCTTTGTTTCTTTTAGTTTGTGCACCTCCACAAATAGTAGAGGTACTGGGAACCAAATGAAGTCCATACTTACACCTGTACAAATCTCACTTCCCTTAGATTATACCTTCAGCTATGCATATGCAGCTGCACTGAGTGCCGTGGTGTAACTTCACAGTTTGAAGACGATGGTGTTGTACAGGTGACTCTGCAATTGGGAGCTAGTTAACAAGTCTGTTTTTGTGTAAGTCACAAAGAATGCAGTTCACTTCCCAGACCTGTACTGGTTTGGTGTAGTAAAGAAATGGTACCTTTCTCACTGCAGATCTGACTGAGTAAACACACACTGTGACCTGAAGAAGAGCTCTGTGTAGCTTGAAAGCTTGTCTCTCTCACCAACAGAAGTTGATCCAATAGAAGATATTACCTCACCCATCTTGTCTCTCTAATATTCTGGGACTGACACAGCTACAACAGCACCACACACACACACACACACACACACACACTCTGAACAGATTTGCTGTGTAAGAAAGTGCCATTTTTACAGTTACATTTCAGAATAGATGACATTTGAAGGATCACAGAATAACATTCTCACCTATACTGAACATGTGTAATAGTGCTCAGATACTGAGTCAGCTAATAAAGGAACCCTGAATATATTACTGTGGGCCTGTGTTTTAAACAGGAGAGTCCTGAGGACCCCACACATTTTTGACACAATTATGTGATTCACACATAATTGTGCAAGAAATGTCATGCAAAAATGTATGGGCTGTTGCTTTTAAATATACTATGTCAAAAAGTCAAGCAGTGAAAATCTTATTTGAAATTATCTAATCTTTTTATTAAAAATGGTTGTATGTGGTAGTCATACTACAAGGTACGGCAAACTTTCTCTTTCTTTAAGATACACACAAACTATGGAACTAGTTCTAGAAGCAGCCTTCTTCTTGAGCCAAATACCTTCAGCGTTTTTCCCCTCTTGGCAGGATATAAGGCTAAAAAAAATCTGCAGTTGGATGTCAGTACAGTCCTGGGAACTTTGAATGAGTTTAAAAGAAGCATTTGTGTGGAGGTCCTTATGAAAATCTCAAGAAGAATTTGGCAGAAATACCAGTGTAGGAAGATGGCAGATTCCTGTGCAATGAGATGTTTACTGGTTCACTGTTTTATCTTTGGCAGCTGCTGTGGCTCTTGGTATCTTCAGCTGTTTTTGAAGGTTTTACAAAGAATAATTACTCACTTAATAAAACAAATCCACTTCACCCAGCAGGCAGGGCATTGATTCACATAGTGTGCTGGCAACATCCTGCCTTTAGTAGAGCACTGCTCACTAACACGGGGTCATGTTTGCTGAGATGTTAGAATTCCTCTGTCTTCCATGGTTTGATCCATTTTCTTCTGATAAGTGGGGACTAGTTTATATCATACCAATGGAGGTGTCAAGGTCTCCAAGGTCTTTGCAGAAAATAAAGTCAGAGAGTTGAGTGCAATTTATTGCTTTCTGCAGGATTGCTAGCTATTAGTTACTACTGCAAAGGGGAGGATACTTGGGCAATCGTTTCATAGGAATGTATCTTGTTAAGATATACTGATGGTGCTGAAGCCGGATAGTTTTTCTATTTTGTAGAAGCTTCTGACTCCTCACATTTCATTTTAAGCAATATTTTCGTGCAACATTTCCAAGACAAGTCAGTGACAAAGGCACTGTGCAGTGAATGGGCTAGATTCTGAACTCACTGCAGGGGGAAAAAAACCCCTCCTCTAAAATAAATAGATTTACACTGTTCTGAGTTTGGAATCTGATCCAAAGGCTCTACTGATGGCTTTCCTAGTCAGTTGAAGATTTGTGATCCTGTGTCTCCCAGTATTAATGATCGAATACTTAGAGGTACATTTAACCCTGGCTTTAACCCAGCCCCCATTTGTGCATAAACAAAATTCTGCTGCCAGTACCAGAGCCTGCAGTTTCCAAGTACAAACACCTGCATGTGTTCTGTAAAAGTTTGACTGTATACTCGCCCTTTAAATAAAATAGCACCTGAGTACACATAAGTGTCAGAGTTTGTACCCACAAATCCCATTATTTTGAGATTGTGAAATCACACATACGCAAGTGCACAGGTGCTGTTGTAGGGGTCAGAGATGTTTGCACTGCTAAGTGTAGGCACAGTGATGTGTGAATGCAGTGGGTGGCTGGCCTTTGAAAATCAAGACGTTTGGTCTCTTCTGGAGCAGAGTGCTTCTAAAAAGAATTCCGTAAGTGACTTGTTTGTGCCTAAAGAATAAACTAAGAGCAGTTGCAAGCTATTTCTGAATTAAAGCACATTTTTTAAAAGAGACTTCCTTCCTATGAAGTTTTTACCTTCCAGGCTACATAATATTTGCTCTAGTCAACTTATGACATTTTTTTAGCGTGACACTCCAACCTACTTGACCACTAACCTGGCTGGCTACCAGAAAAAACTTCAGACTGTTGACTCATGTTGCTTCTATATGTAACTTAAGCCATCTTTTCCCACAGTGATAATAACTCCTAATGTTAGTCGCACTTACCTTTCAGGGCAGCCAACAGCATATTTTGAACTGAGTCAGCCAGTGTTAGTGGAAGAAGTAGGCTGAGCTATAGACATCTGTATTTTAGGGCAGAATCTAATGTAATTTTTTTCTTGGGGGCTGGGAGGGGGAGAGTGCAAACTTCTTTGGACTTGTGGTTCTCTTCCCCTAACAAGATACATATTCCTCCACATACACAGCCATGGGTCATCTTTTAGTTTCTATACTTATATTGCAGTTATTCAGCATAAATCAGAGAATAATTGAACTGCAGAGTCGCAAATAAGCCATTGGAAGCCTGCATTTCTCTCATTCCTTACAGACAAAACACAATGAAGGATGTTTAGCGAGAGAGATTTTTCACAACAGATTTGAAATCCACTTGAGTTTGACAGGGGAGGCAGTGTAGCCTAGTGGATAGGGCAATGGACTGGGAGGCAGGAGACCTAGATTCAGTTACCCTCTCTGCCACTGCTTTGCTGGGTGACCTTGGGCAAGTCACATCCCTCCCTGTGCCTCTGTTTCCCTATCTGTGAAATGGGAACAGTGATACTCACATCCTCTGTAAAGCACTTTGAGATCTATGGATGAAGTGTTGTATGTTATTCATTATTGACCTCTTGAGTAATTGGGCTACAAAATATTGTTCCATTTTATTTGTATATATTTTAATATTTTATGTTAAAGAATTAATAAATGTGGAAAGGAAAGGGGAGGAGCGTTATCAAAATAGAATATTTTGTCATCAAGTACCTATACGTTTTTTTCCCTTTACAACCAGGTCTAAAAGAGTGAAGGTTCTGTTTGTCTTGTCCAACAAGGAAGAAAGGCCTTCTACCAATTTAGAAAGGTACTTAAGTCATGTTGGGCCTGTTCATGTGCTTAATATTAGGTACATGGTTAAGTGCTTTGATGGATCAGAGCGGCAGGCCTCAGCAGGCTTTCAAAGGAATATGGTTAACAAAGTGTTAACCACCAAGTCTCTTGTACTAGTGTCTCTGTAATGTGCATGTGTGCATCAAACACCTCATTTTCAACTGAAAACCTGCCAAAATGTACATTTCCCTCACCCCTTTGATTCAGTTTGTGATTTGCCTTATTTTTCCCATTCCACTCCAAGCTCTAGAAACTGGGCTAGCCAAACTGAATGCTGAGGTGTTTGTTGTCACTTGGGTTTGTATTCACTGAAATTTATGAAGCCAGTTCAACATGAAGAAGTCAAGATCAGCCTGTGTGAAGATTAGACAATACCACAAATGTTTACTTTACTTTAAAAAGCATGTTGGTGTATTGTATTGAATAATACCTCTGGTATTTTTGATTAACCCAGATTAAATTATAGGTGGTTATTAGGGAGTTTATTGTGCTTATAAATTGTACCTAGTCTCCCTGTAATTTGTTATAATTAATTCAAGAGTTCAAGGACAGTAAATAAGAATCAGGTTGTGGCATGCCTTTCTCTCTTGCAAAAGCATGTTATTACTGGTCTTTATTATTTAAGGTCTAACTTCATGTTTAAGGGGTTATTTTAACATAGAGTATCCAAAAAGTATAATACATTATTAACAAACAGTAAAGATTCTAGGCTGGAGGTTAGACCTGTTGTGGCTGGGGTTTTTCTTTCTAAATATTGTAGAAATTGGTGGATAGTGAAAGACCAAGTCTGCTGGGTAAGCTTTTCAAGAGAGAAGTATGTGTTTTGAAAGGCTTGTATCATGCCTACAGCCTTAACAAGGCCTAGGCACATGTAGCAGCTTGTAGTTTGCAGGAAGAACAAAAAACTTGCAGAGCATTTTTCATCTGAGCTTGTGTTTTAGATGTATCCCCCCGCTTTTTCCAAAAGAATTTAGTGCTGGTGAAAAGTGCTGAACTGACAGGCCTAGAGACAAAAGGAGTCCTCTGTTAATGAACAGAAAAGGCACACATGAGCAGCAGTAGTCTACACTGGCCTGCCCACGTACTTCAACTCTCACCAGGAGGGAGAACTTGTAGGGCTGAGTTCAGTCTCCAAGTATATTCAGTGCTTAGTCTCTCTGATTCTAAGGGTATGTCTGCAGTATGAAATTATTTCGAAATTATTCTATTCGAATTTTCAGAAGCGATTTTATACATTTGCTCTTGTGTGTCCCCACTAAAGTGCGTGAATTCGGTGGAGTGCGTCCACAGTACCGAGGCTAGCATCAAATGTCAGAGTGGTGCACTGTGGGTAGCTATCCCACGGTTCCCGCAGTCCCTGCTGCCCATTGGAATTCTGGGTTAAGCTCCCAGTGCATGATGGGGCAAAAACATTCTCGCGAGTGTTTCTGGGTGTGTATCATCAGTTGCTCCTCCCGCCATGAAAGCTACGGCAGACAATTGTTTTGCGCCTTTTTGGCGTGCAGACGCCATATTGCTTTCAGCAGACGGTGCAGTACAGTGCACTGCTTCTCTCCTGGTACTATGAATCTACCTCGCGTTTCCTCTCGTCTTTCTATATAATCTCTATAAGTATCTACTCTTTCTCTTCCTCATCGACCGCTTCCGCTGCCAACTCTGCTCAGCCATCGTGAACCGAGCAGCACAGCTTCCGCCACCAACTCTACTCTACCGCTCTTCCTGCGCTACCGAGCTTCTCCATGTTGTCTGTCCTGGGGTCCCGCCTCTGTGAAAGCTACAGAAGACAACCATTTCCCGCCTTTTTTTGGCTATCGTGAACCGAACAGCCCCTCTTCCGCTGCCACTCTGCTCTCCTATGTATTGTGCCCTTTTTCCAGGATTACCCGTGCAGGCGCCATAGCACGGCAAGCATGGAGCCCGCTCAGATCTCCACTGCAGTTTTGACCATTGTAAATACCTTGTGCATTATCCAGCCGTATGTGCAGTACCCGCAAAACTGGGCGAGGAAGCGACGACAGCGCGATTACGATAGTGATGAGGACCTGGACGCTGACATTCCTGGAAGCATGGCATGTGCTGATTGGGAGATCATGGTGGCTTTGTGTCAGGTTCATGACATGGAATGCCGATTCTGGGCCCTGGAAACAAGCACAGACTGGTGGGACTGCATAGTGTTGCAGGTATGGGATGATTCCCAGTGGCTGCAAAACTTTCGTATGCGTAGGGCCACTTTCATGGAACTTTGTGACTTGCTGTCCCCGCCCTGAAGCGCAAAGACACCAAAATGAGAGCAGCCTTCACAGTTGAGAAGCGAGTGGCCATAGCCCTGTGGAAGCTTGCAACACCTGACAACTACTGCTCAGTCAGGAATCAGTTTGGAGTGGGCAAATCGACTGTGGGGGCTGCTGTGCTGCAAGTAGCCAATGCAATCGTTGACCAGCTGCTACCAAGGGTAGTGACTTTGGGAAATGTGCAGACCATTGTGGATGGCTTTAATGCGCTAGGGTTCCCTGACTGCGGCGGGGCAATAGATGGAACGCAAATCCTTATCTTGGCCCCAGAACACCGGGGCAGCCAGTACATAAACCACAAGGGGTACTTTTCCATGGTGCTGCCATCACTGGTGGATCACAAGGGACGTTTCACCGACGTTAACGTGGGATGGCCAGGAAAGGTGCATGACGCTCACATCTTCAGGAACTCTGGTCTGTTTGAACAGCTGCAGGAAGTGACTTACTTCCCAGACCAGAAAATTACTTGTTGGGGATGTTGAAATGCCTATAGTTATCCTCGGGGACCCAGCCTACACAGGCACCCTGGACAGTAGTAAGGAGAAGTTCAACTATAGGCTGAGCAAGTGCAGAATGGTGGTAGAATGTGCTTTTGGACGTTAGAAAGCGCGCTGGCGCAGTTTACTGACTCTGTTAGATCTCAGCACAACCAATATTCCAATTGTAATTGCTGCTTGTTGTGTGCTCCACAATATCTGTGAGAGTAAGGGGGAGACGTTTATGGGGGGGTGGGAGGTTGAGGCAACTCGCCTGGCAGCCAATTTCACATAGCCAGACAACAGGGCAATTAGAAGAGCGCAGCAGGGCGCGCTGCGCATCAGAGAAGCTTTGAAAGCCAGTTTCATGACTTGCCAGGGTATAGTTTGACAGTTGTGTGTGTTTCTCTTGAAGTTACCCACCCCCTATATATATGAAAGGAAATAAAGTCACAATTGTTTAAAAAACATTCTTTATTATTTGTTGCACAACGCATTGAGAGAAATCAGAAGGTAGACTGGGCTGGGTGTGGGGGGGTACTGTGGGAAGGGGGATGGAGGAGGAGGGAAGGACAAGTCCAGAAATCAAATCAAATTTCGGATATGCCAGCTTTCTGCTGCTTGTGCAATCCTCTGGGGTTGAGTGTGTGGGTCCCTGTAGCGTCTTCCCCCCCCCCCCCCACCGTGTTCTTGGACATCTGGGTGAGGAAGCTATGGAACTTGGGGAGGAGGGGGGGCAGTTATACAGGGGCTGCAGTGGCAGTCTGTGGTCTTGTTGTCTTTCCCGCATTATATCCACCATACAGTGGAGCATGTCAGTTTGCTCCCCCATGAGCTTGACCATAGCATCCTGCCTGCTCTCATCACGTGTGTCCCTCCTCTCTTCATGTTCATTTAACGCTTTACGGGACTCCGCAATTGTTTGCCTCCACGCATTCAGCTGGTCCCTATCAGTGCGGGAGGACTGCATGAGCTTGGTGAGCATGTCGTCCCGAGTTCATTTTTTCTGCCTTCTAATCTGGACCAGCCTCTGGGACGAAGTAGATAGGGGCCGTGTTGAAACATCTGCACCTGCGGGAGGAGAAAAAGGGAGGGTAGTATTTTAAAAGATATATTTTAGAGAACAAAGGGGACACTTTCTCAGTGGAACAGGCAATTCATAGTACACAACACATGTTCTTTCTGTATGGGGTCGTATTTTGCCTCTTATACTGAAGTGCCTGCCACTTTGGTGTGAGTAAGCCACGTGGCCGGGCAACGGAATTCTGCTTGCAGGCAGCCGTGGTAAGCCCCAGGGGCACGCAGGGTTCTGCTTCTTCCGCATTCATTTCAATGCTTTCAAACTACCAGGCCCCCTTTCCCATAGCAAGTAATGCCTGGTGGGTTTGCCATATAAAAGGAGGGCCTGTGGGCTCCCTGGGATAATAGCTTCACATGACGCTCCCCCCATCCTCCACCCCCACTTGCCGCGCCTGTTCACTGTTATTGTCGTCCTCCTCCTCCTCTTCATCCTCCAATAACTCATCCTCCTTGCTCTGTGCAACTCCCCCCTTGCAGGTGTCCACGGACAGTGGTGGGGTAGTGGTGGCGTCACCCACCATAGTTGCATGCAGCTCACGGTAGAAGTGGCATGTATGGGGCTCAGTAACAGCCATGTTAGTCTGTATTCGCAAAAAGAAAAGGAGTACTTGTGGCACCTTAGAGACTAACCAATTTATTTGAGCATGAGCTTTCGTGAGCTACAGCTCACTTCATCGGATGCATACCGTGGAAACTGCAGAAGACATTATATATACACAGAGACCATGAAACAATACCTCCTCCCACCCCACTGTCCTGCTGGTAATAGCTTATCTAAAGTGACCATCAAGTTGGGCCATTTCCAGCACAAATCCAGGTTTTCTCACCCTCCCCCCCCCCCACAAACTCACTCTCCTGCTGGTAATAGCCCATCCAAAGTGACCACTCTTCCTACAATGTGCATGGAAATCAAGGTGGGCCATTTCCAGCACAAATTGAGGTTCTCTCACCCCCTCACCCCACTCCAAAAACCACACACACAAACTCACTCTCCTGCTGGCAATAGCTCATCCAAACTGACCACTCTCCAAGTTTAAATCCAAGTTTAACCAGAACGTCTTGGGGGGGGGACGACGACAAGGGGAAATAGGCTACCTTGCATAATGACTTAGCCACTCCCAGTCTCTATTTAAGCCTAAATTAATAGTATCCAATTTGCAAATGAATTCCAATTCAGCAGTTTCTCGCTGGAGTCTGGATTTGAAGTTTTTTTGTTGCAAGATAGCGACCTTCATGTCTGTGATTGCGTGACCAGAGAGATTGAAGTGTTCTCCGACTGGTTTATGATTGTTATAATTCTTGACATCTGATTTGTGTCCATTTATTCTTTTACGTAGAGACTGTCCAGTTTGACCAATGTAAATGGCAGAGGGGCATTGCTGGCACATGATGGCATATATCACATTGGTGGATGTGCAGGTGAATGAGCCTCTGATAGTGTGGCTGATGTTATTAGGCCCTTTGATGGTGTCCCCTGAATAGATATGTGGGCACAGTTGGCAACGGGCTTTGTTGCAAGGATAGGTTCCTGGGTTAGTGGTTCTGTTGTGTGGTATGTGGTTGTTGGTGAGTATTTGCTTCAGGTTGCGGGGCTGTCTGTAGGCAAGGACTGGCCTGTCTCCCAAGATTTGTGAGAGTGTTGGGTCATCCTTCAGGATAGGTTGTAGATCCTTAATAATGCGTTGGGGGGGTTTTAGTTGGGGGCTGAAGGTGACAGCTAGTGGCGTTCTGTTATTTTCTTTGTTAGGCCTGTCCTGTAGTAGGTGACTTCTGGGAACTCTTCTGGCTCTATCAATCTGTTTCTTCACTTCCGCAGGTGGGTATTGTAGTTGTAAGAAAGCTTGACAGAGATCTTGTAGGTGTATGTCTCTGTCTGAGGGGTTGGAGCAAATGCGGTTGTATCGCAAGAGCTTGGCTGTAGACGATGGATCGTGTGGTGTGGTCAGGGTGAAAGCTGGAGGCATGTAGGTAGGAATAGCGGTCAGTAGGTTTCCAGTATGGGGTGGTGTTTATGTGACCATTGTTTATTAGCACTGTAGTGTCCAGGAAGTGGATCTCTTGTGTGGACTGGACCAGGCTGAGGTTGATGGTGGGATGGAAATTGTTGAAATCATGGTGGAATTCCTCAAGGGCTTCTTTTCCATGGGTCCAGATGATGAAGATGTCATCAATATAGCGCAAGTAGAGTAGGGGCTTTAGGGGACGAGAGCTGAGGAAGCATTGTTCTAAATCAGCCATAAAAATGTTGGCATACTGTGGGGCCATGCGGGTACCCATAGCAGTGCCGCTGATCTGAAGGTATACATTGTCCCCAAATGTAAAATAGTTATGGGTAAGGACAAAGTTCAGCCACCAGGTTAGCCATGACATTATCGGGGATAGTGTTCTTGACGGCTTGGTCTGGTTTTTATTTAAGGTATTCATGACGACAACAGCACCTCCTTTGTCAGCCTTTTTGGTTATGATGTCAGAGTTGTTTCTGAGGCTGTGGATGGCATTGTGTTCCTCACGGCTGAGGTTATGGGGCAAGTGATGCTGCTTTTCCACAATTTCAGCCCGTGCACGTCAGCGGAAGCACTCTGTGTAGAAGTCCAGTCTGCTGTTTCGACCTTCAGGAGGAGTCCACCTAGAATCCTTCTTTTTGTAGTGTTGGTAGGGAGACCTCTGTGGATTAGTATGTTGTTCAGAGGTATTTTGGAAATATTCCTTGAGTCGGAGACGTCGAAAATAGGATTCTAGGTCACCACAGAACTGTATCATGTTCGTGGGGGTGGAGGGGCAGAAGGAGAGGCCCCGAGATAGGACAGCTGCTTCTGCTGGACTGAGAGTATAGTTGGATAGGTTAACAATATTGCTGGGTGGGTTGAGGGAACCATTGCTGTGGCCCCTTGTAGCGTGTAGTAGTTTAGAAAGTTTAGTCTCCTTTTTCTTTTGTAGAGAAGCAAAGTGTGCGTTGTAAATGGCTTGTCTAGTTTTAGTAAAATCCAGCCACGAGGAAGTTTGTGTAGAAGGTTGGTTTTTTATGAGAGTATCCATATTTGAGGGCTCATTCTTAATCAACATCCTCTACAGCAAACAGGGAAAGAGAACCTCGATTTGTTCTGGAAATGGCCCACCTTGATTTCCATGCACATTGTAGGAAGAGTGGTCACTTTGGATGAGCTATTACCAGCAGGAGAGTGAGTTTGTGTGTGTGGTTTTTGGAGTGGGGTGAGGGGGTGAGAGAACCTGGATTTGTTCAGGAAATGGCCCACCTTGATGATCACTTTAGATAAGCTATTACCAGCAGGACAGTGGGGTGGAAGGAGGTATTGTTTCATGGTCTCTGTGTGTATATAACGTCTTCTGCAGTGTCCACGGTATGCACCCGATGAAGTGAGCTGTAGCTCACGAAAGCTCATGCTCAAATAAATTGGTTAGTCTCTAAGGTGCCACAAGCACTCCTTTTCTTTTTATGTGTGGGGTTGTGACCCAGAGTGCCCGTTCGCCTCCCTGGCTTTTTGGTACGTTTGCCTGAGCTCCTTGATTTTTGTACAACACTGCTCTGTGTCCCTGTAGTAGCCTCTTTCCGTCATGGTCCTGGAGACTTTAGTGTATGTATTTGTTTCTTTTTTTTTGGAACGTAGTGCTGCCATAACAGATTCATCTCCCCAACTGCAATGAGATCCAGTACCTCCCGTTCGGACCATGCTGGAGCTCGTCTGCGAATTCAGGCCTGCGTGGTCTCTTGTGATGGTGGACTCTGCATGGTCACCTGTGATGGTGGACTGTGCTGATGGTGACCAAACAGGAAATGAAATTCAGTAGTTCCTGGGGCTTTTTCTGCCTACCTGGCTAGTGCATCGGAGTTGAGAGTGTTGTCCAGAGCGGTCACAAGGGAGCATTCTGGGCTAGCTCCCGGAGGCCAATAACGTTGAATTGAGTCCACAGTACCTGTAACCTAGAACTGCGATCTCGATTTTAGCGCTACTCCCCTTGCTGAGGTGGAGTACAGAAATCAGATTAAAGAGCCCTTTAAATCGAAAAAGCTGGTTTGGTCGTGTGGACGGAATCAGTTTCATTTCAAATTAACTCAGCTAATTCCAAAATAATCACGTACTGTAGACCAGGCCATAGATTCTGATGCCAAAAATTACCATTGGGATCATCTAGTCTGACATCTCATATAGAACAGGCCAGAGCACTTACCCAAAATAATTCCTAGAGCATAGCTTTTAGGAAAACATCCAATATTGAGTTAAAAATTGTCAGTGATGGAGAATCCACCAAGAACCCTGGTAAGTTGTTCCAAGTGTTAATTACTCTCACTGTTAAAAAAAATTTATACCTTATTTCTAGTCTGAATTTATCTAGCTTCCACTTCATGTTATATCTTTCTGGGTTAGATTGAAGAGCTCATTATTAGATATTTGTTCCCATGTAGGTACTTACAGACTGTAATTTAAATTGCCCCATAAACTTCTCTGTTTGTTTGTTTGACCTCTTTGAGTCTGTCACTATAAAGCATGTTTTCTCATCCTTTAATCATTCTTGTGGCTCTTCTCTGACCCTTTTCCAATTTATCAACATCCTTCAATTGTGGACCACCAGAACTGGACACGGTATTTCAGCAGAGGTCTCATCAGAGCCAAATACAGACTTAAAATAACCTCTCTATTCCTACTCAAGATTTCCCTGTTTATTCATCCCAGGATTGCATTAGCTCTTTTGGCCAAAGAATCACACTGGGAGCTCATGTTCAGCTGATTATGAACCATGACCCTTAAATCTTTTTCAGAGTCATTGCTTCCCAGAATAGACTCCCTCATCCTGTAAGTCCCTACATTCTTTGTTCCCAGAAGTATACATTTACGTTTGGCCATATTAAGATGCATATTGTTTGCTTGTACCCAGTTTACCAAGTGATCTAGATCACTCTGATTCAGTGATCGGTCTTCTTTATTATTTACCACTCTCACAGTTTTCATGTCATCTTCAAACTTTATCAGTGATGATTTTATATTTTCTTCCAGGTCATTGACAAAGGTGTTATATAGCATAGAGCGAAGAACCAATTCCTGTGGCACCCGCTGGAAACAGATCCACTCTGATGATTCCCAGTTTAGTTTTATTTTGAGACCTGTTATCCATTTTTTAATACACATAATGAATGTTAATTTTATGTTCTATTTTTTTAATCAAAATGTCCTGCAGTACTAAGTCAAATGCCTTACAGAAGTCTTTATATTACGCCAACGCTATTATTTTTGTCAAACAAATTTGTAATCTCATTTAAAAAATTTAGTTTCACAGGATCTATTTTCCATAAATAGATTTACATTAATTACATTATCCCCTTTTTGTTCTTGATTAATCAAGACTTGTGTCAGCTGCTCTATTATCTTGCCTGGGATCAATGTCAGGCTTATAATTACCTGGGTCATCTTGTTTACACATAAAAAAAATGATCACATTAGCTTTCTTCCAGTGTTCTGGAACTTCCCCAGTGTGCCAAAACTTATTGAAAATCAACATTAATGGCCTAGCTAGCTCCTCAGCCAGCTCTTTTAAAATTCTTGAATGCAAGTTATCTGAACCTGCTCATTTAAAAATGTCTAACTTCAGTAGCTTCTGTTTAATATATTCCAGAGATACTAGTGAAATGGAAGGCATAAACGATGAGTTTGCATCATCTGTTTTTCCCCAAATATAGAACAAAAGTATTTATTGAGCATCTGCCTTTTCTGCATTATTGTTGATAATGCTACCACTTCCATGTAGTAAGTGACCAGTACAATTGTCAAGATTCTTTTTATTCCTAGTATATTTTAAAAAACCTATTCTTATTGTCCTTAACTCTGCTGGCCATAGATTTCTCCTTGTGTCTCTTGGCTTCCCTTATCAGTTTTCTACAATTCCTAATTTTTGATTTATGCTCATTACTTCCCCTCTAAACGAGGTTGTTTTTTTAACCAGCATAGCTTTCTTCCTTGGTTGTGGCTTTTCGGCATCTAGAGACATATACTTAAATGATTCCCAATTATCATTCACATTTTTCTGATTCAATTCTTTCTCCCAATTGATTTGGCTCATAATTGTTTTCAGCTCTATGAAACTGTCCCTATTAAATCACCAAGTATATAAATAACTGTTCTGGAATTTATTCTGCTTGTACATTGTAAAATGTGATCAAGTCAAGATCAGTTCTACTTAAGCTACCATTAACCGTTAGTTCTGTGATCAGTTCTTCTTTATTTATTAAGACAAGGTCAAATATAGAATTCCCCTGTGTTGGCTTCAGCACTTTTTGAGTTAGAAAATTGTCATCTATAATATTTAGAAATTCCAAGTACGTTAAAGTACTGGCAGCATGAGATCTCCAGCATATGACACTCAAATTAAAGTTCCCCATGATTACACAGTTAGGGTTGCCAACCTTCTCGGTTTCACCTGGAGTCTCCCGGAATCGGGCTCTATCTTCCAGCGGCTACTGAAGCCAAATTGGGAGATTTTAGGCTGCTAAAAGTCTGGTGGCACAGCAGGGCTAAGGCAGGCTCCCTGCCTGCCCTGGCTCCGCGCCACTCTAGGAAGTGACGGACACGTCCCTGCGGCCCTGGGCGGGGCAGGGGCAGAGGGTCTCCACACGCTGCTCCACCCCGAGCGCCGACTCTGCAGCTCCTATTGGTCTGGAACTGCGGCCAATGGGAGCTGTGGAGG
Source organism: Lepidochelys olivacea (assembly GCF_965140295.1). Classification (NCBI taxonomy): domain Eukaryota; kingdom Metazoa; phylum Chordata; order Testudines; family Cheloniidae; genus Lepidochelys; species Lepidochelys olivacea. The sequence continues at coordinate 166,370,902 of NC_140413.1, forward strand.
CAGTGCCTGCAGGCAGGGGCAGCGTGCGGAGCCCCCTGCCCCCCCAGGGGCTGCAGGGACATGCCAGCCGCTTCCGGGAGCAGCGTGGGGCCAGGGCAGGCAGGGAGCCTGCCTTAGTCCCGCTATGCTGCCAACCGGGAGCCACCGAAGGTAAGTGCCGCCCTGCTGGAGCCCTCACCACCTCCCTCACCACAGCCCTGAGCCCCCTCCTGGAACCAACACCCCAAACTGCCTCCCACACCCAAACTCCCTCCCAGAGCTTGCATCCCGCACCCCCTCCTGCACCCCAATCCCCTGCTCCAGCCCTGAGAGACCACCCCAACCCTGTGCCCCAGCTGGAGCTCCCTCCTGCACCCAAAATCCCTCCCAGAGCTGGCACCCCACACCCCTCCTGCACCCCTGCCCCAGGCTCAGCGTGGAGTCCCCACCCACACTCTGGAAATTTCGCCCCTAGCCGAGAGCCTGCACCCCTGTACCAGCCCGGTGAAAGAGAGTGAGTGAGAGTGGGGGAGACCGAGTGCTGGAGGGAGGGGGGATAGAGTGAGCGGGGTGGGGCCTTGGGGAAGGGGTGTGACAAGGGTGTTTGGGTTTGTGAGATTAAACAGCAACCCCTACACACAGTTCTCCCCCCTCTCCCTTCACTTTATAGATAGGTGCGTAAGCAGGCAGTCATCCTGTTCCTCAGTGTAATTTGGTGGTCTGTAGCAGAGACCAACTTGTACTGTATTTTGTGCTTTATCTGTTAAGACATTGCTTCATCATCATTCAAGATAATTTTCTTCTGAGTTATCAGTGACTTGGAAATAGGTAATGCCATTTTTTATGTAGAGCACTACTCCCCATCCCCCTTTTGCCAACTCAGTCCTTCCTAATAGCTTTATAACCATTGATTTTAACATTACAGTTATGCAAATCATCCCACCAGGTTTCAGTAATGCCAGCTAGACTCAATTTACGCTCATAAATGAGTGATTCCAGTTCCTCTTGTTTCTTACCCACACTCTTAGCGTTGGTGTATAGGCAATTCAGGAATTTCCTCTCTTCGTAGTTTCTTGATTAAATTTGTTCTCAGCATCTCAATTTTGTGCTAAGTCCTCTTATCTTTTTTCTTTTTACCCTCCCTTTTGCTATTAGTTTAGCCCCGGGGTTCTCTCAACAAATTTTTTGGTCGCCTCAGAGGAAAAACAAATAAATATGCACATTTATGGCCAAATCATTGTAATTTATTTTTTTAGGGGTTTTGTGAAGACTCGGTATTAAAAATAATGTACAGTTGACTCTAGTCTTTACTGAATCTAAACAGAATAGAAACACAAATAAGGTGCTTTGCCCATTCTTGTCTTTTGTTGTTGTTTCTTTTACTTTTTTGGTTGTTTTTTTTTATTTTAGACTTGCTGGCTAGTAAGTCTGCTGCTGTGAAAAGTGATACTTGTATGTTAATATCACTTTTCACAACCACCCAGCTACCTACTAAGTCTCCTGTGAAAAGTGATATTAACAAACATACAAATATCACTTTTCATAGCACACTTACTCAGCCTCGGCATGCCAGGGGACAAATTAAGCCCTGGATGGGGGGTGCGTAGGGAAACAGGAGGGCCAGGGTAATAGGTGAATGGATGGGGGGCTGAGGGAGGCAGCGGAGGCAAGGGGTGATGGGGTGGGGGTAAGCATGGGGCCAGAGCCCACTGCCGCACAGCCAGGGGCCAGAGCCTGAAGCCCTGCGCCCAGGGGATGGGGCCTGGGAATGGACCCCGGGGCCTGGAGATGGTGCCCGAAGCCCTGTGGCTGGAGCCTGCTGCCTGCCATGCCAGGGCTGAGCCCGACCCCTCTGTCCCCAGGACGGTGGGGAACTCACTGGCTGCCTGCTCCGCCAGTGTTTGTGTTTCCAGATGGGGCAAGACCCAGCCCCTGCTGGCAGCCCCAGGGGAGGGGCCACTTCTTCCCTCCCCACAACCCAAATCACCACCCAGAAGGTCGTGGCTGCATGAAAAGCCCCTGGTGGCTGCACATAGCCACAGTGGCCACATTTGAGATACATTGGTTTAGCCCTCTCTAGACAGCCTGTCGCCACAGAGATTGGTCCCCTATCTACTGAGGTGGAAGCTATCCAGACTATATAGACCTCTCTCCCCACAGAAGGTGAACCTATGTTCCACACAACCAAAGCCCTACACCACTTACCTAGCCACAATTCACTTCCAAACACAGCCAGCAAAGATGCTGAATGTGATAATGATTGGCGTCTGACTACTAGGAATTTCACTAGCAATTCAATTCACATTGACCACCAAACGGCAACAACTTTTGATCCCCAGTGAGTTTGGCTGGATTTGAACTAGCAGTTTACACAAGAAAAATTTCAAATCCAGTTCCAAATCCCAATGTCTATACTTTTTTCTTTCTTGAATGCCTGATTCTCTTCTCACTCACACCAATTTGACTCTGTTGATTTCCTTAGAATTACTTCTGGTTTACAGTAGTAGGAGAGCAGAATTGGGCCCATGATGCCTGAAATGCATGTTTTTGTTTGTAATCTGGTGGTGCTTATGTATAGCATGGAACAAAATACAGTAGATCTGAAATTTGGATTGGCAGTCTTTTTTAGAATGCATAAATAAGAACAACTTTTTAGTAGTAAATTGAGCAAATGGGGCTTGCAAGTAACATGAGCAGTACAGCACTATTTTTTTATTAGAATATAACTTTAATTAAATGTGCTAGGGTTTTCACATTCTGCTGCCTTTAGATAAGTGATTATATTGTAGCTGGGTCTCAATTTGAAAAATATTCAGCATCTTTTTTTTGGGAGCTTGAATCAGTTTGGTCTGGTAACTTGTCTTTGCATATGTTTCTTATTGCTACTGGCAATATGAGTAGGTCAGCTAACAGTTTATATTATCTGAACATATGCCCACAAAACACCCCCTGAAATGAATGGAATGTGACTCTCTGTGAAGTTGGCATCTCTGTTAATCGAAGTCGTTCATCTTCTGCTATCCCCCACACAAATCTCCTTTTCAGTAGGCCACTTTCCTATAACTGTGGATAGTTTTTTGGTTGCTTGGAGGTTCCCCTCCTCAAAGTCCAGTTGGCAGATTTACTGCATGAGATATTTGCTAGCCTGCGGGAGAGGGTTGACCCAGTGGATCCTCTCAGCTTTAAGGGTTGGAGATGCAACCAGAATTCCAAGGAAATTCCCCAACTGACCCTGAAAAAGCCCTTCTGAGAAGAGTTACAATAGCAGGTTTGCAAACAGATGCCTCTAAAGAGTTGAAGTAGGCAGAGGTAGGTGATAGGAGTTGTGTATTTGAACTATCCTCCCTTTTGGTCCTGTGAACAGATGTCATGGGAATAATCCTGGCCCAGCAAGGACCTTTTGTATCAGTAGGTAGGGCCAAAGACTCCCAGAAGCTGTTTTTGTTTTTTTTTAATTTCACAAAATGAAATGTTATGGTGTATTTTTTTTCACCCAGCTCTAGAAGGTGATTCTGATTCTGTCTTTGCCAGGGTTTGTTGTTCTGTCAACTGCAGTTAACCTGGAATTTCTTGATGAGGCTGTTCAAGCTCCAGGATTTTCTGACCCAGGAACCTTTTATTTATGACTGCACTTAAAAGTTGGCATGGACAGCTTGAGTTTCTAAAGGGAGGAGTCTGATGGGTACAGTACTGGCTCTTCATTTTCCTTCAGTTTTTCCTGGCTAGCCTGCTGAGGGTTTTTTGTTTTTTTTGTTTTTTTTCCCCCCGTTGCAGGGTGTGGCAGATTTCCACTAAATGACAGTCTTCCAAAATATTACTCTTTAGTGAAACACAGCTACTGTATTTGATATTCTACCACAAGTAGATAAATGACTGTCATTAGTATCCAGAAGCCTCAGGCTTCCATTGGTAGATTGGTTGGTGCAATTCCAGTGGAGCAAGTTAGAGTTATTCTGGTATTTTGTTATCAGAATCTAAATTATTCCAGTGGCAGGGATGAAGGCTTGCCATACTCTCACCTATCATGAAATCATCAATACATACATTTTTATTTTTAAAGTGCCTTTAAATTAAACTATACTGATTGAATTACAGCTTCTAAAATCTGTTTCAGCACATCCAGGACCAGAAATCATAACGCGATAGTAACACTATTTATGCTAATATGCTGAAGGTTGTATCTGGATGCCTGAAAGGACTGAACATTTCCCTTTTTTCTATTATTATTTCAAAACCTATCTGCAGTGAAGAAAAGTTATTGCCCTTTCTTGGATGCTGTTGTCTTACCACAAACTCTTTCACATAGGTATCACCTCAGACTGGTGGAGATTTGTCTACATTACAGAGATTCACCATTTCAGTCAGTTCTCATCAGCACCTTCCTTTGCACTCTCAGCATGTAGTCCAATGATTGAATCAGCATGGAAGATGAAAATATAAAAGACAGATGAATTTAAAAGAAAAAAAAGGAAATACTTTTTAAAAAACACAACACCCTCAACCTGGGGAACTCACTGCCACAAGATATAATTGATTTCAAGAGCAATTTAAATGGTATGGACAACAAGACTATCCATATTGGAGATGCTGATACTTAAAAAATAATTCTACCGAGGGATGTAAGCGTGCTGTTAAGAAGAAACTTCCCTTTTAGGCAGGCTATTCCATGATTGCCCAACACAGGGTTTCTTGTTTCTTTCTCTGAAGAAGGTGATACTTGCCACTCTCAGACAGAATGCTTGACTAGCTGGACCAGTGTTTTGATCCAGTGTGGCGCTTATTATGTTACTAATTTGATAGGTCTGTATTATGATCTAATCACTTTTTAAAAAATACTGAAACAGTAAAAGAGCGGAAGGATTGAATGCTAAAATCCTTTACTGTGCCTCTGGTGGCCAAACTACCTCCCTCCATTTTCTTAATGATTTTGATTGCTTCTATGTAACATTACAGCCATTCTCTTCTTTCCTCCCTTAAAAAAACAAAACTATGTAGTTTAGCAGTTACCTAACAGATCGGCTTGGCTCCAAAGAAGTACCTAATGAGTTATTAAAAACTGCTAGTCAATCTAGTAATTACATCATTAGGGACAATTCTAAAGGCGTTGTACCTCTTGAGTAAGCAATGCACATTTTGTAAGCTACTACCAAGAACTTGTCATTGTTTTTCAAATACATCTCATGTAATCAAATTTAGAAAATCTTTCTTTTTAAAACATTCTTTAATATATTTATTTATACTTGGCAAAAATTCCCAGCAAAATCAGACTTGCATTTATTTTTAAAAAACTAGAAATAACATTTGCCAGCCCTCCAAAACTGAGGTGTCTGGCAAAGAAGCCCACACTTTTGATGCACATTGGAGGCAAGTACAATAGAAATATTCAAAGTACATTACAGATCATAGAATCCCTTCAGTACATAATATATTTTATTGTTCTTTAGGTGACTTAACCAAAGAAATTAGATTCTCTGTTGCCGACAAATGTTGCAGGAGTGTAAAGGAAAGCAGCCTGATTGCCACTGATCATGTTGTTTTCATTTCTTCACAGTTGGATAGTTAAACATTCTTCATGATTTCTTTTCTTTTTGAATCTAACTTGGTGAATATGTATGTTACGGGGATGCCCTATTCCTATGTCAAATATTTGCGCACACTTGGGGAGAATCCCTTGCACAGTATAGAAGATCTGCTGTAGCATCTCCTGAGGACTGGAAGCCAGAAAGAGGAGGGAGGGGTCCTGAGTGATTTGTACAGCTTCCTCTGTCCAATGCCCATTCTTCTCCAGCACTTGTGTAACCCACACACCTTCTGGGTGTGGTGTTCTGTCCCAGCTAGTGGCACTGGGAACACTTAGAGGGCGAGATTAATGAGTCTGCTCTACAGCCTTAGCTAACAGGCAGTTGGCTTTTAGCTCATGCTATAGAGGCTCATGCGCTAAGCTCCAGAGGTCCCTGGTTCGATCCTGCTCGCTGACGACTGGGGTCTGTTGGCGTTACACTAGTCTTACTGCAATGCCCGTTTATAAGCACCACAAGTCTTGAAATATTCATTTGGTTTAAGTTGAAATATAAGGGCTGTATTTTTGGCACTGGAGTTCCTGGGTTCTGTCTGCAGTGTACGTCTACATAAGTACGTCTACATAGCCCGCCGAAGCAAGCCTCCGAACCCAGGTGAATGGTCTTGGGCCAACAGGGCTGGCACCATTGCTCTAAAGATAGCAGTGTAGACAGTGAATTGAAGTTGCAAGTTGGGTTGGCGCTTAGGCTCTGAAGCTTAGGGAGCATGAGCCCTGCTAACCAAATCTGTCAACCGGAGGCAGTACGCTATATGTGCAGCAGTTACATTGTCCTCCTCCCAAGAAGCAGAGATCAACAGAGTGCTTTGAATGCAATGTTTTCCTTACAGAGTTCTATCTGGGGGTTTGTAGCAAAAAAAGGGAAGGACCCAATACTGATATGGCTCTGCAGGACTGACTCACATCCCTGCTATCTTTGAATGCCCCCATAAACTTCTCAGGATAATCTCTCCTCCAATATTCACCATGCCTGTCCCTACTTTGCTTTTGAGATTTAAGAAGTCCACCACCCAAAATAACAAAAGTCTAAAACAAATGGGCAACCTAATTATTTCCTTGTTATAATAGGGGCACCGGTTATGCATCAGACAGAGTGTGGTGGTTGAAGCATCCCAGTAGGTGAAGTCATGTTACGAATACTAAACCAAAAATGTTGTAAACAAACATGACAATGAAACCAATATGAAAGATAGCGATGATATATGCTGTGCTAAATTTGCAATGAAAAATTATGTTGTCAGTTGGAGTTTCTCAAGATATACGGAGCTCTAGCTAAGACAGTCTCTGTATCATGGAATGAAGTTTTAAGCCTGCACCCTTTTTCCACGTTTTTAAGCTCATTTGGTTTTTCTCTTTTGTGGTATTAACTGATTGATATTGTTATTGGCAGGTTTTGTATTTTAACAAAGTTCAGATACTTTCTGATATCTGTTGCAGTTTTGTGTCTTTTTAAAGAACGGGACTCACTTGATGAAGCAACAGAAACAAATATACTCGTAATGTTTTCTGTGTTTGCTTAATGGAGTTGTGGGAAATTATATCCTTGTAATTATGGTTTTGTTCAGACTTGTTGTCCACTCCCATTCCCCTTGGAATTAACTACAGGCTGGCATACAGCGGTAGACTTTATTAAACTTTAAAAACTATGCTCAAAAGTTAACCCAAAATTAGCAAAGAAGATTGAAGCTCAGTTCTCAACTCATATTTTAATTCTCTCCCCTTTCCCCATAACTCTGAACCAGGGCTTCATAACTGTGAACTTCTTGATTTCTGCCATCTTGTGTAACAGTTTGTAGCAATGAGCAAACATGTTTTTGTCTATTTTATTTGCTTATTTCTCCAACATATAAAACGTTGAAAGTTTATAAAATACATATTTTTATCTACTTTTCTGAGACAGTTTCTCTGAAGTGAATATTTATTTAAGCAATTTAAAAAAAATGTTTTATTCACCTAGGATTCTAAGTGAATATTTAATTTCTGTTAAAACAAAAAACACATAATCTTGGCTAGTGACATAAGGTTTAATTAATATAATTTCATATGAAGGAGCCCTAAGGATTTCACAGCTTATGGGCCATAGGCTGACTCACCTGCAGAACGGGCACAGAGCCAGACCATGGCCTTGCAGCATGGATGAGCTTTGTACCTATGGAGCGGTAGTGGAGTCTCTCCTCTATTCCACCCCTTCCTAGAAAGTGGAGCCCACGACTTCTTCCTCACAACACATATGATCTAGTGTGATGTCAGGGAATTGGTGATTTCCCAGGGACTCTGCATGTTGGAGTATGACCATCCCCTATCTTGGAATAGAACCAGAGTCGGCACCCAGCAACAGTCCCAACATTTGTCCAAAGAGCTCCCATGATTCCCATGGCAAAGGTGATGTAGGAGCCCCTTATTATCTCTCAATCTCAACAAGCTTCTCCCAACTGTAGCAGGCTTCTAGATTTTACCCTGCTCCTGTCAGGGCTACATTTTTCTACTGTACCCTTGGAGGGGTTGTGCATCCATATTATTCTCCTGCAAGCAAATGTTTTCCACCCAAAAAGAAAATGCTGTGTTTATAACTTTTTGCTAATTTCAGATAGCCATTTTTTTTTCATGGTAGCTTTTGATAGCCACCCCCAACAACCAACCCCCTTTAAAAATAAAAATCAACCACCAACCAAAGCTAAGACTGGAATTTTGGGCCTAAACTTAGCTGTTCATATTCCTTTAAAATAGATCAAAGAGTGGGGATGCCACACGTGTTTTTTAAAATTAACAAAGTGGCTTTTGAACCATAGGTACCAAATTCCCCTCTGGCTGGTGGGTGCTCGACCCTGCACCGCCCTCGCCCCACCCCCCTTCTTCCCCTTCCCCAAAGTCCCTGCCCCCATTCCACCCCCAAGTCCCCACCCCTGCCCTGCCTCTTCTTCACCTCCTCCTCCCCTGAGCGTGCTGCGTCCCCGCTTCTCCCCCCTATCTCCCAGAAAATCCTAAGCGCCGCCAAACAGCTGTTAGGAGGAGGGTGGGAGGGAGAAGGAGGAGTGGGGACGTGGCGCGCTCGGGGATGGGGAGGCGAGGAGGGGGGAGCTTGGCTGCTGGTGGGTGAGGAGCACCTGCTAATTTTTCCCAATGGGTGCTCCAGCCCCGGAGCACCCATGGAGTCAGTGCCTATATTTGGAATTGTACCCATCCCGAGCCAGTTAATTTCCTTTTTTAAAGAAAAAAATGATTGGCTGAAAATTGTCCAAGCAGACCTTTTGTTTTGTAAATATAAACAAATAATTTGTTCCAGGTTGAGCCCTTGCATGCCAAAATCTCAGCCCACAGCATACGTTTATGATCAAGTTATAAATTCTGAAAATAAGGGTTTATAAAGAAAATGGTGACCACCTAGTAGAAATAACATAAGCAGCTATGACTTAACTCTTTGTGCAAGAGTACTATAAAGTGACAGTACTTAAAAACTTGACAGATACGTTAGATAGCCAAGGGTGTGATCTAAAGTCCACCTTCCATTGACTTCAATGGGCTTTGGAACAGAGCCTAAATAAGGATTCTTAGCATGTACCCAATGTGCCTCAAGTGGCACATGATCAGGATTCATCACCAAATTTGGTCGCTGGTTGGATCATTAGCTTGCCCGGCCCAGGCTGGGTACTGACAGGGGGAGCATGACGTGAACACTGATCCATGCCCCCCAACTAAGGATTGCAGTTAGCTAACTTCCATATCTGTAGTATTTCCTACAGCAAATATGGGGAAGTACAAGGGAATACTCTAATAAATACTGAGTTAACAGTATGTATTTTCAATAAGGTTGGTAGGTGTTACATTTCTACTGCTTTATTTATTTATTTATTTATTTGGATTTCTTTCTTTTTATCATGGGTGCTTATATATCGGGAACATTGGCAAATATTAGAAAATAAACTAATAACCAATCTCCAGACCCAGCAGCAGCCAGTCAGGTTTAATATATGCTATCCATTTAATACAATTCAACACCGCACAACACAGTGCCTTATACAGGTGCTGTAAAAAACATTCAGGTCAAGATTTTAAAAAGTGACTCGTGCTTGTGGGTGTCCCTATTTTTGGGTGTTCAGTGTGAGATACTATAAAGGAACCTGGTTATCACAAAGGTGGGTGCTAAGAACTTTCCTAAAATCAAGCCTTCTAAAGGTGTTGCAAGTTAAACACGTAGAACAGAGGTCCCCAAACTGTGGGGTGTGCCCCCTAGGGGGTCGTGGAGGAATGTTCAGGGGGGCACGGCAGGGCCTGGGCCAGCCCCCACAGGGGGCACGGAGGGAACACCACCCAGCCCCACTCCACTCCCATCTCTGCTCTGGACCAGCCTCAGTCCCCAACCATGGCCTGGCCATGACCCTGGCCCCGGCCCCTGGCTGCAGCTCCATTCCCGGCTCCAGCCCCAACCCTAGTTGTGGCCCCAGCCTCGGCCCTCTTACCCCTGTCCATGACTCTCTTCCCCCCCTCCCCCCCTGCTGGAGCCGCAACTCTGCTCCTGGCCCTGACTCTGGGGATCAGGGGGCACAGAGAGGGGCGGGGGGGGGCATGACAGTGAAAAGTTTGAGGACCACTGGTCTTGAATTTTGAGGCACCCAAAATCACTAGTTACTTTTCAAAATCTTGTCATGACGTCTGATGCAGGTACTGTGGTATCATCGTATATTTTCTGCTGTTTGTGTATTCTGCAGTGTGGCTTGTCTCTAGTTTTTGCAGGAACTGTGGTTGAAATTCTGGCCCCACTGAACTCAGTGGCAAAACTCCCATGGACTACAAGTCATTTAGTGTGCAGATTGTGAAATTATAAGTGTAGTGTCACCCTACCTCCATTTAAGGTGATGTCAAAGGCAAGTCTGGCAGTCTTTCTGCCTGCCTCTGGTGCCATTTTTTTGCAATTTCAGATTATCTATGTTTTGCACAGTAAACTGAATTCCAGGCCACACAATCCCAGAGTTGTGAAATTTGAGATTGGAGGTAGAAAGGCCAAGCAGAGAGGCTGTGTGCTATTCTCATTGGCTCAAGCTTTCCTTTCTCACAATCAGATTGTTCAGAGCACTCTGAAATTAATGGGAGTCTTTCAATTTTCTTCAGTCTTTATGTGCATGCCAAATCAAAATTTGTAAAATGAAACTGGTTGTGAGTTACCAGAGCACAAGAAAATGTGTGAAGAAAATTTAGCTTTGATTTAATTTATTTTTTTAAGTCTAGTAACCCAAAATTATCTGCAAAGGTTTTCTTCACCTACTTCACCTAAAATTCAACTTTTGGGCTTTAAGTAAACTTGAAAAATTTCAGCTCGAAGGGGAATTTCTCTAAGGAAATGAAAATGGGCTTTACACTGAAAATGCTGCCTTGATCAAATTATAGTATTGCCACTCTTGCTGTAATCCTGAGAATGCAGGTCTCATCAGAACTTTGGTGCTGTCTAGTGGCAAGATCCTGAATCTCATTTGTTCTGATTTAGGAGTTCACTCTAGAAGAATGTGAAAGGTTTTATTAGATTAATGCAGCATACAGAAATGTCAGATGGCACTTTGAGCTACTTGCTCTTACAGTTTGAACAAGAATCTTTTCTAATACTGTTAGGACTTGTCTGCACGAACAGATTACTGCTTTAACTCTGTATAGTAAAAGCAGTACAATTCTCCTAGTGTGGATGCAGTTATACCAGCATAACTGTTCTTGTACATACAGGAAGGGGGATAAGCTATACCACTATAAGGCACACTAGAAGGATTGTACACATTTTAACTATCTTGGTAAAAATCAAACCTGTAACAGAAACAGTTGTACTAGTATAAATTTAGACCAAGCCTAATTCCATTTCCTGTTATCCTCCATATTCTGTCTGTGCCTTCCTCCCAGACTAATTTCATTCTGTTGCATGTGATCTGGGAATATCATGATGTATGTTCCAAGAGACAAGCTTTCGAACTTACACAGAGCTCTTCTTCAGAAAGGTTCTCTCTGTCACCAACAGAAGTTGGTCGAATAAAAGACATTACCTCAACCACCTTGTCTCTCTAATATCCTGGGACCAACATGGCTACAACAACACTGCATACAAGGATGTACGTTCCTCAGTTGCACCTACAGAATTTATGGGTGGATGCAATTCCAGAAGCTGTCACTCTTGTGGTGTGGTCCAATAAGCACACAATGGAATTCTGATTTCTCTCTCTTGTACAGTTGGGAACAATGGTCCTGATAGGGATCACACTGGTGATTTTAGTCTATATATTTAAAGTGCTATAATTAGGATTCTATGTGTGGCATCTGCAACATACACGGTAGAATTTAAGTACACAACCTTTGCTTAAAAATGTTCTGTCTTCAGCAATCTTTGTTCTGTAGAAAATATCCAAGTATATAAACTTTGGGTCTCGTTTTGTTGTTTCACTTATTCACAGGTATCAGTATTACCTACAAGTGAAAAAAGATGTTCTTGATGGTCGATTGCGTTCTTCGTTGGATCAGGGGATCCGGCTGGCTGGCTTAGCTGTGCAAGGTAAAGTTAAATTACCTGCTAGTCCTCTTCCAACATTGCCCTCTATAGTTAATTCCAAGTGTTCATTTGACACTAATTAGGCCCAGCCCAATTCATGTTAAGGATCATTAGTCTTTCCACTGATTTCAGTAGAACTAGGATTGGGCTTTTGATGAATTACTTCTACTTTCAGGTGTAGAATCATGGACTGGGATCATAGGTACTATATAAGCACTGTTCAGCTCCAACATTGGATTTTCTGAATTAACAACAAACAAATCTAGATTCTTCTTCTAATAATAGTGGACTACTTTGTAAAATGATGAGAGCTGACTGTTTTTCAAACTTTGTTTTCAGTGTAATTCCATTTTCAACCTGAGTTTAATTTTGCCTTTAATTAAAAATTCACTTTGCTGTAGCGGGAACTTCCTATCAGAAGTACTATAGAGTACGTAATAGTGGTTATTACAGCTGTTTATTATTGTGATTTTACTCTTAGCCTAGTAAGGAGAGAGATGAAAAGTATACCTATAATATAGAAAAATAAATGTGTATTAGGTTATATCATCTCTCAGACTTTAATAGGCAGAATTTCAAAACTTGATGCAACAGATGTGCCTGCTGAAAAGAATACAAATGTAAATGTTCAAATCAGGTAATTGTACATACAAATAATAGCTAATATTATTAAAATAATAACATGGTTACTGGCTTCTCAAAAATTAAAAGATTTTTGTGGTACAACAGGTCCCTAGACATTTTTGAAACCTATTTGAACATATGACCATCCTGTCTCTGCTTATCTGTAGAGCATTCTGTTGCTGAAATGAAATTTTCTAGAGCTTAATTTGTGACCTTCTGGCACTTCCATTTCTGTGTGGTCTAGTGGTTAGAACAAGGATCTAGCAGTAGAGAACTTGTGTGCTACCTCTGACAGCCACTGACGGGCTCAAAGGCCTTTGCAAGTCTCTTGTGGATTGATTTTCAGATCTGCTGAGCATCTTCCATCCCTACTGACGTTGGTGAGATCTGTGGATGCTCACCACCTTGAAAGCCAGATCATTAACTTACTCTTTGTTTCAGTTTAGGAATACTAATATCCACCTGTTTAGAGCACTTTGAGTGCCCAGGATGAAAGCTGTTGAATGGGTGAAGAGTAGTAGTATTCAGTAAGTTAATATGATCTTTGCCAACGCTGGTAGAAATACTATTTTAATGTCCTATTGGGTGTTCAAAAACAAAAGGAAAAAAGGTTTCAGAGTAACAGCCGTGTTAGTCTGTATTCGCAAAAAGAAAAGGAGTACTTGTGGCACCTTAGAGACTAACCAATTTATTTGAGCATGAGCTTTCGTGAGCTACAGCTCACTTACAATTTATTTGAGCATGAGCTTTCGTGAGCTACAGCTCACTTCAAAGTGAGCTGTAGCTCACGAAAGCTCATGCTCAAATAAATTGGTTAGTCTCTAAGGTGCCACAAGTACTCCTTTTCTTTTTTCTAAAAGGAAAAAAGAAATCCTAATGTTTTCTTCTGACCATTGCCCTGAAATCTTTTAGTATAATTGAAAAGATATGTCCACCTTGAACTTTTCGGTATGGTTTAATGAGGTTTTCCTAAAGTACAAGGCCAAGAATTGGTGATGGACAGACACCAAATTGGATTACACTGTCTCAGTTTGGGACCTTTCCAGTGGCTTACCATATATTTGTCCGTTCTCCTGTCTCTGTAAGTGGTTTGAGTAATAATCACTTCTTTTGTTGCGAATTTTCTGCATAATCTTTTATCATGATAGATAGCTGCATCTGACACTTCCATTTTTGTTGCTTACTCATGACATTGTGTTGCTGTCTTTTATCTTTTGCACATGATCCTGTAAAGAGACTTGGAATATATTCAATTATTTTTAATTGCGTACTTTGTGTTTTATGTCCATTTTGATTCCCTGTGTATTTTAAAACATAACTCTGAGGTGAAACAAAACGAAACAGCATTTTTGGCATCCTGTACTATGTGAAATTGTCTAGAAGCTTAGCAAGAATGTTTGGCTACTGTGATTTATGGTGGGGATTTCCAACTCCTAAATACTAGTATATTGTAGATGGGGTTTGATCTGGTTCAGTTAAAATAAAATAACTTTTCAGCAAGTTCATTCTTTAGTTATAAGCTGTTGTGTATTTAGCAAATAGATAAATCTAGACGTGGCTTTTTTGGGGTGTGGGGTGGTTTTTGTTTGGGGTTTTTGTGTGTGCGTATTTCAGAAGAAGCATTTTAATTTTTAGGAAGCACTTTCAAAACTGCACTATTTTAAGAACATTTAAATCATAATAATCCTTTGGGTGTTGCATGTGGGTGACGAAGAGCAGTGCTGTGAGTGCCAAGATTGTATCCGCTCCTTAATGGATAGAGAGAATGGGGGGCAAATGAGAGGGAATTGCCAGGATGAGGGAATAAAGTATTAAACTAGCACCCATGGCAGGAACTTTTGGCTAGCCTGGTATATATCAGTCTGGGATGAGAAGGAAAATCCAAGTTTACTTAAAGCTCTGCATTGATATGGTTAATTTTCAAGGGATTTCAGCCTCCTGGGATGTTAAATCTAGCACCTTTCACATAGGTCTTTGTGGTGTTTTAGCAAAGGCTGAATGAAATGTTCAGGGCCAAACTGTACTATGTGTTAGGGGAGGATGGAAGCTATGAGGAGCAAAATGCCTACCAGAAGCCACCCCATCTCTTTTGGGATGGCAGCAGCCAATGAGGCATCAGTATGCAGTAGCAATCCCCATGCTCCAAGGAGTGGGGCACTGAAAAAAAGGCGAGGATCCTTGTGTAATTGTGCCCAGATCAGTCTTTAACTGGTCTTTAGTGACACCATTAACTCAGGTATGGACATTAAAAAAAAAAAAAAAAAAAATAGTTTTTTAAACTGGTGTTCAAGACCTCAATCCTACAAACACTTTGGTTTCTGTGGGAGAACTCACACACTTAAAGTTAAGCATGTGAGTCAAAGGTTCACAGGATTGAGGCTTTAGTATCCATGGAAAGTGCTATGTAATATGAGTAAATGTGATGTTGTTTTTTCCAGCGGATTTTGGTGACTATAATCAGTTTGAATCTCATGATTTCCTCCGAGAATATGTTCTGTTTCCTATGGTGAGTTACTTTTTCCCCCTCTTTATTTCATGGTCTCCTATGAGTAATTCCTCCATCCCTCAGAGGTGGTGGTGTTGATAGTTCAATGAAAAGAGCTAGTGCTAAATTTTTAAATGACTAAAGTAAGCTTTGCCTCCAAAGAGATTGTGTTTCATATGGTTTTAGCTAAACAGCTACATTTACTATTACCAACTACATTTAGCTAAACAACTACATGAAGCATAAATTTAACCCTTTGTGAGCTCTATTCATGCTTATTTCTCCCCTAGGAACAGATTTCAGTAGAAGAAATATATTTACTTGAACAAAGTATAAAGTTATACAGCATTTAACATATTCCTGATGGGAGTCTGTGGGCAGTATTGCAATAAAAACAGTAAATAATAATGGGATGTGAGGTCTGGCTCATATAACAAATGCAGACTTACAGAGCAAATCATGCAGTCCTTACTAAAGAAAAATTCCCACCAATATGGATCAGCCTCTTGCCTGAATAACAGGTGAATCAGGACTTCAGGGTTTGGCTCACAGTAAGTGTTCAGTAAAAGTTATTAAAATCTAAATCTGAAACTATCGAATCTTTCAGATATTTAATGAACTATTTTATGTCCATTGATAAATTCTGCAGAGAAATGTAAAATTGCTGCCATAAGACAGAATGAGGTAAGATACCAGCTACTTTGACACCATAGCAATAAGCAATTGATGGGAGAATGAATAACTTTAACGAGCTCAACCTTCATAAAATTTCAACGATCAGGCTCTGTTCTTGACGTTCTTTCTGAGTTGAAATTAAATGTGTAGGGGTTGTAAAGCTATAGGTGTTTTCATCAGATAGCAAGAGTGGCTGAGAAATGGCAATTGAA
Source organism: Lepidochelys olivacea (assembly GCF_965140295.1). Classification (NCBI taxonomy): domain Eukaryota; kingdom Metazoa; phylum Chordata; order Testudines; family Cheloniidae; genus Lepidochelys; species Lepidochelys olivacea. The sequence continues at coordinate 166,386,975 of NC_140413.1, forward strand.
TGTCAGTCATTGTGTGCTGGGAATTCAGAAGTATCTGAGAGAAAACTGCAAGTGGAGGGGGAAAATAACGAGCCTACGTAAGTGTAAGAAGCCATATGTTGTGTATGCCGTGGCAGATGGCGTTTAACTTCCACTGAGCAACATATGTAGAGTGACTAGCAGAATTCTTGTTTTCATGAGGCCTTTTTTTTCTCATTTATTACTAGCTATTTTGGTGTTACTCCATGAGGGGTATTTTTTATCATATTGTGGGTAACAGCCTGGGGCAAGATTATGGCTGCACTGTGGACAGAGAGATGTGCAGTGCATCTACCACTGTGTGCCCACATTTCAAAAGACTGCACTCCTACTGAGCTTTTTCAATACACTGCAATTAGTTTTCTGTCAATAGAAAAAATAAAGATGGGTCTCAAAGTTTGGATGAACTTCTCCCTAGTTTGAGGGAGTTTGAATCTAGTGTTCTGGATTGATACCTTCTTTTTCCATTCCTGCCCTCTGTTGTTGTTTAGGCTAGGTTGTTTGACTTCTGCTTTGCACCTGCCATCACGCTGTCTCTTACCTACCTTTTATGTTGCTTATACTACTATTGTATTATTATGTGTTAGTTGTATTACCATAGTGCCTAGGAGCCTAGTCATGGGCCAGGGCCCCACTGTTCTAGGTGCTGCACAAGCATAGACATCCTCCAACGGCTGAAGAGGGGTATTGTTGCTGCCACTTCCAGCCGAAGCAGTTAGCCCTTGGAGCATGTTGTCCTCCAGCATTGAGTCACCTATTCTACTGCGTCCTTTCCCCGGGCAGGGTTAGGTAACATAAAGGTAACCCCCGCCCCCATACCAGTGCTGTAACCGCTGCCAACTGTTGTAGACCTCCCCAGTGCTAGAGCAGCGGTGAGGAGATTTGTGCAGCTCTTAGGAGTAGATGAGGTCTCAAAGTGGAACATTGATTTGCTGAAAAATACATTATTGCAGTGTGCTGGTGAATGGGGGAGGGGCAGCTGCATTTGGACTGTTTGATCTTGTGAGGCTACATTATGTGTCAAATGGCATTTCTTCAGTGAAAAGAACAAAGATATGTACCTAGAACACCCCACAGGTGTGTAGCTGTGTACAGGCACGTACCATGTCATTTTTCATTAGCGTGATACCACTTTGACATTTTTCTGTGGCAGAAACAAATATTGCAGGGAGGCTCCATTGAGCAAGAAACAGGCAGTTTAGCCACATACAATACACACAGCCTTGAGGCGTATTTTTTTATATAAATATAATCACTTTGAGGTTTTGCTAGGTAACTTTTTAATTTTCCTTTCTTTTTTTTTTTTTTTGGCTTTGATTTTATGACCAAACTTCCTTTGTCCTGCCTCAATTGATTTCAGAATTATTCCTCCCATATACACACTAGCACATTTACAAAATGTACAACAATTTCCTCATCAACTGTGTGTTGAGAACACAAGGCAAACTCTACTATGCACTTAAAGGAAGAGCAAAGCTTTTGATCCTCCTTTTTTGAAACAGTTACTAAAAGAAAAGAGTTGGGTCTTTCTGTTCTGTATTTGGGAAGAAATTTCTAGCCCCCTTTTTGTTTTGAATTAACAATCTTCTTAAAATTTCCAATCCCCCCACCCCCCCGCCCCGCCAAGTTTTCCCTGAAGCTCTGGTACCTTGCCCTCAGAAAATTTTTGGTAATAACAAACAAATCTAGATTTCCATTGCAATCAGTATTAGGTATCTTCATTGTCCTGCAAGCTTAAAGACATGTGGCAACCCTAAAACATACACCATCACAATGTGTCTGTTCTGTGTTTTGCTTTGTTTCTTTCCTGATTAGTATCCCTCAAGAAACAGAGTGTTCTTGTTTGTATTCTTATAGGACTGGACTCAAGATGAAGCAGTCCTGGAAGATCTGACTCAAAAGGTAGCTCAGGAACATAAAACTCATAGGTGAGTCCCAAAATGTTAAGATACAGGTCTGTTCTGTTTTCACTGGCAGTAGGAAACTGGTACATATGGCTATTCTTCTGCTACTTTAAGTTGGGTTTTTATTTAGTCTGTACAGAAAGTTTAATCAGCTTCTCACAAAATTTTACAAATATAAAATAGCCCTGGTTGCCAACCTGTTTTAGACATTGGAGTAGAAAGTGCCTCTTTGTCATATTGGTTGCTCCTCTCTAGATTTGGACTGTGCTTTCTACGTCCTACTAATGACAATATAGAGAATGAACTAAAATGTCTGTCTCCTCTTGATAATATAAGTAATGATCTGTTTTTTAATTATATTGTACATTTTCTTCAGAATCTCAGTAGTATCTAAAGTGAGTCAATCTAGATTATTCTGGCTCTGCCATTTTTTGGCTAGAACCTTTAATATGACTTGTTACACTGAACAATTTCTTGCTGTCTTATGTTGTTTTAATTGTAGTGGCGTACCAGCAGCAGAAGCTGAACTTATGTACATCAGTGAAGTGGAACGTCTGGAAGGGTTTGGACAGGAAAGCTTCCCTGTGAGGGTATGGGGCTCTAGTTACTATTATTTACATAGCCTTCTTACAACCCCCATCCAAAAAAAAAAAAAAGAGACAATAGAGGGGTATATGGTGATGTGTGTGTATAACTCATGTTATTGTAAGCAATATGTGTACATCCAAATGAAGAATGAACCCTTTCATGTACCAGAAGAGAGAGAGAGAGAGGAAGTGTTTTCTAACAGAGCAAGGATTCAAGATCTGGACATCTTGGGCCTGGTTGTTCTCTATCTAGCACCTTGAGTACCTGTCCTATATACCTGTGCAAAGTCAGTGTAAAACATTGCCAGATTGGAATGGTAGTGCTTTAGATCCGTTTTGCACAGGGGTAAACAACTATATCAGGAGCACAGCAATGGAGAATCAGGGCCCTGATTTTATTCCAGCACTGCCATTGATTTTCTGAGTTACTGTTGTTAAAAGTCACTTAACTGCTGTATCTCAGTTTCCCCATTTGTGAAATGAATATAACAACTCTTGTTCACTTCACGGGAGAGTTGTGAGACTTTATTAGCTAAGGTAGGATGTTTAGATGTGGTTTGTATGACCGTACTAGCTTCTGTCAGCTGAACAGAAGCAAGGTAACGTTAGGCTAACAACTGTTGTTTTTTTTTTTCAGGGTTCTTAAATATATTATTGTCCTTTTTATGTTGCATTCCCTTGAATTTTTAATTAGTTTTCCTTGTCTTAATGCCCCACGCTGCCATCTGCAACCTGGTTAAGTTTGAACAGCACATGTCACTATGGTCCACTGGGTGGCTAAAAAATTGAAGAACACTTTTAGCCTGTTCTGCAAGTGCAAACTCTCCTTCTGTGGTTATTTGTTAGAAATACTGGACTGCTCAACAGTTCTCCTTGTCCCTGACCCCAGGCACTTCCTAGTAAAAGTGTTTTTCTGCCTCTCCTGCTACTGAGATTAAAAAATAAGAGAACCCTGAAGTTAGCCTGAAGGGACAAAAAAAACCAAACAGACTGGCTGATTGTACTTTGGATCTTGTGATGGCCTCTATTGAAGTTAATGGCTTTTTCACTGGAAGGCAGAAATTATGTGGTCTTCTGATGTCAAATCTTTATGCATCTAAAAGAAATGAAAGCTTTGTTCTGGGATTAATTCCCATTAAAACTCTAGACTCTGGCAACTTGTTTCTTTAACAGAATTTCTCATTCTGCCTTGTTGTTGTTGTTGGTTGCTGGGTGAAGCACCAATTGCATGTTCATACAGTGCAAGACGCAGAAAAAAACCACCACCCACCCAGGAGAGCTGGCAGGATAGATGTATGGACAAACATAGTGTATTGAGAGACCCTGGAGAAAGTTCTCTTTTGGAGATGGGCATTTGAGAGCTGATTCCTTTTTTCCTTCCTTTCTTCCTTCCTTCCCCACCTTTTAAAAAAAAAATTAAAATAAAATCTTCACTATCTCTTTGCTTAGCTTAGCTCTTCCCATGATTAAGCGGAGAACGTCCAAACCACAGCAGATTTGGAGTATAATTTGAAGAATTCTGGTGTGTGCAGCATTGGGAATCTGCATGTACAGGGCTTGAAAAATGTACCAGACATCTACTTACTGGGGGATTAACCCTTGCTAGCTAGAAATAAATACAAAATGCATGTGTGGGGCACACTACCAGCGAATCTTTGGGACAAATCTAGACGTGTGTTCATCCACAGAGCCTGAGAAGGTAGCTAGGATTTTGAACAGGGTGTTGTCTTGGACACTGCCAATGGTATTCATCTTTTTGTATTACCCTGTTGGTAGTAGGCATCTGATAAATTTGAAGCTCACCACTCTCCAGAAGCTGGAAGGGATACAGGATTCCCTCTCTTCTCAAAACAGCAGTCAGTGAAGAGAGATAGGTTAGAGAGGTCCACCCTCTATCTCTTTTCCAACATGTCCTGAATGGTGTGAGGATGCTGGGGAACCGAAGGGAGTCTCCTCTATTCCTTCCCCTTCAATCTGTTTTGGTCCCTCTGGCCCATATACTGTGTGTGTCTCAGCCATGCCTGCCTCAGCTGCAGCTCATAGAATTCTCCCATAGCAGCAGCAGAGTGATGGTGTCACTGTGGCCCACCCAGCACTGAAAGTCATCTTAATTTCATGTTCTGAAGCTTTGCAAACCAATAAGCAGCAGCTGAAGCACTTGGACTACCTGCCTACAGACTCAGGAAGACAACACTGCATCACTTCACATTTGGCTCATGTTGGATTTATCTCTTGGCAATCATAAGAGCTATAGACATATTTATTTTTGTAAAATCTTCAGAAATGTGATGGCGTAAGCACCAGCCCTCTCCAGGGAAAGCTTTCCACTTGGCACTAGCAAGTGAATTTTTTCAGGTTTTGTATATGGGATGTCCCTGTTTGGCTATTGTATGCCATTCTGGACCATGTTAAATAAGAAGCACAAAGTGCCTATTCTGTACAAAATAGGAAAAACAAAAATGTTACTTTGTATTTCAAAGAACTGAATTAATGTTATCTTCAATAAATGAAGGTAATATTACTTATTGTAAAACTAATTCTTGATACACCTCTACCCCAATATAACGCGACCCGATATAACACGAATTCGGATAGAACGCGGTAAAGCAGCACTCTGGGGGGTGGGATGTGTGCTCTGGCGGATCAGCGCGTCAGCGTGTCTGGCTCCGATAGGCTGCTCTGAGCAGCATGTTAAGGGTGCTGGGCCGGGGCCGAGGGGTTGGATAAGGGGCAGAGGGGTTGGGTAGGGGGTGGGGTCCTGTGGGTGATTAGGGATGGGGGGGGTCTCTGGAGGGGGTGGTCGGGGACAAGGAGCAGGGGGGCTTAGATAGGGAGTGGGGTCTTGGGAGGGCTGGTTAGGGGTGCGGGGTCTCTCGAGGGAGTAGTCAGGGGACAAGGAGGGGGACAAAGAGCAGGGGTGAGTACTGCATACACCATGTTAGTTCTAACAAAAATGATTTGCTGACTATTAATAACGGAAATGCTCGAGGCCAAAGCAAGTTCGATATAACGCAGTTTCACCTATAACGCGGTAAGACTTTTTTTTTGCTCCCGAGGACCGCGTTATATCGGGATAGAGCTGTATTTATACAGTGGTTTACATCTTAGAAGCACTGTATAAATAGTCCTGTAAGGTAGGTAAGTATTATTTCTTTTAGAGAAGGGCAAATTGAGTCACAGAGGACCAGAGTTGCAAATACAGATCTCCTGTTTTGCATCCGCAGATAACAGGAATAATTCTTTTGGGATGCAATTTATCATTTAAATGTATGAGTACCAGATTGCATCCACAGATCAGATACTTAGACATCTAAGCTACCTAAATTGTGTCCCCGGGTATTTGCACCTATCAAAATGGAGGCCCATTTAAAACCAGTCTGAAAATCTGGCTCCAAAAGGTCAAGTGAATGGTCCAAATCCATATAGTATGAATTAAAATGCAGGAATTTCAGACTCTGTCTAGTGTTTATTCCACTAGAGCACACTAATTTCCCTTGTATTGCTCCATACAGTAATCCTTTTTAGCCACATGGCTTATATTCATATGACATTTATTTTGAATTACCGTGTAAATACCTTGTAAATAAGAAGCAATTGCTCTGCAGATTGTGGAGGTTTTTGGTTAGTTAATGTACAGACAGACTCTGAATGCCTGATGTGCTGTACATCTTAGGGGATGATTTTGATTTAAACATTTTATTGTAGTTCCATGGGCGTTCTTCATGTAAAACCAGTTTTTGTATTAATTAACTAAATGTTTATGTGGTTTTTGTGCAGGACAATCATGGAAATGATATGCATCTTGGCATTTTCTTCATGGGAATCTTCATAAAAAATAGAATTGGAAGGCCAGCAGTGATATACAGGTACCATCAAGAGACATCTGCTTTTAATGTGAATTCCTTTTACAGGAAGCTGTGCTTTTTTTCCAGTGACTTCAGCATCAAGTGTGGCTTCAGTGGATCTGTTTCTGTGAGTAAAGGAGTACTGACATGAGTAAGGATTTTCAGGATTGGCCTCTTGGCCATAAAAGTCTATGCAGTAAAGGATAGTCTGTGATAGATGTCTGTGAATGGGGTTGATGTCTAGAGAGACAAGGCTATCATGTACACTTGAATTGCTTATGCGATTTTGATGCCTTTTCTCCTCTTGCCTTTCTAGGGTCAGTTTATGCTTAAATCATTTATTTTCTTGCACCTGAAAGCAAATACGTTAGACTTCAGTGGGGACTGCTAGCTGTGTATGCTTCCATAGGTCTGGAACTAGGGATGGTGGGGGTGCTGCAGCACCCTCTGGCTTGAAGTGGTTTCCACTATATCCAGGGTTTCCAGTTTGATTCAATGGCTCTCAGCACCCCCACTATGCAAATTGTTCCAGCACCCCAAAATCAGGTCACTTATATGGATAAAGGAGCTGAATTTTAGGCTCATTTTTTAAATTCTTGACCATTGTCTTTTCTTTATGTGTGTGGCACTATCTAAATAATAATGTGACAACAATCCATGAGAAACGAGGCTGAAATTAACTCATTTGGCATAGGACACTCAGCAGCCTACAGATAAAGAGTTTCTGAGATCAGAAGCTGGTAAAGTGATATCTGAATTTAAATTTGGCCCTTGTTTTTCTCATTGTGGGATTACCCAGTGTTGCTAATGCAAAATTTGAGCGTCTGGCCAAAGGATTGTTTTATTAATTCCAATTGTTTAAATTTTGTTTATCTTTTTGTTATTCTATCCAAAAAAAACCCAACTTTATTGCTCTATCAAAAAAAATGTAGCAAAAAGCTTTGAGTCAAATCCTTGCCTCTTTGAAGACAGCGGCAAAACTCCCATTGATTTCAGTGGAGCCAGGATTTCATCCGCCGTCCCCTTTTTTTTATTGTTTCTGTGGTCTCATGGATTATTTTTGTTTATTTCATTGTTATCTTAGAATGATAAACCACAATCTGTGATATTTGTTTCTGACCAGTGCTCTTGGTGTATGAATGTTTGTACAGCACTCATAGTAAAACAGATGTTTTAAGGAGTCATGCTGTAGTTTTTGGCCAGTGGTTGGAGCTTTTTTTCAAAGACCTTAACATTTATTTTAAAGGGCTTAGATTATTTTTTCCAACATCATCAAGATTCCCATCTTTTTTTGCATTTTTCATGTATCTTTCATTTTTGAATGTGTAGATTTATGAAGAAATCAGAGTAGATTTCTTTTAAATTGTGCCATTCCCAAGATTTCTTGAAAATGTAGGTTGCAAAAGTGAGATACCTCTCAGATTATTTTTTTTTAAAGGTATAGATGTCCTCAGAAAATGCTTGCTTGTTCTGTTTCAGCATGCATTCCCATGCATGTAATGACAGGATGTATCCAAGTACATTTTCCAGAAGAGCAAATCATTTCTATCCCAAAAGTTTTCATGTGATGGACATAAATGACACCAATTAGTTGTAAAAAGGTCATAATACTGATCTTAATCAACCTGACAGTCACTGGAGGAAAGAATAAGTTAACACATGGCCAAAAAAAAATTAGGAGCATAAAACACAAAATAGTAACATGGTATCTTTTGTTTGTATAAAAACAGTAATGGGTAAGGGCTTATCTACACAAACAATTAATTTGGGGCAAACTGGTGTGTGCATGTACCCTGGACTAGCCTGCTGTGAACTAACTGTCTATGTGGGCCCTACTGATATTCATTAAAAATTCGTTAGTGCACTTTAGTCTCATTTCAAAAACGACTAGATCAAAGCACATTAACAAACTCTAGCGGTTTAGTGTAAACCCCTACCTATGCTGACAGGAGGGATTTTCCTGTCAGTGTAGGTAATCCACCTCCCCAAGAGGCAGTAGCTAGGTCGATGGGAAGAATTCTTCTGGCAACCTCTTGCTGTCTACACGGGGACTTATGTTGGTTTAACTACACTGCTCAGGGTATGGATTTTTCATGCCCCAACCAAGGTAGTTAAAGTGACCTAATTTTCTGGTATAGACTATGCGTCAATCTAGGAAATTTGGAAACAGTTTTGAAAAAAAAATCCAACAAGAACTGTACATATTTCCCTGCCAGCTAGTCACAGTCAAATCGTAATTAAATTGTGACACAATGCAGTTCAGTTTACAATTAAGCATTCATATATTTCCAATTATATCTTTTATTGTAACCCTTAACATTGCTGTTTTTGAAGAATAAATGTTTTACTCTAAATTCTGCAGTGTTTCTGGGTGGCTTTTTCTTTAATCACAGCATGTGATTTTTTGCTGGCTGTGTTTCTTCATCAAACAGCATTTCTCACATAAAATGAACCTGCACGTTAACTATTACATTCCTAACATGTTGGTGAAATGTTTGACTGTGTGTCTTGGCAAAGTCAGCAGCATTTCTTTTCCACAGGTGGAATGATATTGGGAATATAGTACATAACAAGTCTTCAATCATCGTGGAGTTGATCAACAAAGACGAAACCGTGCTCTTTCACACAGTAAGCAAAGTACCTCAACAGTATCAACAGAAAAACTTTTCAGTATATCAGAAAGACTGAACTTCAAGTCCCAATATCTGAATAGAGCTGTGACCTCACTCCCCTGCATTTGGAGGGTGGCAATCACAAATTCAGTTGGTCACCTGCTCACCCTTTCCAACATTTCCATCACTTGTATTTGGAGGGTGAACTCCAATTTATTTTTTACTTTACAATGTACATAATACCTTCTAGACAGCCTGAAATCCACTCTGTTGGGAGCTCTGTGGACATGACTGCCTTTTGGATGAAATGTCCATGGCCCCTCACCACACCATGCTCTCATAGCTGCAGCTGCCTGAGCAATGGTGGAGCCTGTATACGTGCTCTCTGGAGCTCTAGGAGGGACTGTGCAGTGCTCTGAGAAAACTGCAACTCCCCATAACCCCCAACACAGGCCAGTGTGTAAATTACACAGCCTGGCTCTAACCATTCTTTTTGTTTTTTCACTGTCATTAGCAGCAAAGTGGCAGCGTGTAAAGACATGCTGATGCGTTTCAGTGGTCCAGGGTTTGAGGGCACTGCAGATGTTCTTGGCAGCTGACTTTGTGTGTGGCATCCCTTAAAAGGCATTATTGCTGTTGAATTTTTTAGAACGCGCTTTCGGTTGCTGAAATCAGTTCATTGTAATAGCAGCAGAGTGAATAATCAGACGGCTTTTCCAATTTTTCTTCTTGTGTTTTAAAGGATGATATTGAAAATGCAAAATATATTTCACGGCTGTTTGCTGCAAGGCATAAGTTTTACAAACAGAATAAAATCTGCACAGAGTGAGTATGCATATTTCCGATTTCTTTTTCAGTACACTGCATTGGAAGTGCTCTGATTTTTGGCTTGTCTGTCATTTAAAAAAAAAAATTGTGCAATTACTCTTTACCCTCTCCTCTTTTTACTAAGATATAGCAAAGGAATAATTCCTGTACCATATGAGGCCTATGTATCACTATATGCCGCTTAAGTCTATTTTGAGCCCTTAGTAATGCACAGGCCTTGAGCTTGCCCTCTGCACAAGGGTGGATTTCACCCTAATGAAAGAGGAATGGGTGGAGCTTAGGTTGTACCGTGTAGGGACAAAGGCCAGTTTATTAGCTGCAAATATCTTTCAACATGTATCCACCTACTGGAGTGGAGAGCTGTGATTTTAGAGTTTGACATTTTTAGAATAATGCTAGGTTATAGAGCAATGCCATGCACTGAGAGAATTCCCTGTAAAGTATCCAACACATTGATTAGTTAACTATAAAACTGCGAAGAAGCTCCCATCATCACCACAGTTCTGTTTACCCAGATGGACATCCATCTGTTCTGTTGGGTGTTGTCATCTGTTGGAAAATGGAAGGCCAAAATAATGGAAGGAAAGACTAGAAGGTGTGGGGGGAGTGTGTGCGCACATACGCGAGCAAAAAATAAATTTTCAAATGGGGTAAGTTAGTGGAGGGCTGATGAAGGGAATTCTAAATATAACCACTGCCTTATCACCCAAAGAAGAAGCTTGTAGTTGATCAGATTTCAAATGCTATCTACTATTCTTGGGAGTTAGACATGTTTCCAATATTTTATTTATTTCTTGGTAGAAATATGTTTGCACTTTCATAATCCAACATTGTGGATTTAATTTTGTTTTGAACTGTGTGATGTATTTGGTCACAGAAATCCCCTTTGGAACTGCCACCTGATGTGCTGGGACTACCTCTGAGCCCATTTTCCCTGCCAGCTTGGGACTTCAGTACCTTGCCGGGTTGTGCCAGACACTCTAGCCTGTTACAGACACAGACCCAGGACTGAACCACGTCCCACAGAAGCTGCAGGCTTAACTGAAAACAACTTAAGAAGTGTTCCCAGTTCCCAATGGGATCCAAACCCCAAATAAATCCATTTTACTCTGTATAAAGCTTATACATGGTAAACTCATAAATTGTTCGCCCTCTAACACAGAGAGAGAGATGCACAGCTGTTTGCTCCCCCAGGAATTGCTTGCTTGCTCTGGGTTAATTAATAAGTAAAAAGTGATTTTATTAAATATAAAAAGTAGGATTTAAGTGGTTCCAAGTAATAACAGACAGAACAAAGTAAATTACCAAGCAAAGTAAAATAATATACGCAAGTCTAAGCCTAATACAGTAAGAAACTAAATGCAGGTAAATCTCACTCTTAGAGATGTTCCATTAAGCTTCTTTTACAGACTAGACTTCCTCTTAATCTGGGTCCAGCAAACACTCACACCCCTGTAGTTATTGTCCTTTGTTCCAGTTTCTTTCAGGCATCTCTTTGGGGTGGAGAGGCTATCTTCTGAGACAGCTGAAGACAAAATGGAGGGATTTCCAGGGGCTTATATAGTCTCTCTCTTGTGGGTGGAAACCCCTCTCTTCCCCTGTGTAGAATTACAGCTACAAGATGGAGCTTTGGAGTCACATGGGCAAGTCGCATGTTCATGCATGACTCAGTTCTCTACAGGCTGAGCCATTGCTCAGATGTTAGCCTGAATGTTCCCAGGAACGCTCAGATGTGAATTGACATCTATCAAGATCCATTGTTAGCCAAGTACTTCCATTTACTTGAATAACCCTTTCACACTATGTTGACCAAATCTGCCTTAGGTTCTTTCTACAGCAAACACTTTAAATAGAAGCATAGAGCCAACTCTCATGACTTCAGATATAAAAATGATAAATGTAGTAGAACATAACCTTTGCAAAGATGTGTTACATGGGATATCTAGCATAAAACATATTCCAGTTATGTTATATTTACACTTATAAGCATATTTCTATAGAGCATTATGGGGTGCAACATCACACACAGTTTGAGGAGCAAGTTCAAAGGGAAGCTTCTGATTCTCTCCTCTAGAAAAACAAAAAGCAATGTGATGGCTAAAAGGTTAAAAAAAACTTTGAGCGGATCCTGGAGAGGAGCATATTTCTACTTTGAAACTATATACCAGGGTCAACACAGAAGATTCTCCTATTACAGTAAAGGCTGTTTAAATTCAGACTGCATAAGCAGTGGCGTTTGCTCAAGTTATTTATCCCTTGACATTGAGGGGTAGGTTCTCGGATACCATAAGTCCAGTATAGAGAGACACTTCAGATATATAACATCTAAAAACACTTGCATTTTTCTATTCTCAGATAAAAATAAGTAGCAAATGAAGTTGCTGAGAGAAATAAATAGAACTAAAATACAGTTACTAAGTTAACTGGTTTTGTCCTTGCACCACCATTTGTGTTAGAGTTACATGTATTGATAGCAAGCAACATATTGCAGTGTGTTTTCTGACTGAACACTTTTCCCAACTTCTGTGTTAAAATGACTCTGTTGTTGTTTGTATTTCCTCTGTGTGCATTTCCTCTAATCGCACATAACATCATTCACCAGATCAGAAATTCTAAGAGGAGAAATTCCACCTTTCCTCTCTACACGTAAGAACTATATTTCTGACTCCTCAAAGTTTTTTTCTTTCCCCCTTCCTTTTTAAAGTATTCCCACTACATCTGGCTACTCCAACATTATACCTGCCTCCACTAGCTTTGTCCTTCAGCCGCTCTTTCCTCTCTTGATCTGTGCACTGCCTTTTTGTGATTTGCTGTGACTTCTCCAAGATGCTCTCACTGTTTTTTCTGTTCACCTGTATCATCTTGAGAGCTGGCCCATGCTTCCTTAAGAGACGTCTACTTTTTACATTTGTCATTTTTAAACCAGAGTTTATTTTCTTTCCCTTGTTTCCAATTAGGCCAAATAGGATAATGGCCAGAAAGCATGTTTATTTTGGAATAAAAATACATCTATACTTAGGGCAGGAACTGAATTATTTCCATCTGTTTTATTTGATATAAATCTATCAATAAGGAATACCTTTCAGTATCTTAGGCTCTTATTTTCCTCAGCCAGTCTTGAATCAGAAATTTAAACTTTGTAGTAAGACCAGTTCCTAGTATCTCTCTCCACTTTTCCCCACAGACAATCAAGTTCTCCTCCCCCTATCAGACGGCGGCCCACCTGGAGTAGGTCATCCTTGGTATGTACTATAGTGCAGTCTTCAATAATAATGCTGGTATTGCTGATGCAGGGATGGGGCAATACATGAGATGGGACATTTTCTAAAGTTCAAATATATTGATTGACTAGACATCGGCATTCTTGAAACTCATTCCTGCCATATCGCCTACAGCAATTGCGTTTGTTTAAATGGAACGAATTAGTACTACTGATTCTAAAACTTATAGGCCTTGGGGCTTTAATGTTTCTACTTATCCTGCAAAAATGGAACATCTTTTCTGCAGGAATGCAGTGATGTTCAATGGGATTTGTCCTGCAGGGTAAGAAATCTCCTGCAGGTTGGGTAGAATTTGAAAAATCTATTACTGTATACGTAACGGAACCTCAAAACATACATACGCCAAAACTGAATCACTGCATGATTTTACAGTGTGTTGCCCTGAACCCTTCCTCCGTCCTCTATTTTTTGTCACCCTAAGGTGTCAAGTCTGCATTTAGACTGTGGGAACTTTCTCATTATGTGTTTCTGTGAAGTGCCTAATATTTCTGAGTAAAACTTTTACAATCAGTACCTAATTCTGTGATTCAATATTTTCTTTCTTTTGTAAATCCATGCAGCTAAATAGAGCTGCTTTCAATTTTTGACAATATTTTTAATTGAAATTTTCACAAAAATGAGACAATTTTCCGAGAAATTTTTGCAAACATTATGTTCCATTTTTCAGCCAGTTGTAGGGATAAGCTTTCTTTTGCTGCTACATTCTTCTCCCAGCACCCTTGAACCACCCCCAAGAAATATCGAATTCCAGCAGAAAACCTAAGAGAGAATGGCAAGGTGCAATAACATTGCCAGTCCCTTCCATAGAGGGCAAAGATTATCATGGCTGTATAAAATGGTTTGCTTGTGAAACAAAAGAAGATAGGCTTCCTTCTTGCCTCATTCAGGCCCAGTAATGAAGTACAGTTTTCTTGGTTTGTAGCACCTTCCTGAAGTAATAAATCTTATTAGCATATGTCTGTGTGACAGTCAGTGTTGGTAGTTCTGTTTCTGACACCTCTTATCCATGCACAGCAGCTGTCCCTTTTCAAGATGGGCAGTGCCTGTGTTTTAACAAAATCTGTACCATTTATTCATTCTGTTCCTTCCACAAATCTGTTCTAGTCCATTTTATTTCAGTGGTATTAAAAGTTGTCATATTTTCCTCTCCAAAAGCTTTTAATAGTTTTCACATGTGGGCAGGTACCTATGTTTTAAACTAATAGTCCTGCCCAGTTTCCTTTCCAAAACTGCCTATCATTTTAAGCTTACTTCCAGAGAGCTATTGGTTAGCACAGTTTGGTTATTGCACTTTCTGTGTTACATTCTTTAAAATATAAAATTCTTATTCTCTGCTAATTTGCTTTATGAGCCTTGATGTGAAATAGCTAATGTAAGAAAATGAAAGGGCCCTTAAATGCCTTATGATCTGATCAGCCTCTTCTTTATCGCAAAGAAAACAAGACCCTCTTCCTATCAGATATGGAAAATGGAAGCCTACATTTTAACAGGAAAAATTAATCATGCCTCCTTTGTTTAGATTCTATGTGTAAACTATTGGCAAATGAGAAAATGGATTGGGAGCAATGAGAAGAGGAATAGGTGACTCTCCTCTCAAAAACAACCTGGTTTTCTCTCTGTTCAAATGAACCTTCACATGCTTCTTTTTAAAAGTAGTTTTGCTCACTTGTTAGAATAGTTGTTCTTTATAGCAATTAGCCTTGCAGACAGCCTCCTCGAGCTGTATACAGCAGTTCTGGATAGCACTATCACTAAGCCTTGGTCTTCTATGGTAGCCTTGTAATAAATCAGTAGGCAGAAGTGGGATAATGAAGTGAAGTCTGTGGTGTGTCTCTGACATTTGACAAAATGGCCTGGATTCTCATTTACACTAAGGCCTCCTTATACCGCTTTGGCAGCATAATTGCATTTATACCCATTTCAAGCCCCTTTTATACTGCTCTGTCATGGTCTTAATGATAGGATGATAACTGAGAATCAGGCCCATTAACTCTGTACTTTTTTATTTCCATTGGGCAAAAGTCTATTTACTCTAGCCAAAATTCCAATGACTCTCACACAGGTGGAAGAAAGCCTGTAAGAGGCCCTAGTGTGGATTTGTTTTTTAACCCCGCAGTGATCCCTGAATTGGATTTCTGACTACTCCAGGCTTCAAGCTGCTCCCCAACTACTTCAGGGTAGACTGTTTTGTCTGGTCTCTCAAAAAAGTCCTGCTTTTCCAATAACAGAAGAGTCCTTCAGACCAGTCCCACAATAATGTGGGATTCAGCTTGTTTCCTATATTTCCTAATATATATGATACATTCCTAGCAGGAGACCCGTTCTCTTTAGTGTGAAGGCTTTTTTTCTGGCTCAGACCTACGTAGGCTCCTTCAGTGCTTGCCAGACTAAGTTCTGCCTCTCAGGCTGCCAATAGAACCATTCTCTGCTGCCTAGAGCCATGCTCTTCGGAACACCCTCACCTGTAACTGGGTCCAGCAGGAGCATTTCCTGTTTTCCTCTGGTTCTGACTTAGCCCTTTCCCTGTCATATTGCTTGCAAGGATTTAGATGCCTCATCACAGTCGCTTTCACTTTTTTTATTCCCCTGATCCCATAGAAAATATAGGTGTAAGCTGAGCCTATCTCCTTTTTCGCCCGTTTAGTGGCTTGGCTGTCATTGTGGCCCTTTGACTCTGCACAAAGGTGGACTGTGCCTCTTTTCTCCTTGAAGCTATGGGCTCAGTCAGTATTTTGCTCTCCTGGAACCAGCCTGTGTGAGAGGTGCCTCTGAGGTGGTTCTGCAGATACATTTGCTCAGAACTCGGAACAGTTTGTGTCTCTCTGAACACACCTGTGTGTGCTTCCGTAAACTTCTCAACTTAATCACACCCACAGCCGAGGTGGCTGCAGTGCCATCCTCCAAATTCTTCTCTTTATGCATGGACAAAACTGCTGATTATGACATCATCCATGCTTTATATTATTACCTTTATTATTTATTTATTATTACCTATATTACTTTTAAATAATCCATTGATTTAATACTAAAGCATCCCTGCCACTGATTCCTACCATATCACAGTGCTAGCTGCAATATTTATCAGTTGGGGGTTTGCTCACTGAAATTCTGCATTCAAGACACTGCGTGACTCTGCTGAGCCACCTCATGTTGCTCTTGCCTTTGCCCTCATCTCCTACCTACTGCTCCTTGTGTTTTTGTCTCCTCTTGTTTTTGTCAAAGCCTCGTTTCTAAGCTATTCAGGGGCAAGGACTCTGGGTGAAAATGTTGAAAAGTAAAGTGAGCAAGGAGCCTTAATTCCATTTTCAAAAGTGACTTATGTGTTAGAGAGCTTAAGCCCCAGTGATTTTCAATAAGAACCAGGCTCCTAAGTAGCTAAGTCACTTTTGGAAATGGGACGTAGATGCCTAAGTCACACAGGCACTTTTGAACTCATTACCCTATGTCTTTTGTTTGTAAAGCTCTGTACACTTCTGCAGAACTCTGTAAGGAAATATTCTGTATTGCGGAAAGAATCTAGAGTAATTTCTTCTGCACTTCATATTCAAAAACTGTGGCAAAGCTCCAGTTTGCCGAGGTTATTCATGTTTTTTTTTTATTTCAGCCAAGACAGCACCCATTTATACTGCCGCCTATGCATGTCCAGTGCGGAGAACACTATACTGAAACAAACAACTCACAAGGTATTTCCTTTCAGAGATCTGCAGCTTAATGTGCCAGCAAAGGGGCTCTTGTTCATCAGATCTTGATTTCCAGAATGCCATCCTCGCCAAATGGGAGTTAGTATCACTCCTCCACAATAACTTCATAGTTAAGGTTGCAGCAGGGTTCTGTTTAAAGCCCAATTTTCAAATTTATCTAACATACACCTGCACCGTTAGAAGGGCTTGGAATTTGGCATACCAGTTAAGTGCAGTGGGTAGAGTTTATAGGGCATGTTTGGGGTCAGTTAGTCAAGGGGTTGCCAAGTTACAGGTCTCCCCAAATGGCCTGATTTTAAAATTGCAACTTTCTTATACTGCTTTTTTCTGCAGACCAAGTGAAACTGGGGAGCTGAGGGGGGAGTAGATCCACATAGCCTGTATATTACTTGTTGGCCTTTGCTCTGTTCTAGTGCTTGTCACCAGGGTCAAGCTTCAGAAGTGTGTGAATAAAAAGTTGTATTTTTGGCTCTGTGCAGGGTTAGCCTCAGAACGGTTGTCTGAGGAAAGTGTGATGGCTGGAATCTAAGGAGTAGAGAGAGATTCTCACAAAATATCCTGTAGCTTAGTGCACTGGCCTGGGCATGAGGAGACCATAAGTTCTGCTGACATCTGTTTGTATTTCCATGCATTGTTATTGACATACCTCTACACTAGGGAGACGCAACTATCATTTCCCACCACCCCTTTTGGCAGATGAGATGATGGAAATGTTGCACCAAGTCACTTCCACTAGAACTGGAAACAGAGCCCTGGCCTCTAATGTGGCAGAGTCACATGTCGTTCACTTAACCACCCTCTCTTTTTAAATGATTTTCTCAAAGCTATGTCTGCATACTGTGAGAGACACAGCTGAAGTGCCCTAGCCAATCATGTCACATGATGGAATCTTAGTGTAGCGATTGTGTCTCGTGCACGAGGCAGGGGCTATACAAAGGAATGGACTGAGACGCAGCAGGAGTGGACTTTACCAAAGACTTCTCATATGATGTTGGGCAATTGCTTACACCAGAATCATTGGAGATGGCCATCCTTCTGAGTCCTGTGAGATTTAGGAGGAAGGATAGTCCTATGGTTAAGACACTCAGCTGTGACTCAAGATCTGATTTTTTTTTATATTCCTGCCAGTGCCGAAAACTCCCTTTGTGACCTTGGCCAAATCATTTAATTTCTGTGCTTCAGTTACCTGATCAGAGGGCTGTTTTGCTTCCTCGGGGGCATGATCAGCCTGCTTTGGCTTGCTTAGAGTCCTGGAGACAAGAAATTGGTTTGATGTTGAGGAACCTGCTACAGCCCTGGAGGGACACCCCGCCCCCCCTTCACAATCTCTGCTTGCTTGGGGCAGGGAGGGCAGTATATCAAGAGGAGACCTCAGAGAATGTTCAGTGGTACAGTAGCTCTGGGGCCTAGTGCTGCCAATCGTGGGATGTATCTTTAGATAACAGCTGTGAACCTGCTGAGAGGCAGATGGATGGAGGGGGAAGAGAGAGTTCCACAACCACTTTCTCCGCCTTAAGAACCTGCCAGAGGGTCTGGATCTGAACTGTTTCAAAGCATGGGTGTGATTTGGATCTAGGATGTAGGTGCAGCCAATTATACAGACAGTGTTCAACCTCCAAATGTTCCCAAATTGCAGGAGTGTTTGGATCTGGAGTATTGTTTTGATCCCATTTCTGACACAAGTAACAAACTACAACGTGCGGGTGTATTACAGTATTTTGGACTTTTTGGGGGGATGGAAAGAGCACAATGGATTCTGGAATGTGAGGCAAGGTAGAGAAAAGCTTGGGGTATTGAGTACAGGAGTGGCAAAACAATCTGAAAGGCCAGTCCTGTGACCACACGTCCTGCACGGATGTACACAAGGCTGCCTCTTAATCAGTGGTCCAGAATGCATTTGAAGTTTTGGTGGTTTTATTTAGGAAAGGTTTTGAGGATCGTGACATTGAATGTGCCCTTGTTTGTTAAAGTGTCCTTTTCTTTATCTCTACCATACACAGACAGCATTTTCCATGGAAATGAAGAAACATTCTATTGTAGGTCTCAGACCAGCTTGGACAGGTGTCCCATGGACTTCAGCTACTTAAATGGTAATGGGCCAAATGGCAGTATGTGCAGTGCCCACAGCATGAACTCCCTCAACCGTTCACAGAACTTTGTTCAGGCGTCTCCAATGTCCTCCAATCTCAGCATCCCAGGAAGTGATATCATGAGAGCAGACTACATCCCCAGCCATAGACATAGTGCAATCATAGTGCCGTCCTACAGGCCGACGCCAGACTACGAAACTGTCATGAGGCAAATGAAGAGAGGGGTTATTCACATGGATAGCCAAAGTCAATCTTTAAGGAACCTCAATATTGGAAACACACATGCTTACAACCAACCAGAAGACCTGGTTTACAGCCAACCTGAGATTCGAGAGAGACATCCCTATACTGTTCCTTATGGGCCGCATGGTGGTTATAACAAACCTGTTGCCCCGCCTGACCAAATGAACCCTAATAATGCTGTGCAGAATAAGGCAGCAGCCAGTGCCATATCCCACACAGTTAGCACGCCAGAACTGGCTAACATGCAGCTGCAGAGCAGTCAAAACTATAGTACTGCCCATATGTTAAAAAACTACCTTTTCAGGCCACCACCTCCATATCCACGTCCGCGTCCTGCCACCAGCACACCTGACCTAGCGAGCCACCGTCATAAATATGTCAGTGGCAGTAGCCCTGATTTGGTTACTCGGAAGGTCCAGCTCTCGGTGAAGACATTCCAAGAGGACAGCTTGCCAGTGGTTCATCAGTCACTCCAGGAGGTTAGTGAGCCCCTCATGGCAGTCAAACATCATGCAGCTTTGAACAAGCGCCATAGTTTGGAGGTCATCAGCAATATGGTACGTGGTATAGAAGCTATGGCTTTAAAGACTTTAAATGCCCCTCTGCCACGTAGAAACACTTTGCGAGAGCAGGTGCAGCCAGAAGAGGCATTGCAGGTGGAACATGCAGTTCAGCAGCTCCCTTGCTACCATCACAAGAAGACGTTCTCGAGTGCCACGATGCTGATACACAGCAGTGAAAGCGAAGAGGAAGAGGAAGCTGCAGAATCAGTGTCACAGATAGCACCGCTCCACGAAAATGTGGAATATAGTGCTCAGTTGCAAGCTGCTTTGGCTAGAATACCAAATAAACCCCCCCCTGAGTATCCCGGGCCACGGAAAAGTGTTAGCAATGGAGCCCTGAGGCAGGACCAAGTAAACATTTCAGTGGCTGTAGCCAGGGCCAAGGCCATGAGGCCAGGGCCTACCAAGGCCATTAGCGTGTCTCGAACTGATCAAATGACAATGAATGGGTCCTCCCTTGGACCATCTATCTCAGAGCCTGACCTCACGAGTGTAAAGGAGAGGGTCAAGAAAGAACCAGTGAAGGAAAGGCCTGTGTCTGAAATGTTTTCTATCGAGGACAGCATTATAGAAAGAGAGATGATGATGAGGGTAAGTATCTTTCTCTAATGCAGAGGCTTCTTTGAACCAAAGAACCAACCTGTTTTTTTGTTGTTTTTTTTAATTTCCCAAAATGTGTAACTCAAAACGGTTATATCCTAAACAATGAGGAATGTAAAACAGCCTTATGCAGAAAAAAGAGTTTTTGACAGTCATAGGATTAGCTGGAAGGTAAAAGTGAGTAAAAAATGCAGGGTCTGATTCTCCATTGCCTGGCTGCTTGTGCAGTCATTTAGAGCGCTGTAATTTGAATAGGTTTGCAATGCCATCACCAGTACGAGTGGAGAATTCTGGTTCAGTAGCATATTCTCCCTACTTTGCAGGGAAATAAAGCAAAGCACTGCATAATACGCAGTGTTAGTGCAGAGCGTCCAACCCATGACATTTAGATGGCTTATCACTTAGGATTGCTGCTTTGACAGTGATGTAGCATATGCTTAGCCTACAATTTTACTTAACCTACGTGACTGAGTTTTATGAGGACAAAACTTTGGTGGCACTAGAATTTGGATTGCTGATTTTCTAAACTAGTGACTTGAAGCACAACAAAAGGAGCAATACTGCTAACTTGAGGAAGTAGAGATGCTGTTTTTTCTTTCTCTGAAGTGTGGGGAATGGGAATCCTTAAATTCTCATTCAGTTTCCTAGAACAAACATAAGATGCTTACACAACTGCTTTTTCCTGCACAGCTGCACACTACAGCAGTTTTCAGATGAAAGTACCAGCCCACAACACTCAGTTAATGAATTATGCGCATACCTGGCGAGCACAGTGTTTAAAGAGATTAAACTGATAAGAGTGACTAACTGTGAAATACTATTTTTTTAACAACTTAATTTAGACATCCTGCATTACTGACATGCCTTTTTGAAGAGACTTATTACTGAGTGTCCATCTCTTCTGCTTGTTGTAGGAATACAGTACATATGTTCCCTAAAATATAATATAATAAATGGACAGATATAAAGTCTGGTCTTCCATAGACCTCGATGATAGACAGCAGGGAAGGTATCAAAATACAAAGACTTAGTCATGGGCTTAACTTTAGAAACTGTGAATAGTCCTATTGAAATCAAGTTAAGAAAGTGCATATTTCTTTTTCAGGATGGGTCCAAGAGCAGAAGAAATTTTGAATCCATTTACATTAATGTGATGTCCAAGTGATCTGGGGGTGTTTAGAAATAATAATAATAATAAAAATAATACTAGCCTTGCTGTTAATATTCTTCACGGCGGGGCTATTAGTCAGCAAATAAAATGAGGTTACTTAATATCTACATTTATAATGAAACACTTCACTATACCCCAGGGGATTTTTCAAGCTTGTTTAGAAAGCTCCCATTTTGTTATCGCTGATTCTTGCATTTGAAGTAATGATTTAGAAGTAGTGACAACAAAATTATTTGTTAGTCTGAAAGTTGACAGGCCCTCTGTTTCCTTTGAGTTCTGCTAGAACAAATGCAAAAATGGATCTCTCAAATCCTGAAAACTGTCATTTCCTAGGTCATTGGTTCTGATTCTTGGGGTCAAGGTCTCAAGATGGACCACAAAGCTGTATCCTAGAGGTTACGTTATTCCCTACAGTATCTAAGCTTTTATTTAACAAAAAAAAAAAAAAAGTTATAAACTTTCTGCTTGCAAAATATAACCTCTCACATGTAAATACTGCAGTGGTAAGGCTTTTTAACTGTGTAGCATCCCAGAATATATTCAGTAAAACGATCTGAATTATATTTTTTGATCTCTTTCAGATATGAAGTGATCAAAGGGTTATGCATTGAGTGTAATTGTCTTCCTTAGCTGTAGACAGCCCAAGGAATTCAAAACAAATTTATTTGTGTGTGTGTGTGTGTATTACAGCATTTTAGACTTTTGGAGGGACCAAAGAAGTACAAAGGATTGTGAGACTGGGCACAGAGGATTCTGGGATGTGGGGAAAGATAGAGAAAAGCTTGGGGTATTGGGGCCAGGAGTGGCAAAATAATCTGAGAACCTCTGTTCTGGATATTCATTCAGTATTAGATCAACTTTGTTCACCTCATCAACACCATGTGCATGTTTGCTTTTTGCAAACAGAGGTTATTCTCTTTTTTTATGCTCAAATTGCTTTTAAAATGGTTTCCAGTCTAGTTCAGGAATCACATGACATTTCTACCTCTTTCACCATGGGCATTGAAAACTATCAGCTAACCATTTGTGAATTTGGTGCCGTGGCTGATCCCGTAAGCACAGAATTCACCATTTTCACTTTGGGACATTCTGTTTTGTCCAAGACAGCAGATTTTTATGAAGCCATAGCAGAAAACCAAACAGAAATTGGGCAAAATTACCAGACCTTGAACTGTCTGTAAATCTGGTAAAAACATGGTTTTAATTTTTGCTAGTTTCACCAGTAGGATGAGTATCTTTATGCAGTTATGCCAAGGTACCTAAGGGCAATGACAAAGTTTGCAGACTGGCCCGTTCCAGAAACAATCCATTTACTATATGCCCGTGGGGAGTGCTTTTCCAGCAGGAGAGCTTGGGCCATGCTGTAATAGCAGTTTTCAAAAGCAGCTGTGATCCAGACAGCCTTTGTGCATTGCTTTCCCCCAAAATCAGGAGGGAAGAGTCGCCAAGAGAATGAAAAGAAATATTTCCCCCTCTTCACCTTCCTGGAGTTGTGGCCCTCCACCTCTTAGATGTATCATTTCCCACTAGCCACAGAACGAAATTAGAACTCAAACTCTCCATACAGCAGTGTAATGTACTACACGAATATGATGTAAAGCAAGTTCTGTGCATCGCATCATATTAAAATATGTTTTTAAACACCATGAGATCATTCTTAGCATCCAGTATACAGTGGGCACCATTAACAGCTGGACATTTACTAAACACAGTAGTTTAAATTTACCAAAGTATTTCCCATTCTAAGCATTAAACAAACACCTCAGCAAAGATAAAACTTGCAGTGGGGCAAGCAGTGTATATTTTTCATGGTTTTCTGCTGCAGTAAATGGAATTGAACACCGTTTAAAACCAGTATAGGATATGTTTGCATAAGTATTGCCATCATGACATGGTGAGATGATTCTTTATGTCCTGCTAGCAACTTACCATTACAGAAAAGATGCTCAAGATTTGTATTTGCAATTCTTTTGGTAGCAAGTAAGCTATATTTTACCTTTTGGACTGTTCCTTTGAAATTAAAATTCTGTGCTCATGTAGGAGTAGGCCCCTGGGGAATAATAGGAAGAATTGGAGGTTTTATTTGAATTTACTCTGCTAATGGTGATCATCTGCATTTCTTGGCTAGAGAGTTGCAGATTTTGGAGATTAAAAAAACATTCCAGTGTTTTACTGGCATTATAGATAACACAGAGATGAAAAACATGCCTTTTCTTGCCAAAAGAATCTAGAGAAACAGAAGATGGCAGGCCTGGAGGCCCAGAAGAGGCCCTTGATGTTGGCAGCGTTAAATGGACTCTCCGTTGCTCGAGTTCCAGTGCCTGAGGATAGCCAGGATGAAGTAGCCAAGGTGCCAATGGATGAGAGGGTAAGAGAGGTTCACAAAGTGCTATTTATTCCATTGTTTCTAGCAATTGTATGCATTTGAAGTTTTAAAAACTGGAAACTGTTACTGGTGGCCACGCTGAGAGCACCATCAGTGATGGAGGTCTTTGGTATTGTCACTGCTTCAGTGAGGCCAAAATCTTGGGTGATGAACAATTGTAAGAGGTTCTGAATGCCCTCTGATGTCAGTGGAAGTTGAACGTGGTTTGCACCTCAAGGAGTGTTCAGCGTCGCACAAGATCAAGCCCTAAATCTAAAATATTGCACATCTCCTCTTGGCCAGGGAGGTTGATACACCAGTCACTCTTTGTTGTAACATAATGTGCTGAATGATGCATGTAGGTTGCTGAGAAGAGCCCTAGTTGCAGTCCAAGAGACAACAAAGATTCATTCTTAATGATTTCTCTTTGCATTTCTGTGTATGCATATGCATGCAATTAAAAACAAATAAAAATATCTGTGCCATTAACTGATTTTTGTGCATGGAATTTTGCACCCTATACAGTTTGTACAAGTAAATGACAGCAGTTACATATGGTAAGCCCATTTCTCCCAAATACACATCAGAGGTTTTTCTTTGAGTGATTGCTCATGTCCATTCAACTTAGGTGTGTGTGCTCGCCACATGCACCAGTGCCGGAAGTGTTTCCCTCAGCAGTATCCGAAAGGGACCAGCTCTGGAGCCCCCTGGAATGGCACGCATATGCTGCGGCATATAGGGCACTGCTGGCCCCCTCCACCCTCAGTTCCTTCTTGCCGCCAGCGTCAGTGCATGGAACTGATACTGCTTCAGCTAGAGCTGTTGCTTTTCGTTAGTTCGAACTCATTTGCCTCTTGCAAATATTACTGTATATAGATTCCCTCTAGTTTAGTTCAACCTATTTGTTAAGTTAGATAAGAGGCCCATGCCCATTAGTGATCCACATAATAGTTGTTTACAGTTCTTGGTTGAAGGTCATATTAGTGATAAGTGCAAAATCTGCAAGTCCTTCAAGCCCAGGACGAAGAAGGAATGTGACATTCATTTGAAGGTGCTCCGGATGGAGTCTGCCCTTACCCCGAGCTGGAGCAGTGCTCTGATTCAGCGCCAAGTACCATGACCTCATTGTGCAGTGCCCTGCCAATACCATCTATGAGCCGGCACCGGTTTCCTTCCATGGCTCCAGCCAAGAAGCCCAAGAAGATGGGGCAAGGAAGGTTTCCAGCTTCCCGCAAGGGAAAGGACAAGTTTGGGGTGGACCAAGGCCCTGTCATGGGTGCCTCTTCACCCACTTTGGGATCCCGGGCCCCAGCTCAGGTCGAGCGGTGTAGCCCAACCTGCTCCCTGCTGGCTACCCTGGATAGTGGTGGAGGTCCTCATCAGCTCCAGGTGCTGTCCACGCTGGAGGCCCTCCGAGCAACGCAAGACATTATGTCCCTCCCAGTGCCGGCCACTCCAGCCCCTGTGGGGTCCCGGGGTAAACCCGCATTGGGACCACCACCACAGTCTCCACTTTTCCTGTAGCATTCCCCATTGCGGGGAACGTCCCGCCAGTGGTTGCCCTCACACACCCGACACGCTTCTGACCATGATAGGTAGAAGCCTTGCAGCCCCATCCCCTCTCTGGACTTCGGACAAGGGCAGAGAGGCTCGAGGTGCAGCTCACCGGTGACCGGGCGCAGACCTCTGGAGGCACATGTCCCCTGGCAGGAGTTTCGGAATCAGTGCCCAGAATCTCCACGGCACCGGTACTGCTCCAGGGACAGGTAGAGGGACCAACGGTACCATTCCGTGGACCATCGCTGATCCCCCAGGGTGGCATCACTGCATGTGGCTACATCTTCATGATGCCAAGCCCGCTCTAGTTCCCGATCCTGCTCCACATCCTGGTACCGCTCGTTAAGCGTGAGGCATAGATCGCTGGCTCAGGGCTGTCGCAGGTCCGCTGAGTGCCACTAGTGCCCAAGGCCCCAATCCAGACGCTCGTCGAGGTCAGCCAGATCCAACTCCAGGAGGGGCGACCGGTACCGATCAGGACAGAGCCACCAAGCAGCCCTGTGTTTGTCGCAGGGGAGCGACCGCTCGGACTTTGGCTTCGGTTTGGAGCAAGGTTCCCTAGCGGCAGGACAGGCCCCAGCACCTACGGTGCAGACTACAGCTGCAGCACTGCAACCAGGCCCATGGCCTCAGACTCCGTGGCCGGCACAGTGGTACCCATGGGGGGTTTGCTTAGCCTTCTCAGGCTGCGCGCTCAGTATCTGGAGCTTAAGAGAGACTGGCTACCGCCCTCTCCCACCCCACTGCAGGTTACAGGAGGAAGTGGGCGAGCAAGCCACCGGACCACCTATGGGTGACCTACCAAATTGTTCCCCGATCCTTCCTCCTCTCTGTTTGCCAACCGCCTTTCTTCCTTCCTCCCTGCATGGGCATCTACAACATTGGACCGATGGGTCCTTAATATGGTGGCGGGCACAGGGTTACATCCTTCAGTTACTTGCTACCGCCCCTTCCCGTCCCTCTTCAGGGACCCCCTCATGAGAATCGTCTTGTACAGGAGGCAGAGGGTCTACTACAGCTGGGTGCGGTGGAGGTAGTTCCTGTGGGGTACAGAAACAAGGGGTTCTATTCCTGATACTTTTTAATCCACAAAGCCAATGGCAGTCTGCGGCCCATACTAGACCTGCGGGGCTTGAACCGCTACTTAGCGAAACTGAAGTTCCGCATAGTCTCCCTAGCTTCCATCATCCATCCCCCCCCTGGATCCGGGAGACTGGTACACCACCCTCAGTCTGAAAGATGCGTACTTCCACATCACCATCTTCAAGGGACACAGATGGTTCCTCTGGTTCACGGGAGGTCCCGACCACTATCAGTTCGCAGTTCTTCCGTTTGGCCTAGTGGCAGCACCATGGGTATTTACCAAGTACATGTCGGTGGTGGAAGCTTACCTCAGACGTCCAGGAATCCAGATCTGCCTGTGCTTCGACAACTGGCTTGTCAAGGGCAACTCCAGGTCCAAGGGGATGTCGTGGTGCTGCTTGCCATGTGCCGTCACCTCGGCCTGTTGGTGAATGACAAAAAAAATCCATGTTAGTTCCGGTACAGAGGATAGAGTTCATTGGAATGATGCTCGACTCAACCTCTGCCAGAGTGTTCCTGCCAAGGAGAGATTCAGGGCACTGACAGACGTCATCGCGGAAGTCTCCACGTTTCCTGTGACCACAGCCAGCGTTTGCCTACACATACTAGGTCACATGGCAGTGTGTATGTGTGTGGTGTGCCACGCCAGGCTCCAGATGCGGCTCTTGCAGCAATGGCTGGTGACGGTCTACTCCCAGTCCAGGGACCACCTGGAGAAGGTTGTCACCATCCCCGCGACGGTACTTACCTTGCTGCGATGGTGGACCGACCCTGGGAAAGTCCTGGAGGGAGTTCCCTTCGTCAGCGTTCCTCACTCAGTTGAGTTGGTTTCGGATCCCTCGGACCTTGACTGTGTGGTGCACCTTGGCACCCTCCAGACCCAAGACATGTGATCCCCAGAGGACTCAATGCTACACATAAACGTCAAAGAGCTCAGGATGGTGTGCAGAGCATGTGCGGTCTTCCTACCTCACTTGTCAGGCAGAGTGGTCAGAGTCCTGATGGGCAGCACAGCCTCGATATCCTACATCAACAGGCAAGGCAGAGCGTGATCCTCGGCCCTTTGCCAAGAGGCACTCCGTCTCTGGGACTTCCTCATCGACCACGGAATCCGTCTAGAAGCGTGTCACCTTCTGGGGGGCCAGGAACACACTAGCAGATCAACCACGCAGGGACTTCTCCTCTCAACACAGGTTGTTGCTCCACCTGTAGGTAGCCGGCATGATTTTCCAGAGGTGGGGAACTCCCCAAGTGGATTTGTTTGCCACAAGGCAGAACAGGAGGTGCCACAGGCTTTGCTCCAGATGAGGTCTGGGCAAGGGCTCCCTCTCCAATGCCTTCTTCCTGCCATGGGCAGGAAGCCTGACGTATGTGTTCCCTCTGATTCAGCTCATCAGCAAGGTACTAGTGAAAAAAGAGGAACAAGGTGCAGGTTATCATGATCGCCCCGGCATGGCCTCCCCAGCATTGGTTTGGGATGCTGTCAAGTTTGTTAGCGATCCCTCCGTGGCCCCAGCCAAACCGACTGGACCTGCTGTCACAGGATCATAGCTGACTCTTGCACCACAACCTCACGTTTCTACACCTCACAGCGTGGATGTTGCGTGGCTGAACCTGAATGAACGGGCCTGTTTGGTCGGAGTCCAGAAGGTCCTCCTTGAGAGTAGAAAGCCCTCGATTAGGCAGAACTACCTGGCAAAGTGGACAAGGTTCTACTGCTGGGCGGCCGAACGGGGCATCTCCCCTTCGCATTCTTTGGTGCAGTCGATCTTGCTGCTTCATTTAAGGAACCAGAGCCTGGCGAACTCTTCTATCAGGGTGCACCTGGTGGCCATTTTGGCCTTTCATCCACCAATTCAGGGGCAGACTGTGTTTTCTCATGACATGACCGTCAGGTTCCTTAGAGGCCTTGAGAGGCTTTTCCCTCAAGTCCGGTCCCCCTCCCCTTAGTGTGATCTCTACTTGGTTCTGTCTTGACTCACGGGTCCGCCCTTTGAGCCTTTGGCCTTGTGCTCCCTATCTCACCTATCACTGGAAGGCAGCTTTCCTGGTGGTGGTGATATTGGTGAGGCAAGTCTCCGAGCTGTGAACCCTGACCTCGGAACCGCCATACACGATCTTCTGTAAGGACAAGGTCCAGCTCTGTCCCCACCCAGCTTTCCTTCCCAAGCTGGTGTCCGCTTTCCCTATGAGCCAGGACATCTTTCTTCCGGTCTTCTGCCCGAAGGCCCATGAGATTAGTGAAGAGAGGCGCCTTCAAGCTTTAGATTTCAGAAGGGCCTGGCTTTCTATCTAGATCAGACAAAACTTTTCTATAAGTTGACTCAGCTTTTCATCTCTACAGCTGATAGGATGAAGGGCCTCCCGGTGTCCATGCAAAGGATTTCTAATTGGATCACCTCTTGCATTCGGACCCGCTACAATTTAGCGTGAGTCCCTCCGCCGCCGATCATCAGAGCCCACTGGACAAAAGCTTTCCTGGCACACATTCCGATCCAGGACATCTGTAAAGCCATGATGTGGTCCTCGGTACACACACGTTCATGGCCCACTATGCCATCACGCAGCAGGCCAGGAATGATGCTGGGTTCAGCAGAGCTCTGTTGTAAGCTCCATGTCCGTGAACTCCTTACCCTCCTCCAGGGGTACTGCTGGGAGTCACCTAAGTTGAATGGACATGAGCAACACATCTCGAGGAACACCACTTACGGAAAAAGGTAACTGTCTTTTTTTGTATGTGCACAGAAATGGCAATGTACAGATTAAGACCATGTTTTGAAAATGTGGACCTAAATTAATTGTGAGAAAAGAGTGACTATTTTTAAAGAGAATTTTTTCAAAAATATACTTGAGATAAGTCCATTTATGGAATCAGGATTGTTAACTAGAAGGTTTTTGCTTTATCTAGCACCAGAATCTATAACTATAAAAAGAGAATGTACTAGAAAAATAAAATTCTCTGCTGATTTAACTACATTGAATCAGACAGAGTTATGCATTCTCATACCACATAAAACTGTGTATAGTAAGCAGTATAGCTCCAAGCAAAAAGACGAGAACATCCTAGTTTTTGATGATTCGTTCTGTATTGAGATAAAATACTGCCCTATGATACTTTTGCAACCATTCTGTCTCGAAAAATTAATTGAGGAGAGTATTCCTTTCCTTCTGTTAAATCACAGTGCAAAATCTTGAAGAGGAAGTTGGAAGAGGGGATGGTATTCACCGAATATGAGCAAATTCCAAAGAAAAAGGCAGATGGGATCTTCACCACTGCAGCATTGCCTGAAAATGCTGAGCGCAACCGCATCAGGGAAGTCGTTCCTTATGAGGAGAACAGAGTAGAGCTGGTGCCAACCAAAGAAAATAATACAGGCTACATCAATGCCTCGCACATAAAGGTAAAGGCTTTCGAAGCATAACATGGCACATGAAGAAATGTTAGGGGAGTGGGTATGTTGTTACAGGGATGGCCATTGTTCTCTAACATTAGAGGACTTGCAAAAAGTTATTTACTCACATCTACCTACGTTTCTCTAAAAAATGGGCAGGTTGTTTTACCTGGGACGACAATGTCACTACATCACATTCCTAATTTCAAGGTTTAGTGAACAATCATGAATTGATGTATTTATTACACTTCTGGGACCTGGAAATCATTGTACAGAAATTTCCTTATCTATTGCAATGCTGCATAGACTAGCAGCTAAATGCTTGCGTTAAGCTGAAAAGGGCATTCAGCATATCTTAAATTTAACTGAAGGGCTAGCTCTACCCATATTAGTTCTCACCAATACAATTTCCATCACCCTGGCCCTGCAGGAGCAGCTGGGCCAGCAGGAATTTCCTCCCAAGGGAGGAGGATAGGCAGTGCTTCCACCAGGGGAAACTTTAAATGGAAACGTGCGGGGAGAAGGGGAGTGCACTGAATCAGTAGGAGTTCTGACCCCAGAGCTTCTCTCTTAGTTTTAAATCTTATGGGGCTTGATTTTTAAAATGTAGGGGTGTTAAATGCATGTTTGCCTTTTGAGCATGTCCAGTACTCAAGTGGTCTAGTAAATCAGACCCCTAAAATAATGACTTTCATTTAGACTGGTCATATGAGCATTCATATTGCCTTGTTTCAAATGGGAGTTTTGTAAAATGAAGTTATGTTACTGTTCAGAAATTCATTGTATGAATGGTTTAGATACAGTCTGACCCTGTATGCTGCTTGTAAGCCTGCTATATAGTCATTTTCAGCAGTAAGCTGTCTCAGGGTGGCTGCAAACTCATTTTTATCTTCTCAGTTTCTAATAACAGCTTTTCAAGGCCCCTTGGTGATTATCACTCTGTTCTGAGAGAAGTAGTGGTACTCAGTTCATGCCAGGCTGGCATGTGGCTGTCATCTGGCATGTGGCATTCCCATTGTCCAAAGCTAAATGAAAAAAAATTAAATTATAATAATAAATAAAACATTTTGTGCATTTACACCTTTGTGGAAGAAAGGCCTTTAAGTCCAAAGAGAAGAGCTAATCTTAGTCATGATTTACAATATTAAATCCTGTTGATTCAAAATACCTTTCTAAACCAGGATCCTGGGGGGTTATAACTTTCCCACCAGAGTCCTGGTGGGTAGCAGATACTGTTTTTTGGCATCATCTGCCATTGCTAGAATGATAGATTATTGAATCACATTTTTTTTTCATCTAATTTGTGGGAGAAAAAATTTCTAACAATATAAATTGTGCCCATAAGGTAGTATCAGCCAGGAAAAGAATTTTCCCCAGCCAATTTTAAGAGTCCACCTTTCATCTTGTGTGTCACTATTGGACACACACTCATTTGAGATCTAGAGAGCATGCAGGAACATGCACTAATGTTTTACTATCTGACACTCTGGCTCTTGCCAGTATTTTCTCCTTGAACTCCAGGTGGCTGTTACAGAAGCCAAGCAGATGATCTTTTTGCTTAGAAGGTGAAATTGCATCTGTGAAATTTACCTCCGTAGCATAAAGTGTGTGCTTGCAGCCCAATACTCAATTTTTAATAACCTGCAGTCAGGGCATTAGAATGCAGTAAACATTCCAGGCATCACTCTCTCTCCAGACTATTTATGGTTCTATCCTATCTGATGCCAGGAGGCTGGATATTTGTACCAGAAGACAGCTCCTATATCATTTTGATAAGATCCATGCCTGGAGGATCATGACCCCCTCCAACACTAAGTCTGCAGTCCCTGTGGGTTCTCTGCTTACTTAACACTGGCCTATCCTGTCAAGATGTTAAGCACAGTCTGAATACAGGGACACAAATCATAATTTAAGTTATGGATTTTTTTTAAAAAAAAAACCTTTATTTTTTTGCTGCACTTAAAGCATAATCCAAAGATCATTGAAATTAATGGAAAAAGATTCCCATTGACTTCAGTGGACTTTGGATCAGGTTCATATTACACAAAAATGCAATCAAATAAAAAAATCATATATTGAATACAGCTACATATACAAATACGGGTCCGGATGTCGAGTATCTGAAATTTCAACTGATTTTAAGCACTGTTCATCAATTATCTGGATTTGGTCCACAGATTGTAGTTACTATCCATATAGGAGAGTGGTGTATATGATTGAATAGGAAACAAAACAAGGAGCTAGATTTAAGGCTGAAAAAACCTTTCCTGGTATATTGAAAACAATAATTTAAATACAGCTCTAATCATTGTGGCATCTAAGTGCAAAAGCCAAACATCTAAGTTTAGTGTTGTTTCAGCAGTACAAGCTAAACTGACATTTCTTTCCTAAAATTTATACAAAGACTTGCATCTCAAGTATGGTACACACTTAGTTTTGTCAGAGTTATTGATTGTTCTTTATAGCATTGGCTGCCAGAACCTTGATATCTATGGTTGTGTCAGCCTTTATAATATCAATCTTTTTCTCTGGGATTTATAACTTTGTCAATAAAAAGTTGCTCTGGGCTGAAACTTGGAATTAGAGGTCCCAGTCTGAGAGACCGAATATATATATATATAAATTATATATTTTAACTTTGACAAAATAATGGGTTCACCTGGTTTTGTTTTTAAGCTGCTAAAGGTATTTTTTAAAAAAAATTAGGTTTAGTGATTTTAAATGTTCTTGGGGTTTTTTTTACCTGAAGAATTGAAAAATAGTTTGGATATGAAAAAAAAAGTGATGTTTAGTTGGTGATAGTGTTAAAATGGCAGATTTTTACACATACCGTTGAGTAAATTTTAAACTATCTAAGTATTTTAGAAGATTTACTTCATGGGAGGATTACAAATAATCTGTTTTAAATGGGAATTTTCAAGGTGATCTAACAGTACATTTTAGTTATTGCACAGTATAGAGCATGTATATCTTGTTTCAAATATGCTTTTTAATTACCTGTTTATATGCTGCAGTGCAAACGCACCAAAAGTATTTTTTCAAGATCTGTTAGGTCAATTATATGTATTGGGAAAGGATTTTCATAATTTACTTTTGAAAAACTGTTAAATGTGCCATATCTATTGTATGATAGATTGCAACCACGGAACTGAAAACCATAAATTAGTGGAGGAAGAGAAATTCAAAGCAAATTCTGCTGGCATATCAGATCAGTGTATTATATGCAATATGTGGGCATAACTGGATGATTTGGGAACAGGCTCAACTGCAACTTTGAAAGTGATCCACAGAACAGGACTACTTACTAGAAATAATTTTTGTCCATTATAAAAGAATTAAGCATGATCAAATCTAGTGACATCAGAGGACTAATCAGCCTCTTGCTTTCCTGATGCAAAATGTTCAAATGGTGCTTACAAAACTGTGTGTTATCTGCAGCCATGCAGTGTCTTTTAAAATGTATATAGAATCTGCCTAGTGCTCAGACTTTCTTTCAAAGTAATCATTGACGGCCTGATGCAAAGCCCATAGGACTCAACAGGAGTCTTTCTAGGGTATGTCTACCCTGCAGCTGGGAGTGAGCCTCCTGTCCCAGGTAGACAGTTTTGAACTAGAGAGGCTCCAGCTGGCACGCTAAAAATAAAAGTGTGGACATTGCTTTCGGGCTGCAGCTCGGGCACTCAGACTCATCTGAGGCTCACTCCCAGCAGCAGTGTAGACATATCCTTAGTGATTTCAATGGGATTTCAAACAGGCCCTTAAACAAAGATTTTCCTTTTTTCCATTTGATGCACTGCATTGTCTTAATTTTCTGCAAAAACAGGAAGAAGTATTCTTCTTCGAGGGCTTGCTCATGTCTATTCTATTCTAGGTGTGTGCACAGTCATTGGAGGTTTTTGCCTTAGCAGTATCTGTAGGGTCGCTTATAGCACCCCCTTGAGTGCCCCTTGGTATATTAGGCGCCACCAACCCTACGTTCTCTCAGTTCCTCCTTACCACCGTGATGGTTGGTCTTGTCTTGCATTACAAGAACATTAGCGGTTCTTAGAGTCCGTTGTTCTGTCGTCTTTGTTTTTAGTTGATAGGTACTTAGACCATTAAGTTAAGTGTTAGACTAGTAGTTTAGGAGTTAGAGTCCCAGCTGGGACTTCGCCTCAGAGCGGGGCATGCCCCTTTCCCTGGGCTTTAAGTCATGCTCAGCATGCAGCCAGCCGATGCCCTTTAGCAACTCTCATGATAGCTGTTTAAAGTGTTTGGAGGAGTCCCACAGAAAGGATGAGTGCAGGATCTGCAAAAACTTTCACCCTCAAACTCAAAAGAAGTGGGATATTCACTTGAGGGCCCTCCTTGTGGAGGCCGCTTTTTGTCTGACCTCAGAGCCCTCTCGATCGGACTCCATGCCTGGCAATTTGGCATCGGTGCGCAGTGCACCGCCAGCACCAGAATCTACCAATCCACCCTGCACTGTTCCCTCTCCCTAGTGCCTAAGAAACAGTCAAAGTCGACGGGCCTGCTGGCACCGCAGAAAATGGGGGCCTTGGGCAAAGAACTAGTGTCAGGCCATGTGCCCGCCCTGGAATTGCTGCTGCAGTCGGAGCCCCTAGCCCAGCCAGGGACCCACCTCTGACTCCTGGGAGCGGCAGAGGGTTCTGACCCCTAGCAGGGTCATCTGTGCCCAAAGCAGGCCTGGCAGCCAAAGAGCAAGTAAGCCGGCCGGCACCACAGACACCAAGCCAGGTGATGGACCCGGCTAAGGCCCTGGCATTTACAGGCAAGCTGGTTATGGGACCGCCCTCTAAAGCAGCAGAGCATCCCCGGTCCCTGGACCACAGGCGTTGATCCCCATCACCACCTCAGATCCCGGCACCACAGCCTCAGTCCCTGGTTAGAAGACACAGGTTTCTGACGGCAAGGTCTCCACGGCACGGGACACGTGAGTCACAACGCCGATCCCCATGGTACCGTCGGGCCTCCCACCAGAGATCGCCATGGTGCAGTCTCCTAGGCATCTATTTCCCCCCACCCGCTCCCCGGTGCAGGACCGTTTCCTGTAGGGGCACTGGTCTCCAGCTCCCCGGTACCACTCTTTGGGCAAGCACCGATCCTCGCCCTCTCCTGAACATCATTCTGAACCTGCGCCGGCTCAACAAGTCTCTCAAGAAGTTAAAGTTTTGCATGGTCTCTCTGCCCTCAATTATTCCCTCCCTGGATCTGGGAGACTGGTACGCTGCCTGGAACTTGAAGGAAACATATTTCCATTTTTCCAGGGCACCAGGCGCTTCCTCCATTTTGTGCTGGTCCAGCGCCATTTCCAATGCACGGCGCTGCCCTTCGGTCTCTCATCGGCCTCAAGAGTGTTCACAAAGTGCATAGCACCAGTGGCAGCTTACCTGAGGTGCCGGGGTGGTCAAATTTACCTGTACCTCGATGACTGGCTAATAAAGGGCTGGTTCTGGGATCAGTTGCAACAGCATCTTGATCTGGTTTTCTCCACCTGTTGTGACCTGGGGCTGTTAATAAACGAGGAAAAGTCTACCTTAAATCCAGTGCAATGTATGGAGTTCATTGGAGCAGTCCTCAACTCTACTCAGGCCTGAACCTTTCTCCTCATTGGTTCCAAGCCATGGATGACCTCATCTTGTGCATGCAAGCCCACCCTCTCACCACCGCTCACAGGTGCCTGCAACTGTTGGGCCACAGGGCAGCCTGCACTTGTGTCATCCGGCAGAAGTGTGTGGTCAGGATCCCGGACCAAGTACTGTTGTTACTCACCTGGTGGCAGAATTCTGCGTTGGTGTTGGGGGAAGTTCCCTTCGTGGCTCTGTCCCTGTTGGTGACCCCCCATCTGTCCCTGTTGGTGACCCCTGACCGGGAAAACCGAGAAGTCTGCTGCTTGCCAGGGGCTAAGATTTGCGATGTGACGGAGAGACTGCCGAGACTCATCAAGCCCTTGGATCGCTACCCCTTCCTGCTTCTCCACGTGGGCACCAATGATACTGCCAAGAATGACCTTGAGCGGATCACTGCGGACTACGTGGCTCTGGGAAGAAGGATAAAGGAGTTTGAGGCGCAAGTAGTGTTCTCGTCCATCCTCCCCGTGGAAGGAAAAGGCCTGGGTAGGGACCGTCGAATCGTGGAAATCAACGAATGGCTAAGCAGGTGGTGTCGGAGAGAAGGCTTTGGATTCTTTGACCATGGGATGGTGTTCCATGAAGGAGGAGTGCTGGGCAGAGACGGGCTCCACCTAACGAAGAGAGGGAAGAGCATCTTTGCGAGCAGGCTGGCTAACCTACTGAGGAGGGCTTTAAACTAGGTTCACCGGGGGAAGGAGACCAAAGCCCTGAGGTAAGTGGGAAAGCGGGATACCGGGAGGAAGCACAGGCAGGAATGTCTGTGAGGGGAGGGCTCCTGCCTCATACTGAGAATGAGGGGCGATCAACAGGTTATCTCAAGTGCTTATATACGAATGCACAAAGCCTTGGAAACAAGTAGGGAGAACTGGAGGTCCTGGTGATGTCAAGGAATTATGACGTGATTGGAATAACAGAGACTTGGTGGGATAACTCACATGACTGGAGTACTGTCATGGATGGTTATAAACTGTTCAGGAAGGACAGGCAGGGCAGAAAAGGTGGGGGAGTAGCACTGTATGTAAGGGAGCAGTATGACTGCTCAGAGCTCCGGTACGAAACTGCAGAAAAACCTGAGTGTCTCTGGATTAAGTTTAGAAGTGTGAGCAACAAGAGTGATGTAGTGGTGGGAGTCTGCTATAGACCACCGGACCAGTGGGATGAGGTGGATGAGGCTTTCTTCCGGCAGCTCGCAGAAGCTACTAGATCACATGCCCTGGTTCTCATGGGTGACTTTAATTTTCCTGATATCTGCTGGGAGAGCAATACAGCGGTGCATAGACAATCCAGGAAGTTTTTGGAAAGCGTAGGGGACAATTTCCTGGTGCAAGTGCTAGAGGAGCCAACTGGGGGGGGAGCTTTTCTTGACCTGCTGCTCACAAACCGAATTAGTGGGGGAAGCAAAAGTGGACGGGAATCTAGGAGGCAGTGATCATGAGTTGGTTGAGTTCAGGATTCTGACACAGGGAAGAAAGGTAAGCAGCAGGATATGGACCCTGAACTTCAGGAAAGCAGACTTCGACTCCCTCAGGGAACGGATGGGGTAGGATCACCTGGGGGACTAACATGAAGAGGAAAGGAGTCCAGGAGAGCTGGCTGTGTTTCAAGGAATCCCTGTTGAGGTTACAGGGACAAACCATCCCGATGAGTCGAAAGAATAGTAAATATGGCAGGCGACCAGCTTGGCTTAACGGTGAAATCCTAGCGGATCTTAAACATAAAAAAGAAGCTTACAAGAAGTGTAAGGTTGGACATATGACCAGGGAAGAGTATAAAAGTATTGCTCAGGCATGTAGGAATGAAATCAGGAGGGCCAAATCGCACCTGGAGCTGCAGCTAGCAAGAGATGTCAAGAGTAACAAGAAGGGTTTCTTCAGGTATGTTGGCAACAAGAAGAAAGCCAAGGAAAGTGTGGGCCCCTTACTGAATGAGGGAGGCAACCTAGTGACGGAGGATGTGGAAAAAGCTAATGTACTCAATGCTTTTTTTGCCTCTGTCTTCACGAACAAGGTCAGCTCCCAGACTGCTGCGCTGGGCATCATAACATGGGGAATAGATGGCCAGCCCTCTGTGGAGATAGAGGTGGTTAGGGACTATTTAGAAAAGCTGGACGTGCACAAGTCCATGGGGCCGGACGAGTTGCATCCGAGAGCGCTAAAGGAATTGGCGGCTGTGATTGCAGAGCCATTGGCCATTATCTTTGAAAACTCGTGGCAAACGGGGGAAGTCCCGGATGACTGGAAAAAGGCTAATGTAGTGCCAATCTTTAAAAAAGGGAAGAAGGAGGATCCTGGGAACTACAGGCCAGTCAGCCTCACCTCAGTCCTCGGAAAAATCATGGAGCAGGTCCTCAAAGAATCAATCCTGAAGCACCTACATGAGAGGAAAGTGATCAGGAACAGTCAGCATGGATTCACCAAGGGAAGGTCATGCCTGACTAATCTAATCGCCTTCTATGATGAGTTTACTGGTTCTGTGGATGAAGGGAAAGCAGTGGATGTATTGTTTCTTGACTTTAGCAAAGCTTTTGACACGGTCTCCCACAGTATTCTTGTCAGCAAGTTAAAGAAGTATGGGCTGGATGAATGCACTATAAGGTGGGTAGAAAGTTGGCTAGATTGTCGGGCTCAACGGGTAGTGATCAATAGCTCCATGTCTAGTTGGCAGCCGGTGTCAAGTGGAGTGCCCCAGGGGTCGGTCCTGGGGCCGGTTTTGTTCAATATCTTCATAAATGATCTGGAGGATGGTGTGGATTGCACTCTCAGCAAATTTGCGGATGATACTAAACTGGGAGGAGTGGTAGATATGCTGGAGGGCAAGGATAGGATACAGAGGGACCTAGACAAATTGGAGGATTGGGCCAAAAGAAATCTGATGAGGTTCAATAAGGATAAATGCAGGGTCCTGCACTTAGGATGGAAGAACCCAATGCACAGCTACAGACTAGGGACCGAATGGCTAGGCAGCAGTTCTGCAGAAAAGGACCTGGGGTGACAGTGGACGAGAAGCTGGATATGAGTCAGCAGTGTGCCCTTGTTGCCAAGAAGGCCAATGGCATTTTGGGATGTATAAGTAGGGGCATAGCGAGCAGATCGAGGGACGTGATCGTCCCCCTCTATTCGACATTGGTGAGGCCTCATCTGGAGTACTGTGTCCAGTTTTGGGCCCCACACTACAAGAAGGATGTGGATAAATTGGAGAGAGTCCAGCGAAGGGCAACAAAAATGATTAGGGGTCTGGAACACATGACTTATGAGGAGAGGCTGAGGGAACTGGGATTGTTTAGTCTGCAGAAGAGAAGAATGAGGGGGGATTTGATAGCTGCTTTCAACTACCTGAGAGGTGGTTCCAGAGAGGATGGTTCTAGACTATTCTCAGTGGTAGAAGAGGACAGGACAAGGAGTAATGGTCTCAAGTTGCAGTGGGGGAGGTTTAGGTTGGATACTAGGAAAAACTTTTTCACTAGGAGGGTGATGAAACACTGGAATGCGTTACCTAGGGAGGTGGTAGAATCTCCTTCCTTAGAAGTTTTTAAGGTCAGGCTTGACAAAGCCCTGGCTGGGATGATTTAATTGGGGATTGGTCCTGCTTTGAGCAGGGGGTTGGACTAGATGACCTCCTGAGGTCCCTTCCAACCCTGATATTCTATGATTCTATGATCTCCGATGCCTCGGACCTGGGGTGGGGAGCCCACCTGGTCAACGTCAGCACTCAAGGTCGTTGATCGAGTCACGATCATTCCCTACACATCAACATCACAGATCACCTATCTAGGACATCTGTAGGGTGGTGACCAATTGTCTGTCCACACTTTCACGTCCCATTACGTGCTGACCCAGCAGGCCTGGCACGATGGTAATAACAAAATGTTTTTTAAGTACATCAGAAGCAGGAAGCCTGCTAACCAACCAGTGGGGCCCCAGGACGATTGAGTTACAAAAGGAGCACTTAAAGATGATAAAGTCATTGCAGAGAAGGTAAACGAATTCTTTGCTTCAGTCTTCACGGCTGACGATGTTAGGGAGATTCCCAAACCTGAGCCATCTTTTGTAGGTGACAAATCTGAGGAATTGTCACAGATTGAAATGTCACTAGAGGAGGTTTTGGAATTAATTGAGAAACTTAACTGTAACAAGTCACCGGGACCAGATGGCTTTCACCCAAGAGTTCTGAAAGAACTCAAATGTGAAATTGCGGAACTATTAACTATGGTTTGTAACCTGTCCTTTAAATCAGCTACTGTACCCCATGACTGGAAGATAGATAATGTAATGCACACTGGAAAAAATAACCAACTATACATACAATATGATGGGGGCTAATTTAGCTACAACAAATCAGGAGAAAGATCTTGTAGTCATCATGGGTAGTTCTCTGAAGATATCCACACAGTGTGCAGCGGCAGTCAAAAAAGCAAACGGGATGCTAGGAATCATTAAAAAAGGGATAGAGAATAAAACGGAGAATATTGTATTGCCCGTATATAAATCCATGGTACACCCACATCTTGAATATTGCGTACAGATGTTGAATATTGCGTACACCCTCATCTCAAAAAAGATATACTGGCATTAGAAAAGGTTCAGAGAAGGGCAACTAAAATGACAAGGGGTTTGGAACAGGTCCCATATGAGAGATTAAAGAGGCTAGGACTTTTCAGCTTGGAGGAGACTAAGGGGGTTATGATAGAGGTATATAAAATCATGAGCGGTGTGGAGAAGGTGAATAAGGAAAAGTTATTTACTTGTTCCCATAATATAAAAACTAGGGGCCACCAAATGAAATTAATGGGCAACAGGTTTAAAACAAATAAAAGGAAGTTCTTCTTCACACAGTGCAAAGTCAACCTGTGGAACTCCTTGCCTGAGGAGGTTGTGAAGGCTAGGACTATAACAGGATTTAAAAGAGAACTGGATAAATTCATGGAGGCTAAGTCCATTAATGGCTGTTAGCCAGGATGGGTAAGGAATGGTGTCCCTAGCCTCTGTTTGTCAGAGGGTGGAGATGGATGTCAGGAGAGATCACTGATCATTACCTGTTCGGTTTACTCCCTTTGGGGCACCTGGTATTGGCCACTGTCGGTAGACAGGATACTGGGCTGGATGGACCTTTGGTCTGACTCAGTATGGCCATTCTTATGTTCTTATGATGCTGGCTTTGGTAAAGCAGTGCTGCACGCTGCTAGACTGTGAACTCCGAGCCCACCTCAGAGGATACTGCTTGTGAGTCACCTAGAATGGAATCGCCATGAGCAAGCACTTGAAGAAGAAAAAACAGTTACCTAACTTTTCATAACTGTTGTTTTTCGAGATGTTACTCATGTCCATTCTATTACCCACCCTCCTACCCCTCTGTTGGAGTTGCTGGCAAGAAGGAACTGAGAGCGTGTAGGGTCGACGGCGCCTAATATACCAACTCATAAGCTCAAGGGATGCTACAGCCGACCCTAAAAATACTGCTAAGGCACAAATCTCCAACGACTGTGCACGTGGGCATGAACCCACCTAGAATGGAATAGATATGAGCAACACATCTCAAAGAACAACCGTTTTTCTGGCTTCTCTAAAACTTGCTTTTTGGTCCCTGCTGTAAACTGGCCCTGCGGATGTCTGTGTTTAACATGTCAGCTGTATAAAATCTTGTGGCTGTTTTTTTGTTTGCTCAGGCCCTTGTGCTCAGGGTGATAAGAGAGGAGTTGTATGCACCCAAGGTTAATTTTTTGCTGATTTGCTGTAATTGTAGGATGGATTAGTGTGGAAACTTAAGAGTAAAAGGTTTTATAATCTTCATTTACGTTTAAAAATAGTATTAGCACAGGCACTGCAGAAAACTCTGGCATTAACTGTATTTTTTTCCTGACTCCTAGGTTACTGTAGGTGGGGAGGAATGGCACTATATAGCCACACAAGGACCTTTGCCACACACATGCCATGACTTCTGGCAGATGGTGTGGGAGCAGGGGGTGAATGTTATAGCCATGGTCACAGCTGAAGAGGTACGTAAAATTACATAGAGCAATTCTTTCTGAATGTGAGCAGCTCTACCATTGTCACTGCTTCCCATTCCAATAATCTGTTTTTCTTTAGCAGCCCTTTTATTTTCTCCTTTTATTCCCCTTGAACACGTGTCTGGAGATAATCTACTGCCGTGACCTTGTGTTTTATAGCTCTCTAGTATTTAGCTTGTCATTTACTAAAATAAAAAAACAACAACCTCCAAGCTTTAGTTCAGTTGTAAGACTTTGGTTTGCCAAACAAAGCAAAAATGTTTCCATTGGAATGAGTACCCTGAACTGCTCTTGGTTAAAAAGACATTTATTCCCAGCCCATCCAAGGCCAGTTCTGCATACTGTCA
The DNA here is from genome assembly GCF_965140295.1 of Lepidochelys olivacea. Taxonomy (NCBI): domain Eukaryota; kingdom Metazoa; phylum Chordata; order Testudines; family Cheloniidae; genus Lepidochelys; species Lepidochelys olivacea. Next base: position 166,428,799 of record NC_140413.1, read on the forward strand.
TCCTTATCGCTGAAAAGGGACCAGAAGCTGTTGTTCCTGGAGAAGTGTCCATTTAAAAAAAACCTTTTTATTCCTATGCCAAGCAAAACAATTATTTTTATTGTAATCCAAGAACTGTGTGCTATGTTATAAAAACTGGCACACGTTGCTAACTAACACTACATCCAGCTTTGAACCCTCCTGCCTTATCAGAACATAGGAATTAAAATACCACATTAGCCCAGTGTTCTGTCTAGTCCACTTTCGCATCTCTGACATTAACCAGTATCAGATTGTCAGAGGTTAGAGAGACAAATCCTTTTAATGGACAGTTATGAAATAACCTACCTATGGGGAAGTTTCTTCCTCACCTATTGCAGTCAGAAGTTGACGTATGCCCTGAAGGATGAGAGTTTTTTCCTTAGGTTTTTTTTTTTAAGTCTCTTTAATGCAGGCCTGTCGACAGCAATTCTGGGTGATGAATCCGTCACATCCAGGACCGACCGCTGTGGCCAATCGCGCTGGCCCGCGGGGCTCCCCAAAGCGTGGGGCTCACAGTGGTCATGTGTGCCTAGTAGCCCTGCAGCCTACCTGTATGATTTAAAAGGGCCAGGGGCTCCTGGGCCCTTTTTAAATTGCCCGGACCCCAGGGCAATTGCCCCCTTTGCCTACCCCTGTCGGCGGGCCTGCTGTAATGTAACTGTGGATGTTCTCATTAACCAAAGTTCAAGCCTTGAGCTTTCTAAACTCTTGGACTAAATAATATTTTGTGGCATTGAGGTTCCACAGGTTAAATATATGTTTTGTAAAATGTGGCATTTTACATTTAATGCAATTCAGTTTCTTGGGAAGCCCCTTGTTCTTCTCTTACAAGAGAAGATAAATAGAAATACCCAGTTTAGCTGAACAAGTGGTTCTGTTTGTGAGAATTATAATTGCGACACTACAAGAAGAATCATTTTAATTTTGCTTTTTGTGGTTCAGGAAGGAGGAAGAAGCAAGAGTCATCGCTACTGGCCTAAACTTGGCTCTAAGCACAGCTCAACCACGTATGGGAAGTTTAAGGTGACAACTAAGTTCCGCACAGATTCTGGATGCTATGCTACTACGGGGCTGAAGGTCAAGCATCTTTTGTCTGGGCAGGAGAGGACAGTGTGGCACTTGCAATATACTGACTGGCCTGATCATGGTTGCCCAGAAGAAGTCCAAGGATTTTTATGTAAGATTCCTTAATTAATGCACACATTTATGGTCCATGAACATTTTTAAGAACCAAGGGAGCATTGCACGCTTTATAGCTTCTGTCAGCCGAACTCATTGCACATGCCAGGGGCTCCTGGCTTCCCTCTATTCCAGCCGATAAGCTCCCTATATGCCATCCTACAAGCTCCCTGTATTTCAGGGGCTCCCTGTAACTTCCCCCCTTCTCCCCACTGCCAGTGGCTTTGTGTGCTCCTTTCCCCTCCATTTCCACTTCACCCCCATCCCAGGGTTTGTGTGCCCTTCTCATTCCAGGGCCCCCCATTCTTTCCCTCAAGGCAGGCACTCTGTGTGCACCCCCTCCCCCATATTTTCCCTTTCCCCAGGGCTCTGTCTACCCCTTTCCTCCCCTGCTAGGGGCTGTGTGTGTCCCCTGTCTTTCGAATATGGTCCTCAGTTCTCCCCGACCAGAGGTTCTGTGTCCTCACTTCCTCCCTCCTCCATATCAAGGACCCCCATTTCCCATGCTCCCCATTGTTGTTTATCTGGGAGATAAGTCACTTAGGGTGTCAATATGTTTAACTCTACTGGGAGAATGAGCAGAGATGAGATAGAGTATTATTATGTTGGAAGGTGTTAATGGCTGCCATCAACTGGCTATTTGATCTGTATGTGTCCCCCATTTTTCCCTCTGTCAGTTCTCCATTTTTCTCCAAAATCAATGGGGTTCTAGCCATGGGTGCATAGAACGTTCCCTGACATTTTGGAATTGACTGGATGTGGCGTTCAAAAGTTATTGTGTTACATATAGACAGACAAATACAGAAATATCATCAAGTTGAGTGTAAGGCCTTCACAAGCTTGGCCAGCCAAGAAGGAGATCAGATAGGGGAGGTAGGGTCATAAAAATAATAGGATATGCCTAATTGTTAGTCAGTCGGGGGCAGTAATCTTAACTCCCTACCTGCCTAGGAAGTGTTTTAATTATCGGGCTGTACATAGTTGAAGTGTGGGAGGCTTGGGTGAGAGGAAAAATTCTCAACCGTTGTATTGACTTTTATTAATTCAGTACTGTTCCTTACTACCTTATTACTAATAAACACTTAATACGCTAGTAATGCTACCGTAATGACCCTAAGGAATGCACGCCCCTTTTATTTAACTTTACAACTGGAGGGAATAATACGCAAATAGAATTTTCAGCTTTGCCAAAGAAGTGACTCAGGGTATTATGGGTTAGTAATGGAGTTTTCAGCCACCACTTTAAGTTGGGCTACTCTATTTCTCATTGTATTTCCAAGCTTCTTTTTTGAAAGGACAGTCTTCCAACATTCAACCGCAGCAATTGGGAAGTTGTAAAAATTGGAATCCAGCTGTCCATAGAGACAGCTGGATACAGAGGTCATGGTTCACCACTGCTGTACACCTAATGGAATCACTTCCACTTGTGCAAAGTAGGTGTAAAATGCCACCTTTCTGATTCTGATGGCATTTTACACCCAGTTTGCACAGGTGGGAAGGACTCCACAGGGTGCAATGTAATGGTGAATTAGGTCCAGAGACTTCATTTCTGCGGGTCATACAATTCCTGCTGGAATAATCGTGGGAGAGACCCATACCCTGGTCAGAACCTGAGTGTCCTAGTTTGCATTGTGTTTACCCAACCATCTGAGCCACTGGGATATCTGAAATGTTTATACTTTTAATAAGCAAAAAACCACTATTTTGGAGAGCATTAGAGCTAGACAAGAGGACTTTCTGAGATCCTTACACTTTGCAGTAGTGATTACAGGAAAGCCACAGAGAACTGTGTCCAAAAAAAATCCTAATACCTGCTGAAAAATAAACAAAAGAGTAGAGACCTGGTTGACATTCTCACTCAGTCTACAAGGGAAGGAAAGAAAAGGGCAGATGGATGCTCACTTCCCATCCGCTACTGGCTCTGGCAGGCGGTACTTTCAAGGGGACTTAGCTGTTGTTTTTGATCCCAGCCTGTTAATAGCAGGAATTGCTGTAAGTAATGTCTAGAATCATCTGCTTTGGGGAACTGGGGATTTGCAGAGGGGAAAACCGAATTTAATTTTTTTAAAAGAACTATTTAATTTAAGGGACCAAACTCCCAAGTAATAATTGAAACCCAGCTGGTACTCGCTGGATTCAGTGCTGCTCAGTGCACAGTGGCCAAATAATTAGTGTCTTGTAGGAACTGTAAATTATTGTCACTTAAAAAGAAAACTGACTTTCTCATCAATTTTTCAACTTTTATGTGAAGCCATACAGGATTTTACAGCATAATTTGCATTTTATCTTGCAGCCTATTTGGAGGAGATACAGTCAGTACGTCGCCATACCAACAGCGTGTTGGATGCTAGCAACAATTGCAACCCGCCAATTGTGGTTCACTGCAGTGCAGGTGTGGGGAGGACAGGGGTGGTTATCCTAACAGAACTGATGATTGGCTGCTTGGAACATAATGAAGTAAGTAAACTTCCCCCTTAATAATTGCTTTTCTCTTAGCTGGTCCACTGAGTCATTTACTACATTTGTGTTGGGGGAATCTAGTCATAAAATATCATCTATCTCATTGTGTTAGTGTACCCAGACACAGTGGACAGAGATTTGTCACCAGCTACCGTGTGTACCTTGACTATTTTGTAGGTATTGTTGGTTTTTATTTTAATTATTTTAATATAGCACTGCAGAGATAGGACACTTGCCCCAAAGAGTTTACAATCTAATTTAAGATGGGTCAGTACCTGTGTCTTAATTAGTCAATCAGGAGACAGAACTATGTAAAAGAGCAGCTTGAGAGCTGTTGGAGAAGTGTGCTGGCTTCCAAACTGGTTTGAGCTATTGATTTAGTTCTCTAGCTTCTGTCTTCAGCATGTTCTCGTTCTCTCTCCCTCTCCCTCTCTCACATTCATTGTCTTTGGCTTCTAGACTGGAACAAAGCTCAGCTGCGACTCAAAAATAACAGGAAAAAAAGGTTGACGGGCCACAGCCAGTATTATGAGACCTATTACGCAGGCTGGCACTCTAACAGACTATCAACAACATAAAAGTTACAGTGTGTAACGACTTGTTGTTCTGCTATGTCCTTTGTCATTGGGGAACAGTGCAGCAAAAACACTACGTCCTGAAGAAAAATATGATGTTGGTGTACAATGCCAACCTCAGGAAAACAGCTATTGAAATGTAGGGGCTTCCTTCATCAAGTGAACTGCTGGAAGGCTTTAATGCCTTGTATAGATATTAAAGGTGAAAGAATGCAGCAGATGTTACAAATAGACACACATCATCATGGTTTCACCTGTACCCCACAGCAATCCCATATCTATTTGTTGAAATAGAGAATCTGATACCCATGTGTGGAGGGGTGAGAAGTGAAAAAATGCTATCGCTTAAGAATGTGTGCCTATTGGCACAGAGGGACAAGTGCCAGTGGACTTTTCTCCTCATCATTTGTTCAGCACTGATGATGTACCTTTCTCTCTCTCTCTCTCTCCCCCGCATTCCCAAAATCTTCCAAAGGCTGGTAATTGCTGGCTAGTTAACCAAAATAAAAGGAAATGCCTGGCTGTGTGGTACTGCAGAGTATACCACACAGTAGTTGCAGGGTGATCATTTAGAGGTACTGGAATAAATTCAGCCCTACTGTAACTGCTCTGACCGCAACTGAGTGACACTAAGGATGAATTTATTTTCATAGCACAATTTAAACATTTTTTTTTGGTTTAACTTTGCACTGATCTCGTTTCAGCCTCACTCCTCCTTAATCCTTTTCCCCTACACCCTCCCAGAGAGAGGGATTCAAGCTGAGGTTTGACTCATGGCTCTTGAGCTAGCTGAAGGCTGGGAGTGCTGCAGAGATGATAGCGTGCTCAGTCGTTTGTCGTGAAGAGGCATTTCATATCACTCTATAGAAACCCCTCATACTAGTGCTGCTGTGGACAAATATTAAATAACAATCATGCAACCCTTCTGGCCATCTTGGTGTGTCTTTGGCTTACAGAGGGAGCCAGTTCTTCTGTGAGAAGAACGATTTGGCGTGAGTCTGAGCCTTTGATAATGGAGCCCATAATACGTTGGGTGCGGGGGATGGTTCTTAGGGCTCTGAGGAATGCTCAGCAAAGCACTCAGAGAATATAGAGCTCTTGACGGCGGGGAGCATCTCTGCTGACTTTAATCAAACTCCCCTTTCTCCTGAGTATTGGCATAATTAATGGTGACATATTAATGCCAGTTTTTTAGTGTGTTTTTTTTCTTCAAGACTTTGTAGCTCAAGAAAATGGGTTTAAACAGATTTACAGTAAATGAGTAGTTCAGTTTTTAGGGTCCCCGTACCCCCCCCCAGTTGAGCTATGTGTTTTCAAGAGAATCAGGATGGATACTTATGGTGATCATCACATACTGTAGGGATAAAAACTTTTTTCATATACAAGAACATTACCCCTATTGTAAATGACCTGTGCTTTTTTTCTATTTATTTTGCAGCAGAATTATTTCTATTGGCTCAGAAATAAAACTGCCAATTTCTTTACACTCCATACAATACCCCCTTAAAATGCTTTGCAGCCTTGGGAATTACGGAATTTCTCACAACCCACCTGGTAAATAGATAAGTTGTTATCCCCATTTTCCAGATGAGGAAACTAACACACACAGATTAACCATCTTGCCAGTGGTCATACAGGAAGTTGGTGGGAGCGCTGGTAATAAAACCAGATCTCTTGTTTCTCAGCTCTGAGCTTTAACTACAACAACATTATCAATTGCTCTGCAGCTTTTTTTAACTGTAGCTTCTATGCTTTTGCTGGTGGAACATAGTCTGTAGTTCTCACTACTGCTGAGAGTGTGGACTTTTCATGTCTTACTCTATAGATAGTAACCTTTCAGATCAACAATGCACAGTTTCTAGACACATTGTACTATAGTCATCAGAAAAGTCAGATCCCAGTATACCTGAATCTAGCACTGACCTGGCACCCTAACATGAACGAGTGATCCTTGCTGAAGTGCCCCTTATGTGAGAAAGATGTTTGTAGTGTGGAAGGCAAAGTTAGTAATTGTTTTAATTCTGTATCTTACTAAATATCACCTTTTATTAAGCATTATTAATCTCTTGTTGACAGATACACTCTGGTGGCTTTTGAATCCAAAGATTCCCCCATTCCTGGAATAAAGTGGTTAAGTAAGCTCTCCTGAGATAGATCGGGGATGGCCTGTTGTACATCCTTGTAAGGCTGACTATAAATATAGAAGTTACATGTGTGTGATAGGCTTAGTGTTACACACACACAAAATAGCTCTGAGATTAATCAAAGCCTGACCCGTGTTGTGATGACACAGAAAGTGACTGATTACCAAATGTTGTTGGCCTAGTAGAAATCAACAAACTGTCAAATGCTGAGCCTGGAATTTGGGTTGTGCAGGCTCAAACTGGCTTGCTGCCTTTTTTTTTTTTTTTTTTTTTTGGTCTTGTCGTTGTTCAGGCAAGTTCTGACATGGCTTGGCTCAACATGACCTAATTGCTTTTCTAACCATCAAATTCCATGCTGAGGCATTCTGTGGTTTAGTTGTGTAAACCCAAAACAGGAGCTTATGCTCTCGTCTACACAGATTTGAAAATAAAATGAAAATCCTCATCACCATTTCTACCTTTCTTGGTACTTATGGGCCATCTATAACTACCCTCCAGTTGCCAACACTCCAGGATTGTCATGTGAGATGAAACGTCCAGGAATACGTCTAACCAAAACTGGCATCCATGTCTCCTGTAACAGCTCATTTGTGGAATGGCATAAATATAGCTCCACGTTTAAAGTTGTGATCACTGGTGTTCCCTGTAAACTGCACAGCCGTGCAGCAATCTTGTATATAGGTTCTGCCACTCTCCTCTTCTCTGTGGTGGCTCCAGCAGGGATGTGGTGTAGCCCTTTAAGAACCTGTTTTGCTTGCCCCCGTCCCGCCCATGACAGAACATGTGCAGGCGCGCCGCTGGGAGAGTGGAATCGCCTCTGATCTCAGGGATACGCTAGCTTGGAGGAGGCGGTTGCAGCTCCGGGGTGCCCCTTGTGCAGGAGCTTTGGTGAGGGGCCTGACTGGGCTCTGCAGTGTACTCACACGTGCACCCATGCACGCACACAATGCCCTCTTTGCACACCGCTCACCACACACACAGCCCCCCTGCACATACCCACACAAACCTCCCATACACATCCCTCACCTCAAGTGTGAGCTTTGCCTAAGGACAAAAATAGTGTCCAGTGCATGTTGTAACCTGCTCAGTGCAAAACAAACATACACAAATTGTAGCGGGAACATTGGTGATCGTGTCAGTTTGGGCTTATTTAATTAAAACTAGGGGCCTCCATCGTTTTACGTAAAGGCACAGAAATGTAAATGAGAAACAAGTCCCATAATGCATGGAAACCACAAATGTTTCCTAATACAGAAAGCCTCTGGTGGCTAAAGGCCGAACCAATTATATCCCTGTCCCTTTGCCTTAACCTCATTCTCATAATGCTGCTGACTTCAGCCAAAAGATTTTGTTAGTTCCAACTTGTGCTTCTGGAATGAAAAGTATAGTATAGCATTGCTTTAGCAAGACATGGGTTTTCCTCTTTCGGCATGTAAGAGACCACACACAACTGTTGTTCCAGGAACCTGGAACAGGGTCCATAGTAATGTGGAGGTTGAATGCAAACCTCTTGGCTGTTGTCTTCTTGAGGGTTCTTGTTAGTTTTATTCCCAAAATCATCCACATTCCACCCAAATTTGATGCTTCCCCCTCCCCCGTTTGTTAATGAAAATAGTTTACATCAGAAATTATGAACTTGAGGTTATGGAAAGAATTATTTACACCAAAGGAATGAATTCCTCAGGTCTTTAAGTTTCCTGTGTGAATAGTATTTTGGTCCCTCAATTTGGGCCTTGGTAGTTTTGAGAGCTGTAGCTCAATGATTTTTGAACTACTCCTCACATACCTGTTCTAACAAGTTACCTATGTTGTTTTTTCTTCTTTTGCTCTCTCAATGCAGGCAATACAATGCTAATGCTTCATATATTTTCTAGTGAATTCTAATGCTTCATCTTGCAAGCCTCTCTGTGTTTCACACAATCTGGTTCATGTCCTGGCTTTGACAATTAAAGAAGGTCAGAGCATCTCTGTCAAGTGTCAAGTTTCTGGGTCTTGTGGATGTTGCTAGTGACTTTCCTCTTTTTTGGCGAGGAATTGGGTGGCCTGAAAAGAGGGAGCAATAGGTGCATCATACTGTCATGATATATTTGCCAAACCTTCTGTTCTGGCAGGAACCCAATGTTGTTTGGACTATTGATTGCTTCCCCTGATTTGTAGAACCTTAATGTCCTTCCTCTATAAGTAAAACTGACCATGAATCAGAGTGAAAATGGCTACCATGCCTGCATGCACAGTGGATGGCAGAGGGGAGCTGACCCAAGAAATTAAATTTTGATTATTGAAATTCTCCATTTTCCCAGCATATGATTTGTCAGGTAACGTGACAAAATTGGTTAATTTTTGACAAGCTGAGTGTGGCTATATTTAACAAGAAGCCTCCAGGTAGGATTTTAAGAGATTGCTCAGTTTCCTGAATAACCTTTTACTACACATTCAATTAGTGGTACTATATGAGGTAATAGTGATACATAGCTGGAAGACACCAGGTGTTCAATGTTAAACCCATTGATGTTTATGTTAAAATTACCACTGACTTCCGTGGAAGCAGGATTAGAACCTTGGTATCCTTTCATATTGTGTGTATAATATATATGTATATTCCTTGCTATAATGCGGAAGGCAAGGCCAAAACAAACTGTGGTGATTCACTATAAATGAGTTATCTTTGTTCTTTCCTTATACTTAGTCAACGGAGGGGTCTGGTGATGTTGGGTTTAATTAACACACAGCCTCACATCTTTGTCACCTTCACTTTCCAGAAAGTGGATGTTCCGGTGATGCTGAGACACCTGCGGGAGCAGAGAATGTTTATGATTCAGACCATCGCTCAGTACAAATTTGTCTATCGAGTGCTCATCCAGTTCCTACAAAACTCTAGACTCATTTAATCTCCTTAGAGATCCCAGACGCAGTATTTGTGGATTGGACTGAACCTTATTGGCAAGATAGACACATTCTTTTGACAATGTGTCTTTTTCATGGTGTGCAAATATTGCACTTGCTCAAGTTGCCTCAAAAGTAAGGAGTCCTTGTTCTTCAGGAGAGAGTGCCACAAATTATTTTGTACAAGGTAATTTATTTTTCATGGAATAACTTGTGAATTTCTTGAACTTGTAAAACTTGTGGTGAGGTTTGGATTGACATAACTGATCTGCATTGCCATGTGTCCATAGGGAAGGTCATCCTCTCCAGGGGTGTTCTGTTGACCTGTATTCTGTTATATGGTTTATGAAACGAACAGGTCTTCAGGGAATGGCTTTTTTCCAGTAAAAACATTTTAGAGCCAGTTTTGTGGCTTTTACCATGAAAACAAGACCTGCTAAAAGTCAGTTAAGACTCTGTAATGGGCCAAATCCAATGATAAATACAGAGAAGATACAATGCAGAGAAGCCAAAACTTGCATCCCTAAATGAATGAATGGATGGGTGGAAGCATTTGGGGGAGGGATAGCTCAGTGGTTTGAGCATTGGCCTGCTAAACACAGGGTTGTGAGTTCAATCCTTGAGGGGGCCATTTAGGGATCTGGGGCAACTATGGGGGATTGATCCTGCTTTGAGCAGGGGGTTGGACTAGATGAGGTCCCTTCCAACCCTGATATTCTATTCTATGATTACAAAGCAGTAGGGTATTTCAGGCATGAATGCTTGGGGTGTGGCAGTATTCCTTGGGTTGAAGTGGTTTCCATCGTATACACGGTTTACAGTTTTGTTCAATGGTTCTGCGCACCCCCACGATAAAAATCATTCCAACGCCACTGTAATAAGGTATACAGAGAGCTTGGATGTTCAGAATTTGGCAAGAATTACCCCTGCAGCTTAGTACTTGACAAGAAGCCATATTACACCTTAGTCATGACCTTTATTAATACCCACCAGCCTTTGATCCCTTCCTAGATAAAGAGCTGTAATACTCTTGCTAGGGCCCTGAACCCAACCACGCTGTAGTCAGTAGGAGTCTTTCGATCAACCTTAGTGGGCTTTGGATTGAGCAGTAGAAAAGAGTCAGCCAGTTGCAGCCCAGAAAATAGAAGTCAAACATTGTTCTCAAAAATGACCAACGCTTTCATTGTTGTCACAAGGCCAAATCCCACTCACCTTATTCAGGCAAGGAATGTCATTAAGGTCTAGACATCTCATCTCCAATCACAGAGTTTTGTTTTCTGCACGAATCGTTGTCTCTGTCACTTAGATGGTTTACTTTCTAGCCCTTCGTACAGTGCCGTAGTGATCTGTGCTCTCTGACCTATATCCCTGTGTTCTGTTTACTGTCCTGGCTGCTGCCAAAATAGTGAGCTGAAGTTTTTACAGTCTGCTCCTGCCCTCGGATTCTTTCCCAGTCAGTGTCTTGCAGTTTATGATCGTATCACGCACTAGCCCTTCTGGACTGGCAAGCTTTACTTTCTTAGCTTTCATTCCCCCAACCCAGCCCCCTGCATTAAATTGCAGAGGCCATTTGCCCATTTTTATCCCAGGTCTCTTTGTATCCTTTCTCTCCTTTTATTTATATTCCAGTAGTCCCTGAAGGCCCCAGTCTACTACATCACATAAGGAGAGAGAATCCCTGTCCCGAAGAGTTTACAATCTGAATAGACAAGACAGACAAATGGGGAGAGAAAGGAAGTGTTATCCCCATTATAGAAGTGGGGAGGTGAGGTACAGCTACTTTAAGTGATTTACCCAAGGTCACACATGAAGTCTGTGGCAGGAGATGTGGGTTCCATTTGTGGCTCTAAATCCCAGGACAAAACCTTAATCACCAGACCATCCCTTTCCTCTCTTTTCCCTCTACCTTCCCTTGATACTGGATGACTGTTCCACATCCTTTGTGCAAGTTTCCTCCTCTAGGTCATTAAATTATTTCACTGATGCCACACGTTCACTGTGGATCACTTTGTCCCAAAGTGATAGCTGCTGTACTTAATTACTTTTTTTTTTTTTTTTAACAGTTTAGCTGGGTGGTGCTGACTCGTAAAAAACCAAAACCACCATATCTTAGAAAACTTGGTACAATGGGTCAAATTCAAATCCGGTGTAACGTACTGAGCTCAGTGGAACTGCATTTGCTTTCATCAGCTCTCAGTTTTAGCCCCATATGACTGACAGCCCTGATCTTGTAGTGCAGGTTCATGAGTGCACTCCCATGGCGACCCCCGGAAGCCAGGGGCAGGAGTCCACCTGTGTACATCACGCTGCAAGGCCCAAGCAGGCTTTGCTTGAAATACCAGAAAACATTAGAGAATCCAAGCGTAAATGTGGTTTCAGTCAAGAGTTTGCTTTAAATGTATGCAAGTGACACTATATTACAACACTTGTGAAAGAAATGGATGGAAGAGCATTTTGGGTCTGGTATAGTCACACGGCAGTATTTTTGATGGGCCGATTTTCTGTTAGTTTTGAGCAGAAAAAAGGAAGCTTAACTTTAAAAACTTTACTCAGGCCATTGCTATTACCTGACTGAGCTTGTACAATGTATAAATCGGGGCCAAATTCCACACTTCGCCCAAATGACAGAATTTACTGCTGTCATCTGTGTTTTATTTGTTTTATCCTGGCGAGCCATGACCCATTTTATAGCTTCCACCTATCTTACTCTAGAAATAATCTAAACTGGATGGGTACATAGTGACTGTAGGTGGGTTTAGAGCCATGCTCCCTAACCCCTAATCTGGAAACACCCACCGTAGTCCAGCAAGCAGAGCCTGCAGTGTGTCAACTTTATAGGAGACCCAGGATTAGGGTGAAACATTGCGCTCAATATGGTCACCGCCAGCTGCTGCTTTTTCAGAACTTATCTCCGGGACTTTGGCAGCCAAATGTAAACTCTTCTGTTTGTTCTGATTAAAGCTGTTTGCCAAGGCCAGGTAATTGTTTTAAACAAATGGTTAAAGGCTCACTCCTACAAGGTTCTGAGTGCCCTCAACTTCAGTTGGGAGTGGAGGACACTCAGATCAGATCCTCAAAGGTATTTTAGATACTTAATTCCCATTAGGCACCTAAATAAATACCTTTTGAGGCTCTGGGTCTGAGTGCCTTACAGATGTTGTCTATGCTGGTAGCTTGGCATTTACAATAACGTACCACGGTGAAGGTATAATGGTGAGAAAAGAAGAGAGAGGTTTCAGTTCAAGTCACCAAAGGATGGTTAGGAGAAATAATATATGCCTAGTTAAACTATCTTGATATTATGTTTAAGAATCAGTTGATTCTTCAGTCATCTTTAGTTTTTCTCTAATACCTTCTGCTAGTGCCAACATCTCTCTTGTTAAATTAGCAGCAACCATTTAAAGTCTTTTCAGTGGCATCTGCCTGGTAATTGCACAGAGATGCTTTATATCTGGGAATCAGGCCAAGGAATAAACCTTGAAGCAAAGTGTATTACATTAGTTATCTTGTTATAGCTTTTTGAATAATTTCCTAATGATGAATTAAGTTTGAACTCAGCGCTGTCAAGTTCCATTGCTCCATTTGGATTTGAAAGGTAGAAAATCAGAAGGGAAAATAATTTGTTCCTGGGTCGTATTAGTCAGATATCTTGGCTGAAATGTATATGACTACTGCTGCTTTGGATCTTCTGTAAGCACCGGAAAAAAAAGTTATGAGAGAGCATACATAGCTGTGTTAAAAAGGAAGAAAATTCAGCACTGTTGTCATTATGTGGCTTTTTGTAGTGCAAAGGCACATTATAGGTTTCTTTAAAAAAATTAATTACAAAATGGCACCAAATGCCTTTCCCATTAGCAAAAGGTGCCTATTAATGAGCCAGAGAGATGGTAACATAACAACCACTTTCAGTCGGTTACTAAAATGGTAGCTGGAGTCCAAGGTGACTCACTCTTTCCCTTTTATTGAAAGCTTGGTAATTTTATACTTTTCCTTTTTTCTGACTTCAGTGTATTTTTTCTGCTAGATTTTATCTTGATTAGATCAGCTAGCATCTTAGATGAACTGAGATGGTGTATGTCTCCAGAGCTTCCTCTCTAGTCCCATTTGTAACTGTAACTTCATCATGCCAGGGTTTCACAATTGAGAGAGGTGAATCTACCCCATATTGTAGAGGAAAAACTGAATCTTCTGATGCTGAAGGACTTCAGCTTTATCACACCCACGTTCTTTGGAACATATTTTCTTAACCTTAAGGGAAGGACAGGAATAAGCATTTTCTATTCAATTTCATTTGTTACAGTAGAAATGAAAGCATGGAACTTAAAGGAACAGTATCTTTTCATTTCTCTCCCACAGTTTTAGCATCTGGAGCTTTTAAAAAGAGAATGAAAACTCTAGTTATATTTGTGGTTTTCATGCTGTATTAACATCAAAGCATGGGCAATGGGTAGTTTGCAAGAAACCACTTTTAAAGCACCAACTCCCACAAATTGAACTGCACAGCAACTTGAAGCAATTCTGAAAACTAATTCCAAATAGACTTCTTCCTAGTCTTGCCAGTTCCTATCTGACATACTAGCCCATGCTATATCCCTGTTGATGTCTTATGCTCCTTCATCTCCTTCATAAAAGGGAATCTTGAGTAGATCAATAAGCCTGCATTCTTTTTTTTCTAGATAAAATGTTACTGTTTAACAGCCATAACTTTTTTGGTTTAATATTAAACATTTTGAACTGCTAATAGTTAACATTGACCCCAAATTCCATAGTGCCAAATTCCCCAGCTCATGGGCAGCTCATGCTCTCAACTTCATAGAGGTCAGGGATGGGAGAAATGGCTTTGCTAAATTTAGAATCCACTCATAAATAGTTTGATCAGAACTCCGTAAGTTCTGAAGTTTGCATTCCACTGCTCTGTCCCTGGCTGCCTCAACTTCCCTCTGCAGACCTGCCACAACCCGCCATGCCAGCAGCTGGGTGCTGTCTCTTCAGGAACCCTGAACATGACGTGATTTGAAGGTACCTGCTGCAGAATTTGGGGCCATTGTGCCATGCATATAAATGGTAGATGGGCATGTGACCAGGCACAAGTAGGGCAGGGTAGGGTGAGACTCTGCATGCAAGAATACCTAGCTTCACAGTCTGATACAATGGTCTGGACACTGAGTTACATCCACTTGGGCCCTGGCTAGGTCCCTAAGCACCAAACAGGGTTTCAGAGTTAGTGGAATATAGTCTTAAGGCTTTCATACTAAACCTGATGTAACTTTGTATTGTAGGTGGAACAAATACATTCACTTCACTTACATTAACAGTGGTCAGCTGTTTGCTTTGTTCTGGATTGAGAGGATAGCAGGCTGTGGTTATTCTTTCACTAATTGCACCTGCTCACATTACTAACACAGTCCAGACATTTAAACCAATTTCATTGAAGGACACTTCTGCCCCCTTAGCTGTGGCTTATTTATCTGTCGTCCCAGCTCCAAGTATCATTCAGTATTTATAGAATTAAAAACATAGTTTTACTCATTTCATCTAAATTGACAGGAACACAAGTTGTGAAGTGTAGAACAAGTTGGAAATGTGTTGCTAAGTCTAGGTACTTCCACAGAGAAGATCTTTTAAAACTAGTACAGAAAGTGTATGTTTTGTTTTTTAAAATCTTTCTTTAATCTCAGCAGCACACATTGACTTGTTAAAATTCTGATAGATCTCTTTTCAGGATGGCATGGTAACTTCCCCTCTTTACTGTGAGCCATTTTATCAGTGGGGAAAAGAAGCAAATTCATGACTTACTGGCCATAACAGCTTTATTCAACAGTCTGCCTCTCAAAGCTTCTCAGGGGGTGGGACTATGATCGAATTGGTTGTCAGATCAAGAATCTGCAACCTACATGCCCAGGAAAGGAACATACTAGCATTGATGGCAGTTGCTCAAGGGAATTTCCTGTGCACTGATTGGAAAAGTGAGTGAGTCTAGGGTCAAATTCTGCGACCAATGCTTATGCCAAATAGCATCTTCTTCTATGAATAGTCCCAGGGCAGCACCCATTTAGAATCCGTGGTATTTCTTGTAAACAAAGATGCTATTCATTGGGAGTGAGGATGCCATAATCTGGCGCCACCTGAGGATTATTTGTAAATTTCATTTTCAATACTCCTTGTGAAAGCGGGCCTGAATGAGCTTGTCAGCCTGCTAACACTGATATGGACTCTAGCGTCAACAGGATCAGGCTCATTGGGCCAAATTCTGAATGAGGCAGAGCATCTGCAGTCCCCACGGCATCAATGGGAGTTTCTAGGGCCTGACTTCTCCTAGAATTTTTCATGAGTTTAGATATTGACTTCAGTGAAACAAGACTGGACTGCTCATTTGATGGGAGGGAATGGCTTGGCTGCTATGTATTCTGGACTCAGAAGCTTGAGGCTTTAGGGTAAATTCTTTTAGGAAGTTTTGTTTAACCTTTGTTTTGATGTCAATTGTTATTTACCAGACAATGTGTGTCAAAAATGTAAGTATTTATATTTATCCAATTCTTCCAGCAAATAAAACCATCACATGCTCTACCTGAAACCACTATGAATTCCCCAGCCTATCCATGCATTTGCCAGTTGATCAGTATTTCATTGTATACCAAGGGTAGCTTTTCTGCATCTGATGCATATACAACTCTCACTGGGTGCTTTACAAGCGCAAGATCTACAGGACTGCGCACCTTGGCAGCAAATGGAAATTTAGCAATATACCAGCAGCCCTAACTGAACAATCCCAGCACCATTTCGAAATAGTGGAAATAAAACTAACATTTCTAAAAACAAATCAAATCTTTAAAATTTGCAATTTATTTTAATGTCAATATTCACCTATCTAGGACCCCAGTTCAGCACTCCCTATAGAGGTAAGAGTCCTAATCAGCTCAGGAGGATTGGTGTCTGAGTGAAATGGAGAGGAATTGATTACCTACTGTTGATATTTTTCAAAGGAAAAAAGTTTACACATGTATAATTGTGTGGTACATGACATAACATGTTAAATTAGTTTTACATCACTGGATGTTCTATTTTACTTCAGTATTCCAATGCTTGCTTTTGTATTTGTTCTGTAACTCTGTACATTACAGTTAAGTCCAAGACAATGATTTAACAATTTCTCAGCCTCATGGTATGTATACATTTTGTAGACAATTGAGGTCAAGTCCCCTCCGCCCCCCTTTAATTCAAGATGAATGGCATACTCATTTTATACTATTGAAAGTCTTTAAAAAAAACTATGCATGCTATTTTATATTTTAATGTATATTTTTCATATCAGTACATAAGCTTATGCTTATCAGTTTTATCTTGTGTATAAAACTGATTACTTTTGACAGTATTTTTGCACTGTTTCTCTTCTCTTTATAAAAAGAACTATTCAGCATTAGATGACTGCAATAACTTTTTGACATCTTTCACTGCCTTTGTGTAAATAGTTTCCTATATGCCTTTTCAGATGTGAGACTCATGCCTCACTAAGCTTTTTTTTTTGTAAAAGATTGTCTATCCTTTGTATTCATAGTATGCAATAAACTTTTTTTCCCCTAAGGAAATTCACTTGTTTTCCTTCCTGTCTAGCTTAAGGTTTTAAACTTGCACCCTTCAGTGCAGTATTTGAGCACCTCCAATGTTTCTTAGGTTGGCACACCAAAGGCCTTAGGGAAGGAAGAAGAGTAGAAAATTCTGACATCCACTGACTCCACTGCTTGGGGTAGGATTATACACAGTGGTAGTGGTTTTCATCATTCTAGTTATGGTAGGAAAGCCCTATCAAAGAGAGGTAGTGTAGCAGCTGTTGGAAGTGGTCACACTGGATTAGCGTAATCTTCTCGTGCTCAGAGTCAAGAACAGTGGAGAGGGGAGGTAGAGTGTCATCCTGCCTTGTGTGCATCACTTTGTGGATTTTTCTGTCAATGAAGGCAGCTTGCATCGACTTAAGTGTAAGCATCTACACTAAAACGTAGCTCCTACTGCCACTGGTATAACTCGCTTGCTACTGTGGCTTAACTCCACCTCTTAGGTCGACATAGTCTCAAGGTAGCACTGAGGTCGCTGTAGCCTCAGCTGCTGTGTTCTTACATCAGCAGTTAAATCAGTGCATCTGCTCCTGGTGAGGACATGCACCACTGACACATGGAGTGTAATGTGGGCATGCAAAAGCAATTTTAATTGCTGCAGTGGTTATAAGCTGATTAATTTAGGTAGACTTAATTTTGTCATGTAGACTTTCAGAAAGGACTTGAAAAACTTGGGGTGGTTAGTCTTTCCTGGACTGGAGAAACAAGCCTGCTTACACAGGGTGGAGAATGAAGGCAGGCAATCAGCCCTGGAACTGAGGGGAAACTGAGGCAGCAGACTGGGTAGGTGGTGTGCAGCTACAAAATAATTACCATCTCAGATTTCTCATGCCTGCTCTGCAAGCTGTAACAATGGTACAGTATGGTTATGTAATTTAACTCCATACCTGATTGACTTTAAATGTGTAACTAAGAGGGAGAACCCTGGATTCTGAGAGATGACCAATCAACCCCCCCCCCCCTCATTAAAAACAAACCCTGTGTTTCAGTTTGAGTTTCTTTTGGATTCTTCTGGAGGTGGGGTAGGGGGTGCAAGTTGGTCTCCAACTCAGCATCTAGCAGCCAGGGATGTTCTGGCAGCAGCTCCCTGTGATCTGCTGGATGCAAAAGGGCTTCTCTTTAACAAGGCAAGGTGCTTCTACTTCAGACCAGCTCACCTTACTCCCAGCCAGTGTCTCTGCTCTAGGACCCTGCAGCTAGGCCCTCCCCAGCCTAAGACAGTCGATGGAGCCCTGTGAAGCCAGGGTTCCAAAATAGCTAAGGGATAATAGCAGCAATTTATGGCACCTTCTCTTGTGGGTTCAGTGTGAAGGAGAATCCAATGTCATCGCCCTCCAAACCCATGGAACTGGCCCATGCTAGGTTAACACCTGTGGCAGAGTTGAAGTAAGATTGGGGTGGGAGCCTACAATTCAGCACCGATGCACTGAGCCAGGGTTGTCAAGCTCAATGTTTTTTAAATTGAAAATGTCTCTTCCTAGCAATTTTATTCCAACTCCTAAAAAAAAAAAAAAAAAAAAAAGTATGGGACACAGTGGATATAGGAAAAGCAGCTGCTTTCAATATTTAATTCTACAGAGTAAAAACGTTTGTCACAAAATTAGGGCATGCATGAAGCAAACAAGTAGGGCCATGACAATGTACCACTTTTATTTACCTTCCACAGCTAATACATTCAACTTTGTAGAGGGAAAAAAATTGGTCTTCTGCACATAAGCTATGGGAGGCATGAGCTGTATGAAACCATGCCATTTTTTTTTTAAAAAAGCATTTGAGAATTTGCAAAGGCTCAAGATGTTTTGCATAAACCTTAGAGAATGCAAGATACAAGGCCCAAAGTGCACGTTTGTCATGCCACTTATATTACAGAAGTGCTTTCATAGGACAGCTATTTTCAAAGCACTCTTGTAGGTTTGCTAGCAAGGCTTTTAAATAAAGGTAGAGGGACTGCATCGATTCAGAGGCTCAGTGGTCCTTGAATTCGTTTTTGATCTCTGAAATGTATGGATGATCTTTCCCGTGTGCTACTTCCATAATAGCAATTGCCTGTGAAAGGAAAAAATATTCATAATTGATTCATAGTTAGCATTAGGCTAGAAGTTCTCCTCAGGAGTGTGGAACAGTGACACCTCTTGCTCTTATCCCTTTAAAGTCATCTATTCCATAGGAAACAGTATGAATTTCATTTGATAGAATAAGTTTTACATTCATACAGCACTTTTCATTCTGAAGGCTCTCAAAGCATTTTTCAAAACTGTGTACATACAGCACCCCTGGAAATGCTGCCAACTCTAAGATAGAAAGCTGCAAGCTAGGGAATAGAGTAGGGCAGAGGTTCTTAAACTTCATTGCTCTGCCATCCCCTTCTGACAACAAAAATTACTACATGACCCCAGGTGGGGGTACTGTAGCCTGAGCCCTGCCACCCTGGATGGTGTGGGAGGGGGGCAAAGCCTGAGCCCCACCACCACAGGCAGAGGGGGCAGCCAAAGCCCAAGGGCTTCATCCCTGGGCAGGGGACCTATAACCTGAGCCCCACCATGCCAGCCCTGGAGCCCCCATTAAAACAAGGTTGTGACCCACTTTGAGAACCGCTGGAGTAGGGAATATTTTGACAGCTGTTCCAGAGCAATGAGCTCAACTCCTCTCCTATACCTGTAGTCTGACACCTGCAGCCAAGCTCTTCCAGTTTCAATCACATTTCATCTGCATAATGCAAGCCCATGCCATGAGTTAAATATTTTCTTAAATGGCCAATGCCTGCAGTGCAACCCAAACCCTGTTTACCTTAGCATGACACTGGATAGGTCATTGATGTACCACAACCACTTGAAGAAGACATCAGCCAAAGTTAGCCCTTGGAACAACTTGCTCAGAAAACTGGCCAGCTCAACCTGGGGTGTGAGCGCCCAGACGCTTAGAACATCAGCCCTTGTCCTCTGCTATTCAACAGTAGAGTACTGTGCTCTCGTCTGGTGTTGCTTGTTTCAGAAGGCTGCTTGATGTAAAACTTAAAAGCTATGCGCATTGTTACCGGGACTTTACATGCAACTCTGTTGCCATAGCTGCCAATACTTAGTAACATACCACCATCTCATATTCACTGTGGGGGGCTCCTGGCCAAGATCAGTGAGAACAGCAACTTGCCTCTGTACTCAGATCTCTCCAACCGCCTTCAACTCTTTGCACGTCTTATAGACGCCCTTTCTGGTCACTTATGCCACCACAGGACATGACTGTGGAATCTGCTTGGCATAACAAGTGGGCAGTGCTGACTGTCATTAATCACGCTCTTGTCACTGACCCAACCACCTGCCCATCCGGTTTTGACCAAGGCACCTGTGGTCATTCCTGAACTGGTTTTGCACAGGACTGGGTAATTGTGCGGCCAATCTCTTCAAATGGTGTTTCTGTAACGACCCACGATGTGGTCAACTTCAGACTGTCGCGTATCCTTGACGAGTGCCTGCTGACTAACTTTGACTGTGGGCTCCCAGTTCTTCACCAGGCTGGTGACAATGCTATCAAATGGCTAGATACAGTGTGCATGGCCTGAGAGACCATGGAGTAAGAACTCACAACATCTTAGAACCCATTTTACCAAGGAAATATTTACTAGGATTATCCCCTACTGGTTTTGGCTTTAGAAGATTTAAACTTCCACCTGAATAGCACCAACGACCTGTGCTTTCCCATCTCACTCAAAGGATGAAATCTAAAGATCCTGTCTGAGCTATTTCCAAAGAGATGTGAAAAGATAATTGGTTTGTTTTCTAATAAGCCTCAAGATGCAGCACCACTATCTAGGATGCTTTTGCCAGTTTATTCAAGTGTTCCTGTAGGCTATTTTTGGAAATAAGTCTTTAGAAAAAGATATTTATGTTGGGAAACTGACTGCCAACAGATTTTCCTGCACTGTTTGTATTCTGACCAACATTAAATTGTTTAAAAAATACATTTAAAATATGTAATTTATGCAGGCTCTTGTAGGCTGGAGGTCTCCTTTAATACCGGCTCAAGTCTGTCTTACCTAAAAATAAACCTCTACAAAAATCAGGGAATTCCAGACCCAAGTAACAGAAACAAAAAGAGGCTAAAGAAACCAAAAAGGTATTTACTTGTATCAAAGAGAGAGTACTCAGCCAAAAACAACAGGGGGAAGAAAGGATCATGAAACACACTACAGATTAGTAATGGGAGGAGAGGAATCAAAGTAAAATGTCAGGGGTTTGCTATCACAGCACGCTATAATCTATCATATGCATTAAAAATTCAACCCACCTAATGAAAATTAATCTGCCTGTGTCCTATTCCAGAATGAGTGAGAGCCAGAAACATGTTCAGTTTTTGAACAACTCAACAATATATGAACCACAGAAATAGTGTGTAATGCTTCAGAGGCCAGGACTGGTGGGTGGGTGGGAGGAAGATACATAGCTCATTCAACAAGGATGTAAATGAAATGCAACTGCACCCACAGTTACTTCTCTAGCTGAAGTGGAACTCTGACTCAATGAAGGGAATAGGCAGGGAACATGACACATACTGTACTATTTTGATTCTGCAGTATTAAAGTTAATTGTGAAAAGATCAGGAAAGACCTGCTTTGCATAACAGACAGTGAAATGATGTAACAGCAGTTGCATTGCATCTTTATAACAAAACACACAATGAATTAAGGAAAGGATGAAAATCAAGTAAATAAATACAAGCCATGATAAGTTTTCTAGCAAGTCATTCATCGGTTAAGAAATGGTAACACTTCAACAATCACATGCCTAGCTAAAATTGTTAGTTATTGGGTAAGGGTGGAAATACCTTTTTTAGAGCGGTAACTCCAGCAGTTCTGTTTTCAAGTCCCATATAAAGCCTCCCTAACTTCAGCCACATGGAGGCAACGTTCAGAGAATATAAAGGATAATGCTTACTGCAAAAGAAAAACTTGGCTTAATCAGATCCTGCAAAAAATTTCCACAATATTTCCCCACAACCCCTCTCCCTGGCTCTAGGTGTGAGAAGCTGGTTCCTTCTTCCTGCCCATTCAATCCTTGCACTCTCTGCTGTGGCTGCCATGAGTTAGTATCTATTGTTTGTGGGATGTGGACACAACTGAGAATTGGACTGAGACCACAACGTTCATTTCACGCACCCCAGGCCTCTGAACAGCAATCAGGTGGCAGTGACTTGCAGTCACTGGATTTAATCTGGCCAACAAAAAGGGTGAAAAAGCTCTGTATCATTACCAATTCCCAGAGCCACCCCCACTCCTAAGCACCAAGGATTCTTTGTATTCCAAAGGCACGCAGTCAGCATTGTGTGTACGTGGGTGACGGAGGGGGTGTACAGAACCCGTATTTGGAATGCAGCTCTACGGTTGCAGCAAACTAAACTGCAGGAGCTGGGTTCAGCCACTGACCTGGAATGCCAGTCTCTGAGCCAGTGGAAGCTGGGCAAGTCACAAGGATGATAAATACTATTCAGCCCCCGGGGAGAAAGAGAGCCAGCACAATCGCAGCTCCCTGCCAGCTGATCTAGGACTTTACACTGGCATCCAAAGGGAAAGGTTCACTTGCACGCCCTCAGCTGGAGAGCAAATTACACCTTTCGATGAGAATTTCCTGGGGAGACCTGTGGCAGGGTCAGACCCATGCATAATGTACTATCTGTAACAAACTAGGGAAGCATGGCCCAGAAAAGAAATCAAACAAGGGAGATTCTTTGTTTTCCTCTCAAAGGTAACATCGGGGTGGCTCTAGTTGGCCTGGGCTGTGCTACCCTGTCCCGATGCAAGAGCCCGGAGTTTGCACATTCTCTCAGGCTCAGACGCCAAGGGAGAGGTAGCCAAGAACATCAAGGACTTGACAAGCTCAGTCTGGGAATCAGGAGAAGCAGAGTTCAAGCTCCCTCTGCTGCCCAGTCCATTCAATGGGAAAAGAGCCTTGTTGTAGCCATCACGGTTCATTTCATTCATCACCCCCCAACAGGACGACTGGAATCTCTATTAACATGCAAGGGCCAGGATATTAGCTACAGTATTCAGACAGGGGTAAGATTAAAAAACTACTCTTAGGCAAACTATCAATACAATATTAGAGATGACCACATGTTTCATTAACTAGGCAAGATTAGTACAGGCACCAATATAAGGAAACACAGCTGGGAGTGTAAACAGGTCCTGCAATTCTGTGGCAGGAATTTGCAAAAAGCCAAGTATTGTTAATACCCTGGCCCTATTCTGATCAAGTAAACACTGACAATCTGGTCCTGCATCTCCTTCTAAACAGGCCATGAACATTCACTTCTGTACAGTGCATCTCTATACAACGTGCAATCAGATTAGTGATGCCTGCCCATATGTTTCGTTTAAACATGTGTTCAACTTACTGCATTATATAATTAAAAATAAAAGCTCTTAAATTTACCTGTATGGTTTGATAATTTTTTCCCCATAGCGCAATGCACCATCCCAGTCTTGCATGTACAGACAGACTCCCATGGCCTGATACATCATATGCAGCATATAAACATTACTATCTTCAAACACGGAGCCCATCTTGTCCAGACTGAGCTCACAAACCTCCAGTAATTCACTAGGGGGTACAGTGGAGTCAAGGAACACGTTACATGAGTGGTTTCCAACTACAAACCTGTGTTGTACAGCTTGAGGATACCCACCTTATGGTTGTCCAGTAAAGAATGGTTTTGAGAAGCTTTTCTTTGAGTACAGCTCTTCTTTGAAAATGGGACTATTAAAAAATGGCATCAAGGGGTTCCTGGTCTCAGCAACTCCAGATCAAGTGTGCTCAGTTTGCATGCCCCCCCCCCCACCTCTTAATTGTCAGACCTGCAAACCCAGCTTTAAGTCCTGAATGGTTTTCTTGCACCAGTGCCGGTGTACTTTGGGGGGGGGGGGCAGTGCAGTGCAGCATGGCCGCAGGGGCTAGTGAAGAGTGGAATTTTCCGTAACTGTTGCAGAATTCCCCATGTACTTACTATAAAATTGAGGGAAGACCAGAAATGACAGGTAAATACCATTGAATAGTGAGGTGCGGCATGAGGGGTGGTCTTGTATAACATTTGTAGATTATGGAATTTAAACTGTTTCCTTTAAAAATTACTCTTGGAATGCTCAGAAGGGTGTGTGCAAGAGAGAAATGTGTGTGCAATTCCGGAGCTCTTCAAAGTGCTCTGCAAACACTAATCCTCACAACGCCCCTGGGAAGGAGACAAGTACTGTCTTACTCCTTGGATGAACCGGAGCACGGAAAGGTGATGCAGCAAGAGCCAGGATTAGAACACTGGAGTTCCTGGGGCATGCTCAGTCCACTAGATCACACTGCCTCTCTACAGAATAGAGGCTTTCATGTCACACGTCAATGAAAAACCTGTGCAGTGCCAAAACAGTTCCCACCAACTATCGTTAAAAATAAGGTCTACGGATGAAATCCTGGCTCCACTAAAGTCAATGGGAGTTTTACTATTGACATCAGTGGGGTCAAGGCTTCACTCTAGATGTCTGCAATCACAAGTGCTGGGTGGTTTAGGGACAGAGTAGCACTCAACCCCAAATCCTTGGTGTTCATCTAATCATGAAATTGAGACCATTGCTTCTTCAGTTGCTGTTATCCACTTCAACAGGAATACCTGTGTGTTTCCATGGAGAAGGGTCCAGAAGTAGCACGGGCTCTTTGTGAAATGGTGAGTCTTCTGGAGGCAGAAGAAGAAATGACTTCTGTCACTCACTGTAGAGCAGTGCCATGAAAAATCTTATGTAGAGGATGTGAAAGCACTTATGGGAGAGATGTTGAAATAGGAGGTGTAACTATATGCCCCTGTGGCCAGATGCAGTTTGTAGTCCCCCATGCCATGTGTCCCAAACCTTTTCTCAGCCTTGATGCAGGGATGGGGAATTTGTACATGGGCAATTCTGCAACAGTTGTAGAAAATTCCACTCTTAGTGTACCATTAGATGATCTAGGGACCGAATGGCTAGGCAGCAGTCCTGCAGAAAGGGACCTAGAGGTTAAAGTGGACGAGAAGCTGGATATGAGTCAACAGTGCCCTTGTTGCAAAGAAGGCTAACGGCATTTTGGGCTGTGTAAGTAGGGGCATTGCCAGCAGATAGAGGGGAATGATCACGTCCCTCTTCGACATTGGTGAGGCCACATCTGGAGTACTGTGTCCAGTTTTGGGCCCCACACTACAAGAAAGATGTGGACAAATTGGAAAGCATCCAGCGGAGGGCAACAAAAAGATTAGGGGACTGGAACACATGACTTATGAGGAGAGGCTGAGGGAACTGGGATTATTTAGTCTGCAGAAGAGAAGAATGAGAGGGGATTTGATAGTTGCTTTCAACTACCTGAAAGGGGGTTCCAAAGAGGATGGATCTAGACTGTTCTCAGTGGTAGCAGATGACAGAACAAGGAGTAATGGTCTCAAATTGCAGCGGGGGAGGTTTAGGTTGGATATAAGGAAAAACTTTTTCACTAGGAGGGTGGTGAAACACTGGAATGGGTTACCTAGGGAGGTGGTGAAATCTCCTTCCTTAGAAGTTTTTAAGGTCAGGCTTGACAAAGCCCTGGCTGGGATGATTTAGTTGGGGTTGGTCCTGCTTTGAGCAGGGGGTTGGACTAGATGACCTCCTGAGGTCTCTTCCAACCCTGATGTTCTATGATCTTACGTTTGGGTCTGCTCTGCGCTCCTCTCTCACCCAGGATGTCAGGTGGATGGTTAAACTGCTCAAGCAAGCTTTTTGTTTTTAAGATTAAAAATACAAACAAACCCCATCTAGTTTTAAAAGCCTTTTGAAGGGTTTTCCTCCATGGCTCTATTCCATGCTTATTTTGCACGAGCAAAGGCAGATCCCAGTCACGACCAGGGAGTGGTTCTGTGCAACACATATGAAGACACAATCCCTGCCCTGAAGAGTTTACAATGTAATCATCAGTGGAAACAGTTTTCTGTGGGCCACACCTATCGCCTCTGCTGCAAAACCAGGCTCAGCATGCAGGGTGGGACGCTCAGCTCAGTTTTATTTTTACAGGTGCTTGCAGCTGCTGCTCTGCAGAGGTGCTGCAACCCTCGGTGTTGCACAAGAACAGAGAGACCCCCTGATTAAGGCCTTGTAGCCACTCCTTCCAACGTTTAAAATCAAGACTATTCTATCATTAAATCTTCATGGCCCTTGACATCGCTGAGTTCAGCTAGGGAGACCCTTTAACATCAACCACCGGCCCCTACTACCTCCCGATCCACTGATTCTGGTGTCAAGTCCCCAGATATTCTCAAGGGCTAAATTGTCACATGTCAAATCAGGGCAGATGCAGCCAGAGGGCCAAATCCAGATCTAGTATAAAGGGGTGAAAGTCTATGAGTGCACTCTGGGCTGAGGCTAGGTCAGATGTAACACTTTAAAAAAGCAACCAACATAGACTTGGCCTGGATGCCAACAGAAGGAAACTTCTGGCGGTGAGCAATTAGCCTGTATGGCTTGGCTAAGGGCCACAGCCACTGAGGTCCACTGGACTGGTCCTTCACTTCAGGACAGTAAGTCCAGACTCTCTGTAAATAGTATCACTAACGTTCCTAACTGTGTTGACATTTTAAAGGTTTTTAAATCATCCTGCTGTTGGCTCAGTTCTTTATTTTTCTACCCATTATGTCTTCAAAAGTATGGGCTTCTGCACAAACACAGATTGGCCAAAAAGCCATCTAGCTCTGGGAAGTGGTGGATCTACTTGAATATTTTCTACCTGTTAAAACGTACCTGACTCACGACAGGAAACATTTTCAGTTTAAAGGGAAACAAACACATTCTTCAGCATAACACCACATTTTGTAAAGAGAAGGCAGCAACACAATGTTCTGACAATCCCTCTCATACACGCACGCATCCACTTCAGAGAAAACTCTCTCTTCACAAACAAAGAGGAGAACAACACTGTCTAGTTTCTAACTGCCTTCAGAAGTGCATTGTGGGAGGTAGGGGGAGTTTAAAAGGAGTGAGCCTCAGGATATCAAAAAGATTTAAAAATTGCAAAACAAGCCATCAGGGGCAAGAGAAAGGCAAGGCAAAGGATATATTTGTAGTGTTTGGCTCTCCTGAATTCCTCAATCACATTTCGGGCATATTTGATCATGTCTTGGACAGTTTCTGCTGATGGAGGTTCACTCAGTTTGCGGATTTCCAATTTATCTTTGTCCTGAAGGAAGCACATGAGAATTACAAATGCAATCCCAAACCTCACAGGTAAAGGAACATCCACACAGTTTAAAAGCTACATAACATTAATAAAATAAAAGGCATGGTTGGAATGTTAGGCTCCCACAAAGAAATCACTGAAATCTGTAGGGGAGAAAACAGACAAAGTAAACTATTCCTCTGTAATTTTTCTCTAAACCTTCGGCTGGAATGCTCTGAGCTTGCAAACTCCTGGACGATGACTGCGTCCACAACGCAAGAGCTATCCCAAGGTGTTTTATAAATGTCACTTTTATCAGCTGGTTGCAACAACTGCGATAAGGTCTTCAACTCAGATCCATCTGCAATAGTTTCTCCACAGTGTTGGTGGGAAGCTACAAGTGGTGCAAAGTGCACCGATTCGGCAGCGCCTCTGACTCCATCTCACAAGCCCCTGCCTCAGGACTCAAACCCCCCTGCTCTCTCTTGAATAGTGCTGGGCACCGTACAATAGGTGCCTCAGAAGTACCAGACTACACTGGTACAAGCCAGGATATAGTTGCTGTGGGGGATGATGTGGCAAAATGGCTCTCTCAGACACAGTGCTGGTTTGTGGGGTCAACTACAAACCAGAAAGCTACAGCTTGCTCTCGTTATCTCTGCAATGGCTTCCTCACCTAGTACGAGCGCTCCCTGAAGATTAATTGCCCCTCTGCCTCGCCAAGAAGGCTAAGAACATGTCCCCAGTTAGACGCTATGATGCTCTCCAAGAATTTCTAAAGCTCGGAACTGCTGCCTTATGACATTGGGTTTTTAAAAGCATCTAGTGTGAACCCCAGTTCAATCTAAAGTGCGACCTCCTGGTGTCAGAAGCCTCTCGGTCTTTGCTATGTGATCTTTGAGAGGTGGGGGAAGACTGCCAGTTGTGAGTAGGTGATCGTTAGTGTGCACACTAACGAAGTGCAGATTAGCAAGGTTCTACTGTCCATGCAGTGCATCTTGCAGGACTAGAACTAATCAAACTTCTCTAAATTCACCTTTCCAAATCATTTAAAATTAAAGATATACACAGCCAAATTCTGCATTCAGTCACAGTACAGATTTCACAGATCTTAAGGCCAGACCGACCATTATGATCTAGTCTCACTTGCATAACACAAGACACAGAATTTCAACCAGTCTGGCCCCATTGCATAGGTATAACAGCAGATTTTGTCCACTGTTCTGCATTTGCTTGATCCGCTCATCTGACATCACCCTCCTTTGTCAATACACCAAAAGAGTTTTCCAGTATTGATTTTACACAGATTTGTAAAGTGCAGTAACTGGACATACCGTCAGTTACTAAACCACTTCAAAATAAGAAGTTTCACTGCTTATTTGACACAAGTTTTCGGAATTCCCATAATAAAAACCCAGACACTTTAGGCTCACCAAGAAACTTAATTCAATGGAAAATGAATCCTATTCCATACTTCCCTTTCATGTCCTTTTGACTGTAGATATTTCCATAAGAGGTAGAGTGACAGGTTGTTTTGTGAGTGGTACATTGTTAAATGTTATGGGTGAAATCGCCGCGCCACTGATGCCAGTGGCAAAAACTCCCATTGACCTCAACAGGGGCAGGATTTCACCCTATATTTATATTTTAAGAAAACTGAGTGTGATGGTCATGGAGTTCCTATACAATAATCTAAGAATAACTAGGTAGCATATCAGTAATGGGAAACCAATATATACTGGGGGTTGTGGAATATTTATTATATGTCTGAAATGCTTAAAATCAGTGGGAACTACAGCGAGAACAAGCAGGAAAGCAACACAATGGTCCCAGATAAGAATATCCAGGCACACCTTTGAAAGACAACACAGGAAGGGGTTAGTTTCAAGGATCCTACATCCTGTCTCCAAGGAAGAAGCAAGTTTTATTTTGCCAGGCTGGGAACCTGGAGATCAAAAGGACTAAGCAGCTTTGAAAGGACATTCTCTCTCAGGGAAGTGTGGGGGTGCAGGAGGACGACGGTTTGTGAATTATGGGAACAGACTTCACTAAGGAGACTCTCAGGAGGGGTGTCAGCAGCGACTGACACCACCTTGTACAAAGACCCAGCTCAAGCAGCCTAGGTCAGTCCTGGACCAGGCAACAGTGGCATAAATCCAATCAGCAAGAAAAAGAGGCCAAGTCCATAAACATCACATAAAGGAGTAAAAAAACCTTTGGTCCTTAAGGCTCCCATCTCCAGCTACCTCCCTTGTACTTCCAGGAGAGAAGTAGTCTCTCAGAGGCAGGCACGCACTAGCTCCTCTAACAGAGAGTTATTACTCCCTTGAAGTCTTGAGCTCTTCTACCTGGTCTCTTCCTCCCTCTTTATACTTGGGTTTGCCCTCATTAGCTACACTAGCTGGGGCCTTCTCTCTCCCTAATTGAGATTTCTCACAGCTGTGGTAGGGTGGGACTGTGTCTGCAGGCAGGCAGGCTTCTCACCCCCTGCCTGCCTTTCTTTTGTGTAGGATTGTAGACCCCACCTCACAAGGGGTCCATAAGAATCTTAGACCTACAGGATCCTTATGTTGAAAATAGTTAGATACCTGGTAAACTAGACATGAGTATTGTTAGTTTTACTGTTTTAAGTCTTGTTTTTTCTTAATGCTTTTGTCATATTAAATATGTTGCTTTAAGGAGACGCCGGTCACTGCTTACCACTGTTTTTGGCTTAGAGAGAACAGAGCTGCAGGTGCTGGGCACAAGTCAGTCCTGCTGAATAATCATGGTTGATCACAGGGGCCTGCAGCCCAGTATCTGATCTGAGTGGGAGAACCGTGTAATTTCACCCTCAGAAAGCGGAGAGTTACAGGCAAGACCTGAAAGAGGGTGTACTCAAAGAAATCAAGAGGGGTCAGAGGGGCAGTCAGCCTGGTAATTGTGACATATTTCCTGCTAAAATAAAGCCATCTATATATAGGTCCTTAGTTAATTTGTACAGTTAACTGTAAGCTACAGTATGTAACAAATCAATTATTTTTTCTGCCTAACAAGACAAAGATCAATTTCTTTTTAATAAAGAGCTTTCATTGAAACCTTGTTCCTACAGCTACCATCACAATGCCTTTTTTCCTCAGACTACATATAACAAGGGTAACACACAAGGTCATGGAAATGATACAAAAGTTAGCCCATCTGATAGTTAGTGTCATACATGTATTGTCACATTAAAGCTGATCTGCTGCGCAAGAACAAGAACTCAGTTAAGCAGAGATTTGTTTGCTGAAAATCCCCAATTATCAGGCTGTGGGAGCCATTCAGCACAGAATTAGGTTTTAATTAACTCTTTTAACTGCACTCTTTGAAGTCAGTGGCAAGCCAGGATTGACACCGATGGGTTCATGATCAAGCCCTAAGTTCCCCCTGTGAAATCCTTGCGGTACTTCTTGGTTCACAGAAGAAAGACCAGAATTAATCAATCATTCAGTACATCACTGGTACCATGAACTGCAGCGAGACTTCTGATATTTGTAAAGCTGCATCCTGGGATACCTTCAGAAAGCCAGGAAGAACCAAGAGAATTTCACAATATGCGGGGGAGGAAGGAAAGAATACCAAAGTCAGAAAAAAACAACTGATTTCTGTGCCAAATGCCCCGTACATCCCGTTTGTGGAGACACTCAGTACAAAAACCCGGGTCTAACAGTTTTCATATTACCTTTAAGCAAGTACCTACTAGGATATTCCATGATACTTTATGGTTACAGTGGAGAGAAAGGGAATGAGAGACGGTCTCAGACAGAAAGCACTCCCTACATTCCAAATCTGATTAGTCAGATAGAAAACAGCATGAAAGCCTCTGGTATGTGGGTAGGTCATCAGGAACATACTTCTATACCCTGGTTATATTACCTTTTCTTTAGTAATGCATTCCCTGCAGTCACAGGTGAAGAAATAGGAGTCTCTTAACCGATCATTTCTATCTTCTGTAGGGTACAACAGATCGATATAACTGGTAAAAATCTAGAGGAAAAACATATCAAATCAATAAAAAAATGTATGTAACAAAGTAAGTGCACCCACATTTTATAATAAACACCACATACACACAATCCATATATTTCAAATATCTAATATAATCAGATCACCATATACCTGTACAACAGAGGTGGGCAAACTATGGCCCGCAGGCCACATCCCTCCCCCGCTGTCCCCCTTACCCCGCAGCCTCAGCACGCCGCGCCACACTCTGGGTAGCTGTACAGCGCAGTTGCAGAGCCGTGGCCTGACCCGGTGCTCCGGCACCTGCCACCGGTGCTCCAGGCAGCGCAGTAAGGGGGCAGGGAGCAGGGGGAGTTGGATAGAGGGCAGGGGAGTTAGGGGTGGTGATCAGGGGCTAGAAGTGTGGATAGGGGTCGCGGCGGTCAGGGGACAGGGGGTGGTGGATGGGACAGGAGTCCTGGGGGAGCCGTCGGGGGGCGAGAAGTGGGGGGGGTCGGATAGGAAGTGGGGGCTGGGCCACGCCTGGCTGTTTGAGGAGACACAGCCTCCCCTAACCAGCCCTCCATACAATTTTGGAAACCCGATGTGGCCCTCAGGCCAAAAAGTTTGCCCGCCCCTGCTGTACAACATATCACATCCCTACAATCACATCACCTATCCACTAATCCCACCTCCCAGGGACTAATTCTTACATTCAAAACTTCTCAGCAGCTCCAATCAGTCGCTATTTCATTAATTCAATCTGCCAGAGAAATGCGTCCTCCTTCTAAGGGTGGAATTTCCCCTCTGACTGAGGCTCAGGACCCGCAAGATTCTGGACGGGGCAAGAGAGCTTTTCTGTACCTAAATATGTCATGGCTTTAAGTGTGCCATCTTGGGCTCCTGCCAGGCTAGAAACTGGGGCCTAAGTGTTTAGTGATTTGGGGTGTCCAACTTGAGAAACCTTCAAGGGGCCTGACTGTCAGAGGCTGGGTGCTCTGCTCTTTCTGAAAATCAGGTCCCTTTACGGTGTCTCCAGTTGGGCACCCAGAATCACTAGCAGCTTTGGAAAATTTAGGACAGAGCTTTAATTTATTGGGGAGATTTCCACTTTCCAAAAGGGAGCCAGTGCTTCAGTTCTGAAAGGGTATTTAAAAAAAAAAAAAATCAGAATGTAAAGCAGTGATATTTTTAAGTACAAAAAAATTATTATAGGTCATTTTACAGGCATTTCTCATTCATTAGTTTTAGTTTTAATTACCCTCTCCCTCTGAGCCCTGCACAATGGAACTCTTGGCAACTAACTAAACTGTTTTGTGTTTTAAAATGGTATCCTCCTAAGAAACATCCTAAATACACAGCACAGTTGACCATGTTGTCAGTGAAGAGCAAAAAAATAAGCGAGAAATAAGGAAGTTGAACCAAGTCTTAAAATGCTGTGCTAATCTGATCTAGTCTTTTCTGGTCTGTTGCCCTCTTAACAGCAATCAGTTTCACTCAGTAGTTATACTTGTTTTTATTCTATGCCGGCACTCAATTTATTTCCCCAGGCACAAAGCACAGATGCAGGAGCTGTATGTGGAAACGGACCGTTTTCTGATGCAATGGCTACACTGAACCAGAAGATGGAGACACAGGCCACATGCCTGTAGTACACAAGCAAAGTGATTCATTCCAACACACTTTGTCCACACACTGCACACTTTTTAAATGTTAAAAGACCAATTATGGGATACAAGATTCCGGTTTTGGGAATTTTCTACCAAAGGGCCAGCAATTGTCTTGTAAATAACAGTCCAGCTTTAAAAGTCAAGGTGTCCAGAGATGTGTTAGCAAAAAGAAAAGGAGTACTTGTGGCACCTTAGAGACTAACCAATTTATTTGAGCATGAGCTTTCGTGAGCTACAGCTCACTTCATCGGATGTCACGTGCTATAGTTCTCATTTTAACCCCACGAACAGTAAGTCCATTATAAAAAGATACTATGTCCAGGATGTCACAATAAATAGCCACTTTGTAATTATCTCACGTGCATTAATTAAACTTTGTTTGCAATGTGTGCTGCTGTTACTGTGACCAACTCCCCTACTCAGAATGAGGAGTCATCATACACCTGGGTTGTCCCATTACTCAGGCGAGTAACTCTTTACCCATCGCCAGTAAGGAGTGTTCACAGTCTGACCCCAAACAGCTTTCCTCCTCTTAGTGACTTCAGTCACATTATTTTCATTACACTTAAACAAATAAAAAGCCAAAGCAAATAAATAAATAAATAAATAAAATAGGACAGACAGACAGACAATTGCTACCAAAATTAACCTCAAACTTATTTTAACATTAACCTTTATCATTCATATGCCATTATCGAAGGTCTAACAGTGAAATCCTACACAAACTCCATCATTATTTAGCAAATGCACCATTGCACTCACTCAAGCACCTCCCCCCACCCTGCCCAAGATAAATTTAACAGATATAGGTGGTCTTTGCTGATGAAGACACATTGTTAAAGATCAGTGACTGACCCAGATGGGCTGGACGCAACCTAAAAAGCCTAGTTCTAGTCAGAGGAAATTCAATCCAGCCTTCATTAACAGTCTTGCCCCCCCGGAATCACAGAGGTCAAAATAACATCATTCTTTCACAGCATGGTCCTGTTTTATCCAGTCTGGTATGGATGAGTTCCATGTTATGTGATTGCTCTGTCCAGACAGAAATAGGATAGCAGAGAAATGATCAGTCCCCCTTTTACTTGGTCTTGTTCTGTCTATCTCCACATCTTCCTTACAATACTATTATATTGGTAATGGTAATTATTACAGTAATAATAATAATAGTTTACATTCATTTGACCCTTTTCATATGGGGATCTCAAAGCATCAGCTAAACATCAATAACTCAAGCCTCAAGGCTAGCTACTTACATCCATTTTACAGATAGAGAAAGCGAGGCACAGAGGGGTCAGGTTCCTCCGTTGAACTGGTGGCAGAGATCCAATGCCCTGCCTCTCATTCCCCTGCTCTAACCACCAAAAAGACACTGTCTCCCCTTGCCCCACCCCTGATTTTTTTTTTTTTAAGTGAGTTTTCAGAACTGATTGAAAGACAAGAGACATGAGGAAGAGGCTTCCATTTTAACTGGAGCAATGCTTGACAAGCCAAGTCCACTCCCACTTTACCACGTGCATACTCACACACCACTGCATTTACACTCTCATGATATGCATTTACCTCATCTCCAGGTTCAATCTCTTGAACAGCTCGGACTTCAGCTAAGGTCCCTTTGTAGGTTACAATCACATTTGGGCAACAACTATGGTTCATCAGTGCAACACTGTAAAAGCAAAAGAGCAATTTTTGTGTCTGAAAGCAAAAAGCATCACTTCAGCATCTAACAGCTCAAGTCACCTTGCTCTGCAAGATGTGTCTCAGCTAAAAACATAAGTAACCTTAGGAAAGGCTATAGTATGGTTATTATAAAATTACAACCAACTGTCTTGCTAATGAATAGGGAAGGATCAGACAAATTGTCCTTCCATCCCTTGTTGTGCAGCTTGCCAAATGCTAGTGTGTAGCTGCTGTCCAAAGGTGACTATATTACAGTGGTATGTATAATGGGAGCAGGCCTTGTAAAGTCAATGGCAAGTCTCAGTGGGACCAGAGCCAGGCTCATAGCTTGAGAAGTGCCTGGGGAATCCCTTGGGGAAGAGGAACACGAGTATTATTATACTTGAAAGCAATGCAGACAGAAACTTAGTACACAAAAAGCCACTTGTTTGCACTGGAGTCCGAGACCAATAGTAAAACTTTTATCAACTTCACAGAGAGCAAAAGCAGGCCCCAAGTCTAAAAAAAAATTATTTTTCAGTTATGCACACAAAAAGTGTGTAAAAAAATCTTAACTGCTGGGGAAAAGTATGTCCCCCAGCACTCTGGGCTCTGAGAAAATTCAGTTTGTCTGTTTTATTAGACACAGTAGCTAAAATACCTTCTTTAACCCTACCCCCAAAATAATAATTGCTTCTTTGGTCAGAGATCAAGGAGAAATCTTAGCTCAACGGTATAATTGTTAAATTCGAAAGGCCTAATTCACAGAGTTGCTGAGCACCTTCAGACAGAAAGGATGGTCTTACGGTTAAGGCACTGGACTGACACTCAAAAGCTCTAGGTTCAATTCCCTGTTCTGCCATAGATTGCCTCTGTGACCTTGGGTAAGTCACTTAATCTCTCTGTACCACAGTTCCCCATCTGTAATAGGACAACAGCATCACTGCCTGTCTCTCACCCTTTGCCTTGTCTTTTTAGAGACTGTAAACTCTTTGGAGGAAGGACTGTTTTATTCTGTTTATGTACAACATAAACTGCACTTAGCACAATGGCACCCGGACCTCAGTCGGGGACTCTAAATGTTACGGTAATACAACCAACCACCACCCTGTGGCTCCCACTGATGTCGATGGAAGCATGTGCCCAGAAAACTCAGATTAAGCAATGCCTTCAATATGGGCTTATAGTCATCTCCTTAGCTATATTGTGAGCAGCAAGAGGGGAATTTGCATACCAACTCCCTTGAAGGAGCACCTTTCTTCCTCTTGAGCACTAGAAAGGCTCCTATTCCACGAACAGCACTTTAATAACATCTGTGATTTATTTCTAGAGCTGACAGAGTTTGTACATAATTTTTCACTGTCATGGCAACATAACATCACACTGTTAAACATCGGAGGAGGAGGTTGGAGGGATGTATGAAGGAGATATGCTACTTAAAAAGGAACAAAGCTAGGGAGATGGCACTGAACAAAGTCTAATCACTTGGTCAGAGAGCACCAGGTTAAGGATTCCACCAAACTAAAAACAAAATGGGAAGGTTTTATGGGGGAAGTCATCTATGCAACTATTTTCAAATTCTTTTGATCACTAGAAGCCCACTGGTTCATATCAATCTAGGTGTGGTTCACACCCTGAGTTTCATGGCTTCAAAACAAACTGAAAGAGTAACTCTGCTGAAATTATTAAGTTTTTAAATCAAAAATGTCTAAAATCATAAACTGGTTCACAGCCACTTGAAACTTTACCCTTATCAAAAGGTAGGTGGACCCTCTTGAACTCTTTGGCAAAGACGGCCTGGCTTTTGGGTTTCCAACAAAAGCAGGGGAAACGTCATTATAAAAAAAGTTTGCACAACTCCATTGCACAGTACTATACATGTCCCTCTATGTACACTAGACAGTTCTTTGAAGCCACTGTGCTACAACTCCAGTACCTTGGAGTATTTCATTAGAGACAGAAACATAACCATGGGTTAATTCAATTTACCATGTCTGTAACATGTATCAGGGCTTTTTAAAAAAAAAAAATTATTGTTTAAAAAATAAAATTCAACCTACTCAGGAAATATTGCTGATCCCAAGTGAGACAGTTCTTCATCTTCAATTGTGAAGCCATTACAATTAACCTAAGGAAAAGAGAGAGTGATTAGCTTAGATCTCTGGTAATCACAATCTTCTGGTTTAATATTCCATGTTTACATACTATATTCCTCTGGCTATGAGAGACCACAGTGAGCGGTAAATTGAAGTAATCTGGTAGCAATTCTGTTTATTCTTAGTCGGTATTTATTACAGAGCTACTGGTGTTCAGAGTCCTCATGTTGAGAAGTTTACAGTCTTTTAGGCAGACTAAATGTAAAGGATAAAAGACTCATGCACCAGAGTAGGATCAGACCACAACACAGAGGACATCAGCATTTGGATAGCCAAGGACAGGACATGAGGCTTAAGAAGAGTTTGGAAGAAGGAGGGACAAGTTGCCTGTATAGAGCGAGACAATTCCAAACAGAGAGGACATTGTGAAACAAGGCACAAAGTTGAGAAGTGGCAGAGGAGAGAAAAGGCCAATCCTGCTTCAAATGGAAATTTAACTACAGATGTCAGTGGGACCAGGATCTGGCCCAGAGGAATGCTAACAACAGAGGACTGGACAGAGCTATGTGCACAAAGAAAAGGGAGGGTGAACAAAACCAGACAGACAGTGAAGGGCCTGTGCAGTGCCTTGAATATGACACACAGGGCCTGGCACAGTGGGGCTGCAACCTGGTCAAGGCCTCAAATTGCACCTGCAGTACAAATATTTATTTATTAGTAATGGACGAAGAACTTGAATTTTGTGGAAAATATAGAGCAGAAGCGAACACTGGGAATACATGACAGTGGAGACATAGTGGGAGGGGCAGAAGCAGACCGGTTTAATTAAACTACACAGACACAGGACAAGGCCAGATATTTGTCAATACACTTGAAAGAGAGGAGTCAAGCAGGCCATAAAGCCATGTCCTGAAATCCCTACTCATGTTTTTTCTCTCATTGCTTCAATGGGAGCTTAGGGCTAGTCTACCCTACTGCACGCATCAGTACAGCTGTGCCTCTGTAGCACGTCTGGTGCAGACCCACTGCGCCGACGGAAGAGCACTCTCCCATCAGCATAATTACTCCACCTCCGCGAGAGGTGGAAGCTACAGTGGCGGGAGATGCTCTTCCGCTGACATTGTGTGGTGTGCACAGCACTTTAAGTTGATGTAACTTGCACTGCTCAGGGGGTGGCTTTTTCACACCCCTGAGTGATGTAACTTACACTGACTTAAGCGATAGCGTAGACAAGCCCTTGGTCTAAGAAAGAACTTCAGGATTTGGCCTACGACAGTCTAAGTGCCAATGCATGTGCACTAAACAACAACATTTAAAGCTGCACTTCCCGTATACGTTCACGGTCACTAAAATCCATGTCAACCCCAATCAAGTAGTTTAGTCCCCATTTTGATGACAGCTGCATTTATGCCAACAGAAAGTTAACCCCCATATGTCTCCCTGCCAGTATCGATAAGCTCTCCTTTCCATGATGATACCAAAATGGAATGAACACAACTGTTGTCTCACAAGTGACAAATGAAGACACAACAGACCCAGGTGCAGCCAATCAAGTATAAACTAGTAGGATTGTCAACTGCACAGGAAGCCCCCTGAAAGAATCCCTCGTCTTTCCTCTTTACTGAAACTACCGGGAACACACGCCTATGCTCCACCAGCCAAACTACAGTTAGGAATGTACTCTACAAGCAGTGTGAAACCCCACCCCCAACCCACCTCGACCATCCTTCAGATAAAGGCCAATGAACTACATAAGCAGAATTCATGGTTCTAAATAAAGAGTCCTCACCAACACCAC
This sequence comes from Lepidochelys olivacea, assembly GCF_965140295.1. NCBI lineage: Eukaryota > Metazoa > Chordata > Testudines > Cheloniidae > Lepidochelys > Lepidochelys olivacea. Next base: position 166,467,038 of record NC_140413.1, read on the forward strand.
CTTCAGAATGGTAAAATAACTTCTAATGATGATTACTTGTAGTGTGGTAGTATCCAAAGGTCCCAGTCAGGATGGGGGCCTCATCATGCTAGGTGCTGTACAAACATCCTGCCCCAAAAGCCGACAATCAAATTTAAAACAAGACACAAAACAGGTGAGCGTAAAACAGGTGGGAAGGAGGATGGGGTTAACAGCAATAAGAAGATAGGGTTACATAGGCTGGTGACAGACACAAAATGTGATGGTTCCAATTGATTTGTAAGTGTTTTTTAAAGAAAAGAGAGAGAGAGAGTGTGTGTGTGTGAGAGAGTGAGAGAGTGTGTGTGTGTGTGTGTGTGTGTGTGTGTCAGGCACCTCCAACTACCCTCAACCTATAGTCCTCAGTAGGTGGCTCTTTCTTGTAAGCATCATAGCAGAAATGGGTCAGGAGAAGGGATTTGAAGGATAAGAGGTTAGTCGGTTAGAGTTTAATTCAGGGAGAGTGTTCCATGTGTAAAGGGAAGTTTGTGAAACTTGAATGGCGTTCAAGGCTGGCATCAGTGATACAACAGAGGATAAGAGACTAGAGCAGGGAAGAAAGGTGGGGGCAGAGTAATGCAGACTCTAGAAGGAAGGGACAAGTCCCTTGAGCATGATGTCATCAAGAAGGGGTGTCAGGGAATGGACCTGGAGGAATGTGTAGAGCGTAACATGGACACAGTGACAGGCTAGGATGCTGATCTCATTAGCTGGGTTTTGTATGGACAGAAGGGAGCAATGCGGATGTTAGGGATGCTGGGGAAGAGGGGTCTGCAGTACCCAAGAGAAGGAAATGAGGAGTCAGTAGCATGCAGAAAGTAGCTGAAGCAGTGGGAGCTGACAAGATTGCCCAAGAACAGAGTAGCATGGGAGAAGCTACTGTTTTAGTCAAAATCAATTAATCTTTGTGGGCTCTGGCTGCTTTCCAGCAAAATATTCAAAATCACAATAAGAATCTGGACAGGTCAGATTCCTTAAATCGAAGCAGAGGTTTGGATGCATCTCTTTCTAGATCACTTGGCAAACTGAAAACGCTTACAAAAAAAAAAATAGAAAGAAAACTTTTCAATCACCAAAGAAAAAACAAACAAAAACAAAAAGTGAATCATGGGAAACCAGATGGCTTAGAGGATAAGTAATGGAATATGGTACTGGAACTTTCACCTGAAGTACAGCAGTTTAACCGCTAATTAAGGTAAGAATAGCAATGACGACCTCTTACTGGTAGGCACTGGCCTATACAAAAGGAATGGGCAGTCTCAGTCCAATAGTAGGCTGTTGTCCACATCTCAAAAACCTACGACCACAGATGGCACGGCACCCTTTGTTGGAGGCTTAAACAGGGAGTCCAGACAGAAAGACAGAGTGATGCTTGGCAATTCTGGATTTAAACGTGCATTCACTTTTTTTTTTCTTTTTTTTTGGGGGGGGGAAATGAGGGGATGCAGGCATGAAGGCGAAATGTCACTCTTAGAGCATCACAACTATTACTGTGTCCAAAAGATACATGCAGTCTAGATATATGTGAAATTCAAGGTAAGAGACAGAGGTGAAATTAAACATTTTAAGATTTCAAAATGTTATCCAAAATGATATTCTGCCTCCTTGCCACCCGTCCAGAGCAGTGATAAATGAATTACCGGATCACATGTAGAAACCGGTGCCTGGGAGAGAACACCATAGCAATGTTTTACCACTACCACCTCTGTTTGGATCCAAGGAAGGCTGTTCTCATTGCTGTCTTTTGCTTCTTTCGCTTCTTTCATGAAGACTAGATTCTCACAATATCATCTACCTAAACGGATTTTATTCTAGCCAACTTACTTGTGCAAAGAGGACTACAAGGGCAGCGTTGTCAGGGTACGCTATGTGCTTTGAATAAAAGTGATGAAGCGCAGCAATGTCATTCTGAATCAGTTCTCTCTTTTCATTGTCTAGTTTATCAAGGTCTGTGGATAAAGAAGACATCCTGTTTCAATACAAAGAACTCTCTCCTGGTTAACTGCAGCCATATCTAAGTCAGAACAGGTCATAACTTGGATGGGAGACCCCCCAAGGAACAGCTGTATGGAGGTACTGCAAGAAGTGGTTGTGATTGCTTCTCCTTCCAAGGCCACGTGTATACACTGGGAAAATGCATGAGATTAGAAAATGTTGGATGATGCTTTTTTTATTAACAAGAGATTAAACACAATACCCCTTACTGAGAACAAGAACAGTAGTGTTTAAAACTTGTTAGCTGATGGTTAAGTTAGCCCTAGGGTTAACCATGGCTGTGAATATGGTCTTATACACTACTTGGCCCCATCTACAAAAGGTGCTAAGCCACATTTAATATCTTGCTAGTGAAACATTTCCCAACATGACAGACCTTCCCCATGTAGACGTGTCCTAGTCAGTACTGAAAGCGTCCCAGTATAACACTGGAAGAGACTGTTCTGCCCCTCATCCAAAAGACAGGATCTCTAATAGCAGAGGTCCTAAACACTTGCAGTCAATGAAGGTCTCTACCATTTGCAAGGCCTGAGGCATCAGCAGTGGTGTCCTGGCATACTTGTCTGGTCCTGTCTTGGTATTTTATATCCAGTCCCACTCATGGTTCCAGCTGAAACCCTGGGCAGCTAAGCCATCTGACATTTCGAGGGGGCTGTGGACTGAGCATTTTCCCAGTCCCTTCTCTGCCTGAGACACTCTTTGCTCTCACTCCAACAGAAGCAGAATGGAGTGCCTAGCTATTACCACTGTCCTCCTCCCTACTCTACACAGCAGCAGGAGTACCAAGCCACACCTGCAAAGCAAAGTAATGCTGCAATTCCCCTTTACATCCCCCAAAATATAAACAGCAGTGAAGAGAGAGACTACAGGAAAAAGAGCTGAAAATGAGGGGCACAAATGAGAGACACACATAAGAATGGGGACAAATGAGGGGAGACACAGAATAGTGGAGACACTGAAATGGGACAATTTCGGGATGAGAACTAGGGGGAGCTCAGGTGCAAGAAAGAAAGATGAAGCCTTCCCAATGGGAATCCTATGCCATTTCTTCACTCACCCATCCCTGGGAAGAGAGTGAGGGCAGGGGGCAACTCCTGAAGATGCCAAAGGGGGGTGGGTAACAGGCAGCAAAGGGGGCTTCTCACCAAGACAGCCAGAAATAGAGAGGAAGCCTGCTGGGGGAGAAGGGCAGAATTGTGGTGGCAGAGCATTTCAGTGCTTTAGGAGGGCCCCACCACAGTTTGGAGAAGCATCCACTGACCCAAACCCCAACCCTTTTGAGCTTCCAAATGAGTAAGATATTTATATTAACGCAGGCTAAAATTCAGCAGAATACACAGAAAACCCTCCATGAACACCCACCCCCCCAGTTCCCACCACTAGCTTGTCTGACAACTTGTCCTCTAAATTCCTCTCAGATGTAGGCTGCTCTAGCTTGGACAAATGCCAACACTTTACCATTCCATTCCTCCAAGCAGTTCCAGTTGAGGCGGTAATCTCATTCACCTCCTGTACTAAAGCTGTTCGGCAGTCTTGCTGGGCTTGGTTAAATAACCGCCACTTCTCACTCCATCAATGACAGCATTTGTCTAGCATTTTGTCAAAGGGTTGGGAATCCTTCAGGATGAAAGGCATGTAAGCCTACAGTACTATCGCCCCATCATCTCAGACGTGTGCACATCAGCTTCTTCTTATTACTATCAATACCAAGAAAGGGAGCAACACTACAGCACCATACAGACTATTCCAGGCTGGTTAGTTTTAACAGTTGCTCAATTTCTAACTGCCTCAAGGGTGTGGGGGTGGAAATGGTAACCTTCCAGATAAAAGCAAGCCACTGCCTTCTCTCCTTCCTCAGATCACTTTGGAGCATTCAGGACATGGAATTTCAACACAATCACAGAGAACATGTCAAATTTGATTGGCAGTGACAGACACGAAGTGCAGTCCAGAGGATTCTGCAATTAGCCCCATAGTCATTGTCACCATCAAACAACTGTGTTGTCTCTGATTTTATGCCTCCTGGTAACAACACCAACTATTTTAATTTTGCAACATTACAATTCAGAAATGTCACCAGGTGCCAGGAAAGCCATCTGATGAACACTACATAATTAATCTGTCTAAATTTTCACCCTCACTTCCCCAATCTACCAACAGAAAAAGAAATTAAAGCATTACAAAAATGTTTGGAAATGCGGTTCTTTTTTTCACTCCCTCTTCCTATAACAGAGATGCTTGGAGAAGGTTTTCACGAAGGGTAATGAAGCAATTCCTAAATGCAATATGGAAAAGAGCTCTTGTTACCTGCAAGTCTTCTCTACTTACGTGATTCAAACTCTCTTACTGCAAGCAATTTTTCTGACTGTGTTCTTTCAGGGTGGGTTTTCTAGGAACAGAAAAAGATTGCAATGACAAGAAAAAAAAATGTAGAACGATCACATATTTTGTCTATCAATGCTTACATTGAAAGTTTTTACTCACAAAACAAAAACATAAAACCTTCATTGTATTCAGGCTTTATAAAGGCCAATGAACAGTGATCTGGTCAAACTGACTAAACTTACAAGGCAGAAAAAAAGTATTGCTGTGCCAAACAAAGCAGGCGTAAACTAACTCCAATCAAATGTACATACAGAACCAGTGGAGTATTTTAAAATATGTAATTTGCTTTGTTATAGATACCCAGAAAGCGACTAACAGCAGCAAAGCAGGCAAGAAACAGGCTTCGCTTTGAGGAAAGTGAATAAAGTCACTGTTGACAGAGTTCAAAAGCAGTGCTCTATTGTTGGCCTAAGGCCACTTCTTTGTGATCTTGGCCATTATATATGGCTTTGCAGGTGGCCCAGCAGCTGAGATTCAGGGACTATGGTTTGCATATTTAGCTTTTATATGGCATGTAGGTTCCCCCCTCCCTCAAGCACAAATTTATTCCAATGACTTTTAATCATTAAACATCTAATTTTGTTTGTGGACCACCACTAGACTGTGCTTTAATTAAAAAAACCAAACCCCCACACACAGGTACAGAGGGAGTATGCAGGCCACCTTCCCAGCAGGCCATCAAAATCCTCTCTATATACAGTATCCGGGGTGCCCTGGTCATATACGTAGACCTCGATCGTACAAATGTGCTTCAAAGAGGATTTGTTTTTGCAGAGAGAATTTAGAGCTTTGCAAAAATACACAGTGTAATAACCTTGAAACTTACATGCCCCATATCTTCCATGCAAACACTTCTGCTATGCCCTTCCCACCATCACAAATTCTGCATTCCAAGGAATATTGCAGGTGGAGTTAATACTACAATGTCAGAGCAAGCACACTAGCATAGTACCCTCCTATAAATAAACCTCTTTCCAAAGACCAAGGGACTGATTTTCCTTCCTCGAACACTGGTTTTACATCAGGATCACTCCAGTCATTCTAACTGGATCACTCAATTACCTGTTCTGTTCATTCCCTCTGAAGCAGCTGGCATTGGCCACTGTCAGAGACAGGAGACTGGGCTAGATGGACCATTGGTCTGACCCAGTGTGGCCGTTCTTATGTAACTATTTGCATCTGTCTGAATGAGAAGAGAATCAGGACTTATGGGGTGCTTACAGAGTGAACAGTGCTATAACTATACAATGCTATATAGTAAAATCTGAAGGAAGTTCTGTTTCACACAAGTCTAACAAATGTGGCTGCCATTAAAAAGCCAGTGTTTGCCAACAGATACCACATGTGGTATCCATCAATTTCACCATAAACACTGAGTCCGATCCCCCTTTCACTTATGCTACTTTTGCCTTGATGCTATGCCACTGACTTCAGTGCTCAGAGTCACATTGGTATACATGAGCAAAGAATCAGGCCCACTGTATTTAGTGAACCTATTAGTAAAATTCTCCAATTTTTGGTCTTTAGCCCACACTGCACTGGTTCTACTAAGACATCAGCTTAACACCTCTCAAAGCCCCCAACTGGATGTTATGCTGCTGTAGCCATTTCAGACATCAGTTTTTTCAGCTGCTCACACTCAGCATTCCAGCCAATCTGTACACAGGAAACTAACATGAAGCACGCTTTGCTGGGACAGTTACTGTCGGTCAAATTTTCATTTTTTCCTGCTCTTCCGGCTCCTCGCCTCCACCCCCCTTTGAAAACACATACGTACCTCTCAAAGTCTTGCATTCTGCTCACCTGTTTGGCAAGAATCCTCGCGGTCAGTCTCACGGTCTCTGAGGGATTCCAGTTCTGCCCAAAAACACACATGGCAGAACATTCCAGCTTGTGCATAGGCCAATCTGCTTTCTGGAAGGTTGAAAAAAAAAAAAAGAAGTGCAGTAGATAAAGAGATGAGAAAAGAGGATGCAGCGAGTCCCACCACAACCTGGAGGTCAAGTGACATGTGTTTCCTTTAGAAAAATAAAATGACACTTGCTAAATCGGAACAAAAGCTTGAGTAATTTTTAAGGGACAGTTTTCTATTTAAACATGCTCGCCAAGGATGAGTCAAGGTCATACTATCTTCATTTACTTGGTAGAAATAAAATATAAACGCAAAAGAAACAAACATGAAACACTGTTTCTAAATCGTCAATCCTTATTGTTTAGAACAAGTGTGGGAGGGGAGATTAGGTTCTCTCTTAATGGTTAGACTGGGTTCAATTTCCATTGAATAAATACATTGGCCCCGATTCGGACATGACCCTGGTGTAAATCAGGAGTAAGTCCTCTGAAATCTATGAGTTTTCATCAATAAAAAGACAGTGTATGTAAGATCAGAATCAGACCTATTGAACAGATTCTTCAGATTTATTTTGTTAGTTAGCAAAGTGTAATAGAATAAGCCTGGTGCTCTCCAATGCAGTAGTAGCAAGAGTAGTGGCTGAAAGAGGACAGACACCCTTTAGTTAAAATTTAATGTTATATACTTCCCTTAAATGTAATATACAGTAAAACATTTCATGCAACCACGTAATTAATCTTTTGCCATCAAGCAAAGTTATGAACAGCTGTTCTCAGGTGTCTGAGACTTTCCTGAACACTCTTTGGATGAAATGGATGCAGGCCATTAAAGCCTGCACAAAGAGATCCACATTAACAGATTTAAGTGGTACACAGGGTGTGGTTCAGGCCTCTCCTGGACTGGAGTGTATTTCAACTTATTTATATATTTAGAACCTAAATCAATGTTCAATTTTATATCACACATTTCTAACATTCACGCCCACAGGACATATAAAGTGGTAAAACACACACAATGGGTTACATTTATACATTTGTCCCTTAATACTTAAGAGGCAATCAATCCCTATCCTCAATTAAAACACCTGAGCCAGGGGAAGGTGTGGGGTGGAGAGGAGAGAAGAGGAGAAGACAGGGGAGCATACCATAACAAGCCCCACAAATTTATGACTGAACTCAAGTCAGAACATGAAAGTCTTTCGCTGCCCCTAGAGGGATACTAATGTTGCACTCTGACACATACTCCAAAGTCACAGGACTTCAGAGAATCAGCCCTGCACTTCACTCTTGCAAAATTCCAGCATGGAGCCCATCATCACCACCCTGAAGTGCCATGATAGGATTTGGAGCAACTCAATGTCCCTCAGGTAGATTGACCCATGGTTATTTAAGGCTTTATATACCAAAATAAAAGTCAGACCCACTGTCTTATCTTGATGTCTCAGGAGTTTCCATTGGAAATGACTATTTGTAATTGCCCCATACACTGAGATAAATTTTAGAGACTCGCCATAGGAGGGAACAAAGGCCCTCAACTCACACTGGAGGCTCAACAGGGTGCAGAAGGTGCTCAGCACCTTGCTAAGTTAGGCCCATTGCCCTTAGTGTCTTTTTTTCAAATCCAAAATTGAGATTTTATGTAAAGCAAACCCAAGGTCTGACAGTTCTAAAAGGTGACAACAATGTAAAATTTTAAAGTATTTTACATTTTAGTTGTATCATTTAAAAAAAAAATCTTGGATGCTCCCATTAATGCAGCAGTCACATTTTTCAAAATTTGTCCTTGGAAATACCAAATTCCTATGCACTGTGAGAGCTGGTTGGAAAATTTCTATGGGCCCTTAGTCCTTAGCGTGTGTGCAAAAATTACACAATGAGGACGCAATCCTTTATTCGTTGCACATCCAAAACTCCCACTGACTTCAACTTGAGGAGTTTGGGGTGTGCAAGATCAGACCCTAAATTTTTTTTATACAGACTTACGTTCACATACACTGTTTAATTAATAAGAATACTTGAAAAACAAAGCCAAGATACAAAATTATATGCCTGTCTCAAAATAATGTTTTCAAAATGCATTTGTTTCCTTTATTCTCTAAGCATTGTTAATTAAAATCTTTCCTCAGGCAGAATCATACTGAGCTATGTGAACTAGTAGGGAGGTTAAAGGGACAAGATATGGCTGAATTGTGCAAAGCAAGATAAAAGCCTGAAACATTGCAGGAATAGAGAATAGTGATGACTGAGTAATACTGGTTATGAAAACACTCAGAGAGCCCTTCTCTGCAATCACAGCAGGATTGCATTTAGCATTCTTTTCCACATTTTCTCTGAGTGGTTTGCATTACAGCAGGTATCATTGTTCTAGCTGAATCCCCAGTGTTGTATTAATGTTATTTTTTTCCTATTTTCATTACATCTACTGTATTTTTCCCCTCATTTAAGGCAGAGTGACAACACTTTTGGAAAGGAAGTTTGCTAAGCCTTGTGTTTTCCACATCAAAGAGTGGAAAAGTAACCTCCTCCACCAAGTTCTTCAAAAGGATTGCATCAGCTAAGACTACTGGATTATGGCCTGAAGACTAGACTAGTGCAGTATACTACAAAACCAACAACCAGAACTCAATGCAAGCCCAAAGGGAGACATTTGGGGTGCCAAACATGATCTTAAATTTTCAGTCCCATATAAAATTACTATCATTTGTTAAATGGCAGTGATGTGCTTTGTTGGTACAGCAGAAGACAAATAAAAACAGTCTCTGCCCAGTGGAGCTTAGAGAGTCTAGAAGACAGATACACAGATAAGACAAAAAGGGTCCTGGGAAAGCCATTGGAAGGGTTAACAGAGCCCAGTCATGCAAACACTTAGAGCCTGATTCTACCACTGATACTTGTGTTGGGCAGTGCTCCTGCCCCCACAAAGAATACCACAGATTTCAAAGAATTTCAAAGAATACCACTACTTGTGGTGTATGGTATTGTTGAGCGTGAGTAAAGGTATTGCAATATGGCCCTGAAGTGCTACACCCAGTGACAAGTGATTGAGGTGTAAGCCCTTGTGTCTTCTTTCCCTCTCGTCCCCATTTACATAATGTTGGGCTGGAGAGGATACAAGATTGACATGGGTTAACATCTGAAGGACTCCCAGAAGAAGCAAGTCTTTTTAGGCAGGATTTCAGTGAGGAAAGGGTGAGGGAGTGGCCCAGTAGGAGCGAAGATCATTCCAGGCACAGGGAGCAACATGGAAGGAGACATGAGCATGAGAGTGGGACTGAGAAATGAAGGGGACAGTGAGGCTGGTAGGGAAAAGGGGACAATGGGGCAACATTAGCAGAAATAAGATAAGAGATAAAGGTGGAGCTAGTCACAACTTAAATTAAAAGATTCCTGAGCTGACAGGGACAAGAGACTGAGAAGCAAACACTTCCATATACTAACACTTATAACAGTTTTACCAGTAAGGTAGCTTCTCTAGGCAAGGAATGAGATTTGATTACCATGAGCGCAGCCTTAGCTTGCCACACAAAATACTTTGACTTAATAACATGGATAAATATGGACCCAACGCTGGTTATTCACATGTGGGAGACAGGGAATCTCAGGAGTAGATACAGCTTGTTTGAGCATTCCATCAGAGTGGCGCTTAATCTAAAAACCTGCAGATCTCAGGAGACCTGTCCAGAGCCCCAGGATATCTACCTGGATGCCTCACGCCTCCATGACCACACAGATGCTACAGTGGAACCCCTCTCCCTACACCTCCCCCAATTCCAGTGTTTTTTTCTACCCTCCCCTCTTGGAAGCAGAGCGGAACATTTGGTCTTTTATCAACAATGGGCCAAATCCTGCCGTTTTTACTCAGTCAAAACTCTCATTAAAACCAATGTGAACATTTCTCAAGTAAGGACTCCAGGAACTTCCCAACTAAATGTGCACAAATCACCTAATCCTTTTAAAAAGTATTTTCAAAATGATCTCCTGAGAGTGTGAAGACGACACATGGACTTTACAATGTATATAAATTACGGTAGCATTTCCCTTTATTTATTTTAGGCCTACTGCCCTTAAACTTCCATCAAGTGTCCCCTTGTTCTCATATTAAAGGGAAGGGTAAGATAGGAGCTCCTGATCAGCTCTCACTGTACCCTTAGTAATTTTGATAACATAAGGATTGTAAGTCTCCTCTCACTCTTCTTTCCCAGCCCAGAGGCATGTTCACTTAAATGAAATTTTAACATAACAGAAACATTCCACGTTATATTTGACTTAAATCCACCTGTATGAAAATGTGCAGACTTTTTGCAAGACAAGATTCTTACTGAAACTAGCAAGCAGGGATTTAGTTGCATAAGAAACAAAGGCCCTATCCTTTTCTGCACTCCAGTGGCATAAAGCAGTTGGTAAACTGGCTTAATCAACCTCCTCAGGATTCCCCTTACTAATGGGAATGTCCAGGTGGCACAAGGCGGGTGCAGTGGGCCCTTGCAACTTGGCCCCTGGAGTGGAGGCATGGACAGAAAACAGGGAATAGACAGGTCACTGTGTTCTGGTGATACCTAGCTGTCAAAATAGCCCCTTGGAGCTCTGGGCAGCTGGGTATTGTTTAGAGGAGCCATGAGGTTACCCTAAATTGCAGTAGAGGGACCTAGATGGGCTGGGATCAGGAAAGGGAAGAGATAAAGACCGGTTAAAATCATCTTTGGTCCCCACTTTCTGAGGCTGTGCGGCTGTGTTGTCCAAAATTGTACCTCAAGGGTTAAAGCTTTTCCCTACTGAAGTCAACTGGAGTTTTGCCACTGACTTGAGTGAGAAATGAGCAGGCTCCAAATACATGGTTTCCCTTGCTACAGAAATACAGATTCCATACAGTGCAATACAACAAATAAAATCTTCAAGCCTTCCGTCTGCAGAGCACATTTCAAATGCTGAAGGAAGAGACAAGTACAGAACAAGCTGCATGATGATTAGCTGACCTCAGCTCTCTGTAAGGGATAAACAATAGGTGTATTTAAATAGTTGAAAGAGGAAGCACTAGTAACTGGTTTATAGTTCACCAGTTCTGCATTTGTAATAATGTAACCCTCCTAAAACATTTCTCTTCAGAGCGGTTGAACAGTTAATTTCGGGGGAGGGGATGACAAAAAATGAACACAGGTCTGATGCTGTTCGACTAAAACCATACTTTAAAAGTCAAGACCTGAACAATTGCATGTGGAGCTTGAATTCCATTAGTGTAATTGCAGGTCGATACCGTGCGATGCTGGTAGTGAAAAGCAGAGCGATACGGATCAACTGACACTCACAAACCTTAGCAGAAAAAAAGTCAGATAGCAGGCAGCAGAAGAAAGGGGGACCCAGCGCTGAATCCTGAGCTACAGCCAAGGAGCACACAGTCCACCTCAAAAGGGCCTGGGGTTGCAAAGATGGTACATAAAGCTCAACCCTGTGATACCTTTGTCCTAGGCTGGCTTTGTGATTATGTAATTGCTCAGTTCAAGAGGAGCAACCTGAAGGCTACTCTAAGTTATTCTGGCTGCCAACAGGCCAAAACAGTAACTGGAGATCAGCAAACATTAAGTTAGCCCCAGCCACATCCCCCATGCCAGTCCCAGAATGTGAGCGTGAGGGAGCTGCTATGCCACTGGTGGATTCCCCCCATCCCCACCCAATGAGCTAATCCTCCTTCTGCTACTTGTGCCAGCTTTAAAGCTGCCTCATGTGGTCAGTGAAGTGCAAAGGGATCTTCACGCTGCAACACAGTATTTGCGCCCCTGGGTCAAAGACTTGTGGCCAGGAGACAGGAGCTGTGCTCATTTTTCCAGATCTGCCACTTTTTTCCAGATCTACCTCAAGCTTCTGGAGTGACCTTGGGCAAGTCTATACATCTCTTTATGCCTCCATAGCCACCATTTGCAAAAAAAGACAAAATATCTTCCTGAAAAGGCATGCTGTGAGGCTTAATTCACTAAAGTGTGTAAAGCCCTTTAAGACCCTCCAGTAGGAGATGCTACATAACTTACACGGGCTGCAAAGTTGTATCTGAGCACAGAATATAACCCATTAAACACAAAGTGTTAATTACAAAACAATTTCTACAGTTACTCAATCCATAATTCTGAAAAACTTATCCAAAACCTTTTGTTTGATATTTTAAACATATTTTTTAAAAAGTTATACTTGGAAGAATTACTTTCAAATCAGTTGAAATATTGCACTGGCACTATATGTGGGAAGGGGGGGACATAAACTCAAATATAGTAAAAATATTAAATGATTCAAATTGTACCATAGAGCCTATCTAGATAGAAATTCCATGCTTGAATAATAAGAGTATAATATTAGGAATATACTACCGACGACCTGACCAGGATGGTGATGCGGACTGTGAAATGCTCAGAGAGATTATAGAAGCTACAAAAACAGAAAACCCAGTAACAATGGGGGATTTCAACTATCCCCATATTGCCTGGGTACATGTCACCTCAGGATGGGATGCAGAGATAAAGTTTAATGACTGCTTTTTGGAGAAGCTAGTCCTGGAACCCACAGGGGAAGAGGCAGTTCTTGATTTAGTCCTAAATGGCATATAGGATCCAGTCTAAGAGGTGAATATAGCTGAACCTCTCAGTAACAGCGACCATAATGCAATTAAATTTAAGAGTCTTGTAGGGGAGGGGGGAAAATACAGTACCACAAAAGCCCACCACAGTAGCATTTAATTTCAAAAAGGGGAACTTCACAAAAATGAGTATGCTAATTAAACAGAAATTACAAGGAACAGTCACAAGAATGAAACACCTGCAAGCTGCCTGGAAACTTTTTAAAAATACCATAATAGAGGCTCAAATTAAATATACACCTCAAACACAAAAAACACCAGTACAAGGACCAAAAAATTGCCACCATGGCGAAACAGAGTAAAAGAAGCAATTAGAGGGGAAAAAGCATCCTTTAAAAAGCATCCTTTAAAAAGTGGAAGTCAAATCCTACTGAGGAAAATAGAAAAGAGCATAAGCTCTGGCAAGTCAAGGTAAAAGTACAAGTAAGCAGGCCAAAAAAGAATTTGAAGAACTACCACCCAATGATACAAAAACTTTAAGTACATCAAATCAGGAAGCCTTCCAAACAATCAGTGGGGCCATAGGACAACAGAGGTGCTAAAAGAGCACTCAAGGAAGACACGACCATTTCTGAGAAGTTACAAAAAGAAAAGGAGTACTTGTGGCACCTTAGAGACTAACCAATTTATTTGAGCATAAGCTTTCATGGGCTACAGCCCACTACATCGGATGCATTCCGATGAAGTGAGCTGTAGCTCACAAAAGCTTATGCTCAAATAAATTGGTTAGTCTCTAAGGTGCCACAAGTACTCCTTTTCTTTTTGCGAATACAGACTAACACGGCTGCTACTCTGAAACCTGAGAAGTTACATGAATTCTTTGCATTGGTTTTCACTGCAGAGGATGTGAGGGAGATTCCCACACCTGAGACATTCTTTTTAGGTGACAAATCTGAGGAACTGTTCCAGATTGAGGTGTCAGTAGAGGAGGTTTTGGAATTAACTGATAAACTAACCAATAAACTAAGCAGTAATAAGACACCAGGATCACATGGTAATTACCCAAGAGTTCTGAAGGAACTCAAATATGAAATTGCAGAACTACTCTGTAACCTATGTATGTAACCTATCACGTAAATTAGCTATTCTCCAATCATAGGTAAAGAGCATAATGTGACACCAATTTTTTAAAAAGGCTCCAGAGGCAATCCTGGCAATTACAGGCTGATAAGCCTAACTTCAATACCAGGCAAATTCAGTGAAATTATAGTAAAGAACAGAATTATCAGACACATAGATGAACACAATTCGTTGGGGAAGAGTCGACTCTGCTTTTGCAAGGGGAAATCATGCCTCACCAATCGACTAGAATTCTTTGAGGGGGGTCAACAAGGATGTGGACAAGGGTGATCCAGTGAATACAGTTAGGGCCCTTCATTTTGTTTTTTATTTTGTTTAATTTTTCCCAGGAATTTATCAGCTTTTATTACTACACCAACAAAAACAAGTGAAAAATCAGTGCAAAAAATTAATATTTCAGGGTAAATATCAGGGTTTATTTTGGTGGATGGAAGGAAAGCGGGAAAAGTATTCAGTAGATTAATGCTTTGATGAAGAGAATTCAACGTGGTTTGCTGCAGAACTAAAATGGAACTCAAAACACAATGTCACCTCTGAGTTTAAGAAAACAATATCTCTAATACCCAAATAAAACTTCATTTGAATAAACAGTTTACTCTTCTAGACTTATAACTAATAGCCTATAAATATTTACGCCACACCATTTGCAGCGCATACAGTCAACTTCATCCTTTTCTCCTTTTTTTTTAAACTTTCAATTTTAATTTTCTTCCCATCTTAGTGTGTCAAAACTTTAAACTGTTATCTGCTAATGGCTTGAAATGTGTACGTGGTGGGCGTGAGATTCATCAGTACATTCAGATGCGCACGCACTTATAGAGTTTGTATGCATGCCTGCTTATTGTGTATATCTTCTAGACTAATACATAGCCTTACTTCAACAGGCAGCTTTGCATATACATACAGACGAATGTATTATCGTAATTCCTACATCTCATGCAATGTATTGTATTTTCCTAATAAAACAAGTTATTTTTTATATATTTAAATGATACAAAAGTAGGGCAAAAATCGGGGGGAAAATAATATTTTTTGTAAAACCCAGGATTTTTTTGGTAAGAATTGGTTTAAACTGAAAATGAAGGGGCTTAGATATAGTGTATGTGGACTTTCAGAAAGCCAATGAGAAGTCCCTCACCAAAGGCTCTTAAGGAAATTACTTAGCCATGGGATAAGAGGGAAGGTCCTCTCATGAATCAGTAACTGGTTAAAAGACAGGAAACAAAGGGTAGGAATAAATGGTCCATTTTCAGAATAGAGAGATGTAAATAAGCAAGGTCTCCCAAGGAGCTGTACTGGGACCAATGCTGTTCACCCTATTAATAAATTATGTGGAAAAAGGAGTAAACAGTGAGGTGGCAAAGTTTGCAGACTATACAAAATTACTCAAGTTAGTCAAGCGCAAAGCTGACTGCGAAAGATTACAAAGGGATCTCACAAAATTGGGTGACTGGGCAACAAAATGGCAGATGAAATTCAATGCACTAAGTGCAATGTAATGCGTACTGGAAAGCATAATCCCACCTCTACATACAAAATTAGCTGTTACCAGTCAAGAAAGATCTTGGAGTCATTTCAGATAGTTTTCTGAAAACATCCGCTCAGTGTCCAACAGCAGTCAAAAAGCGAACAGAATGTTCGGAAACATTAGGAAAGGGACAGATAATAAGACAGTAAATACCAAAATGCCTTTATATAAATCCATGGTACACCCACACCTTGAATATTGCATGCCGTTCTGGTCATCCCATCTCAAAAAATGATATATTAGAACTGGAAAAAGTCCAGAGAAGGATAACAAAATGATTGGGGTTATGGAACAATTTTCATAGGAGGAGAGATTAAAAAGACTGGGACTTTTTCCTCTTGGAAAAGGGGACGATTGGTATGGAGGGGAGGTATGGTAGAGGTTTATAAAATCATGAATGGTGTTGAGAAAAAGTGTTATTTACCCCTTCACGTAACACAAAAAACAAGAGTCTCCAATAAAATTCATAGGCAGCAGGTTTAAAATCAAACATAAAGGAAGTACTTCTTCATACAACACACAGTCAACCTGGGGAACTTGTCACCGGGGGATGATGTTATGAGGGCCAAAAGTATAACTGCATTCAAAAAAGAACTAGAGAAATTCATGGAGGATAGGTCCACTAGCCAAGATGGTCAGGGATGCAACCATCACACTCTGGGTGTCTTTAGGCCTCTGATTGCCAGATACTGGGACTGGACAACAGGGGATGGATCACTCCATAATTACCCTGTTCTGTTCACTCCCTCAGAAACAGCTGGCATTGGCAACCGTCAGAGGACGGGAACTAGGCTAGACAGACCATTGGTCTGACCCAGTATGGCTGTTCTTATGTTTTAAACTGTTCTAGAAAGGGGAGTGTGAACTGAAATGAAATTGATTTCATGTCCCCCACACTACACTGAATATGTGACAAACAGCTGTCAGACTGAGTGATATTCAGATTATTTTTATAGCATTGTATCTATACCAGGTTCTTGTTGGCAAGGGCAATTTTTAGCAAATGAATGTGGATTCACAGAGTACTAAAAATATCAAATGAACAATGCTATAAGAAAGCTTTTAAGTGCAGCTCCAGACTTTCATCAGTTTGGTATGAAGAAAACGAAAGCATGAAGTCCCACATCCATGGAAGCTGAAAGGGAAACATTTACTGTACATCCCACTGTTACAAGTTCAATATCAAGGCACAGATGTCCTACTCAACTTTGACAGAGAATTGTTGAATTGGTGAAAAGTGCCTTTGAACAAGACAAGGATGAAGATGTGATGTAGATTGTCTGTGCAGTCATTGGGGACCGGTTTCTAAAGAATGTTGTGCTTGAAGATAACATTGAAAGAATGTCAGAAGAATTGAATCCCAGCAACGTTCCTAAATTTCACCTGAATGATTCAGAAGGATCTACAACACTGAAGATAGATTTATACTAACGAGAGAGCAAAAAGCTCTAAGCATTTCACGTAGAGTGATGAAGAGCGAGCCAATGCTGGGGCACATCACAGTACAGTCAAGACACCAAAACACTACTGAATGATTTTATATACAAAGCATTATGTATACATATTTAGGAAGGGTTTTAATTATCATTAACTTAGCACACAATCAGTTCTTCTGCTAAATGTTGTGTCCTGAAGCTTTCAGGATGTTCCGACTTCCTGAGTGGATGGCAAGAAGACTTTTCCTCTTGGAAGGACATTTCATCAAAATAAGGGGTGTTCTGGCCCCTGAAAAACTTTAGAGATAGCTAAATACAAATACTACCTCACTCTGTAAAAAATAATGAGTGATCTACAGTACCAGAATACCTGTTCTTGGGGGGTCAATGCATACAGGAAGAGAGGAACTAGCTCCTATTATATAAGCCTCCTCAAGTCTAGAGTGCAGATTCCAAAATACTGGGAGGCAGAGGATGGACTTGTGGCTAACACAAGTAACTCAACATCAGGAGTTACTACTACTGCCTCCAACGTGCACTTGCTATTTGAGCTGGACCAAGCTGTTTAACTTCTCTCTACCTTAATTAATCCATCTGTAAAATGGCAACAATAGCCATTATCTACTTCATAGGAGTACTGTGAAGCTTATTTCCTTGTTTGTGAAGAAACGGATTCTCAGATGGAAGATGTTATACAGCACAAAGCAATTTTATTGCAAATATTATTGGATTCTCTCACATGAATTGTACAGGGCTGGTATGAAACAATGTCACCCGGCATGCACTTTTTACATCTAAGTGCAAGTGCTTCTCATGATGAGATTATGGGTTGTCAGAGGATTTAGCTAGGCTTCCTGTGAAGCTTTTCCAGGACTTTTCCCTGGGTCCTTAAAGATGCTCACTTCATGAAGCTTTCACTTTCTGCTATATGCAACTACTGTCCTGACAACCTCTTATGTAAACCAATATCAATATTCAAATTTTTAAAGCTGCCTTTGCTTAAAGCTTTCCAAACCAGCTTGTGACTCAAAAGTAGGAGGCCATTTGATGATTTTCAGTCCCGCACACTAAAATATAGGGGGGAAGCCTGACCTGAAGAGGTATAGATTATATACCTAAACTAAAAGGTTATCTCCCCCCAGCTTTCGTCACGAACAAGTTTGGCCATCTTACCGCCTCTCAGAGATCTTTCCATCACATGTAAATAACGGAAATGAAGAAAGCAAAAGAGGAAAAAAAATATAAAGCTAATAGGCAAATATACCCTTGTCCCACTGTCCTTTGCAGATGAAAGAAAATCAAAGGAGGCCAGATCCTGCTGTTCATTACACATATTGACTAGAACCTAATTCTGGACCAGATTCTGATACTCTTACTCACATTGGGTAGCACCTTATTCCACAAACAGTCCTACTGACGTGAGTAAGGTATCAGAAACTGGCCCTCGGGGGGTGGGAGGACGATGACTACTAAGTGTGGTAGAATCTGGCCCTACGTTCTTAGTGTTTTTATAGGAATGTCAGAATTACAGACAAAATCAGCATAAAAGCTAGAAGTTTGGGGGTGGGGGAATGCATAAAAGATACTACAGATATGCAATATCATTCAGAGAAACGAGATGGCTTGTTAAAATGATAGCTCTTTCTGAAGCTGCAGCAGCAATCCCAAATATTGTGCTTAGGACCAGGACAGCACAACACAATATTTCATCCCAACTAAGGGGAATGTAGAATATTCTGCATTTCATCCCAGCTAATGGGAATGTAGAATATTCTGCATACAAACAACAACAAGATGACAATCAGCACATTATCATCTAAGATAAGGCTTGTGATGGATGATTTCCTAGCTGAAAATCTGCTTTCACACCAAAGACCTCAGCTCTTATCTAACCTCCCAATGAAGTGAATTTGGTCACCTTAGTCCTTCATGAACAACGTTCCATACCACAACCCTTGCCCTAGAGCATTCTATAAGTTAAGATGTGTCTCATTATTTAGCACTTAGACGGCGTATATTTTTCTCACAGATAAGGAGCATGGTTACTTTAGGTCAAGCTGACAGCATGCAAAGGCAGCATACTGGAATTGGCTAGATTCAGTGAATTAGATAAGAACAAGCTCTCCCTCCAAAACAAAGAAAAAATAGAATTAGAATTGCACTGGGGTGTTTTTCAGTGAACCAGTCCTTCATTCTATTCTACTTTAAAGCATATTAAAAGCTCCATAACAGGAATATCAGAGAATGGCCACTCTGGTTATCTCTGCCCCGTAATAGAAGTCTGAGAACATAAGAACACAAGAGTGGCCGAACTGGGTCATACCAAAGGTCCATCTAGCCCAGTATCCTGTCTTCCGCAGTGGCCAATGCCAGGTGCCCCAGAGGGAATGAACAGAACAGGTGATCATTAAGTGATCCATTCCCTGTCGCCCATTCTCAGCCTCTGGCAAATGGAGGCTAAGGACACCATCCCTGCCCATCCTGGCTAATAGCTATTGATGGCCCTATCCTCCATGAACCTATCTCATTCTTTTTTGAAGACTAAGAGAGGAAGCACAGTAGGTTTCTAAACTAATATGCACTATAATTATCAACAGCAGCAACACTTGCAATAGATTTTGAAAAAGTTAAATCAGAGATATTTATTTTTGATTTTTCAGCTGGACAAGGACTTCTTCACCAGCTTACGGGACTAACGTTAAATCTGAGTATATTTAAAATAGGCTGAAGTTACTGAAGTAATTAGTGGGCTGGTAGGCTGTACTAATCAAATGTCTCAGTAATACCATGTCCCAGCATAGCTGATCTTGAATGACTTAATATGAACATGTCTAAATCCTGTAATTGTCCAAGGCACAACTCCACTCTCAGCATCTCTGGGATGCTGAAACTGACCAGCTTGCTGTTCTTAACACTAGATGTGATTACAGCCTGTCAGTGCTGTACTAAACTAATGATAAGTGCAGCTTACTGCTTTAGTGAACCCCTTTCCCTCCTCACAAGAAGTTGTAACACATACCTGACATTCCACATTGCAGTAAAATGCCTGTTTACATCTTCCACACTTGGACAATCCTTCTTTCCTTAAAAAAATAAAACAGAAGTTATATACATCTTCTAATAGTGAATTTAATAGGGAGGCTATACCCTATAGCTTTGACATACAACCACAGCTTAGTGAATGTGACAGGAATGCACTTTTTAAAAAAATAGATTTGCACAATACACTGTATTTTCCTAATCAAATGACTTTCTGTCCAGAATATTCTGGTTACAGCTTGAACCTAGTCTATTTATTTTTGTTTTATTTATTAAGAGTTTCAAATGCAAGTTTTCCTAATAGCTGTTATTACGTAAAAGACTTTACTATCCTAATCAAGCCATGGTTTCAGAAACATGTTATTCTATGCTGCTAGATTTTACATTATCCTTTGAAATTACATTCCACACACTGATATATTGCTTTTCCTTCTTCTCTAAGTATTGGTTGCTTGGTTGATTTAATCACGGATATAAATCTTTTGCGTCCTAATTTTTTAGTTCTATTGCTTGTCTATCTAACAGTTTTTGTGTAGTTGAAAATGTTCTTAATCAAGAAGCCCTCTGAAATCTAAACACACAACATTTTAAACACTTTCAAGTGACTTAATTCGGGGTACAGCATCTGCTCTGTGATTAATGTATTATAAAAGTTTCCCTCAACCCCCCATAGTCCCTTTTCATTCGTATAAAGCCTTAACACAGCAAAGACCATAGGGAATTTGCTGCAAGGTGCACTGTACTCCCTCCATGCCCCCCCTTAAAAAGCTGTTGAGGTTTAAAGATCGCCACCCTGAGTAAAAAAATTTCCATCTGAAAACTGTATGCCTACTATTGAGTAACCCCTAAGAGTATTATATTTAAAAGTAATTAGAATTTCCTCTATATATTTCAGTTCATTACCTTTGTGTATCTGATAGCACTTTGCATATCAGTTTTATGGTTTCCCTCATGTTTAATCAGTTTCCACCTCTTTGAGTGTTTGGCTTTTGGGTGCTGGGCCTTTCCCACAGTTACAGAGGAGAGAAACATTTAAAAATAAACAGGAACTCCTGCCTATATTTTAAAAAAATATGCCAGGGGACTTAGGTCTAGGTCAACTTCACCAAAAATATTTTAGTACTTGTGGCACCTTAGAGACTAACCAATTTATTTGAGCATAAGCTTTCGTGAGCTACAGCTCACTTCATCGGAGTGAGCTGTAACTCACGAAAGCTTATGCTCAAATAAATTGGTTAGTCTCTAAGGTGCCACAAGTACTCCTTTTCTTTTTGCGAATACAGACTAACACGGCTGTTACTCTGAAAAATATTTTAGTTAATTTTGCTGAAATTGACAGTTTCAACTTAACAGTGTCCTTTCAAATATGGTTCAGGAAGCATGGAGATTGAAAGGCATCGGCCAGAGAACAGAGAAGACCCATGAAAGGTACAAGTTTAACTACATCTTGTTGAACGGATGAAGTTTGGTGAACATTTGGTTGAGCAACATTTGGTTGGATACATTCTATAGGCTCTGATCTGTAAACATTTCGGCATGCATGTAACTTTAGTCACACTGAATGCAATAAGAAAAGGAGTACTTGTGGCAGTTTAGAGACTAAAAAATTCCACTGAATGCATCCGATGAAGTGAGCTGTAGCTCACAAAAGCTTATGCTCAAATAAATGTTAGTCTCTAAGGTGCCACAAGTACTCCTTTTCTTTTTGCGAATACAGACTAACACGGCCGCTACTCTGAAAACTGAATGCAATGTAATTATTCACATGAATAAAGTTATTCCTCGGCCTAAGTTTTCAGAATCATGCCACAGAGTATGAGAATATTCTCAAGAGGAAATGGAACGCTTTTCTGGGACACTTGAAGGAACAAACAGGGAAGATGTTAGTCATTTAGTTAATGCACTTCTGGAAGGCGCTCAGATACTATGGGGATGAGAGCGATATAACAACCTGCACATAGGCACCGATTCTGTGGGTGCTCCGGGGCTGGAGCACCCACGGGAAAAAATTGGTGCGTGCTCTGCACCCACCAGCAGCTCCCCACCCCAGCTCACCTCCGTCTCCTCCCCTGAGCGTGCTGCATCCCTTCTTCTCCCCCTAGCTCCCAGCGCTTGCCGCCATGAAACAGCTGGGAGCTGGGGGGCAGAAGGGGGAACACAGCGCACTTGGGGAAGAGGCGGGGCTGGGATTTGGGGAAGGAGTCCAATAGGGGCAGGGAGGGGGCAGAGTTGGGGAAGGGACTTTGGGGAAGCGGTTGGAATAGGGGCAGTGCAAGGGTGGAGTCGGGGCAGCAGGGTGTGTTGAGCACGCCGGGAAAAGTTGGTGCCTATGAACCTACACAGAACTGAATATAAAACCGAAAGAAAAACAGTTTTAAGGAAGACGTTTAGGATCAGTGCTGTACCCAAAGACCCATATAAAGTTTATACAAAGAAAGAAACAATTCTGTAAAAAGGAAAGTTTTTTCAAAGGAGGATCCTTGAGTCCACAGGAAGTGGTAACCTATATATGAGATTATTTTATGAATGTGCTTACATGCTTGTGGTGCTCACCTCCACTATTACTTAATAAAAAGGAGGGAGTAAAATCAGCACAGGAAGATCAAGTTACAGCATAATAATGACAAACTTGGATGTCAGTGGATCTTCAGATGAGTAATAGACTTGAGGGAGAAAACATCTGAGAGAATTAAAGGATGGGGGAGGTGTCTCAGCAACGTAAAAGCCCTTGGCAGTGCCAAATCATGGATGCAGCAGTATTCACCGATGCTTCTGCTATCTAAGATATATAGCCCCCCTTACCCTAACATATGAGTGCTTCAGCCTTTAACATATTTATAGGGTTGCCAGCTTTGGCTTGATGAATTCCTGGAGGTTTCATCACATGACATTATCTTTAATTAAAGATTAATCTTTAATTCCCAGAGACTCCAGGACAATGCTGGAGGATTGGCAACCCGAATTCATCAGTGTGGAATTGGAAAATACTACTCCCATTTTACAGATGGGAAAAGGAAGCAGAGAGAGAGAGAATAAGTGAGTTGTTCATGGTGACACAGGAAGCCCATGGCAAAGCACAGGATTGAAACCAAATCACCCCCAGAAGCCTAATCTAAGGCAGTGGTTGTCAATCTGCAGTCCACAGATCCCGGTGGGTTTGAAGTCTACCTCAAAGGAGTCTGTGAAAGATTGTCACTACCATTATTGAACAGTGATTTTCAACTTGGGGTCCACTGACCCCTGGGGGCCCCCAGGCCACGTCTAAGCTTTCCAAAGGAGTCAGCACCTCCATTTGAATTTTTAGGGGTCCACAAATGAAAGCTGGACTCCACCCAACATCTCCTACCACCAGGACCCCACGTGTCCAGGAGATCTCACCTCCCCTGCCCCGCCCAGGCTCAGTTTGTCCACCCCTCACTTCTAACCTGCCTCCCCAGCACATCCTGGCGACAGCCCCACGCCCCCCCGACCCCTGTGGGCTGGGGACACCCCCCGCCCTCCGACCCCCGGGCCGACCCACGTGCGCCGGGCACGCCCGGGGCCCCGCAGGAGGCGGGCGGTGCTAGGACCCGCGGGCAGCCGCTGCTCGGCGCGGGAGCCGGGCCGGCAGGTACCTGGCGAAGCAGCACTCGCAGTGGTTGCCCCGCTCGCTGACGGTCAGCACGCAGGTGTAGGCCGGGCAGCTGAAGAGCAGCTCCCCCGGGGCGAAGCGCTGCCGGGCCCGCAGCCCCCGGCCCTTGCCCGGGCTGGTGAACCGCTCCTGCCCCTCCCCGCGCGGGGCCCCCTCCGCCCGCATCCTTCCCGGCCCGGCGCGCGCGCGGCCCTCCCGCTCCCGCTCCCGCTCCGGCTCCGGCAGGGGGCTCCCCGCCAGTCCGCTCCTAATGGAGCCGCGCCACCCGCGCGGCACCACGTACACCGGCAGCCGACTCCCCGCCAAACCGCCGCAGGAGCCCGCCGGGTCCTAGAGCCCGCCCGGCTCTGGAGCGCCACCGGCTGCCCCCCCCCAGCCCTGAAGGGCTGGCCAAGCCTGCCGGGCGTGACGGGGCGGCGCCGCCCCACCTCTGAGGCGGAAAAAAGGGGCCGAGGGCAGCGCCAAAACCTGGGGCCTCCCTGGAGGGGACTTTTCTCTCTGATCCTCCCCTCTTCTAGTCAGCGCGGGCATGAGCACTGCGGTGACCAGGTAGTAAGGGGCGGGACCTCAGGACACTTTTTGTGGGTGGGCTAAGGGTTGCCTGGATAAAACAAATCCCCTGATATTGGGCGGTCTGGTCTCCGGAATCAGCGCTGCAAGTCTTCTCAACTTGCTGGCTCAGCCTTAAGAGCGGTGGAAATCCCTCGGGCTGGTCTGCCCTCCAAAAGTTATAGCAATAACTGTGTTGGTTGAGGGGGTGAATTTTACAAATATAATTATAACGCTTTGTGCAACAGCCATCTAGTTATACTGGTATAAAGGACAAGGTGCCTTATACCAGTGTAGCTTATTCTTCCTGAACCATAATAAGTTGTACGTCCACAGGAGGCAGGTTTTGCTGCTTTAACTATTCCCGTCTAGCTAAAGCAGCAAAACTAATAAACCCTTATGTCTCAGCCATAAACCTGATCTTGGGCGGGTATAATGGACAATGAATCTCAGAGGACCAGTACTGGCTCACGTCAACCTCAGGTTCTCTATCAAGAAGAGCGGCTAAGCATGTAAAGAAAGATGCAGAAGACCTGGTCGTGCTGAGGATTTTTGCTCTGTAGGTCACACACAGCCTCTGAATTTGTTGCTTGCCTTATAAACAGGGCTAGTGGGCAAGCTCATGTGGGTCCCCTACAATCATCAAAACTACAGCCCTTGGGTAACTTATTGCTATCTCACTCACAAACACGCTGAGCTATTGGAAAGGGTTCCAATGTGATAAAACTTCCTAATCTAGAAAAACCCAGCAAAATGGTGCTTAACAATGTCACTCTACGTGCACCACCATGTAGTTGTGAACCCCACTGAATCCATGAAGGAACTTTAGGAATTGAATTGCAGGGAGGGCAGATGCTTTGGTAAGCCCTGCTTATAAAAAGTATACCTCTATTTTACATCCATGTAACCCCACTGATTTCAGCAGAGTTATTCCTTATTTACACCAGTGAAAATGAGAATTGGAGGGCCATGGGGACATTATTCTAGAATATTGCAATATTTTGAGAGCTTGGAAGGAAATATGTGGAATTAATGGGGGCAATTATTTGTTACCTACAACTAGTTAGCCTCAAAGGTGAGGCTCTCCCATTTATAAACAAGATAATTAGCAACAAAACAAATGACAAAAAGTCCCAGTGCGACAGCAGAAATCATGTCATAAATGTGGCTAAAAGCCATCAGAGCAAGGAAATGTTAAATTTACTCAAAACAGGAATAAATGTTGCCTTTGATTACTTTAGAAATAATAAATGCAATAAATCTATACTAAAGTTATACTCAAGGTAAGGCTCAACCCCACAAAGCTCAAGAAAGTTAGTTAAGGTTATTATAGTGCTCTTAACTCACACGTTTGTGCCTAAGCATTTCAATACATGAGGTTTTGTGTTAGTTATACAGCAGTTGGACATACCACTGATGATTCATTTCAGAAATACGAGTTAAGCATGCAGATGGATATAAATATTTTCTGCATCACTTGTAGTATGTGAGTACTCTAGATTAATATAGTCCTCCAAGGTATGTTATCTGTGCTATAAATAGGTGATCATTTAGTTTTACATGAAATAATTTGTACAATAAATCACCTGGAAACAGTTTGTCTAGATGTGCAGATTGGAATATAAAACATGAAAAAGTTCACAAGGAAAGTAAATGAATAAACTAGAAACCAAAGAGGGTGCAAAACAAGAATAAAAAAAATTAATGTTGAGAAAGAATTTCTTGAACTAAAAGAGTAAACTCGTTACCATTCGTTGATTTTAGTGCCAGTAAAACTGAAGGCCAAGTGTTAATCTCATTTATACCCTGTAAAGTTAGAGTATCTTCCTTGGTCTTAGTCTAGTGTAAATGAGATCAGAACCTGTCCCTAAATTAGAACTACAGGAGTGGGCCATAGAGTTTTAACATTAACCAAAATGTTCCAATCCAGTTCTTGCACCAGAAGATCTTAATCAAATAGCAGCAGAGAAATATGAAATTATTACCAGTAGGTAAATGTAAAATGCAAAACATGCTCTCACCAATGCACTTTTTGAAGGAAGGGCATTCTGTGCCGGCAGAGCCTTGCTGTGGGGGGCTCAAAAGGGAGAAGGACTGAAGAAAGCAAATGTAAGGGAGTCTAACTAAATGTAGATAGATTCCAAACGGATGTAATCCATGTGCCAAAAGAAGACACACTCCTAAAACTCCCATTAGGTTTACTTAGACAAATTTTGATTTACCTCTGAATTTGGCCCAAGCTGGTATATTAAGAGTGTATGGTTACACAGAAAAAGGAAGTAATTGAATGGTTCACTTTATTAATTATTATTATTTTATTTTATTATTTTTATTTTATCATTATTATATCTTTCTTCAGGGTGCTGGAACAATTTGTGTAATGGGGGTGCTGAGAGCCATTGAACTAAACTGTAAACCCTGTATATAACGGAAACCACTTCAAGCCAGGGGGTGTGGAAGCACCCCAGCACCCCTAGTTCCAGCACCTATATCTTTCTTGCACCAATATTGGTGCATAGGGCAGAAACCAGTCTCTTCCACCCCTCTCTGTAGTTAGCTGCCACTTCCATCTGCTCTATGGTGTTGAAATCAACTGTTCTGCCCTCCCTGCCAAGGGTTCTTCTCTTGGGTATTCTCGTTTCATCACACCAGTTAGTTTCCAGTTGACAGCTTCATGTGGGAGTCTCTGTGTTGGCGTCCAGAGTACATGCCTCAAATACATGCAACACTTCATTCTAATTCTAGTGAAGACAAGCTGCTGGCTGGTAATTTCTCAGATCTCTTCACTGGTAATACAGTCTCAATGCTTAGAATCTTTCTAAGCAGTTAGTTTCAAAGGTATATAGTTTTCTAACTAACATTTTAATAGATCTCCAGCACTTGCAGCCATAAATTAGCATTGAGATTATGTTTGAGTTGAAAATTCTGTTTTATTTTGGTGCTATATATCTTTGATTTCCACACATTGTTGAGTTTAGTGAATGCTGTGGATGCTATTTCCTATCCTCGATGTTACTTCTTTTTTGAGGTCTCCACTGGCTAGTTTAGTGCTATCCAGGTAAATGAACTGTTCTGCTTCCTTGATGTTTTTGCCTTCTAGTATGATGCAATGACTTGACAGCTGGGTTTCAATGATATTTGTTTTGATGTAACTGATTAGCTGCTTATAAAATGAAATGAAGATAAATTAACTTCCAAATTGCCATGATAGAAAAGTCTTGCTGTATAAGCTATTAAATATAAACTTCAAACATTTTTATGTCAGCATCCATCCAGTTATGGCTCTTGTTTTTCAATCTTCTCTCTCATATTAACACATTGAAATAACTGGAGCATTACAAAAATAATGCAGCCCTCTGGATCTAAGCTATTTTAATTATGTCCAACTGCTACATCTTTTTAAGAGGAAAGGGTCAGTAACCAAAATGGAAAAAATATGTCTCAGTAATTAAAAATGTAATACCACTCCCTCCTCCTAAATGTTAATCATGCACCACCGTAGATTTATGGGTACTGAGTATGGAATTATAGTCAGTTAGAACTCCAAAAGTAGATTCTAAATAAATAAAATCTAAAATATTTGGGATAATGATTATTATTTAAATATTATTTAAAAAATGGGGCCAGGATTTCACATCATGTCCTTACTTGTAGCAATGCGCTTAACTGGCTTAGGTCCCACAGAATGCTCAACATCTTGCAACACTGAGCCCTTGAACACATTAGAAATATAGCATAAGTGGAAGAAGCATATTCATCGGATCATGCTGAGGATAAAGAGGCAGAATCTAAAATTCTAAAAAAAATATATTTACTAAATTGGCTTTTATTCAGTACACCCTAGATAACTTAGCTTATAGTACAAACTTTCTAAGAGTTAATATATGAATCTATTTACGTAGGGTGAAACTCACCATAAGCCCTGAGCTCCATTTCAGTCATTAGGGAGAAATTCACCCAGTTGCCTGGATAGCTTTTAACATATTTTGGATGTTTTTAGTAACTAAAACTGGTTTGATAGTTTATTAATAAAAATAATTTTGTGAATATCTTGTCTATATATTTCCTTTCCTCTTTCCCCCTATTATAAAATTACATATTTAAACTAATAAAACATAGTGTTCTGATCTGTCTAATCTAAGTTTTCATGCCATGCTCATCCTTATTGTATGTGAGTTTCTATGAATGGATTTTTGGGAATCAGTCGGAACGGCAGAATGAAAATTACCTGGAAAGTGATATTCTAACCAACACTAGCTTCCAAATATTGTATTTGTATTAATCAGTTTATGCTGATTCTCAATAAGTTAATCATATAAATATTTGTACAGTTGCTGTTCAGATAGCATTCCTGTGAAGTGTTAGGTACCCATGAGAGCCGCTGTGGCCCAGGTCTGGCATTTAGGCACCTAACTTCCATGGGAGCTGGGCCTGAATGCTCTCAATTCCCAAAGCCTACAAGGGGAGTTGAGGACACTCAACACCATGCAGGACTGGTGGGTGATAAAATCTCTAAATGATGCCTTGTGTCCCAGGACATTTCTACTTCTCTATCTTTTTTTTAAAACTCTGAAGTTTTTGTGTTTTAGAACTGAAAGACGAAAGCTCATGGAAGGATCTGAAGTGTGGTATAGGTTTAAGAAAGTCAAAGAACAAAGTGTGGTGTCTGTTCTTTGAATTTCTTAAAATGAAGAAGTGCTTAGAACCAAAGCCATTCACCTTCATGCACAACCTTGGAACTGCTCTGTGGAAAACTGTGAGCATTGTACTGGATGATATAAAGATTTTTAGTTTAGTTAGTGAAGCAATAGTTATTTTAACATGATCTGAATTCCTGAGAAACTTTTGAGCAGCCTACATTGAAAGCTGTATTTTTCTATTATGTACCAGGACGAACAGACCTTGCCAAGCAAGGTTTTCACTTGGAATTTACAGGGAGTCAGTCACTAAGACCTAAAGCCTCAAGTGAACTGTGAGTCAAGAGTAAAAGTCAGCTATGGGTATGTGTAAGAAATGATCATAGCTAGGGCCCTACCATATTCACGGTCCATTTTGGTCAATTTCATGGTCAGAGGATTTTAAAAATCATAATTTAAATGATTTCAGCTATTTACATGTGAAATTTCACAGTGTTGTAATTATAGGGATTCTGACCCAAAAAGGAGTTGTGGAGGGGTTGCAAGGTTATTATAAGGGTGGTTGCGGTACTGCTACCCTTACGTCTGCACTGGTGCTGGTGGCGGCGCTGTCTTCAGAGCTGGGCAGCTGGAGAACGGGTTGTAATGATGACGTGATCTGGTATTGCCACCCTTACTTCTGCGCTGCAACCTGCAGAGCTGGTTCTTCATTCAGCAGCCACCACTCTCTGGCCGCCCAGCTCTGAAGGCAGCAGAGCAGAAGTAAGGGTGGCATGGTATCGTATTTCCACCCTTGCTTCTGCCCATCTGCTGGTGGTGGGGCCCTGCCTTCAGAGCTGGGTGCCAACAGCCACCGTTCTCCGGCCACCCAGCTCTGAAGGCAGCACAGAAGTAAGGGAGGCAATACTGTGCCCCCTCCCCACACTAAAATAATCTTGTGACTCCCCCTGCAACTCCCTTTTGGGTCAGGACCCCCAATTTGAGAAACGCTGGTCTCTCCGGTGAAATCTGTATAGTATAGGGTAAAACACACAAAAGACCAGATTTCACAGGGGGGCACACCAGATTTCATGGTCCGTGACGTGATTTTCATGGCTATGAATTTGGTATGGCCCTAATCATCGGCCATCAGCCTGTGAGGAGAGAAAGGACAAGAAAAAACTTCTATATCAGGAGCTGTTACTTCCAGAGGTTTGGGAGCCTTGTCTCTTCTTTGAAATGCAGTATAAGAGTGGTAGGTACTATTATGAACTGGAAATATTCTAAATCCTGAGGGCCCCCCCGCCCCCTCAGATTTTACTCGTTCCTTACTCAGCCAAACTCCCAACTAGCTTTTAAATAATAATAAGTTGGGTGGCCAGGAAACAGTGAGCTAAAGAAAAAGATAGGGAGCAAGAGAGATTAGTAACTGTCCACTGTTAATCACTTTTTAGCTTTCAGACTCAACCTAGCTTTGAAGATAGAAATAATTAAGGCCATCTTGCTCCCCATAACTTCTTTATGCACAAGGAGTCTGAGCCTGTGAATCACAGGATATGTCTGCATTGCAATCAGAGGTGTGATTGCAGCTCAGGTAGACATACCCACACTAGCTGTAATCTAGCTGGCACAGTTAAAAATAGCAGTGAAGCTGCTGTGTCACAGACTTCAGCACAGGTTGTAAAACCGCCTGCCTGGTTTCCTTGGCACGTACTCACATTCCTAGTCTGCGCTGAAACCCGTGCCACCGTGCCTTCCCTGCTGTTTTTAGCCATGCTAGCTAGATTAAAGCTAGGAAGGGATGTCTGCATGAGCTGCAAAGACACCTTCAATTGCAGTGTAGACATACTCACAGCTGAGATAATGGTGAAAAGGGGGAGTGCTACCTCTGTGACGTACTCCTTCCTTCCCTTCAACACAGGTACCTAGCTTCTAATGGGGCAAGATAGGTTGGGGGAGCAGCCAAACTATATTAGATTCTCCTCCCTCCCAAACTCAAGGGCTAACACAGATTAAGGCTATGTCTACACTGGCACTTTAGTTACTAAAATGTGAAAAAACACCCCCCTGAACGACAAATGTTTTAATGACAGAAAGCACCAGTGTGGACAGCGCTTCGTCGGTGGGAGTCGTGCTCCCAGCAGCGAAGCTGCTGCCCCTCATTGGAGGTGGTTTTATTTTGTTGCCAAGAGAGCTCTCTCACATCGACAAAGAGTGGCCACACAGCTCATTTACAATGGTGCAGCTGCAGCACTCAAAACCATTGTAAGCTGCGCTGTGTAGACATAGCCTAGTTACTACACCATGAAGGAAGAAAACTCCTTTCCCCACTGCCCCATGGGAGAACTCCCATAGAACTCCACAAATTTCAACTCTTAGAGTTTAGATCCCCAATGCAGGTTATTACTGCATATGGGAGAATGAGGCCCTGGCCTGAAAGTTGCAAAGATGTGAGTTTTTGCCTGTTGTGTGGAACTAGTTTGCCAATAGATGAATGTATTTTAACCCACTAAGTGAAGTTTGCAAGCATTTTTGATATGTTAATATAAAAAGCCCTCACACAAATTACCAAAGAGAAAAAGTAACAGCAGCACAAATGCAGTTTCAGGACCTTATCATGCTGAGAGAACTGGATAACTACAGGGAACAGGCAAGGGCAGCTGCTAGGTGTGAAAGTGACACTTAAAAAGAACAGAAGTACTTGTGGCACTTTAGAGACTAACAAATTTATTTGACATGGGGAAATAGATTCAATTTGTGTAATGACCCAGCCACTCCCCATCTCTATTGATGCCCCTCTGCTATGTACATTGGCCAAACCGGACCATCTCTATGCAAAAGAATAAATGGACAAAAATCTGACACCAGGAATCATAACATTCAAAAACCGGTAGGAGAACACTTCAACCTCTCTGGTTACTCAGTAACAGACTTAAAGGTGGCAATTTTGCAACAGAAAAGCTTCAAAAACAGATTCCAATGAGAAACTGCTGAACTGGAATTAGTTTGCAAACTTGGGTTTGAATAGAGACTGGGAGTGGCTGGGTCATTACACAGATTGAATCTATTTCCCCATGTTAAGTATCCTCACACCTTCTTGTCAACTGTCTGAAGTGGGCCATCTTAATTATCACTACAAAAGTTTTTTTTCTCCTGCTGATAATAGCTCATCTTAATTAATTAGCCTCTTAGAGTTGGTCTGGCAACTTCCACCTTTTCATGTTCTCTGTATGTATATATATCTTCTTACTATATGTTCCATTCTATGCATCTGGTGAAGTGGGCTGTAGCCCATGAAAGCTTATGCTCAAATAAATTTGTTAGTCTCTAAGGTGCCACATGTACTCCTGTTCTTTTTGCAGATACAGACTAACATGGCTGCTACTCTGAAACTCAACACTCAGATGTTTGCAACAAAATCAGCAACCTCACAACTGTCATTCTGTGTTAACTCCAGCTTGCCCCTGCCAGATCTGCATTACCCTCTGCTTAAAGAGCCACGGCAGGACTCAAGCAAATAAAAAAACAATCATCAACCATGGGTCAGATATTCAACCGATGTAAATCAGTATAGCTCTGTGGACTTCAAAGAAGATACACCTATTCACAACAGATAAGGATCTGGTCCAAGGTTACCACAATCTCATGAAGTTGCCACATACTTTCCCTTTTGCTGCTTATCTGCAACTTTTGTTGTGCTGTGGACTTGAGTAAGATCTTTGACCCATTGAGCACTTCCTGGGACCAAATCTATCCCACAGATTCCTGGCCAGGATAGTGAATGAGATACCCAGGGTCATCATATCTGCCCTATTACTTGTAAAGGCATTGTAGACAAGGCAATGTCTGCAAGTCCCCAGGGACACAGGTGAATGACACTAAATGAACCCCACCATCTGTAGTAAGCCCTTACTGACATGTGGGTATATCCCAAGCAGTATCTCTCTTTCTAGTTGTGTGGACATAGTACCCTCCTGGGTGACCCAGGCCCCAAGACTAAGCAAGGCCACATATTTCCCCAGTCACTCTATTGAGAAGAATCATGTCTTTATATGCCTACTTTCCCAATAAAAAAGTTCACAGAGGGGTGGCGGAAGGCTGGTGGCTCTCCCTTATGTTCTGGGTGAGTGTCCTGTTTGGTTCCCATTTTAGCATGCCCCTCAAAACCCTCAACTATAGATTCCTAGAGTTTAAGGCCACAAGGACATTAGATCATCTAATCTGTTCTCCTGTATCGCACAGACCTTTAAATATCACCCACTTACCTTTTTGGTGAGTCTAATAATTTGTGCTTGACTAAAGCATAACTTCCTAAAAGGCATCCAGTCTTAATCTGAAGATATCAAAAGATAGAAAATCTACCACTTCCTTTGGTAGTTTGTTCCAATGGTTAATTATCCTCACTGTTAGAAATTTGTGCCTAATTTCCAGGGTCTGCCTTCAGCTTCCAACTGCTGGTTTTTGTTATGCCTTTCTCCACTGGTTAAAGTGTTTTTTAGTAACCAGTATTTTCTACCTATGTAAGTACTTAAACACTGTAATCAAGTCACCTCTCAATCTTCAAGTTTGTATTGCAAGGCATTTTCTCCAGCTGTTTTTTGTAGCTCTTTACTGCATCCTCTCCAACTTTTCAACATCGTTCTAAAAATATAGACACCAGAATTGGATGCATTATTCCAGTATTGGTCTCACCAATGCTGTTGACAAAAGTAAAATCTCCTCCCTACTTACTACTTCTCTGTTTATACATCCAACGATTACTTTACTCCTTGTTGTGCTAGCATGGTGCTAGGAGCTCATATTAAGTTGCTTGTCCACTTGCTTGTCCAGCTTTAAATTCTTTTGAGAGTCACTGCTTCTCAGGAGGCAGTCCCTCAATCTGCTGGTGCGTCCTGCATTTCTTGTTCCTAGACATATAACTTTGCATTTGGCTATACCAAAACATATTTTGTTCGAATGAGCCCAGCTTGCTAAGCAATCCATATCAGTCTGTATGACTGCCCTGTCCTCATAGTTATTTACCACTCTGGCAATTTTTGTGTCATCCAAAACATTTATAAACATTGATTTTATACTTACTTCCATCTCATTGATGATAATGTTGAATAGCATCTGACCTAGTACTGATCCCTGCAATACCCCACTAGAAACACTACCATTTGATGATTATTCCCCACTGAGATCTGTTAGTCAGTCAGTTCTTAATCCATTTAACATGTGTTTTATTAACATTGTCCTTATGCCCCTTGTCAGCTACTGCATCAATGGTTGCAGTACAGGATGGGAAGCAGGCTCTGCAGAGCTGCTATGTCCTCCCCATCAGTGGTGCAAGTAGAAATAATTTATTGCCATATTGCACTCATGGGAGGGATAGAAGAGGGGGCATGTGATCTCCCCACGTTACCCTCCATGTGACTCCTCCCCGCCCTGCCCCCAGCCTGGGTTCCCCATGCTCTCCCTGTCCCCTCCGACGCCCCCTGATGTATATACAAACATCAACATGCTTAACTACTCACTTCTCCCTCCACATATGTAGTATTCAGTCTGTTTATATGGAATATGGGAGTTGGGTGAGGAGCCATTTCAGCATAGTATGACTTATTAAAAGACAAATTTTAAGTAGAACTGAATCCTAAACTGCTTTATGGTATTATGCCCAAACATTGCATTTCAATGGGGGATTCAACTTCCTTTATAGGAATAGCCTCCTGAAACTCTTACCAGTCCACAAAAGTGGTCCATAGTCATGCAAATAGTCCCATTGCCTTCAATGGGATTGATCAAATGATTGTGTTTACAGTTTATTGTGTTTATTGTGTTTATTGTAAATTGTTCGGTGTGAAACTGACAATTCCTGAGCTGTTAGATCAGAAGGAGCTTCTTTCAAATAAAGGTGGGCAGATGTGTGATAAGTCTTAGCTCCGTTGCTAAGATGAGGAACATATTTTCAGCAAAGTTCTTGGCAGATTCCTAAGGCAGCTGGTTTAAGGCCATCAGTGTCTGGCATTATAATCTTCACTTATAGTTCTCTCACCCACAAAGCTGGAAAATGAGGCATTTGTTTTCTT
This sequence comes from Lepidochelys olivacea, assembly GCF_965140295.1. Lineage (NCBI taxonomy): Eukaryota > Metazoa > Chordata > Testudines > Cheloniidae > Lepidochelys > Lepidochelys olivacea. The sequence goes on from NC_140413.1 coordinate 166,501,853, forward strand.
TGTTTTGCTGCTCCAGTTCCAGGTAACAAAATGCATGTTAGACTAGTTTGGCTGCAAGGAAGCATTCTGTGTACACTGGGGACAACACCTGATTCTTGTAAGGCTGCAGAACTGAGCTGACATCAGAATCCAAACATCCTCTGGTCAGTGCAAGCAGAGGCATTCCTCTAATGATTTGGACTTGATGTGATGCAGTATGGATGTCATGGATAATTCAAACTAATGGGGGAAGAAAGAATCAAAAACATGGTTTAAACACCATCCGTCCTCTGCACCGCTCCCCTCTTGAGGACTCCTGACCAACATAACAGGACAATACATATGCTAACAAACTTAAACAAAGCCTTTGTGTAAGTTTGTTAGCTTATGTATTGTGCTGTTAAAGCCATTTAAAAAATGAATGCCCTCCTTAGCCATGTTCTGCCCCTTTAAGGAGCAGAGTGCAGCCTCACCCCACACCTCTCCTGGGCTGGGGGGACTAGCCCCAAGTCTTTCTGGTACCCCGTACCTCCTAAAAATCTCTTGCCGGTACTGTGTACTGGTGGGTATCGCCCTACTTGCACTCCTGCTCCCCATGGAGATGGTCAAGAGAGGGAGGGTAGTAGACTGAACCTTGTCTCTGCCTCTCTCTTTCACTGCCCTGAGTACTGTAGCTATCCCAGTGCATCATGCAGTGTAAGTCCCAGGGGTTGGCACCACCATGTTGCACGACGGACACTTCACAAAATTACCATACTTGGTGATGGACATGGGGGGGGGGTTATGTCATTCAGTCATTCAACGATTCTTGAAAAATTACCATGGACCTCAACATATTTACCATGGACACTTGTGTCCATGTAAGGACACGTTGCTGACCCCTGTAAGTCTCATAGCTTTCCAAATTTAAATAAATGATTGGTTTTAGTTGATTTATTTTTCCTGCTGTCACTTCCTGCCATTCCAGATATTTTAAGCTGATTTTGTTAAATCATAGAGTAACTGATAACACCAGTACATCTTTCCTTTTAGCAGCATGGTGGCACAGCTGTGTCAGTAAAAGGTGCATAGTGTAGACAAAGCCTAAGCTCGATCCCCTTATTTAAGACCTGATAAAATGGATCCAGATAAGATGGTTGCTTAGGACTAGTTAATAAGATGGTAATAAGTAAGGTATAGTTAATATGTCATTCAGGATGCTATTTTGTCCCTATCAGAGATAGCCTTATTAGCAAAATAAGCAGTTGGTGATTCAAAGCTACCACATGGATGTTGTTCAACACTTCACTGAGTCAGTCCTCTCAAAGACAGTTGCTGTAATTTGTATCTTATATTTTGTTAATCTCTGAATCATTGTGAGTTATTTTCACTTCAGCAAACCCTTATGGGCCATGTGATGGATGTGTTCAAGCCACAATAGCTGGCTTCTTTTTGTGCAAAACATCAGTGGTTAGAAGGAATTGCATTTAGTTAACATGACAAATCCTGCCATCTTCTACATCCAGGAATCTGATGCTTCTGTCCACCCCCTGTTCTTAGATAATAATGGTTACCCCTGCGACAAGGCCATAGAAGAAGAAAAAGACAATAGATCATAAAACCTTCATTGAAACTTAGCTTTAGCTTCCATTGTTCTCCATAGGTTTCAGAGTAACAGCCGTGTTAGTCTGTATTCGCAAAAAGAAAAGGAGGACTTGTGGCACCTTAGAGACTAACCAATTTATTAGAGCATAAGCTTTCGTGAGCTACAGCTCACTTCCTCAGATGCATATCGTGGAAACTGCAGCAGGCTTTATATATACACAGAGAATATGAAACAATCTCCCTTGTCATAGCCAATGCTTTGACTGAATGGGTGTCAAGTTGCTTATTTCATTTACTACTTCTGTAAATGCAGATGTCTGAGTAATTGACCGTTTTAACCTATGCAGTATTTCTTCAATCACTTAGTTGTGCAGTACACCAGAATTCATCATAAGCTCATATGGAATTTGTTGCATTCAGCTTACATTAAGAGCCAAACTTCCAGACTCTTTAATTTTTGTCATCTCTCGGAAGTCAAACAATAGGTTGGTGAATCCAGTGACACTATAACACAGTTTATCAGTGACAGTTAGAAGCAAAAGTTCTATTTAATTTAACCTTTTTCTCCAGTGTGATTGTAGGATTTTTTTGGTCTGATAGTTACCGAGGACAATAATTAGAATTACACTGTATGTTTGTTCACAATGTGGTACCACATTTTTTTTTTAAATAAATGTGTAGAATCTTGGTATCCTTATCTCATTAGGACCTGGTCTTTTGTGTTGGAATAATGGGATGGTAATAAGAATAACATGAAATAATATCAAGTTACTAACTTCATCAAAGAAAGGTAGAGCAACTTCTGACCTTTTTTCAGTTCTTTGGAAAACACCCAGGAGGAGCAGGCATGTAGTGATGGCAGAGCAGAGGTGGAGATAGAAGATGAGTGGACCCAGTACTGGCCCTCGGTTATCTGTCCAACTTTCACCCCATACACTCAACTTCCCTCAACCCTCAGCTGCCATCGTTCCTTACCTCCTACAAAGTACCTCTACAGTTATCATCCTCTAGTGGCCACTTGGCTCTGGACAATCCCACAAACACAACTTTCCCCAGCTTCTCTTTCACAAGCTAACTAGCTATCCCCTGAACACCTCCAGAAAGCCACCCAACCAGCTATCAGAAAATAGCTCTCTTATGAAAAAGTGCTGTGTAACTTAATTGTCATGAAACCCAGAGGGGTCTATAAAAATGTAACAGGGTTCTACAGAAATGACTCTAAAACCTATAGAGAATTATATCCTTTATATATCCTTTATTGAACCATTGTAATGAATTCTATTGCAGGGATATCTCTGCAATAGGATGATTCACAAAACCTGTAGAAAGCTTACCATTTTGTATTAAATGCTGTAGGAGTGTTCCAAAAGAGTTGGGCAGTTTCTGAGGTATATGCCTGTGTGGTTTTTGTGACTCCTGTGGCTAGTTGAACTTTGGTTTTGGACTGCAGCACAATCTGAACATATGAGCCACCTTTTGTGGGTAAAAAAAAAGATACTTCTCTGCGCCATTAATCTACAGATTCATGGGCAAGTTTGTGCTGCCTTAAACTTCACCAGCATGTCACCATACAGCTGTAGGGCCATTGTGTTTGATTTCTAAATGGAATGTTCAATAGGCACTGTGTCTTCTGGAGTAAATACAGTATACACAGAAAATCACATGCCATTTACACAAGTATCTGTGATTTTATATTATTTCAGTGATCTGAGGTTTTTTTTTCAATGCATCAGGGAGATAAGAAGGTACCTGCCAATAAATTTTGATAGTGTCCTTTCCTTGACCTGGTAGAAATGAACATAGATGGCATTGACAAGAAATGGAACTATTTAAATTAGGCAGGTAAGTTTATGTTTGAGCCAAGCACAAAGATTTAACCTTAGATTGGAAATGTTCATTTCAAGAAAACCATTGCAGTTCAGACATTGAAAGCTATCAGTCACACAGTTAAACACATAAATTGGGAAGATTCATGCTGAAGACAATGACAGCAGAGATTAGAAACGACAGCAGGGGGAAAGTCCTGCCTAACTTAGGAAAGAGGAAAAATGTCAAAACAGTAATAAACTACAGCAAGGCCAACAGGTCAACCCACATGAGAAAACCAACAGGTAACAGAAGGGCCTCTGAAACTTCTGAAGAATAGAAGATCAGTAGGAAAGCATTTTTATGAGAAATAAAATGCGCCTTCCTGTCAGGGAGGAAGGGAGTTGCAGAGTGCTTGAGAAATGGAAAAAAATGCAATTAAAACCAGATATGAATAAAGATCAGGTGAGAGAGGATGTCACCTTATGTCCTTTGGAACCGTATTTCTGCTGCCTCCTGAAATTATGTTTTCCTGAAACAAAGGAACAATGTTATGGAAAAGTGGGTGCCAGGTACTTTAGGAAAATGAGACACAGCGAAGCGGATAAAAGAGACAAAGACAATAGCAATCATATGCAATAAACCAAAGGCAGCTGAGGTCTGAGACAAAGGTGAAAATTCTGAGCCAGCAAGATGAGTGAAGCAAGGGAAGGAAGGAGGGAAAGATGATTCACAATAACGTTTGAAAGACATTGGCTTGAATATTCATCAATGTCACAGCAAACTTAGCTTGGCGGCCTTGGTGACTGACTTTGTTCAGTTAGCAATTTCCCATTTTTAAGATGATAAACAGGAAAGTGGCTTGATATATGGCTTTTTAATGTTAGCTGAATGCAACAAACTAAGCTCGGGCTTTCATGCCAATTGGATAGACATTGGCATACAATTTTATTGTTTTTGTATAGGCATAATTGAAATATTTGTGTTGGTACCCACTCCAAAATTAGACAATGTAGACTCCTGTATACAAATATACCTTTTGACATGCAGGCAGCATGGGTACACCACACAGTGGAACAAGTGGAGTAAGCGGTGCAGTCACTTGGAGTACCTCACTCGCCATTAATTCATTCAAATGAAAACCTAGTTACCATGCCCTGGTCAATGACTTTGTTATTTCTTTTACTTTAGAAATCGCTATAAGGATTGTGAAGTGATTAATGCAGCTTGACATGATGAAGAATCTGAAGGTACTTATGGTCAAATATTTTAGCTGATAGTGGTACAGACTATTTTGTGCTGCTTTTGTGAGTGCTATTTCAATATATTATACAACAGTGTTCTGAAGTGATGGTTTGCTGAAGATTAAGCTGCCTGTACTATTATATGTGTTAGGGAGGGGCCCAAGCTGCAAAGTTCAGACCCGAAATCAGATCGGAATCCAAACTTTCCCAAAGCTTGGGATGGGAGTTGGATCTGAGATTATAGTTCAGTCTCATCTCTTATACCTACATACAGATATAATATGTAAGACATATTTATAAAGATACAAGGGCCAAATTCTGTTCTTGGTTACACCTGTATAAATATTATTCCAGATGTCACAGTGTTGTGGCTGAGAGCAGAAATTGGCTGCTCATTTGAAGTTGGTGCCAAATGCTATCAATAAATGCCTGCCAAAAATAATCAACGGAGATGTAGTAATTTAAACAGAAAATTCGGAAATCAGTTGCACACTGAGGGCATGTCTACACTAGAAATGTATGTCAAATTATATTAGCTTGACTTACAGCCACCACAGTAATTACTGCAGTGGTGCACATCCACACTACCCTCCTTGGGTTGGTGGTGAGCGTCCTCACCAGGAGTTCTTCCTCCGACCTAAGGGGGCAGTGTGGGGAGCTGAAAGCCTGATCTCTCAGCTCTGCCGGCAGCTTCCTGCCAGGAGCTAGGCTGCCCCACAGGCTCCTGGACTCCTGGAGGGCTTCCCTCCTTCCCACCGGAAGTGGGGGAAGCCGCCTGGGGCTTCTACCCTCCCCGTTCCCCGCGGGGAGCCCTCCCAGGGCTTCTCACTCCTCCCCTCCTCCCCTTCCTGCTCTCCAATGGGAGTGGGGCAACCTTGTCATTTGCTGTGAAACTGACAAGACATCCAACAGCTGACGTAAAGGATGCAGAATCTGTACAGACACTGCACCACCCTAACTACACGGACATAAGCCTTATGCATCTCCTGGAGGTGGTGTTATTATGTTGGTGTAGTAGGGAACTTACACCAGCGGGAGGAAGGCTGTAGCTGTAGTGTAGACACTGACATAATTAGGTTGACATAAGCTGCCTCATGTCAACCTAACTGTAGTGTAGACCAGCCCACAGTTGCAACATGGGCCCACTGGATGCTGATGCAGAGACTGATAATGGCATTAGTACGTGCCAAAAAATACCTGAAAAGCACTACTTCTGTGTGACAGCCAATAAAGCTGCTGCACACACCCCTATGTTTTTCAGCAATTAAATATCTGTAAATGGAAGCTCTCCCTTTTCCCTACCCCATGTCTGAAGTGGCCAAGATATAGAAGTTTTTCAGTGTGGTCCCTCTGCACAGCAGCTGTTTTACAGTTTGATAGCAGAGTCTACAGCCAGCTGCTTCAGTTTGCTCCTGTCACTGCCATAGGTTAATAGGAACAGAGGCAAGAGAAGGGCCTAGGCCAGCATAAAGCAGAAATAACAGGATTTTCTGCCAAAAGGGCGTGTGAGATAAGAACTTTAATGGACCAACAAACAAAGAATGAGTCCGAAGCCTGAGGCACTTCAGTGTGTTAGCAACAGAGAAGCAGTCCTGGAACAAGTACAGCCCAGAGTCTCAGTTTGAAATGATTGCATGGACCACATGCCAAAAAAGTTTGGCTGTGTGTGTATGTGTATCTATAACCCCACACCAAATATGAAGTTGTGCTAATCATAGAATAAATTACAGAGCCATCTGATAAACTGCATGCACCTTTGACCACCTCACCTGCACTCTGCTAACTAATCCACCTCCACTTGGATTTATTCTAGCATTCCAAACCAAGGCTGCAATCCCATAAACACTTATGTACATACAAAGAATCCCATTTAAGTCAAGTTTGGCTGCGTATAGTTCCAGAACTGAGTGTAAGTGAGATCATGGTTTTGCCTCTTCCATTTATTATTAGCAGTGAACTTCTCCAGACGGTGATTTATTTCATGCAGTATAACAACTGCTCCAGTACTGGTGTTGATTACCAGTTTACTGTAATTATCAGTCTTGTAACATGGGTCGTTTGGGGTATATGATTTATTTGGTTTAAAGGAACCATCCTTTAATGTTCAGTCGAGGAGAAACACCTTAGACCAGGGGTGGGCCAACTTTTTGGCCTGAGGGCACATCGGGGTGCGAAACTGTATGGCGGGCCAAGAAGGCTGTGCCTCCCCAAACAGCCTGACCCCTACCCCCTATCCACCCTCTGACTGCCGTCCTCAGAACCTTCTACCCATCCAACCCCCCCTACTCCTTGTCCCCTGACCACCCCCTCCTGGGACCCCCACCCCTAACTGCCCCCCGCAGAACCTCCGCCCCATCCAACCGCCCCCTGCTCCCTATTACCTGACTGCCCCCTGGGGTCCCCTGCCCCTTATCCAACCCCCTGGCCCTGGCCCCCTTACCATGTCGCTCAGAGCAGCATGTCTGGCCACCACGCCGCCCAGCCGGAGCCAGACACGCTGCCACGCTGCCTTGCATGAGTGCACAGCCCTGCCCCCCAGAGTGTTGCTCGCGCGGTGGCATGGCTGCTGGGGAGGGGAGACAGCAGAGGAGGGCCGGGGGCTAGCCTCCTGGGCCAGGAGCTCAGGGGCCAGGCAGGACCGTCCCATGGGCCAGATGTGGCCCGCGGGCTGTAGTTTGCCCACCTCTTAGAATCTAGTCTGATCCTCTTACCAGTGTACAACAAAATGTCAATTTTGCAGTTTCATGGAATTATCTCTGGCAGATTAGGGACATGCAAGAGAAAGTGGTTTAACAAACAACATTATAATATAAATTAGTATATACAGCATTAGAATATAAATATAGTGGTATTGTTGCAAAATACCAGTCAAAGATAAATATATCAATAATTCTTTGGCCAGATTCTCATTGGTGTAAATTTGCTCCATTGACTTCAGTTTGCCTGAGCTGAAGATCAGGCCTGTTATTTCTGGAAGTTCATAACTATCATTGACTTGTTTTGCAGAAACCTACAGAGATATCTTACAAATATAAAATGATGGTGGGCTGAGTAATAGACTTCACATTTTCATGAGTTGGGAATGATTGATGATAGTGTTGCCCCATCCCATGACTCCTTAACTCATGAAAATACCAGTGTTTTTATAGTAGCTACTCATTGCTCACTCCAACCTGCCGCTACAAATTCTCTCACTCTCCCCTTACATATACTGTACAGAGAGAACAAAATGAAAAGAGGGAGAAAGAGAGGAATGTAATTGTATAATGGAAAATAACATCCATAAGTCACGCAAACACTAAACCCTACGTATAATGAATCTGTCCTTTAGGGACAATCTTTTCCATGTCATTGTCTGGTACTTATGTTTTTGTTCATCTAGCTAATTACCTCTTTGAAAGGTATAGTCCTGCTGTCATGCCTAGATTAGCAGCAAGTGTTTGGCCAGCTACTTTCTTGTCACAGTTGATAATTATTTAATGAGTTCTGCTCTTCCCTAGGAAAGCAAGATTGGGATAGAATTGGACCTATTTTATCACAGTAGCATTGCTGCGCCTGTTGGCAGGTTTGGCAGCAGCAGTGCTGGATTCCAGTAAAACAGGAGAAGAAGAATTTCAATAAGTAGTTCCTGAAGCATTTGGGAGCAGGGGGGAAATTAATAGTGATTAGCAAATCTCAATGGAAACAGGCTCATTACTATGTTTGCTGCCAGTTTTTTCCTAGAGCAGTAACCTTGCTGGGGAAATGGGTGATGCTGGAAGGTCCTTCTTAGCTAAAAGAAAAACCAACATAAGAAAGCACTGTGTGTTGTGAAGCTGGGAGGCCTGACATCTAATCTCCAGACTTATCTTTGTCATACTGGGGGTCCCTGAAGTAGCACTGTTAGTTTTTGATGGTCAGAGTAAGTCAGTGCAGCCTCTGTTGGAAGATACAAGAATGGCATCAACAGGAACTTATGGGTGCCCCCTTTATGGAAGAGTGTCAGTTCTTCTGTAACTGAACAGGTGCACCCTGGCTAGGCTAGTTAGGGGTGGGGGTATAACCTGGGGTCAGGAGAGCCCAGATCCTTAAGGGTATTTAGGTTCCTAACATCCATTGATTTCAATGGATGGGAGGGGTAGGATCCATGAAGGGACCCAGGTGATGCAACACTCAGCATGACGGTGCCTAATTTTTAGGCCCTTAGATAATCACAGAAACAACATTGTAATCCAAAAAGCTTGAGTTAGGTGCCTAAGCTCCCTATACACTGAATGGGGAGAGACGGGCACCTAAGAATGGGATCCACAAAAGCCAGCATATTAGCCTCCCAATTCAGTTAGCCAGTGGGAGATGCTAAGCCCCACCTCTCTCTGAGGTAGGCACTTATGTCAGCTTAGCAATCCACCAAGGGGAACCTACCACCTGTAGTCGGATGGCTTAGGCACCTAAGATACTCTTTGAGGGAATGAGCAAGGTGCCTGCCTGCTCCACACAAGATGACCAGAAGGGTGGGGGGTGTGGCTTATGATTTTTAGCCCAGTGGTTAGAGCACTCCCTTGCAACATGAGAGATACAGGTTCATTTCCCCCTTCTTTGCCACAAGGGGATAGATGATTTGAACAAGGGCCTTCCCCCTTGCTAGAGGCTGATGTAACCGCTGAGCTCTAAGGTATTCTGATACGGGACTCCCTCAGTCTCTTTGATTGAAGCTGTTGTGCTCTGGATAGCTAGTGAAAGAGTTGCTGGAAAAGGGGGACAGGATTCAGGGTCTTTCACCTCCCCAGTGGATGCCCTATAGTTAGAACACTCTCCGGAGAGGTGGCAAATCCCGTCTTCCCCATTAGCAGAGAGAGGGTAATTCAACCTGGGTCTCCCATATCAGAGGTGAGGGCCTGAATTGCTTGGCTAAAAATTACAACCTGGTCACCTCTTTCTTCAGCTGGTTTTAGAATGGGATCTGATGCATGGCCTCTGAGCACATCTACTGATGTAGGCAAGCAATTTAGGTGGCCGAACACCTGTCTTCCCCTGGTTTGTGAAGTGCTTTGAGGCTTAGGCATCCAGATGCCTCGAGTGAGGCAGCAGTGAACATGCCCAGAGGCAGGAACATAGACTCATAGGGAACTTTTACTCTGAAAAAGGCACCTACAAGGTTTGGTGGGAGTTTTGTGGCTCACATTGAAGCCAAAACTGGGATTTAGACACCTAAACCTGAGATTTAGGCACCTAAATCTGTGGTTTAGGCACCTGAGTACCATCATGGATCCCACCCTAGGAACCCAAATACCTTTGAGGATCTGCGTCAAGATAATTAAGCTTGGGAGCCGGGGGTGGTGGTGGAAAGGGGTGGGCTAATCGGCCCAACCTGAGACACGTGGAGCAAGAGGTAATTGTCCAGGGAGGGGCTTAAAAGAAGAGCCATGCTCAATGCTGGGAGGCTGAAAAGGCCTGAAGGCTAGGAGAGCAGTGGAGGAGCTAGCCTGCTGATGTTTCTGAACTGGAGAGCCAGTGTTGGGAGGCTGAAAGGGCTGAGTCATTGAACTGTGTTTGGGATTTTTATGATCTATGTGCACTGTGTGTGTGGGATAAACAGACCGTATTTGGGGCTTTCAAGGACCACTTTGCACTGTGTGGGACAATAAACTGGCCTCAGGGAGGGATAATATTGGAAACAAGAGAATGCATGGTGGAATTTTTAAGGAGTTTGAGAGGGACACTGAGGAAGTAATCCCAACATTACCAAGCCCACCCACAAAGGGTTGCTTGAAGGTGAGGGGGAATTATGACACGGTGCTTCCTCTAGATCAGTGGGTCCCAAACTTGTTCCGCCGCTTGTGCAGGGAAATCCCCTGCCGGGCCGGGCTGGTTTGTTTTCCTGCTGCGTCCGCAGGTTCGGCCAATTGCAGCTCCCAGTGGCCGTGGTTCGCTGCTCCAGGCCAATGGGAGCTGCTGAAAGTGGCGGCCAGTACGTCCCTTGGCTGTTTCCCAGAGCTAGCTGGAAATTTTCTGCTGGAATGTCTTTCTGACAGAAAACTGCAGTTCATCAAAAGTGAAATGTTTCATGGAAAAGTGTCAGTTTCAGTAAAATTTTGTTTTGGAAAAGAACGTTTTCATAAGGTTGAAATGTTCTGTTTCAACATTTTGGGAATGGAAAGTTTTGGCAGGTTTTGTGATGAAATTTTTTACATTTTATATTATTTTTTCAATTTAAAACAGTCAGTATCTAAACAAAATGTTTTGATTTTATTGAAACAAAATGTTTTGGTCAAGCCATAATATTTTTTTCCAGAATTTTATTTTGCAGGAAATTTCAGAATTTTTTGGTTTTGCTCCTCCTTGGAAAGGAAAATGTATGAAACTCACAGAATTTTTCACAAAACAGAAAATCTATTTTCTGCCCAGCTTTACTATTTCCCTAATTTCCAGCTTTTCTTTTTTTCTCGTACAGTCTCCTAACTTTTCTTCCTGAAGTTTTTAAATCCTTCTAATCCTAATATTGAACTCTAGGTTATTAATCTTTCTCTCAAGGCACTTAAAGCCTTTTCCTGAGGCTCTGTTTCTCCTATAGTCCCAGAGTCCCACTGTGGCCCATACAATGATGATGCTAAGGGATAGACAGACACTGACACATGCAGTTCATTCTGTTTTCCATAGGTATCTCTAAATACTTGACCTACTTCTGTATATAGCAGGTACACAGCTAGGTTTGTCTGCCACTCCGAGGCCTTGTCTACACTGAGAGATTCCCATTGACTCTGCTGGGCTTTAGCTCATGCTCTTAAGTGTTCAATAGAATTATTTGTTACTGTATGTGGATCTTATTATCAGTTCTGTAAAAATGTAACTTGACATGATAAAAGTATTTCAGCTTTAAAATGAAGAATGTAAGATTTCATAAACTCACAAACTGAAAGGGAATTAAAATAAATGTTCAAGTAATCCTCTAGGGAAATTAGTCATGGATTAAATGATGTTCCTGCCAGGAGACATAGAATTCTTACTAAGAATTGAGTGACAATTCTCTGTGAGGTACTGTACTAAACACAGTCCCTAGAAAATATAAATGAAAAAATTTATATAATATAACATTCATTATTTTGGCTAGATTAACATAGGAAAACATTCACCGAAGTGCTGAAACCCGTAAAGTCAAAGTACAAATCTATTTCTTTCAATATGGACGTCAGGGTCTATTTTATTTTTAAAGTGTAGAGGAATAACACGAGTATTTCCTACTTATGTTAGTGGATGTGACTAAATTCTCCATGCACCCAACAGTCTGGGAGCATAAGGTAGTAAAAACTTATTCCATTGGCAAGTTAGTGAGAGAAAGATAAGAGAGGTGTCATTTTGATTCAGAAAAATCTACAGAATCATAATTTCTATGGTGTCAGCCTCTGCAGTGTAGCAGGGGGGACTTGCTGCCCCAGCCTCCCAGTTCCAGGTCCTCTAGTTGGTGGAAATTTTAGTAATACAAAGTCATCAGAAGTGGGTCAAGCTGGGTATCATTCAAAAGCCCTTTCTCCCCTGAACACGATGGTACCAAACATGATAAACCTAGAACGATGATGTAGATATACATTCCAAAAAATATTTAAAAATCAAGCTTTTTAAAAATATTCTTTAACACAGGATGCATTGCTTATATAAAAAAGACATTGATCTCTGGCAATCCTATAAGGAAGTTAGCCTTGACATGTAGGACTGAAAACATTTTATTTATCAGTCATCATCGGTGTCATCTCCATCTAGAATGCTACTGCTAGCTACGTTATCACACTGATCCTTGTCCATGCCGCACTCACACATCTCCGTACAAGACAGGCTGCCAGCCAAACATTTACAAGGCGGTAAGCATCTGGTCTTTGCACGTGAGCATTTGATTAGCTGAAGGATTGATTCAGGAGTGCATGGTATTTCACACATAACTGGTGTGATCAGTCTATCCTCCAAGCCCGATAGGGAGGATAGTTTTGCATGTGCTTGATCATCTCAGAGCCATTCCATTGCTTTATAATTTGCCCTCTTGATAGCAGGTATAAATGCACCCATTGGTGGTGGCAATTTTTCTCTGTCCGCTTCTTGGAAAACATCCACCAACATAGCTCTGAAAGTGTCATAATGTTGGTCTTCAAATGGTAAACATTGCTTATGAACGCCTCCAGTGCGTTTATGAGCTCATCAGTGACTGTCTCAGCCATTTCAAGCACCTTCAGAGTGATGAGGGAGTCTTTGGAGGTCAAATCAAATGCCTTTCAGTAACATAATTTGGTCTTTCCAGCCAACTTGCCAGTAGCATCACATCCTGAAAAGGCATGGAAACCTGGCAGAGTAGCAACTTTTAATGGTTCGAGTGATAGTAATAACCAAATTTCCTTTTCAAAATTCCTCCCATATGTCAGGGAGGTACCAGGCAATCACTGCAGAATAGCTGGTTAAATCTAAAGCAAAACAGTATTTCACAAAGTCTTCCAGTGCTGCAAGGTGCAAATTCGAATTACCAGTCTAACAAATCAATAATGAACAGCAAAGACTCAAACATCTTCATGTATTGCTACATCATCCTGAAAGTTGACTTTGTTGCTGATTCAGCCTCACTGAATTGCATGATGTGTCGTGTGAAATTGCAGCTCTCTATCATGTGCAGTAGGTCATTGAGAGAGACTATACACTAGAGGTGTGGAACTGGTCTCGCAAGTTACTAAATTGTTTTTAGTCAGGGTATATATATATCAATTTCTGTGTATCTTTTTCCTATGCTAACTAACCTGACTGATTATACCCTGTATAGATTTATTTAAGGGATTTTATGCAAAACCATGTTTAAAATGTTCCCTTTGGTTGGTGACTCTGCCTTAGCAATATAATGCGCTAGGATTTTTCTCATACACGGGTATTGGGACAGACCCCTGGCTTTGCTATGGATGTTCTGTGCCACTCCAGTAGGGAACAGCTATAATGCTTGTGTAATTGGCATGTGGCCACAGTGTAGAGGAATCCCTAGCTTGAGTTCTATGCCACACCTCCTGCCGCCCTGGGCCCTGGAATAGGGAGCATGTCTGGACAGAAGGGAGCATGACTAGGTGATATCTACAACCCTATGGTGAGGCCAGAGGCAGCCAAGCATATGTTGAATCAGCCCTGAGGCAGATTATCTCTGGCTGGCTCCAGGATCAGTAAGTGGGGGAGGGCATAAAGGTAGTGTAAAGTCTCCTTTGGCCTCCCCCATTACCCACTTGAGCTGTACTGATTGCAGCAAGGATAAAACACAGGAGAGGGGCCATTCATTCAAGAAATGGTCATGAAACAAAACCCTAAATCCAAATATCCTCTGACTTTGCGCAGTTCAAATCTGGATTTGGAGCTGATATTTGAAATTTCAAATGCATATACATCTCCATGATAATATGCTACTAGTGAGGGTCTCTCCACCCTCCTACCATGTGTGTATGTACACAGTCCTCTACTAGAGGAGTGTCGTATATGGGCAGACAGTATGTGGGCAACAATTCTCTGTGTGCTAACTATATTGCGTTATAAATATTTCTGTCCATTATAATTGGTTTGCCTATGTTAGAGATGGGTGTGAACAAAAACCCCAGATCCAAACATCCATAAACTTTGGAGTGTTTGAAATCCAGATACACATTTGCATTTGGACTTTGGAACCGGTCCCATCTCTAGCACTTTACAGAATATGGCCTAAGATTAGGATGTAGTTCATCAGTGCACACTGTAGGTCTCATAGCTGCAGGATACAGCTCTACTGCATATTCTGCCACTGTCCATGGATGTGATAGATGGGGTTCACAAGCTGTCCGAATGAGTGTCTTATCTACCCCCGTCAATGCAAGACGTTCAGGATAGTATGTTTCCTGGCAATTTAATTTCAGTGGAAGTTCTGCACAGAGAACAAGTGCAGGAAAATAATGAGCAATAGGCAATTGTTTCGTGGATAAAATAATCCATCGTGCAAACACAGGGTAATTTCATACTTGCAGTCGAGATGTTCCTGAACTTAACTAAACAAACGTTGGTAAGGTTTTAAAGCAGTGAACATTTAGTCACTTGACAGGGTGACACAGAAATCAACATCTTGTGATCAACAGGAAAAGAAAAGAAATCACTATTCTGATGTCACCTCCCATTGTAATTGTTGTTTATGGTAGCAAGACCATAAATCTCAGTGCTCAGCATTGTCTCATTCTGAGATCAAGGTCCTTGTTGCTGATTGATTCATGCATTTTTCATTTGCCTGTCTAATATGCTTTAAATGGAACAGACACTTAGGCATGGAAACTGGAGCTATTCTCCTCCCATCCCCCAGGAAGATTTAGCATATAAATTGTGCAATTTTTTAGACTCTAGAAAATATCATAAAGATGAATTTTATTCATCTCAAAGTGCTAAAATTAATTTTCCTCTCAATGAGCCCAGTCCTGAAAGGCGTTGAGTACACTCAACTCTTATGGCTTGAAAGTGATATCCTGCCTCACTAACTTACTCCTTGAGTTATCCCACTGAAATCAGTGGGACCACTCAAGAAGTAAGGTATCATTCAACCTGGGTGAGAGTATTGCACTCTAGCTTTTAGTAAAGTCTGCAGGAGTTGAAGGTGCTTCTTACCAGAATTGGTCAATCATCCATATTTTTCTTCTTTTACAAATACATCTTACTCATTTTATATTCTTTAGCCGATCATATAGTACATGGAAGTGTACCAAATACTGGGGTCCTGATTTGCTATATCATATGAAGTTATTTACACCATAAGCTAATTACATGACACTAGATTAGAGCTGGTTGAAAATTTCAGACGAAATTTTTTTTGTAGAAAATTTACCTTTTTTTCCAAAATCGAACATTTAATTTCTCACTAAAGTGTGCCTGTGATGGGGTAAACTAGGCCTGGAGGCCTCAGGGTCCTACCACACCCCGTCCCAGAGAGAAGCAGAAGAGACATTCTCCAAGCGGCCTAGAGTGGTTGTGGGGAAGCAGCCAATGAGGGAGGCTACAGGGAGCAGGCAATCAGGGCACCGCAGATTCACATAAAAGGAGTTGCAGGGCCAGAGTCAGCCAGTTGCCGTCTGGAGCTGGAGGAGAAAACACTGTGTTCCTGGCTGGCTGAAAGAGCAGCCGCACCATGGACAGCTCTGTTCTGACAGGGACTGGGGTAGCAAGAGAGAGCTCCTGGTTGGCTGCTAGGACTGAGTAAGGACTGACCCCAGGGAGGGGCCGCAGGAAGACAGTGTCTCCAGGGAGGAAGCCCTGGGGGCACAGCATTATAGCAGGTCTGGGACAAGTTAAAGACTGTTACCCAGGAAAGAATTTTCTGTAGTATCTGGCTAGTGAATCTTGCCCATATGCTCAAGGTTTAGCTGATCGCCATATTTGGGGTCGGGAAGGAATTTTCCTCCATGACAGATTGGAAGAGGCCCTGGAGGTTTTTCGACTTCCTCTGTAGCATAGGGAACGGGTCACTTGCTGGAGGATTTTCCGCTCCTTGAAGTCTTTAAACCACGATTTGAGGACTTCAATAGCTCAGATATAGGTGAGAGGTTTTTTGCAGGAGTGGTGGTGAAATTCTGTGGCCTGCGTTGTGCAGGAGGTCAGACTAGATGATCATAATGGTCCCTTCTGACCTAAATAAATATCTATGACTGTAAACCTTGGAAGGAGTTTGTTCTGTTTCACATACAGACTGTTTATGAGACTTGGTCAGAGGGCTGAGTCACTGAGAAACCACTGAGAAGGGTCTCCACATATTCGACCAGGGGCGCTTGTGAGAGGTGAATGCCACCCCGTTACAGTGCCTTTTGATATTTTTATTTGTTAATCAAAAACATTGTCAAAACTCCCGTTTATCAACCCCCCTGTAAAATAGCAGTACCTTAACTGAGATGATGTTAGGCACTGTACAGAAACAGAGTAAGATACAAAGAACTTACCATCTGCAGAAAAGACTTTTTATAGCTCAGGTGCAGAGAGATTAAGCGACTTGCCCGGTATCCCACAGGAAGTTGTGGCAGAGTTGAGAGCTGAGTCCGAATCTAATGCTTTATCCACACTAGGAATTTGACTAATGACTGATTGAGGGGTCAGGATTTGGCCCTACAAAAGCATATAATCTATTAGAAAAATGCACACTGTATTTTGGAGTAAATTACTGGTCATTCAATCAGATGAATTTTGCAACAATGCTTGATTTTTGTGTGTCCTGTGGTGCAATTCAAAATAATTCTAGATCAAAGAAAAAGCTGTAACTCCTTCTGGTTGATCAGAAGAAACTTCCATTTATATTCTCGGATTTGCTCGTTTTACCATGGTGTGCTTCCTCTGCAAAAATAGGCAGGCATAAACAAACCCTTCTATAAATAGTTCATAAATTACAGCACCGAGTGCTGCACGGGCAGTACTGGGAAAATCAATGACATCGTGCTGATTGGTCTCTGGGTTGCCTTCAGCTGCTGAATAATGTTTCTTGCTGATGGAAGATTTCATCATTCAACTTTTTGCAGCAACAACTGCCGTTTCTCAGTCAAGGGGAGATGATTGGTTCAGGTAACACATAGGTTTCAGCCAACTGTGTAGAGGGAATAGATTCTGTGTGTCTATCTAGCTATTTAGCGTGTCCCAGATTACATACATGCCTTTTCATAATTCATAACTATGCCTGCCTGCCTAAATAGTACATAGCAATGGGCCAGACTGCAGCCTGTCTTGTGTGCCCGTGCAGGGGAGTAAGGGACTGTAAGTTACTCCTTTACTCCTCTATATTAGTCATCCATACTGTGGGTAGCTGTGGAGAGGGGACAGCAGCCACCACAGAGCTACTTACATGACCTCCCATCCCCTATACACAAGGGCAGGAGGAGGCGGGGAATGTGTGGAGACTTGGCCCTGCCTTAACAGTATGCTGGTCAGTGTGGCTGCACTGGTGCAATAGGAGATGACTGCAGAGCCAGCTGGGTACATCCCCTCTGCAACAAAGGAAAACTGATTCAAATTCACAATATGCTGATAGAGCAGACTGCACACCTTGTCCTGTGACATCTTTGAAATGTACATATCAAGAGATTCTTGCAATGCTGTTAAGAACAGAAACTTACAGGGCTGTGGAGTTCTTACTCAGTTTTTACTCAGCCCTTACTGTGATGAATGCTAGTTGATCTCAGGATTTGGCTGCTCCTGTATCAAACATGTAAGACCACTCTTCTCCATTGATCCTGCTTCAACACTGCCAAATTTTGTTGCTTGTTAGTGATTCGAGCTATTTTATTTTCTTGAAAAGAGCTCACTATATAATAACATCAGGGCTTCCTGGGCATGGCCTTTGAAATAGGTCCCTGAGACACCGAGGCAGCCTTTTTACTCTGTATTCTTTTATATTATTATACACTAGACCATAAAACAAATCCAAGAAAATTGCACAGATTGTACCTTAGAATAGGCTGGATCTAAAGGGTAAAATGGAAGGGCAATGCGCAGATATAAGATTGAAACAGAAAATCTAGCAGAAAACTCCTTCCAGCCTTTCAGTGATGCCCAACACCTTTTCCTGCGTGCACAAGGAAGTCACAAATTTGTAAAGCTAAGTGGCAATGGATGGTGCGATCCTAGGTTCCAGCATCCATTCTAAATAGCCAGCTGGTTTTTATGTTTCTGGAGGAATCCCAAATCCCTTTCCATTTCAATCCGTTAATATTTCATGCCTCATGTTGCACTTGCAGATCAGCATTCAAAATAACACTTTTGGACTTCAGGGGGAACTGCATGCATCCCTCTTTCTGTCTGGAAAAATGAGACTATGAGAAGTAAAAACAGCTGAGAGAAGTTTACATTAGTGTTGATTTAGGCATCAAAAGAAAAGGCTGACAACACAAAGACAGTAGCAGTGAAAGATCTAAATTGTATGAATAGAGAATAATAAGGTCAAATTAAAGTGTTTTAAAATGCACAGGGTTTGGTGCCTCTAGAGAACAATGCTACAGTTCCTCCTGCCAGTTGTCAGCAAACATCTCACAAATAAGAGGAGTGAAAACATGATATGTAGGGAGCAGAAGAGAATAACTGATTGTTTGGGGTTATGGCTCAGTGTAACTTGGATTTAAGGTGGAAAACTACGACTGATATTTAAACTGAACTGAAGCAGGTTACTGAGAATTAATATACTGAGAGAATGATGGATGGGCTGCAGTGTGATACAAGGAAATAATTGCACTCAGAGTTGTCAAATGAGGTAGATGCATCTCCATACATTAAAGGAAAAGCAGCAGCAAAACAAGGGATATTATCACTCGAACAGAGTTCTTATAGACTGTGCTGGGTTTTTCATGTGGCAACAGGAGTGAGATGATCGGGCTTGCTTCCTGCTGAGCTGCAGAGGTGATTTCCTGCTTTGTCAGAGCACTGCATGTGACATGGAGATGTGCTGGTGTGTTGGGAGAGATTGTTACTAGATGGATACTGGAAAAGGCATTAAAATCTTGTGGAAACAGAGGATAAAATTGGTAAGAATAGAGTTTTAGAGGAAAACTTTTGAAAAAAAATCTTTTTTGGGGGGGGGTGGGTGTTGGCAGGTACAATTTGCTAAACTCACCTTCATATATATGTCTTTAGTTTAATCTGCAGATTGTTACTTCACACTGAGAGAAGCTTCATATTTTTCCAGGCCCCAGTTCAGCAAAGCATTTAAGCACGTGTTTAAGTCCACCCCTATTCAACAAAGCACTTAAAAACATGCTTAAATTCTATGAGCACACACCTACATTTAAGCTGAATAGAGATGGACTGCAGGATCAGGATCAAAGAGTGTAATTCAAAGCCACTGAGGTTAGTGGAAAGACTTGCATTGATTCCAATGGGATTTGGATCAGCCACTAAAAGAACAGGCTTTTCCAGCAAATGTGCTAATAAATATGTCAACAATGGTGACCTACAATAACAAATAACTTTGTGTTTATGCACATGCTTGGTTTCAAGCTTTCAAGGGCTTATTGCAAATAGCAAGGGAACAAATATTTGAATAATTGTTTAATGTTGGGTTATTTAATGGTCAGTGTGGGAATCTGCATTGTTCTTTTATTCCTGTTCTTGGTTCTATTCAGATTGGTTGTGTTTTGGAGGTATCATTTGTTAATGCCCTGGAGGTCTTTGGCATGGGAGCCCAAAAAATTAACTATTACTATAATCAATAATAATATGAAAAAACAATTAGAAGTGTCCTTTAAACTTCATGTATCAGAGGGGTAGCCGTGTTAGTCTGGATCTGTAAAAGCAGCAAAGAGTCCTGTGTCACCTTATAGACTAACAGACGTAACGTATTGGAGCATAAGCTTTCTTAGGTGAATACCCACTTCCTCAGATGCATGTAGTGGACATTTCCAGAGGCAGGTATAAATATGCAAGCAAGAATCAGGCTAGGGATAACGAGGTTAGTTCAATCAGGGAGGATGAGGCCCTCTTCCAGCAGTTGAGGTGTGAACACCAAGGGAAGAGAAACTGCTTTTGTAGTTGGCTAGCCAGTCACAGTCTGTGTTTAATCCTGAGCTGATGGTGTCAAATTTGCAAATGAACTGAAGCTCAGCGGTTTCTCTTTGAAGCTTGGTCCTGAAGTTTTTTGCTGCAAGATGGCTACCTTTAAATCTGCTATTGTGTGTCCAGAGAGATTGAAGTGTTCTCCTACAGGTTTTTGTATATTGCCATTCCTAATATCTGATTTGTGTCCATTTATCCTTTTACGTAGGGACTGTCCAGTTTGGCTGATGTACATAGAGAGGGGCATTGCTGGCACATGATGGCAAATATTACTTTGGTGAACGAGCAGGTGAATGAACCGGTGATGGTGTGGCTGATCTGGTTAGGTCCTGTGAGGGTGTCACTGGTGTAGATATGTAGGCAGAGTTGGCATTGAGGTTTGTTGCATGGATTGGTTCCTGAGTTAGAGTTTCTATGGTGCGGTGTGTAGTTGCTGGTGAGAATATGCTTCAGGTTGGCGGGTTGTCTGTGGGCGAGGACTGGCCTGCCTCCCAAGGCCTGTGAAAGTGAGGGTTTGTTGTCCAGGGTGGGTTGTAGATCACTGATGATGCGTTGGAGAGTTTTTAGCTGAGGACTGTACGTGATGGCCAGTGGAGTTCTATTGGTTTCTTCTTGGGCTTGTCTTGCAGCAGGAGGCTTCTGGGTACACGTCTGGCTCTGTTGATCTGTTTCCTTATTTCCTTGTGCGGGTTTCGTAGTTTTGAGAATGCTTGGTGAAGATCTTGTAGGTGTTGGTCTCTGTCTGAGGGGTTGGAGCAAATGCGGTTGTACCTCAGCACTTGCCAACTCTGCCTACATATCTACACCAGCAGCACCATCACAGGACCTAATCAGATCAGCCACTCCATCACCGGTTCATTCACCTGCACTTCCACCAATGTAATATACGCCATCATTTGCCAGCAATGCCCCTCTGCTATGGCCCAACTTGATTATCATGCACATTGTGTAGAGAGTTGTCACTTTGGATGGGCTATCACCAGCAGGAGAGTGAATTTGTGTGGGGGGGTGGAGGGTGAGAAAACCTGGATTTGTGCTGGAAATGGCCCAACTTGATGATCACTTTAGATAAGCTATTACCAGCAGGACAGTGGGGTGGGAGGAGGTATTGTTTCATATTCTCTGTGTGTATATAAAGTCTGCTGCAGTTTCCACGGTATGCATCCGATGAAGTGAGCTGTAGCTCACGAAAGCTCATGCTCAAATAAATTGGTTAGTCTCTAAGGTGCCACAAGTATTCCTTTTCTTTTTGCGAATACAGACTAACATGGCTGTTACTCTGAAATCTGCTATGTACATCAGCCAAACTGGACAGTCCCTACATAAAAGGATAAATGGACACAAATCAGATATTAGGAATGGCAATATACAAAAACCTGTAGGAGAACACTTCAATCTCCCTGGACACACAATAGCAGATTTAAAGGTAGCCATCTTGCAGCAAAAACACGTCAGGACCAGACTTCAGAGAGAAACCACTGAACTTCAGTTCATTTGCAAATTTGACACCATCAGCTCGGGATTAAGCAAAGACTGTGAATGGCTAGCCAACTACAAAAGCAGTTTCTCTTCCCTTGGTGTTCACACCTCAACTGCTAGAAGAGGGCCCCATCCTCCCTGATTGAACTAACCTCGTTATCCCTAGCCTGATTCTTGCTTGCATATTTATACCTGCCTCTGGAAATGTCCACTACATGCATCTGAGGAAGTGGGTATTCACCCAAGAAAGCTTATGCTCCAATACGTCTGTTAGTCTATGAGGTGACACAGGACTCTTTGGCGCTTTAAACTTCATGTAATTTCCATATTGATTTTCACCTTTGCTTTTCACTTAATTTTCCAATCTTCTGCTCCCGAGGTTTTATACCTCAATGAAACATCTTAACATTGACTACTGTTTGGACTACCTTCCTCATCTGAATTGATCTTTTTTCACTTTTAGTATCACACACATTGCTGGATGACCCCATAACCTTTGGCCACATTTCCCATTTTTCCTTTTCTCATTCCATCCATTGTTTTACACTATTTAATTTCTCCCAGAGCTTCCTGGCTTCTAAAAATTTCATTGCTGAATTTCAACATCCTTACTCTCACCCATTTTGAGTCTCATCATTGGTTCAGGCATGGACTAAATGTGCCAGAGTTGAGCTACCACAACACAGTTGGACAACCTTTGGGAAGAGCTGGGTAGAAGACTTCACTCTTACTTCACTTTTTTAGGAGCTTGACTCTCCCGCAGGCATTTCTTTCAAGCTGAAATTTTCCATGCTTTTTTTCAGCCCAGAGGTGAATTGTTTGAGTGAAATTGGCTGAGCTATTTTGGAGATATTTGAGTGTGTCAAAAATATTTCCCCATGTGTTCCAGTCATGCTGGGATAACTTCAAAGTGATTGAAGCTAGAAGCCTCAAATATGGGGCCTAATACTGCCCATCTCATTCACACAAATTGTGTCATAGAAATCAATGGGATTGAATTGTTGCTATTTGAGACTTGAAAATCAAATCCACTTGGAAGAAAACAGGTTCAACAGTTTTAAAGTTTTAGAGCTAAATCCTGTGGTCCTTCCTCAGACTTTTAGACAGGGCTAGACTGTGGCAGTCCCTGGTATAAATTGCTAGGGATGGGTGCAAAGATCTTTCTTCAGCCCTTTCACAAGCACCAGACACAATCATAGTTCCTGCAGTCTTCCTTCCTTCTCTGTCTTTGAGTATGTCTATGCTTCAGTCATGGGGTGCTAATGCAGCCTGTGTAGATATACCCAAACTAGTTTTAATCTAGCTAGCTCCGGTATGGAGCAGCAGACCCATGGCAGCAAGGGCTTCAGAGTCACCTGAGCAATTATTCAGGGCCCCAGGCAACCTGCTGCCAAGATGGCTAGATTTAAGCTAGCTCAGGTATGTGCACATGAGCTGCAATCACATCCTATAGATATACCCTAAGGGCACATCTACCCTGTAATAAAAGACCCACAACATGGCCACGGCTCAGGCTGAGGGGCTAAAAATGCTGTGTAGACATTTGGGCTCAGGCTGGAGCCTGGGCTCTGAGTACCCACGAGGAGGGTGGGTCTCAGAGCCCAGGCTCCAGCCTGAGCTCAAACATCTACACTCTTATTTTTAGCTCCGCAGCCAAGCCTCATGAGCCTGAGTTAATTGACCAGGGCTCTGAGACTCAGTGCCATGGGTTTATTGTAGTGTATAGGTTCCCTTACTGACCCCCAAGAGGGGAGCCACCCCGAAGTGGACAGGGAGGAGACTCCTAGCCCTTTGCCACACAAAGAATACATTCTTGTATGCTGGGGAACTCTGGGAGGCATTGTGCATGCAGTCAGCCACTTCAAAATGATCCCCACCAGAGGTTATCAGTGGGGATCAAAACCACAGGCCACTCCCACTTGAGCTAGAGAAATAACCCTGATGGGGTAGTAATAGCAAGTGTTCTCCTGCGGGTGGGCCACCCATGCCAGTGTGTTCCAGATCCAGCTGATTTACATTTGAATAAAGTAATTAGAAGTGGAGTGCAGAAAACCCTGATAGTGGGCTTGAAATCTTTTTTAAGAGTTGTGCATTAGACTAGAAATCTGATTCACCGCCATGTTATACCACATTTACTCCAGGACAACTCTGTTGAAATTAATGGAGTTACACTGACATGAAGCCAGTA
Source organism: Lepidochelys olivacea (assembly GCF_965140295.1). Classification (NCBI taxonomy): domain Eukaryota; kingdom Metazoa; phylum Chordata; order Testudines; family Cheloniidae; genus Lepidochelys; species Lepidochelys olivacea. The sequence goes on from NC_140413.1 coordinate 166,525,652, forward strand.
GAGAAGCAAGCCAGAGTGCTGGAGTGGACAGAACATACATGGCTAGGAAATGGCTCACTTGAAAATTTAAAGCTTTGTTTCCATTTTAAAAAATTCCTTAATTGCTTATTAGTCAGGTGCCGTTCTTCACTAAGCACTGGAAATAAAATAAATCATAATGACATTGTTACCTGTGGCCCCAAGTGAGATAAATAGATTTTTTTTTCCAATGGGCTACAAAGGAGAGTTTAAAAAAAAGTAAAACACTGGCTCTTTTATGCGTGTTGACCTGCCTGCCTCCAGGATGCCTCCGCTCAGAGGTTCTCTTTCAAGTTCAGCTGCAGGCATCAGGCCACTGGAATTTGTTCTGCTTTGCTGGAGGCCTGTAGAGCTCAGTACAGACACAGAGAGTTCAAAGCGCAGTTGTGAGGCTTTCATTCAAAATTCCTCCCAACAGTAGAGTAACTTTCCATATGCCTGTCAACACTCTCACGCGTTCACTTTCCTCAGTGATGGGGAGAGCGTTTACCCAGAAGAGAGGGAAACATGGCACTAACTTTTCCTGCCTCTCTCCAGCCCTGCTAATGAGATTGGAAGGGGAATAAACAAGCAGCGAGTACCTGGGAGGGATGTTTGCCTGGTATCTCGCTCATGTTTACTAGCCCTGGCAGGAGTAGGAAAGCTACACTAAGGACTTGTGTACACACAATTTTTGTACCACTACAACTGACAGTTTAGAAATGTATGGGAATAAACCATACCAATAGAAGCATCTCTATACTGATCTAACTGCATCTAACTACAGGGGTTGTACCATTTTAACTATGTCAGTTTCTAAATCATAAACCAAATCTAAATCATAATAAATCATTTCTAAACTGATATAGCCATAGTGGTACAAAAACTGTGGGCGGACTACCCCTGAGCCAACCTAACCTCCGTGAACTAAAAATGACAAATGGTGCTGATCTCCCACAGAGGAGTTCTAGGGGGGTAGAACTAACAGCAAATATGCAGAGAAATCGAACTGTTATTCATGGCTTTTAATGATAACCTTGTTTCCAGGCTTGGAGATAAATGCATGGGTATCTTCCTTAATAAAGGATTCAGGATCAAGGCCTAAGTTTTTGATCTCTTGGTTCCTGATAATAACAGTCCCAATCGTGTTCCTGAGATCTGCTTTGGGAAGAGATCCTCATGACTGGATCTTCTACAGCTGGACAGAAAGGGAGCTCAGTGCTGCACCCTTTGTGTGGCCCCCACAGAGGAGTCCTCTCGAACAGCTGCCAAAGCCATGATGACTCCCCTGGAGCCCCAGTGCCAAGTGGTGTGGAGGACTCCTCAGGGACCCAGATCCGTTGCCAGCAACACCTCATAGACTAGCTGCACGAGGTGGGGCACGGACATCGCTCTACCCTCTGCAGACTGGGCGGCACCAGGAGGGCCATGCTAGTGGGAGCACATGCTACACCTGCTCAGATGTGTACTACAGGCTGCTGCTTAGCGTACTTCCCCACCGCACCTGGAGGCATTATGTCTATTTCTGGCTTCTGCGAGCAGAAACCTTTCCGACACCACTACTTGGGTGGTGCACGACCCCTCCCACCCTACAGCAGGATTCTAGCTCCTGCAGCCTTAATTTGGCTTTCAAACAATTATCTACTTGGTTTTCTCTTTGGCATCTGAGAGCTAAACTACAGCATGCAGAGCAGGAAATTTGACACATTTGACATTGTGTTTGCAGACTAGGGCAGGGCAGAGATGTGCCATCTTTGTATTTATTTCACATTCAAGATCGGTGCGTATTTCAAACAGAAATAAACCCCTAGTCAGTGGCAGTTCACCAAGGCATGAGAGAGTGATACAGCCTCTACGCAGGCCAGGGTGCAGTCAAGTGAAACTTGTAGCAAGGATCTGCAGCATTTGGTACAAACCAGCGTTTTATTATCACTTACTGACATCTACTGGCTGCAGCATGCATTATTTCTGAAGGCTTTAGAGAGCAGAGCCTTTAAGTAGGGCCTGATTTCCAGAAGAGATGAGATTGTGGAGCTCCAGTTGAAGTCAATGGGAGGTCTGAGTGCTCAGCACCTCTAAATATCAGGCCCTAAATTAAAATGCATCATTAGCCCGAAGGATGGGAGTAGTAGCAGTGCTCAGTGTAGCATTTGGAGCACCAATGTAGCCCTACCCAGAAAAACTACATAGCCTCCAGGGCCTTCTGTTTCATGGTCCATGTATACTGAAGCTGTGGAATTAAAAACAAGAGTGTGAGTGTGTGTGTGTGTGGGGTGGGGATGGGGGGTGGGGTGCAGGGAGGTTATAAAATCAGGCTTGTTCTCAAACTCCCCTCTTTTGCAACATTCTTAGTTTCCTATGAAAAAATCTGATTAGTTCAGTGGTACATCCAGCTCCCAGTTTGCTGAGCCGGGCTGGGTGCAGGGAAGATACATAGGGGTGAAGAGGAAACCTCTCACAAGCTGCGCAGAGGCTGCGGATTTCTCTGCAGAGGCTACTTTGGCTCACAGACTGAGATGGCTTTATATAGCTCCCCAGTAGGTTCAGGAAACAAGAGGATCCTGGATGGACTATCGGCCTCCCATCCTTCCCATTAGACTCATGCCCCACCCACTTATGGTTACCCCCATGTGCCGTTATGCAGGGGAACTCCACAGAGCAGGGAACTGATACCCTGCATGGCACCCATGTCCAATACCTACCATAGTAATGGCACTTTGAATATCTCACAGTGGCTTATAAGCACAAGAGAAAGGTAAGTGATTTGAACAGGGCCACACAGTGAGTCAGTGGCAGAGGTGGGGATAGACTCCAAGACTGCAAATGCCCTGCTTCAGCCACATACACCTTGCCAAAGGACTGTAAAAGCGTCAGCAAACTAACGGTTGCCACACAAGTGGGAGGTAAGGGAGTCATTTTGTTATTATTCCCATTTTATAGATGGGTCAATTGATGCAAAGAAGAGACAATGACTCACCCGACGCCATAGTTTGGGTCAATGCCAGATTCAGGATTGCTATTCAGGATCCCTGTGTCCCAGGCTTGTGCTCAGCCCATTGGACCAGGCCTTTGGCTTTTCAAATTATTTCTACTTCAAACTATTTGGGAACAATATTTATGGGCAGGGGAAATGGAATTAAGCGGCCATTATTCTTAATCTCTTAATGTCTAATTCCTCTGCTTTACACTGAAATTGTCCCCCTTCCTATCAGATGTGTATCATATAGTCAACACTGGCAGATTCCTCTAACATTGTGATCCTCTCCTGTCTTGGCACAAATGCCATCTTGTGCTGCTCATGCTGTAGGATAGCTTGACACTGACAGCTGCATTAAAAGTACAAAAACAAACAAAAAATATCAATTCACAGAGAAACATGAATGGGTGGGGTGAGATGGGGTTTGTGTGTGTGGGGGGGTCCATCAGGAATGCAGCATCCCTTTTTTATATTATTCTGCTATTTTTGATCGAGTCGGAAGAAAATCAATAAAAAAAAGCACACAAATTTACATGAGTACACAGTTGGGGAGGTGTCATACCATACCTAATCATGTTGGTTCTATACTGTATATTAAATGCTAGAACTGCTCAGCTTTGTACATCCAAGGCTCAGCACATTCAAAGCCCAGCTAGACAATAAATAAGAGCCGGTATGGCCTAGTGCACATCATACTAGAATAGGGCTCAGGAGACCTTGGTTCTCATCTGCCATTAACCTACTGAGTGACCTTAGGCAAATAACTTCACCTCCCCGTGCCTCAGTTTCCCCCCAATGACCTCCTTTGTAAAGCACTTTGAAATCTACTGGTGGAAGTATTGTTTAAGAGCTAGGAGTTATTATTGTTACCTGGTGAACAAAGACAAACTACTCTTATCTGATAGAAATGATGAAAGAAGAGACTATTTAAAATGGATAAAAGGGTATTCTGCACCACTCTCAGTGCAATGTAGAAAATTTACTTCTCATGCCATAACAGCCAACAGAAGCAATACTTGAGTTTACCAACTATCTAAAATCTCACCTTCTGTGTGTTAGCTCACATGTAGCTACTGGAACTGATCTTTTAATTTGTTGGTGGGTGCCTGATCATAGATCTGTCATATTAAGAATGTGTGCATTGCCAAATAATAATAATAATTAATAATTAATTTAAAAAAAGGAAACAGCATTTTAAATCACCTTGGTGGGGGAGGCAAAATCAAAAGGTCTGCCCCAGTGAGAGGTATGGATAAACATACTGTGAATAAGCAGGTTTCAGAGTAGCAGCCGTGTTAGTCTGTATCCGCAAAAAGAACAGGAGTACTTGTGGCACCTTAGAGACTAACCAATTTATTTGAGCATAAGCTTTCGCGAGCTACAGCTCACTTCATCTGATGCAGACAGTGTGGATGGATAGATAAGCACTTCCAACCATTCCTGTCAAAAATGATGCACAAGTGCGATTCACTGATCCAAGCCAAAAGATAACTCAACACAATCGCGTGAGTTGTGCAGAGGAAGCTCTCTGAGTTCTCAGGGCTCAGGAGGACATCTCTTGTGTATGCACATTTGAATCATGATGACTAGCTTTCCCAGAAAGAATACACCTAGGCATAACACCAGGAAAAGGACATGAAACAATCTTCCCTGAGAGAAAATACAGGGGAGCCAGGCCTGAAACTCTTACTCAAGCAAGGAGAGGTTGCAGGATCAAGTCCAAAAGATTATACTAGATGGCTGAGCAGACATATATTCAGTTTAATACACTCTGCCTTAAAACATCAGAAAAATATACATTCAAATTGATGGTAAAATGAGAAAAGCAAGATATTGTAGCTAATACAACCTGGGCCTATTTTTCAGAGGTACTGAACCCCCCACCCCTTGACTTCAACTAAAGTTATACATGCTCAGCATCCTTGAAAATCAGGTCCTAAAATGGTAGCAAATTACCCTTTACTATCGTGATATCCTGAGGCACAATGAGGGATATTCTGGATCAAATGGGAGCTCCTTAACAAAAACAGTAATGTCATTTTTTGTGTGTTATTTTCTCCATATGATAGTATAAATTAAATGCAAAACCACCACTTTAATGCCAAATTGAGATTTCACTAGCACTATAATCATCAGGAAATGTACAGTTAAAGTTCCCACGGCAGCTTTAACCTGACCTATTATGCCTATGCACTACTGTAGGGTCTTTGCTGTTAGACTTACAAATTACCCACTTCTGAAGGGTAGAAATGATGCAGACTCTAACATCTGTGATGCCTGATGTCATGATAAGCAATCCTAGACTTCTGATCTGTATTCTCCTGTCACCTCTTCCATATATTCTTCAAAATTGCTTCTTCTAAAATGATCAAAGTTCAGTAAAATCCTTATAGAAGGAATAATGGCACAGAGACTGCTAAGAGAAGTTGACTCATTGTTTCTGTTAGAGAACAATTTGTAATGGTATTCGTGCCTTGGTTGATCACTTCTCTTCAAGTGACTAGCCGTCTGAGTAACACATAAAAATGTCTGCTCTGGCATGAGCTAGCAGTGCTTCACATTACTTTCACCATGCCGAGAACTCACACAGAAATCCAATTTCTAGGCTCACTAACCATTTCGATCTAGTACTAATTCCCCTAATACTGTTATAACCTTTCAGCATTTTCCTTATTCTCTTCCTGTATAGAGACTTGCATGTTTTAGAGGAACAGTTTTCACACTCACTATATGCCTCTGGTCATTACAACCTTTCTGTCACTTTTTCAGTTGTGATGAGGAATGCAAACCCCACATACTCTTGGCAAACCAAGAGTTAATTAAACCCCTGTCCCAACCAGCCAGAGGCTCTACAGCTGGTAGTGGCAGCCAAGCAATTAGGGCTTGTCAACATCCCTCAGATAAACTCCTGCTGTATATCAAATCCTATTGTTACCTGGTCCCCCAGAGGCTGGGGAGGTTATGATATCAGAACTGCAGGCTGCAAAGAGCTCTCTGTTTTCTTTTTGCCTGACCCAAACCTTATGCTTCTGTTTTGAACTGTGGGTGAAGAAAGCCTTATCTTTTGGGGAAGATGAATGCTCCATTTATTTTACTGAGTTCTTAACTCTGAAGCCTTTTGCGTGGGGGGGAGAGACTACCACCACCACAGGAGAGGACTCTGTGTGGTGGGACTGCCACTCTACGGTGGCTCTGCAGGGGTGATTATCAGAAGGAGGCCTCCTCCCCAACTCTGCGTTAGCTCCAAGCCACACAAGCAGACGACTGGCCGAGTCTTTGTTCCTTTGGGACTCCAGACTGCCTGAAGACAGGAAGTGTTGGACTGAAGGGGCCATATCCAGCTCCCCACCTCAAACTCATCCGTGAAGCAGGCTAGGTGCACATTATGGAACAATCTGTTCCATTGTACTCTAATGCAGTGTATTGCTTCCATCCTGTGCACACCCTGAAACATCCCAGGAGAGACTGTGCACTATCCCACATACCAGGAAGTGGCACAAATGCCACAATCTAGCCCAAAGAGGCATTTTTTAACACTGGCTGTGCAATCGTTCTTGTTCATTACAATGTTTTCTGTCTTCTTATTCTGTTTCTTTTAAATTTCATTTCTGATGCTTAAATCCAAGCAAACAGACTCGAAATCCAAAAAGTCAGATGAAGCAGAGTGTTTAAGATTCAGTTTTGAGTGATTATATTCCATCTCCACATAATCTCTCCATTTTCAACTAGAGAAGTTATTCTTCTTCACTTCCTGTCCTGAACTGCATTTTATGTAGTGTGTTTTGTTAAACAGTGACTGCATTCCACTCCAGAGGCAGCTGCATTTCATTGGTGCATGAAGTGATTCCTAAACGTACAATTTGAAAATCAGTTTGGGGATTTTTGGGGATGCAAAGAACTACAGAAAAAAATTAATTTTCACATGTTTTTAACTGCAGAACAAGGAAAAATACCCTGGAAATCCTGGGGATACTTTGAAGCACTCTCTTGAGGTAGTGGGTTGCATTTTAAAGGTGGTTTTCAGTGCAGGTTTCACTCTAACTCAAAATGTTAAATCATTGTTTTGATAAGGGCTCAGAATTAGCTCTAGTCAAACAATGCCAATGATCTTTCTCAGGATCTCACCAAAAAATCTCACCAAAAACCAATTTCCAGTTCCGGAGTTTCTTTTTGACCAGCATTTCTGTGAAAATTTTCATGTTAGTCAAAAGGCCATTTTTGTTCAAAAAAGTGTTCTGACAAAAAAAACCTGACCAGCTGTAATCACAATATAGAGAGGGCATGAGAACAGAGGAGAGGAGGTACTCTGCACAACATAAAAATAACTCAGGGCACAAAGTTACTCTCTTTCAACACATATACTTTGATTCAGGTGGATAAGCTATACAAATGCACATACACTGCTGACACTTTTACATGGGAATGGAGAGGCTAACTCTTTAAGACAGGAGCTGTGATTTATTCACTTTCATTGTATCAGGATGACTCTCAATGTTCAAATATGCTTTTTTCCATGTATGAGAAATGATAATGTAATCAAGGCCAATGCTGGACTGCAAAGTCATTTCTCCCCTTCCCCCACAGCAGTTTGTGTTATTTGTAAATATAACAGTAGCAAAGATCCACAGATCTGTTATTCAGTGTCTCTTGATTTCCCTGTTTTATTTTGTGCCCCTTATCGATACTTTTCAGAGCTCAGGGCTGAAATGAAACATAATGGGAGCCTGGAAGCATTGTCTGCATCTCAACTAGGGTCTTGGCATTTGGTAACAACACCAGGTTGTCTTTCTTTTTTTTTCCTTCTTCTCCAGAGCAAAACAGCTTGGGAGTGTTTGAGCATGAAGTGGTGCCAGAGAACTTGTAGTTGAACTGGCCTTAACCCCTACTGCGGAGCTACAAGACATTAGTACTGGGGAGTCCAAAGATCTAGACACAAGAAGAAGAAAAACTAAATGAAAATCAAAAATAAAGGGAAAACATGCTTAATTTTCTATCAGCTAATAGCTGAATGTTACTCAAAACACTCCATATATATTGTTAAACAGTTGCTGCATAATGCTGAGATATCTTTCTTTCATGTTATGTTTATGCTCTGCATGACTGTACAAAATCCTCCTCATGTCCTGCAAGCTTCTCTGATGTAAGGCTCATGAGACCCTTCAGTACCACAATGAGGTGAGTGAATGATTGATTAATGATGAAATTAGTTGACATACCAATAATGGCTATTTGACTGATTGCTTTTTGTTTGGTTTATATTCCTGGGGTGGGGGTGGGGGGAACTGAGTTTGTTTCTGATGCCTGAAATCATATAATTTGTGATAGAAAAGAATCTCTGTAGAAGAGATTTTTTAAACTAGGCTTGGCAGATGCACATAAATAAATGTGCACATCGAATGCACATTAATACATTAGTTATTCACTCAGTCATTCAGATGAGTGGACTCATTTATCTAGTCCACAAATATGTCATAGTCTAGAACCATAGTAGCAATATTAGTGGAAGGTTGAAAACATTTAAAATCTTCTGTCTCTGCACTTTATATTCCCCTCCAAAAATGTAAACGCTAGGGATTTGCTATGTACAAATGTTTTCATCACTTATTCACAAAAGGCAAACTGTCCATCGTGTTGCTACTGGAGACAGCAGATAAATGCAAGGTCTGAGATAAAATATGGGCAAAATTCACAAACCTATACTTATGCTCTGCAATCTATATAGATACACGTAAATAAAAAGCTTCATTTTTAAAGGCACTGTCATCAACTTCAATGGGCACTATAGGAAGCCAGGTACATGGTCTTTATGAAACAAAAATGGTGCTTTATTTAAAAAGAACTCTAAAAATATGACTAAATATACCAAATGGCAATTTCCCCCCCGCTTTTAATGTTTTTTTCCCCCTCAAAGCATGTATATTGTGTACAGCTACACTGGGATCTTAGTTAAAATGGAATAAATCTGGAGTAACTCCACTGAAGTGAATGCTGCTATTCCAGATTTACACTAATGTAATTGAGGTAACAATCTGGTCCCTAATGGTTACTGACACAGATAACTCCCACATCAGGACTGGATCACATGCATTTCTCTGAAAAACCCAACATATTCCAAAGCACATACACAACTACATGCATACACACTCATCAACGTGTATAATGAACTTTTGTAGATTTCACTTTACTTTTCCAGGACTCTTTTTTTCTTTGCTGGTAAGAGAGAGAGAGAAGATTTTTTTTCCCTTTTAACTTCCCAATATTTGATATAGAACCGAGGCAGAGAGCTGCCTGCACATCAAGTTAGTTTATGTTCCATGCAACGTTACCATAAAGCACAATATAACATGATAGATAAGAAAAAAACAAACTATTTGCTAATGTGAACAGCAAATACATGATCTAAATTCTTACTAGGCAATTAGCTGATTGCTCTTGTGAGGCAGTGACAAAGCTGTGATAGTTGGAGTCAATTTGGATTTGTGGGGGTTGAGTCCCAGCACACCTCAAGAGCAAATAGAGTCTGCTCTGATAGTTCCCATGGTTCAGGTAAATAAGTAACTAAACAACTGCTCCATCTCTATTATTTATTCCTCAAATACCAGTCCGAGGGGGTAGCAAAGCATTAGAGGGGAAAAATTTATATGTGGATATTCCCAAATGGATTTGTGCAGAAATGGATAATTAAGTAATGACAAATTACAAAACAATCTGTACATCTAGTAACTGAAAGAAAATGCAATAATAAATGTTCATTAGTTTTGCATTCTAAATTCTGTTTACCTACTATGAATAGACTAGTGTATTTTTAACTCATATCATAGACTACTCTTTATCTGCCTCTCTTTATCTCTTGCTACAAAGAAGCTATGCATATATTAATATATAATACCATAAAATGTGTCATTTTTTACACAAAAGGCTGTAGGAAGCTATGTCTTTCCAAAAAGGTAAATCCACAGCAAAATATACTCCTAATATAGAAGAAAATGGGACTTAAACTATCCTCAGCAAACATCATTGGTAAAGCTTCATTAGCATGTATTTTCACATAATTCAATTAGCCAAAATACATACAAATGCTAGCAGTGATGTTCTCCTCACTGGGAGTGTCAGGGAAGCTTTAAACAGATCTGAAACAAAATTGCATAAATGGCATGTAAAGCCCTGTGCATACAAAGATACCTTCAGGGTTCTAATAAATTCATGAAACTTTTTAAAGTATGATTTCCTAGCAGGCAATCACTTTTAATTAACAGGATCACCTACAGCAACACATGTCCTTCAAAAACTTACATTATTTTTTCTTTTGAATTTCAAAGTTTCTGTAGTAAAAGTTGAATAGCTGAGTAGCTTAACCTCAAAAGGATTGCAGGCTTTTATGACAGTTATAAACCACTGTGGTGCCTTCTTTATAAGAAGAAAAGATTCTTAACACAACAGAGAAAGAAGGAAATCTCTTTTTAGTCATAGCTAGAAGCAAGCATTTCCTCCAAAGGTCAGAAAACTTTTCCTCAGTTAAAGAATATTTTTAAGGACATTGCAGCTACTTGTACATGTAATCTCTGGTAATTTGCTATATGAATTAAACATTCAGTTTCCAGTATTTATTATATTATACGTTGTAGATCTCTCCTTTTCAGCAGATGGCTTTGTATAGTTTTTAGTGTACAGTGTTAGTAAACATGGGGGTAAATGGGTGGAAGTGGCTTCCTTAATGAGCCTTGGTTGATGGAAAGTCATGGGATGCTCTTCTCTTTGTTCAGAAAATGTATTTGTTTATTTATTGAGCTAGTCACACAGCTCTGCTTCATTGAGGTGACACTTGTTGATTGCTCAGAAGGGTCCTATTTCCATTCTCCAAGACTTGGTGACTCTCCTGACCTGCAGAGATAAAGTGACAAAATATTCAAAAATGTATAGAACAGCCAAAATGTGGGAGAAATGTGAAGACAAATTGTTAGAGCCAAAGACAGAATTTCCAAGTTGCCAAAACCTGCTCACTTCCTTACTCAACTCAGGTGAGTCTTTCATTGATGTCAGCATGTGAGGAAGATGAGCAGGATTTGGCTAATTGATTGAAATGGACCTACAGAGAAGTGTAGTAAGTGAAAGCCTCAGTCTACCATTTTGGTCTAGGATATTTTGTGATCTATTGTGGATTGGCTGCATTACTTATTGTAAATATATATATATATTTTTCCCCTTGCTTCTTCCCCCCACTTTGCCATCCTCAGGTTGCTTTGCAACATAAGGAATGAACCAGAGGCTGACTGAATATCCTGTGGGTGAACAGTCAATTTTTGATGATCCAGCCTGCTTGCTGAGGGCACGATTTGGAGGATGAAAATGCTAGCAAGATTTTCTTGGGTCTCTTTTGTGGCTTGGAAGAGAACAAATTTGGTCGAGACATGGGAGTGGAGAGAGGAAGATCAGCCATATCTTTCTCTTCCTTTCTGCTCTGTGAAGAAAACACCTATGGAACTGTGTAATGGGGGAGCTTTTCCAAGGCACAAATGGCATTTAGGCACCTAACTCCCCTAGGAGCCTTTGAGAATCTCGCCCAGGATTTAGTTCTATGGGGTAGACAGATTTCTGAAGAATAGGTCAAAAGTGTGAAAGAGCCTGTTCCTAAATCAAACAGCATTTCTGTTCAACAAAGTGCTGCGTTCATAACGCACCAAATAAATTGATGCTTTTGGAATAAACATGTGAGTTCAAAGTCATATGGCATAAAAGTATTGCTCCTGTTGTAAATATCATCATCCATCTCTGTCCAGGTTTTTATACTGCACCCATCACTTTGGTGTAGAAGCACCTCACAGATTTATACCAGGGTAATCGCTACAAACTCTGCCTCTTGTCGCTGCAGTGAACAAATTAGCTAAGTGCACTCCCACACTGTGCAATGCTCAGCACACTCCCATTCCGAAGCTTTGTCCCCTGAAGTATGCTTCCCCCATCCACCTGGAACAGGTTCCTTCTCACCCCTTCAGCACCTTCTCTCTCTTTTTAAAAATCTATGTAGTCAACCAACCCTTCTTATTGGTAACCATTCCCACATCCTCCCTCCACCAAACTGTTGTCCTCTGTCTTATATTGTGTTTGTCTCATCTTTGGTTCAGGAAGCATTTGCCTAATTCTAGGCAAAATCTTTAGAGGGTCTGAGCACCTGGAACTCCAAGTGACTTGAGTTATAGGTGCTTAGGATTTGGCCTTATGTTCATATGGGGCAGTACTGTCAACTTATTACAATACATAAAGAGAGAGGCAGCACGGTCCAGTGGATTGTGCCCTGGAATGGGATCCAGGAGACACGGATCCTCTTCCCAGTTCTGCCAAGGACCTGCTATGTGACTTTGGGCAAGTCACCTCTCTGTTTCTCCTCCCGCCATTTTTTTTGTCTTGTCTATTTAGACTGCAAGCTCTTTGGAGCAGGGGCTGTTTCTCACTATGTGTTTGTACAGTGCCTAGCACAATGGAGCCTTGATCTTGGCTAGGACCTCTGGGCTGTACTGTAATACAAATAATAAATGAATAAATGAATTTATTATTCTTAATAACATAGCAGGTTACCTCCTTTCTCTTGAAGTTTTACCACTTAAGAACTCAAACAAAGCATTTAGCCTACAGAGCCTATTGTACATATCCAATTATTTTGGAATGACAGATGTTTATATCAGTTCAATAGCCTGAATTTTGCTGTGGTTTGATTGGAAGTGGTAACCCTTTCTGTGTCTAATATAGACATATATCTCTCTCAAAGGTGTTGACATGGATTACTGTATATTGTACTGTAGCCAGCAGCTGGATTATAAAGGACAACTACTGGACAATTAAAAAGCATTGAGAAGGACACAGCTACATCACAGTGATCAAAATATGACAGAATAAATTAGCATCACGCAAAGTTAGGCAATGTTTAATTCATAGAATGCGCCTATATTTAGCCACCTTATTATTTGTAATATAATCCATCCATTTATTGAAGGTTAACACCAAGTATTACTCCTGGGTATTTGGGAGACATGTCACAGGTCAGTGAAGCCCTTCTGATCTCCAGCTACTAGATGGACCGAATTTGCTGGAAGGAAAAAAATGGTGTAAGCAAGTTGGATAAAGATAGAATTCTAATTGTTGTTAAGATACGTTATTCCATGTGCTTTTTCTGAGTAAAGAATACCAGAGACAAAAGAAAGGTAATTAGTGGTTAATAAAAGAATGGTATTCTCTGCCTTCATAAATACAGTGCTGTTGCTTTCACACATACACAGGTGGATGATAATGATTGAAGAGAAGGGGAGCTGCTGTTGACTATTGAGGCACTCCAGGAAACAGTGGAACAAGGTCTGACAAGGCGCTCTTGAAAGAAACCCTTTGAAAATGATGAAGGAGGAGGAGTGTGGAGAAGACAAAGCATCAAAACGGCAGAGTTTGAGTTGAGCTGTTAAAAGGTGAGTGTCCTAAGACGGTACCTGAGAAATGATGTTTGTTTTGTGCTGATGCGATCAAAAATAGAGCTGGGCTTATTGAATGGAAAGTAGGGCTGTCAATTAATTGCAGTTAACTCATGTGATTATCTAAAAAAAAAATTAATCATGATTTAAAAAATTAATTGCAATTAATCACAGTTTTAATTGCACTGTTAAACACTAGAATACCAATTGAAATGTATTAGCTATTTTACATTTTCATACATATTGTATTCTGTGTTGTAATTGAAATCAAAGTGTATATTATTTTTTATTATAAATATTTGCACTGTAAAAATGATAAACAAAAGAAATAGTATTTTTCAGTTCACCTCATACAAGTACTGTCGTGCAATCTCTTTGTCCTGAAAGTGCAACTTACAGATGTAGATTTCTTTTTGTTACATAACTTCACTCAAAAATAAACAATGTAAAACTTCAGAGCCTACAAGTCCACTCAGTACTACTTCTTGTTCAGCCAATCACTAAGACAAACAAGTTTGGTTACATTTACAGGAGATAATGCTGCCCTCTTCTTATTTAAAATGTCACCAGAAAGTGACAATGGGCATTTGCATGGCACTTTTGTAGCCAGTATTGCAATGTATTTACGTGCCAGATATGCTAAACATTTGTATGCCCCTTCATGCTTTGGCCACCATTCCAGAGGACATGCTTCCATGCTGATGATGCTTGTTCAAAAAAAAAAATTGCGTTAATTAAATTTGTGACTGAACTCCTTTGGGGAGAATTGTTTTATCTACATTCTGACATATATTTCATGTTATAGCGGTCTCGGATGATGACCCAGCACATCTTGTTCATTTTAAGCACACTTTCACTGCAGATTTGACAAAACGCAAGGAAGGTACCAGTGTGAGATTTCTAAAGATAGCTACAGCACTCGACCCAAGGTTTAAGAATCTGAAGCGCCGTCCAAAATCTAAGAGAGACGAGGTGTGGCGCATGCTTTCAGAGGTCTTAAAAGAGCAGCACTCCAACGCAGAAACTACAGAATCCGAACCACCAAAAAAAAAACCAACCACCTTCAGCTGGTGACATCCCATTCAAATAATGAAAACGAACATGTGTCAGTCTGCACTGCTTTGGATTGTTAACGAGCAGAACCCGTCATCAGCATGGACGCATGGCCTCTGGAATGGTGGCTGAAGCATGAAGGGAGATATGAATCTTTAGCGCATCTGGCACATAAACATCTTGTGAGGCCGGCTACAACAGTGCCCTGAGAACGCCCGTTCTCACATTCAGGTGACATTGTGAACAAGAAGCGGGCAGCATTATCTCCTGCAAATGTAAGCAAACTCGTTTGTCTGAGCAATTGGCTGAACAAGAAGTAGGACTGAGTGGATTTGCAGGATCTAAAATTTTACATTGTTTTATGTTTGAATGCAGGTTTTTTCCTACATAATTCTACATTTGTAAATTCAGCTTTCGTGATAAAGAGATTGCACTACAGTACTTGCATTAGATGAATTGAAAAATACTATTTTGGTTTTTTACAATGCACATATATAAATATAAAGTGAGCACTGTACACTTTGTATTCTGTGTTGTCATAGAAATCCATATATTTGAAAAGGTAGAAAACATCCAAAAATATTTAAATAAATGGTATTCTATTTGTTTAATAGTGCGATTAATCGCAATTCATTTTTTAAATCGCGATTAATTGCGATTAATTTTTTTAATCACTTGACAGCCCTAATGGAAAGCATAATACACTAATCAGATTGGTCAAGTTGAATTAAATTGTTATTAGGTAGGGGTCACTGGGCTGGATTATATATTATTTTTATGTATTTTTGATAATGTTTCAAGGAATTAGCTATAAGATTTTGAAAGAGCTATATTTTATATATCATCAAGCCACCTGGGGATGTTGAAGGTGCCAACTTGGTGGTATCTAAGCACTGGAGGGAGGGAGGGCTGATTTTCAAAAGTGCTGAGCATCAACAGACCCTGTTGACTTCAAATAGATTTTTGATACTTGTCACGTCTGAAAATCAGGCCCTAAATTGCTGGCCAGTAAGGGGCTGGGTGTTACTGGGAGGGGATAGGAGAAGTAGGGAAAGAGGTAATGGATTTTTAGGAAGAGAAAACTAGGTATTTTATCCAGGAAACTAAGCTCAGATTGTGGGAAATATTTTGGCCCCTTCCTCTTTAAAAATGCACTAGAGAAAAACATACAATTGAAAAGCTGCTTGGGGACTTGTGGATCTGAACAGACACCCTCTTTCTGCCCTCGTCTAGTGGTGCCACGAAAGGGTCAGGGGCAATGTTCCCTCTAATTTTTTACAGGTTGTGTGTGCAAAAAATTTCTTCTGTGCAAATTGTTGTGTGCGCGGTGTTTCGGATCTGTGTGCGTGTACACACGCTCACAGCTTAGAGGGAACAGTGGCTAGGTCAAGGCCTGAACTGGCAACCCTGGCTGTGGATCTGCAGGAAATCTGGACCCAACCTCCCTTTGTGGAAATCTGATTCATAAAAGGACATTCACACCACACCCCTCTCAGTGTCCTCCACTCTAACTAGGGCAGCAGGGACAGTTTTGTTATCATGTCTGTGTGCTGCTTTCTGTGGCCCCTCCAATGGGGGTTGGGGGTAGTCACAAAGCCTGGTAAGAGTTAATGGTCTCAGCAGAATTGACTAATCCAGCACCAATATTTTACATTGAAACTGAATAAGGCAGAAAGAGGAATCAATAGCATAGAGTGGCAGACCCGTGATTCTGCCCCCTACTCCCTGGCCACTCCCTCTTCTCTGCACTATTCTTTTGCTATGCAGAGTTTCTGCAGAGGGGAGAGTGGCAGCTATGCAGTGGGAGATGCAGTGCTGTGCTTAGGGTATATTGGGCCTGTTTTGAAGACTCAACTCTGCCCCCCGCCCCTACAGCCGCAAAAAAACCCACAATCACCACTACATACTTTTACAGAGGGACCTTCCTAGCCTTCACTAAAGCAATCTCATTGATTAGCTCATTCCTGTCTATCCATCTTGCTTCCAAGTTCTTTATAGAAACAACTGCCAGGTCACTCAACTTCTCCTGCCCAATGGACATTCTTAGATAGGTCTTGTTTAATTTTAGCTTGCTGCAACTCCTGTTGTTAGTAGCCACAGTTACAATAAAGCAGCAATAATTATGCAGTGCTGTTTCTGTGCTAGGAAAACTTGCATCAATAGACCTTTTGTGAATGTAGCTAAGAAGATCAATGGGCACCTTCATTTCCAAGTCATCCTTAAAGATTCACTTGCAAATAATGATGAAGAGCTCAATCTCATTCTCAGAACTCTTGAGTTTAAATTTCTTATGTGCAACAGACCCAGAAGACCACAATTCCAATAAAAGAAAAGGAGTACTTGTGGCACCTTAGAGACTAACCAATTTATTTGAGCATAAACTTTCGTGAGCTACAGCTCACTTCATCAGATGCATACTGTGGAAAATACAGCAGATGTTTTTATACACACAAGCCATGAAAAAATGGGTGTTTATCACTACAAAAGATTTTCTCTCCCCCCACCCCACTCTCCTGCTGGTAATAGCTTATCTAAAGTGATCACTCTCCTTACAATGTGTGTGATAATCAAGGTGGGCCATTTCCAGCACAAATCCAGGGTTTAACAAGAACGTCTGAGGAACGGGCGGGTGGGGGGCAGAAACAAGGGGAAATAGGTTACCTTGCATAATGACTTAGCCACTCCTAGTCTCTATTCAAGCCTAAGTTAATTGTATCCAATTTGCAAATGAATTCCAATTCAGCAGTCTCTCGCTGGAGTCTGGTTTTGAAGTTTTTCTGTTGTAATATCGCAACTTTCATGTCTGTAATCGCATGACCAGCGAGATTGAAGTGTTCTCCGACTGGTTTATGAATGTTATAATTCTTGACATCTGATTTGTGTCCATTTATTCTTTTACGTAGAGACTGTCCAGTTTGACCAATGTACATGGCAGAGGGGCATTACTCGCACATGATGGCATATATCACATTGGTAGATGTGCAGGTGAACGAGCCTCTGATAGTGTGGCTGATGTTATTAGGCCCTGTGATGATGTCCCCTGAATAGATCTGTGGGCACAGTTGGCAACGGGCTTTGTTGCAAGGATAGGTTCCTGGGTTAGTGGTTCTGTTGTGTGGTATGTGGTTGCTGGTGAGTATTTGCTTCAGGTTGTGGGGCTGTCTGTAGGCAAGGACTGGCCTGTCTCCCAAGATTTGTGAGAGTGTTGGGTCATCCTTCAGGATAGGTTGTAGATCCTTGATAATACGTTGGAGGGGTTTTAGTTGGGGGCTGAAGGTGACGGCTAGTGGCGTTCTGTTATTTTCTTTGTTAGGCCTGTCCTGTAGTAGGTGACTTCTGGGAACTCTTCTGGCTCTATCAATCTGTTTCTTCACTTCCGCAGGTGGGTATTGTAGTTGTAAGAATGCTTGATAGAGATCTTGTAGGTGTTTGTCTCTGTCTGAGGGTTTGGAGCAAATGCGGTTGTATCTCAGAGCTTGGCTGTAGACAATGGATCTTGTGGTGTGGTAAGAGTGAAAGCTGGAGGCATGTAGGTAGAATAGCGGTCAGTAGGTTTCCAGTATAGGGTGGTGTTTATGTGACCATCGTTTATTAGCACTGTAGTGTCCAGGAAGTGGATCTCTTGTGTGGACTGGACCAGGCTGAGGTTGATGGTGGGATGGAAATTGTTGAAATCATGGTGGAATTCCTCCAGGGCTTCTTTTCCATGGGTCCAGATGATGAAGATGTCATCAATATAGCACAAGTAGAGTAGGGGCGTTAGGGGACGAGAGCTGAGGAAGCGTTGTTCTAAGTCAGCCATAAAAATGTTGGCATACTGTGGGGCCATGTGGGTACCCATAGCAGAGCCGCTGATTTGAAGGTATACATTGTCCCCAAATGTCAAAGGCCACCAAGTAATCTGCAAGCTGTTTGAATGTGAGACTCCAGCCGTTGCAATTTTTTGCTCACAGTGTTGATTTCTGATAAGATAGTTTACCATATCTCAGCCAAAACAAGAAATGAAAACTCCGAAGCGTATGTTTGCAAACTGTCAGCTTTTGATATAAGATTTGGTGTAAGATTATGTGAAGCCTTGGTCTTATCTGAACCTCAGCCTGATTTTGTAGTGGACAGATTGCCTCTAGCCTGCTGTTCATCTTGTTGTGTTTTGGCATTTTAATGTAATGCTAATGTGGTTTTTCAGCACATCCCAACAACTAGTAGAAGTGGAAAACAGGGTATACAATTTTTGAACAATTCCGAAAAGTAGAACAACCCGGGTAACAACCAGCACAGCAGCTTCTCCAAAAAGATTCAGTGAATGGGCAGCACAGAAGATGAAAGACACATACTGATTTAACTGCTGAATTTGATTTGGAACACCTTTGTACGCTGCAGCCATGTTGGCTCAGTAGTTACAGCTTTGCCCCTGCAATCAGCCATATCTAAACTGTCCTTTTTTTCATCTTCTTGAAAATAACCTCCATAATACCCTCCTCAGTTTTGGGGTGAATATTAATGAAATCTACAAAGTTCTCAACAACCTTTGCTCCACATTTTGAAACCCCAACATACCTTAATACCTGAGACATTTGTTCCATTTGGGAGAGGTCTGGAGCGCAATCAAAGATAATAGAGAATTATTTAGCTTCCCTAATCTTGTTGAAAATAGACTGCCGTACTGTTCTTGTGATTCTCTATTCGCTGTATCCACATCATTCATTTTATAGACCTCTACCATATGCACCCTTAGTCATCCCTTTTCTAAGATGGACAGTCTTAATCTTTTTAGTTTCTCCTCGTATGGAAGTCATTTCATACCCCGAACATCTTTGTTGTCTTTCTCTGAACATTTTCCAGTTCCACTATACCCTTTTTGAGATGGGGCGACCAGAACTGGACACAGTATTCAAGTGTGGGGACACCATAGATAAATATAGTGCCATTATGATAGTTTTCTGTCTTATTTTCTATCCCTTTCCTAATGGTTCCTAACATACTGTTAGCCTTTTTGACTGCTGCTGTGCACTGAGCGGAAGGGAGAATTATCCACGGTGACTCTAAGATCTTTTTGGGTTTTCATAGTTAATTTAGAGCCGTTCGTTGTGCATGTATAGTTGAGATTTTCTTTCAATGTGCATTATTTTGCACTTTTTAATGTTGAATTTCATCTGCCTTTTTGTTGCCCAGTCACGCAGTTTTGTGAGATTCCCTCTGTAACTCCTCATAGTCTGCTTTGGGTTTAACTATTTTGGATAATTTCTATAATCTGCAAACTTTTTCATGTCACTTTTCACTCCCTTTGCCAGATCATTACTGAATATGTTGAACAGCACAGGTCCCAGTACAGATTCTTGGAGGACCCAGCTGTTGATCTCTCTCCATTGTGAAAACTGACCAATTATTCCTACCCTTTCCTTCCTATCTTTCAACCAGTTTCTGATCCATGGGAGGATCTTCCCTCTTATTCCAAGGCTAGCTAATTTCCTTAAGAGCCTTTGATGAGGGACCTTCTCAAAAGCTTTCTGAAAGTCCAAGTCCACTATATCCACTGGATTACCTTGTCTGCATGCTTGTTGACACCCTCAAAAAATTCTAATAGATTGGTGAGGCATGATTTCTCTTTTACAAAAGCCATGTTGACTTTGCCCCAACATATCGTGTTTATCTATGTGTCTGATAATTCAGTTCTTTACTATAGTTTCAACCAACTGAAGTTAGGCTTACTGGCCTGTAAATGCCAGGTTTGCCTCTGGAGCCTTTTTTATATATCTGTTACATTAGCTATCCTCCACTCACCTAGTACAGAGGCTGATTTAAATGATAGGTTACATGCTACAGTTAGTTGTTCTGCAATTTCATATTTGAGTTCCTTCAGAACTCTTGAGTGAATACCATCTACTCCTGGTGACATATTTCTGTTTAATTTATCAAATCGTTCCAAAACCACCTCTATTTACGCCTCAATCTGAGACAGTTCTTCAGTTTGTCAGCTAAATGAGAAATCAATGTTGATAAATGGAAAGTAATGCACACTGGAATACATAATCCCAACTATACATAAAAATGATGGGGTCTAAGTTAGCAGTTACCATTCAAGAAAGAGATCTTGGAGTCATTGTGGATAGTTCTCTGAAAACATCCACTCAACGTGTAGCCGCAGTCAAAAAAGTTAACAGAATGTTGGGAATAATTAGGAAAGGGATAGATAATAAAACAGAAAATATCATATTGCCTCTATATGAATCAATCCATGGTATGCCTGCATCTTGAATACTGCATGCAGATGTGGTCGCCGCATCTCAAAAAATATATATTGGAATTGAAAAAGGTTTAGAAAATGGCAACAAAAATGATTAGGGGTATGGAATGGCTTCCATATGAGGAGAGATTAATAAGACTGGGACTTTTCAGCTTGTAGAGGAGATGACTAAGGGGGGATATGGTAGAGGTCTATAAAATCATGACTGATGTGGAAAAAGTAAATAATGAAATAGGGGTCACCAAATGAAATTAATAGGCAGCAAGTTTAAAACAAACAAAAAGAAGTATTTCTTCATACAACGCACAGTCAACCTGTGGAACTCTTTGCCAGAGGATGTTGTGAAGGCCAAGACTACAACAGGGTTCAAAAAAGAACTAGATAAGTTAATGGAGGATAGGTACATCAATGGCTATTAGCCAGGATGGGCAGGGAAGCAAAACCATGCTCTGAAGTGACCCTAGTCTCTGTTTGCCAGATGCTGGGAGCGGATGTCAGGGGATGGATCACTTGATGATTACCTGTTCTGTTCATGCCCTCTGAAGCACTTAGCATTGTCACTGTCAGAAGAGAGGATACTGGGCTGGATGGACCTTTGGTCTGACCTTATGTGTCTGTTCTTATGTTCTCATGTTCTTAAAAAGAATGGCTCAGGTGTGGGAATCTTCTGCACACCCTCTGCAGTGAAGACAAATGCAAAGAATTCATTAACTTTTCCGAAAAGTTGTCTTCCCTTAGAGCTCCTTTAGCATCTTTGTTGTCTAGTAGCTCCAGTGCCTGTTTTGCAGGCTTCCTGTTTCTGATGCACTTGAAAAAAATTTACTGTTAGTTTTTGTGTCTTTAGCAAGTTCCTTCTCAAAATTCTTTCTTGGCCTTCCTTATTATACTTTTACATTTTACTTGTCAGAATTTATGTTCCTTTCTATTTTCCTCATTAGGATTTACTTCCAAATTTTAAAGGATGCCTTTTTGCATCTAACAGCCTCCATTACTTTGCTGTTTAGCTGTGGCAGCGTTTTTTTGGTCCTCCAACTGTCCTTTTTGTTTCGGGGTATACATTTAGCCTGAACCTCTATTATGGTGCTTTAAGTCTGCAAGCATTTTACCCTTGTGACTGTTCATTTTAATTTCCATCTAGCTAACATCCTTATTCTTGTGTAGTTGTGTAATTAAGTGTAACTGTGTTGGTGTGGTGTTTTTTGACATTTCCTGTTCCCCCCTCCAAGAATGCTAAATTTAATTACATTACGGTCACTATTACTGAGAGGTTCTGCTTTACACACCTCTTGGACCAGATCCTGTGCACCACTTAGGACTAAATCAAAAATTGCCTCTCCCCTTGCGAGTTCTAGGGCTAGCCACTCCAAGAAGCTGTCATTAATGATGTCTACAAATTTTATCTCTGCATCCTATCCTGAGTTGACATGTACCTATGAGGATAGTTGAAATCACCCAGTATTATTGTGTTTACTGGCTTTGTAGCCTCTTGAACCTCCCCTAGCATTTCACAATCACGACCACTATTCTGGTCAGTTGGTATTATATTCCTACTGCTATATTCTTATTATTCAACCATGGAATTTCTATACATAAAGATTCTATGGTACTGTTTGATTCATTTTTACCTCATTTGACTCTATTTTTTTAGCATATAATGCCACTCCCCTACCAGCACTACCCACTGTCATTCCTATAGATTTTATACCCTGGTATTACCGTGTACCATTGATTATTATTATTCAATTATGCCTATAAGATCAATATCCTAATTTAATGCCAGGCACTCTAGTTCACTTAATATTTAGACTTCCAGCATTTGTATGCTAGCACTTGTACATTTTGTCAATATTTAGTTGCTTGCCTTCATATGGTATGTTTAAATGGGACCCTTTTACATTTGATTGTTCCTTACTTGCTCCTTCTGTACTTTACCAGCTTCTTTCCTAACCTCTGTAGTAGGATGTATAGTTGCCCTTTTAATAAATTTATCCCTAAGGCATGTCTCTGCCCAAACCGTGCTGCTCCTTACCTGTTGGCTTTCCTACAGCCCTTAGTTTAAAAAAGTCATCTAAACTCTTTTATGTGCCGGCAGTATGTTTCTATTTTGGTTAATGTGGGAGCCTATCTCTTCTGCGTAGGCTACTCCTTCCCCAAAGGTTTTCCCTGTTCCTAATAGTCCTTCATCCTCCTCCCTACACCACCGTGTCATTCATGCACTGAGACCTTGCAGTTCTGCCTGTCTGACTGGCCCTGTGCATGAAACTGGAAGCTTTTCAGAGAAAGCTACCATGACGTTCCTGGACTTTAATTTCTTACCTTGCACCTAAATTTGGCCTCCAGGATCTTTCTCCTACCTTTCCCTATGTCACTGGTGTCATGGTGTCGGGAGTGGGTCATGACAGTGAGTGCCAACCTCAGATCAGACTGTCAAGAAGCAGGGCAGAGACCGCAAACTGGTTGTATGTTCCGTAATTAGATTTCACCAATCCAGTAACAAGTGTGAACTCCTGAAGCACTATATCAGTCTTACCATGGAGTCACAGACTGTCCCCTTGGGCATTCCAGTTTATCTTGCCACCAACCAAGCTGGACTTAGTGATAAATGGTTGCTATACACCAAAGATCACAAAATATTCAGGTTTCTCCCAGTCCCAAGAGACCCGTCACTTACTCTAGGTCAATTTGTACCTTAGATCTCACACCAAAGACAATGCTTGTAGCCAATCCTATAGTAAACTATCTAAGGATTTATTGATTGAAAAAAGAAATGAGAGAGTTATTATAAAGTTAAACCAGGCAGACATATATCTATATCTATCTACAAATGAATTAGAGCAGGGGTCTCAAACTCAAATGACTACGAGGGCCACCTGAGGACTAGTGCATTGACCCAAGGGCAGCATCACTGACACCCCCCCTCACTGCCCCCGGCCCCACCCCCACTCCACCCCTTCCATGAGGCCCCACTCCTGCCCCGCCTCTTCCCAGCCTGGAGGTAGGCCGGGGGGGTGTATGGGCTGCTTGGTGGGCCGCAGGAAATAGCCCCTCGGGCTGCGTGTTTGAGACCCCTGAATTAGAGTCTATGGTTTGTAGTAATCTGTCATATCTGAATGTCTTTTAGGGACAACTCAGGTTGACCCTGGGGACTCGGCTTCTGTTTTGTATCTCTGGCCCTGGGAGAGTCCAAACAGCAAAAGATGAAAAATTTTCTTGTCAGCTATTTTCATTTCCTTCTTCCAGAATTCCAGCTGATGGGATGAGCCCTTTTGTACATAGCTTCTTCATGGGTGTATGCGGGCAATTAACAAAGTCTTTGTATTGTGATGCCCCATAATGGCCCATTTAGTTTTGATAGACCTTCTTGATGGCAGGGGATGATACCTCCTGACTGGGTCCACAGTTACAGAACAACCAGTTTTTCCAGTTACAAAACAAAAATTTACTTGTTACCTTATAGCATGTGACAAAGATATTATAAGTGAAATTAATACATGCAGCAACTTACAAGCATTTCATAAAGTCTAAACACATTGTTATACGTCCAGTACCCATCTAAACCATACTAACACGTGTGAAAATGACTGCTTTTCAGCAATGAATTTGTCAGTGGTCAGCTGAGGCTTAAAGCATTGGCAAGAGTTGGCACCTGGTTTACCAGCATCACAATTGGTACCTACATGTACCATGATCCCCAGCTCCTCCCTGCACTTAAGTCTGTCTAGCTGTCTCGTGAGATCTGCTACCTTCACAACCAGCAGGCAGTTCACCATGCAGTTCTCCCGGTCATCACAAACCCAACTATCTATATTTCTGATAATCTAATCCCCCCACTACTAATTCTTGTCTCTTCCTAATAACTGGGGTCCCTTCTCCTGGAGGGATATCCTCAATGCGAGAGGATATCATGACATCATCTGGAAAGTGGGTTCCAACTATGGGATTGTTTCCCTCCGCTCCAACTTGATGCTCTCCTGCCCTGAGACTTTTATCCTCAACAGCCCAGAGGCTGTCGGACTAGAGGTGAGACCACTTTACTATTTCCTGAAAAAGTTCCTTTATGTAACACTCTGTTTCCCTTCGCTCCTCCAGTTCACCTACCCTGGCCTCAAGAGCCCGTGCTCTGTCTCTGAGGGCCATGAGTTGCCTGCACCACACACACACACACACACACACACACACACATATACCACCTGCCCATGAGGCAGGTAATCATACATGCTGCACTGAGTGCAATAAATCGGATAGCCATACAAAAGTGTTCGGAAATAGCTGTGCTGAGGGTTGTCTCGCTGGGCTGCAATGCTAAAGGTGAGGTGCCATTCTTAACTCACAATCTTCTTGCTTTTTCTGGTTCACATCAATGTTACTTTAATGTTTTATTTACTTGATATAATACGTACAAGAAACGGGGTGGGGGGTGAAAAAATCTAATAGAAGAAGCATTGAGGTTCAGTGGAAATGAGTGATTCCAGAGTGTAAATAATAGGGGACAGCAGCCCCTCCTCTAAAAAATGCCTTGTACCAGTAGAATATACCCAGGAAAGTGTTATTCATTACATTTATTCATTGTTTTATATGGCAAAGAGCTTGGGTATTTAATTTCAAGTAAGAGAGAAAAAAACCAGCAGTATCCATGCAAGTATCATCCAGGCTGAATCTGAGCAGCGGTAAAGCCAGAGCACAAATTAAAGCACAGAACATATAAGAAGAAATAAAAGGATCTGCCTAGAGATCAAATGAAGCATTTGTATAGAACCTTATTCAAAATGGATACAAATGCATCAGTTCCTCAGAGTTATAGGTGAATCAAAGGAAAATTACATCCAAGAAGATAAAGCAGCCAACCAGCAGCCTAACCACGTGAGAGGCAGAGATGCAACTTTGAAGCTTCCCATATGGGCTGCCAAAGAGCCAGATGTTGCAGGTGGAACAATGTCCTTTCTGGCTTAGCATCTGGTTCCTGTTGTTCTGATCCATGGGAAAAGAGGAGATGTGGAAGGATGTGGTGAAAATCATGTTATACATTCATTTAAGAAAAGTGTCTTCTATAAAAAAAATGGTTGAAAAGCACATTTTTCTTTTAGTGATGGAGGTTCTGGAACAGAAACCCTCAGAAAAGTGCACGTGGAGTATCCATTACTGTCTTTCCACCGCCAAGGTCGGTGAGGTCGCTCACTTCTGTCATATCCACTTTTCATTAGCATCTGCCATATTGGAACCTATTATTTGGCGGGAAGCTTGTGCTACTCATGGCTTGGCCAGTAATAGGTGCATTAAAGGTAGTGCAGACCAGAAAAATCAGCCTTTATATCTGAGGGGAAAAGTTATCTAATGGACAGAGCTGGGATTTGGAAGTCTTATCTTCTAGGTTCCATTCTGGACTCTGTTACTGCCTGAGGCATTGTGTGGCCTGGGACAAGTCCCTTAACCTGCACATGCCTCAGTTTGCCCATCTTTAAAAGGGTGTAATAATATTTGGTTTTACCAAAGGTGTCATGAAGGTTAATTTCAATATATAATATAGTTTGAAGTCCTTGTCCGATGGGTGCTATAGCAGTACAAACTATTATTATCAATATGAACCAGACTTCAGAATCTTTACAGTTTTTATTTAAGCCTTAGTGAAACAAACCTCTCCCTTTGGTTTCAGTCGGAATTTAGTCTGAGTAAGGACTGAGAAACAACTAAGAAAAGTCTTCTGGATTTGGCCCAGATATATCAAAATAAAAAACCAACAATGTCATCTTTCTTTCTTTCTTTCTTTCTTTTTCTTATCACTCAATTCTGAGATATCTGAATGCCGATGGTCTCCCATAGGAAGGTGGATTCTATTACTGTTCTATTAAGCCACTGTCATACAAACAGTATTGCTTACTTTGAAGAATTGATTCGGCCTGATTCTCCTCTCACTTACATCAGTTTTATAGAGATGTAATATCACTGACATTAATGGAGTTTCTTCAGATTCGTACTGGTGTGAGAGGAGAATCTGCTCCCTGCTTCCACATTAGTATTTATTTATTAATTTTCTGTTGATTGGAAAATCTATTTCTCTCCTATTGAACAATTTTCCTCTTTCCTCATCAACCAAAAAGTTGTAGGATGCAAGAGTGACAATACTGGTGGGAAACGCAAAGATCTGCAGATTGAGGATGCTACTTCAGGTTAATCAAAAGGACTTTCATAAGATCAAAAGGCGAAGGGCGGGAAAGACTAATACAAATGAGACAGTTACCATGCCAGATTACAATTGTGTTTGATTGCTGGATTCTTGTGTTAGCCTGTCATGAGGGACTGCAAGTATATTCTTTGTCCTTGTTGATATACGCTGACCATATTGACCAACAGCAAAGTCTCTGACTTCAGTTTTCTTGTTTTTAAATCTAAACCTACTTTTTCTACCTCAGAAGTGACAAAAAATATTATTGCTCCACATACCCTGTAATGACCACTTGAGAGGGGCTCATGAACCTCCAGATATGCAGCCCTGGAGGCTGTGTCACGTAGAATGTGATGTGACATGGTAACATAACAGACACTGACAAGCTGTCCAAGTGCTTCCAGCAAGAAGACACGTATCTCAATACTACTGGCACATCATTATAGAAATTACTAGTGAGTTATCATCTATTGCAGTTTTCAGAAGGCACCTGTGTGGAGGAGAATGGGGCTGCTAAAGAAGTTGATTTACCATGCAGGATTGCTACGCAACTGGGCCACTAAATAGGAATTGGCAATCAATCAAATTAAGGAAGTTGGGGATGGGTGGGGGCAGAAACCCATGACAATGTTTGTACAAACTCATTCATAAAATGGGCTTCCTTTTATCATCTTAATATTGTAACAAGATTGAGACTTGCTCAACAAGAAGATCAGGCTGATGTTGATTACTGCTTTTTGTTATTTCTAAGATTGATTATTGCTATTCATTCATATTGGCTCTTTTGGCCTGTGCTGTTAAAATATTACAGGTGATATAGAAAGCTGTTGCCAAAGTCCTTACACAGTCTATATTATTTGATTACATTATTCCAACCTTGAAATATCTTCATTATAGGTGAAATTTTGTATAGATTCCTGGGAGCTTCCTACAAGGTTAATAGCAAAGCTGGGCCAAAGTTTTTCAGACTTGCCTTTTTCTTGTGTCTCAGAGGCCAGAATCTTCTAATTTATTGATTTTCCCTCCAGATGTATGTTGATAGAATAATAGAATCATAGAACTGGAAGGGACCTCGAGAGGTCATCTAGTCCAGTCCCCTACACTCAAGGCAGGACTAAGTATTATATAGACCATCCCTGACAGGTGTTTGTCCAATCTGCTCTTAAAAATCCTCAATGATGGAGATTCCACCACCTCCCTAGGTAATTTATTCCAGTGCTTAACCACTCTGACAGTTAGGAAGCTTTTCCTAATGTCCAACCTAAACCATCCTTGCTGCAATTTTTGCCCATTGCTTCTTGTCCTATCCTCAGAGGTTAAGAAGAACAATTTTTCTCCCTCCTCCCTGTAACAACCTTTTATGTACTTGAAAACTGTTATCATGTCCCCTCTTAGTCTTCTCTTCTCCAGACTAAACAAACCCATTTTTTTCAATCTTCCCTCATAGGCTCATGTTTTCTAGACCTTTAATAATTTTCGTTGCTCTTCTCTGGACTTTCTCCAATTTGTCCACATCTTTCCTATAATGTGGCACCCAGAACTGGACACAATACTCCAGTTGAGGCCTAATCAGTGCGGAGTAGAGCGGAAGAATTACTTCTCATGTCTTGCTTATAATACTCCTGCTAATACATCCCAGAATGATGTTTGCTTTTTTTGTAGCAGTGTTACATTGTTGACTCATATTTATCTTGTGATCCACTATGACTCCCAGATCCCTTTCCGCAGTGCTCCTTCCTAGGCAGTCATTTCCCATTTTGTATGTGTGCAACTGCTTGTTCCTTCCTAAGTGGAGTACTTTGCATTTGTCCTTATTGAATTTAATCTTATTTACTTCGGACCATTTCTCCAGTTTGTCCAGATCATTTTGAATTTTAATCCTATCCCCCAAAGGACTTGCAACCCCTCCCAGCTTGGTATCATCAGCAAACTTTGTAAGTGTACTCTCTGTGCCATTATCTAAATCATTGATGAAGATATTGAACAGAACCAAACCTCTGCGGGACCCCCCTTGTTATGCCCTTCCAGGATGACTGTGAACCACTGATAACTACTCTGTGGGAATGATTTTCCAACCAGTTATGCACCCACCTTATAGTAGCTCCATCTAGGTTGTATTTCCCTAGTTTGTTTATGGGAAGGTCATGTGAGACAGTATCAAAAGCCTTACTAAAGTCAAGATATAGCACAACTACCACTTCCTCCCTATTCACAAAGCTTGTTACCCGGTCAAAGAAAGCTATCAGGTTGGTTTGACAGGATTTGTTCTTGACAAATCCAAACTGACTGTTATTTATCACCTTATTATCTTCTAGGTGTTTGCAAATTGATTGCTTAATTATTTGCTCCATTATCTTTCCAGGTACAGAAGTTAAGCTGACTGGTCTGTAATTTCCCGGGTTGTCCTTCTTTCCCTTTTTATAGATGGGCACTATATGTACCCTTTTCCAGTTTTCTGGAATGTCTCCCGTCTTCCATGACTTTTCAAAGATAATTGCTAATGGTTCAGATATCTCCTCAGTCAGCTCCTTGAGTATTCTAGGATGCATTTCATCAGGCCCTGGTGATTTGAAGACATCTAACTTGTCTAAGTAATTTTTGACTTTTTCTTTCCCTATTTTAGACTCTGATCCTACCACATTTTCTTTGGCATTCACTATGTTAGACGTCCAATCGCCACCACCCTTCTTGGTGAAAACCAAAACAAAGAAGTTTTGGTTGAAATGTTGAAAAGTTTGGGGCTATATATTTAGTGTTTGTGCTCCAGGGTTGTGTAATCACTTTTCTGTATATGGGTAGGCAGGCCACTGATGAATCTGGACATTCTGGCACTTCCGGAATGGCATGTGACCACTCCTGCCTGCTTGACCCAGTGGCGGTTGGGTGGTACATTCTGCAAAATGCCATTCTCCAGGAAGATACCAGACAAAGCCACATCAGGTAACAGACAGGGACAAACTTTTCCAAAATCAGGATTGTCCAGCTTAAAAACAGACAAATGGTCTGCCTATATATGGGCTTGATCCACCCTGCTGTCTGTAGGAGAGATGGGCTGTAAAAGAGTGTACTACCCATTTAAGGGATGGGCTAAAGCCTAGAACCAA
Organism: Lepidochelys olivacea; assembly: GCF_965140295.1. Taxonomy (NCBI): domain Eukaryota; kingdom Metazoa; phylum Chordata; order Testudines; family Cheloniidae; genus Lepidochelys; species Lepidochelys olivacea. The sequence continues at coordinate 166,555,641 of NC_140413.1, forward strand.
GACAGCCTGGGGTAAATAAAGAGGCTCCTGTCTTTCCCTAGGGCTAGGATATTTAAACACGAACAGGAAGCTAACAGGTGATCAATGAGGAGGGAAGTAGAAGATATACCGGTATCTGTGCTCAGGTTCCTGGAGACTAGCCTGACCTGACTCAGAGTCTTTGTTTTATGGACTTTAAGTTTGAGAGCTTTGCACCAGGGTCCTCAGGTGAGGGCCTTATGGACTGTTGTTACAATTGCTCCTTCCCTGAGCACTTATTAAAACAATGATGGTGTGGGTTTAAAACTAAAGGGTGGCACTCTCCATTGCTTCTGGTGGCTGAGCTCATTGCACACAGTAGGGTCTCCTTGCATCCTTCCATTCTCCCCATAGTCTTCATGTGTGCCACCTTCCCATCCCCCTCTATTTCAGGGACTCCTTGTAACTACCCCACCATTTCTGTTATGCCAGGGACTCTGTGTGTCTCCCCCTTACCCCATGGCAGGAGCTCTCTGTGACTCCTCCCTTCCATTCTCCTTCCCCTATAACAGTTTCATAAGAACATAAGAACTTCCATACTGGGTCAGACCAATGGTCCCCCTAGCTCAGTATCCTGTCTTCCAAAGGTGGCCAATGCCAGGTGCTTCAGAGGAAATAAACAGAACAGGTCAATTTATTGAGTGATACATTTCCTGTCATCCAGTCCCAGCTTCTGGCAGTCATAGGTTTAGAGACACCAAGAACATGGAGTTGCTTCCTTGACCATCTTGGCTAATAGCCATTGATGGACCTATCCTCTATGAACTTATCTACTTCTTTTTTGAACCCAGTTATACTTTTGGTCTTCACAACATCCCCTTGACACCAGTTCTACAGAGTGACTATGCATTGTGTGAAGAAGTACTTCCTATGTTTTATTTAACCCTGCTGCCTATTAATTTCCTTGGGTATACTTGTATTATGTGAAGGGGTAAATGACACTTCCTTGTTCACTTTCTCGACACCATTCATAATTTTATAGCCCTCTATCAACCCCCTCCCCTTAGTTGTCTCTTGTCTAAGTTGAACTGTCCCAGACTTTTTAGTCTCTCCTTGTATGGGAATTGTTCCTTACCCCTAATAATTTTTGTTGCTCTCCTCTGTACTTTTTTCAATTCCAATATATCTTTTTTTGACACGGGGTGACCAGAACTGCAAATTAGTATTTAAGGTGTGGGCATATCATGGATTTATAGAGTAGCATTATGAACCTTTCCTAATGGTTTCTAACAGTCTGTTAGCTTTTTGGCCTTTTTTTTTAAAATATCCACTGGGTTACCTTGTCCGTGTGCTTTTTGACACCCTCAAAGAATTCTAATAGATTGGTGAGGCATGTTTTCTCTTTTACAAAAGCCACATTGACTCTCCCCCTATGTGTTCATCTATGTGTCTGATAATTCTGTTCTTTACTATAGTTTCAACCAATTTGCCTAGTACTGAAGTTAGGCTTAACAGCCTGTAATTGCCAGGATTGGCTCTGGAGCCTTTTTTATAAATCAATATTGAATTAACTTCCTCCAGTCACCTGGTACAGAGGCTGATTTAAATGATAGGTTACATGCTACAGTTAGTAGTTCTGCAGTTTCATATTTGAGTTCCTTCAGAACTCTTGGCTGAATACCATCTGGTCCTGGTGACTTATTAATGTTCAGTTAATCGATCCATTCTAAAACTCCCTCTATTGACACCTCAATCTGGGCCAGTTGCTCGGATTTGTCGGGTAGTGATCAATGGCTCCATGTCTATTTGGCAACCGGTATCAAGCGGAGTGCCCCAAGGATTGGTTCTGGGGCTGGTTTTGTTCAATATCTTCATGAATGATCTGAAGGATGGTATGGATTGCACCCTCAGCAAGTTTGCAGATGACACTAAACTGGGAGGGGTGGTAGATATGCTGGAGGGTAGGGATAAGATACAGAGGGACCTAGACAAATTAGAGGACTGGTCCAAAAAAAATCTGATGAGGTTCAACAAAGACAAGTGCAGAGTCCTGCACTTAGGACAGAAGAATCCCATGCAGTGCTACAGACTAGGGACTGAATGGCTAGGCAGCAGTTCTGCAGAAAACTAAGGGTTACAGTGGACAAGAAGCTGGATATGAGTCAACGAGGGGTTACAGTGGACAAGAAGCTGGATATGAGTCAACAGTGTGCCCTTGTTGCCAAGAAGGCTAACGGCATTTTGGGCTGTGTAAGTAGGAGCATTGCCAGCAGATCAAGGGACGGGATCATTCCCCTCTATTCAACATTGGTGACGCCTCATCTGGAGTACTGTGTCCAGTTTTGGGCCCCACACTACAAGAAGGATGTGGAAAAATTGGAAAGCATCCACCGGAGGGCAACAAAAATGATTAGGGGATTGGAACACATGACTTATGAGGAGAGGCTGAGGGAACTGGGATTATTTAGTCTGCAGAAGAGAAGAATGAGGGGGGATTTGATAGCTGCTTTCAACTACCTAAACAGGGGTTCCAAAGAGGATGGCTCTAGACTGTTCTCAGTGGTAGCAGATGACAGAACAAGGAGTAATGGTCTCAAGTTGCAGTGGGGGGGAGGTTTAGGTTGGATATTAGGAAAAACTTTTTCCCTTGGTGGGTGGTGAAGCACTGGAATGTGTTACTTAGGGAGGTGGTAGAATTTCCTTCCTTTGCGGTTTTTAAGGTCAGGCTTGACAAAGCCCTGGCTGGGATAATTTAGTTGGAGATTGGTCCTGCTTTGAGCAGGGGGTTGGACTAGATGACCTCCTGAGGTCCCCCTCATCCCCTCTGCAGTGAAGATCAATGCAAAGAATTCATTTAACTTTTCTGCAATAGCCTTGTCTTCCTTGAGTGCTCCTTTAGCACCTTGATTGTCCAGTGGCCCCACTGATTGTTTGGGGGGGCTTCTTGCTTCTGATGTACTTAACTTTTTGTTGTTGTTGTTATTTTTTGTGTCTTTTGCTAGTTGCTCTTCAAATTGTTTTTTGGCCTGCATAATTCTACTTTTACCCTTGAGTTTCCAGAGTTTATGTTCCTCATTGTGCCCCCATTCCTCCACTCCTGTATTATGTCTGTCTATGTGGGAAAGAACTCAGGGTGTCAACATTTTAAGCTGTACAGGGAGGATGGGTAGAGCTGACATGGCAGGTGGTATCCTGGAAGGTGTTAATGCCTGCCCTCGATCGATTCTTTGATCTACAGACAGTTACACAGATGGTTATGAAAAAGCTACACCGCTGATCGACGTAGCTATGCCAACTTAACCTCCAGTGTACACACAGCTGTGTCAATGGAAAAGTGCATAGCTAAGGTTGTTCAAGGAGGTGGTATTCCTACACTGACAGAAACTCCTTCTCTCTGCATAGGCTGCATATACCCTAGGAGGCTGTGCCAACATAGCTATGTCGGTATAGTGGCCATGGAATAAACATAGCGAAAGGCTCTGAGGCCCAAGACAGCAAAGGGACTTAGGCATTGTGATGCAGTGCCTAACTTTTAGGCACCTAGAAATTCACAGGAACAACACTGTGATCCATAAAACCTGATTTAGGCACCTTGGCTCCCTATATAATAGCTGCTTATAATACATAGGGAGCGATAGGTACCTGAGAATGCAAAAAGCTCATATCCTACCCAGGGAGCGATCTAAACAAGTCAGTGGGAGATGGTGGTGACAGGGGGGTGTCTTAAGTCTCAACCCTTTCACTGAGATAGGAACCTAAGCCTGGGCGGCAGGGTGGTGCCTGTCTTTGCTTATTGATCCCTGGCCCTAAGGGTAACTCTATCCAGAAAAGTCACGCATAGCACACCCTGAACACAGATCTATCTGTGCCCCCAGCATTCTTTCCTTGGTTGAGGTAATCAAAAGACTTTCTTGTTCCAGGTTTGCCACTACATCAGAACACACAATATTCATGCAGGACTCTACCCCTTACTTAAATGAGAGCTTCTAGGCCCGGTCTCCACCTAAAACTTAGGCTGACCCAGCTACGTCACTCAGTGGTATGAAAAACAAACACCCTGGAGACTCGTAGTTAAGCTGACATAGTTAAACCCCAGTCTTAGATCCCAGTTTAAATCGACAGAAGAATTCTTCGTCACAGAATCATAGAAGATTAGGGTTGAAAGAGACCTCAGGAGATCATCAAGTCCAACCCCCTGCTCAAAGCAGGACCAACCCCAAGTAAATCTTCCCAGCCAGGGCTTTGTCAAGCTGGGCCTTAAAAACCTCCTAGGATGGAGATTCCACCACCTCCCTAGGTAACCCATTCCAGTGCTTCACGAAATAATTTTTCCTAATATCCAACCTAGACCTTCCCCATTGCTCCTTGTTCTGTCATCTGCCACCACTGAGAACAGCCGAGCTCCATCCTCTTTGGAACCCCCCTTCAGGTAGTTGAAGGCCGCTATCAAATCCCCCCCTCACTCTTCGCTTCTGAAGACTAAATAAGCCCAGTTCGTCAACCTCATTACCACCTATCAAGGGGGTGGATTAAAACTACAGCAATGGAAAAACCCCCTCTGTCACTGTAGCAAGTCTCTTCGATACGATACTACAGCAGCAGCACCGTAGCTCTGCTGCTGTAATGTCCAGAGCGTATTAATGCCCTAAATACTCAACACCCTCTTGAAAATATGGTTCATCTTATTCAGACACCTAAGCATGGACTAAAGAGCTGAGCTTCAGGCTGCTATTTTTGAAAAACTTGGCCTCTGTCTAATGTGTGGATGCTTCCTGCCAAGCATGTTGGTGGGGATGGTTACCGTTAGTGGAACAAACTCCTTAACTTGCCTGTGTAGTTATGTAGAGGAGCTGTTGTGTTCGTGTGGCTATTAGAAAAAGCTTAAATAAAAAGGCTAATTTAGTTATCTCCAGAATGAACCTCTTAATTGATTACAAATTTTAGGGGCACAGTTGTATTCTCCGGGGCATTTCTGTGGACTAGGTATACACTGATATTTAAAAGAGAAAGGCACCAATGTGTGGTGATTGGTTCAGATATTCTCTAGAAACAGAAAATTGTGTTCAGATAGAGATACAAAACTCTAGACTTGGTATCTAGAAAACACCCCCTGGAATCGTGTCTTCTTCTCTTTAGATAAGTGATTGCATCTGAGCTACAGCAGCTTACTGAACCACAAAGTTGAGAAAAGTGTCTCCATACCACTCCTAGAGAACATTTGTACACACTCTTGCTTCATGCCAGCCACTTCCTCGCCCTTGTATCCCACTCTGACACTAAACAGGGTACATAATGCAGGTGTCAGGTCACTGGAATGAATTGGATCACCGCAACTTTATAAAATCATCATCTCTTTAGCTCCATTGAGGCAGTGTGCTCAGCCTGAGGGAATGCACAGAAGGTCTCCAGCAAATAGCCTTAAAAAAAAAAAAGTCAATAAAAATTTCAGCCTCCAGGAATTAGCATAGACTTAATTTTTGTGATGGCCTCTTAAGTGATGCTCCCAAGTTACAGAAGAATGTAACTGGCACCAGATGCAGTAAGCAGAACAGTATCAAGAGCTACACACAAGAAGTACAGGGAATTGGTGGCTGCTGTTTTAAGGAGGTGGGCTAAATCCTCAGAGCCCTGGGGCACCTTCCTAAAAGCAGTTAGGGCCAGCTACAGCCAAGGGTGCATAAAACAGAGAGATAACTAGCATGCTTGGTGCCTGCCATCACCCTGGTTGTTTGTGCCTGTGATCCTTGCAACTGTATTAACTTCAGTAGGGCTCTGCGAGTGTGGAAGGACCCAGCCACGCGAGTCAGCCAATAAGACTTTTGTTTGACTGTTGTATCCCTTCCATTCCTTCTTTGTCTGGGATTATTTCCTATTTCTTTTTCAGTTGTCAGGCCTTTGGGGCCAGTGTAGTGTGTTTACAGTGCATAGTACAATGGCCCAGATCCATGAAGAGACTTAGGCATTGCCACACTGAGTTTTGAGGCACCTAGAAAATCACAGGAACAACCCTGTGATCTGCAAATCCTGAGTTAGGTGCCTATGCTCCTATACAATGAATGGGGAGAGATAGGTGCCTTAGGCTGAGATCCACAAAGCCAGCACAGTAGGCAGCATCGCCCGTCATGGAGCTCCAAGAGGTGAGGGCATCCTTGCCGCCTGGTTCTCTTGCTTTTCGCAAGTGGGTCATATGGGAGGGTGCTCCCAGCTCACCCCTGACCCTCTGGAATTCATCATCAGGCCTTACTAGTCTTCCTGGCTGCTCCCAACCTGCCACTTGAGTTGGCTGAATGACACCAAGCTGGTCCGCCTCTATACCACTCCTAGAGAACATTTGTACACACTCTTGCTTCATGCCAGCCACTTCCTCGCCCTTGTATCCCACTCTGACACTAAGTGGGAGGACCTGCAGCGGGCAAGGAACCCAGGTGAGCCAGTCTGTATTCCATTCTGGTTCCACAGCCTGCTGGGGATGTTAGTTGGTGGCTCCTCCATGGAGCTGTGAGCACAGATGTGTACCTGGCATGGTTCACGAATTCCCCCAACACCTGTCTCTTCTGTGCCAAAATAGATGTGGTGCAGGGTCTCCGTGTAGAGTGTGTCAGGTTGCAGCCCCTCTTCTGGCTCCTTCAGGATCTCTTACTGTCTTTCTGGCTGCACTTTCCCCTGCACCTCCAAATTCATGCACACCCCATCTGTGGCCCCACAAAGTTGGGAGAGCCCCTCATCAGCCTCCTCCTGGCACTGGCCAAACTGGCTATCTGTCATACCAGGAGTAGGAAGCTGGACGGAGTGGGTGCTCTGTGGCTTTGGGACCTAGTTTTGGTCCCTCATCCGATCATGCATCTGGGCAGAGATCCTCTGCGTAGTTTCCACTAACTCCTTAGAGATCTTTGAGGAGCAGTGGGAACTGTCAGGGGTTCTCCATTCAGTGTTGCCCTCTGGAGCCCTGATTTTTAACCTTTAACTTTCACTCCCATTCCTGGTTTTTCATTTGTTGTCCCCAGTCCTCACAGTGTGGGTGCAATGCCTGCTCCCCCATGCCTGAGGGGGAGGGCCTAGATCCACCTGTCCCTACTACACAGTGTGTGCTACACAGTGTGTGCTAAGCCCTGCCCCTGTCATGGAGCTAAGAACCTAGCTGCAGGAAGGTGCCTAGCTCTGCTTTGTGACCCACAAATGGGGAAGATAGGTGGCCAGATGCCTACGTCACATGCAGGGTTCAAAATCAAATGACTGGGGGGTAGAGCAGAGAAGGATTTCTCTTAGAACCAGATAGATAGGGTACTCACTTGGGATGTTGGAGACCCTCAGTTCATGTCCTCCCTACCCCTCAAGTGGGAGAAGGGATGTGAACAGGGATCTGTCACCTCTCACGTGAGTGGCTCTAACCACTAGGCTGTGGACTAGTCTGATGTGGCACTCCCTCAATCTCTCCTATTGAAGTTGTTCCATTTTAATTAAATAATTAAATATTATTTGGGTCAGTGAAAGAATTGGAATGACTGCATAGTTTAGTGGTTAGAGCAGCCACCCAAATGGCAGCAGATCTCTGTTCATCTCCCTTTCAGGAGGAGCAGGGAATTGATCCAGGCATCTCCCATGTACTGGGTGAGTACCCTAGCCTTGAGGCTCAAGGTTATAAGGGATATCCTTCTCCCCTTCCTCCCCATGCTATTTTGTGAGAACGTAGTCGAGGGGCCTGATCCTGTAGGCAGCTTCTGAGCATGCCTACACTATCGCACTCCCCGACGTGACCGAGGCGGCCAAATGCTTATCTTTCCTGGTTTGCGAATCGGTCCGGGGCTTAGGTGGGAGATATGCGCCCAGCTGCAACGCACATGTGCAGAGGCAAAAGCTTAGGGGCTGAGTGAGTTTAGGCAACTGCAGAGTTAGGTGACGGCCAAACTGGAGTTTTGTGGATCATAGTGGAGCCTAAAAAAATGGACTTGGGTGCCTAGATACCTTCATGGATAGCACCAACCCTGACTGGCTACTGCAATATAAATAAGAATAATGTTGTAAATTTGTTATTTTTTAATGCCTCTTTCCTGTTTCCACAGCAGTTGCTTATTATCATGAAAAGATGCGATTTAAAGTTGCCTTTGATTTTTTTATTTTTACCTCCAAAATAAATCATTTGCTCATGAATGATAAAATCAATATTTTTTTAATGTTAAAAATATCCCAATCCCGGTGTCTTACTTCATTGAATGGAATATTTCAACACGTTCACTTTTTTCTGCTTCTTGTACAGTTATCTGACAGTGGAGTGAAATGACTGATGTGCAGTGTTGTCTAGTGGTTACATGAGCAGATTGTGTGTCAGGCCTTCTAGGTTCTAATCTTGTGTCTGCAATGGATTCCTGTGCTACCTTAGACAACCTGTTTCACTTCTTGGTGTTTCCATTCCTCCACCTATAAACTGGTCATCATTTACCCCCCTCACAGGAGTCTTGTGAGTGTTAATGAACAGATTTACATGCACTTTGAGATCCTTGCATGGAAGGATTTTGAGAAGTGCAAAATATAAACTACAACATAATAGGTGATTGGTGTAAGTAGAAATTGTTGTGCAACACATATAATAAGCATCGCCATGTAATAGTAATTTATCTAGTTTTACCATGGAGTTCACTGAACTGCAAGGGATATTTGCCATATCATTTCATTAACAATTGTATATGTTACCACTGTCTATAGAATAATGTTCCTGCAATGAAAATTATAAATGCCTTTACCTAAAATTGTAACTTCAGATTAAAGTGCTAAATGTAGTTATTTGTTTTCAAATGTTATTCAGAATAAAACACATTTATTAGAATACGTGCAATCTATGCCTGATAAATGAGAACACATCTGGTCCATAGCCCTGATTCAAACCCCGCATTATTAATTATTTTGATGGTTAAAGCTGAGGAGTGAGTTGAACGTTATTTATAGTGATCTTTGCTAAGTAAATCATTTTAAAAATGGCTTTCTAAATGTAACGTTTCCCTTTTAAGAAGCCCCCCAGAATTAAAGAGGCTTTACAATGGAACATGAAACATATTGCAGAGGCAGAGACAGAAGCTTGCTTGATTAATGCACACGATTATCAGCAATGCAAATCACTTTCACTTATTAAGTCTTGTTTAATATCCTAATGAAGGCTTCCTGAGCAGATTTGATAATTCCAGAGAAAGTGACTGTGAACTAATGCCCTTTCACCATGTTGAGAATGAGCAGTGCTATAAAGAAAACCTCATTTACTATAATTCCACCAAATGTGGTATCCTTTTCTCAGCTTCTACTTCACAGCAGGAGACAATTAACCTTTTCAGTGCCAGAAGTGATTTCCAATACATTTCAGCTGTGAAGGCTAGCAGGTCAGGCATGAACGACGTTTACCTTCAGCTTTTGCTCAAAACCTCCACAATTATGCAAACATGTTAAGAAAGCTCTGAGCAACACTGGGGATTTGCACTGGTACTGTGGAAATGTAGTATTTATGCTAACAGAAGTGCAACAGAGCATCATATATTAAGAATATCTGGGGATGCCTCTCTTCCACAGAGTGCATTTATAAAACTTAAAGTAAATTAAAGCAGATGCTTTTTGAATACATCCAATTTGCCTGACAAATGTTTGATTCCCGTTTCTGAGAATCTAGGAAATTTAACTCTGTCACCTCTAAATTTGGATGTGATGGTATGTAACGGAAAATGGCACATTTTTCCTTTCCCTTCCCCAGCACTGTACACATGACGTGTATTAATTAACACTCCCAAAATCTTTCTAACATTAGGGTGATCACACCCAGTCACAGAGCAAATGAACTTGTCAGATTAATGTACCAGATCCTACTTTGTGTTGAAAAGTCCATTACTGTCTGCACGTGGGAAACTAGTACATTCTCATCCTATGTTGTAAGCTTTGCCTTAAACCATGGTTTTTCCTAGACAGAGTTGCAATTCAATCCTTTAGAGTTTTAGAGGTTTACAAACTCCCTCTTTAATTTAAAAGAAGAAAAACACTGTCAAGGATATAAAGAACTAGCTTCGGATTGAAAAAAAAAATGATTTCACCTTGTGCTTATCTGGAGATTTTCTAGGGAAAACAAGACTCACAGTTAGATTTGTTTTTAAAAGAGCCAGTCCCCTGGGAAGAAAGCACCTGAGGGGGAGAAATTGAAAAGCAGAAAACCCTTAAGAATTTTGTGAACATTTTTTCCATTAGACCATTATTAGGACAAGGAATATGGATTGGATTCTAGGTTTGTAGGCCACTTCAGAAAACACATTGCTAATCCAAACCACTCACAGGGGACTGGCTTTTAATATAGATTTATAATATTTTGGTTTGGTGGTAAACATCTCTTCATGACTTAGAATTTCCATATAAAAAGAGACTAGAGGATAGGGTATGTGAATGTATGTGTGTATTGCATGTCGTGTGTGCAAGTAACTACAGAATACATGCTGGATTTAAAAGGCACATGCAGATTTCAGCTGCTAATATGGTAAAATAAGCAAAAAAACTAAAGAAAGTTTAAGATCTCTAATTGCTAGAAATGAAAGTTAACAAAATTCTAAAGCATTCAAAACTGTAGGGAGCTTAAGCTAAATGGCAAAGGTATTTTCCTACAGAAGGGAAATACAACGATAAATCAAATGAATTATTTGAGTCAGTCAAGGAAATCTTGTATAGGGATCCCATTGCCATATCTTCAATGTATACCTGAATCTTTTCTTTAGTTTACAGGCAAAGAAAGTGTTTGTGTGTTTTGAGGGCATGGAGAAAAGGATGGACACCAGTAGATGTCATTGGACTGGAGATGGAGGTGAATGGAGTAGCTGCCCCCAGGTTAGTGCTCTGAGTGTGTGTGTGATGTCTAATGTCATTTGCTCCCATGAGGGGCTTTAAGCTTCAGAACTCAGGAGGACTTTATTGACAAAACCTGTAACTTCAGCAAGTCCCTATCCTGGTTCTGACTTTAGAGCAAAGGGCAGGATTCACTACAGCTCTTCCTGCTGCCTACACACAAGAGCGGGTTAAAAATGAAAACCTGTTTGAAAGGAAAATTTTGAAGTGCTTTTTGTTTCAAAGTGGCTGAAAGAGATCATTTTTTACTTTTTTTGAAAAAAAAAATCAGATATTTTTATTTAAAAAGAAAACGAAAGTCATGGCATTTTTTGAAAAACTGAAACCAAACAGACTAGATAGAACAAAAGGGAGAGAGAGTAGAAGGGAAATGAACAGTCATGGAAAGCGAAGACTAAATAAGTTTTGGGGTCATATTGGATCCATTACTGTGATTCAGCTCCTGGGTGACAGCAGGGCAGTGGCATGCATTGCCTTTTCTCATTTGCGGTTGGCCCAGAGGCTGTGATTGTTCCTCTCTGTTATTGATGTTTCCATGTCTTTGTAACCTCTGTATCACTACAGTGTACTTTGCTTGGGCCTACCCTTGGAGAGCTCCTATAAGCTCTCGTTGCAACAGATAATACTAATGCATATTTGTATGCCTCTGCATAGGGGCCCAAGATGTTTGTTCATCTACAAAGCTCGAAATGGTCTAGACCTGTTGAACATGTTTACCCGCGGGATTGCTTCTTTCCCTGTGCTTGAGCCTACTCCTTATGGCAATGTGCAAGAATCTGAAATATATGAGTTTCAGGCTTCTCTATAAGTGTTATCTGTTGGTCAAGCTTTTAACTGACATCAGGACTCTTTGCAGAAGAATATGGTCTTGTGCACATTGGGAAAATGCGTGGTGTTAACAGTATCTAACTGGCATATTTCAGTTTACACATTAAGTGCAATGTTGCCCTTCTTATGGACAAAGACAATCATTTTAAAATGTGTTAGCTGGTCATGGTTAACGTTAGGGGGTTAATTTATAAATTAGCAATACATAATGAAGGAAAGCACTAAAAGGCCATCTCTTCCTACCCTGCTCCACCGACTTCTCCATTCCTACTGTCTCTCTACAGTCTCTCATAAGTTTATCTCTTTTCTTTGTGTCGTCCTCTCTTGATGATTTTCCCCACTATTCCCTCTGTCTTGTCACTCAGTTACCCAAGGTCCAGTATTGCAGTTTCCTTTAATTAGGTCTAGTTGGGCAGCTTGATATTCCCCTCAGAGCCTACTGTAATAAAGGAGCAATTTACAGGAATGCTACTAAGGATATGTCTACATTGCAGTGTAAGCCTAGGGTAAGTGGAACTTGAGTCAGTAGATCCTAGGTTAGAGAACCCAGGGCTTGAGCATCTACACTGGTTAAGAATTTTCTAACCTGGGCCTGAACCCAGGGCTCCAGCGTCCACATTGTTGTATGCAGACCCCAGTCCAATTTTCTAACCTGGGACCATATCCCAGACTTCCTAGCACACTCCTGAAATGTGGTTGTTCTAGCCCTTTATTCATGGTGCAGTATGAGAAAACTTGACTGTCCAGAGGACAAACAAAGTCAGCCTGTAGGATTGTGGTTTACTTTTGGCAGACTGCCAGAGCATGAATTGCAGTGCGGCTACATTTACACTGCGAAGCAATAGGGCTTAAACCCTGAGTCCCAGCTTGACTCCAGCTCAGACCCGCCACCCCTGTGTTAGGTAGCTCAGCCCTGGTTTAGCGCAATTTGTGTGTAGATGGGAGAGGCGTTAGGCTTGACCATGAGTTTGAACTCTGGTCTTACATTGCAGTGTAGCCATACCCTTAGCAACTGGTCTCTGTTTCCTAGCCCTAGGCACATAACATGGGTCAGAGCTATGAAAAGCCGTACCTTTGTCATGCAGAAGTGTTCATTATCCACTGACTGCAGTGAATACTGTTACATCCACCTATATTTCTTGAAGACTGGCCATATAGGTCACTGCAGAGCAAACTGAAGCATTTCCTTCCCTCCCTTCCCTTCTAGGGGATGAGATTGCTGTCTCCATTATGGATTAAGGAAAAGGCAGCTGCCCTACTAAACCCCAAATAAAAAGAATATTGAATTTACACAGCAAAGTACTCAAAATTCAGGAAAGGACAAATTTAAGGTTGTGCAAGCAACTGTAACTTTGCTCTCTTATGCATATTCCTGAAGTAGTCTTTAATTCAAGAGTGCTATTTCTCAAATGATAAATATAATATGTAATTTTTCTAAAACCTTGGATATACATGTAGTATCTTGTGTTTGCCAAATTCCACTGAAGGCATATATATGCACCCCGATGGATCACTGCCTCATTCATCCATACTGACAGCTCTGCAAACTGAAGTTCTGTAGCTGCAGAGCAGGAGTAGCAGGGGAAAATGCACTTCCCCTATACCACCCAGCTCGCATGCTTAAATCTTGACCTGGAGGGGAGTGCCTCTAAGGAATGAGAGAGGAAATTACTCTCCTCAGCAGAGGTGCTAAAAGGGCATTGTCAGTGGTTTTAGTGAGATGAACACCTTTCCACTGAGAAACTGAGGCCACCAAGCTGCTTTATATAGGCCAACGAAGAGCCACTGCATGGTAACTTTTGATCACTAGCTGCTGAGCTGGGCTGGGTTCATATGATTGACCTAGTGCTGAAATCCTCTGAATCTTCAACTCTCATTAAAAACAGGGAGTTTTAAGATGCACCTCCCAAGGCTCTAGGAAAAGTGTGTTCCAGGCTTTATTCTACTGTTTCTAGGAAAGTCAAAATGAATTTCTCTTTCTTAATTCACATCTCTGTATATTTCCCCCTCTTGCTTACACCTTTTAATTTTTAATTATGTGAATTATAAACAAGATAATAATCTTCAGTTTGAATATGCTAGTTTGTGTCAATCGCAAAAGCCTATGGGAGACTGTCATTACCAGATGCTGAATACCCACAACTGCCCTTAATAGTTAGTGGGTACTGGAGGTGTGACGCACCTCTCTAAATCGAGCTCCTACAACTTTACTTGTAAATTTTTTTTAATTGAGTCTTAATTTGGCCTTTCAGAACCCTAGTAGTTTGTATCTCAGCTTCAATGGTACTGAAGCGGTGTGTTTAATATTAAAAATGCATCATTTTTCAAGTTGAAAAGTAATTAGTGATAAAATAAACCTAAATACTGAAAAATGTGCTTAATTATGTAACACAAAATGTTAAGTGATGTATTTCCCCACCCCACCCCAATGGAGCACTTAATCCTCAAAGGATAAAGTTCTCTCAGGGGAGTAGATTGTTCGGGGATTGGTAACAGGATATGAATCCCTTCACCTCTAGGTCATTATTTCATGGCCGTTAAGTGGCTTAAATGAAATACATTGGTGGTCCCAGTCTAGTTCCGAGCAGGCAGGTGTCCATGCCACATAAACTATCATAGTAATTGACACCCTTGTTGGTAGCCTCAGACGAGAGGCCACAGTCTGAGTGAACACAGAGCCAGAATCACTCATTAACCCCAAGGAATATTTGCTCTAAGTCATAAATGAGGCAGATTGGTGTGGGGTTGTGGAGAAGAGCCACTGATGATGCTGTACTTGTTCTGTGGCTGAACAGAGGACATGACTTTCCAGAGCTGCTAATTCACTGGCTTTCATGAGCACTAAATACGTTTTAAGAAACAATGCATGAATGTGCTGTATCTAGCTATGACATTGGGCTGTGCTTTATTTTCAGTGTACTGCCCCTTTAAATTACTAAGCAGTCTTCCATTGTGCATAGCTGAGCAAACATTTTGGTATTTTGAGCTCAGTTCAGACTGTCCAAAGAGACGAACAGACTGTGTTCTCTCATGGTGATTGGCTCTTTCTTGTTCTTTTAGTCTTTGTGTGGAAAACACATAAAAATATCCTTCTGGAAAACTCAATTTTTCAAGCAACTACTGATATCTAAAAAGGATTTGCACTGATTCCTGTTGATTGGAAAGAGAACTATCTTCTGATCCAGTGAACAGAAACGTGGAGTGAAATATTAGTTCCATGTCAATGGGTGTTTTGTCTTTGACTTCAGTGGGGCCAGGATTTTACCCAGGCTGTTCATAAACACCAGCTAGAATAGGATGCTAGGTTGTTATTAGTAATATCAAACCAGTTGGTACAGTGGCTGAAATAAATCAGGCTGGAAACACAGTAGGTGATAATGACAGGTATACTGGGGAATAGACTGAGCCTCCGGAGAGTAAAAGAAGATAACCCTTTGGATCAGCTATGAATTTCACCACCCAGCTGTGGGGTGTGTAGATAAAGATAACGGGCGTGGGGGGTACAGGTTTTGTTTCACTATTGACGTGATGCCTAGATGAACTTTGACATGTCGCTGACTGTAGTTGTTTGATAAGTGTAAGACGTGAAAAGCCAGCAATAACACTAGATGGTATCAAATCTCTAAAATAATATGTGTTGGAAGGTGGTAGGAATAAACACTGCAGTACAAAAATAAAAACAGAAAAAAAGTCACAACTCATTCATGGAGGTAAAGAAACATCAGAGGAAACGGCTCTTTCATTTTCTTCTATTTTTTTAACAAGAAAATTATAGACATAAAAAAAACCTTTTAAATGTTGTGGCAAAGCCAAGCGATCTGCTGCCAACATTTGAACACAGGAATCCTTCAAAAGTGTTCCGTTGCCAATACGTTTAATGCTACCTGGGTAAAAAATATTCTCTCCCCCTCTGCCACAAAACCACCAGTTCCATAGCCTCCATCCCCCAGTACTTTTGCTGCTACTCCCCATGTTACAACTGCTCTCTGACTAAATAGAGAGCTTTACTTGTCCGGACTGTCAGTTCAATGACTTCCATAGGTTCTAAAGGCGCATGAAAATATGTTTCTAAAAAAATAACTAAACTAACATCCTCATGTTTTAACCTGCATCATCAAGGTTACATTCAGAACCTTTTAACAGGGCCAAATCCGCAAGATTTGCATTGGAATATTTTTTGACAATTTGAAATCCTAGGAGTTTTGTTCAAATAAGGGCTGCTGGATTGAGCTCCTAAAGATCGTACCGGCCAGGATGGTCAAATGTCAGTCATTCAGATCAAGACCCATCTGAGACCTTAGATGTTTATCCAATTTTTATCTGACCCTCTTTGTTCTGGAAACATTCTGAGAACAGATCTCATGGGAATAAATCTTATGAGAACAGCAAAGGCTGAAGATATAGAAAACAGGAAATATTACAAGATTGTTCTGTCTTTGGTGAGCCTGGTGAAGAACTATTAGCTTCCCATCTCCACTCTCCCCTGCAATGGTTATTGCAGTACCAGAATCCCCCTGCATTATCCTATTCCCAGTCAAAGACACCCTCTGAACTCTCTCCGCCACAACCTTATCCTGCAATGCTGTGAGCCTCCCTGACTTTCTAAATACTGTAGCTCTGTGATTTCTTCTCCCCTCTTCTGCATTACTCAAGCTTTAATGGGGCATGTTAGAGAGACAAGATGGGTGAGGTAATATCTTTTATTGGACCAACTTCTGTTGGTGAGAGAGACAAGCTTTTGAGTTTACACAGAGGTCCAATAAAATATATTACCTCATCCACTTTGTCTCTCTAATATCCTGGGACTGACATGGCTATAACAACACTGCCCTACAATAATGGGGGATGGGCACTCCTGATGCTCCTCATTTGACTAACTCCATTTTTCCTAATGTCATAGACTCAGGAGAAACAGAGGAGCCTGGAGAGACTTTGAATCAGGCCAAGACTTTCAAAGGTAAGTATTGATTTTGGGGCCCCCAACTTGGGACATCTTAAAAGGGCCTGATTTTCAGAGGTGGGGAGGTGCTCAGCATTTTCTGAAAATTGGCCCCTTTGGGAGCACAAAGTCACTTGTCATTTCTGAAAATCTTGACCTCTATGCCTGGCACTGGCATGAACAACAGCTTCTGGAGAACGGCAGTGTGACAAAAAATTGGGAGATGGGGTCAGGAAGGGGTGAGCACAGGAAGTTGAGTATCAAAGCAGCGGCTTCACAGGTGTGCAATACAAAACAAAGCAAGCCGCAAGCCTCACAAATAACAGTGCTGTTACCCCTTTTGACCTGAGCAACTAGCCAAACATTCGGGGTCTGGTAGGTTGTTCCAGTTAGGAGGAAAAATTGGTGACAGTCAGGTATTTCTTTCAGAGTAGCAGCCGTGTTAGTCTGTATTCACAAAAAAAAAAAAAAAAAGGAGTACTTGTGGCACCTTAGAGACTAACAAATTTATTTGAGCGTAAGCTTTCGTGAGCTACAGCTCACTTCATCAGATGCACTTTCTTTGATGCAGTTTTGTCTATTTACAAGGAACGTATTAAGTCTTGTGCCTCTGAATGCAGAAGGAATTGAACTGCAGGAAACAGCTCCTTTTGCTCACAGGAGCACCTCTGTTCTTTTCAGCCAGCACCTCTGGTCCCTAAAGTCACTCCCCAGGTTTTTCTCCAAGGCCATACACCTCTTTCAGTGTCTCATTCAGGAGGTCTGTGTGGCTTTTTTGCTCTGCCCGGGAGTCTCTCTCTGTTTCTGTGTATTCTGTCTTGCCCTCCCACCTAAACAATAACTCAGTCCAGAACTCCTGGATGGGTTCACAACCTCTTTTGTCTTACGTGAGAGGTTGTGATTAATTTTTCCTGACAGCTATGTTAATTGAAGGGGGCATTCACACCCAATCTCAATGAGATTTTAATTCAACCCATAACTAGTGTTCACGCAGCTCATTAACAGTACCAAAAGGTTTCAATAGTTACTGCAGCTTCCAGGTTAAAGTTACTATCCCAGTTCAGGATTTGAAGCTCTAGCATGGACTCTGAGAATAATAGAACTAGAGAAGATCCCGTATCGAATGCCATCTTGTTGCTTTGACCAGTCACCTTTTAAATATTTATGTTTTATTTTTATCTCTGTATTAGTGAGACATTATTTGTGCACAGGCTGTTAAAAACAGTTCTAAGGGAAACACACTTCCAGCTGGT
The DNA here is from genome assembly GCF_965140295.1 of Lepidochelys olivacea. NCBI lineage: Eukaryota > Metazoa > Chordata > Testudines > Cheloniidae > Lepidochelys > Lepidochelys olivacea. The sequence goes on from NC_140413.1 coordinate 166,573,479, forward strand.
TTCCTCCTGTTTTCCATCTGCTGCATGTATGTGTCTTTGGAGGCATTTAACTGTTTCTTGTCATGGTAATTGGTATTTTTGAGTAGCGGAGGTGGGAGGGGTGGGGGAGAGAAACCCTGAGGCATCTGTGTTTGTGCTCAATTGATCTAAAAGAGATCATCCTGGTTATTTCCTAATAAACATTACACACTTTTAAACTAGATGGAGTGGGACAGGGAAGGGTAATAAACATCAAGGGACTTTAAGTTTTTAAGAGTTAACTTCCCCAATTGGTATCTTTGTATTCCTCTATTTATGCATCACTACTCTTTCACCATTTAATCTTAAATATGTAAATCCTCAATTTATCTGGAATTACTTAGTGAAAGGCTGATGTGTGAGTGTGGCAGATTATAATATTCCATCACCACCCCTGATCCTCTTTACCTCTTATTCTTTTCATAGCAGATCAAAAAAAGCTGTATGCGTGCCACAAGAATATATTATTTTAAGAGACTTGGACTTAGAAATTGATTTCCTTGATGAGAAAAGGAAAAGTCTCCTTGTGACCTGAAGGGTCACTTCATAATCCTGTCACTCTACATCAAAAAGCTTTTTTTTTTCTTTTAGTAGAAGATGAGAATATTTCTGAAAAGGAATTAATTTTTCAGATACAGTGAAAACGATGACTTAGAGAGACTTAGTAGATGAGAGGGCTGTCCAATTCAGAATACATCTCCTGTGATTAGAACAAGCTCCGAATATATTTTAGGGTCAGGCAGTTTTAGATGGCGATTGGGATTTGTACTTTGGGATGAAACTGATCTTATATTTTTATCAAAGTACTTAAGGTTTAAGCTGTAGTCTTCCCTTTTTGCAAAGGGATTTTGCAGGTTTTTGTAATGGGGATTGGTGCAAGCAGCCAATAATTTCTGTGTATGGGTTTTAGTTAATAGGATATTTTGAAATTAAATGACTTTCGTCACCAATAATTAGGTTAAATTGGTAATACTTTTTTTGAAAGTGTTTCTTAATAAAGAGCAACTGATACTGATGTAGCATTTCATAAACTATTTTATGTATAGAATAAATTGAATCTAACTTAATGAAATGTCATAAAGTCAGATGTTTAAAACAACACAAAAATTCCAAAAATTATTATAAATTTATAACATGCTCTGTGCGTGTGGGTGTACAAAATATGAAAATCCTAGCTATTGTGTATGTACAATAATGGAGATAATTATACTATGGCAGTGGTCCTGAGGCCAGGAAGAGGATCATAGCCCTTTTGTGCAGGGAGCTGTACAAAAATAGAGGTAGGGATGGTCCATGCTCCAATGATCATACAACAATAATATACATGCTTGTATTCTATGCCCACTAAAATATATTTTATAATATGCAACTATATTAACATGCATGTATAGTGTATATTTTGAATGTAGCGTGTATATATATAGACAAATGCAAGTCCTGGTTCTGCAATTAGATCCACTGCTAAGAGGATCTCTGCACCGATATATGTGCAGGGGTACATGCTAGTGGATCCAGTTGCAGGATCAGAACCCTAGAAATATTGTTTGACCTGGAAAAAGCGCAGCAAATTATTGCCCAATGAAAAAACAGTTCCTGAGATTGTGGTAATTGGGCCAAATGCTTAAGGCATTATTGCCTAATAGAAGAAAGTATTGTTACCTAAGGTCTGTTGCAGAGGGTCTATTGGTTTTATTAGGCTTTGGTGTTTTTTATTTAATGAAGATATTTCGTTTGTCTTTGTGATCCCTGCTGTTTTGGTAGTGTCTGTGTTGGGAAATCTACAGAAAGATGTCCTGCACGATGAGGCTGGAGAGCCAGTGTAGGGCTGTGGGGTGAGCCCCAACTGGAACTTCCATTCTGAATCTAGCCCCTAGATGTGGGTGGTAGTTTCAATTTATAACCACTGGACCCAAATCTTCTAGTATGGGGCAGACTCAAAATCAGATGGGGGCCTGTTTTTAGGTTCCAGTTCAAATGTGAAATGCTGCTGGACATCTGATGTGAATCATTGATTTTGTAAGGTTTCCTGAATTCAAGATGGTGGAGATATTTTTTTGATACTGTGGAAACATGGTGAATCCTAGAACTTGAATGTAAACCTTTAGTCTAAACCTAATGCAGATAAACACCATCTCCTGGTCCATCTTTAATTAATAAGAAGAGTATATTCAGGACAGTAATTTTCTGTACTTTACAAATAGAATAAATTCTCTATGCATTAGTAGGATCTGCAAGATGGGGGGAAGGTGTTGAACTCATCCAAAGCAAAACTGGAAATAAAAATTTCACATCAACCATGTGAACCCCAACAGCTGAATTTCATGCAACTCTAGGTACAAACATTTAGAGAAAAGTTGAGAGGTCAGTTTCCTAAAGTTCAGCCATTTTGTGAGGGATCTTTCAAAAGCCAGTGCTACATCTGCTCATTAATCCTTAAAAAACAAAAAACAAAAAAACAGACAAAATAACCTTCCTTTCTATTCTAAGGGGTACAAAATGTTTGCTCTTCCACTTAGGGTTAAATTCAAGAAGTTGCAGGTTGCCTAAATCTATTTAATCTTTGGCAAATTATTTCTAATGTCATATAGGCGGTTTTAGATGTGGTTTGCTCTATGCTGAATTGGAGACTCCCTTCCCCCTGCCCCCATCCACAAAACAAACAAAGACAGTTCAAAATTCTTTTCAATTCAGGTTCTGAAACCGCACCCATCACCATGGTATTTGAGTGCCTTCCCATTGTGTATTAAATGACATGACTCCCATCTGTTATGTATGATTCTTTCTTTCAAAACTAGTCATGAACTTACTCCACCTTGCCCTTCTTCTGACCTCTTTCCAAACCTGCTCACTCTCCACAGTTAGGGTGTTACTGTTTCATCTGTGCTACCTATCGTACCATACCTGTAACTTTCCCATCCCACTCTACACCCCAGCATTGAGACTGAGTCACTTCCAGTCCAAACATTTCCCTACAAAGCTCTGCTTTGTTTTTCTTTAGCTTAAGACTGGCTCTCCCCCAATGCCTTTTGTGATGCTGTTTGTAAAGGAACTTTCCTAAAAAATGAACCACATTATATTATAAATATGACCTAAAAATTCCCATAAGTTGCTTATTTTATGGAATGGTTATTATAATGGGATACTAACTCTGTCACAGCCCTCTATTTATCAGCTAATATATCATTCCACTGTAGCAGTGCTCTAAAGATTGTTGAAATACAAACTTACTGTATTTGATCCCAGTGGAAGCCGGATGTAGTTGTTCTCTGAACTAGCTTTCAGAGAGGAGTCTTCAGAACTCTTGTAACTATATTTGATCAAAGACATTAAACCCCAAAGTGTAGTATATAAATATTGAAACATATTGTGAAAAAAGTCTATCAGAAGTCAAATGGGTGTTTGTACAGGATTTGCCTATTGTTTCTGCAAAGGGGAAAACTCAACTCGGAGAATGGTTTCAACACACCAGTTCCTTTAAAATGAAAAATACAGAGCCAGTTCCATTCTTTCCAAATGAAATCTAAGCTTGCGCCAAAAACTGAGCTGTCCAGGTTGACAACATTCAGGAAACTGTGCTCTTCTGGAGAGATGACTGTAGTGGCAAAGATAAACCGGCAGGAAGATTTCTTTGGAATGATATGAATTTAATGAATCATATCTATATAAAAATCCCCAGCTGGTCTCAAATTTCTGGGAGATTTGAGTGATAAAAGATATTTCCCCTGTCCTCTTAGATGTATATTAGAGATGAGAGGGATTGGAAAAACCCTCCTGGGAATCAAGCTTTCCTTTTCTTAAATTTGTGTTAAAGAATGAAAAGAGCCATCTATGTGCTTGAGCCTTAGAAGGATATAATTAGTTATTTGCTATTATTGGACTTAAAAAAATGGTCTACTCCCACTCTTTTATATTTAAAGAAAATAATGGGATTGTCAAAGCAACATATACAACCCCGCCCACACTGTTCTCATTTACCCTCCTCCTCCCATCATCCTTGCAAGCAGCATCCTGTCCCCCTATTAGCACATTGATTTATTTAAATTAAAAATAATGATCTTCTTTCTCCCTCTCCTCCTCCAGCTGCAGAGTTTCTCTCTTATTAACAAATTGATTGTGGTATTGGTGTCAGTATGGCTCATTTGGTAGACCTTTTGCCTAAGGTCCAGAAGATTGGTGGAAGCGGGGGGTGGGGGAGTGGAGGGGGAAGGGAGTTCAGCTTTCACACATGGATTTTGGACCATGCCCAAAGCTGACACTAGAGATGCCAATGAGACATTAAACCGAGGCTTCCTTCTATGGTGATCGTCCAGCTGGATGTTAAAACCCCCATGGTAGCTCTTTGAAAAGCGTATGAGAGATAACACCAATGTACTGGCTGACAACATCGGCTCTAATATCTGATCCTGCAGCTCTCACTCAGGCAAGTGGTCCCAATGTAGTCAATCCCGGGTACTGAAATCGATAAGACTACTTGTGTGAATGAAGGTTTCAGGATCTGCCCCCAAATTAGTATGGAAGCTCTCGCGGAGTGCATGATGGCTGCTGTGTCCCTACTCCATTCACTGCATGGCGAGTCCCACTATGTACTTTGAGCTTTAGGATGTCATGAGTCCTAATAATACCGCATACACCCCAATTCTCTTCTATTTATTTAAAACAAAACCTCCAAGGTCTTTTCCCCCTTCAAGCTGTAGGAAACCCCAGCCTTGTTCAGTGAAATGTCTCACACGCACACTTTAAAAGCTGGCCACTTCCAGCCCTTCTTCCAGCTTTACTGCTTGTGATACCTCCAGCACAGGATCCAGTGTGAGTACTACTCATTAATAACTAGCTGCTGTGGGAGTAGGGCTGGCAGCTGTAGGTGGTGAGCAGGGCCAATCTGAGAGGGGGCCAGAAGGGCCATTTGGCCTGGGCCTCAAGCTCAAAGGGAGCCTCAAATTTGGACACTTGTTAATTTTTTGGCATTTGATAAGTTTCGCAACTTGTTTTTATGCTCACGAAAGCTAGATTTTTCCTCAATAATTAATCTATTTGTGCAGAAAAAGGCTAGAAAAACATTTGTTCAATACAAAACTATTCAAATTATGTCTCACTCTTTTTTTGGTGCCTTATTTTGTTTTCATGTGTCATCATTTTTTATTTTTATTATGGCTAGGGGCCTCAAAAGCTGGAAGTGGCCCAGGCCCCTCTGGATCTCTGAGAGGGCCTGGTGGTGAGCTAAAGCAGAGTCATCTTGTTCACCCATAATTTGTATCTCTGGCAGATAGTTTTCCACAACTTCATTTATAGCAGGTGCTGTTAAAAGTGGGACATTTACCACACCTGGAACTTAGATTTACTAAGATACTTATGGCATTCCCCAGTATCTCTGTTGGAAATAATGCAAATACCAAATGCAAATGTAGTATGTACATACTCTGTTTTTTCTATTCTCCATGAATTGTTTTTCAGTCAAGGGATCATGTCACTTATGCTCATGTACAGCATATAGTGAACTTAGGTTTGATATTTTTGACAGTACTGATGTTCAGCAGTTTAACTATAAAGTGGTCTCGCTATTATAGACAACTTTATTAAGAATAATATATGTGAATGTTCTAAACTATCTGTGCTGGAGAGACCCATAGGCTCTGAGATCTGCCTAAGCATATGGGTCAGTTAGTCTTATGGAATCTCCTTGTAGCTATAAAATGCATTTTGATGACCTAGGGTGAATGTCCTTTGTTCACTCCACTCTGTGGGTTTTTGCTCTTGCAATTAGTTTCTTTATTATTATTTAATATTTGTATTATGGTAGCTCTTACAGACCCTAATCAAGATCAGCGATCCATTATATTAAGTGCCATACACACAGTAAGATCCAGTCTCTATCTGAAAGACCTTACAACCTTAATAGATATGACAGACAAAGAATGTGAGAGAGGAATTTTTTTGTTCCCATTTTACAGATGGGGAATTGAGGCACAGAGAGCTAGAAATTCACTCAAGGTCACACAACAAATCTGTGGCCATTCTTGTTAAATCTTCCTATTGCCTTGTGAGACACCCACTCACCTTCAAGCATCATTCCCGGCTCCTGAGCAACTGGCTTCGTCTCCTGTTTTTCAGTTAGCTTCTTAAGCATCCAAAATGGGTGCAGAGGCTCTGCACTATGACAGGGATTTCCCCCTATTCCCCCCGCCCCCAGTAAAGGTGCTCATCAGCCATGGCTGTTCCATGGCACAGAGCAGCCAGCAGCCAGGAGGGGGAGTAGCTAGGCTTTGCCCAGAGGAGGGGAGGGGGAAGCAAGAGACCGGCAAGAGCAGCCTAGGAAGGGAGCAGGATTGTGGCTCTTGCTTCCTAGCACATAACCCATGAGCAGAAGGCAGAAGGAGAGAGGGGGAAAGTTGCTGTTGCCCCAGAAGACAGACAAACTTGAGGGGAAGTCAGATGGGAGGATTGTGGGGAAATTCAGAGAGGGGAGCTTGAGAGAGAAAAGGGGAAGGTAAAACAGGAAGTGGAAAATGAGAGTCAGAGAGAGGGAGGACAATGGAAATAGTAGGGAAATTAATGGATTCGGTGGTGAAGTTTATGTAAATGAGGTAATGCATAGGCATTGAATATATGGGTATTAGCTCCTTTGCATTACATCTCCAGATAGCTAGGGCCATAGGTATGTATGTGACAGAACTGAGAAATGAATCCAGATCTCTTGAGTCCCATCCAGTGCCTTAACTACATCACCATCAACCACTATCTTTCTTTCCATCTGGAGAGACATCCACTGTGACAAGCAAGGAGCAGGAACTGCTAGTAGGCTTTTTGCTCCCCACTCCAGGTAAGTCAATGTTAGGGAGATCCTTGAGAAAGGGCCCTTCTATACAGCCATGATAATTCCAGCCCTCAGCATTGTATGATGCATTATCACTTTTTTTTGTATGACCTAAAGCTGGACATAGTATTTACAGTGAAGTCTGACAAATTTAGCCCCTTTTTCTGCTCATGGATCATCTGCAAACTGTCTTTGATTTTTACAAACTGGTTCATTCATCAGAATTATTAGAGAAGCAGATTATTGAAATATATTTTCATCGTATGGTTAGCTTGCAAACTATTAGCTATGATTATTTCTTAAGTCTGTTCACTTTATGATGCTTCCGATGAAGTGAGCTGTAGCTCACGAAAGCTTATGCTCAAATAAATTGGTTAGTCTCTAAGGTGCCACAAGTACTCCTTTTCTTTTTTGCGAATACAGACTAACACGGCTGTTACTCTGAAACCATTCTTTCAACAGAAGTTTACTAACACTCGTAGCAAATAAAAGGGGTCACAAGTACAGGTGAAGCAAATCCATAGTTTTCATTCAAATTAATGTCTGAAAAAAACACTTTTGCAGAACCCACCCGGGTTTACTCTGTTCTAGAGTCATTATGTCCCCACTGGTTACTTTCTTCCATTTTCCATTTTATGGCATTTTATGTGCTTCTTGGAATACACTGAAATAAGCCGAGCTGTAAACTTTAAAAAAACTAGAGTTTTTGATCTTCTACAACATTTGCCATCTGCTTAATTTTGGTGTCTAAAAATATTCAGTCATTGCTCTTGCTCACATGCTTGTTGAGAAAATGCTAGAGCTGTTAAGTCATAAAAGCACACTGTGTGTGGGGAGGAGGCGGGCGGGGGGTTCTACCAGGAGAATATGCTGTCTGATGGGAAAAATAGAGGAAAAGACATCTCTATTTTATGTTTTCAAAAGGCAAAAATGAAAAAGCAACATATGTTTCAGAGTACTAAAAAACTGGGAAAAATTAGACTATATTTAGAATGTTACTATTTTCTTTCTAAGATAACATGAGCCAAATTCGCACCTATATGGTATTATGATAGACCAGGGGTCTCAAACACACGGCCCGCGGTTATTCCCTGCCCCCGGTACATGCGGGGCTGGACCTGCCCCCTGAACCTGTCCTGCAGCCGAATCCCCTGCCCTGAGCCCCCTGCCGCACCCCACACTCCTCCTGAACCCAGACCCCCTGCCCTAAACCCCCTGCCGCACCCCTCCTGCACCCTAACCCCCTGCCCTGAGCCCCCTGCCGCACCCCGCACATCTCCTGCACCCCAACCTCCTGCCCTGAGCTTCTGATGCACCCTGCACCTCTCCTGCACCCCCTGGGGGCAGGAAGGAGGCAGAGTTGGGGTGGGGATTTCAGAGAAGGGGTTGGAATAGGAGCAGGGAAGGGGTGGAAAGAGGCAAGGCAGGGGCCTCACGGAAGGGGTGGAGTGGGGGCAGGGCCGGGGCAGCGGTGTGGGGAGGTGGTCAGTGGTGCCGCCCTTGGGCCAATGTACTAGTCCTCATGTGGCCCTCGTGGTCATTTGAGTTTGAGACCCCTGTGATAGACTATGTGATTTACATGTCTTCAAAGAAGGGAAGAGTCCAGTAATCCAGCCCCTTGAAAATGGAATCCAATTTTATATATGAACAAATCATAAATTAAAGATGCTAGAGATGGAAAAGACGTCTTAGATCACCTACCCCTCTCCTTGACAGTGCAACAAGGCTACTAACTAGAAAGTACGTTTTGGGAAATTGCTCCATTCAGCCAAAGACTCCAGGGTCTCCAAAAGAATAAAGATTAAGTTTAATGTAGTGGACTAACAAATATGCAGAATACAGGATTCTTTCTGTATGATATGGTTGAGATTTTCAAAGCCAAATAGGGAATTTAGTCATACAACATCCATTCATTTCAAATGGGGGGAGTTGTTGCTAAATTCCCTGCTCAGGCTGAGCTTTTCAAAGCTATCTTAAGGTTTTGTATAGTGCCCATCACTGTACTATCTAAATATTTCTCTGAATAAATGTCCATATGGAGGTCCCTAGTGAAGTTGACCAGATCATTCTGTATTTGTTTGTGAATTGCTGATTTGAGTGTGAGTGTGGACCATTTGTATGGACTTTGTGTAAGTCTCAGAGATGAGGTATTATGGTATTGTTATAACTGATGTAAAATCAAGATGAGACAGCACTCGCCACTGCTTACTAACTTACTAATTTATTCAAGTAACCCTTGGGTAAACAAAGATGAAATATGCCACTCATTATAGTTTAAAAGGAAACAAATAAAAATAGAGCCAGATGACAAAGTTAAGCTCTGAATCAAAACTTCTTTAAAGATGGTCCTGCAAAAGAAGAAATATGGTTATGCTTTTTCTTTGCTATTTGATGACATATAAAAATGGCCTGACAGGTGGTGTGTGTTTTTAGGGGGTTGATTTCTGCTTTTATTTATTTCTTTTTTTAAACTTAGAAATATCGGGAATTTCAAGTCTTCTTAGGAATTGCCATAGCAAATCAGAGCAGAGGTCCATATGTCCCATATTTTTTTATATTGACTAGAGTCAGAGGAGAAGGTAAGAAACCCTATAGTGGCCATTTATGAAATAACCTGCCCATAAGGGAGGTTAATCTCCCTCACCATTGGCAGTCAGTGGTTGTCGCATTTGCTGAAGCAGGAGAGATTGTGTATTTTTTGTTCCTGTCTAATGTAACAGTGAAAGTTCTCATCCACACAAATGCCTTGTCAGTTTTCAAATACTACTAAGCTATTGTCATGTCTGACTTCTGGTCACAATGAACTCCACAAGTCAATTTCTTCCACGTGTTCATGAGGCACTGAAGGTAAGCAGATATTAACAAAAAGAAGTAAAAAAAAAAAATTGAAACAATTTTATTGAAAATTCCTTATACACGTATGTTTTCGGCTCTTGTCAGCTGGGACGTTATTTCATTATCATAGAGTCTTCCAGGATGGAGATAACCTGAATTTCTAATGTAAAAAACAAGCAAAACAAAAAACCAAACCAACCTTTTTTTTTCCCTGTGGCAAAAATCTTGAGGGCTTATTTATACATCATAAAGAAGCTAAATGAAAAGGCACAAACCCAGTGCTCTCTCCCTTTAAGATCAGGGTGTACACTTCCATGGGCTTGGTTGGCACCATTATACATAGGTTTATGGCAGAGTTCTGATTTGATCCTGTTTGGATCTGGAGTTCTGAATTTTGGCACACGTGAAGGAAATAAAATGATGTAGGCCAAGGCTATGCTTAATTAGAAACATCCGGAAGTTAAAATACTTGTACCCGTGAGTGCTACACCTGCAAAGAATACTCAGAAGTAACCAGGTTAACTAACCACCCAAGTTTTCTGGCTGGGCACATGGAAAAAAAATGACTCTTAGAAGTTCAGTAGCTGAACTAATTACCTGAAAAGGATTGCCTGGGGTTGGACCTTTTATTATCTCATCAGCATTCAGTACTACTTCCATAGGATGAAGGAGAAGAAAAACCCCCCAGAAACATGAGAAGGAGATCAGATAAAAGGAGAGCAGTTAGAAGGGAGGGAAAAAATGCTTCTTAACTCTACTCCACACTTTCTCTTTGTAATAGATTCCCCCCTCCTAACCAACCCTATGTAGAGCAACTAGCATGTAATGAGTTCTGCAGAAATAGATCATCATCAGCATGCATGCAGGTGTCTAGTTTTGTATTGACTTGCTAGCTGGACTACAGGTTCCTTTGGAAGTAGGGGAAGGGAGAAGAGGGGTTCTCAAAATCCTTTTCTGAGGAGGCTGAGCAATTTAGTGATGCTTCTCAGAACTTCCCTCTGAATGTGGAGTGGAGTTTGGGCTAATGGGGAGTTTCCAGTATATATTAAGGATGTGAGGCACTCAGCATTGGATACACTAAAACAAGGCTCTGCCATTAGCACTAAAGATGTCTTATGGGACTATACACCCTGAACAGTTGGAAACTTGGACTTCTTACTGTCTGGGGTAGTGACAGCTGAAATCTCAGCTTCACTACTGTGCAATATTAAAGGTCTTCCCTGGCACCACTGGATCTTTTAATCATGGAGATAATCTTGTACTAATATACCCAAGATACAATGTGTCTGAACAGAGCTAACCAACTCTGGGGCTGATGAAAAAGGGCCTAAAGCCATCAGTATGCTCTGTTTCACTCAGAAATGGTGCACTAATATGCCTTGCAGCTGTTGTGGGTGTGACTGGCTGTCTGTGACTATTTCCTTAGTCTCTCTTCACACCATGGGATGTTCCATGAACTTGTGCACTTTCTGTTTTGAGAGATTTTCTTGGCCCATTCGTTAAACCGAGGAGGTGCTGGAGGAAAAGATGGTAGTAAATGTAGCTTGCTCCCGCAGTGCATTTTTAACAAATGAGAACATTCTTCCAGAAATCCATGTTTGTGTTAGATGGAAATGTTTTGGCTTCACTCCTGTCCCTGAAAGAATGGTGTAATAGGAATTTGGGAAATGAGGCTCTCTAAAGTAATCTAAAAAATAGATCCACCTATTCAAATGGAAATTTCTAAAGAGGAGACCCAGAGAATTCTCTCCTCAGCAGAGGATGCTAAGACTAGTTCATTTTATTTGACTTCAGTCCACATCCAATTTTTGAGCCTGATTTGTCCCTCAGAAAATCTGGGCTATAACGTCCCAAAACACCCATCTGATGGGGCACTCTTTAAAAGAGATGCTAAAGCAACTTTCTGTCCAAACCTAAGAACAGCCATATGTCAGGTTGTCATTCCAAATCTTGCAGAAGGAACTCACTTCTTGCCTGTACTGGTGTAAAAGTGGCAATCATATTTGATGATATAGCCAAAAACTCATCCAACTAAATTAAATACCATGTCATTGTAACGTGTATGCGTATCAATGTCCTCTGCTACATAGAGCCAGAACTGCCCAACTACTGTATGTGTCAGGCTCTGTGTTGGCAGCAGCTAATGGAGATTCTCTTTTAGATTAGGTTGTGCTTTTGAATAAGGAGGATTGGAGTCTATCTTTACTATTGCTGTGAAGTTTCCCATGGCATGTGCAGCATACTGACAACTGGGAAGTCCTGGATGGCCTCAGATTTGTCACAAATAAGGTCTCATAACTGTTATTTTGAATCAATGCACTAAACTGTTAGTGTGTGTCTCAGCATAGAGATCACAGATGAACCACAGAATCATCTTTTCTACCTAATTTTCCCAAATAAAAAAATCACATAAAATCAAATTAGGAAACCCCTACTCGCACAAGCAAAAAATTACTAAGGGCATGGCTACACTTGCAGCTGTAGAGCACTGTGAGTTCAACCTGCCTTCGTAGAGAGCAGTAGGGGAAGCGCTGCAGTCTGTCCACTAGTAGGAGCAAGCGCATTGGCGTGGCCACATTTGTGGCACTTGCAGCGGCATTGGGAGCGGTGCATTATGGGCAGCTATCCCACAGAGCACCTCTTCCCATTCTGGTGCTGTGGCCTGTGGAAAGGGGGTGGGGAGTGCGGGGCATTCTGTGTCCTGTCCTAACGCCCTGTGATGCATCGGTTTGCATCCCAACAATCCCTGTGCTTCCATCCACATTTGGCGCCATCTTTCAACGTTTTTTGTACTGTGCGCTCTGTCTTCCCTTTCGGTCTGCAGGAATGGAGCCCGAACTGCTGAGGAGTATGCTGACGAATCTCGCCAGCACATCACGTTTGGCAGTCGACTTATTCCTTATGATCCAAAGTGACAGTGAGGGCTCCGACAATGATATCGACTTGAGTAATGCATATGACATGAGTTTGCTTGTGGCATTCACAGACATGCTCACCACCGTGGAACGCTGCTTTTGGTCTTGGGAAACAAGCACTGAGTGGTGGGATCACATAGTCATGCAAGTCTGGGATGACGAGCAGTGGCTGCAGAGCTTTCGGATGAGAAACTTTCATGGGACTGTGTGAGGAGCTCACCCGCACGCTGCAGCGCAAAAACATGAGATTGAGAGCTGCCCTTATGGTGGAGAAGTGGGTGGCTATTGCAATCTGGAAGCTGGCAACTCCAGACAGCTACCGATCAGTTGCTAACCAGTTTGGAGTGGGGAAGTCGACCGTTGGAATCGTGTTGATGCAAGTTTGCAGGGCCATTAATCGTATCATGCTCAGAAGAACTGTGACTCTGGGTAATGTGCATGACATTGTGGCTGGCTTTGCACAAATGGGTTTCCCTAACTGCGGAGGGGCGATAGAGGGCACGCATATTCCAATTCTGGCACCAGCCCACCTAGCCTCTGAGTACGTTAATCAGAAGGGGTATTTCTCAATGGTTCTCCAGGCGCTTGTGGATCACCGTGGGCATTTTATTGACATTAACGCAGGATGGCCCAGAAAGGTGCATGACACACACATCTTTTGGAACACTGGCCTGTTCAGGAAGCTGCAAGCTGGGACTTTTTTCCCCAGACCAGAAGATCACCATAGGGGAAGTCAAAATGCCCATTGTGATCCTTGGAGACCCCGCTTACCCTTTAATGTCGTGGCTCATGAAACCCTATACAGGGAGCCTTGACAGCAGCAAGGAGCAGTTCAACAACAGGCTGAGCTGGTGCAGAATGACTGTGGAGTGTGCTTTTGGCTGTTTAAAAAGCTCTCTGTATTGGAAGCAGGACCTGGCCGATGACAGCATCCCCACGGTTATATCCGCGTCCTGTACCCTCCATAACATTTGTGAAGGGAAGGGTGAACGATTCATCCAGGCATGGAACTCGGAGATTCAACACCTGGAGGCTGAATTTGAACAGCCAGTGAGCAGGGCTATTAGAGTGGCCAGCGTGGGGCTGCAAGGATTAGGGATGCAATTTGAGGGAGCAATTTGAGGCTGAAAGCCACCAGTAATGTCTGGTGCCCTGCACGGGAGTGAAGTGCAGTGGTTCCAATGTCAGTAGGAATCTGTGTTTGTTACGCTGACTTGCAGTGCCTGTTTCTTTCCTGGGCTAAGGTATCTTTTACTTCATGCAATAATAAAGAATGTTTTCAAAGCCAAAAAATTCATTTATTGAAAAGAAAATTCATTTATTGAAAAGAAACACAACTGCTTGGAAAACAAAAAGGGCAAGGGGATGGGGTGGGGAACGGTACAATCACAGATTTGCGTATGTCCTGTTATCATACTCAGCCTTCCTGTCTGGAGTGCTGTGCAATGAGTGCTGCACTTCAGGATGGCTATACTGCATGGTGATGGGGGTTGAGTGCAGAGGGTAAAGATTTTAGTTTTCAGGGCTGGGTGGTGAAGTTACAGGTGTTGGAGGCAGCTGGTGGTGGTAAGAACCCAGATGTTGGGGAAAGTGGGTTGGAGGTGACATGGGGGCACAAGGGAAAGAGTTTTGGGACAAGGGCTGCAAGGGGGGTCGGGCAAGGTAGTGTTCCCCCTGCATGGCTATGAGCACCTGGATCAAGTCCTCTTGGTGCTCCATTATGCTTATCAGCCGTTCTGTGCTTTGCTGCCGGAGCACTGCGCTTTTATGCCGGCACTCCTCATTCTGCTGGCGGATCCTTCTTTCACTGTCCCGCCACTCCTGCACTTTTCGATTTTCATTACTTGAACGCTGCATTACTTCATGCAACATGTCTTCCTTGCTTCTACGTGGCCTCTTTCTGATTCTTTGGAATCTTTCGACTAGTGATGACACGGATGGCTGAGATCTCAAGGTTGCATCTGTAAAGGCAAAATACAACACTTAACAGAGGCAGCATTGTTCACACCAGTCAGAGCAATGATTCCCCCATACTTAAGGACAAGCACAATCTACACAATAGCATAATTTTCCGGTTCCAAAGCGAGCGCACATAACCCACAGGAGCCCCAAAATGGTGAGTAAGCACAGGGTCAAGCGTGACTGATTGTTTCACAGCTGTACTGTCCTCTGGGTTTCTGTGCCTTGGGGAGAGCCAACAGCAGCAGGGGTCCCCTATACTGAGCACTGTCCCCACATTTTCCACAGGAGTTTGTCCTGGAAGATATCTCGCTGCTGAGGGTGATCTGGGAAGCAAGGGAGGGTCTTCTACTGCAATGCAGATTCCACCCTGGCCCATATGCAGCTTGCCTGTGTGCAGCAATGGTCCCCCCTGCCCCTCACGGCACAGTGACATGGACAAGTTAGCCTTACTGGGACAAGGAACACAGTGGCTCTCCTGAGAAACATGCACAAGCGCATTGCCCAAGTTCTGGATGAGACCTTTGAAGAGATCACTGAGGCCGATTACCACAATGTGAGAGAGCATATCAATGCCCTATTCCGCATTTAGGCATGCATGTAGCCCTAAGCCTCCTCACCCCAAGAGCCCGCACCGAATAACTTCCTTCCCAAAATAAAAGCCGCTTACCGGGAACCTCCTCTGGTGTTTTTCCTTCCCCAAGCACCAGCTGCCATGACTGGCTACCTTCCTCTCGGCTTGAGAACAGCTCCTGACTGCATGCATCTAGGGATTCCAGGGTGTCTTCCTCCGCCTCAGCACCCTTGCTCCCGCTTTGCTCCTCCTCTTCCTCCCGCCTTCCTCCCGCTTTGTTGAACTGGGCTCTGAAGTGTCCATGGTGGTACTCAGAGTGGAGATGGGGTCGCCCCAAGTATCGTGTCCAGCTCTTTGTAGAAACGGCAGGTTGCAGGGGCATCACCAGAGTGGCTGTTTGCCTTGCGGGCTTTGCGGTAGGCATTCCACAGCTCCTTCACTTTAATCCTGCACTGCAGTGCGTCCCGGTCATGGTCCCTTTCCGTCATATCCCTTGATATCTGCCCAAAGGTATCGTAATTCCTACGGCTGGAGCGCAGCTGGGACTGGACAGCTTCCTCCCCCGAAACACTGATGAGATCCAGCACCTCACCATTGCTCCATACTGGGGATCGCCTGGCGCATGGAGGCATGGTCACCTGGAAAGATGCGCTGAGAGCACTCCACGCCTGGCTGAGCAAACAGGAAGGGGATTTTCAAAATTCCCAGAGAATTTAAAGGGTGGGTCTGACAGTTGGTCACCTGAGGGCAGGGCAGAAGAGTTCAAAGTGATGACCAGAGTGGCTAGCACAGGCATTGTGGGACACTTCTGGAGGCGGATCGGAGTGCACTATAGGACCAGGGCTTCCACACTGGTGTTGCAGCACTCCAGTGAGGGCACAGCAAACGTTATTCCACTCGCCGAGGTGGAGTACCAGCAGCGCTGTAGCCGTGGAGTCAGAGCGCTCTTCGTGCCTTGCCAGTGTTAACGGGTAGTGAGCTAGTGCGCTGTAACTCGCAAGTGTAGCCAATCCTTAAACCTGAGGGCTTGTCTATACATGGAGTTATTCCACAATAGCTATTCCTGATTAACTCCACATGTGGACACTCTTGTTCTGGTTTATTTTAATCCACTTTAGAATCATAGAATATCAGGGTTGGAAGGGACCTCAGGAGGTCATCTAGTCCAACCCCCTACTCAAAGCAGGACCGATCCCCAACTAAATCATCCCAGCCAGGGCTTTGTCAAGCCTGACCTTAAAAACTTCTAAGGAAGGAGATTCCACCATCTCCCTAGGTAACGCATTCCAGTGTTTCATCACCCTCCTAGTGAAAAAAGTTCTTCCTAATATCCAACCTAAATCTCCCCCACTGCAACTTGAGACCATTACTCCTTGTTCTGTCATCTGCTACCACTGAGAACAGTCTAGAGCCATCCTCTTTGGAACCCCCTTTCAGGTAGTTGAAAGCAGCTATCAAATCCCCCCTCATTCTTCTCTTCTGTAGACTAAACATCCCCAGTTCCCTCAGCCTCTCCTCATAAGTCATGTGTACCAGTCCCCTAATAATTTTTGTTGCCCTCTGCTGGACTCTTTCCAATTTTTCGACATCCTTCTTGTAGTGTGGGGCCCAAAACTGGACACAGTACTCCAGATGAGGCCTCACCAGTGTCGAATAGAGGGGAACGATCATGTCCCTCGATCTGCTGGCAATGCCCCTACTTATACATCCCAAAATGCCATTGGCCTTCTTGGCAACAAGGGCACACTGTTGACTCATATCCAGCTTCTTGTCCACTGTAACCCCTCGGTCCTTTTCTGAAGAACTGCTGCCTAGCCATTCGGTCCCTAGTCTGTAACGGTGCATTGGATTCTTCCGTCCTAAGTGCAGGACTCTGCACTTGTCCTTGTTGAACCTCATCAGATTTCTTTTGGCCCAATCCTCCAATTTGTCTAGGTCCCTCCAAATCCAAATCCAAAGTAATTTAATCCAAAATTGATTAAACTAAAACAGAACAAGGCACTGGTATGCTGGAATAGGAGTGTTCACACATGGAGTTATATTCAGGAATAGCTATTTAAATTCACACTCTACCTTAATTCAAATTAACTTTCAAGTATAGACAAGCGCTCAGACTTCAAACATGTTCTTGTGAGGAGGAGAAGGGACCAAGAATCTATGCTGAAGGATCTGCTTGTTCACTTTGCATATAACTTCTGTAAAGCATTCAGATACAACAGTGGTGAGTGTGGAGTAAATGCCTATATAGCAGAGATCAGAGGCAGCACTGTAGAATTATTACTGCCCTGGACACACACTGTTCAGCTTAGAGGGAAATATAGTTGCATACTGACCATCCAGTTGGAGGAAAATCCTCTTTGCAAAAAGGAAATACTACACAGAGGTTGGGATCTGTACAGTACAAAAGTGTATTTGCTCAGACCAGGGAGTCCCGGAGCCCCTCTATACTAATACTTCAGGAGTCGGTCACATTTACCTTAACAAGAGATGGGCATTAACAAAAACCAGGTAGCTACACTTCCTCAAGCTTTGGAGAAGCTGAGTTCTGGATCTCAACTAGGCAGCTCAGGCCTATAACACTAACTCTCGGAGACCATGGTTACTGACTCCTGTCATGTGACAGGGATATTAAACGTTATTGGTCACTGTTATCTTTTTACAAGTTTCCATCCCCATGCTCTCTTCATGTACAAAAGAGGAGAAATTAAGTACTTGGATTTTTTTAAAACAGTGATTTCTGTTCCCTCTGTGTGTGTCTCTGTTCCCTATGCGCCTATCCCTTGACCCGCTTTTTCTGTCTTTCACACTTCCTCAGGAAATCAGTTAGCTGGATAGTGAGTCCCTCCCAGCGTCCCTCATCCCCCATAAATATACACACATACACGTCAATAAAAGCTGTAAGAGGAATAGTGCAACAATGCTTTTACCCCCATGTGCAGTAATTAATGGGCATGACTCCCAGTTGTGCTTTCTATAGTCCCAGGCAGCAAAAGGAGAATTCAGCCCCTTGAAAATAAAAATGCTAGTTAAGAAACTTTAAAAAGTTTTGGCAAGTGCTTTCAGGTTTTGTTGTAGGTGTTTTGCGGACCGCCTACATGGATGCTGTAATAATGCTCACTGTGGGAAACTACTTAAGATCCAGATGCAGGGAGGTGCCCAGTATATTGCCAGCAGCGGGAGTGATGGGCTCAGCAGCAAATAGCAGAGGACAGCAAGATTACTTTTTGAGATCCTGAAAAAGCTTTACTTATGTTACAAGGGCTTCTCCCCCTCCTGTCCCCACTACACACATCCCTAGTTAAATCTTCTATGGCTTGCACAAGGCTAGAAGCCTTTGAACTACCCAACCTGTTGATGGTGGTAATGTGGTATTAAATACTTCAGATTTCTGAAAAGCCTCAGATTAGGAAATAGCAGATGTTTTCGAAACCACATCAAGCTCATCTTCCATACAACATTGCTTAATATCCATTCTGTAGACTATTTGATTGCCATAGTTCTAGACTGGCAATGATTCTTATTGATGCTACGTGTCTGCCTGCATTTGAAAGTTAGGGGAGACAGGCACAGAGTTTGGTTTGCAGTATACTTCCTAGTATGCTCCTAAGTGTCTTATGCAGTCTCCCCAGCAACCACTAGGTGTCAGTGAGTCATCTCATTTTCATTTCAGAGTAACAGCCGTGTTAGTCTGTATTCGCAAAAAGAAAAGGAGTACTTGTGGCACCTTAGAGACTAACCAATTTATTTGAGCATGAGCTTTCGTGAGCTACAGCTCACTTCATCGGATTTTCATTCATTTTCATTATCCACCAATAGGTAGGAAAATGCAAACTATAGCAACAAAATAAGTGTATTCTCTTTTTATGCTTCAAGTGTGATTTAGAAAAGTTGGTTACTACTGAAAAATGTTTAGATTGGATTTACACTTAAAGTGGCGACTCTTCAGTGACTGGACGTTTTTGTGCTTAAAAGAAAACCAACCAACCAAAAATCCATGCACACAGGACTTGGAAATGGTGATCGTCGTATTTAAAATATTATTTTGAACAGTAATTTAAATCCAGTATGGTCAGATCCATAGGCTGATACTCTAATCCCAGGTGAAGCTTCCTGTTGATTTAAGAAGCTTTTCTGTTGACCTGTGTTGTGGACACAGAAGAAAAAGGAGAAAACAGGTAGCTTTTTCTTTCAAGAGTTGAAAGCAGATCTTGTGTGAGGTTTTAAGAAGATTTGGAGAATATGGATTGATCTGCTAATGTCAGAGAAGAAATGCTGGTTGCAAGTATCAAAATCTCCTAACATATTTTACCACTGAGGTTGAGATATTAGTGAGCCGCACCTTCCTTTGCTCACCGACACTTCCTGTATTTGTTAACATTTTTTATTTGCAAGAAGGCAACCCCAAAATTATTTTTAAACTTGTTCATGAGATTGGACACCAAATTGCTCTGCCCCTTTAAAGAATCAAATTGGGAAAAACCTTAGACAAATAAAAGAGCTGCCTCATCCTTACCCCTTAATTTGCTGAGCCTCAGTTACCTGTAATTCTACCTGATAATTACATGCAAAGACTTGGGTACCAAACACCCAACTCGATCATGCTGTCATTTGGTAAATGTCAGTGTGTGACAGGATTTCACATAGAGTGGTCATAATGGGTTTTAACCACAAGCCCAGGTAAACAAAGGGTAAAGGAATGTACTTGCTATGTCCTCCCATTAAAAAAATCTAGAGGGAGCAAAAACTAAAGCCCAAAGGCTTTCTAGGGAATGTTTAGAAAGAAAAAAACACTTCCATATATTTTAAATGGGTATGAAGGTTAAGATGCAGATCTGACTCTGCAGATGTTTTTGTGTTGTGCGTCTGCCTTGAATGGAGAGCCAGAAATATAGGATAAAAAAGCAGGGATTATTTATATCTTTGCTCCATACAAATATTATTTGATAATATATTGACTCAATAATATCTTGAATTTATGTCACGCTTTTCTTCCCTAAGAATCCCAGGCATTTTGCCACCAACGTTACATGGGTAAGAAGCAATTCACCAACTACAGAAGGGCAGCCACTTCTGGAGCGAAAAAGCATCAGCTGTTTAACTGCACCCAGCAAGGGTATTTAATAGCTTAGGGCTGGACAATCAGTATCTAGTGGAAACTTCAGGGGGAATTTAGGTAAATGTTAAGTAATTTGCAGCTTAGCAAGAACATGACAGGTAAGACTCCTCCACCTGGGTAAAGTGTCAAGCAATCAAGCCCTCTTCTATTTGTACCTCCTCCAGAAGACAGCAATTGCAACATCACAGTGCCCATTAACACACAGTAGGTCAGTGTCACCTGCTGAATTGCTAACAGCACTTCCTGTGGCACCTATGTTTTCCTTTGAGACCTATTATAAAGCCCAGCCCTGCTTTAACTGGTGAAAGCTGTAGAGATCAGAGCCCCAGGTGGTACCGCTGCAGGCCATGTTTAATATTGAATACTGGCATTATGTTGTGATATTTGTATCTTAATATTCTAATGACACAGAAAATTTGTGACTATTTTTACACAGACTGTTTAAGAGGCAAGGAAACCTCAGGAAATACTTTTCTGGTGCCTGCTTTGAGGTCTGCAGCACTCTTTGTTGGAGGTGCTGTTAGACTTGGATTATTAAATGCACATAAAGTCACAGGGTCAATGTTCTCACTGTTTATCTCTGCTTGATGGTTTTCTGAGGTCTCGAGACTTGATGGTTGAATTAGACCTGTCCTGTCTTGCACTATGCACAGGAGTTACTTATTAAACATGCAGCATAGACTGAATATTCTTGTGGATGCAAGCCCAAGTTCTTCACTCACATATGTCTACACACCTCCTGCTGGGTTCAATTGCAGTTGCATTTTGTATCTGAGGGCAGAATGGAAAATCGTGGTGCTGTTTACTTCAGAAACTGCTAACTTCTAGTGCAAATGTCATAGACTCTCAGCTCTACACTCGAGGGCAGACAAAGATGTAGCTATAAACCTCCATGCGCTCTCTGACCAGCCTGTCCTAGCTGATCTTACATTATCAGGAGCCGTTGAGAAGGCTACAGGCGGTAATACAGAGATCAGAATTAAGGAGCTAAGTAGTGCACATATGTGTTGTGTGCGGGTAGGGTTGGGTTTAAGCAGAGCCAGAACAAATGGACAAAAGATATCCTGGAGGGGAAAGGACTTCCTGAAAATCAAGAACATCAGTGAAGGAGGGTTCCATATGCGTTGCCAGTGACATCTACTTAGAGGGATTCACTTGCGGAATCAGGGAAAATAGGGATTTGATATCCAGAAAATGAGAAGAGTCAAACTCAGGCATTGATAAAGGGCATTGTGGCAGGGGCAGAGCCCGGTGATACAACATCCACCCGGAGAGGCATGCGAGTGCAGGCATGCCCAAACGCTGTGTGCTGAGAGGGAGGGTCCTGCTCCACTGACAAAATTGCAGCACCAGAGAGAAAGGGCGATTGAATGCTCCTCTAACCTGTGGGTTCAGTTGGCAATTTCCAGGTCCTGTTGCTACTTGTTTGTTTTGGATTCTAGCAGTGTGGAGCTTTGTGGGAACAATGGTATTGTGTTGGGAGACACTGGCAGCTTTAAATGCTGTGCTGAATCGGGAAGGTCATTGAGCTGTGCCGTGGAGAATGCCTCATAGGTATGAGCTGAGTTTCAGAAGGACCCATGTGGATTGGTGGCTGGTTATATCTCTGTGTGAGAGAGAAAATCAGGATTGTTGCAGGCTCTACTGTACTGCTGTGTTAGGAGGATGTGTCTCTCTCACCCAATAACATTATAGAGAACTTTTGTGAAGTACATTTTTTAAATTGGAGATGAGTCTGGGATTCAGACTTTAAGCACCCAAAGTTCAGGAGTGTTTGGATCTAAAGTTTTGGTTCAGCTGATTATAAAAATGAGGCCATCTGCAAAATGTATTAATATTTTGTGACATCTAGAGCAGTGGTGGGCAACCTGCGGCCTGTGGGCCGCATGCAGCCCATCAAGGCAAGCCGGATGTGCAAATGTAAACAAAAGGTCTGACGGCCTGCCAGCAGTTTGCCCTGATGGGCCGCAGGTTGCTCACCACTGATCTAGAGAGCCCCACTGAGACCCCATTGCACTAGTCCCTGTACAAACTCAGAAGAGCCAATCTCTGCCCCCCAAGTGTTTACAATCTAAAGAGACAAGACAGACAAAGGAATTATCATTGTATCCATTTTACAGATGGAGACCTGAGGCACAGAGAGGTTAAGAAGCCACAGAGAGAGAGAGATCCAGGGGTCAAATCCAGGTCTTCTGAGTCCCAGCACAGAGTGCAAAGCACAAGATTATTTTCTTTGATTTGGATCAAGATTCTGTTATTTTGATTTGGGCTTAATCCTGGTTTTAATTCTTACCAACCCATGAGCGTAATACTGTTTCTGTTTCCTATTTCTTTCTCTCTTCCCTCCAGAGATGCTACTTAGCAATAACAAAAAGGAAGTAAAAGAAATGTGCTCAGCTGGCTAAATTTTGTTTGTGTATTTATCAGCCTCAGAACTCAGTTTTGAACATGACTGTCTCATTCATATTTCACATTGGCTTATTTGTTGATTCATTTTTCTAGATCTATTTTTTTCCAGTTAAGAACTGTGTAAATAGCCCTAATGAGCCGTGAGGGCTCTCATTTGCTTGGAGAGATTAAAATAATCTGGGAAGCCTCCAGACACATGGGCCGTTAGGTACAAAGTATTTCTCACCTAGAGCTGGTCAAATTATTCATTGTGAATAATTTTATCTGATGAACTGGACCCTTTTCTACTGTTCAGAGATTATCCAAAAACAGCTCCTGATTTTTTACCAACTGATTTGATGAGTTATTTGTGCAAACAAAGTTTAGCCTATGATTTGTTCACAACTGGCCACTGGGGAGTATTTGCTATTATTATACTTGCGGTGTGATTGGTTACATAGGTCAAATGGCATAGTTTCTTTCCCCTGACTGAACAACCCCTTTTCTGTTTACACATAACCCATATATGTTCTTATTTGTACGACAGATCTGTTTTGTGACTAATATGAATTGCTGCGAGAGCCTTTGAGGTATGAATACTCCCACAGACATTTGCATACAGTAGTATTCACAGTGCCTTTGCTCTCAGTATGTCTTGCACATAAAGACCTGCTTCCTTGTGTATTCACAAATAAGTTAGGAAGAGGGACTATGAATATCAGCAAAGGAAACGGCAGGTTTTAGTCGCAAAAGTATTTGCTGAATCTTTTTGGCTGTATTTGTCTAGCTGTAACCTACCTAGAAAGACTGAGAATTCTTCCTCTTCCTTCTCTTTTTTTTAGCAGAATTCTAGTTTCTTCTTGGTAGTTTGTTTGCTGAATAGTGACCACTGGGCTGATTTTTTAAAGTATCATAATCATTGGCATAATCTGTACAGTCATACTGTGGATAAGATGCTCTCAGGGTATACGAGGTAGGATTATTTAATATAAACCAATATAGGAGAAACATCACTGAGCTTCATGTTCTGAATCAGATTTTTCTCTCACACACTCAGAGTGACTGTATCTGTTTAATTTCCCCTTTGCTGCTCTTTGGGAGTTGCACAGCTGAGCAATGAATGCTTCCTGGTCTAGAGAAGCACTGTGTTGTCTCGGAGGCAGGCCCACAAATCTGGACCTCATTCCTGGAAGAGATCAGAATGACCGTGAACTTTGGTGTCTCCAGAGTGAAATGAAACAATCACTTCTTTGACCTAGACTTTCTACACTAACATCACTTAACCTTTTTTTAACTACTCCCAGCCCTCTGCCACCACTGAAAACCCAGAACAAACAAAGAAACTCTACAAAATAACGTCCAGTCCCTGGTGACTGGAGGGAAGATCGGGACTATAACTTTTGGAGGAACTCAGAGAATGGGTGCTGAAGCAATTATTTCTGTATGGCAGTGGCTGACTATACTTGGTATAACCCTGAAGTCTAACAAATACTGACCTTGCCTGTAAAAGCAATACATTGTTTTTAAACATTAGTTTCCTATTCCTGACAGATAAGATGAAAAGTTAACAATGCGTTAAGACTGTAAAATGTTGGCCAGAGTTTAGGTTTCACCTCTGTTTAACTTTTTGTCAACAGATTGGCATTTTCCTCCTCATTCAGAGCAGTCGGGTTTTGCTTTCAGCACTGAGTAATAGCTCTTAGATGCTCTCTCACGCAGAGATTTGAGTAAAATATTAAAGCATTGATAACACTCTTATTATCAGAAAGACATGGCCTATGGGCTCAAAGGGAATCTAAAACAGCTCTTCTCAGTGCAATAAAAGAATAGTTCTACATTATCTGGCATGAAGTTCCCAGATATATCACTTAACCAGCTCATTGCATGCCGGCCTGTTAAGTCTTTCCGAAATGGCTTCCTTTCAAGAAAACAGTGCCCCAGTGTAAGATATCTTAGATAACACACTGGGTACAAATGACTGTTCGTGCATGTTAAACAGCAGAGCCAGTATTCCCTGAGAGGGGCCTTGCTGGTTCAACAAGGTGACAGAATCATGCCATGGGGATGTAAAGAGTTAATGATATTAGCTGGGGGCTATGTTTCATTTACAGTACTTTGCTCTGTTCTGTGCTGGAGTTAAATGCGGTTGAAACAAAGTTAAGGCCAATGCTGAATATCAGTCTATCCACTGAGCCAAGGAGATCCATTTATTTTTAATTGAATTAAATTGCTCACAAAATGAAAGTAGCATACTTTCATTAATATTTAATTACTTACAGTGTTAAACAATGATCACAAAGAAAACTTTGCTGCTGTCTTTTCCATCCCTGCATTTTTTTTTTTTTTACTTTGTTGCATTAGCTTTCCTGTGCCTTGAATTTTAAAGGCCATCCTAGCTGTCTGTAGCTGAATGGTTTGGTGCCTCCCTGGAGTATGTGAACATGGGCAGTGGATATCATAGGCCAGGGGAGACTAAGTCTCCCCTAACACAGGCTGTGGCCCTGCCTATGCTCTGCCTCAAGGCCCTGCCCTCTTCCCTCCTCTCCCCTGAAGCTGGTGGCCTGGGTCGGCTCACGCCAGTTGGCGGCCCTGTATTCAGGCCAGGGGCTCGGGCTGATGCAGCTGGGACAGGATGGCTGGCGGCTCGGGGCAGTTGGGGGGGCGGGGCAGGGGCTGTCCTTGGGGCCCTGGCTGCAGGGGAGGGCTTGGGGCTCCAGTGGGCATGGGGTGGGGGTCTGGGGCTAGCTTTCCCAAAGGGGCTGTTCATCCACCGCTCATGTATGTGAAGCTCCAACTATGGAATATGGTGAGGAAATACCAGCCAGGAAGAATCTACACTCCACATCTCTAGCATTGAGGAGCAGTGAGAAGAGTGAGAGATCCTTGCCCAGAACAGGGGACGAGGTCTTTGGATCCACTGCTCAAGAGAAAAAGAGGCTGAGTGCTAGCTTGAAAGCAACCAGAGAGACACCAAAGTGTCTATGCTACACAGGTCCAAAAAAATGAGGGAGGGGAAATTACAGACTTAAAAAAAAAATATTCCTGTGTTTTTCAAAATTCCAAAAATGTTCACCAGCTCTGTAGTTGGTTGGAGAAAAGAAAAGGGGGAGGGGACAATGTTTTTTTTAAATTTCAAAATGCTAAATTTCATCAATTTTGAAATTTGAAAAATTGAAACCAGCTCTGGTCCCAACACAATTAGCGGAGCACGGCACCAAATGTAGTGCTGAATTTGGCCTGAAGGCTTGTACTTCTTATATTTCATGTAATTCTCCTAAATGAGGCACATTCCTTGGGGGTGGGGGTGTTCTGTAGCGTTGACACCTAGTGGTATATACAGACCCTTCCACGTATGGTGTCCAGCACAACAAGGCAGATAGGCGAAAAAGAGAGGAGTTATGATTATATTAGGAATTGGCAGGAATGTCCAGAGATGGTGCAGAGCTAAGCCAAACTGAGAAATTTCTACATAAGTCTGCCCTTCCACGCAGCAAGCAAACAGCAACAAAATGTTTATCATGGAAATTAAAGGTTCACAAAGTCTGTTTTAATTTTCACTTTGGGCTGAATACAGTTTAGAGAGAAGAGGAGTTTGGGTTCCAGACCACTAAAGGCTGACCATGGCCAAAGGCGCTTGAGGCCAGATCCTCAGCTGGTGTAAACTGGTCTAGTATCTTTGATTTTAGTGCAGTTATGTCCACTGACACCCGCTGGGGTATTTTGGCACACTGAGTAGAAGCCAGGGCTTCTGAAAAAAATATTTATTTTTCTTTGCTCCTTTCAGTCAAGAGAAATTTCTGTTATGTCTCACTGTGTTCCCTGGAGACTTTCACAGTATTGGTGCCGGTATAAAACAAGGGTGATGGCTAATAGAGAGCAGCTCCTAAGTGAAGATTATATGGCGTTTTCTACATGAATCCTGTCCATATTCTGAATACTGCTGGAGGAATTTCTCAGCTTCACATCACCAGGTTGTCAATGTCCACTTGATTCAGAAATCACTCACAAAAGGAGAAAATGCCAGATCTACAAAACTTAAAATGTGAATGCAGACAGTGCATGCGATAGTGAGGCTGAATTCCAACTTCTATTCTAACCGCACTTTTAAGTAACTGAGGTGTTCATAACTTTCTAATATATATATCCCCCTCTGGGGCTTTTCTTAGCAGAGGGAAATGGTGGCTCATAGGGGCTCAAGCTGCAAAATGGAGGACTCATCAGGAGGAAAAGAATGTCAATAAGATGTCCAAGCAGCACATTTGCAGGCGATTGTGCTACTTCCAGGGTGGTTTAGGTCACTTGGCCTTTGGACAAATGCCTCATCATAACACCACCCGAGGTGTGCTATAATTGCCAAGAAATGCTCTACCTGTCATGTCTGATTGCTTAAATATTTATGCTTATGACATTTGATTCCTACACTCTATATGTCATCAGCATGTTTCACTCGCACTAGATATGTCATCACCCACCAGGAACAGCTGACACTGAGGATTAGAGGCACTTTCAAATTAAAAATCCCTAAACAAAGAAATGACATGTTAGCAATTGTCTAGCATAGTATAAATCACATATATGATTATCTGAATTAATAGATTTATTACATTAAGATGACCCAGCCATTTAATTCGATGAGTGCTGTGACTTGCTTTAGTGTGGTTAAATGGAACCTATGTAAATAATAATTCCCTTATTTCCTCTGTATATCACTCCATGGAGTTGGTAGGGAGCAGTGCACGTATGGTCTAAGGGCAGAAGTTGTGTCCAGTTTCTAGAGGTGTACAGTAATAGTCCTTATATAATGAAACCCCTCTAGTTGATGATTCCTGTCTATAAGGACTACTTTGCAGTGTCCCCAGTGCTTTCAGTACAGTTTTGGTTGACCTTTAATTTTAAAATCAGTCTCTACTAGACAAATGATTTTCAGTTGCCTAAGACATTTTTCGTGGGAAAACTGGAATATCAGATTTTTTTGAATAGACTTGTGTGTCCGTGTGTGTGTGTGCCACTGCCCTCTACTGGATAGAAACAGAACTGCTCAGCGGTGTGCCATAGACTCTGTGCTGCTTACACCTCTTGGAGAATCTCCTTTAAATCAAGTAGGAGGGACCTGTGCATCTGGAGCAGGATAATCTGAGTTTTAGTCTCACCGCCACCATGGGGTGCACTATAGTATCAACAACCGAATTCCTAGATGATCACAGATTTGGTATATCTATCTTGGGTTTTACTATAGCACCCATCAGCAGTGTATCTAATTGCTTATATCTATATAAACAGTCTCTCTCTCTATATATATCTATCTATCTATATTGGGAAGATACATTAGGTAGGGTCTAGATGCATAATTCCCTCCTCACACAACTATACTTCCTTCTATTCCTAATCAGACGAAGTAAAAATGAATCTATCAAAAATAGATAATAGAAAATACAAACTAGTAGGTGTAATTTTTTACCACTTTGGAAGTCAGTGGTTTTAACCTTATTTCTAAAATTCTTAGAGTAAATTTCTGCTCTCAGATCTGCCTGGTGGATCTCAGATTCAGATAATTTGTTCTCACTACATATGTGTAGCACCATGGACATCAATGAGGCATCCAGAACATTAGATTTGGGAGCTGCTGCCTGGATCTCACAGAAGAATTCTGCTTGTAGTCTCAGACCAGTGTGTATCAGTGTTTTCCCTCATGGATTCTGTACATCCCCCGCAAAGTAACCCAAATAATGCAAACATCACGTGACCTCTTCTGGCATTAGCTCAGCAGGGTGGTATTGAACAGCTATGTATATTTGGCACACTGTGTGTGAATTTGAACTCACTAGTTAGATCACCCACAACGACTGTGCACACCCACAGAGATGGTCAGTTGTCCACATCCATTGGCAGCAGTAAGAACAATCCTCTTCCATAACCAACTCAGTGCCTGAGTCAGAGCCACCCCTTTCGCTCTCTTCCCCTGATTATAAAGTTGTCAGATTTTATACCCTTCTCTTTAATAGAGGGGTTATCTGGGGGAGGGGAAGGGAGGTTGTTTTTGGCTGGAATTTCACAAGGCACAGGTGGTACAACCAGCTGCAAGATCTTTAGTTCTTGTTGGCTGTACACCAGCTTTTGGTCTTTTCACAGTTCTTTCACTGGTGGTGGAGGAGGAGGAGTGGCAGGAAGGGACAGTGGGTCCTTGATGAGGTTGTTCAGCATTAGCAGCTGTCTCAGGTTGGCATTAAGCTCTGGAACAGTTCCTCAGGAGGTGTTTATGCTGAACAGTTCCCTACTGATACTGGACGCAGCCGCAAAAATGGAAATGCAGCTAAACCTTTGATATATATTGGAAAAAAATCTACACTAAGTCATCCCCATCTCTCAATTTCCCAGAGCAGCCCATCTTCAGTGCTTCCATCTTTTGCACTGTAAGCTCTTTGCGGCAGGAGCTATCTTTATTTTTTATTCATTGTACAGCACCAAACACAATGTTGGCACTCAGAAAATCAGGACAGATTCTGTCCCCTGTACTCACACTGAATAGTCCCCCAGTGGAACTCTTCATGGGGTTAATTGCTTACCAGTATCTAGGAGGTGATTTAAATCTGGCCCTGAATGCAGGGTTCCCTGAAAGAGTTTGTTCCTTTTATTTACACATCGCTGTTTGAAGCACGTTAGTATTCTCTTCCCTTTTGACAAGGGCCAGTTCCTTATTGGACAATGTCACCCCCTATTCTGCAATCCCTTGACTAGTGGCGTGTTGCCATTTTGACATGGCAGCTACAGCCATGTACCTGCCATGATTCAAACAACTAACAAAGAATGGACAAGGGGTAAAATTTTCCAAAGCGTGCGTGTGACTTTGCTACCTAACTCCTATTTTCAAAAGAGATTTAGTTCAATCTCATTGAAATTGTCACTTTTGAAAATGATTCTAAGCCTCCCAAGTCACTTAGGCACCTTTGAAAATGTTGCCCTACCTAGGTTTTAGTTTCTGATGCTTAGAAGACTTACATTTTTTCCTATCCAGTGTGTTTTGAGAAGGATTTATTCAAATGCTACAAAAATCAAACGTCTCCTCCTCCTCCATTAGAAAATTAGCAAGGCAACAACAAGCACCTCTAAGAATTGATGTAAAAAGCCTTGATTCTTAGCATAAGGAAAACCGATCTCCTTCCATATACAATATACAGAATGTTTGAATAAAGATGGAATGTAACATTTGTGAGATCCAGAAGCTCATGACAGCCACTCAGAGAACTAAACACATGTATTATGACAAAATCACAAACTGCTGGTTTGGCAGATTCTCTGGGAACAGGCGGGGAAGGTGATAGCTGCTCGAAAGTCAGAGAAGAGATCAATATTGAATAAATCAAAACAAATATGTGATAGGTTCTGAGAATTATATGAAAAATTAAATACCAGGGAATTTGAGGCAAGTGACTCTCAAATTTACAGGGCTAGTGCGACAGTCACTGTAATAATTAGAAATGCGGGGAGGAGAAGTATAGAATTAGGGAAGAGGAATTTGCTGGTGATGTTACTTAGCGCTTACATAGAGAGTCTTTCATCTGAGGCTCTCAAAGTGCTTTACAAAGGAGGGCAGCTACTGTTATCTGTTTCACAAAAGGGGAAATTGAGGTACAGACAGCGGAAGTGACTTTGCCCAAATCTTCTCAGTGAGCTGGCGGCAGAGCTGAGGATAGGTCTCTTGATTGTCAGCCCAGTACTAGCCTTAGCCACTGTAACACACTGCCTCTGCCACGCACACTAAGAGATGGGGAATCCACCAGGCCAATAGCACACTTGTACCTTTAGGGTACCATTTAGGAACGTTGATGTTGAGTTGCCTGTGATGGGGGAAAAAAGCCTATTACGTGCACCCACGTTTGCATTTGCAAATGCCAGTTGTGTGAGCAGCTTCCCAGGGTTCAGACACAAACTGGGGTTTGAACGTAGGCACATCTGACCATGCACAGAGCCCTGGTTACGTTTGTTGTTCAGCAGTTTCCTCATGATGTTTTTGACTCATGTTTAAGGCTCTCTCTCAAGCATGGGCTTATTGATCAGGATTGCTGTTGTTGTTACAATGCCTGAAAAGTGAGCTAGGCATATAACAAGACAGATAGATGGGGTTCCTTACCTAAAGTGCTCCCAGGCCAATGTTATATGTGATGTGTGAGGCCCTCAGACACTGTGGTGATTGGGAGTCCTATGCATGGCTAGTTAGCTAGAGTGCAGCACGTCACTTTGCCCCTTTCTGTCAAACTAGCTGCTCTGTATTCATTTAACCCTTTATTTCAGCTGTCCATTCTCGGGGGTACGTTTCCCTGATTTTAACCCCCCGTGCCTCCTTTTCCAGATGCCTACATTCTGCTTGAATCAAAGCACTGAGACTTGTTAGAGAGGTCCATTACCACCAACTGTGATGATTCATTTCTGCAGTGCAGTAAACTTCAGCCCCATGCTGGGGGTCGACTTCAAACCTGTTCGCTGCTGAAGTCTGACTTAAACCGTATGTTGGAAAGGACTTTAGTGGGGTATATACTTTGCACTGGCCCTCTGCACAGAGGTGAAGTTTACCCTAAATGATTACCCACCCAGGACAGATTAAACTCTGAGTTCTTATTATAAACCTGGGAAGGATTCCCTAGGGGCAAGCAGTCTCTTCTTTGGTTGTTCCAAAGTCCCAGCCAGGTATCTGGACGAAATATGTCCAAGATATTATTTATTAATATTAGTATTTATTTAACATTTTTATTGCAATAGTGCCTAGAAGCCCTGATTAGGATCAGTGCCCCAGTGTGCTAGATGTTGTATAAACATATATGAAGATACTGTCCCTAACCCCACCCCAGGAATCTAAAATAGCAGCCCCATCCTCCTATTGCCTGTTTCTTTTCAATTAGAAATATCTGATTGTGAGGCTGAGCTTTTAGAAAATATTATTTATAATAAAAAACGAGCCCCCCATCTGTCCAAATTTTCTTCACCACTATTTTTCTGCCCTTCGTTTGTGTCTTTGACACACAACAAGTTGAGGGGTCTGAGCTGAATTATGCTTCTTTAATACAAGAAATAACAGCAGACCTAGCAGAAAGCATGGATTTTCCTTTATTCTTAACTCAGCATATCACATGTTAGAAAACTGAACATATGCCAACCTGAGCAGACTGAATTTCTTTCACATTTCTCAAATAACCTTCCCTGATCCTTTCTGCAATCCTTTTAAATAAAATCTTTCCTTGGTTTATTTGTAAGGCTATTCTTGCTATGTTAATAGTACAAATGTCACAGATGAGGAGTAGAAGACAGTGAAGGAATGTATTGGAGCATAATAGTATAATGTTTATGAAGCATATTGTGGTAGCCTTGGATGGAAGGTGCTATAGAAGTGCAAAGTTTTATTGTTATTTTATTATAGGTAGTTACCACACAAATCCAGGATGGGATTAATGAAATGGAAGCAGCAACGAGGTCTGGTTTCAGAAATTCTTTACTTTTATATAACAAAATCAATTGATAGCTAAATATATATTGCTGCTGATCCTGACCAGGAAGCCACGGAAGGAGATAAAGTGTTTCTGGTTGTATCTGCTCTGTGTATTTTCATATAGGGCAGATCCAGCTGCTCTCTGGTATGGCAAAATCTTCAGCTCTAGCAAGGAGCTTCTGATCCTAACGTTTGAATTTCGTGGTGAGACGCCTCAAGAAACTGGAAATGTGGGCCCCCCACTCAGCAAGATAGTTAAGCTCATGCCTAACATTAAGTATGTGAGTAGTCCCATTGACTTCAAGTTAGGCATAGGCTTAAATACCTTGCTGAACGGGGGGCTTGAGTTATATAAAAAGGTGGTATCCATGACTCCAACTACTGTCAGGTTTCAGAGTAACAGCCGTGTTAGTCTGTATTCACAAAAAGAGAAGGAGTACTTGTGGCACCTTAGAGACTAACCAATTTATTTGAGCATAAGTTTTCGTGAGCTACAGCTCACTTATGCTCAAATAAATTGGTTAGTCTCTAAGGTGCCACAAGTACTCCTTTTCTTCTTCCAACTACTGTGTATCTTGAGATGGCTGTGTGAGTTAAGGTATAAACAAAACAGGCTGGAACCTCAGCTATGGAAATTGACAGCGCTTTCTTCAAGTCAGTGGAGCTGCCTTGACCTAGCTCAGGATCTGGCCTAAAAGAATTGTGACACTCTATTCTATTCTGTTCAGGTTCTTATACTGTGCTCTTCTCAGCTGAATCTGAGCTTGTAGCCTCTGAGCAACTGCTAAGCAATCTGAACAATTTCTCATACATGGATTTCTTTAGGTAGCTGCCGTGTTATATTGCCACATGTTGTCCTTCCCCCTTGTAGATTTAGTAACAGCTGTCCCAAAAGGGAACTTCACATTTCTTATTCAAAAAAACACCTCTGAAGTGTGAAAATCTGGAAATAAATAGTTAATGGCTGCAATCACTTCACTCATGGTATATTTTCGTCACTTAGTGTAACCATACACAGGTCTACTCTCAGCTACACTGGTGTAAACCTGCTGTTATCCTAGAGTTACAGTGATGTTAGTGTAATCAGGATGTGGCCCAGAATGCATCTTGTTTGCTTCAGCCCCCCACTAAGCCCTTGTTGGTAGGAAGTGATGCTTCTAGAACTTAGCAGCGCGTAGCTCGGTAGCTGGGCACTCAGAGACAGGAACATTTTCCTTGATATCATTAGTGATGCCATGCAATACCTGCAGACACAGGGTGAATATCCCCTCCCCTCAGAGACCTATGCAACACTTAAATGTCCTAGGGGGCTTAAGTGGGCCTTTGGGTTTGCTTGCTGTCTGCACAGTGGTAGGTTTTCTCCACAAAGAGAAATAAAACCATAGCAGCCTGGTCGCTCCTTCTGTTCTGGACAAACACGAGGGATTGTCTCAGGGTGACAGACACAATCAGTACGGACAGAACTTTCTCTCTCATTTTTTAGAGTTATAAGGGGATTTTCATATGTGAAAAAGAAACAAAACAAACATACCGCAAGTGTAGTGAATGTTCCTCAGCTACTGAAAACCGCGTCTCTGCCCTCTCTTCTCACTGAGTTGCTCAGAACCTTTTAGATCCAAGTGGCAACTATCATTTTATTTTCCCCTGTCTACAGAATTAGGCCCTTTAAGGATCTCTGGAAGTGCCATGCTTCCTTAACCCCTAGTGATTTCAATGAGAGTTGAGAGTGATCATTATTTGCCAGGGTCAGGGTCAAAATTTCCAAGGGAACCATCTGGTTCTGGGGAAGGGAGAGGCTGTAGTTGTCAGCACTCATGATTTTTGCCACCCATGGTGTGGAATACTGATGATAATGATCATGAGATATACTGACCACAAATGCATTGCATGGTCTCTGTCCATAAAGACTTACTTGGGGTCAGATATGAGCCATCCCAGTGTGAGTGGGGGAGGGAATAAGAAAATTCCTTACCCCTCTTAGAACCTCACGCAGGGACTATTCAGAATCCCACATGTGAACACAGTCCCTGCTTCCTCCTAGTGCTCTGATAGGAAATAGGTACCTGAAAGGCTGTGGGTTGAGGTTGGGAACGTGACTGCCATCTTCTGCATTGACTGGCCTGCAGAGCTGGTCATATGCTGGATAAACAACAGCATGGTGTTGCCCAGAAGTCCCCAAGAGTTGTTTCACCTGAGTCAGCCATAATTCCTCCTGGAGAATTCAGCTGCAGAATGGACCTTCACTGCACTTGAAGGCACGTAGGGCAGAACTGAGCCCTTGGGTATGCCCATTGAAGTCAATGGGACTACTCATGTGAGTAAGGTTTACTAACGTGAGTAAGGCTTGCAGGATCAGGCTCCTTTTTTGTGCGTCTGCATGTGAAAAATATCTTCACCCTAATCCACCATCAAGATTCCTTTTTAAAAAGGAACCCAGTCTCCTCAGACCGTGGCGACAGCAACAACAAAATCCAAACCAACAGCAATAGCAAAAAACCCTCCAGCCCCTGACCCTCTCACCCAACCGTTATCTCTTGCCATGAACTAAAAACCAGCAGCTTCACTTGATTTCATTTCTGGTAATAGCAACAACAGAAATTTGCATCTGGGCTGACAATGCGTATAGTGAGCGTCAGCCCCGTGGGATTTGAAATTGGCACGTTATAGCAACCCTCTGGAAAACCTGGATTTACAAGGGAAATGCTGACAAACCCTTAACTATAGCCATACTTGCTCTATGCTATATCGCACGTCAAACAATGAAATGGAACATCTTTCCTAATGGTTGAAAATATTTTTGGCTCTGCCTTGCTCTAAAACACTCATTTGATCTTTTACGTCAAATAATTTTACGCTTTCAAAGCAAATTTTGTTTTGTTGTTACTAATTGCATTCAAAAGACAGTATAATATACGTGGGATCTTATAAGGATACAGAATAATAATAGGCATTGCAGGATTTATGAACTCACATAGCACAATATTAAAGAAGCAAAAAAGGACAATAAAAAAATAAGAGAAATTTGTCCAGGGGAGCACACATGATTAGATTATCAACCTCTGTGTGTGTGTGTGTATGTGAGTGTGTGCGCGTGTGTAATGTCCTTTATAAAGCAATTAGACACCTTCCAGTTTTCAAACACCTGATAATGTTAAAGTTTATTTTATCGCCACAAGGTTGTAGTTTCCTTCCAGGACAAACTGACCCTAGGAAGAAGAGGAATAATGGACCAGGAACCTATAATAGCGATTGTGTGTTAAACAGCCAAGTAAAGGGCAAACATAGTTGCATAGTGGAATCAATCATTGAACCCATCAGTGAGAATGACCCTCATGCCCCCACCTTCTTCTCTATGCGTAAGAATTTGCCATATTCAATCTTTAGGCTCTGAACCCAAATGACCTTTGAAAGTGAATTTATGATCATTTCATCACACTCTCTATTAGCTCACTTTCTAACAAATAGGAATGAGAAATATATGGCAGAAACTGCAACTGTACATTTCCAACTAATGGTTAAAATGTCAGGGTAATAATGTACAAGTGCGTTCTGCCCTCAAACACAAAAATCGAGTGCAGCTTTACAAGGGCTGTCGCCATTCCACTTTAGTTAAAGACTTGAAAGCTTCCTTCTTCCCCTTGCAGGGCTGCAGTTTGGAATCCACAGCAGCTCATCAGGGCTCCCTTTGCCAGTACTGTACTGTACTTCATTAGGCAGCTCTATTTAATGGCTTCAACAAAAGCCATCATTTTAGCCCAACTGCCTTGACTAAATTAAAATTTCCAATCTCTGTTTTAGTGTTCTGCAACTGATGTAGACATAAGCAAAACTGGTCAACATCTGCCAGTGGGTTGGCCAAAAGTTCGGTAAAGATGTACTTCACATTTCTGAAGCATGTGCAAAGTAACATCGTCCTTATCCTCCTGAGAGCTCTCATGATTTTACTTCACCATTTGTTCAGACACACTTTAGCAGCATATAAGCCATACAGTTGATTCTCCCCTTGGTTGCCGTTTTATCTGTAGTGTCATTTTGAGTAATTGGGGTATGGTAGCTGATCAACTTTCAGGTTTCTCATTGGCAGAAAGGGACTGTATTGGCACCAAGAAAGAATATGATGGGTCCTCTCGGTGCCTGAGCAAGTGTCCCTCTTTTGCACTTGGCTACCCAAGGCCGTTAGAAAATAAGCTTAATAAAGCAACTGAGTGTATACATCTTAACTATTCCCAGTCAAGGGAATGCAGATATAGAAGAAATATTTTAAACCAATATGAAAGATGGTAAATGTCCATATTTAGTCAGTGATCTGTGAAAGTTTTTGAATTAGTTTTTAAAGCTTTGTTAAGACCAGAAC
The DNA here is from genome assembly GCF_965140295.1 of Lepidochelys olivacea. Classification (NCBI taxonomy): domain Eukaryota; kingdom Metazoa; phylum Chordata; order Testudines; family Cheloniidae; genus Lepidochelys; species Lepidochelys olivacea. The sequence continues at coordinate 166,609,927 of NC_140413.1, forward strand.
GCACAGATGTTGAAAACAAGTTCAGATGTAGCGACAGATGGTATTTGATTATGAAGCAGACTGTTCATATAATACAAAGATGCTGCTTCTGCCATACACAAGTAACTGCAGAGAGTGCAGTAGCAATTTTGGAAGGCAGAGCAGTTCAAGAGGTTCTTTGTGCCGCAATAACTTTCACATTTTTCCAGCAGTGCTAGAATTGGGATAATTGTCTTCTTTTTACACTCAACTCTTTCCCCCTCATCCCCCGCCAACCACCCCTTTCTTCCCTGTTTTACAACAACCTTGCACTGTTCTGGCTTTCTCTTCAGAAGTCAGTCAGTTTAAGGGTAAAAGAGATGTCAGTTATATTGACTGAAGAAAAGAGTTCCTTGTGGTTCATAATGACAAATAACATAAATAACATCAGAAATTATCTATTTATCTATTTAAAAAGCACAGTGAACTCCTCACTTTACTCAAGTACCAAACCCTGGAAAAAACCTGACTTCAACCAGCCATTCTGAACTAAACACACAGCCATAGAGCATTTGGGTGTTTTATGCTGGGAGCATCAGACGTTGCTATTTACTGTCACTGCCACAATTTTCTTGTCATTGTCCAAAATACTCTCCTCAGCGTGAGATTAGAATAAAGCTGCAATTCTGGAAATGTTGATGATCTGCCTACCTGGTTCTATAATATAATTTCTGGGACTAGCGTCCCATCTTCCTGTTGCCCCCATCCGAGAGTGCGTGCTGGCAACGGCGGATGTGGGGGAAGCATCAGGAGTTCCAGCATGAACAGACTATGTTTATGTAGTTCTGCTACAGTGTACTGTGAAATCAATCCCTGTGCTCTACGAGCTTATAATATTGAGGCGGCCTCTTTGTTTTTCAGTACGGAATAAAGTGTTCAGTCAGCACTAATATGGGCTCAGCGTCTTTATGGTGTCAGATCCTGAGAGCAGAAGGAGCCCTATCCTTCCCCCACAAAATGGGAGCTCAAGCGAAGTGTGAGGGTGTCCAGGGCTGAGATGTTGCTTCATCCCATTACAGAGGGAGGATCCCCCCTGGAGTTGTACTTTCATTATGATGCCTATTGTGTGCAGTGCACTGCTGCATGGAATGTCATAGCTATGTAAGGAAAGAAGGACCCTGCTCTGAAGAGCTTCTGAGCTTTTTAAAGCCCCAAGTGAGAAGTGGTATGTAGCTGTACTGCTCCAGGAGAAGCCCAGGAAGAGAACTGTGGGTCCAGCTCTTTACAGGGTGCAGCTTATGCCTCCTTGTGCACTGGCTCTGTGCATGGGTGGAGGTGGAGCTAATGTTAGCCACCACCCCTTCTCCCCAGCCCCCAGCTTGATTTGAGCCGAGGCGCAGTGACCCTGCAGAGCCTGCTCTTCCACTACATGCCCGTGTTTTGTGATCTGGGCAGCCCATGCAATGACTTGGGATGGGGCATAACATAAGCAGATCCTTAGTCCCCTGCACAGAGGCACCATGTTAAGACCAGCAGCAGCCTGTCCCTATCTGGGTTGGGGTCCTGTTGTGGTGGTGCAGAATTGCTGAAGGGTCTAGAGGTTTCTGTTTAGGTAGAATGCTGTACAGGTGCAGAAAAAACAGGCATGAGAACATCCCCAAACAGTGACAGTAGCATGTAGATGAGATCCGCCAATATCTCTGTATCTCCTTAATTCTGGGAAAGCATATCACTGGGTACACAATATTAAAAAATATTGATGCCGGTAGATCACAGGATGCAAAGGATGCCAAGCAGCAGCACTTATATTAGGAAATAAAACTGGAACAGTAACAGCATGCAGATTGCACAATTTAAAATGGGGGCTTTTCAAGGGCTGGCCATGAAGACCTTGTCCAGACTGTTAACAAGTAACAGTAAATGTTAATAAGTAACACAGAAGATTGGCAGTGTACTAAACATGAAAGTGGGGGGTCCAGGGAGTTTGGGGCTACTTCTGGCTCTACAACTGACTTACTGTGTGACCTTGAGCAAATCACAGCACCAACTGGTGCCTCAGTTTCCCCATCTGTAACATTGGGATAATGACACTTAATTGTCTTAATAAAGAACCAAAGCCCTGCACAGCGGTGTTCAGATCTGAGTTTTGTGACATGGCCCACTTCTACTAAATACACTCACCACAGTAGCCAGACCTCTAAAGTGGGTAAATCTCCATTTAAATGGTGTCTCTTCAATCCAAGTCAGGGGTTCAATCAGACCCCAATTTTGGAGGGTTTTCAGAATCCAGGGTTTTAACAAATTACTGAACTAGGGATAAAAGAAAAGGAGTACTTGTGGCACCTTAGAGACTAACCAATTTATTTGAGCATAAGCTTTCATGAGCTACAGCTCACTTCATCGGATGCGTACTGTGGAAAGTGTAGAAGATCTTTTTATACACACAAAGCATGAAAAAATACCTCCTCCCACCCCACTCTCCTGCTGGTAATAGCTTATCTAAAGTGATCACTCTCCTTACAATGTGTATGATAATCAAGTTGGGCCATTTCCAGCACAAATCCAGGTTTCCACTCGGGTTTGTGTGGGGGTGTGTGGGGGTGTGTGTGTGAGAAAACCTGGATTTGTGCTGGAAATGGCCCAACTTGATTATCATACACATTGTAAGGAGAGTGATCACTTTAGATACGCTATTACCAGCAGGAGAGTGGGGTGGGAGGAGGTATATTTTCATGCTTTGTGTGTATAAAAAGATCTTCTACACTTTCCACAGTATGCATCCGATGAAGTGAGCTGTAGCTCACGAAAGCTTATGCTCAAATAAATTGGTTAGTCGCTAAGGTGCCACAAGTACTCCTTTTCTTTTTGCAAATACAGATTAACACGGCTGTTACTCTGAAACCTGAACTAGGGATAGTAACCATTATGAAAAAGGATCTAAAAGCACCCCAAAATTCAGGGAGTTTGGACTCGGGATTTTGATTGGGGGGGTTCATTTCTTCCTTTGAAAGCTTGGACCAAATAATTGAGTTTATCAGCGATTTCCCTTGATTTTACATGGGCTGGCATGAATTATCCTTGAGTGCTGCATAGTAGGTTTGTTTTGTACTAAAAGGTGTTAAACACTTGTAATAAATATTTTTCCTTATTTCCCCTAGGACCCAGCTCTATCTCTAGTTGGTGAAGCATAAAAAAGAGCTGTCATGCCCAGTTTTAATAGGCAATAGGATTTCAAGCCCCAAGAGCTGTTTCACAGTCTGGCAGTGGCCATAATGAAACTGGCCACTGTTGCCACAAGACTTTCTCCAACATGCGTTCTCCCCTGTCACTTCCCACAGCTGCCCAACTGGCGTGTCTCTTGCAAACTGAGACCAGAGAACTGCTAGTGTTTCTTTAACTACTAGTGTGCCTTTTTGTTGCCAAGCTGTAGACCCAAACATAGCTTAACGTTAAAGAATGAAATTAAACTGTGCGTGCAATTAACTTCCTTTGAGCACAAATAGCAGCTCATTGTCATGTGTTTTGTTATGAAGCAAATAGCTTGTTTTAACACTGGCTCCCAAATAAATAGGAAAGTACCACTATTCATTTGACTAGGATTTATTCATAAAAATGCAGTTCTGTTCTCCTGGCCTCTGGGCAGAGGGTGGTGGTGGGGAATTCCATTCTTTGCCTGGGAGTCAGTGTTTCACTATGCACTGCCGGTCTGGAAGGTGCCAGGCTAATCTGAGCCAAAGAGGATTGATTTGGACGGCTAAAAAATTCTGCACCTCTCCTTTCACTTCTTCTAGGTATGTTAAAAACGCCTCAAAAATAAACCATAAATTATGGACTTTCCTCCCCCATCACTCTTTAAACCACTCTCACCCTCCCCTTTCTTGAAATCCTGGGAAAACAGATAGGCCTAGCAATATGCCCTGAAAGTCACAAGACTCGGACTCTTCAGGTTCGTCTACACAGCATTTTTGAGGCGGGTAAGACTGACCGTCCCAGCCCAGGTGGACAGGTCCTCTCTACTGCTCTACAAATAGCTGTGTAGACAGTGTTTTGGGTCTGGGGGGGAGGGGGGGGAGTTTCAGAGCTCAGGCTCCAGGCCAAGCCACAATGTTAAACCACTGACAATGCAGCTATTTTTAGAGTATTAACCTGGGCTGGGAGGCTCCAAAATGCTGTGTAGACATACCCTTTCAGACCAAGGGGGAAAACAAAAACGTGCACCCTCCAGTTTATTTAAGATGACTTTAAGAATTATGGTACCACAAAGTATGTTTTCCACAGCTACTAAACAGAATGTATCTTATTTTCTCTTTTGGTCTGTGCTGTATTCTCATATATGGTACATCCTTTGAGCTTTAAAGGAAAAAAAAATGTAATCTGCATTGAATCAGATCCTTTTGGTTGGGGGAAATGCTGCAACTCATCCTGAGGCGTGACTTATTTATTTCCCTTCCTTTCCAAAGGATGGTAATAGATCAGCAACTCAACAGTCAATTCGCTGTTTCTCTTAACAGCAAGGGAAGACTCAGAATGATCATCTCCATGGAAATTGTATTGGCACAGCCTAGGCTGGGCATAAATAGGGGTAGAGACCAAGAGAATGAGAGCAATTAACCCCTGCATGCACAAACCACAGTGCATCATTCTGCATTCTGTCTTGTAGAAACTAGTGATGGGGAAGACCTATTAGGTCTCAGTGTTATTATCAATGACAGAGAGAGACTGTTCTATCTGCATTGGTTACAGCCAATTCAGTCCTTCATTGTGTTTGCAAAGTGTGTGTGGGGGGTACATTTACCTAATTGGAAAAATCCACATAGCAGCGCTGAGGAACTTCCAAATAGAGCTGCAAAGCATGGCACTGAACTTCTCCAAACGTCCGGGGCATTTGGCGCCAGGGGAGTTTGTCTTGGCTGCTTATTAAGATAGGGGCTAGTTGCAAAGTTCCAGTCTAGATCTGAATGTCCCCAATGCTCTGGGGTACCCAATGCTCTGAGTTTGAACCTCTTTGCACTTCCAAATGCAGGGTAAAATGAGAAACAGTGTTTTGCATTTCAAAGAATAGATTTATTTTTGGGGGGAAATGTCATGACAGAATTGTGAGGGGCTAACTGCACTGTCTACAGACAGACTGAGTGGAGGCAGCCACTATGCATACAGCTCTGCCAATGCACCTTAGCTCTTGGGACCCTGATGTACCCTCTCTTGGTACTTGAGGGCTATCTCCCCCAAATGCCAGCCTCAACACAAGACATGCCACTCTCTTTGAGCTAGTAAACTCTCCCTCCTCCCCCCCTTCAAAACAAGCTGTCCCACATAATTTTCGTTTCTTCCATAAGCCCCTGCTCTGCCCTTGGCTGAGCAGATGGCTAGCCACTCTCTCCTTGCTTGCCTGCTCTTATTCCTTAGCTACCCCTCCCAGCATTTAGCTATTTTGGGGTCCCATAGCAGCTTCCTCCTGGACTTTATGGCCATTCTGAACCCACTCTGCTAGGAGCACAGGTTTGAAGGTGGAGGCTTTCTGAAGTGGATGAGGTTAGAGTCTCAGCACAACCCTCCTGTTAATCTTCTCAGACCTCCATCATCCATGGCCTGGTGTTGACAGCCCCCCAGATAACCCAGAAAATTAGCAAATTCCCATGTGTCAGCCAGTTTCCTAAGAAATAGTCCTGAGCAGCACAATTCCTGACCAGTGGTATGGTGGGTTTGTAATGTGTCTAAATGGGGAGTGAAAAGAGAACCACCAGCGAATTTATTTGCAGTACAGGTAAAAGGAGAACATCTCAGACCGAAATCACTGTTGGCTTATGGATGCAATTCCATTGCCTTTAATGGATATTATCCCAGGTGTGGTTTTCACCCACAGTATGATTACACTGTACCACAGAGCTCTCAAAGACCCACACTTTTAATTACAGGTGGAGAGATGAAGTACTCATTTGGTAGTTTGAATACAAGCTATAGGCTACATACTGTCCTCAGATCATTGCTGTGGTCTCTAAAGGCTGTATCACTCAAAAATCTGAGAAGAAATGGTCTTAGATGAAAACATATTTACAAGACAATTCTCCTTTAAAAGAAAAAACTTCAGTGACTGCATGCTGAAAATAGACTACCCTATAAAAGCCCATGTATGTCAGTTCAAGGCTAATCAGATGCTCAACTCACTTAAGATAGGGAAATAAAAGAATACAGAAGTATTTTAATGTAAACCAATGATACATTCCTACCTTGATTGCTACATTGTTTTTCTCATCTTAAAAAAACAAAACAAAACAACCAGCTAATCAAAACCAACATCAGAAATAGTCAAGGTGTAGAGAAGAACAATTAAAATGATTAGAGGTATAACATGTAAGGAATTGATTTGCATAAGGACAGCATAACATGTTGAGGACTACTTAGTTTGGAAAGGAGGATACCTAACAGAGATATTTAAAATAATGATAAAATGATAGAGGCTGCCATGTGGGTGCTGCTTCTTTTATGATGGTATAAAAACAAGGGGAAAGTTGATTACATAAAAGGAGCAAACATAAACAATGTCAAAGGAAATATTTCTTTATGCAACATATAACTTGTGGAACTCACTGTCACAGGACATTGATGAAGCAAATACACTGGGGAAATGATTAAATGCTATCATGAATAAAAATAGCTTCTGATATTATTCTAGATAAAACTGGTCTAAAGGGCTGTCAGTTCTAGTGCTTTAGGACATGACCTGTGTGATATATTGCAAAATTACATGCATTATGGAGGTTTTACATCTTGGCCAATAGTATATCAGATTAGCTGGATCATTGGTTTGAGCCAATATGGCATTTGCTATGTTTGTTTTTAATTATAATGGAGAATTTAAAGGTAAACAGGTGCATAACTGTTTGTGGGATGAAGAATTTATAGGGTTTCTTTGTGTTTAAGTACATGAATATGACTTACGTGCTTAAAGTTAAGAATGTGCATACATGTTTACAGGATCCGGGCCTAAGGTGCCATTATAACAGCAGCAAGTTGTAGGAACAGACTATAGCTGTTTACTGTAGGCACCCCAAATGCCACAGGAAATATATATTAGTTTTGTAAGATAGGTGGCAGGTTTCATTAACACATAATTCCAAATTGTGGCGGTGGTGGGGGAGAGTAACCGTAAGTGGGATTGCAATCTCTCACAGTAAATTGATTCCAGTGATTCACATTTTGTTATGGGACTTAATAAAGAAATATTTTTAGAAAGAAATATAAACAATGGCAATGAGCTTGTAATTTATATTTTATTTTGCACAAGCTTGCATATATACTGCACATACATTCAGTTTAGAGAAGATGGAAGGCACACAAGGCAATTGAACTACTGTATCCTTTAAGTGGTACAAAGCAAAAAGGTAAAAGTCTGGAGAGTATACAAAAGCTTAAAACACACAAAATAAAATCCCCCCCCAATTTTTTTTCCTGTTTCTTTTCTTTTTAATTTAGTAGCTGCCAAGCTAGAATTGTAACTTTTTCTCAATCAATTGTCTACTGCACTTTTTTTTCCATATGGACAGGGGAGTCTTATTGTTTTTATCATATCATCAATTAATATTACAGTACATCCTTGGTAATACAAAATTGTACACCTTCATCAAATAAATTAGGATAAATTAAACCAATAAATTATGTAAAGTCTTCAGAACAATAGACAACAACAAAAAATCCACAGTTGAAATTGCCTCTAGCTAAAAAATAAAATTTAAAAAAAAATCAAAAATCGACTTTATCAGTTCAGTTATTGTTCTATCTTCAAATTAAAGGGTCTTTATTACAAAAAAGAGCTTAATAATGCTATTTACAACATATTGCTAAATAATATAAAGGCAGTGTTTTGTCACTTTTGTAACTATATACATATGAGTAATGGCTGGGACAATATCAGTTTAAACCTTAACCTTTGACTCTTCTGGGCAGCAGTAAAACCAACTTAAGATGCATTTTTCTGACTCCTGATTTCATATTACATGAAAAATAACAAATTCTTGTTATAGTATTTGTTGTTGGGTTTTTTCCCCACTTGAGCAGTTCTTTAATGCATTTTAAAATTTGCAGCAAGGATGGGTTTTAGGTAAAATATAAACTTGTTGTTTCTTCTAGATTTGCTTCTACATATCCTAGTACAATTGTGCATTTCTGAAGGTGGCTGCTTAAAGGAGAGAGGTGATTGTGGCTCAGATGAAGAGACTAAAAAGTCACAGTGCCACCACCTTTCATACATTAAAGAAGATATTCCTAAGAAGATGCAAAGGTTAAACACCAGTTTTCATCCCAGCTCTAAATATGAGCATTTTCAGCTTCAGTTTATAGATGGTTTACAACCAACAGTTCTACAGAAAACAAAATTGCATTTCCTTCAACAGAACATTTAAGTGCAATACAGTAACTGCTTACTCATATAAACCAGTTACATTCCTTAAGGGGAGCTTTTTGAAAACAATGCTTATTGGAATTTTCAAACACATAGTTGGTACCAGAAGGAAACATTTGCACTATTAACACCAATGATTTCTATATAATACACATGGCAAATATAATTTTTGCTTTCACTTCTCATGTACAGTGCTCATTTTGGGGGTTTTGTAAACCACTTTCCATTTTTTTCTATATATATATATATATATATCTTTCAATGCTGCTGGTGAAAATCCTATCTTTAAAGCCACAAAATCTTCACCCTTATTTCTTAGTTAATATTAACCTGTGGAAAAAACATTTTGCTATTAAATGACTTCATGTACATAGAAAAAAATTGTGTAATTGTACAGAAACTGTATTACCTATGCCCTTGACATCTGATGAAAGAGACTTATCATTTAAAAGTAGAGAGCTGGATATTCAAGAATGCTTTCAACTATCTATACAGTTACTGTAGTGTTTCTTATAAATTTCAGCAGATGTTTTCAGAATGTAGTTATTAAAATCTTATGTCTTTATGCAAGAACAACCATAAGATTGAATATTTACATTGCTTTATAAAAGTTCCCCTCAGTTTTCGATGTTCACCCACATACCTGGTACAGTAACAAAGATTCTGCAAACTTAAAACACTTTTAATTAAATAATACTCAGAGGCACAAAGCAAACCTCAGGAATACATGGGTGAACACTTCCTTAAATAATTACTACATTCTAACATCTTCCACATGTTTACCATTTAGTGTGAAACGTTCCCATTAAACAACCAGAGATACAGTAAGAATTAAATGTTTTGTAATTTCAAATAGAACATTCTTTTCACAAAACATAACAAATGTCTAAAATAGGTTCTTAATCTAGATAGGAAAAAGGTAAGCTTTTCACTTCATACGCATATTTTATGTGTGTATATACATACAAACATATCTATGTAATGTCTCCATGTATGTATATGTGTGTGTGTATCTATACACATAGATACTGCGTATGAAATATTGCTTCTATACTACTTTTCAATATGCTAAGAAAACACAAGATTTGCACCACATTTACAAAAAATTGGCTTCTACAAGAATTTTCAAAACTTGAATGCTGCTCAAACAATTGAGAAAAAAATAATTTGCATTATCAAACTGTTCTAAAAATTCTCTTCTTCAAAAACGTATTCTCCTGCTTTGTTTTGTATTTTTTTTTTAAATTTTTTAAAAAGACACAAAATATGCATAGCTATCAACATTATGTCAAACAGCCGGAAAAAAAAATCTAGTGTTTATTGCAGCTGTAGTAATTGAAAAATAATGTTTAAAAGATGAAAATTGTAAGCCACAGAAGGCACAAGAACAATTGTACTTGTGGGGAAAAAACTGGTATTTTGAAGGATTTTTTTAATCCTTCCGCTGGTGCATTTAAGGTCTAGGCACAGACTACAACCTCAAGTTTATATGCAGAAATAAATCTGAATTAGCAGTAAATGAATGGCAACATGGGATTTCTACATGGATTTTTAAATTCTTTCCCTACGTAAACTTTTTTTGTTACAACAAAACTAGCCTCCTGCCTTTTAGCCATTGTTTTTAAGTAAACAGTATTGAGATTGTTTGAAAGATTCTGATTTCTATTTACAATTTAGTAAGAGTTATGCCATATATTTATCTTTATATTTTTAAATGCATCGGGAGGCACAAAGGCAATATGGCTATAATGCAGTAAAATCACCATAACTGCAATGATCCAATTTTTTTTTCCAGGTCAAAAAACTGATTTTTTCCTCTCTTTAAAATGAAATTTCTACTCTTAATTCCTATGCCTCATTTACTATTGAGATTATGCTATTTATAAATAAATAAATAAATGCAACAACATCTAGTGTTGAGTACACAGTTTCACTCATTTAGATTATTAGAATCACATTGGAGCCAAATAATATAATAAAATAATAATAATATAATATAATAAAAGTAATGGTTATATCACAGATCAAGATGGTATCTAGTAATGTGTCCATGCAGTATGACTAAAGTATGGCTTTACTTTTTTATGTCCAGGAGGCAATGCAGTGTTATATTTTGTATTTGATGGGTTGCCAGTGAAGAACTAATTGTCTTAGAACTTGAGCATTTTATGCCACTTCCTCCCATAACAATAAAAAAGAAAAAAAAAAAGTGCATGAACACAATTTTCCTTCTTTCTTACTTGGAATTGATTGCATTTACATCTTTACGAAGTGTAATGGTTACCAAATCATGCACAAAATAAAAGAATGACACATGCTGTCTACTGTATGGATGCCTACAGTATTAGGTACTCACAGGGAGTTTAAGATCAAGAAGATTTGTTTTGCTTCTAATGCATAGTGAAAATGTTGGCACTTCATCCCATGCTATTGTCTGCATTGCCTATACTCCACAGATACTGCCAGTACTTGAAAATAATGACAGGGCATCGCAGGATTGTGCTGTTTAATTTGAAGTCAGCAGGTTTTTAAGGCTTTGTGCTGACAATAATTGCTTTCATACATTTCTGTCTATCAGCAGTATTTGTAAATGAAGTGAAATTGCAATGATCAGGTCAGCTCTTTAGTCACACGGGTAAACTTTCACTCTCCAAAGTCAAAATGCAATTTTAAAATAAAGTTAAAGAAATAAAATATTGATGTCCTAGATGGTCTAAATATTACTGGCTATTTTGTAACTTTCTCTAGATTTGTATCAAATTACCTAAGGGGAAAATAGAATTCAAAATAACAATAAATTCTTACTGCATCTGTGCAAAAGATGACAGAAAAAATAACAAATACCTAGTGCCATAGCATCTTTAAAAAAAAACAACAACCCCAAACTATTGGACACTATACGTTTTTGAAAATGTGAAAATAAAAAGGAGAACCACTGAAGAAAGCACAAAAACTAGCAGCTAGCTTTCTTGCATTATGTTCACACATTGTGACATATCATTCAGATGAATCCAAAACTTTCGTATACTTTACACTGTACTCGTATTTTGGTCAACACCATCTTCTGCTTTAGAACACAAGTGTGGCACTCTGATCAGACAGATTTGTTTTTGATGATGCACTTAACTGTAATGCAAAAATTAAATTTGGCTATCTTAACTCTGCGTAGCCAACAGTACACTACTGTAAATTTTGTGTATGGTTAACTGGATTTTTATAAAAATGTTATTTTTATACTTGCGACTAGGTAAAGATTGATTATATTTTACAGCTACAAACAAAGGGCCTTTTTGCCTCAGCAGATTTGGGCTAAAACGCTTTCTTTTGCTATATAAAGGTAATTCAAAACATTGCTTTTCAGGGCAAAATATTAACTATCAAATATAGGCAGCAATCTTTTTATGCCTGGAAAAAAAAACTGTGCAAAGAATAAATGTCAAGAGCTAAGAGCCAATTAAAATATGACTAAGACACAGCAATATAGAATGATGAAAGGTTTTGTTTTTACTTTATGGAGAGTGAAATGCTTCCGTTTTAATAAGCTGACCATATTATAAAATTAGTGTGGTTGATACAATATTGTGCATGAATTACTGGCTTCCCCCTGCAAGAATAGTATCTGTTTTGTGCAAAATTGCTTTGCCTCAATAAAAAAAAATTACCTTGCATGTTAATTACTGGGGCAGGGTATATGTTATTCCTGTAAGGGAAAGCTTGAAGAATAGTGTTTGCCTTTTTGGGGTATCACTTTTTGGAGTGAAAACCTAAAATGGATCTTTGTAGTTTTTAGAAATAGGAAACAAAATCTACCTTATTTGTTAAAAAGCAAAATAAAATAAAATAAAATAATGCTCTAAGCTTATGAAGTAACTTCACAGAGTTCAGACCTTTAGCAGTATAAACATAATATAAACTTCATTGTTTGTAATATTGTGCCGTGACATGAGTCTCACTCAGACAAAATGCCACTTTGCAGCAAGCAATAAATCTGACAAAGCATTTTTAAACATAATGCCCTAACTTGCTAAGACAGGCTTTTATACACTTCAAAATTCTTCTCCCTGAAAATTAACCCCATTTATTCTCCAAATGTTAAGGGTCTTGGGCAAAAGTAAACTGAAGGGTGAAGTAAAATAACTATTCCCCCTTGTAACTGACCAAAAAAAAAAGCCCCCTATAGTCTGATTTCATACACATATATATGTATATGATATACCTATATAGGAAATTAAAATAAAGACACACACAACTTGGGCATCAAAAGGGGACTGCTACTTCTCATACATTCATAAATAGTTTTTGAACTCTCTACTCATGAAGAAGCTCTTGTAGGCAGTTTGGGGATTTGAAAATCTCAGGGACCTCACTGTCCAGTTTACAGATGACCTTGTATATGGCCTTCTTCCAGGAAGGATCAACATCTTTGCCTGCGATAATGGCATTGAAAAACTCTCGTAACGTGATCTGAGCCACTTCCAGGAATCTCTCTGGAACCTGCTGATACAAGGAGACAATGGCATTAATAAAGTTTTCAGTTTCAAGTCTCTGGTTCTTCAAAGGAAACTGAACTAAGTTCTTTCTTTCAAAAAGGGGCTTACATAGCACCTGCATTTTCTAAATATGGCAGACTTCTATTCTCTTATGCAAAGCTGTTTATATATAGTACCATAGTAATAACTTTTATAACATGTGTTAGATATCTTTGCAACGTCTGACTACAGAATGTAGGTAACGAAATGTTAAAGTCTGGATTTAGATAGTGAGGGACTTATAAGATATAATTAGCAAAGGAAGGGGGGGGGGACGAACCAACAGCAATTGTCTTAAAGGAGATAAATCTCGTCATGAAATTTTACCCATGTACTTATGCGTAAAGTCTCTGCATGAGAATTCACATGAAAATTATACATGCATTGAAAGGCGCATGAACCTCTGAATATCTGTGTTTAACTTTGGTAAGAACCAGTGCTGAAAGCTCTCAGAGAAATAGGATATCCATGAACGGTTGTTCATAGTTTAAAAAACAAACAAACAAGCCATCAGCTAATGGCCTGATTCTGTAGCTGCTCTGTGCATGAAACTCCCACAAGTCACCCTCCTTGGGAGCCATTCTAGTTGTTCCTTTTTTTTTTTCCTTCAGAAACCTACCAATAAAAACTCAAACTCTTCAATGGGTGTGTCATGCATGAAGTTGTGAGAGAACTGGGCTCTGTCTAACCCATTTGTTTTCTGAGTGTTGGTCTAATTCCATGGTTAAGTCAAACAGCTAGCTAGCAGGGGTATGCCATTTCCAGATTCCCTGGGACCACAGATTTACAGAAAAACAATGTATTATGGAGCCACAGCTCCATAGCTATAGACACAGCAAGGCAAACACTTTCTACTAGATGTACTGCTTGCTACTGTGAGTACTCCCATTGAGATGATGGGTCTCCTCATGGTAGGAATTAATATACACAAGTAGAAGAAGTTCTCAGGGATGCATTTGATCCCTGCTGTGGGATGCATGTGAGCAGACAGTAGCAATCACACAGAGTCCAATTCAGCAGGGTGCCATGCAGGTGCAGAGGGCTCCACCCATGTCCATCACATTGCAAAATGGGGGCCTATGATTAACCAATATTCTAGCCTAAGTCTGATTTTTGCCTAATAACTTTAGAAAGAACCCCAAAATTACTTGGCCTGAAAATTCACATGCTTCACCTCATGTTATAAAGCACTAGACCTATCTCACTGAGATGACACACTAGCATTCTAAATTTTCCCATCAGACAGACATGTGATCAGTGGGAGCTATGTACATGCATCTGAGGGCAGAATTTGGCCCTAAACACCTATCTTCTCCTCCCCCCACACACATGCTGCAGAAACTTCTTATTCAAGGGGCTACATGGAGAAAGTGTGTTTTGGGGACATTCTATCACAGCAATAATTACCGGGGATTAAGATGACTATTTCCCTACCTTATTGTCTGTTCAGAAAAATGAATCTGTTTTCAGACAACATCTTTCTGTGTTTCACTGCTTAATGAAATATTTACAAGAGATCCCCTGCCTGTCTCTTTCTGGTGTTGCTGTAGAAAGTGTTGCCCTTACTGTTTGTTCAATTCCAGCTGCTGGTACTTGGTATTGCCCAAATGGGGTATGGAGACACTGAAATCTGTGGTTAGGGAGCGATTGACCCAATGTTACAAAAGGGTAAGAAAGATATCTGATAAAATCAGTGACGCCCCTAGATATGTAGTGAGCCACCAGCTCAGAAGGGCCTGAGTTAGTTTGCCTCCAGGATTCTGCCTCGCAGTTACAGCTGTGGAAAATGTTCAGCACAAATGCAACAGCCTGGGTTGAAGTTTGGCCTGTGCCAGTAAACCTAAGCCCATGCAGGTTAGAGTTCTTCAAAAAGGTGAGGAGAGTTTTCCATACAGTATGCCGTGGAAAACACCGTGAACCCTCAACAGCTGCGTGACAACTCCAGTCACCTCTCTCCCTAAAGACATATAAGGTAGGAGGCAAGAGGTTCTTAGATTTGCTCTAGAGGGCTGGGAGTTATCTTTAAAGGCTTAAAGTCATTGACCCCAAGCCTCACCCCAAGCCTCACAGTGAATCTTCAAAGGTGGGTTCACTTCCAACCCCATGAAACAAACTGCAGGGATCAGTTCTCAAATATCTTGATTAAATGAGCCCCAGAGAGGTTGGAGAGGTCTATTCATAATACAGTG